>NW_026294469.1:49993335-51354508 GCF_007827085.1 Peromyscus californicus insignis
GCTTGGTGCTTTTTCTCAGTTCTGCTTTCGCATCTTGCTTCCTCTGTGTCTGGCTGGCGACCCTGACTCTTCCCAGAATTCTCTTCTCTGCTTGTCCTGCCGATACTTCCTGCCTGGCTACTGGCCAATCAGCATTTTATTTATTAACCAATGAGAGCAACACATTTAACATATAGAGCAATATCCACAGCAGGTCGGTGCATGTGCTGCAGGATGGCCAAGCTGGTAAAAGCTCTTGCCACTGGAGCCTGATATCCTGCTTCTGAGCTGCAGAACCCAGCCCACTCTCACAGGCGCAAGGCTGGTAAATTAAAGTGAGATTAATAAATAAAAAAAAGAAGTAGGTCTGTATAAAGAGGCAAAGGATATCTATCCCATCACTATGACCAGTCTGTGGCCTGTTCTAGGCCGTCTAAGAGAAACATGGATCTACTGGATGGCGTCTTCAATCCTTCTTATAAGATATATTAGTGTTTCCCACACCCGCATCACCCCAGTTAATAAATAGAAGCAGCTCCTGGTCTTCCACATACCCTCAGCTCTGCAGAACTCACCAACTCTCCTCTGGCCAAAGTGTCCCTGGAGGATGGTCCTGCTGCGGGCCAAGAATCCGGCTTTATCAGCAGTTCTGGAAGCATAAATGGATTCCTTGGGGTAGCAGAGATCCTGTTTAGCAAGTCCCAGGCTCACCTGGCGTCAGGAAAGACTACATTCTCAATGATCTCAAGGATCAGGTGGCCCATCTAAGGGTTGTCCAATTCTGACCATGTGACAGCAGCCTCAACCTCTAACCTTATCACCCATTACAGCCCTCACACACCCATGCCCCTGCCACAAGGAAGCAGCATCAAAGCCACCTGCTGTCTCTGTTGCTTTTTGGTTACCAGGACAGAGCACAAGGACAGATGGACCATCAAAGAGACTTGCAACTCACATGACTGAAATGTCTTGAGTTTTCTGGCATCAGGCTCAGCCGGACCCAGTAGCGTAGGGTCTCTCCGCCTCTTGTAGTAATTCCATTCCTCAACCAGCCTTCTTCCAAGAAGTTTCAAGATGGTCACTAAAAGAACCAGGCTCAAACATGGCAGCTTGAGAAAATGAAACTCCCACTCAAGGCTCTGAGCCCAAGGCCTAGGACATGGCTTTTCACAAGAACAGACCAGGGATGTTGTCCATCACAAATCAAATCTTGCAGAAGAAGTGTCAAACACAGGGACTGGATAGGCCTAAGTCATACAGCCCAGGCACACTCTTCCTTGTAGAAGACCCCCATAAGAGTTATGGGTCCCCATAGGGTCTAGGTTGCTCATACCACAGGGCTTGAGAGTGGAGGTGTGGGTACCTTAAGGGTAGTGCGCCGCATTCCGTCATCAGAAGCAGGGAAACACGTGACAAGTAGCCACAGCACGTGCCTGCCACAGTATTGGCCCTCTTGGCAACCCAGTGACCAGCTATGAATCCAACAGGAAGTGAGCTGTGCAGAGTCAGAAAGAGGCTGGCAGTGTCTGAGGGCAAGGTTTCTTCAGGTTGCCTTATGGGCAGCGTTGGCGGGCTAGGAAGACGGGAGCCGTGGGAGATGGTTGAACACTGACGGTCGATTTTCTTTTCAAGGCCCACAGCTACTGAAGAGGGAATAAAGGAGATCATGCATGTGGCTCTATTACAAGTTGTTGTAACAACCAGCTTAGAGAAGGACTGTGTGGGCTCACAGTTTTAGAGCTATCAGTCTATGATCAAGTGGCCTTATTGCTTTGTGTCTGTGATGACATGTCATGGTAGGGGCATACGACACAGCAAGCCACTCACCCCGGGAAGTAAAAGACAGAGGAAGGGTCTGGAATCACACAGTCTCCTTGAAGGCCACTCCCTGATGACCTAAAGTGGTTCCCACCTCCTACAGCTTCCTCCGTCTCCTAGTAATACTTTCAAAACATTGGCCACAGAATCCTTCGCTCTTCCTAGGAAATTTTCAACGAGAGTGACTAACCCGAGTAACACTAAACACGTCTCGCACCACAGTAGGGCAAAGACCGGAGAAGATGGAGCGCAGCCTTAGGGCAGACACACCCCAGCAATGCTGGTCCTCTTCCTTCTGGAGAAACTCACTTCCTTTAGGTATTTTGCCTTGTTTTAAACTTTCGATTATTATGTTTGTTTGTTGCATGGGTGGATGAGGAAGTGGGTGTGCGGCACAGCTTCTGTGGCGCAGTCAGTGGAACTGAGTCAGCTCTCTCCTTCCCTCACGTGGGGTGCAGGGATCAAATTCAAGTCATCAGACTTGGTGGCAAGCACCCCTACCGACTGAGCCATCTCACTGGCCCCTGGTTCTAATCCGTCCCAGCCGGGAGCAACACTTTTCCGGATGTCCTGTGAAATTTTTGGGAGAAATGCAAAGATCCTATCTGCAGGACACACAATTTACTAGAACCCCAGGTGACAGCCCAATGAGCTGATGTGAAAATAACAACAAAACAAACGAAAACCAGAATTTATTGTGGAGATGAAGGTGAGGGAGGCTGGATCCAACCGGTTCGCAGCAGCAGCAGCAGGCAGCCTGTCTCTGCGTGTGTCTGTCAGCATCCCCTGTGTCTGTCAGCAGCCCCTCCCTCCTGTCCTGATTCGCCTCTGGGTTGGCTCCCTTCTCTGCTGGCTTTTCCAAGCTGACAGCCACCAGCCTAGGACCTCTGAGGGAGGAGGGCGTTTCTCTCTCTCTCTCCCGCTATGACTCATCTCGGGGGGGCTACTGCTACACGCTGGCTCTGGCCTTGGCCTGTCACCTTCATTTCGATTGGCCAACGTCCGGGTCACACTTGTCCCCTCAAGTTTCGGGGGACCAGTGAGGCTCTCCCCTGAAACCTTGTGGATTTAGGGGGAGTTAGGAATGCCTCCCTAAGCAAATGGGTGCTCAGCAGGAAGAAGTGGTTACTAGGCTCACAATATGTATTTCTTTCATTGCCGGTTGATTCTGATCCAGAGGCAAGGTAGAGGATTAGGACATATTGTAGCAATGGAATCTCTTTTTCCCTAGAAAATCTTCAGCAGGAGTAAATAAACTGAATAGACCCCAAAATGGTCTCTACTGTGCTAGAACGGCATCCATCACCTCCCAAGGCACTTAGGTCTCCTTTCCTCTCCTCGCAAGCCTCTGGGGTTGGTCCCCACCCTGCCTAGGAAGCCCATAGCAAGGGAGTAAACAAGGACAGAAGGAGCTGGTGGCTGGCTCAGGGGCACTGCAGACACTCCTGTTGGATGCTTCTGGCTTTGAAAGCCTCGTCTGGCCTCGGGCCAAATAACATTGTGGGCTTTGCGGAAGAGCACTGGGCCCTGGGGCTGCGTGGGCATTGATGACGCTCCAGTCCGCCGGTGACGGAGGAGGAGATGTCAGGACGCACTGCGTCTGCCGGAGCACAAGGAGATGCCACAGGGACGGGCTGGCTGGGGAGACTTGGTGGAGGATGAAGTCAATTTCACACTTTATTAGTCAGCTCAGGGCCGATTGAGGCCATTCTGAGATGAGGCTGAGGCCCCGACTCTCCCTCCTCCCTTACTAGCAAGCAAGGCCTCTGTGGCCTGAAAGTCTTCTTGGTGAAGGAGCGGTAGTATTTCCACTCAAGACCCCCCAGTAGTCAACCATGAACTTGGGCTCCTTCTTACTCTGTAAGAGGGTGCTGAAACAGGAAGAGGCCCAAAAGTCAAGAGAAAATAATGAGGCAGGGTGTGGGTTGGGCTGTAGTACTACTCACTCATTCATTCATTCCTCCACTGAATGCAATGAGTGTGTTTGGGTGCCTACTATGTGCGGCCAATATAGCTTGGTGCTAAATGGTGGGTGGTGGCAATGGTAGAATCTTTACTGGTGCCTTTGTTCATCTACTTAGTAGTGTTTCACCGAGCACCTGCCATGTACCAGACAGGATGCCAGGCACCAGGGCTGCAGCCCGAGCCATCAGACAAACCCTTGCCCTAGCTCTGTGGGAGAGATCCTTAAGGAAAATTTCACCCCAAAAGGAGAAGAGCCCCATAGACACTCACATAGGAAGGATGCCTAAGGCAAGCAAGGAAAGCTTCCTGGAGGAAGTGACAATTACTGAGATTTGAGAGGGGCCTACAGTGAGAAAGCAGGGATACGGATGTTTCACTCTGAAGCACGAGTGTGTGGTGAAGAGGCCAGAAACAGCAGTGTAGACGATTCTGCTCAGCCAAGAATACAGTTCAAGGAAGGAACGAGAATGGAAGCCAGAGCATGCCAACATGGTCAAGAGCCCTGAAAGGATTGATAGTGAATCTGCATATCCGAGGCAGACCTGGTGGTGGTCCTCTGAAGACCAGAAGGTAGGCAGAGGGACCAGAACTGGGAAATACACACAGGCCGTGTGGGAGTCTGAGGGAGTCCTAATGAAACCCAACCTTAGAGTGTGGGGAAAGAAAGGTAGGTGCTTTGGTGCTCTATTGGGGGGATGTCATCCTCTGGGGAATCTCTCTAAGGGTACAGTGGACAGACTGAAGTTGGAGTCAGATGGAAAGTATATTCAAATCCTGCACTATTCTTGACTACTAGATGGCCTTCGACATGTCCCTGGCCTCTAGGACTCCTTCACAGTTTGGGACTCTTCATACTCATCAAATGGGACAACAGTGCATTGAAAGCTGTGGAGACCCATATGTCAGGGACATGAGGATGCCAGGGAAGAAACTGAGACCAAAGCTAAGCCCACAGGAAAGGCTCCCCATGTGATCAGTCTACTTTCGAACCTCATCAAAGCCAACACTACCACAGACCAGAGCTGAGAGCCCAGTTCTGGGCTTCTTTCCACGACTTTCTGGTCACTTGATTGCCTCAAGTCTCAGTTTTCTCACCTTTATTTTTTTTTAAGATTTATTTATTTATTATGTATACAGTGTTCTGCCTGCATGTCTGCCTGCATGCCAGAAGAGGGCACCAGATCTCATTATAGATGGTTGTGAGCCACCATGTGGTTGCTGGGACTTGAACTCGGGACCTCAGGAAGAGCAGCCAGTGCTCTGAGCCATCTCTCCAGCCCCCAGTTTTCTCATCTTTAAATGGGAGCTAGCAATTCCTATATGACACTGATATCATGGAGACTGAGATGCGTATGAGGTGCTCAGCACAACACTTGGATATGGTAGATGTTAAATCAACATTAACAATTTTAGTTAACACTCCCCCACGTCATCCTCACCCACCAAAGCCACCCAAGCACTTGCTTTGTGGCAGACCCTATGCTGGGTGCAAGAGATGAATAAAAAAATAATAATAAGTACCTGTTAATATTTTAAGGACTCATGAGAGAGAAAAAGAGAGTCGTAACACCCCGAGACTAGCTCAAATTACATAAGAGAAAGCCAGGCTCAGAGGAGGTAAAGAACTTACTCTGAAGTCATGGGGTGGGTTAGGGGAACTTAGATTTGACCTATGGTCTGGCTCCAAGCCCACACACCATCCTGCCCCTTGAGGCTCTGAACCCACTATGAAGCTCGTCCTTCTGCTGAGGCTACTTTACCCAACTGCCGTGAAAGACCTCCTTGGTTACTCACTCTGTAGACCAGGCTGGCCTCGGACTCAGAGATCTGCCTGCCTCTGCCTCCCAGCATGCGCCACCACTGCCTGGATCTCCTTGGATAAAGCAACAGTGAGTGCGTGGAGTGGCCAAGAGCCCTGGCAATGACAAGCAGACTCCCGAGGCTCAGTCCTGGCTTAGCATCTCTGGCACGGAGTGTGCTATTTAAAGTCTCCAGTCCTTAGTTCTCCCTCTGGAGGGAGTGTGCAGTAGCACCCTGAGTATCATTGTGAGGTAACAGCATAAGTGAGTTTGTGCATCTGAAGCACTTGGTTCAGCACTTGGAATGTACAAACACTCAAGAAATTGGAGAGATTTGTTTTTTTTTAATCAACCAGGTGATTTATTGATACCTGAAAAACAAACCACAGGCAAGCCGGGAGCAAGCTAACTTGAGACTTAGATGACGTCAGAGTCCAGCAGTGACTCTGCTTACCTCTCATCCCTTTCACCTTCTTGTTTCATGCCAACTTCTTTCCCTTGGGTGCATGGCCCCAAGACATGGCCCCACAGGCCTTGAGTAGGGTTGTCATTTAAAATACAAGGCACCTAGGTGTAGGCTTAAATGTCAAATAAACGATGGATAATTTTTCAGTCGAAGCCTACATGCCCGATTATTTGAATTTGGCATTGAATAAGAGATAATGCTCCTACTTTCAGGGAACCTGTTTTCTAACAGAGAAGTCACACAACAAACTAATGACAACTACTAGCAAATTAAAAAAAAATAGTCTGTTCTGTATTGATAGTTCATGGGTAGGGAAGGCAGGACATTCAGACTCAGTAATCAGTCTGACCGCCAGACACCTGCTACTTTCCCTATCCCTGAAAAAGTGCCCCAGGGTCACAGTGTCCGCCACCTCAGTATCACTTTATGAGGGAGGAGTGTGTGAGGGAAGGGACAGCTAATGGAAAGGTCCTGAGTCAGAGCTGGACTTGGAGTGACCAGGACCACAGAAGCGTGAGCAAGAACAGAACGGTACGAGTGGGATGACACTGTGGGGTGGGCATGTTGTGCACATGGCGTAGGATGACCCTCCGGTGACAGCCTTGTGGATCCGAGGAAAGAGTTTGGATTTTATTCAGTTTCAGCAGAGGCGCGGCAGTCTCTAACTCACTTTTCGGAAGAAAGCAGTCTGGTGACTCTCTGAAGAGTTGAGTTGTAAGTGAAGGACATGATGAGGCAGAGGCCATCAGGGACCACTACACAAGTCCAGGAAGAAGGTGTTGGAGAAAGCCGTGGAGAGTGAGCAGGTGGAAAGGTCATGGGATGATCTCTGGAGGTTTTGAAGGTAGAGCCGAAAGGACTCACTGAAGAACTGAGTAGAGAGAACTAACATGGAGAGGCACCAGGAGCATGTGCCTGGTTAGTGGCTTGGACAGTTTCCTGAGGAGAGGACTGTGCAGCTTGGGGGCCCTGGTGTGGGAGAGGCATCTCTAAATGTTGTAATTTTCAGAGGGCTAAAGGAGTCGGACACCCTCTGGGTGGAGAAAGTTAAAGAATTATAATTCAGTATTCAACTTTAGTAAATAAGTATTATAGGCATGTTTCAGTAAGTTATGAAAAATATCTTCACAATATGAACTATAGAAGTAAATGCAGATATGGTGATTTTGACTGCGGTTCTCATGAGGATGGGGGGGGGGGGAACTAGAGGGGACGCATGGCCCTGAAGGGATGTGCCACACTTGGGAATCTCTAGCCTAGAAGATGAGGCGAAGAGTATATGGGGGCAAAGGACAGATGTGTAGATGTTGAGATTTTTCCAAGTGTGTGTGTGTGTGTTTATTTCACAGTTACTGTTCTAGCCCACAGATTTTAAGAAGACATTTTAAAAAGTGAAATAAAAACATTAAGAAATTTGAAAAATAAATCAGAGCCCCCCCAAAAAAAGTAGGGGAAAGGAAGGACTTTCCTATTGTTCGAATCTTAGATGCTCTTTTAATTAAAAAAAAAACCCAAGCCGGGTGGTGGTGGTGCACGCCTTTAATCTCAGCACTCGGGAGGCAGAGGCAGGTGCATCTCTGTGAGTTTAACGCCAGCCTGGGCTACAGAGTGAATTCCAGGAAAGGCTCCAAAGCTACACAGAGAAACCCTATCTCAAAAGAAAAAAAAAAAAAGCAGAGCCAGATATCAAGGTGAAAGTTGAAAGATTAGAGAAGCAGAGCAGCCAGCCACTAGTTCTTACCTCTAGGAAATCCTCAGCCCAAAGAGAGTGAGTTCCTGTTTCCTCACGCCTTATATATCTTTCTCTGCCCAGACATCACTTCCTGGGATTAAAGGCATGTGTGCTTCCCAGCACTGGGATGAAAGGTGTGTGCTGTCACTGCCTGGCTCTGTTTCCAGTGTGGCCTGGAACTCACGGAGATCCAGATGATCTCTGCCTCTCGAGTGATAGGATTAAGGGTGTGTGCCACCACTGTCTGGCCTGTCTATGTCTAATCTAGTGGCTGGCTCTGTCCTCTGATCCTCAGGCAAGTTTATTAGGGTACACAATATATCACCACACTCTCCCTGCCATCTTCCACAACAGCAAAACTGTCTACAACTGCACCGTCCGCAGCTTGAGGAGGCCCTTCAAAGGCCGAAACAACCCAAGATGGCTGACTAGAGTCACAGAGCATTTGAGGACAGGGCACACGTACTTCCCAGGAGAACGACCCTTGGCTTCTGAGGACTTCTACATTCATGCAGCATTTCAGCATAGCAGAGTGAGTGGTCAGGAGCAGGGGCATCAGGGGAAAGGTGTCAAGGTTAGTTTGAAGCACAGTGTGGGGATCCTGAGCCTGTGACTCTTGGAGGGGAAGCTGGAGAGGGCTTGGTGACCGGGGAGTGACCAGGGAATATTAAGCCCTAAGCATAGAAGACACACTGCCCAGGACTACCATGCTTTATTCCGTTTTAACACCTCAGCAACCTTGTGACTTATCTACACAGAGGAAAATGAGGTTTTTAAAGGAGATTAAGTGACTTGTTTCAAAGAGGTTACTCAGCCCACAACTGTGGGTCGGGGTTTGAGCACAAGCATCTTGCATAGAAAGAAAAAAAAAATCAGGGTTCCTGCTGGCTCCATTTCTTTATTCCCATACTATTTCCCCTAGCCAGCTTCCTTGGCTCTGAAAACCAACCTGTCTCCAAATGCAAGGGTTTGGGGGGCAGCTCCAGGCTGGTCTCCAGGGACAATACAAAGTCCTTTGCACAGAGAGTAGGACCCCAGCCTTGGATCCCTTTCTCAATACTATCTCCTGACATTACGGTGGCATCAATAAGTTGCCTCTGTCCCCTATAGCCTTTGGTTTGAACTGGGGCCCAAAGCCCGGAACCCTGCTGCCCATGCTGAAACCTGGTTTTGACCTCTGTCTTGTTTGGACGCCATGGGATGCCTGTCCCCAAATGTCCCATTGCAGCTGCGTCCGCTGGACACCTGCTGCTCCCCATCCCTGGGGAGAGTGCCCAAAGGTCACAGTGTCCTCCTGCTCTTCCTGCTCTTTCTCCTGACCCAACCCTTCTTGCTCTGGCAACTGGATCTGTATGCTTGGGCTTGGCCCTGCCTCAGGGGAGAGGCCCAGAGCCCAATCCCAAGGCCTGTCTCTTGGGGTACCTACAGAAAGAACTCCACAGTGGCTGGCTGCCATGGTTGCTGTTGAGGTCTGTTTGTTAGTTTGTTTTAAGACTGTTGCTCTATGTGACAGGCCCCGGATTAATCAGATAACGGAGATTCCCTTATGTAACCTCCCCAGACCCTTGTGAGTGATGAGGAAAAGTTAGTTAAGGCTACTACCATGCTGGCCTGCTCTGATACTCTATTGATGGGTCCAGGAGCCAGAGACCCTGAATCAAGACAAGCAGGCCCTTCTCTGGTCAGAAGCCTGCCATACTTCCTTTCTCTCAGACCTGGGGTTCGCTGCTCCTCCTGAGACACAATGGCCTCGGACTCTTGTCCCTCCTGTCTCTTTCCTCCAGAGCGTGGCCTCACCCACAGTTCTGCCCTGACACCGTGGCCCATAGATCTTCTCATGTCTCTCTGCTCTGGGCTCTGCAGTGATAGGCCCAGCTAAGACGGGACCAGCTCAGCAGATTCCTCCAGCCGCTACGCAGCTGTCTGTGGCTGAAGACACTTCAGTAGCTCCAGGTGAAGAGGGATGATGCTCCCTTGGCCCCGGACAGTGCAGGCAGAGCTGGTGAAGGTCCCCTAGTGTCCCTCCTAGGCTGGGCTAATCTGAGAGGCCTAAGTAGTTGAAGACCCAGCCTCTCCTTGAACCTGGGCTTCTGTGATATATCAGTCTAGGCAGAAACCAGAAACTACTCTGTTGTGTCTTTCAGTTAGGAGGAATTTATCATAGGCAGTGGATTTTACAGGGGAAAGATACACTCCAGGGATTAGCAAGAGCGTGGCATTTGAGCGCCTGGACTGAGGAGCCTTGAGAAGAGAGTCCCTCTGGTAGTGCAGGATTTGGAGTCACCCAGCAGACACTGGAAGCGTAGCCAGGCCTGTTCAGAGTGACTAGGGACCATGAGACAGGACCACCCTCCAGCAGGTAAGAGGAGATGGGCAGGGGTGACCTTGGCTCCTCCCACTGGCCAGGGCCTCCTGCGGATCCAATCTACCAGCTGAGCAGAGGGCAAAGGAGCCTTGGAAAGGTTTCCTGCAGTTCACATCTGCCAGGGCAGGACACCAGACGGGAGCAAGCTTCTCAGCAAGCATGGCTGCGCTTTCCGTGTTCCCTCTGCCTGAGCCCCCCGGGAATCAGGGATGGCCCCCCCAGCCTGCAGCCACTGTGAAGCGTTCATTCAGATGCCACTCAGGCTCCAAAGAGACCCAGATCCCTGAGGACCCATGACACGCACACAGAGGGGGGCTTCTACCTGGGGTGTGGCCGTTCCTCCCTACCATGGCACATACAGGAGGCAGACAGGCTCTACAGCCTTTACAAGTGTCCTCCATCTCCCCCACAACAATGACAATTATGTTGTTGAGCACAGACGAGCCAAGTGCTGGGCAAGGGGATTGATCAGTGTGGCATTCACTTTCTCAGGGAATCTTGGTGACTGTGAATCTCTGTGGCCCCTGCTGGTAATTGCAAGGAGCTGACAGAAACTTGACATCAGGAATAATCGTAACAGGAATGACATCAAGGGAAATCATACTTCCCAGAGATCCGAGGGAGAGAAATTCATGCCCAGTGAAGTCAAGACACGAAACTATTTCTTCAGAGAAAATTCTCCACCCAGGGCAGTCAACCCACATTCAGGCACAGGTACAAAGGTGGGCCTGTTGTAGACCACATAAAGATTTCCATATGAAAAGGAGGACAAGGCTGGGCATGGCCACGCATGCCTGGAATCCCAGCACTTCAGAGGCTGAGGAGGGAACATTGCCGCAAGCGTGGGGCCAGCCTGGGTTACAACAAAATGAAACAGGCAAAAATACCAAGAGCCAAACAAAACCTCCGGCTTCTGGCTTCTTTCGAAAAGTCAGCCAGTCTGAAGCCACCAGTGACAGGCAGATGTAGTAGCCGTTGGCTCGGAGCCAGGAAGCGGCAGCCCTTCAGAAGCGGTGGGCACGCTCCAATCCAATGCAGTCCCCACTATTCCCTAATGTCCCTCTTCCAGCCTTCCTCTCTGCCTCGTTTGCCCAGCTAACTGCATAGGCATTTCAGTTTGACCCCAAAGGTGCCCCTCCAAAAACACCTCCATGGATGAATGGAAGAGCCCTGCTGCCCCCTGGTGGTCACAATTCACACATTTCCTCTATTAGCATCAATACCGCGACACTGGTCACACTCTTTGTGTCTCATTCAATTTTTTGTTGTTGTTGTTTTTCAAGATACTCCTTTAATTCTTTAAATTTTTTTTAGATTTATCTATTTTATTCTATGCGTGTGAGTGTTTTGTCTGCACGTATATGTGTATCACCTGTGTGCCCTCAGAGGTCAGAAGAGGGTGTCAGATTTCCTGGAACTAGAGTTACAGACAGTTGTGAGTTGCCATGTAGGTGCTGGCAATCAAACTCAGGTCCTGTGCAAGAACAAGTGTCCTTAACTGCTGAGACATCTCTCAGACTCTTGTTTAATTCTTTTTTGTTTGTTTGGTTTGGTTTGGGTTTTTTTTGAGACAGGGTTTCTCTGTGTAGCCCTGGCTGCTGTCCTGGAACTCACTCGGTAGACCAGGCTGGCCTCGAACTCCCAGAGATCCACCTGCCTCTGCCTCCTGAGTGATGGGATCAAAGATGTGCATCACCACCCCTTAGCTCTGATGTTTCCCTCTCTTAACAGCTATCAATTTCAAATAGCTTCTTGGTTAGGGGTGGGACTTGGTGCCCACTTCCGCTCCTCCATGCCGGGATTTTGTCTGGCTTGAGTTTGTTTAGGTCTCGTGCATACTGTCACAGTCTCTGTGAGTTTGTGTGCACATCTGCCCTGATGTGTCTGCGTTGGGCTTCCTAAGACCAGGCTTCCTCTACCTGGAGACAACCTCTTGCCTACTTCGTTTCCCAATCCTACTTCCCTACAAGATCCCGAATCTACCCCCATCTCTTCCAGCAAGTTCCTCATGACCACCTCAGCTTTCTCAAATCTCCCCCTTGTCTGAGCACCTCTAAGCCTGGTGCAAGCAAGTTCTATGATGCCAATAGCACTATGAGCCCTGCAGGGCCAGAAAGCTGCATGACCTCAGTATACCTCCAGCCTGGAGGGGAATTTCATAAAGTCAGAGTTTCAATGTTCCCGCACCTTCGGTGACATTTATCAATGCAATATGTATTGGACACCTCTAACTTGGGGCTCATGACAGAGGCTTAGAAGGTTCTCGAAGGAGGTAGCACGCCCTGTCCTTGTAGAGTGTAATCATTTATGGGCACATCAGGCACCTAACCAGAGCCAGGTGATTTCCCAAAGACTGCAGCCCTGGGCACTTCACTCCTCTCCTTCAACTGCTTCAGTGGCTCCCATGCGCAATCTGAAGCTCTCTACCTTGCTGGTTTGACTAACGCGTCTCTCCTTCTCAAGGTTTACTTATTTATTACGTATACAGTGTTCTGTCTGCATGCCGGAGGAGGGCATCAGAGCTCATTATCGATGGTCGTTAGCCGCCATGTGGTTGCTGGAAATTGAACTCAGGACCTCTAGGAGAGCAGTCAGATCTCATTATCGATGATCACGAGCCGCCATGTGGTTGCTAGGAATTGAATCCAGGACCACTAGGAGAGCAGTCAGTCAATGCTCTTAACCTCTGAGCCATCTCTCCAACCCCCGACGAACGTGTCTCTTACTGCCTCTGCCACACCCTTACATCCCTGCATTCTGGCTCCGTAGTATTTCAGGTCTGTGATCTGCTGTTGCCTCTAGCTTTTGCATTTGCCCTCCTGACCACCTAAGCTCTGACGGTCACCTCAGACGTCCATTGGGTCAGAGGTCATATATCATTTCCTTTAGGAAGCTTTCCTTGGTCACCAAGTCCAGGTCAGAGTTCAACACCTCCCTTGGGCTTCCTATCCTGACACCTATACTCAGAACTGAATGTTGACTTGTCTACCTCCCTGCCCAGACTGTGGGTTCAGAAATGACACAGCTCATCTGTCTGATGTCTTGCTATATACCTGGCATCTATGCCCAAATCTTAGAGGCACCAAGGGTGTGCCGTCGACACTCAAGTAAACACATGAGTGAACAAGGTGCCATTTTCAAATCTAGCAAGACCGGTGGATGAATGGTGTACCAGCCAACAGCAGGAGTCACAGAAAGTCCTTTATTGCTGGTAGTTCACATCATGCTCATCACGTTTATCAAGAATTCATTCATCTCCCCTTGGATGATACAATCTTCTCCTTGTATCCTGAACTACATTGGTGCTCCAAGGGTTAACAAGTTCTGACTTCACTCGGAGAAGCAAGGATACCGTGTGAACTATCCTTCAACTCCTGGGAGTTTTGTTCCATTCTTAGGCAACTGCCTTCGTGAGTCTGCACGTGACAGCCCAAGAGTGAAATAAATAAGACACAGTGCAATGGCTCTAGGCATTGGGGGTAAAAAGGCACATTACACAGAGTCCCCTGGAGAAAATCCAGGCCACGCTCCATCTTCTCGGCATGCCTTCGCTCACTCTCCAGTGACTTTTAATCTCACCCCTGGTCTGAGAAACCATAACCCACATTTCCTGAATCCATTTTTATTTCCCCTTCATGAGATAGCCTTGGTTCTAAGTGTATTTCATTTTTCTCCCTTATGCCTACAAGAACATCCAATTTCGCTCAGGTCCCTTTTAATGGCACTTAATAAATACATATTCTGGGACCTGACAGAACAGGCTGTCCTATTTCAAACGGCCTCTAAAGCTTCCTGTTTAGACAGCTAGCGCAAAGCTCAGCTGGAGCACAACCTCACACCCTTTCCTACCTCTGCCCCCAGGCCTACCTGGTTACCTCTGTGTGTCTAGGGCAGAGGTTTTTGAGGTGGCTGCATGTGAGATTCACCTGGTTACCTTCCTGAAGCCCAAAGCCACAGCCACGCCCAGGTCAAAGACAGCAGCTTTCTCTGGGCGGGCTCCCGGTCTGCCACAGTTTAGAGCTACCTAGGTAATTGCAGTGAGCAGCCATGCTAAGAACCCCAAGCGAGAGGCTCCATGCACAATGAGCTGTCAGGAGGAATGTGTGGTAGCCGCAAGCACAGCCCCTGCTTTGTCAACTGTTTGTGCTTCCTATTTTTATCAGGAGGCTGAGAAGGAAACGGAAAGGAAAAGTGAACAGAGAGCATCTTTGTGCGAACCTGAGACTGGGAAAGGGACCAGGGAGTCTTGCTCTTGCTTCTTACAGCGTCTTCGTGCTTTAACAAGCCCAGAGGAGGCACATTACAGACCGTCCGACACAGACAAGGACGTCTTTCTCAAGAGCCCTTCAGAAGTCAGCACGAACAAACAGGCACTTGAGCTGTAAAGCAGATGTAGTCTTGACAACACTGAAATGGTCGCCCGTTTTACACTGTCTCAAGAGGGTTGATTCCAAATTGGTCAGCTGTACAAAGGTCACAGTGGGTCACCTCCCTCCCTCCCTCCCTTCCTCCCTCCCTCCCTCCCTCCCTCTCCCTCCCTCCCTCCCTCTCCCTCTCTCTCTCTCTCTCTCTCTCTCTCTCTCTCTCTCTCTCTCTCTCTCTCTCGGGATCTTCCAACGACTCTTGGCCTAAAGCAACAGCCTAGGGATATTACCCAGTAGTGACTACACCCAACACGGCCCCAGTGGGTCCGCCATCCTGGAACAGGATCTCCTTTTTTGTGGGGGATTCTGTTTCCAGATTTGAGAAATGCCTTGCTCACCACGTACTCGGCACTGGGACTAGAGCTACCTAGACTGTTGTCCTGTCGTGTGCCAGGCGACAGCCAGCTACAGACAATGGCTGTGTGTTTGTCATGGTCCCATGAGATCATAGCACCTAGTGATGTCATAAGTTTGCTAGCTCACACACTCCATGATGTTCACAGAAACAAAATCCCCTCATAGGGCATGTCTCAAAGTGTTCATTCATGCTGACTGGACCTGAGACAGAGCCTGGGGTGAAGAGAAAGGGCACTGTTGGCATAGACATGAGAGGGGGCAAACATGACTGCTCCACTCTAACCCAGGCCAGCCAATGGCCGGGCCATCCTGACACTGCTAACCATATTGGTATTGGTGTCACACTTCCTGGTTGACAAGGGGCCTCCGCATCCTCAGCCTCGTGCCATCCTTACTGCATCCTATGACTTAGTTCTTTCTAGGTGGAAAACTGCAGTTACGTCCTATGTCTAAGGCCCCGCATCCACTAACCTCAGCCCTCTGCTGCCTCCAGAGCCTCAGAGGCAAACCTAGGCCACCTGGGCTCCCCCCACTCCTCTTCAATCCAGAACTGGAAAACCAATCTATTCCTCACCTACCCAGCCCAACAGGCCAGTAGTCACCCATCTCACAGGGCTTCCTCCATGAGTGACTGCCAAGTCCCTTTTTCTCCCAGTCCCAAGGAAACAGCAGTAGACTACACCATTGCCTCACACAGCCAGCTAATCCACCTCAAACCCCGCTCTTCCCTGGAACTGCCTCTGGGTTTGTACACACATTCCGGAACTGTGCATAGGTCATACCCATTCCCAGAGCCGGCGGAGATCGATCGCCTGGGCCCAGGGCTTCCCATTGAGCAGGATTCTCCACAGTTCGCTGTCTGCAGCAGCTCAAGTCAAGGCAACAAGAAAGAAGAGGTGACTAGCTAGCAATGGCAGCTCCCAGCAGAGCTGTGGGAAGCATGCCACCGGGCCAGGCAGCTCTTCTTCAGGGATGCCCCAGCCTGCAACAACCTGACACACGGGCAACATTCATCTTAGACACAAAGGAGGCGAGAGGCACAGGTGGGACCAGCTTTGAGCTGTGGCAAGCCCTAGCTCATTGGCGGTGGCATTGAGATAGATGGCCTCCTTGTGTAGACAGGATAATGCTGGCACCACCCACTGTGGCCACCCACACCAGACATTCTGTAAGGCCCAGTCACCACTTCCTGCTGCCTTCTGAATGCCCTTCTCGCCTCTCCCATTCCCACCGTGCTTTGCGTCATGCCCGCTAGGTCACCCAGCCTTGACGCCTCTCCCTTTCGTCGGGAATGGGGGGGGCCCAAAGAGGGCATGCTAGGAGGGCAGACTCCAGCCCCAGGGAGTTGGGCTCGGGGTCCTGGCCAGAAAGTTGGAAGGCACATATCCCCTCTGTCCATTCGCTTCCACCAGGCTCCATTCTGGGTTCCCCTTCTTGTCCCAGGCTTCTAGGATGGTTACAGGCTGGCCTGCCTGTAGGCTCAGTTCATGGGTGCTTCTGGCCACAAAAGGGTACGCTGCTACCACCTGAAACACACGGGAGTGACCGGGAAACATTCAGGGTGGTAGATAGGGAAGCTCAAACCATCAGGGGTGTCCCACTCTCTCATACACACTCTAGTCTCTATTGCTGGTCATACATCACTTCCCAAGCACATTCTTAGCACTAAAGACCCTATGCCTGCCAGCACTCTGGCTGATAATTACTATGTGGCCGCCACTGGTCTAGCACTTTTCTAGGCTTTGGTTTTTACAATTACATCCCTGTATTTGCCCCCATTTTTTTTCCCCAGAAATTGAGGCTTAGAGAAGTCAGGGAATTCCTCACCAATTACAACAATCACAAAGCTATAAGGTCAGGCCTGCTTGATTTCAGAACAGGGGCTTCTCCCCCCACCCCCCAGACAGGGTTTATCTGTGTAACAGCCCTGGCTGTCCTGAAACTCCCTTTGTAGCCCAGGCTGGCCTCAAACTCTCGGAGATCCTCCTGCCTCTGCCTCCCGAGTGCTGGGATTAAAGGATCAAAGGTGTGTACCACCACCTGCCGGCAGAACAGGTATCCTTGAACCCCTGCAGCCACATCAGTGGGTAGCCTCAGCAGCCTCTCCCTACCCACATCTAGGGAGGTTCCCAGATCCAGCCCAGTTTCTAACCTAGGAGTAGTGAGGTTTGGGAGACATGGCTCCTTTTTCGGGCAAAGCATTGAAGAGGGAAAAAACAGTAAGAAGGGAGGGCATTCAACAAACCACTGCCTGACTTCTCTGTACCTCATTGCATCATCTCCAAGTGTCGACAACAGCATCCTACCCTCTGGGTTATTGAGGAAGCAGAATGGATGAGTGCCTGAGCAGGCTTTTCACAGTGCCTGCTACAGAATAAGGAGGGGCCCAGTCAATGCAGCTTCCTTTAACTCTTCACCATTAGCGTGACTGATGATGGCCAAGCCTCAGAACAATAAGCATCATGGGAAGGTACCCTAAGAGTCCCACGGAGAATCCAGAAAGGGAGGAAGGGCCAGATGGACCACTGAGATCCTAGGCAGAGCTTCCTGGAGATTCCATCCATATCTACCAGAGCTGGACGACTGGATGATGGCAGCTACCTCACTTTCCTTGGTGGGGGAGGGGCGCTGAGTAGGCTAGTCAGGTCCCTAGTGAGATTCTCGGGGGATTCTTTGCTGTCCTCGGTGCACTATGTCTGGCTGACACTGAAGGAGGTAGGTATGGTGGGAGCTGTGGACCTCCCCAGACACTGGCTCTCAGCTCCACAGTGCCCTGACCCAAGGCATCCCGTACCTGTCCTCAGCACCTCTGGACCCACCCCTCTCTGTCCAAAGTCTTTCTGTCACTCATTTCTCACCTTTGTGGCTCTCCCTTGACTGCTAAAAGCAGACCCTGTGAATGTCTACAACGGGACCCATTTGGCTTTACTGGTCTGCCCAGTCCTCCCAAGACACCCTAAGGGGCTGCTTGAGGGGGTCAAGGACCCTGGCCCTGCAAAGCCAAACCCTGCAGTACACTGGGGACTGAGCACCAGGGCCTCGGTAGCCTCTTCCTCCCCAGATCTGAAGGGCTATTCTGCTCAGGCCAAGCACTCTGCCACTGATCTGTACCTCTACCACACATCTTTCTATTTTTTCCTTCTTTCCTTTTGATGGCATTCATATACCATCATAGCCATCCCTGGAAAGTATGCAGTTCTGTAGCTTTTAGTATATTCACAGATACATGCAACCATCACCACTGTATCATTTCAAAATACATCACTCCCCTCATCTCAGCCTCTGCCAACAAAAAACCTACTTTCTAGCCAGGCAGTGGTGGGGCACGCCTTTAATCCCAGCACTCAGGAGGCAGAGGCAGGAGGATCTCTGTGAGTTTGAGGCCAGCTTGGTCTACAAAGCGAGTTCCAGAACAGCCAGGGATGTGACACAGAGAAGCCCTGTCTCGAAAAACAACACACACACACACACACACACACACACACACACACACACACCAAAAAAACAAAAACAAAAACAAAAAAAAACACCAAAACTTTCTTTCTTTCTCCACCAATTTCCCTAGTTTGAACATTCATTTGAATCATAGGATCCTACCCATGTGTTTCGGCCTTTCTTTCACTTAGCATGCTCATCCTTGTCGTAACATGCCAATACTGACCCACTTTGTTCATTTTTATCTCAATATACTAGTCCACAGTGCCATAGACCCCCTACCCTCCAGTAATAAGAGCTATTGTCTTCATCAGAGCAGCTGTAATGACTTGCAAGAGGCACACAAGTTCATAGGAGTGTGAGGAAGGACCCTGGAGCCTCCTCTGAGATTCCAGTGACTTTCCCCCTGTACCTCACGGCCATTTGGATGTGACTCTGCCCTAACTGCACATGGTGTCACGGTGTCTGGAGGTGCTAAAGTATGTAGATATCGGACAGTTAACTGAAGGGGGGATTCCACCTCTACAGCTTTGGGGAAGTCATCATCTACAGTGGGGTGAGACTTTCCAGCTGCTTTGGGGTCACCCACGTTCCTAAGAGTAACAGCTCATCCATCTCCTATAAGTAAGCCCAGTAAAGTCACAGTTCCTCACTTTGGACTTTGGTGGGACTAGACTTTGGTTGGCCAATGAGGAGGGAGTACACTTTTGCTGGCATCTCCCCAGGGAAAGAGTTCCAAAAACACATGACTCTATCATAGCTGGTTTACCTGGTTATATCGATGGATGCTTGGGTTCTTAGGAATAATGCTTCCACGAACAAGTGTGTCTGTGCTCCCCACTGCTTTCATGTGGAAGACTGACACCTTCTTCAAGGACCACAGGGTCCTGCTAGCCTGGCCCTGCAGTCTTCGCAGGGAGCACCTCACTACATCCTGTCCTCTCTATACCCCCAGGCTCTGGTTTCATCAATTCCTCGCCTATCACTGGGCCTCCTCATGTACTGTGTGTGCTCTCTGAGAACTCATACCCCAGGCACCCCACCTGACCCCCTTTATCCAGTTAACTCCTCTGTACCCTTCCTAGGTGAGGCAAACACATTCTTCTTAGGAAGGCCTCTCTGTGCCTGGAACTCTGGGGAACCTTGCATTTACTCACACCGATGATAATCGAATCACTGTTTCCCTGAGGGTTGGAAGCTGGAGCAGGACCATGACTCCTGGTCTATCACTCTCACTTTCATTTAGTACCACACCTGGCAAGTGCTGAGTGAATGGAGGACTCCCCTCTGCTAGGCTGATGGAGGTGATGGATTAACTCCCTGGTATTTACATGGGAAGTCCCTCTCTCTGGGTCCCACCCCTGGCCAGGATAAGAACTTATCACTGTTATCACCAGCCACGGCTTGACCTCACAAGGAGGTGGGCCCACAGGGAGCAGGCCCCGTAACTGTAGAGAAAAAAATCCGAGCCCTCGTCTAAGCAGATGAGGGAGGCAAGCCCTCAGCCCTCTTCCAGACTCACCTGGGTTGTGAGCGGGACAGTGGGGACAGAGGGTTGGGTGGGCTCTGCAGTGGGAAGACAGGGGTCTTCACGTATGTCTGTCTGGCCCCTGGGCTCCTTCTCACTGGGAATGATATGGTGGTATGGCTGAAGTTTTCCTGCTGGTACGTACCCCCGATGACCTAGGAAACATGCAGAGGGTTCAATATCTGCCAGTCAGCCCCCTATGCTTAGTAAATGTGAGTGCCTGGCTTCCCAGCATTAAAGGGATAGTACAAGGTCATCCAGGAACCCTGCGAGTTCCCTCCCACCCCACCCCACCCCCCACTCTGTTTTCACTGTTCCTAGCTGCTGCTTGCTCATCGCCAGTGACAGAGGCTCTCTCCACTGGGACAGCCAGCCAACAGGATTTGAAGCATCTGACAGATGAAATTCATCCTTGGGCTGGTATGACAGCTGTTTCCCATTGGTGGCGCTACTGCTATGGCCCTCTCGTGGCCGCCCGGAGCAAGGCTGTTTCCCCAGCTCTCCTCAGGACCAGGACTGCCTTCCACTGGTGATGCCGTCCTTCTGAATTCCTTCTGGCCAGCACCTACCCTGGCACTGGCCAGATGCTGCCATCATGAGTGTCCATTGCTTCCCGCTTCCCAGATGGTTACAGTCTTCACACCAATCTGAGGTCAGGCTGTGACACTGTCACCGCCTCTGTCTCTTGCTCATGCAGCTGAGCTCAGAGAAGCTCCACGCTCCTTGAGCTCACCCAATTAGGAGAGCCCCAGGCCTCCCTCGAATACTCCTTGTCGTGTTTCTCCACCGACGTGGTTTTCAATTGTAGCATTTCCTATTTTATTTATTTCTTAAAATTATTATTATTATTATTATTATTATTATTATTATTATTATTGTAGACAAGGTCTTACTGTACAGTTCCCAGATCTCTCTACATGGCTAGGCTGGCCTTGAACTTGCGGTCAGTCTCCTGCTTCTGCCTCCCAAATGCTGGGATTGTAGGTCCGCCCCACCACACATTGCTCGACCCAATTTTTAAAAAACTGGCTTGCTTTTTAAAGCTTGGCCTTATGCCATACGATAATAGCAATGTAATCAGGAGTTTATGGACTAGCTGCGTTTTTTTTTATAACACACATGAAAGTACTTAAGTAACTATTATATCACCGTGAAGCCGTGAAACGACTGCCTGTGGGTCTCCGACAATAATCCTGTGCAACCCCCACATTTAAAATACGCCGCTGGGCTATTCTGTTATCCTGGGCTCACAGGACAACTTCCCTTCATCCCAGTTACACATGACCCCCAGGCCTTAGTGGCACATGCCAAGGCCATGACCAGTAGAGCTATCTTACTGTCTGAGTCCTATTTCAGATTCTAAGAGTGTGGCTGCAATCCAAGCACGCCTTCTCAGCACACAGCTGTATTTTTCAAGGTACTGTTTGAGTCCCTTCCACACATTGCATCACCCAATAGTTTGTAGGTTCTCGAAGGCTTGTCTTGCTTGCACAGCACCCACGAACTGGACGGGAGAGGCTACCCCTGATTCTTATCGACATTTCATGCACCACCGAGTCACGGTAAGCTGACTGAGCTACTGCGTCTGTCGCTGAGCTCATCCCTCCTGGATCTGCACAGCCAGATCGGCACACAAGAGCATCCATGCCTCCCGACCAGCTTCTGGCAGCTGGCTTTCTCAAACGGAGATGAAGGGGTTACAGAGGCCCACATACCCGCTGAGTCCACCAGCCAGCGACTGTGGTTGCCTTTGGTATCCTTGTTTTGTAGAAGGGCCACGATGTGGCCCCGTGGTAGCGTCAGGTCCAGAGTCGCAGCTCCACTGATGTTGCTCGTCACCTGGTATAGCTTCCCGGGGCCGTATCTGGTCAGGAGAGCCTGAAGCTGGTGTTCAGAGCCTGGGAGGAGCGGCTGGGAGGACAGAGACAGGCACAGGAGCTTGAGTTTAGTGTCAAGGCTGCATGAGCTGTAGACTGGTGGCTGTGGAGCCCCCATGGGACTGGACTAGGCCCTCTGGATACGGAAGACAGTTGTTTGGCTCAAACTGTTTGGGGGGCACTCAGACAGGGGGATCGGGACCCGTTCCTGGTGCATGGGCAGGCTTTTAGGAGCCCAGTGCCGGTGGTGTGACGCCTTGTGCAGCCTTGGTGCAGTGGGGAGGGGCTTGGACCTGCCTCGGCCCAGTGTGCTGGGCTCTGCTGACTCCTCATGGGAGACCTCGATTTGAGGGATGTAGGGATGCGGGGTGGCTTGGGAGGGAGGGCTGGGGGGTGTGAGGAGGGAGGAAATGGGATCTGTGGGTGGTATGTAGAGTGAATAGAAAATTTCTTAATAAAGAAAAACGAAAAGTGTCAAGGCCGGTGTCACCATGAGCTGAGAGCTGGGAATCCTGTCCAGCCCTGGCGCTGTCACCGAAGGGGCCACTGATGGGGACAACTGTGCCCTCTACCACACGGCTGGCTCTCAGCTTCCAATGGCGTTTTAGAAGAAACTTCCAATTAATTTAAGTGTGGATATCTGCCAGTTACAGGACTGGTAGGATTGGGCCCTAAATTCTGTGCATAGCCCCCAAGCTAAGTCATTCCACAGGAAATGTCTTATCCAGGTCTTTGCGCCACACCAGGTTGTGGGCTTCATGGTATGCCCGGCCTTAGCCATCTGGCATCTTCAGAGGCCAATACAAGACCATACTAGCCGCTGGCACACCATGGATGAAGGACAGCTAGCTGTGACTCGGGGAGCTTCCACTCCACAAGTATTGGGCACCTACTGTGTGCAAGGCACCAGAGTAGATTTTGTACAGCAAAGACACTGTACAGCGGCGCAGCAAGGACGCTGTACACCGGCGCAGTGAGGACACTGTACACCAGAGCAGCGAGGATGCTGTACAGCGGTGCAGTGAGGACACTGTACACCAGTGTAGTGAGGACACTGTACAGCGGTGTAGCGAGGACAGACAGTAGAGTTCTGCTCAGACAGAAGTTACCATCTAGCTGGGGAGAGAGATTTGGGAGTGAGGATTTCAGTTCATTCCCAAGCTGCATTTCCTTTGTTTTTCCACTCACTATCTTCATCAAAAGTACTATCAAGAAGGGGTTCAGGTGTGATTATCCCCTTTTGTTTACTTTTTTTTTTTTTTTTTTTTTTTGGTTTTTCAAGACAGGGTTTCTCTGTGTACCTTTGCGCCTTTCCTGGGACTCACTTGGTAGCCCAGGCTGGCCTCGAACTCACAGAGATCCGCCTGGCTCTGCCTCCCAAGTGCTGGGATTAAAGGCGTGTGCCACCACCGCCCAGCTGATTATCCCCTTTTGTAAAACCAAGGAGAAACCAAATGTGTGAATATATACATCTACCATATTCTCTACTTACACTGTATGTATGCACTGCTTTGCATATGGCTATTTTGGAGTAGGGAGGTGTCGGGTATAGGGCAAGTAGATATCCATGTCCACCAGACACATCTGGGCATAGACCCTCGTCCTAGTGTTGATGAAGAGTCAGCATTAAGAACCAGGATGCACGCCTTTAATCCCAGCACTTGGGAGGCAGAGGCAGGCGGATCTGAGTTCTGGGACAGCCTGGTTTACAGAGTGAGATCTGTCTCAAAGGCCAACAAAAAACAGTCACTACAAATCACAAAACCAGGGACATAAGACTTGGTGCCTTCTTTCTCAAATCCATCCAGTCCCAACCAGTTCAGAGTAGAGCAGCTCCCGGGAGTCCCCAGAGAAGGTACACAAAGATAACCAGGACTGCCCCTGTCCAGGGCCACCCAATTTCTGTCTGCTTTTATGCTTGCAGTCAGAAAAGGGAAGAATTCAGAGGTCTGTGGTGCCGGGAGGGAGGATGGGCGAGGGCTGTCCCTCCCTACAAACTGCAACACAGGGGACCACGCGTTTCTTCCTTTTACTTTGCTTTCATGTGACTTGTAATTGTTTTCTACAGCAAGGACAAATTGCTTTTCCAACAAGCAAGATTTTAAGAGGAAAGAGAAAGAAGTCACGTCCCCTCCCTTTCCGCCTGGTTGCAGGGCCGGTGGCCTCCTTGAGAGAACTCCACTGGCCTCACTGAGGAATGAGGATGGAACAGGGAGGTTCAGGAGGGAGCCTCCCCCAAGTGGCTGCCCTCAGCCCCCTACACTGTACCCTCTGCCTTCTGACAGCCATGAAGCCCGTCTTTACCTACCCCACTCTGCTAGGCCCTTCCCTGGCTTCTCTGCACCCTGGAGCCTCTGGTCCCTTTTGGGGAGTCATGGTGCTGGCGTGGGATTTCACATTTCGTATGTGACTAAATGCACTTTCAGTCTTCTCAAATACAGATGTTGCCAGACTCCTGGAGCCCTATCCCAGCTGTCTTGTTCTAAGCCCTAGCGATGTAGCAAGTTCGAGGCCAGCTCGAGGGATATGGAAATCTATCCTTAAAGAATAATCAACAGAACGTAAAATAACACGCAATAGCACAGGCTGCCTAGGTATGCTGTTCAAGCGGATTGGAAGATAGCCTCTGTGTGTGTGTGTGTGTGTGTGTGTGTGTGTGTGTGTGTGTGTGTGTGTGTTGAAATATGGGTTTTATTTTCACAAAAGGAGAGACAAGAAGAAATGTTTCCATGTGTAACAGGGGAAAGAAATAAGAGAAAAGAGGGATGATGCTTCACCCACTACGTCATGAGAACAGCTGATGTCAAGAGATGAGAGACACTCACCTGAGTGGTGGGGGGCGGCAGCACCTTCTCAAAGTTCTCTTGAAAGAGGCGGAGCTGGCTGCTGGTCTGGCCTAGTGAGTCCTCCAGCAGCTTCTGGAAGTCCGGCTCCGAGACATGGTGGTGAGGCAGCTGGGTGGGAAGACATTGTCAGCAGAGCCTCTGCAGGAGAAGGGGCCAAGGGATCCCTGGACACCTACCCTCTAGTCCCAGACGTCTGGCTGCTGTTTTTGTCTGCCTACCAACCCCCTTTCCATGAAGAAAGCATCTCTCCATGGGGTGGAGTACCTCTGCCGTCATGACAGGCTAGTCTTGGGTCTGGCATCCCGTCCCCTAGTCCCCTAAGCCACTGAGATTAGATCAAGGGAGAACAATGGACTTGGGCCAGGCCCCTTCTGTCGGAGGCAGTGTGTGAAGGCTCAGAACATGGGTGTTACTCTTCCTTCGGATTCCAAGGGGTAAAGGTACGGGCTTGGAGTCTTTCCCATCTTCTACCACACAGAATCAAAGCCTGCCTGAAAACCAGCCGAGCCAGAGAGGAAAACAGGCAGGAGAGGGAGAGAAAGGCAGAGTCCTGACATTACAGGTCGACAAGTGGCTGTGGTTGAACCCTCACGCTTCCTGGGTTCAGGTCATTCTGTTCTCTCTGCTTCAGCTACTTTGGCATGGCTTATATTGCTTATAACCCAGGGAGTTCTGAGTTCTCCCATGAGGTCTCCACCCTGTTAAGGCTCTCCCACATTCTCATCAGACAGCTCAAGAGTGAGACTCCACAGCCAACAGACGTGTCCAGCCCTCTGGGTTATTGCCAGACTCGCTGCTTTTACTTGTGACACAGAACCTGTCTCCTGGGCTGCAGAGAGAGGACTGCTTTTACCACGCAGGCCTTGCACCACAGGAGTGAGGCCAGGTGAGTGACCCACTGGACACATTCAAGGGAGGTTTGGCAGCAATCCTAGGCGGGCCCAGGCCGTCCATAGCACAGACCAATCAGGAGACACCGCCACCCACCGCTCCCCACCCCCATCCCCCACCACCACACACTTCCTATGGCTGTAAACCTCCCTGCTACTGGCATCCTTAGGCCTGCCCACCCACACTGCAGACTGGTAGGGAAGGGAGGAATTGGAAGGTAGTAAAAGATTATCCAATCAGATTCACTCTTGTTTTTGCACAGCCCTGTGCCTACTTAAACTCGAAAAGTATGCCTGAGGCAGAGCCCTCTATAGATATATATATATACTAAATACTGAGGGCCAGAAGAGGGACCACTCACATCTTTGCCCTCCACAACCCCGACTGAGGGAAACCATGACTCCCCATCGCTCCAGCAGAAGGCAGGCTCTGGTAAGCACCAAGCAGTAATGTGTCCTGAGTTCTGCTGGTGTACTGAGGGTCGGGAGGGGAACAGTTCCCACTGCTCCAGAGCCGCAAGAATTCTGAATTCTTCCTGAAAAGGCTGGCTCATCTGTCACTGTGTGCCAGACACCGAGAGAGGCCTGGGGGACAGCTGAGGAGGTATTTCCAAGCTGAAGAGGAGTCAGTAGAAAGAGGCACAGTGACATTCAAGCCGTGTCGTGGAGGGAGGGATGAGGGCCCTGGATTGGAAAGTTAGCAGGAGTGGGGAGGAGATAAGGAGGTAGGAAGTGGGGATGAGGGAGAGTCGGGGGTGGGGAATCAAACGTTGGAATGGAGAGCTTGGAAATGGCTCCCAAGGCCTGACTCGTGAGCCATTCAGCTATGACATAGACATTACAGAGCAAGATGTGGAACCGCGGGCTGGAGAGATGGCTCAGCGTTTAAGAGCACTGGCTGCCCTTCCAAAGGTCATGAGTTCAATTCCCAGCAACCACATGGTGGCTCACAACCATCTGTAATGAGATCTGGATACCCTCTTCTGGCCTGCAGGCATACATGCAGGCAGAATACTATATGCATAATAAACCAATCTAAAAAAAAAATCTTTAAAAAGATGTGGAACCGCCACCAGTTCCCTCCTGTACCAACTCAGACCTAAATACTCCACTGTGCGTTTGCACGTGGTGGTTGGTGCAGGAGCTCTTTGAGTTCTGTTCATGCCTTCAGCTGATAGCTCCTTTTGAAAGACTCGAGAGCACTGTGTTCAGAGTCCAGTCGCTACACAGTCAGAGACCAGAACCTACTGTCACCTGCGCATCTTTGCAGGAGGCATTTTTACCTCTCTGGGCCTTGGCTTGTTACGAAAGGACCACACGCTGTGTAGAACTGCTTTGAGGACTGAGTGAGGCACCACCTGGAAACGGGTCCAAACAGCCACAGAGCAAGTGCTCTCCAGGAAATGGCTGCTACAGGTGCTGGTGGGAATCCCAGCTGGACACATCTACTCCTGACTAGATAGAAGAGACTCCTGTCTCTGGCACCATCTCGTCATAACCTCCAGGGATGGGTCTGCTGCTGTTTTCTCAGTAGAACTTTCTCTGCTCCTGAGTCCCCGGATGACCTAGGATGGCCTAGAGTCCAGCCTGGCCTCTGGTGAAGCAGAGAGAAAGGGCATGCGAGACATCTCAAGGGTCCCCACTGGGTCCTGGGTCCCAGCAGCCTATTTAGCTCCCTTTATCTCTGGTTCTGCCCTGACAACAGCTAGGGCCTTGCATGACTAGGCTCCACAGCGGCCTTAGTCCCAGTAGCCTTACCAGGGCCATGCTGCTCTCTGCCCTGCGTAGCACCTGACCGGCCAGGTCCTTCTGGAGGACCACGAACGTGCACAGGATCTGGCTCAGCCATTGCATGGCTAGTTGGTTAAACCGTGGGAGCTCAGCCACTAGCAAGGAGTTGAGTGCCTGGTATGTGTGCCGGGCCGCCTGCTCCTCATAGGTCACACTGCCCACATCCAACAGTTTCTCTTCCACTCGCTCAAAGTCCAAGACTTTGTCCAGACGCTTCTTGATCAAGTTCTGAGGGCCAGCCAGGGCTCTGGCCAGGCTGCACAGTGGTTGCCACACCAAGCCTTTCAGTCGCTGCTTCTGCAAGGAGAGGGGAGCTTGGGAGCTGGGGTAGGAGATGGCAAAGGGTAGGGGCTTGGCACGAGGGTGCTGGAGGCAGGGAGCTGGGCTTCCAGGCCCCCTCCATTGACCAGCTGTAACTTGTAGCATATCCTCATCTCCGGCTGCCTAAACTGCGGATTGCCATCCATGTAAGGTTGTGACTGAATACAGGTATTGAAAAGATTTGGCAACGGAGAAAGTTTTCTGAATGTACAATGACCCAAAATTAATTCTGAAATGTGTATTTATGTGAAGTGATGGTCTCAGCATTGATGATTATACAATCAAAATGTTCATCAACTCCGAAACCCTTTGGAGATGTTCTGTGTCTAGAGATCTTATAGACGTATCAAATATTAGGCCAAGATGTAACTCCATATATAAAAATAAACAGCACATCATCTCATTAGTGTACAGATTTGCTTTCACCTTTAATCAATAGTAAAAACAATTGTTTTCAAATAAAATTCCTTACGATTTATTATCAGTAAATTTGTATGCCTATTATATATACCTATATATCCAGAGCACATCAAAGTTCCTCAGGTAATGAGGTTGATATGGAAAAGCTTCAGAAGCCTTTGCTCTAACCTCTCCGAGTCTCGGCTTATGATTTGAGAATGGGGATGGTATGTAGCGTACACAGAGTGCAGCCCAGGGAAGTTCTCAATCCCTGGCACTTCTTAGTGTTGTTATTATGTAAAGAGCTTGAAATAGATTTTTGCATAGAATGTTACTTGGGGAATCAAACACCATCTGTGTAAATGACCCAGAAGATGGCGCTCTCTGGGCCTCGAGCTCCCATTAGCAGAATGGGGCTATTAATAGTATCTCACCCAAAGCACGCGTCAAGGGGTAAATGAGGTCAAGAATGGAAAAGGTGGGCATGGCGCCCAGTACAGGGTGCAGCTCACTGCACATCGGTTGGGCTATTTTTATCAATAAGTGCAGGAATAGCACTCCCTCCCTGCTGGATATGACAATTGTATAAGCGCCTGACTTCCAAATATTGCTCTCGTCAGCTCCTCCACCTGCCTATCAAAGGAGCGTGCATGCATGGGGAGGGGCATGGGGAATGGGAGATAGAAATCCCACTTACAAACTGCAGGAAAGCCCCCAGCTGAAGGTCCCTTGCTAGGCTGCAGTATTGCTCCGCAGGTCCTCCGGGGATGTCCAGACTCCTTTCGTGTGGCCGGAAGCTGAGAAAAGTCTGAGCCCAGGGCCAACAGAGACAGGTGGTTAGGTCCCACCATGGCCGTCTTACTCCTAACCCCCAATTCAGCAGCCCTCCCAAGCAGTTCTCCAGGCCCTCCACATACTGCCCCATAACAAGCAAGCGCATACACCATTCTGTCCCTGCCCACCCTGGGGGATTAGAAAGGCTTTTCTGAGCTGGAATCCTCATCTCTTCCCTCCTTTGGGGCTTGTGATCATCACACCTGGATGATTCTTTTGCCAGGTGCACGGTCTACAGATTTTATTCGTGTTTTTCTGTAAGCCAACGAACTGCTCCTATTCAAATCAATGCATTAAACATGAAAAGGCCAGGGACTGGAAAGATGGCTCAGTGGTTAAGAGCGCCCGCTGCTGTTGCAGAGGACCCAGGTTCGGTTCCCAGCACCCATGTGGTGGCTCACAACCATCTGTAATTCCAGTTCCGGGGGGATCCTCGACCCTGGCCCACGAAAACTCCAGTGGGCTGAGAAGCTGCCTTTAGCCCCCAGTTTTGTGGCTACGGGTCACAGTGTGCCTGCCAGCTCTCCTGGCTGACACCTCACCCCAGAGTCCCTGCAGTTGGTACCTCTGTAGCTTGTGGGCCTGGCCTTCGAACTCTGGAGGGTTCTCACCTCCAGATTATCCATGTAGGCAGTCACATTGCTCTTCAGCTCCGTCACACAGAGAGACACCCACTGGAATCTCTCCTCTAAGTCATCGAATTCCTTGTCCTCTGTCTGTAAAGTAAAGCCATGCGTGTGAGGGTCAGAAGATCCACACGGGGGCAGTGTGCAGCTGTTCTCCCTGCCTCGGGAAGCCACCGGGACCGTGGAAAGCTAGTTCGCCCAGTTCTACAACTGAGTGGGACAGTTAAAAAGCTGTGGAAACCACATATGGTGGCGCGTGCCTGTAAGCCCAGCCCCTAGGAGACTGAGGCAGGTGGATGGTGAGGTCAGCTGGATAGCACAGCAAGGCCTTATCTCAAAAGCAAACAGCAGTGTAGTCGGGTAGTTTTGCATTCAGACCACGGACGGAATCAAGACCCTGAAGTGTGAGGCCCTGGCTCACTTGCTTCCCAGCTGTGTAGCTGTGGGGGGCAGGGGGGGCGGGCTCTGCTTCTTTGTGTGAAAATGAGATAAGAATGCCTACTTAGCCCCATGGCTCCAACACTACTGCTGTGGAAAAAGTACTTGCTCAGCCTGAGCAGCTACTAGGAACTGCTCAGACTGGTGCTCTGCCCACGCTCAGAGCCTAGCTCTTCTATAAGTAAAAAGGTGGCGTGCCCCTTGGTGGTCCCTCACTCTCAGCCTCAGCTGTCTCACTTTCCACAGGTACCTCTCCCCCTGCTTTCATCCCTGTTGTCTTCTCCACCAACACACACTCTCACCCTGGCTACCAGCCCCGCCTCCTGCTTCAGCAGCTGGCTCAGTCTGGTGGTCTTCTTGGAAAGAGTGTGTGTGTTGATGCGGGCCAGCCGCTCCCGGAGGCTCAGCTGCTCCACCTTGGTATACTTTAAAGCTGCCAGGACACAGAAGAAAAGGGCATGGTGGGTGACTGAGGCTGACCCAGTGAGCCAACAGCCCCACATTCTCCTGACTTGACCCTCTGCTCCATCAAGTTATGTCCAGCAGAGTGGTAAGTCTCAAAGGAAAACCCAGGACCCGGCTCCTCATTGTCCTAGGTATGAGTCCTGGCTGAAGAGGGTTTTAACTGGACTTTTAACAGGTCACAACTCGTTGGGGCCCCAGTTTTCCTTTCTGTAAAATGAGGACTCCATCTTGCAGAGTTGCTGGGAGTAAGACAGTAGGTGTAAAGGGACATTTTTCTGGGGTTTCCCAGCCAGTTTTATCAAGACCAATCAAGACCATATTCCCCTCTCCTCACTCAGCACCTCTCCCTCTCCACATGAGTGATGAAGCAAGCATGGGAGAAAAGCTGAGGACCCCAGGCCTAAGTTTGAAACCCAACTCTGTTTCTTACAGTCCAGTGACTACAAGCAAACTGTACATACTCTGTTTACCCAGCGGGAAGCGGGATTAACAGAGCTGACCTCAGCAGCTGCAAGGATCAAATAAGATGCTGAAGGGAAAAGGCATGCCAGAAGTAGCCTCAAAATATATATATATACATACACTTAACTAGGTGGTGCTTGTGCAGGCCTTTAATCCCAGCACTCAGGCAGATCTCTGAGTTCAAGGCCAGCCTGGTCTACAGAGTGCGTTCCAGGACAATCAGGGTTACACAGAGAAACCTGGTCTCGAAAAACAAAAACCCAAACCAAAATAAACAAAAAACCATACTGACCACCACTCCATCTGATCCCTGGACATTGTATATGTGCATAGAAGTATCACACTCTGCCCCACAGGTATTTGTGAATTTGAGGTAATTATTTTAAAACTACACATGAGGGTCGGAGCACTGGCTGGTCTTCCAGAGGACCTGGGTTGGTTCCCAGCACATGCATGGTGGCTCACAACCACCTGTAACTCTCCTTCCAAAGGATCTGACACCTTCTTCAGGCCTCCAAGGCAAGTATATGGTTCACAGACATACATGTAAGTAAAACACGCGCACACACACAAAAAATAAAAAGTACTTTTAAAAAAGTAAGCATGAGCTAAATTTTCAGTATCATGCTTTTAGTGGGCAACTGAGTTTCTTGATGCATGGTAGCTGCTTCATTTTTTTTTTCCAAGACAGGGTTTCTCTGTGTAGCTTTTGGAGCCTGTCCTGGAACTTGCTCTGTAGACCAGGCTGGCCTCGGACTCACAGAGATCCGCCTGCCTCTGCCTCCCGCCTGCTGAAATTAAAGGTGTGTGCCACCACCGCCTGGTTACACTGCTTCATTTTGCAAACTTTTCTACTGCAGCAACCTAAGAGGTGGATGCACCCCACACATTTATACACACCACTTTACCTCCCAGCGGTGATGGGGGTTAAACCCAGGGCCTCACACATATTAGACAGGCACCCCATCAGCTGAACTTCACCCAAGCCCCACATTCTCATTCTAGATGAAGCTATGGCAGGATGAGTTTTGGAACTAGAAATGCTGGCCCTGACGCACCCCTGCACACAAGTCCTTACCCACTTCCTTGCGCATCTTGTATTCATTGATATTGCTGTTCACATCCTGGAGGGCAGAAGTAGCTCTCTGAAGGACAGGGTGGGCACTGGCATCCAGAGGTGTGTTCTCCAGGATTTTCTGCAGCAGGAGGGGGGTACTTGGTAATCCTCTGCAGAGGAATTACAAGTAAGAAACTGAGACCTGACGGTCCAGCTTGCGGCCTGAGGGAGAAGGTTGCTATTAGGCAGGTAAAAACCATCCTCTAGGGGACTAGGGGGCTTGGGGTGGTGGCCCAGCCCTTAGCTCAGTGTGTGAGATCAGGCAGTCCGTTGTCTCCCTGTGGCCCTTTCTGTAATTTACAGAGTCTAGAGACCAGGCAGACAGAGCCATTCCTGGGACTGGATTCTCGATCTATACAAAATCTAGTGATCTATCAGCCCTATTCTATAGCATGAATCTTAAAGAATCTTATTAATAAAACAAACCTGGAGCCAGGTACTGGAGTCAACACTGGAAGATCAGAGAAGCAGAACAAGCCACAGCTACCTCACCTTGCCAGTTCCTCAGCTGATCCTGTTTCCTCAGACTGGAAGCTTCTGAGTTCTCATCCAAATGGATCTCAGCTAAACTGCTTCTCAAAAGCCTGAAAGCTTAACCGACCAGTTCCTGGTTTTCACGTCTTTTATACCTTTCTGCTTCCTGCCATCACTTCCTGGGATTAAAGGCGTGTGTCACCATGCCTGGCTGTTTCCAGTGTGGCTTTGAATTCACAGAGACCCGGATGGGTCTCTGCCTCCCAAGTGATAGGATTAAAGGCGTGTGTGCCACCATTTTCTGGCCTCTGTATCTAGTGGATGTTCTGTTCTCTGACCCCAGATAAGTTTATTAGGGTGCACAATATTTGGGGGAACACACTATCACCACACTATTCACTCTCTCAGGAGCAAACATGGCTGGCCACATGCTCTTCCTCGGCAGGTGTTACTCAGCAGGACCCAGAGACCCTGTGTCCAGTGTCTTCTCATTCCGTGGGCTACTCTTCCTGTCGGATGCTAGAGCATTCCTCCCCATGCTTCCTTGGTGACCTCATGTGGTCCTAGATTTTTAATGTACCCCAGCCTCCGTTTCCATCTCTATCTTCTTCCCAGGGCTCCAGACTCACATGTTCAACTGCCCTCAACTGTGACTTCATGTCTCTACTCAGATAACATCCCAAGAACAACTCTCAGAGGTCATCCACTTGATTTTTTTAACCAACAAAATAGGTTGGTGCTTTTCAAAAGTTTGCGGGCCCGTGAGATGGCTCAACAGGTAAAGGTGGTGACCACCAAGCCAGAGGACCTGAGTTCAATCTCCAAACCTCACATGGTGGAAGAGAGAACTGATTCCCACAAGTTGTCTTCTGACCTCTACATATGTATGTACACACACACACACACACACACACACACACACACACACACACACCCATGCACTAAATAAATATAAATAAATGAATAAGTGTAAAATTTTTAATCTGAAAATGTTTTGAAAAACCACGGGAACATAATTTTTAGAATATATGGGGAAAACTCACGACTTCCTTGAAATAGTTTAATATAAAAATAGATAAAGATATTTACATGTTAACTTTCTCATTTAAGGTGGTAGGTGTGAGAATATTCGTCAATCATCCTCATTTTCTGTAAGTTTGGAATTTTTATTAGAAAATGTTATTTTGTTTAAAAACACTGTGAGGAATGGCTTTAATGCACCAGTAACCACCAGATTCCTACTGCTGGGTGTCTGGGGTTTCATCAGGATTCCCCAGGTCAAGGGCACCTGGGGAGCAGCTCCAGCAGGCATATAGAATCCCAGCCCCTAACTGTCTCAGTGTGTGTCCTACAAGCCCCACAAATGCTCCTAGGGGCCAGCTGCCAGAACCCTATAATGGAGCCCTCAACTTCTTTCTAAGGGAAAACCTTCAGACCAAATGTTCTGGAAAGAAGCTACTCAGAGGCTAAGAATAGACATGGCAGGTGGGAGCCCCGGGGTGGCAGCGGGTGGACTGTGCCTGCACTGTCCATCTGCTCTCCCCGAGGGTGTCCTGAGCTCAGATGACTGTGGGCAGGCATTTTGGAAACTCCGTTCTATGCTGACAATCCATGGGAAAGAGCCAGCTGCTTCCCAGGGACAACTGTCACCACAGTACAAATCAGAGGCCAAGGGGTCCTTAGAGAGATGACTGCATTTTTTTTTTTAACGTTATCAAGGAGCCAGTACAAAAAGCCACCCACATTTGTAGCCTTCTTAAAGTAACTTGGAGGAAAACTGTATGCAGTCTCTCATATAGACGATAAGAATGGCGCAATACAGCCAGGCGGTGGTGGCGCATGCCTTTAATCCCAGCACTCGGGAGGTAGAGCCAGGTGGATCTCTGTGAGTTCGAGGCCAGCCTGGGCTACCAAGTGAGTTCCAGGAAAGGCGCAAAGCTACACAGAGAAACCCTGTCTCGGAAAACCAAAAAAAAAAAAAAAGAATGGCGCAATAGCCCCTGGAAGGCTGGGGGAGCGTGACAGAAGAGGGCCTCTTACATTCTCATGGGAGCGTCACTGGCTGAGATCTTGGACAGTTGGGCAATTTTTGAAACACACAAATCCTTTGCTCTACCAACCCCGGCCTACACAACATCTACCCACAGAAATCTTGGCTCAAGCAAACAAGGATAGAGGTAAGCTGTTCAGCAACTCTATGATTGCATAAATACATAAATAAAGATCTAACAGTAAAAGAATGGGTGAGTAGAGTCTGTGTGAGCTGTCCTGGAAGGACCATGAAGAATTTTTCACACTGTCGTGAGACAATAGTCACAGCTACCATTAACTGAAAGTTCTACAATAGCCTAGGAGTCTCTTTAAAAATAACAACACCCCCCGGCTGCTTCTCTGCCCGCCTCTGCGTCCCTCTGTCTGTAACTATACAGAAGAAAACTGAACAGAGGCTGTTAATCCCTCAGCCAATGGAAAACGGACTTCACGTATTTGAGTATGATTTGAATATGACTTTCATATTTAAAATAAATACAGCTAGCTGATAATGGAAAACAGAGGTGATTTGCCTTCTGCAAACACCGCTGTACTAGGCAGCCTTCTAAAACTTCGGCTCCCAGTGCCGAGCGGCCTCTGCCGAGCCTCCTTTCCCACACCACTCTGTGAAAGGTCCTTCCCAATACAGCCCTCCCTGCCTCGTCTGTTTCTGTCTTAAAGCGCAGGTTACCCCGACTGCTAACCCACACAAAGGTGAAAAGTCGTCAGTACACATTCTGAAATCACAGAGAATCTCGAGGCACTGTCTTAATTTTCTACTACTGCGATAAAACACCACGACCAAGGCAAATTACGGGATAAAAAATAATAATAATTTGGAGCTCACAGGAGTAGAGTGTTAGAACAATGGCATGGCAGCAGGAAGAGCCTGAGAGCTCACATCTTGATCTGCAAGTTGGAGGCAAAGAGGGAAAGCTAATTGGGAATGGCAGCGCCCTGCATACAGACCTGTGCTGCAGAATGGCGTGGGGTCTCACGTGTCCCTCTAAACACTCAGCGCCTGAACAGGGGGGCTCAGAATGTACTGTGATCTCCAGAACGGAATACTTCTGGGACTCCAGACTCTGTCCAGTCACACAACACAACACTAGGCAGATACGTGAGACTGAGGATAGCATCCGTTCTCATTTCCCTACCTCCCAGGCGGGAGAGCCATTGTATTCTCTTTAGTGCCCCCTACACAAGGAAGTCAGGACTGCCTGCCCTGTGGGTTGCCATCCTTGGGCACACACCCCCTCTGCTCCTTCATTTGCTTGTTCTTCTGGAGCAGAACAGCTTCGGGACTTTCTCTTCTGACCTCCAAGCTAACTTGCTACTCAGAGAGGCAAGCTAATTTTAGAGTGCTTCCTCACAGCTTCTGGAGTTGTGGTGCCTGAGTGCCCACTGAAACCCACATTACCAGAGAAAGCGTTCCTTCTCTTCCTCCTTCATATCATAGTTACTGTTATATTGACTTTTTCCCGGTTCATATATATATAGGTAGGGTCCATTTTCCAGGATTTATTGCCGGATAATGAATACATCTAATATTTGTTATAAAAGGAGGCATCGGGACGGACAGGACGGAGCACTGCAGTGTGACACAGTTCCTGCCTGGCTGAGCTGACTAGAATAGCTGGGACATATTTAGTGTCCCCTGTACCGTGTGTCTACGCTCCACCAAGTGCCGTTAGGACTCCCACCAGACCCATAAGGAAACTGGGTTGGAGATGCGAAATGGCTCTCCCTAAAAGGGGCTGAGCCAGATCTGCCACCATGCGAGCCTGGCTCCAGACCTGCAGAAACAGGGCAAACAGCAGCCTCGCCGCCACCTCATTATTGCTTTCACGCATGGCTGGAGAGAACAGAACACGTGGGAAGCGTCCCACCTAAGTTTCTGCTGCTTTGGAAACATCAGCGGCTCTGGTCAGAGGGGACTCACATTCCGAGACACAACATACACACAGATGGTTTGCAAAGGCAAAAGGCTTCAAATGTTGCATTTCCTGTAACTTTGAAGCCCCCTCAACCCGTGCTGTTCATTTCCCTGGTCCTTTCTGGACTGGCTATGAAACTGATCTCAATGGCCGAGAATTCCAATGGCTTGCCCTTCCCCTTGCCCTAGAGCCCTGTGACCATCAACAAAGCACCCAGGCCACGTGACCAGACCTGAGCTGACTCTGTGTCTCAGATACTTGGAGGAGCCCAGCAAAATCAGCAAAGTGGACCTGCAGTTGATGGTTGATACATGGGAATGCTCAGCCAGGAGCAGAAGGCTCATTTGCTGAGCCCAGTTAAACTGATAATATGCAAAGTGTAAGCTAAGTAAATGCCTTATTTTTAATACTTTTGTGTTTATTTGTGAGTGCATGTACGTGGGCATGTGTGAGCCACAGCACATGTGTGTGGCCAGAGGACAGCTTGTGGGAGTCTGTAGTCTCCTTCCGCTATATTCTGGAGAGTGAACTCAAGACAGTCAGGTTTAGCGGCAGGCAAGTACCTTGCCTTCGTTAGGGTTTCTAATGCTGTGAAGAGACACCATGACCACGGCAACTCTTATAAAGGAAAAACATTCAATTAGGGTGGCTCGCTTACAGTTTCAGAGGTTTAGTCCATTATCATCATGGTGGGACATGGTGGCCTGCAGGCAGACGTGGTGCTGGAGAAGGAGCTGAGAGTCCTACACCTTGCAGGCAACAGGAAGTGGTTGTCTGAGACACTGGGCAGTATCTTGAGCATATATGAGACCTCAAAGCCTGCCTCTACAGTGACACACTTCCTACAGTAAGACCACACCCACTCCAACAAAGCCACGCCTCCTAATCGGGGCCATTTTTCTTTCAAACCACCACATGCCTTTACCCACTGAGCCAACCTACTAGCCCAGTACTTGTTGTTTTAAGATACTGTTCGGGGTGGTTATCTGACAGCTACTGACAGCAACAATCTCCTAAGGCCATGCCATGCTCTACACAGAGTCTGTTGTTTCTCTTTTCCCACAGTCTCCACTACCCTTATGCTGGGCTCTAGCTTCCCCGCTTCTGTAATCTGCCTCACTCCTATAACGGCCCTGCAAAAGCCGACATTTTCGAGACCTATGAGAAGAAAATATCGGGTTTTTTTTCTTCTTTTTTTGGACGTGGGATCTTGAAAAAGAGACTCTGGTAGCAGGACAGGGGTTGAAAAGTGGAAGATAAGGAATGAGAAAGGCTGGCGGGGCTTCACAGGAAATGACGTCACCTGCACACACCTGCTTCAACCCTCTTTCTCTCCAGCATAAAGGAACACCTGAGGAAGGTACCGATGACCCCTTTGTCCTCCCTCCACCAGCCTGGTTTCTAAAAACTGACCGTCAATTACCACTTGGCAAGCTTTTTAAATGTTGTTTGGAGGTTTGTGGTTGTTTCTGGGGTTTCATTGTTGTTGGCTTTGTAGTATTTTGTTTTGTTTATAAAAAGGGTCTTACTACGAACCCTGGCTGGCCTGGAACTCTCTATGGAGTCCAAGGTGGCCTCGAACCGAACTCACAGAGATCCTCTTGTCTCTGCATCCTGAGTACTGGGATTAAAAATGTGTGCCAACATACCCAGCCAAGTTTGGGTTTTATGATATATGGTCTTGCTATGTAGGCCAGGTGGGCCTTGAACGCACAGCAATCCTCCTGCTTTGGCTTCTTACAAAAAAAAACAAAAAACAAACAAAAAAAAAAACACCAACCCTCTAGATGAGGCGCTAAAGGCAACCAATGGCTGCCAAGAGAGGAAGAATCAGACCTCTCCAGGTGTGAGCCCCTGAGAGGTTGTCCAGCTCCAAGAGGTTAACCCTCATTTATACACATGATCTCAGCTCATAGCCATATGAGCAACACTAAATACATTCAGCAGGATATATATATGTATATGTATTGTATACATATATTATTGTTATCTAAAGATAACATTAGCTGGGCAGTGGTGGCGCACGCCTTTAATCCCAGCACTCAGGAGTCAGAGGCAGGCGGATCTCTGAGTTCGAGGCCAGCCTGAGCTACAGAGTGAGTTTCAGGACAGGCTCCAAAGCTACACAGAGAAACTCTGTCTCGAAAAAAAACAAATCAAACCAAACAAAACAAAACATATATTACTGTTACATGTATATAACATACATATGTACCATATGTGTGTATATATATATGTAACAATAATAATTAAAGAAGAAGAGGTCATGAGTTTGAAAGGGAGTTAAATGGGACCCAGAAGGAGCTGAAGGCAGGGGAAGGTGGGGTGAAATGATGCAAATACAATACTCATGTATGAAATTGTCAAAAAATGTAAAAATTTTTTAAAGGACTACTAAATTTGTGATAAAAGGGAAAAAGGTCAGATGAGAACCAACAATAAATAAATCAAATAAGCAATGAGGAATTTTATTTGTTTTGTTTGGGTTTTAGTTTTTTGTCTTTTTTTCAAGACAGAGTTGCTCTGTATATTCCTGGCTGTCTTGGAACTCACTCTGTAGACCAGGCTGTCCTCGAACTCATAGAGATCCACCTGGCTCTGCCTCCTGAGTGCTGGGATTAAAGGCGTGCGCCACCACTGCCCAGCTGAGAAACCTGTTTTTCACACATACAAATTTTTAATACAGAAAAGGAAACAGAAAGATTCACAAGAAAATACCCATAAAGGACCCTTAAATGTCCAAAGAAATGGCCAACTTGTCATAAGACAAATGCAAAATAAAACCAGACAGAGATCTCATCCTGACCTAACCCAGGGCAAGCATCCTGAGGTTTGGGGGCGAGCACACCACTCTGGACAGGCTGTGGGGAGACAGGCAACTGCTGTTGACAGGAACAGAAAAGGACATGCCTTTCAGGGGAGGTTTCAATGATCAAAATTATCCATACATAACTCCTTTAATCTATCCATTCCACTTCTGAAGAATGTACCTTGCAGCAGAGTAAGATGACTGCAGATCCTGAAAAAAAATGCGGTAGACCCGCTTATAATATTAAGAGAATGACAACAAACCAAATGTCTACCCACAGACATGGGCCAAACAACTGGCATGACCACCTGGAGGAAGAGGATGCTGAGGGTCAAATGATGATGAATGACAGGTGTTTAAATGGAAGGACCTCCAAGAAAGAGAGAGAAGTAACCAACCGGCTTCCGTTTAGACGTTTAGCCAGGTGTGGTGGCACACGCCTTTAATCCCAGCAATCAGGAGGCAGAGGCAGGCGAATCTCTGAGTTTGAGGCCAGCCTGGTATACAGAGCAAGTTCCAGGACAGCCAGGGCTACACAAGAAAACCCTGTCTCAAAGAAGAGAGAGAGAGAGAGAGAGAGAGAGAGAGAGAGAGAGAGAGAGAGAGAGAGAGGGAAATAAGATTATATATTTGTAACTACATGTAATGGGAAGGAGCATTAGAAAGATGTGGCGTCTTGTTTGAGATCATGTGAGCACTGCTTGGCACTAAAGCCCTCCTGACGGCTAGACGCCTGGCTGCTGACACAGCCCCGAAGCAGCCTGAGCAGACCTGAGCAGGATCCAGACTTGAGCTGTCTCTGGACATGTTACTCACACTGCTGCTTCAATGATGCTCTGGATCATCTTCTGCACTTCCGGCTCCTCCCGGTACGCCTTGACCAGCAGCAGGGCCTGGTCGTAGTTGGCACAGTAGACTTTGTAGACTTGTTCAAACTCCTCTTGGAATGCCAGGAACAAGTTACCTGATGGCGAACAAGCAGCAAGAGTTACCAAGGGCACCTGTGCAAGTCTCCTGCTTGGAATGGGGAGGCTGCCCGCATGCCACTGTGTACAAGCTACCTAGCCTTCCTGTTTCTATTTTTCATCTGTTTCATAAAGTTGCTGAGTGGGTGAGTAACAGTCCAGGTTCTTTGTTTGTTTTTGTTTTTCGAAACAGGGTTTCTCCATTTAACAGCTTTGGCTGTCCTGGAACTCACTTGGTAGCCCAGGCTGGCCTCTAACTCACAGAGATCCACCTGCCTCTGCCTCCCAAGTGCTGGGATTAAAGGCGTGCACCACCACCACCAGGCTGAGACCAGGTTCTTAAACTGTAGGTCATGATCCCAGATGGGGGCTGGCTGCAGACCTAAAAGTGGGGTCTAGAAGAGTTTGGGGAGAGTAAAAGGTTTCCAAACACAGGACAAGCCGAGTCTAATTCTGAAGCCAACCCCTAATGAATCTGGGGTGTTTCTGGACACAGCCACCTGTGTGGCATCATGAAACGTCACTGCAGCCTTGGCTTTGAACACACAACTTTGCCACACAACTCCAGTGAACACTGCCTGCCACACCTTGGTGCGGATTAGAGACCACCACCTGATAGACACTGCGGTGTCCTCACTGGGTGTACTAAACTTTCTGCTCTGAGTGAAACAGAAGGGCTGAGTTCTGAGAAACGACAACTTCTGATATTTTCCTCCTGTCACTCCATATGTATCACATTAGTGTGTCTTTGCATTACATTGTGCTAGAATACCTGATTTTGGTGTTTTCTGCTTGGCAGGGCTCGAGAAATGGTTTAGTAATTTATAGCACTTGCTATTCATTTAGAGGACCTGAGCTTAGTTCCCAGCACCCATACTGGGTGGCTCACAACCACCTGTAACTCCAGCTCCAGGGAATCGAATGCCCTCTTCTGGCCGCTGGGGGTACCTGAACACATGTGGCATAGACACACACAGACACATATATACACATAAATAAAAGAGCGTTTGTATTGAACATGTGAGGACTTTTTTTGCGATCATTAATCCCTGAACAATACAGTATAACAGCCTTCTGTATGTCACTTACATAGTGCTAAATGTCATAAGTGGTCTAGAGATGATTTCAAGTATACAGAAGAACTTCAGGAGGTATGTTAATACTATGCCATTTTATACAAGGGACTTACTTGAGCACCTGGGGGGTGTGTGTGTGTGTGTGTGTGTGTGTGTGTGTGTATATGTGTGTGTGTGTGTGTGTGTGTGTGTGTATGTGTGTGTGTGTGTGTGTGTGTGTGTGTGTGTGTGTGTGTGTGTGTGTGTCGTGGAAGACCATCCCTTACAGACACCAAAGGATGATTTGTATTACAGGAGTCAAAGTAAAGGCAAATAAACACCAAAGACTGGGTGGCGTTGGCAGAGGAGGGTGTCTATCCCAGGAAGGCTTCCACAGATGATGTGACCATCTGCCCCAGGAAACTCAGAGGAGGGGCAACTCCCAAGCTTGTGGATGGCAATGAATGGCAAGGCCCAGAGTCAGGTAATCCTGGCCCAAGGACAGCCACAGACCCTGGTGTGTCTGGAACAGAGTGGGCCAGGCACAAAGGGAGGAAACAAATGGGACACTAAGGCCAAGTCGCATGGGGCATCAGAGTAAGTGGGGTGCAGCCAGGCACTCAGCTGGTATACCAATGGGGGCAGGAAGCCATGGGAGTGGTTTGAGTTGGGCTCTCACGTCAGCTTAACTTCAAGAGTGAGTACAGTAAAGGTAGAACCTTGGGGATGAAACAGACCCAGAGCAATATCCTAAAGTGTTCTGTGTCTTTAAACATGAAACCAGTTACTTACAGGGAACAGCAGGAATAGGAAGGGAAAAATAAAGGAATAGGGGTGGTACTATAGAGACAGAGAAGATGGCTTTGTTAAAAATAAGGTTCAGGGTGAGGGGGGGGGGGCTCTAGAGAGTTGGCTCAGTGGTTAAGAGCAATGGCTGCTCTTCCAAGGACCCAGGTTCAACTCCCAGCACCCACATGACAGCTCACGGCTGTCTGTAACTCCAGTTCCAGGGGATCCAACACCTTCACACAGACATACATGCAGGCAAAATATGAATGTACATAAAATAAAAATAAATAAATTATAAAAAAAATAAGGTTTGGGATAGGATAATTCTGATTCTTGGTTACTGTGGCTGTTTTTTTCTATAAGCCTAACAGTGCTCTAAAAAATAAAATCTACTAATTAAGCCGGGCAGCGGCGGTGGTGGCGCACGCCTTTAATCCCAGCACTCGGGAGGCAGAGGGAGGCAGAGGCAGGCGGATCTCTGTGAGTTTGAGGCTAGCCTGGTCTACAAAGCGAGTTCCAGGAAAGGCGCAAAGCTACACAGAGAAACCCTGTCTTGAAAAACCAAAAAAAAAAAAAAAATCTACTAATTAAGAAAAATTAGGGGCTAGAGAGATGGCTCAGCAGTCAAGAGTACTTACTACTCTTCTAGAGACCTGGGTTCAATTCTCAGTACCCACATGAGGGCTCACAACCATCTGTAGCTCCAGTTCTAGGAGATTCTCGACGCCCCTGCAGGCACCAGGCACTCAAGTGGTGCACAGACATGCATGCAGGCAAAATATTCATACATACAAAGAAATAAATCAGTACCATACTGAGACTAAACTGGGAGGCACTGTGGTTTCAGCGCATCCTCCCAAGTTCATGTGTTAAAAGCTTCATCTTGAGGGAGAGCTGAGTAGGCTGAGAGGATCAGACACCCTACGAGGGCCCTGCTGCCTCTGGCATGCCCCAGTTCCCCCTTTGCTGCTTTTCCCTGGAGCTCCAGCCAGCTCTGCAGTAAGCTCAAGCTAAGATCAAAGCTGAGGGAAAGCAAGGCAGGGATCGCCGGGCCTTTTGCTTACCAATCAGGTACGCCTGTTCCTCTTCCTTGCAGGCTGTCTCCTGCAGCCCCTGAAGGAATCTGCTGCTCACTTGGATGATGTCATCAATGTTTGAGAACAGGACATCCAGATCTCCTGGTGGCAGCTGGAAGCAACAAAAATGCTATGGGCAGAGACTGGGGGTGCTTTAGGGAACAGTCCTGAGCACTCGCGCTATCTGGGGTCCTACTGCTCTTGGGAAGACTGACTGCCCAATGCAATGTTTGGAAAGATCTGGGAATCTTGTAAGTCAGTTCTCCTCATTAGTCTACAATAAAAGGAGAGACATCAAGTCCAGCATGGAAGGAAAGCTGATGGTGCCAGGGGTGGAGGTTCCAGGGGGTGCAGAAGAACGCATTGTTAGGGTTGTGATTTAAATGTGAAATGTTCCCCAGAGGCTCATGTCTTTAAACACTTCTTCCCCAGCTGGAGGCATCATTTGGAAAGGCTATGGAATCTTTAGGAGGTAAGCCTTGCTGGAGCAAGTAGGTTATTGGAGGTGGACTTGAAGGTTTTCTGGCCTGCTTCCTACTCTTTTTTTTTTTTTTTTTTTTTTTTTTTTTTGCCTATCCAATAGCTCATTTAATCCAGCATTTTCTGCTCTTGCAGAGGACCCAGGTTCCCAGCACCAACATGGCGGCTCATGACCATCTGTAACTCTGGCTCCTGGGAATCCCACGTCTTCTCTGGCCTCCTCAGGCACCAGGCACACACAGGGAATAATACACAAACATAGTAAACACACATACATCTTGTATAATAATAGAGGGACCAGCCTTAATATTATACATTCCAGGGGCTCAGGAGAGAGAACTACTAACGGCGAGGACTATTTTTGGGAAATAGAATCTCAGCACACCGAGCTCTATAGTTCACTTGCTTTAATTCCTCTGGCATATTATCCTATTTACACAGCTTCAGTTCTGTTCTCGTGCCTAGCTCCTTTCTTGCCTGATTTCTCTCTCTATTTATCTATTGCTCCCTCTAAGTTCTATCTTAATTTTCTCGTCTTAATTCTGCGTCATCTAGGTCCTTTTCAGCTTGTTCTTACCCAGCTAGGACTTCCCCATCTGACTCTTCCTCATCTTCCATCTCATCCACATGTACTCTCTTGTCAAAAGCCTTCTTATTCCTCCCCATTCTCCGTCCTTCTGTTCTTCACATGCCCTGAGAGACCCGGTATATATACACTTACAAGCAGTAATCCCTTGGCAGTGCAAAGCCAGGCTTTCAGGGTCAAATGGAGGGGTGATAAGAATCACATAGAGGGGCAATAACCGTTAATTATCATTTGCAACCCCAAAGGGAAGTGACCAATGGGGAAATGAATTAACTAAAGGCTAAATTCGGGTAATATCTAAGAAGAGGAATCTTATGTGCTCAACTATAACCTTAAACGTGATTGGTAGAAAATGTTAAGAATCTATAAGTTACTAGGTCAATGGGAGAAAATAAAACTGCCTTTTTTTTTCCTGTGGCTCATATCTGTCCAAGCTATCTGCCATTTTTCTTCAGGGTGGGAGAAAGTATGCTTAGTCGCTGGGAAACCTGTGTACAGCTAGATGCTTCTGGTGATAGTTAAAGGGAGATCTGGAACTAGAGGTAAGATTTGGGAAAGGAGGAAGTTAGGCTTAATTGGCACATCTGCCAGGTCTTCTCAAACAGGTAGCCTGGACACTTAAGTCTGTTCTTAGAGAGTACAGAAGTATCTCTGATAAGGTACTTTTCTCCAACCGGGGATGGACCTGGCTGGATGCTGCCAATGATGATAATTACAGGGAGACTTGAATTGGGGTTCTGGCTGAGCATAGCTGTTAGCTCACAGGTTATCCAAATACTCCTAGAAGTGGTTAGGTAAGGAGTTAGAGGTCTATAAGAAGGGAGGGTATGAGCTAAATTGTGTAAAGCTATTACTTAATGTCCACCTGACCTAGGCAGTGTCTCCTTATGGAATTTACCTTAAATCAGGAGACTTGCATGTGGACTGTTATTACTGCTAGTCCTTGAAAGTGGCTAAGGGAGATATCTGATTCCAGAGAAAGCCTTCCCTGAGGCTGTTCTCCAAATACCTGGAATGTGTATGTCCAGAGAGTGATCAGTCCACACTGTTAGCCCTTCTTAGGGAAAAGTCAATTGGGAAAACTATGAAGGCACACATGATTTTCATAACAGAAGACAGCTGATATATAACAAGCCAAATAACACCAAAAGCTCCTTGGAATTTGGCTTCCTCTGAAGGAATTCCTTGATTCCTCCAGGTAGTGACTTTGCCATAACCAGCTGAGTTCTTATGATATATTCCTGTGGCCCGCAGCACATACACATAAAAATAAATCTTAAAAAAAAACTATAAAATCGAGTTACAAAGCATACAACAATGATATTTTCATAATATTTTAAGTAAGTTTACCATTTTATGCTGGGCTGTGTTCACAGCTATCCTTGGCCTCAACTGGCCAATAGGCTATAAGTTGGACATATGTAAGTCATTCAAGGGCTTGCTGAAGGTTGCATGGGCAATAAATAAAGTCCTGGGGCTTATATCCAGGCTTGTCAGGCTCCCCCCGCCCACCAAAGGTCCTTTCTAACAACCCCGCCCAGGAATAATGAGAGACCTTAGAGGCAGCCACACCTGCTCCTTTAAAGACAGGTGGTAGGGTCTGCATCAGTACCTGCCGTAGGTGGCTCCTGATGTCAGAGGCGCAGAGTCGGAGCATGTGCAAGTAGGAGAACTCTGTGTCAATGAGCTCTCTCATGGCCAGCCTCTGATGGAGCAGAGTTCTGTCCTCAGAGCTCCTGCCCTCCGGCTCAGGACTCTCTGACCTGGAGGAGGGCTCATCTGCTTCGGAGTCAGCCATGTTCACAGGTTCTAGGGAAAACCAACCAAACCATTCACGTGTAAGGTAGGTCTCCTCATTTCCTCTCCTGGGAAATGCTGCCCCTAACTTGAAGACTACTCATCATGTGGGCTGAAACATCATCAGCTGCAAACAGAGTCAATGAACTGTTGGCATTTGTGGGCAGTGTCTCGACAATACGAGAGAGGATAAACAAACAGCTTGGGTTGTTGCTGACATTTGAAATTCATTTCCCAGGACTCAGGCAGCGTGCTTTCCTAAAATTTCTTTTATTTCCCCCCCCCCCAGTTTGACCCAGAATCATTTATGCATCATTTATTCATTTTAAAAATATATTATGCTGGGTTCGTAAGGCCATGCCCATGCAGATATATACATGTATTCTGATCACATTTCCTCCTCGTAACTGTTAGGATTCTGCCCCCACTCCAGCTGCATGACTGCACATGCCAGTTCAGGAGCTAAGCAAAGGATCTTGTGTCTTACGTCATCAGTGTGTGCTGGTGATTACGTGCGCACGGCATGGTTATGCAATCAGTAATCAGCAATCAGGGCATGCATGGCGTAGCTCCATAAGCCTACCTGAGCATGTGCACGGGAGTCCTTAAAGAGCCAGACACAGACCCCTCCTCCTCTCTCTCTGTTCCCTCCTGCCCCCACTATCTCTCTCTCTCTTTCCCTCTCTCCACTCTCTGCACCTGCTTCTTCCCCAGGCCTGGTTCACCCCTCCTCCCTCCTCCTAATAAAGCTCTGATACTGGGTTTTGTCGTGGCTCATGACCTTTCCGCACGGTAACCAGTGCCGCTTATCATTTTAAACAGTAACAAGCAACCCTTCCCTATCGTGTTTTTCTCTTTGTACCTATATGAAACCTAAGACCCAAGAGTGAGCGAATGCCCGTGATACCTTTCTTTCTGAGACCCACTTAACGTGACAGCCCCAGGTGCATTCGTTCTACGGACATCACAACTCCATTCTTCCTTAGGGCTAAGAAGAAACCCTACCGTATCTAAGCCATGCCAGTCCTCAGTTGGTGGACATGTAGCTTGTTTCCATAACTTAGCTACCACGAAAAGTGCTGCAGTAAACACTGGTGTGCATGGATCTCTGGGAGGTACTGACTCGGAGTATTGTTGGTGAATGCCCAGGAGTGGCGTAGCTGTTGACCTAGATTTCTTTTGGATCAGCTAAGTCCTCTTCCCTTTGTTCTCCATGGTTCCTGGCTCCCATTCTCAGTCACAACATAGAGCCCATGGCTGGGTGATTTTCTTTCTTTTTCTTTTTTTTGGTTTTTCAAGACAGGGTCTCTCTACGTTGTTCTGACTGTCCTCGAACACATTATGAAGACTGGGCTGATCTCGAACTCAGAGATCCACTTGCCTCTGCCTCCTGAGAGCTGGGATTAAAGGCGTAAGACACCATGCCCAGCTTTGCCAGGTGGTTTTCAAAGGTTCCAGGACCATTTTCTGAACGGAGACCTCTCTTCACTATCCAGGATGTGATTCCGGGTTAAAGTCCCTGCAGCAAGCTGTGTTCGTGGCATTCATTCCCTGATGCCCACAGCATTCATGGCTCCCTCCTGCTCAGCCTCACTCTCTCCTCCAGCCAGAAAGAAGGCAGTGATTGTCTCTACACCCCTGTGCTTCTACACCTGCTGTGCCCCGCCCCAAGCCACCGCCCTTTCTAAGCACATTCCTGATCCTCACCCTTTGAGTCTCTGAAATTCCTCCCTATTCATTGCCTGTAGATTTTAAAACTATTTAAATGGGGCAATCATAATGAACAAGATGACCTGAAAAACCTTTCTACGACCAAACACTTAGAGATGCCAAAAACAGATGTAACTTTAACTGCAGGGCAGGGCTTACAAAAGCATGGGAGAAATCTCCAGGGAACGAAATCAGAGCAGGGGTGAGTGAGCTGGTGCCCTTGTGTCCCCCAGTGGAGGGGGACAAGGAAATGATGGAGGCCCATCTCAGCCAACCGGGAACTTCGCAGGAAACAAGTTCCTTCCGTGAAATGATGAGTGAGGAGTCCAGGGGGAGAATTCACCCACCAAAGAAAGAAATCAAGAAAGAGAAAGCTGGAGAATATTGATTGACATACTGGAGAGGAGCCAAAGGAATCCTCACGGGGGCGGGGCTACTAGAGTTGACCGCCGGGTCCATCCAGTCAGGGCTAGAGACGTTCGGAAGGTTCGAAAATATCTTGAGAACAGGTTTATTGCATTAGTATTGAATTTGGTATTTAATTGGGGGGCACAAAAAATGTTATAGCAATTTTTGTGCAGAAAAGACTAAAGAATCTTGTCCCATTGCTGGAGGGAGAAATATTGCGCACATAGAGCTTGTGACTGAACAGGCCTCCCGGGGTTCCCCTTCGGTGTATTCTCAATGGTTCCTGTCTTGTTCTTTCCAGTCACATCTTGACATGGGTATTAAAGTCAGATAGCTTCCCAGTCTGGGGCCTCCATGTCAGGTTAAAACTATGACCAAATACACCTGCGGAGATCTCCTCCTGTTGATCCATTGGCAACTTACTTCAGAAGACTCAAATAGCAAACCTTCCGAGGGATGTGAAATACTTTTTACCCCGTGAGCCTACTTCTCAGCCCAAGTTACATTTTTATAACCTTGATGCAAACTGAAACTGAACGGGAAAAAAATGAAAAATTTTCAATTTTTCTGTAAATTAACAATTAAAAAAAAAACAACTTATGAGCTGGATCTATAGCTCAAATTCACACGGAGTGACAAGAAACAGAGGACCAGTGAGGTGTCTCAGTGGGTAATGGCCCTGGTTGCCACATCTGAAGATGGAAGTTCTGTTCCCAGGTCACATATCGTGAAAGAAGGGAACCGGTTCTTACAAGATGTCCTCTGACTTCCACATGCATGCAATAAATGATAAAAAGATACACGTCGAGGAGTTACATGGGCCCTTTATACAAAATGTCTCACACGGTCAGTTGCAAAACTGCATACAGCACAGCTACTGGTCTAGTCTGCTGACGTTGACAGAGCCAAGATCTAGAACATTCCACCACAAGAACCCTTCATCTGCCTTTTCCTCATGGCTCCAACTCCTCCTCTGGAAAATAACTTCTAAGTTTCTTTTAAAATGAGACATCTACTTATCACCTCCCCCCCACCCAGGTACCTAACCCTGAGAAAATAAATGTAGGTCCATACAAAAAATCTGCATGTAAATACTCATGAGCTTTATTTGCAATATCAGTGACTGAAGACAATAAATATGCCCTGTAACAGCTGAATGACTGAGCAAACTGGTACATCAGTACCTCAGAACGACCAGAAATGAACACCAATGAACTACTGATGCATGGCATTGGCTTGGACGGCTCTCAAGAAAATGGCACTGTTAAAAAACAACCTAGCAGGCCACTGTACTCGGTAATTCCACCTAATGACACAGGGAATGACAGAGAAAGAGGACAGATTCGTGGCTGCCTGGCTAGGGACAGGGCTAGAAGGCAAGTGAATGGGGCTACTACAAACATGAAGGAGCGTTATGCAGCGGGGGAAGAGTCTATCCAAGTTGAGGTGGAGGTAATGCAATCCATCGCGCGATAAAACGGTGTGCAGGGGCTGGAGAGGTGGCGCAGCGGTTAAGAGCACTGGCCGTTCTTACAGAGTACCTGGGTTCAATTCCCAGTACCCACATGGCAGCTCACAACTGTCCGTAACTCCAGTTCCAGGCAATCTGACATCCTCACACAGACATGCATGTAGGCAAAACACCAATGCAAACAAAGTAAAAATCAATTGATAAAGTGGTGTGGAATAATCATACTTTTTTTTTTTTTTTTTTGGTTTTTCAAGACAAGGTTTCTCTGGGTGTAGCCCTGGCTAACCTGGAACTAGCTCTGTAGACCAGACTGGCCTCAGACTCACGGACAGCCACCTGCCTCTGCCCCCTGAGTACTGGGATTAAAGGTGTGTGTCGCCACCGCCTGGCTTCATATACAGTATTGTACTAATGCTCATTTCCTGACTTGAGCGTTTCAGAGCGTTCAAATGAGACATAGCCATTAGATAAGCAGAGGGATGGAGGGCAAGATGGCTCAGTGGGTAAAGGTACTTGCCACCAAGCCCGATGACCCGAGTTCAGTTTCCAAGAAAAAAAGAAAAAGCGTGAGACCTGCAGTCTGAGAGTACGGGATGGTTCACGTGAGACTGTCCAGGGTGAAGGTTAGGAGCCATGATAGTCAAAGACCCTACTGAGGAATAAAGGGTGTGAACACCTACAGACAGTCAACAGTGGCCAGGTGGGGACCCTGGCTAAAGGGCATGGTTGATGAGATCCCTGTAGTTGTCAGAAGTCACATCCTATACTACAAGCTTCCAGCTCTCAAACTCAGGAGGGTCTGAGACTGAAAAAATGACACGATTACCCCTGTTATGACTACCAAGTGTATTCCTGTGTGTGTGTGTGTGTGTGTGTGTGTGTGTGTGTGTGTGTGTGTGTCTGTACACAGGCACACGCAGGTAGAGAGGTCAAAGGACAGCCTCGGCTGTCGGTCCTTGCCTTCCACCTCGTCTGAGGCAGGGTCTCTGTTGTTGGATACTAGGCCTTGTCCACCAGGCTACCAGACCCTTGAGTTTCCAAAGAGTCTCCCGTCTCCGCCTGCCACCCACCACAGAAGTGCCGGCATTCCCAGTGAGTGCCGTTCCAACTTCTTGAGAGGGTTCTGGGGGTCAAATTGAGGCCATTGGGCTTGGTAAAGGTGAAGCCAGTGCCCTTACCTGCTGAGCCATCTCTCAAGTCCCACAACTAAAACTGTTCTTAAGATTCATGCTCTGTGCCCGGCAGCAGAGGCCAACAGAAAACAGACGTGAAGGCATCTTTGGAGGTTCCTTGTTTCATAATGTCATGTCAGGGCTTCTCCTTTTTCTTTCTTTTTTTTTTAATTTATCTTATTTTTAATTTTAATTTTTATTTATATACTTTTCTCTCTTCTTACTCTACAGGTCCTTTGTGTATACATTATGGCTTGCAGTTTAGTGTTTTTGTGGGATTCCTGAGTGTGTGAATGAGCTCTTTTCCTATCGTTTGTTTGTCTGGTCCTATTCCAATGTATTAGTGATTTTTCTTTTTTCTTATTATGTTTTACTTTATTGCAGTGTATTTTATTATTATCCCTTAGAAGCTTGTTTGTATTCTAAAGAGAGACAGGAAGGGGGTGGATCCGGATGGGAGGGGAGGTGGAGAGGAACTGGGAGGAACAGAGGGAGGGGAAATCGTAATCAAGATACATCATATGAGAGAAAAAAAAATCTATTTTCAATAAAAGAGAAAAATATTTATACTCCCAAACAGGCACATGACTTGACGGTTCCTGCTCTGTCTTCTTGGTCCTAAAAATGATCGCGTGAGACAGACCGTGAAGGCTCGGAGCCCAGGCTTGGAGCCAAGAAAACCTAATTTCAAAAAAAAAATTTTTTAAGGCTTTTTGAGTCAGGGTCTCATGTAGCCCAGGCTGACTTGAGCTCCCACAGTCCACTCTTGGCCTGGACTTCTTGACCCTTCCTTCCATCTCCCCCTCCCAAGTGCTCCCAGGATTACAGGTGCTGCTCCACCACGCCCAGCTGCAGATTTGAAATTTTGATTCTGTGATCCATTTGCTGGCTTTCCCAGCAAGCTTATCTAACCATCCTTATTGGGTTCTCAGAAGATTTCATTAGAGAATGTCTAGTAGAGTACCTGGAACATGATAAGCTCTTGTCTGGTTTTTTTTGGGGGAAGTTTTGTTTTTTGGGGTTTTTTTTGTTTTTTTGCTACTATTTTTGGTTAGACTAGAAAACTAGTTATTATCATTGGCCAGGCAGATGAAAAGTTATATAAGGATATTTGCTGATTGATTTAGTTGTAACCATTTGAATTCAGGTAAATAGAGTCAGAACTGCTACTCATGACTAAAATGATAATCATCATCATCACCATCATCATCACTGGTAATAAGAACTATGAGCTATAACCTGAAATTGCAGCTATTGCCTCAAAAATCGAACTGAGAGATTGAGAGAGACTGAGTGCTGGGGATGTAACTCAATCCAGTTATAATGGAGACTGATTCTTTTTTTGGGTTTTATTGTCACAAGAGCTAACACATTTTTCTTTACTACCTCCACCTTGGCTTAAGGCACTCTGAACTGGATTTCTGCCACTTGATTAAAACGAATGGTTTTTTAGCCCTTGGAAGGAAGCAGGTCACTGGGAGTCAGCACGGACTAATAAAAGGGTTAAGAAAAAAAAAAAAAAAACAGGTCATGCCAGACTATACTCATTCCCTTCCTGATAGTCAGCCGCATCAGTAGATCAAAGGAATGCTGTAGCCTATGTAGTCCAGCAATCTGGCCCAGCCAGGTCTTGTGATTCTCTCAGGACATCCTTAAAAACAAGAAAAAAAAATGTGGTTGTGGAAGCTGGGGAAAAATGCATTGAAAGGCAGTCATGTGCACTAAAATAAAATGACAAAAGTTGCCAAGCAAGATGTGCCCCCTGGTACAACAGTGGTGTGATAGTTAGTGAGCAACCAATTGATTTCTGATTGCCTGTGAGGCCCGCCCCATAGGAACTAAGGCCTGGCACTGTAATCCGCTCAAAAGCCCATGGCTACGAAGGTCATAAGCTCTAGTGGGGAACCTACTACCTTTGCTTTATTAAATAAACATGTTGTCAAACTGCCTTCTAAATATTTACGTGTATACCCATACATTAGTGCTGTTCTCAACCTCAGCAAGAGAAGCTTCTTTCTACAGTGGGCCAAAGTGAACGCAGAGACTCATCACTGATCGCTGAGGATAAGGGACTGTTGAGTCCTAAATGCGTCATCCATATCACACTCTGCTTTGTCTCCTCTGCAGGAAGGCTCAGGGACCACAGCAAAAGAGAGTAAGAGCTGGAGGAGGGGGAGGAGCGCTGTGGAAAGTCTGCTCTGGACAGGACGTGCCTGAATGATAGGCATTCACAAACTCACAGCAGCTGTAGGCCACCCGCACAAGATCAAGACAGTCAACATTCCATCCAGGGTCGGGGAGGGGATCATGAGGCCCCACCCTTAGAAGAATTATTGGCAGTTGTTGCCTTTTTTTTCCCCAGGGGTGTGACTACTGGCAGGTTGCACATGCTCCAACCGGATGGTCCATACCCATGCACATGCAGGTGCAACTAACTAAACTCCAAGGAGTATTAAAAAACAGGGGGATAGCTGGGTGGCGGCGGCGGCGGCGGCGGCGGCGGCGGCGGCGGCGGTAGCTGCGCACGCCTTTAATCCCAGCACTTGGGAGGCAGAGCCAGGCAGATCTCTGTGAGTTTGAGGCCAGCTTGGTCTACAGAGTGAGATCCAGGACAGGCATCAAAACAACATGAAGAAACCCTGTCTTGAAAAACCAAAACCAAACAAACAAACCAACCCAGGGAGACATAAGCAGGAAAGGGGTTTGGGTTCTAGAGAGAGTGGAAGGGAGAGTGAGGTGTATGCATGATCAAGATACACTGTAGGCACATATGAAATGGTGAAATAGATTTTTATTTATTTATTTTTTTTAGTTCTTAAAGAAAAGAACTGGTAAAAACTTCTTAGTTCTGTCCTATTTACCAATATCCACTAATTCCTCCAATGTTTCCTATCTCAGGGACCATCTGAGTTCAAATTCCACCTTCCTCCTGGAGGAAGTATGACAGACTCCTAACTGAATTCATGGCAGCCATGGTCTTTAAAACGTGACAGCTAGGACTCATTTTTGAGAAATATCTTTAATAGAGGCTGGAGAGATGGATGAGTTGTTAAGAGCACTGACTGTTCTCCCAGAGCACTTGGGTTCAATTCCCAGCACCCACAGGGCAGCTCACAACTGTCTGTAACTCTAATCCCAGGGGATAAATACCCCCTTCTTGCCTTCTCAGGACTAGGCACACACATGGTGTATAGGCATACAAACAGGCAAAACACTCATACATATAAAAATAAATAAAATGTAAAAGTAGATACATCTTCAATAAAATCATAAGTGGAGAATTAGAGTCGGGCTGTATGCTCAAGGGGAAATTTTTGCCTAGCCTGTGCAGGGCCCTGAGTTTGATGCCCAACACACACACACACACACACACACACACACACACACCCCACAGAACAGAAAACCATGATATTGGTCACCTTATTCCTCTACCTAAAAGACAGATGAGGAGGGATTGGGAACATAGTCCACCTCACAAGCTTGGTGATCTGAGTTCAATCCCCGAAACCCATGTAGTCTGTAATCCCAGCACTTCCATGATGCAAGGTGGAGACAGGAGAATCACCTGGAAGCTCCCAGGACAGCCAACATGGAGAAACTGTCCTGGGAGTTTCCAGGCAGAAACAAGAGACTCTGCCTCCCAAAAGTAATAACCTGACCTCCACATACATGCCATGGCATTTTCGTGCAAGTGTGTGCACATGCATGCACACACACCTGCATACACACACACACACACACACACACACACACACACACACACTAATAAATATTAAAAGTCAAAAATCTAGACCAGTTTTCCTTGACTCCAATGCCCTTTCCAAGTAGTCAATCCTGTCCTCAATAACAAATACATTTATTTGTTTTATTATGCAGTGGTTCATAAAACAAAATATAAACTTCTCCAGGGCAGAGGATCGTGTCTTATTTTTTTCATTAGCATGTCACTTATTGTCTGCTCTAGAGTTAGCACAGGATATGTATGCTGTTAATAAACTGAGTAAGTGATAGAGATGAACACAAAGAACCATGATGAAGTTGTCAATGACATGTTGCAAGCAGAGTTAGAGTAATATGACCTTATACAAGTCTTTGGTTCTTCTTGGAAGACACCAGAAAATTTGAGGTCAGAAAAGGAATAGCAATTCCCCTTGAATTTTATACAAGAGGGAACTAGATGTTATGTACTCTCTATGACTGTCACTTTCTCTCAGAAAAATTACTTTGAGATCTGACCATGCAGGAGCATGTAGTAATACCTCACCACTCTTTACAACTGCATAATATTCTGCTATGGATGTACATATGTTGCTATAGATATACATGTGTTATGGGTATGTTTGTATAACATGATTATCAACATACTGGATAAACAACCTGTTGTTCCCTGTTACCTAACTTGTTCCTCTCTTACCACAGAGCTGGACTTAGTAGTGGAATGTTTGGGTCACATGGTAGGGTTCCTTAACGTACACGGAAATGTTAAGCTCTTTGTAAAGTCTTCTGGTTTGACATTCCCGCCGGCAGTGAGTTCCTCCTCTGCTCTGCTTCCTGGTAACCATTGACACAGTCCATCTTTTTCCTTGCTCTGGGGTTGAGAACCGTGAGTACCCTCTCAAGCACTTAACTGCTACTCATCTATTTTCTCGAACAACATCTTTAAATTTAAATTATATAGTCATTTCATTAATTAAATAAATGTATAATAAAATTATAAAATAGAGTTGAAAACTTAAATATAATTTCAATGTGTGAGATTTAAATCCTTAATATTTAAATTATGAAAGAGGCGCTTGTTCATGACAGAAGTAAGTACACCACACAGAGGAGGGATGTAAAGAAGAGGGTGCAGTCCTCCACACTACCCACCACCCCACAGCACACAGGTAACCACAGGGTACGAGCATCATCAGAAACACATTCATATGAGGCACAGAACTCCCCCTAGCAGGTTTGGATTCAGTGGGCTAGGCTGAAGCATCTTAGCATTTGTCTAGGAGCTTTTGATGTATGTGTTCTATAAATCATTTCTTGAGAAATTCTGTTCTACTGGGAATGGAGTAAGTGGGTCTTGGGGAGGGATGGTGGGGCACACACCAAGTTATCAAGTAAGGAGGAGACTTTTGCTGAAACACGAAGCATATTTGCTATAGATTGTCCTCTAAAGAAAATTCAAAATGTTAGAAACCACTGTGGGGGTGGGGGGATAGAGCAATAAATAGCTCAGCTGTTAAGAGCACTGGCTGCTCTTCCAGAGGACCTGCATTCAATCTCCAGCACCCATACGACAGTTCAAAACTAGCTTTAAAGCCAGTTCCAGGGGACCTGGTGTCGTCCTCTGGCTTCTGGGGACACTGCATACAGGCAGGCAAAACATCCATATACACAACATAATAAAATAAAAGGAAAGAAACAACTATAAAACAAAATCGTAGCATAAGTTACCAAAATAACCATGTCAAAGAAAAAGGACCCCCGTGAGTTAAGGAAACAGTGATACAGAGGTGGGAAAGAGCAAAGACATCACACACACACACACACACACACACACACACACACACACACACACACACTTTCTCCTCTTTGTAAATACAGGGCAGACAGGTGGTATGGGTCTTAACCCAAGTTAAACAACAACAGCTATTTGCCCTTCCCTGGCTCTCCTTGGAAGGCTGGAAGGCAGAGAAAGGAGACCATACAGTATTTTTTTTTTTTTTAAGAGCAGGTCTTTTTATAGATCTGTGGATCTGACCAGGCTGTGTCTTCATAATTCCAGATCCACAGATTTAAAGTTCTTCAGCCCGTCAATAAACAAGCACGAGGCTGTGGAGTGTCAAGCTTGATAAATGCCATGCTGCTTTGGTGACAGCACTCGGACACACCCCCTCCTCCGTCGTTAAATAAAAAGCCATTGATTTGAGCTGGAGCAGAATCAACCGAGGCACTGTTTACCACGGTAATCCGCTGAGCCAAGGGAGATGCGAGCCAGCTGTTGGTGAATCCTGTGCCCTGGAAGAAATTCAATGAGCCTGTGTGTCTGAACAAGAATGGTGCTGCCAGGTCCCAGTTCATGTCCTCCTTTCCTCATTTAAAAACACGCCATAAGGTTCCGGCTCCATTGGAAAGAGGCAAGGGATGCCTAGGAGCCATCCTTGTCAGAATATCTGGTAGTTTCCATTTTCACTTTTGACTTTGGGTCATAGAGTGAACTGAGGGGCTGGAGAGGGGGCTCAGCGGTTAATAATGCTTGCTGCTCTTCCAGAGGACCTGAGTTCAATTGCTCTGGCCAATGGCATACAGCTCATGACCACCTGTAACTCGAGCTCCAAGGAGATAAAAGGCATCTGACCTCAGAGAGTACCTGCACTGACATGCACATACCCGCGCACAGGCACACACATACACATAATTAAAATAAATAGAAGTACTTAAAAATAGTGAATGGAGTTCTTCACTGTACCCTTATTTGATGTACTCTCACCAGGGTATGAGCTGTGTTTTGCTAGTCACGATATCGTTGATTTTATTATAACTTTCATGGGTACATTTTTGTCTTTGGGGTGGTACATGTGAGTGGGGGCCAGAGGTCCTGGACCGATGTCTTCCTCTGTCTCTCTCCACCCTATTTTATGGCAATCTCCCACTGAACCTGAAGTTCGCCTGTTTGGCTAGGGTGGTTAGCCAGCAAGGCTCAGGGAGCCCTTTATCTCTGCCTGCCCCACCCCTTGGGCTGGAGTCACAGACTCCCCGAGAAGGGCCGAGCTTTTAAGTGGATGTAGTGGATGTTGGGGATACGATTTCAAGCTCTCAACGCTTGCAAGGCTTTACGAGTCGCGCGACCTCCCCAGCTCCACCCACGTACACACTTTTTTAAAGTTTTCGTGTTATTTTACTTTGGATAAAGCCCAGTTCCTTCCAGGTCGTTCCCAACTGGCACAGTCGCTGTTTGACAGCATTATCAGCATCAGCCCTTCTGTGGAGCATGTACTGCGTGCCCGGTGACCAGGCTTTCCACTCAAAACAGCCTGGAAGGCAAGGCCCTGGGCCTGGAAAAGGGCGAACTAGGCTTTCCCAGTTCACATAGGAGGTCAGGATGCTGCCGACTCCGCCACCGGCTCTCCCTCTCTGCAATGGAACGAGCTGTTCTCAGAAGTTCTGTCTGAATGTTCAGTGGACAGCTGTTCCTCCGGACCACTGACCTCCAGAGGGCCAAGAACCAGCACCTGCGCCTGGGGTGGGCTTCTCCACCTCCAACTGGCCAGCACGCAGGAGCCACAATTCTGCCTCCTGGACCCACAATTCTGCCTCCTGGACCCACAATTCTGCCTCCTGGACCCACAATTCCGCCTCCTGGACCCAGTTCTGACACCACTTTTCTATCGGGCCAATTCAATCCATCCATCTCGGATTTCTGATCCTTTCTTCCCTGGCCTTGCCGGTCTACTCAAAAGTATAGTTTTTAGCCTGGATTCCTTACCGTCGTTTTGAATCTTTCCTTTGTTTTAATGAATGGCTTCTTATGAAAAGCCGCCTCATATCCAACACAGGCAACGAGATTTAAAAAAAAAAAAAAATGCAAAACAGTAATCATTTGCTCTGGCCCAGCTTACCTTCCTGGACCTGTTTCCCACCCAGAAAGGGGCGCGGTGAGGCCACCTGGATCGGGTGGCTTGAGCTCCTAAGAGACTGGAGACCCAGCACCTTGGGGTCTGGTATCGGGCCGCACCCCGCCTCTCTGCCCCCCACCTCGCGCTCCTCATCTGTCCAGCAGCTGTTTCTCCCCCCCACCCCCGTCCCCCACCGCCCCCCGCAGCCCTCCTGGCGGCATCCCGTCGCCCGGCTGGACTCACCGCGCACGCGCCGGTTGCCCTCCGGTGTCCCTCGCGCCCGCCGGGCTCCGGCGGCGGGGCCCGGGGAGGCTCGGCTGCCTGCTGTGCACGCGCAGGGCGCGCCCCCGCCTTTGTCAGTTGCCACTCTGAGGCCAGGTTGTTTGCCGCGCGCGTTCCCTGAGTCACCCAGCGGCCGAGGGCGTGCCCCGGCCTCGCCTCTGCCGGTTGAGGGCGGGGCAGCGGCGTACCTGCCCACTCACCTGCCCGACCGCTCACAGGCACACACACACGCACACACACACACACACACACACACACACACACACACACACACACACACGCACGCACGCACTGGGAGGACGAGCCCGCTCGTGGGCCCTCCTCCTTGGGAAGGGGTCTCTGTGCTGCGACCCAAATCACGGAGCTTGAGGGCCGTGTCTTAGTTTGCATGCTATTGCTGCGATTAACACCAGGACCAAAAGCAACTTGGGGAGAGGACTGAAGTGTCAAGATCATGGTCCGCCCTCAAAGGAAGTCAAGGCAGGAACTCAAGCAGGGCAGGAAGCCGGCGGCAGGAACTGAAGCTGGGACCGTAGAGGAATGCTGTTTACTTGCTTTCTCCGCAGCCTGCTTTCTCCTACAACCCCGGGTTTCAAGCACGTCACCGCCCACGGGGCTGGGCCCTCCGACAGCAATCATTAATCAAGAAAATGCTCCCACGGACTTGCCTACAGACCAATCTGATGGAGGCATTTTCTCAGTTGAAGTTCCCTCTTCCCAGATGACCTTAGTTTGTGTCAAGTCAAACAAAAACCTACCAGCTGGGACTTTAATTGTGAGTTCCCCCTGTGGAACACCACTGGCTCTTGCCCCAAGGCCCTGTGCATGCAAAGCTACCAGCAGTTTCTTCTTGGACATGCTGGTATTTTATCTCATATCATACTGAATGAGAGTCCCTTTTAGACACTGAAGACTCAGAAGTTAATTCTACTGACAGGGTCTCCAGTAGCCTCAGCTACTAGACATTGAACTCATAGTTGGAAGTGCAAATTACTGTGAAACCACAGAACATAACCAGGCTAACCTACGCTTGTGTGTGGAGATGGCACTTGCCAGCTCTACCTAATATTATTTATCCAAAGACAGGATCTCGCTATGGAGCTGTGGCTAACCTGGAACTCACTATGTAGACCAGGCTGGTCCCAGACTCACAGAGACCCGCCTGCCTCTCCCAAGTGCTGGGATTAAAGATGTGCATACTATACCTGGCCCAGATTTTGGTTTTGGTTTTGTTTTAATAATGATTTCTTGAACATTTACAAAGAAAAGAACATCGCCTTGCCCCTACTGACAGCAACCCAAAGATAAAAAGAATTCTCTTTTACATCTTTCTTCAATAGTAATCAATCTTTAAATTTTACCTACTGAAAAACACACTTGTCTCATTCAAAATTCAAAAGCATGTTCTCAGGATTGTTTCTCATTGATCTTTGGATTTCTGCAGTACCTGGCATACTGCCATAGATACAGTGAGTGCTGACTTAGTATTTGTTGAGTGGGTGGATAAGAGAGTACAAAGTAAGAATTGTGAAAGTCGGGGAGAGATGTGGTTTGAAATGGGACATATTTCGAGAATCAAAAGACTGTTACCCTATCCTCGACCATTTCTTCTTTTTTCCTGAGGCATACAAAACTTAAAAGGAACCCAGATAGAACTCCCAAACCAGTTATGGTATTATTTAGAGATATTTAAACTGCAAGATCATACTTTTTTGGGGTTAAATATATCTAGAAATGATGGACCAGGTAGGCTGCAGCAAAATTACAGTTACAAAGTAGCAACAAAATAATTTTATGGCTGGGGGTCACCACAACATAAGGAACTGTATTAAAGGGTCACACAGCATTAAGAAGATTGAGAACCACTAGGCCAGGGGATCAGGTCCATGAAGAAACCACACCACAGGAAGAAACCTTCTGCTCTTCCAGTCTGAACACTGGCAGTGTGGCTATCCCATCACCAGACTCTGGCTCTGGTGACGAGCTGTCATAGCTGACCCAGCTGTCATCCTGCGAACAAGGACCAAATGACCCCTTCACTGTAATTCAGTACAGTTGATGGAATAATTTTATGACTTGCCTCCCTCTCTTCGATTCCCCCTCTCTCTTGCATCACAATCTAAGACGAACTGTGTATTGGTTTTATTGTTGTTGTTGTTGCTGCTGTGACAAATAGCTTAAGAGAGGACATTTTATTTGTTTACGATCTCATAGGTTTAAGTCAACGGCTGTTCAGTGCACTGCTTTTAGGCCCATGGTAAGGTAGAAGCATCATGGAGGAAAGTTCACGGTAAAGGAAGGCTCCTCACCTATGAGAAACCAGTAGGGAGAGGAAGAAGGAGTGGGAGAAAGAGAGACAGGAAGGGAGAGGGGGAGCGAGAACAGAGACCCACCCCCTCCAACTAGACCCCGCCTCCTGATAGCCCATTCTTCTGTGGACTCTTCAGTGGATTAATCCACAGAGGAGATTAATCCACAGAGGAGAGGAGGTCAGTGTTCTTGGGATCCATTTGCCCCCCCATTAAAAACAAAAGTGTGGTTTCATGTTGTCTTTATAGTTGCTGTGATAAAATATTCTGACAACTCATGGGAGAAAGAGTTTGTTTTGGCTTACAGTTTTGGAGAGATACAGTCCACCATGTCGGGAAAGGCATGACAGGGCATGGGAAGTGAAGGCAGGGTGGCTGAAACAGGAGGACGATTGGCTACCTTCCCTCTGTACTCAGGGAGCAGTGTGTGAGCAGGAAGTGGGGCCTCGGCTATGAAGCCTCAAGGTCCCCAGTAACTCCCCAGCCTCCAACAAGGCTTCACTTCCTAAAAGTTCCATAACCTTCCCAAACAATACTACGGGCTGGGGGGTGGGGAGGGGGGAGGGGGTTGGCTGCAAGTGTTCAAACATGAGCACTAATGGTAGGGGAGCATTTCACATTGAAACCACAGCAGACTCTGTGATATTGCAGCTGTCCCTTTCCAAGCTGTGCCTGCGTAGTGTTCAGAACCATCTATAGACCAGTCTTCTCTTCCTCAGTAATCGACATGGCACATCTCGTGAGGACAATAGGCACAGACTTGGGGGTAGAAGATGCTATAGCAAGAAGAGGAACCATAAGCATTTGGGCCACTTCTTCGTGTGACTCACTCCTGCCTGCAGGATGTACTTGAGCCTGATCACATGTATAGCACATCCATCTAATGATGGGTTGCTCCTGCACACAAAGCTGGGTGTCTCTGGAGTCCTTATCCAGTGCTGAAAGCCTGAAAGTACTCTGGAGAGGTGCTGGTATCGAACCCACTTTGGAAGGCTGACAATGCTGGATTCTGATGTTAGCAGAGGAGGGCAGCAACAAAGACAGACAGGCAGGCTCACACTGCTCTTACCTCAGACTTCTTTATATCTGGGCCACACTTTGTAGGGTGTCACTCACAAGGGGAGTAGGTCTTCCCCTGTCAACTATTCATCTGTAGAAACACTCTCACAGACACACCTAGAGGTGTGTCTCCTAGGTGACTGAAAATCCTGTCAAACTAATTATCAAGCCCAAGCATAATATTAGGGGGAGTATCTCTAAGGAGAAAACATTTTATCAGTGATCTGCAAGAAGTATAAAGAGCTGGGGTGTGTGTGTGTGTGTGTGTGTGTATGTGTGTATGCACGCCTTTGATCCCAGCACTTGGGAGGCAGAGGCAGGCCAATCTCTGTAAGTTTGAGGCCAGCCTAGTCTACAAAGCATGTTTCAGGACAGCCAGGGCTGTTACACAGAGAAACCTATCTTGAAAACAAAACAAGGAGCTGGAGAGATGGCTCAGAGGATAAGAGCAGTTCAATTCCCTGCTTTTCCAGAGGTCCCGAGTTCAATTCCCAGCAACCACAGGGTGGCCCACAACCGTCTATAATAAGATCTGGGGCCCTTTCCTGGCAAGTAGGCATACATGCAGACAGAACATTGTATACATAATAAATAAATAAATCTTAAAGAAAAAAAAAGACAAGAAAGAAAAAAAGAAAACAAAACAAAGTAAATTTAAAAAGGGGGGAAAGGTAAAAACAATGTATTAATCAGAGTTCTCCAAACAACAACAACCACCAAATAGATGTTAAGTACAGGCACAAGCAGAGAGGTGGGGAGGGAGGGAGAAAGATTTATTTCAACAGCTTGGCTCACACGATTGTGGAGATTTAGTGAGTATGAAGTCCTCAGTGTATGCTAGCAGGCTTGAGACTCAGGGAAGTCTTACAACTTTGGCCCAAGCAATTGTTTCCAGGTTGGTAAAGGTCAGTCATTGCTCTGTTTGGGCCTTCATCTGGGCTGGAACTCTGTATGTAGACCAGGCTGACCTTGAACTGGTAGAAATCAGCCTGCTTCTGCCTCCAGAGTGCAGGGATTAAAAGTGTGTGCCGCAAAGTCTGAATCTTGAGCAGGGTGTCTCAAACTTTTTCCATTTGCCACCCCTTTCTCCTAAAATACCCGATATATAGATACACAAAATAGTTACACAAACCGAACATGTATGGGTTAACAAATTATAAAGAAGTTTACTTTAAAATAATTCTTTAGTTTACATTTACTTTTTCATTTATCTATTTATTACATGTATCAGTGTTTTGCCTGCATGTATGTATGTGTGAGGGTGTCAGATCTTGGAGTTACAGACAGTTGTGAGCTGCCATGTGGGTGCTGGGAATTGAACCCAGGTCCTCTGGAAGAGCAGTCAGTGCTTAACCGCTGAGCCATCTCTCTAGCCCCTAGTTTACGTTTACTTTTATTGGTATAAATTTGTTAAAGAGAAGAAGGGAAGGGAGGTTTTTTCTGTCTTATAGTTCCAAGGGATACACACCACCATGATGAGGAAGGTATGGCCACAGGAGCAGGACTCTGGCTAGTCACACTATGAACACAGTCAGAAATCAGATGGCATAAATTTTAATAGTATAAACTTCATACCATTTACTAATGACAAAAGTAAATTTCTATGGTGATAAGATGGATATTCTTATTTATTTTACATAAAGAATTCAATTTGAGGGGCTGGAGAGATGGCCACGAAAGTTAAGAGCACTGGCTGCTCTTCAGAGGACCCCTGTCTATACCCAGCACCCACATCATGGCTCACAACCATCTATAACTCCAGTTCTGGGCACCTGGTGTCCTTTTCTGACCTCCTCTGGGTATGCTTGTGATGCACAGACATACATACATGTGGGCAAAATACTCACACACATCAGATAAAATGAATAGGTCTTAAAAAACATTTTCAATAAATACTAAATTCTAATCAGTAGGTTTGTTTTTCTACAAACTGCTCAGGACAGTTTCAAGGTGGCTGGCTGAAATGATCCAGCCTCACAGAGTACTCTAGCCAGGACTTGAGACAAGCCCTGCACTTCCCCATTACACAGAGACTGGACAACAAATGATACAGCTAGCTCTCCCAGGACTTGACAATTATCCCAATTTTTTTTCAGGGTCCCCTAAAGATGCTGTTGTCCCCAGACAGCAGGAAGTAATTTTAAGAACATGGTGCCCATATTCCCAAGAGGTGGAGTGTGCAGTTTTTGGTCGTTTAGTGAATTATGGTTATTTGTCATCGTTTGGGGGGTTGTTTACAAGTTGTTGTTGGTAATGGTCAGGAAAAAGTTGAACAAAGAAGATTAGATTCAGGGATCTCATTCTAAAGAGAAAAGGGGGGGATATAGAAATAGAATAAAAAAGGTAGATTATTGAATCTACTTTTAAAAAGAAACTATTAGTTTTAAATATTTTACATTGGCTTGGATTTTTGTCTATTGATACAAATTTGAGGTTATTTTTGTTATACTGTATATTTGTTATAGAAATGATAGGACAAAGGTAGATTATTGAATCTACTTTTAAATAAAAAAAGCAACTACTAGTTTTAAATATTTTACATTTATATGGATTTTTGTATATTGATACAAATTTAAGGTTATTTTGGCTAGAACATACTGTACATATGTTTCTACTCTTGTTCAAGGTATTGTACCTATACAGCTCATCTAACAATGTAATGTAAATTTCTAGTCCTTAAAAGTTATTATTACGAACTATTTAGGATAATAAAGAAATGCAGGTTAGTAGTTAGTCACCTATTATAATCAAACTTGTAGTCAGGTTAGGTATGTTTTCAAGGTCAAACAGGGATATATTTTAGATAGGCAAGTAGTCTTCAAACACTTCAGAGATCTACAGAAAATGGTGTTTAAGAAATTTTAATAATATTTTTTAAATGACAATGAGACATGTCTGCTCCTGGTAGCACCAATCTACTCTACAGAGAAGATGATGGACATAGAAGAAACTCCATATAGAGTTTACTTTCTTTGTGGCAAAAGTTATCCACTTGGTAAGAAACTATCCTTGCCTTGACTGACGACAGTATGCTGTCCAAATGGGACAAGCAGGACAGAAAAGAAAGTGACTGCAGAACTTTGCCAAGACAAAGCGGGACAGTCCTTCAAAAATTCTGCTTCACAATAAAGTCTGTCAGATACGCTAGACCTGCAGGCTCTAAATGGATGCCCCAGCATTGCAGAGGAACCTTGGGTGACTGTCCAGGCAGCCAGCTGTTTCTGTCATTTCTTATTTTTGGAGGTTGCTTACTCTCCATTTCCTGTTTACTCAGGTAATATTATATCTTTCTCAGGTCCCTGATGGGGTTTAAGACTTTATAGTTATAGTTTTCTTTTTTAACAAATTCAGAAAAGACACTCACAAAAGAGATGTAAAGTGTATAAGGTTGAGAGACAACAAAAGATAGTTTGGGGTTGGTAATGCAAGTTAGGATAGAAGGTGAATTAGGTTCAACACTTTGGACTCACCAAAATAGGATAAATAATGGAATATTTTCTCTGAATTTGTCAAATGCTAATGGACTAGACATTGTTAATGTAATTATTGCCTGTATATATCTGTATATGGTTATTGTACTTATTGTATATAGTTTTTCTATGTTAGTTAAAACCTTTGCTTTTTGTTTAGACAAAAAGGGGGAAATGTGTGATATTTTGTTTGTGTTCTGACACATAAAGCTTGCCTGGAGATCAGAGGGCAGAGCTAGCCACTAGTTAACCACAGAGGCCAGGTGGTGGTGACTCACACCTTTAATCCCAACACTGGGGAGGTGGAGACAGGAATATAAAGCAGGTGGAGACAGGATCTCAGCCCCCTTTTGATCAGAGGATTCATAGAGGTAAGAAGTCTCTAGTGGCTGCTGCTCTGCTTCTCTGATCTTTCAGCTTTCACCTCAATATCTGACTCCCGGTTTTTATTGATAAGACTAATTAGGATCATGCTTCATCGTGGTATAAGTTAGTAATTCTGAAACTATCCTCTGGACATTTAAGAGTTGAGCGAACAACTGAAGACAGAAAGGATGAAGAGATAGGGCTTCTCTGTGTAGCCCTTGCTGTCCTGGAACTTGCTTTCTAGACCAGGCTGGCCTTGAACTCACAGAGATCCACCTGCCTCTGCTTCCTGAATGCTAGGATTAAAGGCATGCAGCACCACACCCTGCTAAATCTGTCTTTCACAGAGTTGATTGACAAAAAAATGAAGTAATGTATAAGGAAAATATAAACGTCAGAATGCTACAAAATGGAGTGATCAGAAAGCCGCCTCATAGTATTATGTGGGATGCATTGAGTTTATACCAATTCTGAAGCCATAGACAAAATGGCATTTCTTAGTCAGAACATATCTTGGATTAAGATGTCCTCAGCAAATAATGAAAGCCTCCATCTAGTTGGTAGTAGAGTCTAAATCCAGCCTGGAAACCTCCTAAATGCAAGGAAATTAAAGCTTAGTATCATTTAGTATAGTGACTGGTCCACAGTGGTACTTGGTAAATAAATTCAGTGTTCACAGCCACAGACACATGCCTAATGGCCACCCTCCTTAGTGACCACCTAGAAGGCTTTGCACCTTTCCTGGATCTCGCTCAGTAGACCAGGCTGGCCTTGAACTCACAGAGATCCACCTGGCTCTGCCTCCCGAGTGCTGGGATTAAAGGCGTGCGCCACCACCGCCCGGCCCAATATGCTTTTATTTTTCATGAATATATGTAGTCTAATGAGTAGAGTACCGACTGATGTTGGAGTCTAGAAAACTGGCTCAGCCATGACTTTGGTCCTCTGCTCTCTATGTCCATCACTCATTTAAATCACAAAATACAAACAGACTTGATAGCCATTCTCATCGATCATGGTCTCCTGAGAGACAGAATGCGCTTCACAGTGATTATGACACAGTGGGATGGCATTGCATTAAGAGGAAGGAAGGGTTCTTTGGGCGTATGTATCGTCCTGCATAGTGTTTAATTGTGCTCTGACGTGGTCTTTTTCGTCTGCCCTGTTCTATAAACATCATGATTTTCTTCCAAAGTGAGCTCAACACTGTAGTTCCTCAGGGGTCATTTCTTCTCGGTGAGTGCAAATGGCCGTATATGTGCATTTAATGTTTGACTTCAGATAGGCAATCTAGACTTCGGCTAGGCAATCTAGCTGTGCACGTCCTGGAAGGCTGGCTGTAATAGATACCCACAAGATGGCAGCATTGTATAAATGTTGAAAACCAGGGTGCTGTGTGGGTTCTTGAAGATTCCCTTTTGTGGTGTATTTCCAGAATCTATTAAGTAGATGTCTGATTTTGTAGCTTCTCTCAATTATCACATAAATTTTCAGTTTCCTTCCTTGGCATGTTCTGCAATCCTGAAATGGAGGGACTTGAGTAATGAAAAGCATGTTCTTTGATGTGAAAAAGAAATTGAATTCAAGTAGAAGATGAGCCTCAGCTGTCCTATCAAAAAATTTTATACATTGAAAGTATTTTCCTATGCAGTTTTTATGGCATAAGATAATGTGAATAAGAATAATAATAATGCCACAAATAAATACAATATTTATGCCATAAATTAATGTGTGTAAGAATAATATTATACATAGATTGGATGTAGTGCCAAATGCCTCTAATCCTAGCACTCTAGTGGCAAAGGCAAGAGCATCTCTGTGAGTTTGAGGCCAGCCTGACCTACATAGTAAATTCCAGGCCAGCCACTACATAGTGAGACCTTGCCTAAAAAAAATATAAAAATAAAATAATATTGTATGAAGTTTTTAAATGTTGTAAAAAATGAATGCAGTAAGCAATGGTTGCCTTAACATGGACCAAAAAAAATCAGTCCACGTGTAGACCATGTGAACACCCAGTATTACCACACTGAGTAGAAGAAAGGTTCAGAGGCCTTTAGAAGAGGCTGGAAATTCTTATTTCTGTTTCCTGTGACACATTTAAACACCTACAAGGACCTTGTCAACAAGAATTGTCTACGTGGACAACGAGGTGGGGAAATGTCATAATTGCTGCCTTTTCTCATTTCAGACACCAAACAATAATCGTAGCATTCCTTTTTTAGCTGGCAGTCTCCTCCCACTGGGAGGTTAGAGAATGTCACCTTTGGTTTGTTGAATGGTCTAATAATAACCACAGCAGCACATATTTCTGTGAGGTTTATGGTTGAGACAGCGTGCTCTCATGAGTCTTATTTCAATAGATGCAGAGAGATGCGATCCTTGACACAGTTGGGGGGAGGAGATAGTTGGACTTGAAATTCTGAGTAACCTTTAACAGATACCAAATTGTAAATTTTATATGGGCTAAACGGGCTACCAGGTAAGCAGAAAGTCTCTCATTTGCCCACTGAGACAGCATGGGTAAGAATTACTTTTAGGAGTTATGACCAAGTTCAGAGCCCAACAGGAAGTAAGGAGTTTGTAAACGTAAACACTCTTCAGTGTAAAGGACTATTTCAATATAATTGGCTATTTTGTCTTGGTGGATAAGGGTCCTACAACCCAAACCACCACAGACACACACGTTACCATGCTGGCTCTGCTCACTGCACGAAGTCTTCTTGTAACTGTGTCGATCTTAGCTGGCACCAAATGGAGCCGTTATTCCATTTCCTGCGACAAACATCAATGCCTCCCGGCCTTAGCATGGAGAGTTGAGAGTTAACAGGATGTGGCTTTAGGACCAGCTCTCTCCGGGAATGGTAACTCAAGCGTCTCCAAATTTAGACTCACAAAGAAGAGTGGATTACTAGAGTGAGCCATGAGTCCTGGGGGAGCACAGCTTCATGCCCTTGCTCGTGAACAATGAAGTGGAAGACAACAATGCAGAGGAAAGAAAGGCACATAGACATTGCAGAAACTCTAGAATATAAGGCTAGTCTTCCCAATAAAAGTAGATAACAAACATCCCAAAGTGCCGGGCAGTCCATTTCCAGGAATTAATGGGTCATATACTTGGAGTAAAACTATTAAAAATATAATTTGATAATCTAAATATTGTCAGGTTGGTGTAAGCAGAGTTATGGGAGTGGGGTAGAGTTAGTTACCCAGTGACAGCACACTGTCCTTTGTTATCCGATGCTCAAGTCCTGGCTTTGGTCAGTGAGGATGCAGAGCAGGTCACCTTCTTGTTGTCAGCATGTACTTCCAGCTTTTGTGTATTATACTGCAGAACATTCATTTCAGACAAACAAGTCAAAACCTCCGGCATTGTTTCAGAATAATCCTGAGAAGGAAGGGAGAGACTTGGCTGGATCTCCATTGTTGAATTTCATCACTTTATTGTATTGAGCGGAATAAGTCATTTTCTCCTTTCCCTCTATATTAAGCAATATTTTTAGGCAGAAAGAAAAAAAAAAAAAAAAGGACTTTTAGAGGCTGTTTAACCCGTGTCCCTCTCCCACCTCCAGGGAAAACTATACTGAAAACGTAGTTAGAATTGCAGTCTTTCTTTTTTTTTTTTTTTTTTTTTTTTTTTTGTTTTTCGAGACAGGGTTTCTCTGTGTAGCTTTGCGCCTGTCCTGGAACTCACTTGGTAGCCCAGGCTGGCCTCGAACTCACAGAGATCCGCCTGGCTCTGCAGTCTTTCTTAAATGTCCGGAAAGGAGCAGACTTCCCCATTCCCTCTAATTCCCACCTGCTGTTATAGCTCCTCTCGGAGGACCTGGTTTTCTGACAGTTCAGGGTTGAAGATCATGGATGAGGATCTGGCCACCTGAGTTCTGTTTTACCTCGACTTTAAGAAGCTGTGGAAGGGGTCGGAGAGGTGATTCAGTGGGCAAAGGCACTTGATGTCAAGCCTGACTCCCCGAGTTCAATCCCTAGAACCCACACGCTAGAAGGAGAGACTGAGTGCACACAATGAAAAGGCAGTGATAAAAGAAGAAGCTGTAGGAGCAAAGGTGTGTGCCAGGCTCTTTCTTCTATACGATCATCCGGAAAGCCTGCAAATAACAATGTGTTTAAAGCTAGCTAGAACTTTAAGCTACAACTTCTCTTTTTGGAGATTACAGCGGGAACAATTAGGATAATACACAAGGTTAGGTAAAGCCACCGCTTAAATGTAGTCTTTCATCTGGCTTTTGTTTCTGCTTTTGTTGGGCTGGCCATTGAATCCAGGACCTAGCTCACGAGGACTTCTTAGGTCAAACACATTTCCTTATATTTAACCTATGAGTGAAATATACAACAAATGCATTTTTTGGTTTTTATTTTCTCACGAAAAAACAAGTCTGTGGGTTTTGTTTTGTTTTGTTTTACTTGAAATTTTGTTGTTATTTTTTTAATGTATGTGTATATGTGTTTGTCTTTATGTGTATGTTACACATGTGCAGGTACCTGAGGAGGCCAGAAGACGTTATCAGATCCCCTGCAGCTGGAGATAGTTACAGGCAGTTATGAGTTATCTGATGTGGGTGCTATGCACCCAGTTTGGGTCTTCCAGAGAGCACTCTTAATTGCTGAGCCATCTCCCCAACTCCCTCAAACTCCTTTTGACAAAAAAAGCAGTTGCCACTATTATTAGCTCTGCAGGCTTCTACTGAGTTAGAAAAACTTCCCTGTCCTCTACACACTCTGAAAGGAGACGGTTGGCCTCCTCATTGTACAGGCCCAAGAGCACACATTCTCATTTAACAGTGTTTACTGAAATGTCTAACTCAAGTACTGACATTTTCTGCCCTACGGTGTGAATTGACCTCATTTTAGAACAGCAACAAATGGAATTCTCCCCCATCTCCAAGGCTTTCCATGTTTAGTTTTCTGACACTCTGTGTGTGCGCACACATATGCACTTCATGCTCACGTGTGTGGGCACACTTTGATAGGGTGCATGTGGAGATAAAAGTTGGTACCAGGTGTCTTCATTAATGGCCTTCCACTTTATTTACTAAGGCAGGGTCACTTGCAACCAAAGCTTGCCAATTTGACTAGTTTAAATTTCCATCTTGCTTCAGAGATCTTCTGTCGTCCTGCCTCCAAAGCACTGGGAGTACAGATGGCCTGTCATACCTGCCTGACTTTTACAGAAGTTTTGAACTATGAAGTTGAACTCCACTTCTCATGCTACTAAGCTATCTACATCTATCTATCTATCTATCTATCTATCTATCTATCTATCTATCTATCATCTATATCTATACATCTATATATATATATGTAGGAAGATAAGCTCATGCAAAATATGAGATTGTATTCTTTTTTTATTAAGTATACATATACTTAGATAGGGCCACACTACATCTCCCACATCTTAAGCTTGCAGCATCCTTGCATCATCTCCTGAATGTGTCCATCACAAGTAAATGTCATCATTATAAGTCTTTACTGAGGTTCTTTTTGTTTGGTTGGTTTTGGTTTTTCGAGTCAGTGTTGGTTTCTCTGTATATCCCTGGCTGTCCTGGAACTGGAACTCACTCTGTAGACCAGGTTGGCCTCAAACTCTCTCTGACTGGGATTAAAGGCGTGCTGCACCACACCAGCCACCCCTTCCGGCTTTGCTGAGGTTCTTTGGTCTCCATTCCTTCCAAGCAAACTCATTTTCCTGTCCTGTTCAAATGAATCAAAACTGCTGTAGAACTCAAATGGCTGCTTCTCAAATGGACAACAAAGGCCTTCTCAGCCCTGTCATTTGTGTCAAAGGGGGACATTTTCACTAGCTCACTTGTAAACCAGGTGAGGAAATAAAGGGGTTTCAAAATTAAAATTCAGTAGGTTTTTCTACCAGTATGTTAGTCAGAAAAGAAGACCTAACATCCCCTCTTGGAGATGAAATGAAAATATTTGAATGTAAGTATGTAATTATAAATTTAAGTGAGAAGGTAGAATAGCCCTTGAGTGAACTAAATCACTGCAGATTGTATCAATATGGATTCAGTCTTGCTGAACCTGTTTGATTATACTACCAAGGGTTTTGAGGCCAGCAGCATTTCTAGAAATACATTCTTGCCAATTAATGTTGCATGATAACAAATATTTAGCTACAGTAATATTCATATTATAGCATTGTTTGTTTATCCTAGAAATGTTAGGGAAACAGCAGAATGCTCAATTGAGATTGGTTCAATGTTCCATCAATACCATTCATATTGCCATAGACATTAGAAGTGATACTATAGAGGCCTGGTTATATGGGACCATAGACATTAGAAGTGATACTACAGAGGCCTGGTTATATGGGACCGTATCACCCAACAAATCATTAGGAGAAAAAAAAACAGGTCTCAAGGCAGAACTATGACCATTTTGTTAATTTTAAGAAATAAAATTAAACGTGTACACACATGTATATTTGAAATTCTAAACAATCTTTAAAAATACCAAAATGTGAGTTTTATATAAGCTAAAAGGTAAGTAGAAGGATCTTAGATCTTTATCATTTGCCTAATGGATAGAGGTGAGAAGCACTTTTAGGAGTTCTTGCCAAGCTCAGAGCTTACTTCCCACTAGGAAGTAAGGGCCTCTCGTGAACTACAAAATACTCTTATAAGTGTAAAGGGCCATTCAGTATAGTTTTGAAACTTTGAGTATTGTGTACTGTGTTTACATCATTTCTACCCTTCTCCCCCTCCGGCTCCATTCCTGTCACCCCTACTCCCTCTCAACTTTATGACTTCTACATATAAATACATATATATGACTAACACACACACGCGCACACACACACACACACATGCACACACACACACAACCTATTGAGCCTATGTAGCGTGGCTTATATGTACATATGTTTAGGGCTGACCACCGCTTGGGATTGGATAACCTGTCTGGGAGCTCGACCTCAGAGAGGACTGCTTCTCCCTCTTTTAGTTGCCATTAGTTCCCTTCATCTAGAGGCGGGGACTTATTTCCCACGTCCATGTCGGGTGTTAACAGATGTTGTCGTTGAGCTGGACGTGTGTAGGTGACCATATTGTTAAGATTTCGCGGCTGTAACTGCCTGTCATCCATAGAAGACACGAGCTCATAGCAATCCACTTTAACAAAACCCTGTGAGCCATGCAGTGGGAAGAACAGGAAGTGGGAAAAGAAACACATATGAAATTGCTGTCAGTGTCAAACACTGGGGAACAGGCAGAATGGACTGTGACGCTAACCCAAAGGCACATTTCTGTTTTCCTCGAGTTTTCAACACTCCGTTGACTCCTGCATCTGATACTGACTCTACTAAAGCGTGTTTAATAGTCAACACCCGGGGCAGAACTTGGTGCCTTCTAAAGGTGTTGCGTTTTCTACTGATTTGTAGGTTTGCGATCCTAGAGATGGACAAGCTGCTTGGGTTTTTTAAATTCATCTGAACTTCTTGTGGTTGTTCTTATTTTACCCCAAACACACTCGGATTACCGGGAAACTTTTCTTGAGTAACGCTGGCTTTGAAAGATTGTAGCCACTTAATCTAGACTTGTCAATAGACACAAGTGTAATTACTGGGACGTGATCGTCCAAATTTGTGTTCTGCCCTTCCCAAAAGTTCTCTTTCTCTTGGTTAAAAGTTGGGGTTCTCATCCTGTCTTCTCCACTAAGACCTGTGTGACCATTGACAAGCCAGTTCATCATAGAAGGGCACAGACGGCATGTGTGAAAGCATTCTGTAAATTGTATTTGAAATATAGTAATTATCAACCTTGATCTGTAAATTTCCCCAGGGTCTAAAATTTGTATGCATTTTCAAAATAATTTTAGTGAATTCACCTGATAAGTGCCAGCAACTGTATTTTGGCATGTATGAACTCCTTCTATTACAAAGCTGCTGCCGATTTAATGCGGATGGAATGACTAGCCAGTTTAAATACCAGCACCCAAATAACGGCAAGTCTTCAATAACTTAGGATGAAAGTTTCTACAGAATGATGCATGAATTAAAAAACAAATAGACTGAGTCACAGCGAATACCTAAAAAAAGAGTTTCCATACTAAAAACAAACACCACCAGTCTCCCGGTGGTGGTGCATGCCTTTGATTCCAGCACTCTGGAGGCCAAGGCAGGTGAAACTCTGAGTTCGAGACCCAGCTGGTCTACAGAGTGAGTTCCAGGACAGCCAGGGCTACACAGAGAAACCTTGTCTTGGAAAAGCAAACCAAAACGAAACAAAGCCCATCAAATTTGCCCTTCTTAAAATCGTTAGACACAATAGAAATCACAGAAACCTGCAAAGGTCGTGGCCACTCATTTATTTTACAACATTTAGTACCTAGTCGGTACTAGAATAGTGACTACAATATTCTGGAAACAAGTAACACATGCTAAATTTCATATATAAAATTTATTTTACATGTGTCTGTGTAAAAACCATAGTGCCTCAGAAGCATTTTTAAAAGTCATTTAGACTAGGAGGTCCAGAAGTGAGATTTTTTTTTTTTTTTTTTTTTTTTTTTGGTTTTTCAAGACAGGGTTTCTCTGTGTAGCTTTGCGCCTTTCCTGGAACTCACTTTGGAGACCAGGCTGGCCTTGAACTCACAGAGATCCGCCTGCATCTGCCTCCCGAGTGCTGGGATTAAAGGCGTGTGCCACCACCGCCTGGCCAGAAGTGAGATTTTTGTGTGTGTGTGGGGGGGGGGTACGGGGGATGGGCTTATAACAATTCCATTTTGGAAAAGGTTAGATATATAAGTTGACATTTTTTAAAACCTCTCCAAATAAAGATTAAAAAAACCAAAATGGTGCCATCTGCACCATTTTTTAAAGATTTACTTTTACTTTATGTGCATGGGAGTTCTGACTGCATATTTATCTGTGCACCCTATGGGTGAAGTGACCCAGACACCAGAGGGCATCTGATCCTCTGGACCTGGAGTTACGGACAGTTGTGAGCCACCATCTGGATGCTGGGAACTGAACCTGGGTCCACTAAAGGAGCTGCAAGAGTTCAAGCCACCTCTCCAGCCCCCATCAGCATCATTTTTTTTTTCTTTCGGTTTTTCGAGACAGGGTTTCTCTGTGCAGCTTTGCGCCTTTCCTGGGACTCACTTGGTAACCCAGGCTGGCCTCGAACTCACAGCGATCCGCCTGGCTCTGCCTCCCGAGTGCTGGGATTAAAGGCGTGTGCCACCACCGCCCGGCTCATTTTATGAAAATGTATTCTGAGGACACAAACGCAGGAAGATAAGAATTTCAATAAAGCACAACGTGAAATTAGATTAGGAAATGAAAAACACACTATACTGCTCTCCTATAAGTTTATGGACTTTGCTAGACTTGTACCTATCCATACACATACCTTTGAAAATCAGTGACTTAGTCTCCCTACCATACCAACTGAGGGCATCTGTACATCTCCACTAAGATTCCTTTTTTCAAAACTCTCATGGATGCTTTGGCCAATCCTGGTTTGGCTTATATTTAAGAACTCCTTGTAAAACCCTAGCTAGATTCTGTGAACTACTGTACCAGCTTTCAAGGTAGCATTTAAAACTTTTTTTTTTTCATTTTTCCTTGGTCTGAAGCGATGGCTCAGTGGTTTAGAGCACTCACTACCCTTGCAGAGGACCCGGAGGTCAGTTTTTGTCCCCCACACCAGGTAGCTTTCAAGCACGTGTGACTCCAGTTCAGGTGATCCAGTTCTCTCTAGCATCCATGTATGTGGTGCACATAGACACATGCAGGCACATACACATACAGAAAATAATAAAAAAAAACCTTTTTTTTCATTTTGATGAGTTCATTTTAGGGTTGACTTAAAATTTTTACAACCTACGCTATATTCATCTTTCATAGCACCCAACAGAGCCTTTGTAAACCTTAATTTCACATTCAGTTTTTGGTCAAATATTGTAACTGAAAATAAGGTCAAGTCCTGATTTTTTTTTTTTTTTTTTTTTTTTTTTTTTTTTTTTTTGGTTTTTTGAGACAGGGTTTCTCTGTGTAGCTTTGCGCCTTTCCTGGAACTCACTTGGTAGCCCAGGCTGGCCTCGAACTCACAGAGATCCGCCTGGCTCTGCCTCCCGAGTGCTGGGATTAAAGGCGTGCGCCACCATCGCCCGGCAAGTCCTGATATTTTTAAATCGGTTTTTACTTAAAAATTACCTTCTTAAGTTTTAAACACTCTCAATTTTAATTTATGATAGTTATTTATACCGTTTATATCAATACTGTACTTTTCAACATGACTCAAATGTGACTGTTCCTTTGGGGATGGGTATAACAACGTTTACTATGAGCAATTTCCTTACTGTTATCCTTATTTTTGTTTTGTTTGTTGGTTTTTCGAGACAGGGTTTCTTCTGTGTAGCTCTGACTGTCCTGGAACTAGCGCTGTAGATCACGCTGGCCTCGAACTCAGATTCACCTGCCTTTGCTTCCCAAGTGCTTGAATTAAAGGCGTGCGCCACCACCGCCCAGCTTGTTATTTTTGTTTTCTCTTCATCATGTCAGTAAAATTATGAAGCATCTATTTGAATTGTTCCTTTCAGATCAAGTGTATTCATAGGGCCACAGACATTGGGGTGAGACCGATTCCAGGTTCTTTCTGAGCCCTTAAAAAAATGGGGGGGGGGGGGTGTTAGCAACATTCCAGGGAGCCGGAACTCTAATTACTAGCAATCAACTAGGCCCTACTAAAACCTGAGCCACTTCTTGAACCCAGCTCGCCCAGCTCGGCTTTTCTCTTTCCAAGCAGAAACTGGGCTGGGAAAGGACGGCCCCTGAGAGTGACTTGAAGACGGATCAAAGGTTACAAACCGCCTCAAACGCGGAAGAAAGGTCAACGCTCCACTCCCAAGGAGACCAGACGCTTCCATTGGCCACATTTGAAAAAAAAAAAGAGAGAGAGAGAGGTGACTCCCTAACGCGCTCTCCAGAAGCACAGCCCGACACAAGCCTCGGGGCCTGAACTGACTTAACAGGTAGCAAGAGCGGACCCGCAGACGGCCGGAAGTGGAAGTGAGCCCCGGCGAGGAGGTGGGGGGGAGGGGAGAGAGGACCGGCCGCAGCACGCCTGCGCGGTCCGCAGGCATCGCCGTGCGCAGGCGCCGCGGGGCGGCGACGGGGGTGACGCTCGGAGCGTGGGCTGCGCCTCTCGCGGATCCGGTTCCGCCCTCCGTCTCGCAGCCCACCCTACCGCCCGAGCGCCCGCGATCCCTTTCCCAGAGTGCTCTGCGCCGTGAAGAAGCGGCTCCCAGGGACCGGGGGCATTTTGTGTTGGCTGGAGCTGGAGTAACAAGATGGCGGCATCGGCGGAGTGACGGGGGTCCCCCCTCCGGGCCGGAGCCGGCGGCAGTGGTGGCAGCGGTCGCGCCGCCCTAACCCCCCGCGCCCCTCTCCCAGCCTCCCCCGCCCCCCCCCGCAACGTCGCCGCCAACGCGAGACAGCGGCGGCCGCCCCAAAGCCACGGGCCGAGCGAGCTTCAGCAGCCGCCGACCACCCTTCACGAACTGCGGCCTGGCCCTCCAGCGAGCGGCGGCGGCGGCGGCGGCGGCGATCCCGATCCCGTTTCTCGCAGCCGACTCGGCGCCCCGTAACGCCAACAAAGCCTCGCTTCCCGGTGGCCTGCCGCGCTCCGCCGTTCTGCCCGGGGGAACAGCCCCGGAGGCCTCCATCCTCTTCCCAGAGGTGTCGGGGCTCGGCCCCCGCCTCCATCTTCGCGTCTCAGGATGGCGAGCAGCAGCGGCTCTAAGGCCGAATTTATCGTCGGAGGGAAATACAAACTGGTGCGGAAGATCGGATCGGGCTCCTTCGGGGACATTTATCTGGCGATCAACATCACCAATGGCGAGGTAATCACCCGCTTCGGGGCAGGGGGGGGGGGGGACACGTTAACGCTGGGCTTTTTTTTTTCCCCCCCACCCCAACCCCCCTAAGTACTCCAAGCCTCTTCCCACTGCACGCACGCACGCACGCACTGGGGAGCCTAGAGCGAGCCAGCTCTCCTGGCTTAGCAACCTCCCCCACTATTTCCCTAAAAAGGAAAAACCCAATAGAAAGGCCGGGTAAACTCTGAGGTTTCCCAGCTTGTTCAGAATGTCTCTTTTTAACCGTTGTTTAAGATGAGAGGAGCAGGGCGAAGGCGTGTGATCGCCATGGTGTTCTTTGTATTTCTTAAATTTAGTTTGGGGTTCTTGTTCCAATTAGAACAGTTTCTTTTTTTAAAAAAAAAAAAATCTCGCCTTACGTCCCAAGGTTGCATGTTTTCTGGATGAATCCTTTCATTCGCTTTAGATTTAGAGGACATGGGGGGTTCGCCATTGCCCCCCGAAAAAGCCTTTGAGGCCGGTTGGCTTGTTTTGTAATTACAGAGGTAGTTTTTCCCCATCCTTTCACGTCCTTGTAGTGGCGGCGACTAGAAGCAAGCATTGCTAATGTCTCTTCTCATTTCCCAAGTGAGTTTGAATCCATAGGGATGTTGATGCCATCATCCCCTTTCCTCTGCAGGAAGTGGCAGTGAAGCTAGAATCCCAGAAGGCCAGGCATCCCCAGTTGCTGTACGAGAGCAAACTGTATAAGATTCTTCAAGGTGGGGTTGGCATCCCTCACATACGGTAAGAACCCTTGAGCACAGTCGGTCACAGAGGGAGTTGCGAAATCAATGGTGGAAGGGATTGAGGCTGGTAATGGGACCGGCTGAGTCGGTGTTGGTCCGAGTCCCCCAGGTTCCACAATTAACCGTAATCGTTGGATAAATTTTAGTTCGCCAACTTAGTTGAAATTTTGTTTGTTGTACTGCTGCATTTAGTTTCTGTCAATTTTCCCGTTTCCCGGGGCTTTCGTTTGCAGTTAACTATGCAGGTCATCTTTGATCCCTACGCGGGAGGGATCTTGCTATCTTTACTACGGCGACACTTTTGATGTTCGTACCTTTGTCCACTGAAGTGGTGGGGAAGGTGCGGATGTGACCGAGTTTAGTCTGTTGGGGTTGCTATCCGAGCTGGTTTGGGAAATGGCTGCTCTTTTGTTGTGTTTTTGTTCCAACATGTCTTCCTCCTCCGCTTAGAAAATGGCGGAACGACGTGACTCAACCCCCATATTCCTGCCTTTTTCTCCGCTTGGATTCACATATTAAGTTTCCTTGATTTCCCTTTAGCAGCCTTAAATGGATTAACTCTTGGAAAGCCAAGAATTGAGTCCCATAAGGCCATGAGATTCTGGGAAGGAGATGGCATGACAGTGTGTGATCCCTGCAGCAGATGCGACATAACTTGTTATGTTATACTGATCTAGAATCCTTAATATCCCTGCCCAATATGTTCATTGCTTTTTGCTTTTGTGAATGGTAATGTTTGACATGTTTCAGTTCCTACAAACTTTACGGGCAATGGCAAAGGCCGTTTAGAACAGCACCAACTGTTGAAATGAGCTGGTCAGCTTTATAAAGAAAGCTTCACTTACCAGCTGTTTGATAAGTAGCTTCAACCTGTTGAGTTATTTTGTCGGTAACATTTAAGGGAAATTTCGTCGGAGAGGAGGATGAATGGTAAATAGAAATAATCAGGACAAAAATTGCTGTTTCAAATATTTGATTTTATTGAAAGAAACATTAATTTTACTTTTGAAGTTAACCTTTGTAAAAACTAAACTATAGCTTTAAACCTCACTGTTAAAAAAAAAAAAAGAATCATAGTTGAGAACGAAATGGACTGCTGCATAATGTGTTCTCTCCTTTTCCATTCCTCTCTTGTCCCTGTTCTGCCTCGACTGGGTGATGTTATATAGACCAGCCTGGGCCTTGACCTCATAGAGATCTCCCTGCCTCTTCCCAGATGCTGGGAATAAAGGAGTACACCACACCCAGCTGCTTTTTTCTAAGTCCTGAAATGAGTAATGAATTACCTTCAATCTAAATAATACTACTACATTTAAAAAATGATAAACATTTTTAATACAGATGCTGGGGGGTGATAAATACTCTGCTGGTCATTTGTAAATGAGCTCTTTCAAAGAAAATTCCAGATTTATATGGCCAAGTGAATAATTTAAAGTGAAATTGGAGGAGGTTTGAGTTTTTGAGAGATTTTTTTTTTGTGTCCCTGAAATACACTATCATGGAGGAAAAAAGGCCCTTGGCCTCTGCTGCTTTGTTTTTACTGGTTTCCTTCAAGTACAATCAGCCTGTATCGGGTCTTTTGTGTTTGGCCCATTTTACATATTGTCATCCTTTTAAGATTGCCCTGTGTTGGGAAATTTATAAATTTCAAAAAAACATTAATCATTGCATTTTCAATGCTAGTGTGTTCTTTAGTCTGGTAGCTTCAGGACCTTGCAGATACAGATGATTAAGGGCAATGAGTAGTATACTAAATAAGCAGATGGATGAGTTAACATGTGAGCAGACCAGTAGGTACCTATTATAAAATGGTGAATGCAGAGTTACTGCCCTTGTAAGCTTTCTGTGGGTGGGGCTAAATAGATTAACCTGGCTTTTAAATTAAGGCTTCCTGGGAAAGGAGATGAGACTTCAGGAAGCAAGCTTGGTGGACTGGTTGGGGAGGGCATCCAAGAATAGAGTGGCTTCTGGGAGTGGTTCCTAAGGCAGAATGTGGTAATTAGGTAGGGGTGGGGAAAGTGTAAGGTTGTTAAGCAAGGTAGGGACAGGTACATAAAAACAGATACAGTGTGTTGGTTGTTTTTTGTTTTGTTTTTCCTTTTTCTTTTCTTTTTTCTTTTTTTTTTTGGTTTTTCCAGACAGGGTTTCTCTGTAGTTTTGCGCCTTTCCTGGAACTCACTTTGTAGACCAGGCTGGCCTCAAACTCACAGAGATCCGCCTGGCTCTGCCTCCCGAGTGCTGGGATTAAAGGTGTGCGCCACCACCGCCCGGCTTGTTTTTCCTTTTTCTTGAGACTCAAACTCAGAGATTCTTCTGTCTTCCCTCTAGTGCTGGCCACCATGACTGACCAGTTTGTTGGTTTTAAAGGGAAGTATGAAATGATAGTTTTTTTGCACCAAAAGATAAATATTCACAAAAACATTCTTAGTCTGGTGGCAGCATTTTCCCATTCTTTTGTATATTCAGTATTCTATGTCACTTAGACATACTATATATCTAGTAAATATTTACTTGGAAAATGTTCGGGCAAGTTGGCTGGCTAGCTTTGTGTAACTAGAACAATCTGTTTTATCCATTAGTCGATAATAATTTTAAATTTTAAATTTTTATCTCATTTTTACCTATCATACACATCCTCCTTTCATACTTAATTTTTTATGCACACATACAATCTGTTTATAAGATTGGCTTTAAGATACTCTGCTGTGGTAGAGAGACTCAAAATTATTTGGCCTACATGGGTGATTGGCTTCCCTCTTCCTGTGTAGTTTGAGGGACTACAGCCACTTAGAAAGAAATCTAGGCTGGGGTGGCGGTGGCACTGCATGCCTTTAATCCCAGCACTCGGGAGGCAGAACCAGGCTGAGCCAGGCGGATCTACAGAGCGAGATCCAGGACAGGCACCAAAACTACATAGAGAAACCCTGTCTCGAAAAACCAAAAGAAAAAAAAAAAAGGAAAGGAAATAAATCTTAATCTCAAGAGTGAAGTATGACATCCAGTTGATGGTTTAAGAAACTAAATCCTTTTGGCTTGCAGGACATTGAAAGCTCACCTAGAATGACCGTCTTTCCATCCCTTTTCTACATGCAGAAATTGAGTTAACTCTGTAAAGGGAAACAGTTTTGGTAAACAAGAAGAGCTCTTAAATGGGACAATCAGAATTGAATGTTTGAGCACTTGGTGAGCTAGTCTTTTAACTTCTGTGAGGCTCATCAGCTGCCCAGCTGTACAATTCAAAAAATGTTAGTAATTAATGGTTTTAGTTTTGTTGGGGGTGGGAGAGTGTTGAATAGAAATGTTGGGGAGGGCTAGAGAGATGGATCTGAGTTCAGTTCCCAGCACCCCCCAGGGGTTTTTCACAACTGCCTCTAACTCCAGCTCCAGGGAATCTGATGTTCTCTTCTGTTTAGACATTTGCACTCGTACGACACACATTCACATGGACATACACTTTGGTTTTCCCCAAGAAGAAATGTTTGGGAAATATTCTGCTGGGAAAAGAACTCATTACCACCTGCTTTTTATGTGCGGAACTTACCATGTGAACAGGATTCCCTGTTTAAAGTCTTTTGCTTAGTTAATCTCAGACCTTTTAGTTTTGGATTTTAAGACCGTTTCCAGATGATAGTTGCAAAGCTCCCCCCCCCCCCCCCCCCCAGTTTGGTGCTATATCTAAGTCTTACCTTTAAATATTATTTTATGAAACAGTAACTCACAAAACTTACACATGCATCTGCTTCTGGCAACTTTTAGATTAACTATTTAGAAAGATGTATAGTGGTAGAATATACTTTTATAGGAAAATTGTGTATAAGAAGGTAGTTGGGGGCATGGGGAAAGAGTTATTGCCTCTTGCTTTTTTTTTTTTTTTATGGTTTTTGGAGACAGGGTTTCTCTGTGTAGCTTTGCGCCTTTCCTGGGACTCACTTGGTAGCCCAGGCTGTCCTCGAACTCACAGAGATCCGCCTGGCTCTGCCTCCCTAGTGCTGGGATTAAAGGCGTGCACCGCCACCGCCGCCCGGCTGCCTCTGTTTTTTAACCATACCTTCCTGCCCCTCTGCATTTGGATGTCAGATATTTTAGAAAATATTTACAAAACATTAGTTAATCCTTTGTACTGCTAAAGGCAGTTTAAACAATTTCTTAATCTTTTGCTATTAAGTGTATATGTGTATATATACACACACACACACACACACACACTTATAATTGTGAATCAGGTTAAACAAAGGAAAACAACTGTTGAAGTGACTTTTTTCGAAGTGTGACTAAATTCACAGTGTTCTGGAATGTGCTTTGTGTTGTTCATTTATGGGATAATAGATGATTTTGAGCTGAACAAAATCTGCAAGATGCATGAAGAGCATTGACTCATATAAGTTAAACCTTGAGTCCCAGAAGAGTTAACTAGTCTTCTGGCTCCTAGTTCTCCTGAAAGCCATTATCACCTTGATGTCAAGGTCATATCATGCCTGCTCATACATGCCACACCTTCCATTTGATAACTGAGAAAGCCATACTTAGTTAGCTTCGTTCACTATCCACAATTCTCTTGTCTCCATCCACACACATTAATTTAACAAAAAACAAACTGCCTCGGAATTGTAGGTCAGTGAAGAAACACATGCTTCACGTGTGAGAGACTTTAAATTTAATTAAGTGCCAGTATTCCAAAGAACAATATAGCTAGGCTTGGTGGCTCATACCAGCACTTGGAACATTATCTGAGGCCAGCCCAGGTAACATAGCAAGACCTGTCTGAAAAGAAAAAAATTTATAAACAGATATCTAGAATTTGTTGCAAATATAGAGAATTGAATCTTTGAGACAGGGTCTCACCATGTAACTGTCTTGATTTGGAAGTCACTTTGTAGGCTAGGATGGTCTTAAATTCAAAGATCTTTCTAACTCCTGGGTGCTGGGATTAATTGAATCTTTAAAATGGGTTATTAAGTAGATGACATGAGTATCTTTTTCATATCTTCCAGTGAATGAAATGTGTATTTAAAGTGATGTGCTCTAGTTACTGTTTTTGTTTATAGTGCAACCTCAGTGGCTCCTAATAGTTTAAGTGACCAGTGTTAACTAGTGTGAACTGATATGTGGTCTAATGGAATTTTTATGATCTTAGGTATAATTTATACTTAGTGAAATATACAAATGCTAATGTGTGGTTGGGTTAGTTTTGACAGATGTGTGCCCTTACTGAGATAAAGAATTATGTACACATATTGCTTATCTTTTATAAAATACAATCTATTTGTGACAATGTTTTTATAGTAGTTGTGTGTCATTTCTTCTAAATTTGATGAAGGATATTCAAAATAAAGTAATAACAAAGCCTTCTGGTTGATGGGTACCCTGGAGAAGTTACTGACACTAATGTAGTTTCGATGACTACCGCTTGACTACTCAGTGGTAGTTGATAGCTTTGACCCCTTTTCTTCCATTGAAGACCTAGAACATTGCCATTCTCGAGTCTTAGTAACTGGAAATGGAAATGTATTGTGGCTGTTGTTTTTGTTTTTCAAGATAAGGTTTCTCTGTGTAGCCCTAGCTGCCCTAAAACTTGCTTTGTAGACCACACTGGCTCCGACTTGCCTCTGCCTCCCAAGTGCTGGGATTTAAGGCGTGCAACCAGTTCTAGATTTCTGTTGATAAATTTTTGTTGTGGCTGTTTTAATAAGGACTTGGAAAGTGCCATACAAAAAGCATTGGTTGGAGAGTGTTAGACACTAAATAAAAATGGAAAAGACAAAAGCCAAACTGTATTTGAACCTAGAATTCCACAATTTTTAATGTTATCTGCTTTTCAGAGAAAAGATTTTGTTAGACCAAATTGTTTTTTCTTGTTTCTGAAACAGAATTTGATGTAGTCCAGGCTGGCAAGACCTGGCATGGCTTCCAAATAGGTCTTAACAGTGTTTAAATGCTTTATATAAGTTGATAGGATTGTGATGAAGGATACTACTTCCCACCTCTGATGTATACAGTATAGAGATTTGTTGTGAGGTGTAAATGCTGTTTATTTCTAGCATTGATAGGCACTGTTGAAATAAGGGAATAGTTGGTTGGCTTCAGTGCCTGCATATTCTTTTTCCTTTCATGGGGAAGAAGAGACATGGTAGTGGTAGCACATGCTTGTAATTTCAACACTTGGAAGGTAGAGGCAGGAAGTTCAAGGACACCTGAGCTACATGAAGGCTCTCAAAAAAAAGAGTGGAGAGGTAAATGCTCAATAGTTAAGAGTGAGTACTACTTGTGTGAAAGATCTGAATTATATTCCCAGCACCTGTGTTTGGTGGCTCCAGGGAATGCAACCCCTCCTCTGTGGTCACCAGCACTTGCTACACACATAAACATAATGAAGAACAAGATTGAACATTATCCAGGCATTATGTATTAATTATCTCTTTTAATCCTGTAAGTTGGGAGGTTCATTTAAAAATTACACCTGGTGTATAACGTAGATATTTAAGGCCTAGGTTGATTCTGGTGTCAAAATACAGGAACAACCGTACTACAACCTCTCTGCTCAGCTAATTTATCTCCGTTTTTCCTGGACCTGTATCTCAGTAAGACTCTCGTAGTGGCTCGTTCCTTTAATCCCAGCACCTGGGAGGCTGTGGCAGGTGGATCTCTGGGTTTGAGGTTAGCCTGATCTACAGCCAGTTCCAGAACAGACAGCTACACAGAGAAACCCCATCTCAGAAAAACAACAATGGACTCTTTAATTTATGTGCTCACAAGATGCTGTATCAGGCAGTATGATGCTAGAAGCTACACTGTAACCTCACACAACCAAGTGGATTTTTTGGTGGGGGGAGTATCTAAAACATATGTAACAAAACACTGTTTTGTGTGCGTTCCTACAGTGCTTTGAGAGAAAGAAGTAGGTCTTGCTGACAGGTTCTTAGCACAGTGTGCAGGCATAAAGGAGGCACTTACTCTGGCTTCATTTTATGTGTGTTTACTTTTTTAATCCAGCTGTAGAAATGTGTACATGGTGCATTTTAGAAGTATTTGCTGTGTGTACAGTTAAGTTCCTGAGTTTCTAATTGAAATGGTCTCCAGTTCTAATACTTGTGTTAAACTAAGACTGGACTAAGGCTGGCTGCTGATTTACGAAGGGAAATGTGGCTGTGCTCTTTTTGCTTTGATTACTGTTAGAAAAAAACCACTGTATCATTGAAATTTAATGTTCTAGGGCCAGGTGTGGTAGACGCACATGTAATCCCAGAATTCAGAACTCTGGGCCAACCTAGTCTACATAGTGAGACTTTGTCTTTAAAAAAAAAATTAAAAGTTCTTTAACTTAATCACAAGGTTTATCACTTTATCTGGCATTTTAATTTTCTAGGTCAATACCCAGAAGGGTTGTTGCTTTGGGTGTTTGTGTAGTGCGTGCTTTTTGTTTGTTTCTGATTGTGGTTTTTGGAGACAGGGTTTCTCTGTGTAGCCCTGGCTGTCCTGGAAGTCACTCTGTATGTAGACTAGGCTGGCCTCAAACTCAAAGAGATCCACCTACCTCTCTGTCTCCCAAGCGCTGGGATTAAAGGCATGTGCCATCACCACTTGGCTATTTTTTTTATTTTATTTTTAAGAAAATGTCTAGAGTGGATGAAGTATGGGTAGTGTAAATTTTTCCTGTGTTTGTGTTGTATTTAAATGTATAGGGAATAAGTTTACAATAGAACTTAGACATTGTTGTCCTGCCAGCCCTTATCTGAAATGGAAAAACTTGGGAGTAGTTTTTTTTTTGTTTGGTTTTTTTCTTTTTTTTTTTTTGGTTTTTCGAGACAGGGTTTCTCTGTGTAGCTTTGCGCCTTTCCTGGGACTCACTTGGTAGCCCAGGCTGGCCTTGAACTCACAGAGATCCGCCTGGCTCTGCCTCCCGAGTGCTGGGATTAAAGGCGTGCGCCACCACCGCCCGGCTGGTTGTTTTTTTTTTAAGGACTTTTTGTATTTATTGATTGGATTGTTTTTGTATGGGGGCTGTTGACACTGGATTTAAATTATTCCTGGTACCAGGTTCCACTTAGTGAAATCAGTGTTTCAGTTCAATGAATATTAGCTGCTATTCTTCAAATAAAGTCTCTAGTGGTTGAAACTGTCTTGGTTAACTTTAACACACTTAAGCTTATAAGCAAATTTACATAGCATATCTATAGTAAGTTATAGATAATAAAAAGCTTTTCCCTGTATGAGTGCCTACTGTGTACTAGTGAGTTTAAAATAGACACACTTCAAAATTTTGCTTTTGAAATTTGAGCATTTGTCATGAGCTAGACATGTGGTATCAGTAAGTTTGTCTTCCTTTGAAAATTAGCAGAACAGTGTCTAAATCTCAAACTGAGATTGAACATACAAGGATGTGAATGTTTTCTTAACTTCAAGAGGATAGTGTGTAAGAATAAGCTTTGAGGTGTACCTGGAAGCCCTCGGCTCCTTTCATTGGTCAGTGTCTGAATAAGTTAGGGGCTTCTATTTCTATGATAAAACACCACTAGCAATAAACCCTTTGGGAGGAAAGGGTTTATTTTAGCTTACAGTTTCATAGCACAACTGAGAGAAGTCTCAGAGTAGGAACTTGGAGGCAGAAGCTGATGCAGAAGCCATGGAGGAATGCTGGTTGCTTACTAGCTTGCTCAGATTGCTTTATAGCATATGGGACCACCAGCCCAGGGGTGGTACCAGCTGGGCCTGCTTCCATTAAGAACTGCCCCAGGCTTTCCCACAAGCCAATCTAGTGGGGGCATTTTATAGAACGAGGTTTCTTCTTTGACGTAACTCTGGGTTGTGTAAAGTTGACAAAAAAACTAGCAAGCACGGTCAGATTCAAGGGACAGACTATTGATTGAGGTTGTTTGAATCCAGTGGAGTAAGCGTTTCTCAGACCTTAGCCATGCATAATACTTGACTACATGGGCTGGAGAGAGCTCAAGAGCATTTATTGCTCTTACAGAGGACCAGAGTTCAATTCCCAGCACCCACATGTGGCTCACAATTGTCAGTAACTTGTTCTAGGAGATCCGACATCCTCTTCTGAACTCTGCAAGCATGCTTGTGGTGCACATATATGCAGGCAAAACACTTATACGCATACTATAAATAATTTTTTTTTTAAGAATTAGCTACAGAGTTTTTTAAATTCAGGTGGCTTCACCTTCTGCTCATATGTATTTAATCAATTCTGGAATGGGTCCCAAATCTAATTTTTAATAAGGACATCCAAATAATTTCTGCTAAGACCTCCTGGCCACACTTTGAGAATTTTGTTGAGGTTCTAGCATTCCGTTGCTGGAAAGTACAGAATTTTGCTAAGTGCTTGTGTCTGTTGTGGAAAATGGTATTGTCAAGCAGATATGATGATACATGCCTATAACCTCAGCACTTCTGAGACAGAACGCAGGATTGCTGCTAGTTTGAGGCCATCCTGGACTACAAAGCAAGTTCCATACTAGTTGTGGGGGTACATATCAGAGACCATGTCTCTCAGAAAGAGTGAGGTGGGAAAGGATGCTGTTGTCGTGGTTGTTAGCATTGTGTAGTTGTTGGGTGAGTGCTTTTTGTGCTTTCCGAGTTCTTTTACGTGGGTCATCTCGTAATTACCACACCACATCGTGATAGGTAGGCGCAGTTCAGGCTTGAGGAGATGGCTCACTGGATAAAACACTTGCCACACCAGCAGAAGGACCAGGGTTTGGATATAGAGAGCTCGGTGGGAATGGTGAGAACTAGAGGTGGGATCTCACGGGGGTGTGTATAGTCAAATACTTATGTGACAGGTACAAGGCCTTGGATTCAATCCCTAGTAGTGTAAGAAGTGGGGGAAGGGCCTGGCATGGTGGTGCCTGCTTGTAATCCCAGGCTAAGGCTGGTGGATCACAAATTCAAGGTTAACCTGAATTTATTTGAATACCCAGCGAGAAAGAGGAGTCATGATCAATGAGCAGAGTGATTTGTTTCTGGCCATTTTTCTGTTATTCTTGGTATGGTATTAAGTGTGTTCATTTTGTTGTTGCCTTAATGTTTGTTACTTATTTATTTGTTCTTTTAGATCAGAGAATGAATCTGTGTGTGTCCATGTTGAAACAAGGTCTCATGTAGCCCAAGCTGGGGAGTTGTTTGTTTTTGTACAAGGTCTCACTGTATAGCCTGGCTAGCCTGGAGCTCTGTATCCAGACTGGCCTCTTGGCAGTCCTCTTGCCTCTTCCTGAATACTGACTGGAACTACAGAGATGGGCACGCCTGGCTTTCAATACTAACATGAGATTGGAAGCAATTCTCAGCCTCTCAAGTGGGCATGAGCCTCCATACTCCAGCTGACCTTAAGATTTCTATAGCTCTAACTAGAGTGTAGGAGAAATTTTTAAAATAACTTAAAATGACATGACTTGCTAGTGAAAAGCTTGAACCATTTAAAGTGTACAATTTTATTTTTGTCATATGTACAGAGTTGTATCGTCATTACCATAATTCAGTTTTAGGATATTTTTGTCAATGCTCCACAAAGATACCTTGAACCCATTAGCAGTCATTCTCTATTTCCTTGCTAGTTCCAGAAAACGAGCAATTTTATTTTCTATATGTGTGTAGTTGCCTATTAGGAAATTGTTGATCAGGGGCTTGGATGAAATAGCTTGGTGGTAGTGTTTGCTTGGCATCTGGGCGTCCTAGGGTTTGATCTACAGCACCCGAAAGAGATCATTAACCATTTGTGATTGGTATGCAGGTGATAGCTATAACTTGCACTTCCCAATGAAGACATGTGTTAATGTTTGACTCTCCCTTGACCTTCACTTGTCTACACTCTGCCCCATCCATCGTACCACTGTTAGCAACGTTTAAAGTAATGACAACTGGCAGAAATTCCATCAGACTACAAACTAAGGAGGATGATTAGAGTGTATTGCTTCAACCAAGAAAACATGGGAAAAATAGCGGGTATCAGATTAATAAATGTGCTTGAGTGGTGTACAGGCTTTATGCTGATGATCACAACTGATGAGAATTCTAGAGTACAGTAGACATGTTAGGCCCAGAATAAACTGTTCACAACTCTCTGCCCTTCTACCCCTCCCTCTTGCTCTAACATTCTTTTGGGATGTTCTCCGAGCCTTGCAGAATGAGATATAGAAATCCCACTTAAGGCTCATCTTTCAACAGTTCTGTTCTTCTCAGCACTTTGACCAGTTAGAGTCTCTATAGTAAGCACATGACCTACTGCCAGAAGAATCCCCGTAGCCACAGCTAACAGCAGCGCTGGTACATGGTCACAAACACAAATAGCTGGAAGGCATTAGATAGGCACACAATCTCTAGTCTCCAGCTGTATAATAGTGGAAGCTTCCCCACTGGGCCTGTTCGTTCCCCAGCTAGACTCTTAGCCAAGCTTACAGTTCCAGATGTGAATTCCTTTCTGTGGAGCTAACTTCAAATCCAGTCCGAAAGTGCGTGCTAGCCCCCAACAGACCTGCCGCTATGGACCTCGTTTTCATGCAAGTGTATATTGTATGTTTAATGATCTTTTACTGTGACTTACTAAGATTTTAAGGGAGCACATTTGATATAACTGAATATGGACTCTGTTAGTAAAGGTCTGAAATTAGAATCAGCTGATTTGAGGTTTTACATTTGAAATCCCTTCAGTTCTGAGGATGACCTTAAAGGGATAATAGTATGGAGTATCTGAGATCATTAATTAAAATAAACAACTTTATTTTTTTAAAAAAAAGGGAAGAAAGAAAAAAGAAATAGCAGCTGGGCTGCGGTAGTGCACACCTTTAAACCCAGCCAGGAGGCAGAGACAGGGCTACAAAGAGAAACCTTGTCTCAAAAAACAAAACAAAACAAAATGAGCATAGCACATTATATAGTAAACTGTATTTTCTAGGAAAATCTTCATATTCTTGAGTTAACTGATGTTTAAAATAAATGATATCTATTGGCAGCAGAACAGCATATTAGAGCAAAATTGTAAAGAAGAAATAGCACTAAAACCCTTAGGTAATTTCCTAGAGACTGGTATTTAGTGTTGTGTTTGGTCTTTTGAGGCAGGATCTCATCTCACCCTGTAGCTTAGGCTGGCCTCACACTTTGCCTCAGGCTCCTGAGCGTTAGGGTTACAGGCTTGGCCAACAATTTGGACACGGATTTTAGTTTTCAGAAAGCCTTTTCTCTCCTTTTGAGTGTTTTTTAACACATTGTTCCTATTGGTGTTAACAGAGAAACTAAGCCAGGTTAGGCTTTTAAGTATTTACTCCACTGTTTGCGGAGACAAAGGCTTGCTGTACATAGCCAGGTTGGCCCCATATTGTTTCAGAGAAGAATTTGTTTACAGACATCAAAATGTGAAAAAACTTACAGTCATTGGCCGGGCGGTGGTGGCGCACGCCTTTAATCCCAGCACTCGGGAGGCAGAGCCAGGCGGATCGCTGTGAGTTCAAGGCCAGCCTGGGCTACCAAGTGAGTTCCAGGAAAGGCGCAAAGCTACACAGAGAAACCCTGTCTTGAAAAACCAAAAAAAAAAAAAAACTTGCGGTCATGATTTCCAGTTCTCACAATGAGAAATTAAGTGATAACATTTGAGTTATTGGAGAGAAATTTTATTTATATACAGTATAGCACAGGACAGTTAAAGTAATTTTTCTTGAACAGATTAATCGTGTGTTGATACTACTCTTGTAATACTAAACTAGGCAAAAATATGATTCCTTTCCAATGAGGGACAAATAATTGAAGTGCAGTTTGGTGGGAAGGGAGTTGGGAGCTAATGATAAGAGGCCTTTCTGAAGTGTTATAAGAGGGCTGATGGAGTCATTTCTTCCATTACAAAGCTAGTCCAAGATTGAAGAATTTGTCCAAGGTCGGGAAGTGATGCAGATGGCTACAGAGTTGAGTTATGCTAGTGAGAGTAGTTATTAAGTGGCTGTACAGGGGGAAAGGGCTTATTACTCTTTTGAGCAGTGTGTTTAATCACTGTTTGTCTTGTGTCTAGAGAAAAAGTTTCCCTAGACAAAATATTTAAATGTTATAATATTAAGTGATAATGTTTTTGCATTGACTCTCCCTTTTCTTGTTTTGTTAGGTGGTATGGACAAGAAAAAGACTATAATGTGCTAGTCATGGATCTTCTGGGGCCCAGCCTTGAAGATCTCTTCAATTTCTGTTCAAGAAGGTTCACTATGAAGACTGTACTTATGTTAGCCGACCAGGTATGTAAACGTTTGACAAAAATAAAAAACAGAGAAAGGTTATTTATACAATGGCAACATTTCATAGACCAGAGTATTATAACCCCACGTGTCACTATTTCTCTTCAAAAAACATAAAAGGATTGTTTGTTGTCTTACAGTAGTAAGGTATGCTTTATAAATGTGTTCCTCTGGAAATAACTATTACATACAGCATTCTGTTTTTACTGTGTGTGGTGGCACAGACTCTTAGAATCTCAGCGTTTGGGAGGCTGAAGAGGGGTTACCAATGCAGGGCCAGCCTGTGCTTTATACAAGATCGTGTCTCAGATGAAGAAAGAACAACAGCAAAGAACTTTGGTTTTTTTAAAAAATAAGGTACCAGGGTAACTAAAGATGAAGTTTTAGCCAAATTGATGCTTAAAGTAATAAAGTTGGAAGCACCAATAGCATTGAAGCAACAGCAGGACATTTTAGAAATGCCTAAGTTTGCCTTTTTCTTTTGTTTGCCTTTTTTTTTTTTTTTTTAATGGTCCAGCCTGGCTTCAAACTCTCTAGGTTTACCACTGGGAAAATAAAGTAGAATAAATAGTCCCTTCTAGGAGCTTGAAGTCAAAAAGAGAAAGATACAAAAATAGCTAGTCAAGGTTCTGTGGTAACATGAGAAAGAAATTTGTTAAGGACTATAAGGCTTTTTTTGCAATATAGTCCTTAGCAATTATTCTTTCTCACTTTGTAGAGCAGGCTGGTCTTGAACCCATAGAGATCCACCTGCCTTTGCCTCCTGAGTGCTGGGCTTAAAGGTGAGTGCCACCACATCTAGCAACGCAGGTTTTTAGTCATTCACACTAGTAGAACAGGCCAAAGCCACCAAAGCTTGGGGCCTGGTGGCCAGCAAGCTGGAAATAAATAAAGGGCTTTATTGTTTTTTCATTTGTTGTTTTTCTAGTGCTGTCATTATAGATCATACATAATTGAAATACTGGAGTACTTGAGAAGTTATGAGTTGCTTTCTATTATCACTTATTATTTTTACCCTTTTTCTTTTTCAGATGATCAGTAGAATTGAATATGTGCATACAAAGAATTTTATACACAGAGACATTAAGCCAGATAACTTCCTAATGGGTATTGGGCGTCACTGTAATAAGGTTAGTTCAATGCTCTTTGCATGAAAGAACAGAGAATAGAATATTGATACGAATTGCTTTGATAAACTTTGAATCTTTGAAAAGCCATAGTAAATCGAATTTCCTGTAATCTGCTTAAGAGATTGTGCCAGAAGGATAATCAGCTAACTCTATTAACTTAGCAACTGAAATATATTCTCTCCAACTTATCCAACCGAGGTTAGTTTATTTATGTGAAAATATATAATTCCAAGGGCTTTTTAATGAGCTTTAATCATCTATTTTTAACTTGGACAATTGTAGTTTTCATTCACTTAAATAGTGAAAACATGTCCCTATAATCCTTCCGGAATGGTGACTCTATAAAGTGTGGGTTTTGGAATACATGTGCTTGTACCAGTATGGCAACCACTGACCTATCTGTCACTATGGCATTAACCCTTGCTGCCTGAGCATGGTTAATATTGAGAATTCTTAAGTCCTTGGATTGGTGTATTTAAAAGAATAACTTTTGGGCCTGTTTCAAAAGTAGCTTACAGTTTATTACTTGGGTGAGTTCTCCACCCCTCCTCCATGCTATTACAGGAGAGTACTGACCAGTGATTGAACATTCATATAGCAGAGTGAGTGATTATTGGGGGGGGGGGGGGTTCTGACAGTGGGTTCCATATATGGGGTGGTTAGGTTGTAGTGACGCATGATTGCAGTTAGAAACTAATTATATTGAAATTTTGTCTGCAATGCTTAGTTTTATTGAGTGAATTGCTTTCTTTATTCATTCAATGTTGAGCTCGGGCAGACAGGCAGCATTGGCAATGCACGAAGCATGTTCCAATCTGATGATCTCAGAAATTTCTCAACTTCAGGACAACTGGGGCGGGGGGAGCTTTTTTTGTTTTTTTGGAAGGAAACTTCCCATTTGTTAACCAGTTAGGGAATGTGGTGTTTTAGGTCTAGCTGTAAATGTTTACCTTTGTTTGCCTGTATGAATGCCAACTTGGAGCCATTATATTAGACCTGGTGTTGCTTGTTAATGTGAGATTAATGTTGGTCTGACCAAGTTCTAGGAATTAGATTTTTCACAGAATTTCATATATTGAAGGGTTTTTCAGCCATGTAATTTATCTTGCATCCCCAAATTGCATTTAAAGAAATATAGCTTCTCTCTTTGAAGCATCCAGGTTCTTAGTTATTATTCTAAAACCTGGTAGTTGGTTAAAAAAAAAAATTGGTCTTAATTTTTTCTCCTGCAGTTTTGGCAGTTTGACTCTTCTTTTGGCTATTTCCCAGCCCTCTTCTTCCTGTTTTCTTATCCTTAAACGCCCATTATCCCCCCGTGATCCCTGTTCTGCATTGTGACAGAGCAGTAAGTATACGGTTTTTGCCTTCACTTTAAACAGTGGTCTAGATAGTAACACTTCCTGCTCTTTCCCCGCTCCCTTCTTAGGAATAGTTGGTTTAATCCCGTAGATGTCTCGGAAAGTCCATGTTCCTTTTTTAGAATCTGTGTCCTCCGTACAGATAGTAAAATGATTTTGTGGCACTGCTTACCTGGAACAGTTTTCAGTTTTCACAGGACAGAAGTGAAGTGTTTCCTTTAAGATTCAAATAGAAATGTTTCTCTTCAACACTTTAGTGTTTTGTTTCTGTAGTTGGGTTTTTTTTTGGTGTTTTCTGTACTGTAGTTTGAAAGTGCCCATGTGTAAGACTGGCTCCTTCAGTCAGCTTGTACCAGAAGTTTGTATCCACAGGAATCAGGCTTGATGGGGTGGGGGCAGCTTCCGAGTTAAATTTCTTACTTGGAAATTGTTCTGAATTTGATATCTAGGAGTAGCCACTCCAATCTTAGTGAATTTGCTCATCTCTTCCAGTAATTGGCCCTGCATGCTTTAAAAATAAATTTTAAGGTGACTAAATGCCTTCTACCTCTTCCTTACTGAAGATTTTTCCCCCATACATTCTTTTTTGGGGGGAAGGGCAGATTGTGGTGTCAAAGATTTCAGCTCCAAATTCCCCATTTTTTACATAAAAATTACAGAGCCAAATGTCACCATTGCTATCCCTGTTTCAGACAGTGGCACAGTCCTAGTGGCATTAAGACCATAAGTATTCTAGAATTGAATGTTCTTGAGCACACGATTTTTATTTGGAAACTGAGAAGCTCCAGTGCTTGGTGGAAGAAGGATGGCATTTGGCTACCCTGTTCTTTCTCTGATGCCTCGGTGTTGCCTGTCTGCGCCGGCCATTGTTGCAATGTACGCAATACTGTTTGATGCACTGCCACCTCTATTGTCTGTTCAGTGTTTAGAATCTCCAGTGGGGAAGAGGAAAAGAAGCATGACTGTTAGTCCTTCTCAGGACCCATCTTTCTCAGGATTAAACCAGGTCTGAAACTGTCTCCTATTCCAACCTCAACCCCCAATTCATGTGCTTTTCTTTCTTATTGTTTTGTTTTAATTACTTTTATTTAATTCTGGAGAATATAGATCTTGCTCAAGCACCTCTTACGTTGGCATTATTCAGACATACTTGGCAAACATGTAACATTACTAAGATATTTTTGTGGCTTTTGCTTAAAACTTTTAAAGCTTAGAGAAAACCTAAATGAAAATAGGATAATGTCTTTATTTTAGATCGTTGACATTGATATGAGGAAATGCTGTTAGTTTAGTATTGGAACCTTTACTTCAAAATAAACGAGATAGACTAGCTTCAAAATGTATTTGGAGTTGAAGAGTTTAATGCACAGTTAAGTCTCATGTGCTCTAGTGACTGCTCTGCTCTGCTTTCCTTCCTTCCCCAAGAACCTCCCTCAGGTAAGTATAGGTCAGATTTCACAGCTAGTATTTCTCAAACCAGATCATCAGGTTGTCGATTCTTAGCTTCCTCCAAATGGTTGCTCTAGGCCAGGCGACAATGTATTCGTAACAGAATAGTGACAGTTTAAGGAAAAACAAACTGAATGGTCAGTGGCCATTAGTCACAGGAAGATAACTGAATATATGACCTGGTTTAGATTTGAGCAGGCTAAACAAGCCAGTATTTAATCACTTTACATTATCTTTTCCTTCTGGAAACTGAATTTTGTTGGTTTTTGGTTTTAGTTTGAGGCCTGGTCTCCTAACCCTGGTTGGCCTGGAACAGGCTGGCCCCATGCTCAGTCATCCCATTCACCTACCTCTGCCTCCAAGTACTGAGACTAAGGGTATATGCCACCATGCCTGACCCAGCATGAATTTTTATAGACAAAGGAACGTTTACGTTTACTTTAGGATGTGAATTTTGGTGCTTCTGGAACCAACAAGTCTGTAATTTTTGATACTACGTACTCTGAGAAGACAATATTGGCATAAATAACCAAAAATGAAGAAATATGCAATGCTGTGTACTGGCTTAATTCCCTAAATTACTTTTCATTTATTTCCTACATTGCCCCAGTTTTGATTTTGTATTCCGGTGCTTTCACTGCTGTCCAGGGGCAAGTTCCTCCTCCTCAAAAGGTTTCAGATACTCAAGAGTTACTTATCCCAACAAAGAAATGAGTGTGCTGGTGCATGCCTGTAATCCTGCAGGAGGAGGGGGATCACAGCAAATTCCAGGCCAGGACTCGTTAGTTCCATAGGGAGTTCAGGTAACCCAAGGAGCTGCATACTGAGACCTCTCCTCAACAAATAAATAACCCCCAAAAGAGCTTATTGCTGTGACTAAATCTTGGTGGGTAAGAGTGCATGAGTTTCCTCATTATAAGAAGAAACAATTTTTAAAAACTTACTAGCCTCATTTTTACTTATCCAGTCCATCTGTACATTTTGCTTACATTTTGTAGCATAACAACTTGATTATCTAAATGTGTTAATATTTTGTTTATATTATACAAGCTAGTTAGGTTGCAAATAATTGATGCAGGTCCTCAGAAAAATAGTTTGTCCCAATAATGAAAAAAATTGCCTGTGTCTTTGCAGGTGCAATCCTTACACTTAACTGGCACTGACTTTCCTTATTTGTTTTTATCTTCATGGAGTTTCTTGGAGCATTCATGGATTTAGTATTTGGCTTGGGGGTTTTTGGTTTTTTTTGGTTTTTGGTGTTTTGTTTTTTGCTTTTTTACATTTTTGTTTGTTTTTAATACTGTTTCCTCATTTTTGTAGAGGAAATAACTTTTGAGTACTGGGTTTCTTAAATCAAATCTTTGGTTGTTTACACAGTATCTGCTTATTGAGTTGCAAATGGAGATTTTTCTTTGAGTAGCAGCTGTCAGACATAATCCACATTAGCACACTTCCTCTTCTCTTTGAAAACTAAAGGGATTACGTATTCCAAGAAAGCCTCTAAGAGAGTCCATGACCTAGGAATTGTTTTCAGTGCCATGAAGCTATAGTTTGTTATTAGTTTTTCTGTTTTCAGTGTTATTCTGCAAAACTGTGTGCTCATTTACTACTAGTAAACTGGTGCTGGTTTTTATATTAAGAGGAGTGTGCAGTGTGAGCTATATGTATTAAAATACTTTCCCATATACCTAAATAACTTGATTGCTTAGGGAGTTTAATATTCGATTTACAAGGCTTCTGTTATCTATCTCTCACTAGTTAGTAATTTAGTCTTTTATAGTAGACCAAATGAAAGTGTAGGCATAATAGCTGGAAGAAACAGGGTTTGTTTGTTAAAACAGGCTCTCACTGTGTAACCCTGGCTAGCCTTGTACCCTCTTGTAGACCAGGCTGGCTTCGAAAGAAGAGATCTGCCTGCCTTTGTCTCCATAATGCTGGGATTAAAGGCATGTGCCACCACCCTTGGCATCTTAGCATGAATAGATGATTTGTTTACTTGTAACTTGAGTTTTAAAAGATTACGTTAACAGTTTCCTAAGACATCACAGCTTCCATACTGGTAGAAGAGACCCAGTAGTTAACAAAAAGAATAATAAAGTGTAGGTGCAGTTAGAAGAGACACAGTAGTCTCATGTGTTCACATGCACACAGATAGGCCAAGCTTGATAATGTGGGAGATAGGATCTTATTATAGCATAGAATGGTAAGTAGGGTTTTTTTCCTACAAAAGTTAAAACTTCAAATACATTGGTAAACAGGAATCGATTTTGTTACTTTTTCATCAAAAAATAGGTTTTCCTTTTAAAAAATTTAGTTTTGTACATTAAATTTGAATGACTTAGAAAACTGTGCTGTTAGTACTTTATTCCCTGGTTACCACGTAGATTATATAAAAGGAAACATTTTCTTCTAAAATTCTAATGTGGTTTTGGGGTAGCTCATTTAAGCAGATAATTTGTAAGCCACCTTAATTTAAATGCTATGCTTTTAATTTTTTAATTTTTAGATTAACATTTTATATTTTTCAGATACCTTGTGAAACATTGTAATGCATGCTTTTGTTTTTTATTATCTTAAAATGGTTTTTTTTTTTAATATCAGACTTTGAGGATTGTATTATTTAAATAATTAGCTTTTTATTAACATACTGAAGGGAGTGGCCTTTGTGAGAGAGAAGAGTCCCAGAAAGCTTGTGCATAGATTTTGGAACATGCTTGTTTTAACCATAAAAACAGCCTGTCAAATTTCATGTGGTAAACAGCATACTTGACAACTCTGCCTTGGGACATGTATATACTGACTTTGTGAAGACAGGCTGCTATGTGTATAAGAACTGGGCAGATGAAGTTATATAGTAAAGATAGATGACTAGGCATAATTGTGGGGGGTGTTACTTACTGGTGAAGAATAGTAAAGGCTTATTGGGATGTTAAATCTATTATCTGTTCTACTTATATTTCGTTTTGATATTTGAATATACTAATGAGTAAGAGACTGTTTAATTGAACAAGGTTAGAAACCTAATGTCTCCTTGTTTTTCTTTTAAAGTTATTCCTTATTGATTTTGGTTTGGCCAAAAAGTACAGAGACAACAGGACAAGGCAGCACATACCCTACAGAGAAGATAAAAACCTCACTGGCACTGCCCGGTACGCTAGCATCAATGCACATCTTGGTATTGAGCAGAGGTAAGTCTTTTCAAATCTGTAATGGAAGCAAGCTTTGATGGCTTTTCTTGAGTTTGTTTGTATGAAAATTTCTTAGTATCTTAAGGGTGCTTCTTGGCTGAGGACTAAGGAATTGCTTTTATTGTTGTATCTTTTGCTTTTAATAGTGCAGAGAAGCCACCTAAATTAATGGGGCTTTTTATTTTCTTTCCTGAAAGTTGTCTCTGGGGTAGAAAGTTAAATGTCTGGTATGGTTGACACATACCTGCAATCTTAGCTGGCACTAGGAGGCTGAAGCAGGATGAGTGTTAAGAATTCAGGGCCATTCTTGGCTATATAATGAGTCCACATTGTGAGACCCTATCTAAAAAAGGAAGGAATGGGAAAAAAAAAACAAAAGCCTGTTAAACATGGAAGTTGGAAACATAATTAGTATTTTGACATCTCTTTTCAGTTTAACATAGTACCTGCTTTTTAAGTGCTGATCTTAGGCACTTCAGTGTTTTATGACTTGTGCTTATCACTGTGGTTGGCAGTGTGAACCTGGGAGAGTGGATCCTTAAAATGAGGCAGACTAAAGTCTCATGCAATAACCAACTTTATTCAGAGTATCAAACAGCTTATACTCTGAGTCACATGAGTAATTTGTACAATCGCAAGGACAAGCCCCACAAAGCTGCATGTGGCAGAAACATGTTTTTTCCATGGAGGTATATAAACAAAAAACAATAGCCAGTTATAATGAATAATTTGAAGTAAACTCCTATCCCCTACACCTGGGAGGGGCATGAAAACACATTCCAAGAACAATGCCATGTTTTTGAAGAAACTGAGGTCACGAGACTCTTGTTTCCTTGGAGTTTTCTCAAAAGCATTTTGCAACCCCCTCGCATGACTCCATTTGTGGACCATGTTCCAACAACTTGAGTTCCAGAATTTGAGTTCCAGGGGTGATGAGGAGCCATGGGTCACTTTTACAAGGAAAATTCTGTAAGAGAACTGAGCTTAGTGGCTCATGCCTATAATCCCAGCACTTTGGTAGTCTGTGAGAGGATTGCTTTACCTTCAAATTCGAAGTTAGTCTCAGGACACACAAAAATGATGAGATTTGTAATAAACCACAATGCGATTGGTAGACTGTGATCTCTGTGTCTTCCTATTTCAGCACTTGAGTTTTCTTTTTTCTGAGTTCTCTTCAGTTTTTGGTTAGCTTTCCTTCCCTAAAAGAAACAAAGCAAAAAGTGCTGTGTCTTTGGGTTGGAAAGGTCATATGTGGAATGTAGGAAGAAAAATAGTAAATTTCTGAATACTCTGAGATGTGCTATGGTTGCATTCACCCAGGAACAGGTATTTCCTGTCACTGGATATTGTATAAGTGTGTATACACTTGTGAGGTTGGTTTGTTTGAGCCTTTCTAGAGGGGCTTTAGGAGTTGAAAATTAAGGCATCTCTTACTGCTTGTTTTTCATTATTCATTAAGACACCAAATAGTCTTTATCTTCATTGTGAGCATTTTTTCTTATGTGTACTCAGTTTTTATGTTTTCCCATTATCTGCTTCATAAAATACCATTTTCTTTTCTAGTCGCCGAGATGACATGGAATCTTTAGGATATGTTTTGATGTATTTCAATAGAACCAGTCTTCCCTGGCAAGGGCTAAAGGTAAATCAGACTCAAATTACTGGGGAGTGCTTTTGTTTATCTTATTTGAAGGAAAGATATGAGACGGATCATCCCAGAACTTGAGGAGTGGTGTGGGCCCAGTAGAGTCAGAGCAACCTAGGCAGCATAAGGAAGGGACCCTTCTATTGCAGAGGGGAGAGAGGAGAAGAAAGAAAACACCGTGGAAGGTGTCCTTTAAAGTATTTTCCAGATCTGAGGTTCAGCCAAAGTTAATTTGCTTTTGCCTTTAATTTGGGGGAATAAGTTGACCGTTTGAGTAAGAAATTAGTTAAGAGTAATTAATTTAACTAATTAATTAGTTAACCCTGAAGGCTCATGTTCTTTTGTGCTAGTACTCATTGGTGACAACTAGCCTTATCTAGGTTGAAGCACAGGTAGGCTTTGGAAGTTGAGCTGTGCTTTTGAATGTATGTTAATAAATCATTGGTGTAGAATTTAATAGCTATTTTGAACCTTTAAAGGAAAATAGTAAAATGCTCAGTTCTTTTGTGAGTAGCTTTATCCAATATGGACTTGATTCCATGTATTCTCTACTTAGCTCTTACCTACTGACTCTCTAGTACATGTTCTTTCTAGTGAGTTCAACTACTGCACTTTTTTTAAGTATTAAATCCATCTTTGCACTCCTTTTTTTAACAGGCTGCAACAAAGAAACAAAAATATGAAAAGATTAGTGAAAAGAAGATGTCCACTCCTGTTGAAGTTTTGTGTAAGGTAAGGAAGTATACATGATGAGATTTAAAAGTAATTCCCATGGCCAGGTGTGGTTAGTATACATCTTTAATCCCAGAACTTGGGAGGCAGAGGCAGCCTGGTCTAACACAGCAAATTCTAGGCAGCCAGGGCTCGAGTAGTAAATAAAAGTATGGGCTGGAGGGACACACCTCTGGTTAAGAGCATGTGCCATGCCTGGTGTGGTATTGCACTTGTGCCTTTAATCCCAGCATTCCAGACTCAGAGCTGGGGCTGTGTAGAGACATCCTGTCTCAAAAAAAAAACCAAACAAAAATAGTGTTTGCTGCTCTTTCCAGGGGATGCGAGTTCAATTCCCAGCACCCACATTGAATGTAGTTTATAACCTGGTAACTCCAGCTCCAGACACTTTTTTGGCCTTTGTCCTCTCTGGGCACAAAGCATATATGAAGCAGGCACAGTGCACATATATAAATAAGTATAAATCTTTTTAATAATTGGTATAAAGTTCAGTAGGATGGCCCAGTGAGTAGACACCTGCTGCCAAGCCTGATAGCAGCCTGAGTTTGATCCGTGAGATAAGTGGTGGAAGAACCAACTCCCACAAGTTGTTCTCTGTTCTGTGTGCGTGCTATAGCACATATATATCCATACAAAGACATAGTACACACAAAAAGTAAGTCAGAAGTAGTCACGTTAAAAAAAAAAGCAAATCCTACATTAGCAAAAAGACAAAAAAATCAGTTGTCTTTGTTACTGCCCTCAGAAAAAGTTCTGAATTGTGCTATAGAAAAAGATGATTTCTTTCATAATTGTCTTAGGGTTTCTATAAAGCAATTTGGGAAGGTTTATTTCATATTACAGCTCTCAGGCCACACTTCTGTCTCTTGAGGGAAGTCAGCAGGGATATAAGTCTGTAACCTGGAGTAAGGAACTGAAGCAGAAGCTAATAGAAGGCTGCTGCTTATTGGCTTGCTCCCCAGGGCTGGCACCATCCCCAGTTGAGAAGAACCCTCCCACATAAATCATTAGTCAAGAAAATGCCCCATGAGTCAGTCTGGTGGGAGCATTTTCTCGATCGAAGTTCCTTCCCAAATGACTAGCTTTTGACAAGGTAACAAAAGAAACTAACCAGGACAACATTTTGTATACTATAGAGTGAGTACATGGTGAATTTGGCTTAAATTTATGAGAAAACCAGGCTATAGTTGTCTTAATTGTCAAAGCTTCCTACAAAGTACTGAAACAACATTATATGTTTCCTTTTGCTTGTATTTCAAAACTTTTAACTTGGTGTTTTTGCTTTTCACTCTTGTTTTAAATATTGAATTGATAGGGATTTCCTGCAGAATTTGCCATGTACTTAAATTACTGCCGTGGACTGCGCTTTGAGGAAGCTCCGGATTACATGTATCTGAGGCAGCTATTCCGCATCCTTTTCAGGTCAGTTGTTAATCTCGAAGTGGCTGCAGAGGCTGAAAGATGGCCTAAGTGGGGCATACTGCTCTCGGAGACAAGTCAGATTTGGTCCCACCACTCACATTGGGCAACTCATGTGCAGATCCCCCCCCACCCCCGACCCCTGTGTGTGTGTGTGTGTGTGTGTGTGTGTGTGTGTGTGTGTGTGTGTGTGTGTGTGTGTGTGTGTGTGTGTGTGTGTGTGTTTACATGTACATAATTACAGATAATGTTGCCCTGTGCTGGTGATTGCAGCTCCAGAATAACTCCTGAATCCAAGGCTCGGGAGTAACAGGCTATGAGGTTGTATGTCCTAAGAATGTCAGAAGCTGCACCCATCAAATCTCACCAGCATGACTGCTTAAACTAAGGAACGCTGAGAGCAAGAGAAATTATTCTCTTCTCTAGGGAAGAGCATACCAACTGGTTTTATCTGATACTAAGTGGTCAGCCCTGAAAACATACATAATATTACACATAGTGAGCAGGTTGTACTCATGGATGCAAGAGAGAGTTTGTGTGTGTGTGTTGTACAGCAATAATTCGTGAAAAATGGTCCCCCCCCCAATCAAATGAAATCAATAAGGCAGCCGAAATGCTCTCTCAAATAAAGAAAAGGAGGGAGGAAGGGAATGGCCGAGGGGATGGGAACTCTAGGTGTTGCTCCCTCTCTGGCAGCCGCCTGGTCTTTTTTTTTTTTTTTTTTTTAAAGCAAGGACGTGTGTATAGGCATTTTTGGAGGGAAGAAAGGAAGGGAGAAATTATGTAATTACATTAATCTCAAAATAAATAAATTTTACAAGTAAGTGATTTTTAAAAAATCCTTAAACAGTAATTTCAATGGTACAGAACCCTCTTCTGTGCCAAATAAGAAGGCATTAAAAGACAAGTCTGGTGGCACCTGTCTTTAATCCCAGCACTTGGGAGACAGGGGCAGACATGGATCTCTTGAGTTCCAAGCCAACCAGTACTACATAGAGAAACCTTGTCTTGAAATTATGTGCTCCTCCCTCCCCCCAAAAAAGGAAAAATAGAGCCTTAAAATACAGAGTCTGCCAGAGGTCTACCAGAGACTCCAGCATTTCGGAGATAGAGGCAGGAGGATTGGGAGTTCAGGGCCAGCCGCTGTACCACAGCTAGTTCAAGGCTAGACATTATCCTGCCTGTGTTTCAGATTCTTAGAAGAAACTAGCAAGTAATCCATTAGTCCCAGAAATGATGTCCCAAGGTATTAGCACCACCTCGTTCACTGGCTGACAGTTCTCTCCATGCTCCCTAGGAGTTCTGAATGAACCTTTCTAGGTAATTGACAGCTTGAGTCACTGTAGTTGCTAATTCTGTTTTCTTACTCCTAGTATGCCCTTTTGGAGAAATTTGTATTTTGATTTTGTTTGTTTTTTAGACAGGGTCTCACTCTGTAGACCAGGCTGGCCTCGAACTCAGTAGAGCTTTGCCTTACTGAACACTGGGGTTAAAGGCTTGTGTCACTATGCCAGACTCCTTTGGAGACAGTTTAAAAGGCAGTTTCTATTTAAAAAATTACTATATTTTTTTAATCTAGTACATCAGAGTAATTAACATTTTCCTTTCAGTTGTGACATGTGAGAAGTAATTATTTAAAGTTGCTTAGAAGAATCGTAGAAGTTACATGCTTATGAGAAAATACTCTAGAGAGACCCGTCCTGCTGTCTTGAGACGTGAGTAGGCTGTTGCTGGACAGTATTATTAAGAGGTTACCATGCCTTTGCTCTTCCAGGACCCTGAACCACCAGTATGATTACACGTTTGACTGGACGATGCTAAAGCAGAAAGCAGCACAGCAGGCAGCCTCCTCCAGTGGGCAGGGTCAGCAGGCCCAAACCCCCACAGGCAAGCAAACTGACAAAACCAAGAGTAACATGAAAGGTTAGTAGCCAAGAACCAAGTGACGTTCCAGGGAAAAATTCAATACAAATTGGGTAATTCATTCATTTCTAACAGTGTTAGATCAAGGAGGTGGTTTTAAAACAGAAAATTTGGCTTTGTATTTAAAAAAAAAAAAAAAAAAAAGACGTCCTTGGAAAATTTGACTACTAACTTTAAACCCAAATGTCCTTGTTCATATATATGTATATGTACTTGTATATACATATATGTGTGTATATTATATCATTTCTCTTGGGATTTTGGGTCATTTTTAACAACTGCATCTTTTTTACTCATTCATTAACCCTTTTCCAAAATAAACATTTGATGTTGGGAATATGGTATTGCCAATCAATCCAAAATCCTAGACCTAACACTTGTTGATTTTTAATACAGAATCTGGTTAGCCATGGTATTTTGACTGACTTTCAGACTAACAGTGTTAAGATATTTGTATATTTTTTGTTTGCATGTTAATGCTGTAGTGTTTACTGGGAGCTGTGAACGTGATCTAATTGTAAGAGGCGAGTCCTGGCGCTGCCTTCAGCATGTCTTCTGAAGTCACGAATTCTCTCTGCCAGTGAACTATGACAGATCGTAATTTCATGATGATCCTTCAGGAGTGCTTTATTTAAATGCTAAGGAACTTAGGCACTAGAGTTCACTTACTGTGGAATTGAAGTCTGTACTTAGAACTTGTCAGTTGAAGATAACTGAGGCAAGTGCTGATAAACTGCTAGTCTGTCTGTCTCTGTCTCTTTCTGGCACTTTGAGTGCTTCTAAGGAGTAGAACTGTTAGAGCACAACACCTTTCTCTGTTCCTGGTGCCTTAGAGTTCAACTCCTGCTTCCGTGTCACTGTCGCCTTTCCTGGGGCTTACTGCCACTACCTGCCTGCTTTGTGCAAGTGGTGGGCAGGTAAGCTTTGCTGTTTGCTTTTTAAATTTTTATTTCTGAAAGACTGCTCTAGTCTGAATGTGGTTTTCAGATATTAGTATTCTATATTTTTAGTGTTGATTTAAATAATTCTTAAACTTAAAAATAGATTCTAGGCCAGGTGGGGTGGCGAATGCCTTTAATCCCAGCATTTGGGGGGGCAAAGGCAAACAGATCTCTGTGGGTTCCAGGTCTGCCTGGTCTTACAGAGTGAATTCCAGGACAGCCAGGGCTTTTTTAAGAAAGAAAGAAAGAAAAGCTTCTAGTATCTGAGGCACATTTGAAGCAATGGAATGAACTGATGTCATCCTCATCCCAGCAGCTCAGTAAAGTTGGGGGCTTCCTTTCTGTGCTTCTGTATTTGGGAAAGAGGGATTTTAGATGATGAGGCCTGAGCTAAAGAGCATAGTGGATGCTCAGGCTGTTCAGTCTCTGTACCTCAGTTGGGACTTTGATGCCTCATTTGTTTCTTAATATTGTGTAAATAGTCTTGTGTGGAAGTAGGGATCAGGTATTTGTGAGAAGTGGTTTTATTGTTGAGACGAAGGCAAATAGAGCCTCTTAACTAAGATATTAAATAACACCTATAATATATTTGCTTTGGTCATGAAATGAAGCCCTTTTTTTTCTGTTTGCCTAAAGCTCGTTGGGATAATAGGATTCATCACAAATTGCAGCTGCTAAAACTAAGATTGAAATCTCATCTGGCCTAGAACATTTTTCTTCAGGCATTCAGCAGCCTTCAGAAAGAATTATCTTAATTTTGACCTAATTTCATTGTTCTAATATACTATGTGTTTCTTACTCAATAAACAAGCAGAATTTTTGTCCTGCTTTGTCTAGGTATTAAAGATGAGAAGTTGGATCCACTGAGTTAGTATGTTTCCTTGAAAAAAAAAGTGATTAAACTTAAGTTTAAGCCTTCTTCTGTATCGTAACTTTTTCATAAAAGTAACTTAAAATCGTAAAACAGTTGAAAATATCTTTAGACACAGTGGTCGTGCAAATTATTACATGTACATGAACTTGTAAAATAGGGATTTTTCAATAAATAATAACATTGACTGCTTTTAAAGGTACATTTCTAAGGCCAGGTTCAGTGACATGAGTACTTACAGTCTTAGTTACTGGGAGGCTAGGACAAGAGGATCGCTTGAGCTCAGGAGTTAATGGCCAGCTTTGGCAATAGGAAGAGTTCCTTCTTAGAGGGTGGGTGGGTAGAATGGGTTACCAAGAGGTTTTTTTTTTTTTTTTTTTAACCTTTAGCAAAATACTGCTTGCTACTCAAATAAACCAGTCTGGGGCAGGAAAGGTAGCTAGGTTGGTAAATGCTTGCTTTGTGAGAATAGGACCTGAGTTCAATCCCTAGAACCTCTGTTTAAAAAGCGAGCAAGGGCCAGGCATGGTGTGGCACACGCCCTGATTCCCAGCACTTAGACATAGAAGCAAGCAGATTTCTGTGAGTTTGAGGCCAACCTCAACATAGTGAGACTGAAACCGTGTCTCAACAACAGTGCTAGCAAGCTGTAATGTTTGCTTGTAAGCCCAGCCCTAGCTAGCAGCGTGGAGATAGGCAAAACCTTGGGACTTCCTGGCCAGCCGGATTAAGCCTAATCAGTGCACTCCATGTCCCAGAGGAAGACCCCAGCTCCAAAAGGCAAAGACATCAGAGGAACAACCAACAAGATTAACTCCTGACCACCACACACACACAGATGCCCAATAAGCTATGCCACTATACAAAATACAGACAGGAAGGTGGACTTAGACTTCTTACACATCTGTGAAATTAGTGTCCATAACAGAAAGCTCAGAAAATACATCTACCTAAGGGTGGCATGAAATAAGCATGAGGGAGTTAGTCTTAGACCCTCTGCCTCTCACAATATGTAGGTTGTTAGTGATTTCAAACTCTAAGTAATAGAGTGTATAAAACCATAGACTTAGTTTCTGCTATTACAGCTTTTGATTTCATGGAATCTTCCCATAATGGTAACACCATGTTATTTCTCTCTGCTCAAAAATTATAGAAAGTGGCTGGGGGTGGTGGCACATGCTTTTAATCACAGCACGTAGGAGGCAGGAGGGTGTATCTCTATTAGGTTGCGGACTGCCAGGGCTTTATAGTGACCCTCAAAATGTAGAAGATACTCAGAGTATACATTATAACTTTTTTTTTTCCTTTCGGTCATAATCTCAGATGCTTGCATGTCAATGAATTCAGTTTCATAAATCTTCAGCAAGCAGGCCTCCATCATAAAGGTTCTCTTCTGGAAAGATCCTCTAAATGTTTACTGGTATATTTTTTATAGTTTTGGGTTTTGTGGGAGTTTCTGTTTTGGTTTAGTTTTTTGTTTCTTGGCAGTTGCTTTAAGCGTATGTTTCTTTCATAGAAATTACAGAAAGTTCTAGCCCCTCCCTGAGAGTGTTCAAGTGTTCTTCCAAACCTTGCTTATTTAGCTAGTATGTGCTTCTCCTGTAGTAGGTGGATCTCTGGTCTGATAAATTTGCATTTAGGCCTTTCAGTCACTGCTTTGCAAAGCTTGCAAAGCCAATCGAGACCAAGAGACAAGGATTTTCCCTAATGTCGCTTAGATTTTGTTTCCAATGCTGAAGTGCCCCAAGATTGAACTTTTTGCTTCTATTTGTGTAGCAGAGAGAAGATAAAAGCTTCTCGCTCTGAACCCTTGACAATCCATTTTGCTTGGTATTCTACAACTTTATGTGATTCTCAGAAAAATACTTGTTTATGACCTAGAAAGGGCAAAGAAAAAGGAAATAGTTTATGGATATTTAGATTCCGTTAATTCTGCTGTACCCACAAGTAGCTGAGACCGTAGAATGACAAGTCTGAAGGTGGCCTTGGCCTTCAGAGACTTGAAGTGTTTTCCATCACATTAACCAGCCTGTGTCAGTGGTCCCCAGCAGCTACAGGGCTTTGCCATGTGTAGCTTAACCTCTTCTGACATCACCAACTGCTGCCAGGACCACAGCTGATAATTCAGCAACTTAACCCAAAACAGGGAAGGGAAGACCTTGCGATACCTGGAGAGACTGACCTACCTTGAATACACTCTGTCCAGAGAAGACCAGGGAACTGAATCTTCGCTGAAATCTGGGATTTCCATCGGCTTTTTTCATTGTGGACAGTAAAGCTGGAGAGATTGACAATCCAAGAAATGAAGATGACAGTGCAAGAGACCTCTCAAGGCTTGCTGGGCCTGCTAACCTTCTGCTCAGGTTCTGTGATGACTGTCAGAAGGCCTGGAATACTGCCAGTGTTGCTGAGCCTCAGCGCTACGTAATGGCCGCCATCTGCCAGTTGGGATGGATTCCTTTGTAACAGGTATGTTCAACTTAACAGCTATAGCAACTGTTAGAAAATGAAATCTGAGTAGAGAAGACAGTCATCAGATTGTTAGTCTGGTGCTCCAGTTCAAGGATGAGTTGACCTGTTACATACAAATTACCAGTTTGTGATGGAAAATCCTTTCATCTTTCACTTCTTTCATTTATCGAGTAGAGCAGAGTTAACAGGGTTGTTGGTTTAGTAGGATGTAGTGGGTACATACATACTGGCTGCTTAATTCAAAATTCACCTAGCTTAATTTTAACCAGAAGACCATAGAAAAATGTTGGAAAAATTACTTCATATAAGTGACATTGTATGTTGATTATTGAGTTGAAAATAACTTCAAACAGTTTCGTTCTTACACTGTGGAAGGAGCCTAAATTTATAAATGTATAAAGCTTATTACTGCATAAACATCCTTTAACTGCATGGTGGCCCTTAATTATAATCCCATCAGTACAGAGGTATGTAGAGGCAGGAGGAACTGTCTGAAAACATAACTACATCTGTTTAAAATGGATTCTGGCTCTATCTTTTTAAAAAGTTGGGTGTGTTTGAAGTGAATTCATGAGTAAAGATACATTTCTTGTAGGTTTCTTTTTGAGAGGATAATGTATGATTGTTGCATAAAATTAAAATAAGCACTTTTTTTTGTATTTGAAGACTTGAAAAGAAACTGAAATATAGATCGTCACTTCATGCACCTTTGGTGATGGTCTTCCTTCTCCCTCTCCTATAGGAACAGAAGAGGTTCGTCCCTCGTTTTAACGGGTGAACTAGAAGAGCCACCCAGACTGCAGGATTTTCAAACCAAACCAAAGACTAAAGCACACTGCAGAAGAGTCCTTCGGAGTGATGAGAGAGTGAATGTTGGCGACCTACCACAGTGTTTCTCCTTCTGGAGTACCTCAGAGAACAGCTCATTGGAGGATTAGATACCATTGCTCTGTCTAGCTGAAGAACTAAATCTGGATTGGACTGCTTTATTCTACCAGGAATATTGTTAGGCTCATCTTCAACCAATCCCTAGACAATTGTAACCAGAGACTGACCGTCCACAATGAGAGACTTCTGACCTAGAACTTCCCTGTTATTAAAGAAATCAAGTTGTCTTGTATTTGGCTTATAGTTTGTTAGTGACTGGTTTTCCACTTCAGACCTGCTTGTGTGGAGGTGTATTCAGTGTAACAAAGTACTAAAATAGAATCACATAATGGAAGCAAATTATTATAAAGGGAGGGAGACCCTGGTTTTACTAGCTGGGAAATGGTTGTTTTTTACAGTATTTATGAAAAACTTTCATGCTTAAAGCCAAATACTGATGGGATAAAGGTCATTTCTGTTTAGCTAGTTCATAGTTTTCTTAATTTTGATAGCTTCTTAGCCTGTGCAATTGGAATTAGACCCCAGGTGTGGTCAGGTTTATAGATATAATTAAGGTTTGTTTGATAGCCTTACTGTAGCTGGGGAGGTGGCTCAGTAGCCAAGAACACTCAGCACAGAACATGAGGACCAGCATTCAGATCCTCTAAAACCCTGGAGATGGGTGGATATAGTTGTCTGTCTGTAATCCCAGCACCTGAAAGTCAGAGACAGCATCCCCAGAGCAAGCTGGCCAGATTGTGAGCTCCAGGTTCAACAAAAGGCCCTGCACCAGTATATGCCATAGGGAAAGATACCACCTGATTTCACATCTAGCCTGCATACAAGTGTGCCTATACACATATGTACCCACACACAAAAGAGCACATGTGCGTAGCACAGTTTGGTTTTCAGTTTGCCAGTGCTAGCTCCTCATAATCTTTATTTAGTGCTTGCTTTCTGTGCGTTTATGATTATGGAATTGGTGTTTGTTACATACACCAATTCTTAGTTCTTAGTAGATACTGTGGGAAGGGGGGGGGGTGCACATCTTTGCCTTCAAAGCTTAGGTGTATCTGTCAAATACATGAGGATGTCTGGTTTTCCTCCCATATGAAAAGTTCCCAGTTAACTGGTGAAAGAATGCGTATCAAAAAAAAGATGATTATAAATGCTTAATAATAATGTCTTTTCAGTTTTAGTCTTAAAAACATTTGTAATAAAGAGTAAGTAGTAGGAGTATTTTATAAGTCCCACGAAGCCCAAAGGAAATATCCCACCAATGGTTGAAAAGAAAAAAAGGAGCAATTTATTTCTGGCAAAAATGTGATTTTTCTGTAGTGGTGGTGGTTTGTTTTTGATTTTTATTAAAGAAGTTAAATGGTCAGAAATGTAGTTTGATCATCTCAGGTTTGGAAGGGAAAGAGTGGCTCTTGCTTATGGGATGTTCAGGTTATTAAGAGGTGGGTATGTTTATGCTATCTCTAGCCATAAAGACACGCCAATAGAACCAACATCCTTATGCGGAAGCCCTGACTTCCACTTGGGGGTGGGGGACTGTACAGCAGGCTAGGACAGGACAGGGGGTAAAAACGGCTAAAGCATTATTCATTTCTAGTTCACAAGTCAATGAGGAGACCTGATCTACTGAACGCAACAGTGGAGGTAAAGAAGTATGAAGAGGAGTGTGAGGTTTTTGTATACAAATCATAGTTCTTGGAGATACAACACAAAGTTATGCTTGAAATGAATTCATTAACCGTTACTGTTGATATGTAATCTCTGTCAGAAATGATATACACGGTAGTTTGTGCTTCTGATCTAGTTAGAAGCACACTTGAATTGTTTCAGTAATGTTTCTCATTTGCCTGTTGGGTGTCTGAAATAGCTTGTGTTCTGGGTCTGAAAGAACTGGGCATCCTCGTTTGGGTGGCTAGCCACTCTAGCTTAGAGTTGGATGCTGAGGTTGTAACTATGACTTCTGTCTGGGTCATTCAAATGGGGGAAGGGGGCGGGCAGTGGCTTTAATTAGAGTCATGTACTCTCTTTTGAAAGGTTAGACTTGGTGATTTTCAAGATAAAAACCAACAGCCACTAAAACGTGATTATTGTCCTATTTCTACCTAATTTGGGGAGTACTTGTAAAAGTGTTTAAAACTTGTAACATCCTTTTTCTGTTTCATTTTTTGATAGGTTTCTAGGCATGAATTGAGGAAGAGAAGCAGCAGAGCAGATGATTGGAGCAGCATTTGTTTCTCCCCAAACTAGACATTTTAGCTCATATGTACACTAGCCAGTGGTTGTGGACAACCATTTACTTGGTGTAAAGAACTTCATTTCAGTGTAAACTGGCCTAGGCAGCATTGCTGATGCTGGCCCTGAGCTGTAACCGCTGTAATTGTGAATATTAACTGAGGTAGTGAAACATGGTGTCCGGTTTTCTATTGCATTGTTTTTTAAGTGGAAAAGTTTAACTAAATGGTTGACACACGAATTGGTGGAGAAATTGTGCATATGCCAATTTTTTGTTAAAACCTTTTATTTTGAACTATACTGCTTTGAGATCTCATTTCTGGAGAACGGCATGAACAGTCTTCAGCCACAGTTGTGATGGTTGTAAATGTTCACAATTGTGTGTTCTTAGGGTTTTTCATCCCTGGGGTTTGCAAGTTGTTAACTTAAAACATTCTCTAAATGGTTGGCTTCTTGTTTGCAAGCCAGCTGATATGGTAGCAACCAAAGATTCCAGTGTTTGAGCATTTGAAAGACTCTGCCTGCTTACCTGTGCTAGAAATAACAGCATCTAAAGTGAAGACTTAAGAAAAAAACATAGCGACTACTAGATTATCCTTAGGACTCTGCATTAACTCTATAATGTTCTTGCTATTAAAAACGCATATTTGTCACAGAAATTTAGTTACCGTCTTACAACTGAACATGTATGTGTGTTGCTTAGATAAATGTAATCACTGTAAACATCTATATGATCTGGGATTTTGTTTTTATTTTGAAATGGGAGCTTTTTGTTTACAAGTTCATTAAAAACTAAAAACTGTTTCTGTAAGGAAGTGAAATTTTTTTTTAAACGACAAAATGCCTTGCTGACTCAACATGAAGTAAATCTCCCTGATTTTTTTGTTTTGATGTATGATTTGAGACAGGGTCTCATTTTGTAGCTCTGGCTGGCCTAGAACTCACTATATAGACCAGGCTGGCCTAGAACTCTCAGATCCTCCTTCCCCTGCTTCCCTAAAGTCCTGGGACTAAAAATAAGAGCCTCCACGCCCAGCTTCCCTCATTTTTTGATAGACTACTTCAAGCCATTTGTTATATTCCTTTGCTGTGAAAGGTTTTTGCTTTGTTTTTTTGTTTTTGTCTTGATCTGAAGAGAAAGGAATTCTTTCACTTTCTTTTAAATGACTCACAGGCACATTACCAGTTCTGCATCTGCCGTAACTGTGGCATTGACTCTTGCGGCCACTGTGGCCAGCAGATGGACTGATTCTGAATCAGAGTGATGAAAGTGTTCAAGGCTTTAGTAACCATGTTAGAAAACCTTTTTCTTAGAAACCTTTGTGAAATGGCTGTACGAGTGTCACAGAGTGCAGTTAGAGATGCTGACCCTCTAGGCCCGCTTCCTCCCAGGCTCTCCTGGCCGCTTTTCTTTTTTCTTTGATGATTCAAGCAAAGGGGGAACTTAATTGACAATAATTCTTTAAATGGTGTAATTTATTCATTTACAGCATGTCAGGATAAATGAAAAGATCATTTGTCTGAAAATGCTGCCAGGAGCCTATTGTGTAACTGTAGGTATTTTGTAAAATAATCTTGAATTGTAAATTGGCACGTGTTTGGTAAGAGTGTCAGGGTTGATTTGTGGTTTTCCTTTTTTTTTTTTTTTTTTTAATTTGAACAGCAATAATTTAATTCCATGATGGCCACATTCTGTCATCAAGTTGTGTTAGTATCAGAAGGCTGAAGAAGTCGCAGTGAGGTGGCGCTGGTGGGTGGCAGCCTCTTTCTTTTCTAGCCATGCTTGTCAGTTAAGGTATTTGTTTCTTGACTAATAAACCCTTTGATACTTTCAGCCAGAAATCAGTCTCATAAAGCTATTTTTGAGTATAGTTTGTGTAAGATAAAACTGTTCAGCGTTGGTCATAACTCTCCAGGCTGAACACCCTCTCTAGCAAGATATTTTTCAGTGCTTTTATTTACTATGCACTTAGACTATGCACTTTTTCTGAAATATTTTTGTAACACTTTTTTGTATTTTTGCCATTTGAAAAGGTTGTGGTGTCATTGGTCTGTCATTAAGTTGCAGGTTTCAAACTGCTGTTAGCTTTGTGAATCAGAATATAGAAATGTTTTTGTTCTGGTGTACTTCCGTCCCATCTGCAGCTGGAGCTGGAATCCTATTGATCCTCTAGCTGCCATTCATTTTCTTCACAGTTCACAAAGAAGAGCGTGAAATTCAGTGAATGCTGTTACTAATCCTGTCTGGAAATGAATCTCATTTCACCAAAATTAATTATGTTTTTCCACTAAAATGATGGTCTACGTTGAAGACACATCACTTTGAAGTTGGAAGACCTCGCCACTAAAGGCTCCACAGTGGCTGACTCAGCTGAACTCTAGGTTGCCACTCTTTTCTTTACTCACTCCACTGGGTGATGCAGCTTTTTGAAATGTTGGGAGATGGCCATTCTAACTACTGTTGAATGTCAATGTTTTGGGAAGGTACAATAAGAAAATAAAGAAGAATATATATGAAGGGGGAGGCTGGTTGTCTCCCATATGGCTGTGCTGCATATGCTCTTAGAACCCACAAGTGGACATAGGTTTGCCTTTGCTGTGATTTCCTCTCTGCTTTAAGTCTATCGTATTGTAAATATTTCAGAGTGTACTGTAACAGGACATGAATTGTTATAAATCATGAACCATGGAGATGGTGTAGTTTAAGCCAGTAGGCTGTTTTCCCTGAAAATTGCTGGGATAATAAAGAATAGTTTATTGTAACTCAACTAGAATGAGCCATGAGGATTGCAAAAAGGGCTGTTGAAGCATCTTTAGCTCACTTGAAGATTTTGCAGCATCCGATATAGGTATGCTGGGAGTGGCCCTCTTCCAACTAGTCTTTGATTTCTTTTTTTGAGTTGTTTGTTTGGGAGGGGTGTTTTTGTTTTGTTTTATTTTTGGTCTTTCTGAGCCAACCTGGTTTGTGAGGTGATGACCAAGATGTGAGGATGTCTGTAAGACGTAGCAAAGATCAGAAATAGGATCAAGATGTGCTGTCTCGTGTGTGTGTGTGTGTGTGTGTGTGTGTGTGTGTGTGTGTGTGTGTGTGTGTGTGTGTCTCGGCAGCTGGGCGGGGCGGGGGGTATTTCCAGGGCTCACAGTGCTATCCCCGGCCTGTTTGTTGCCTTAAAGTGCCACTGATCCGTAGTAACTTCATTGTGTTGTTAGAGCACGTTGAGACACTTCAGTAGTGCCCAAATACTTCGTTCTTCCCTATTGGAACCATGTCAAGTATAGTTAGTATATGTTTCAGTGGTGAAAATTGTTTGATTAGCAGCAAATGGAACCTGGAGCCTTGTGCCTGCCAGGCAAGCATTCCACCACTACCATTTACTATATATACTTCAGAATCAGGCAAAGACCAAATAGGAGCTGGTCTGCAAGTTTTCAGAATACTCAAAAGTGAAAAATGAAAATGTTGGGCAGTCTAGGCCTAAGCAAAGGTGGCACACACCTTTGAATCCCAGCACTCAAGGAGGTGGGCAGATCTCTGGAAGTTGCAGGCCAGCCAGGGCTACATGGAGAGACCATGGCTCTTGGCAGTATCTGATTTTAGCACTGACTGAAAAAGAGAGAAGGGGATTTTGTACCCTCTCTGGTGCCAGAAAGGAGATCTCAAAGTGCAGCTGTCAGAAACACAAGGCCCACTTGAATGTTTAGGAATGGCAGGGTCTGTGCCAGTTAACAGCAAATACTAATGGTGAGTCATTGAGCAAAAGTCTGACCATCTTTCAGAAATGGGAGAAAAGTTCTCTCTGGGATGTTAACAAATAAAAGGCCAGGTGTGGAGCGTGTGCCTTTAGTCCCACCCAGGAGGCAGTGGTGGACCTGTCAGTTCTGCATAGCACCTTTCAGGTTAGCAGGCTTTAGAGAGACTATGGTGTGTATACCTGCGATCTCAGTATTCAGAAGTTCCACAGGCCAGACAAGCCTGGTCTACAAAAGGGGGGGGGGGGGTTGGGGGGAAAGATCCATTTTCAAGCTGTTGAGGTAGTGCTATCAATTTTTAGTCCTTGTAAATCTTTGACAGTGAGATAAAAATGGGAAAGTTAGACCTGCCCTTGGCGCCTTCTCAGTATCTCAATAACTGATTATCAGTGAGTGCTATGTTGGTCACGACTTGATTTTTCCAAACCTTTAGCTTCATTATAAAGTCCTCTTACATGTGATGGTGGTGAGGCATGATGTTGGAAGAAATGGTCTGTCCATCCATCCTGTGGCACACACACACACACATACACCTTGTCCTGAAACTTACTCTAGACCAGAACTCAAGAGACCCACCCACCTCCCAAGTGCTGGGATTAAAGGCCTGTGCTGCCACTGCCCAGCTTCTCAAAGTTCTTAATACCTTTGATTTGGATTTTCTGGGCTGGTCTTAGCCTCTTGGGCTCAAGAATCCTCCACTGCACACTGTAGACATGAACTGCTGTACTAGAATGACTTGATCTAGTCTCTGGTTTTTGATGCAGGCAGGGTCTCCATTTTCCCGACACCTGCCTTTCACATGGGTGCTGGGGAGATGCATTGGGTACAAGTTTTGAGCTGGCATGGTTGTAGCATTTGTGTCCACCATGTATGATACGTTTGCTCTTAAGTCATGAGTGAACTTTGTCTATTGAACACAAAAAGCCACTCGTTGGCATAAAGAGGATGGGATTGAAGCAGAAGGCCTTGAAGGCAAAGAGGTATGTCTGTAGTGTGAAGTGGTTGCAAGTTGGACACAGTCTCATGTAGCCTGGGATGGCCTCAGTTCACTGTAGTGGAGGGTGGTGGCCTTGAATTTCTGATCTTCCTTGGTTGGGATCATAGGCCTGTGTCATCTAAGCACCAGATCCACAAGAGAGGTGGGTTCAAGTTGGTCTTTTTATAAACTTGACCCATGTTTGTTCCTTTTGTGACTAAGTGAAACTAAAAAGTACACGGGTGCTGAACATCACCCATCATGACTACAAATCAAGCCAAAAACCATACTTTGTTTTGTCAACACAGGCTCTCACTGGGTAGATGAGCCTGGCCTTGAACTCAGGGATGCGATGGGATTAGAGACATGCATCATCATACCCAGTGAAATGATACTAGTGTTTCCTAGTGGCAACCACTTACGCCAAAGTGGTTTCATTGTATTTAGTACCTCCAGCCAAACTTCATCTTGTTATCAGTGATAAACTCCACTTGGGTGTTGGTAGTGAAAGAAAATAAAATAGCAGTTGGGATTTCTCCCCCGCCCCCTTGGTTTGAGACAGGGTTCCTCTGTGTAGCCCTGGCTGTCCCCGAACTCTGTAGACCAGGCTGGCCTCGACTCAGATTTCTCTGCCTCTGCCTCCAGAGTTTGGGGGATTAAAGGTATGCGCCCAGCTAGGATTATTTACTATTGACAAATTAGTGTTGGGTAGATTTAAGATATAGTTCTCTAGTGGTCAGGAATACTCTGAATTCTGTTACGTGTAACTTTTTTTTTTTTGCTTGTGGATGTAAATATGTATACAATTAGAACATTTCTGTATGCCCAGGTATAGATTATTTGGTCTGGTAACAAACTAGTGTATAAACTGAAAGGATTTTTTTTCTCCCTTTTACTTTAGAATATAGTACTTGTAGAGCCTGTCATGGAGCAGGATGTCTTTCATACACGTATATATAATTTGATCTTGGACAACCTATTACGCTTATGTTCTTCCCATATTCCCAAACAGTCCTCTTTAATGTCCCTTTATGCATGTCACTCACTCACTTACTGGAGTATTTCCAGGCATCTTCCTCCTAGCTGCCATTAACTTCCTAGAGCAATAGTTCTCAACCTGTGAGTCATGGCCTTTTTTTTGGGGGGGGGGGGTACCTAAAACCATCGGGAAATTTCCTGTTGTCTTCGGAACTGTGACACTTCTGTCACCCCCAGGTGGGTCCACCCACATCTATGTCAAGTTGACTGAGCTCTTAGCCCTGGAGGTAGCTTCAAACCTTTCAGGATTACCCATCCAGCTTGTCGTTTACTGCCTCTATAGCTCTTATTTCCTTAGTCACCATGAGAGCTGGACACTCATTTTTTTCTCTGTTGCCCAGCACAGAGCTAAGCAGTCAGGGCTCTGCAGGTAATTGAGAACTTGTCTTCCTACTTTTGTTAGGGTGCAAGTCCTTACCCCAGGACCTCAGTATGTGGCCTTACCGGGTCTCAAACATGATGATCAAAGTAAAATAAAATGGTCATTTGAGGGAGTCCTCATCCAATCCAACTGGTGTCCTTTGTTTCAAAACGGATTCTCAGTGGCCCTGGCTGTTCTGAAACTCACTCTATTGCCCAGACTCGCCTCAAACTAGCAGATCCACCTGCCTCTGCCTTTGGAGTGCCGGGGTCCACCACCTGGCTCAACTAGTGTCTTCATTAGAAGCTGGCCAGGCTGGCCTGGAGGAATGGCTCAGCAGCGAAGAGCATGAACTGCTCTTGCAGAGGATCCAAGTTCAGTTCTTGGCACCAATGACAGGCTGCTCAGAAGAGCCTGTAACCTCAGCTTTGGAGGATCTGATGCCTCTTTGGGCACCTGCCCTTACGTGTACGTGTACACACACACACCCTTAAAATAATATTTAAAAAAGGAGTCCAAGACTATCCACAGGTCACCCAACACATGACCAGGTGACAGGTGTTCTAGAACATTCGGAGACAAGAAATACAAGGAAAGGAACAGGAATAGACCTGTTTTCCATCTCTCCTTCCAAGTCCCTCCTTTGTTAGCTTCTCAACCCCCACCCCACCCCCAAAAAACTAGGTGGGAATGGGAAATGAAACCCGGGGCTCCCCATAGAGAACACCCTATAGAAACTCTGGAATAAGATGGAAATTCTAGTTTTCAAGACGGGGGGGGGGGGGGGGGGGGGGGGGGGGTGTCTCTGTGTAGCCCTTGCTGTCCTGGAACTTGCTCTGTAGACCAGGCTGGCCTCAAGAGATCTGCCTGCCTGTGCCACCATGCCTAGCTAGCTTTGGTATTACTAAAGCTATTGTTAGATATTATTTTCATTAGAAAGCCATCCCGTGATCATAGATCGTGTAGAGAAGAACATTAGGAAAAAATAGCAGTGAGGATTTATGTGAGTATGGTTTTGCCTCAATGATTTTGGCAGGAATTGAGAAACCATATTGTGTTATTTGTTACGAAGTTCTATCAACCGAACAAACCAAAACGCGATTTTTGATACCAAGCATTCAAGCTTTGCCGGCAAGGATACCAACTATTATAGAAGCAAAGCTGACGGACTCAAGGCCAGACCTGACACGGGTGGCTAGTACCTCAAACCAAACACAGCAGCTGTTGAAGTTCATATTTGGTGGCACTCAGAATCGCCAGAGCTCTGAAACCTCACAATTTGTGATGAGATGAATGTGTTCCACAGTGGAGTGCAGTTTCTCTATCTAATGACACTGTCCACAGAAGAATGGATGACATGTCTGCTGATACTCGACCATGTAATCCAGGAAATCAAATCTCCATTTTTTAATGTTTAGTATCTAGCCAGATGAATCTACAGATGTTGCAAACTGTTCAGTTACTAGTTTACATGAAGAATATTAATGATGGTGACTTTAAAGATTAGTTTCTTTTTTGCAATCCTTTTGAAACAGCAACTGATGGATGTATTTGACATGGTTCATTTCTGAAAGAGCATAAGATCTCATGGGAAAAGGTTCGTGGGATTTGCACAGATGGTGCTCCAACTACGCTAGCATATCAATCTGGGTTTCAACACTTGGTACTGAATGAATCACCGAAAGTGATCAGAACTCTGATTCATCAGCAATTATTAGCAATGAAGACGCTGCCACCAGAGTTACAAGAAGTAATGAAAGGCATCGTTAAGTCCCTTCAACTTTGTGGGGGTTTTTTGGTTTGTTTGTTTTTTGGTTTTTCAAGACAGGGTTTCTCTGTGTAGCTTTGCGCCTTTCCTGGAACTCACTTTGGAGACCAGGCTGGCCTCGAACTCAGAAAGATCCGCCGCCTCCCGAGTGCCGGGATTAAAGGCGTGCACCACCACCACCCGGCTAGTCCCTTCAACTTTGTAAAGGTAAGCACTTTAATGAGTCAACTGTTTTCAAAACTCTGCAACGAACTGAATGTGCCAAGCGAAGCCTGCTGTTTCACACCGAGGAAAAGTTGCTTTGTTTGTTTGGTTTTTGTTTTTTGAGACAGAGTCTCTCAACATAGCCCTGGCTGTCCCGGAACTCACTTTGTAGACCAGGCTAGCCTGGAACTCACAAGTTCTACGTGCTCCTGCCTCCTGGGTGCTGGGATTAAAAGTGTGCACCACCACAGACTTGCTAGAGAAAAAATGTTTTTTGAGCTTAGTGATGAACTCAAAATGTATTTTAATCAGAAAGCGAGACCAAAGTTAGAAACACTTTTCAACAGCAGTAAATGTGAATTACAGAAAATCACTTACTTGGTTGCCATCTTGAATGAGTTTAACTTATCACTGCAAGGACCAAATGCAACATGCCTCAGTTTGTCTGAAAAGATTCAATCATTCCAAATGAAATTTCAGCTATGGAAAAAAAAAAAAAAAGGATGAAAATAAAATTTATGTGTTGCCTAATTTACCTGCTTTCTTTAAGGAACATGAAATGACATTGAACCAGACAAAATGATGGCAATGATAATTTCTGTGAAAGAACACTTGCACATGCTTACAGATGAGATTTCACCTTATTTTCCAAATCTGCCTGACGCTCCAGTTGCACTTGCCAGAAGCCCATTCACAGTCAAATGAAGACGATCCTGAGACAGCACAGGAGAAGTTCATTGAACAGTGATGCAGCGAAAACTGACTTCTCTACGGTGCCAGTCACAAAATCCTGAATCAAGGGTTAGCAGTCGTACCCTGTCCTGCCGGAGACTGTTACATCTTCTTCCATTTCCACTAACATATCTTTGTGAAACAGGGTTTTCCAGCTTGCTGATTATCAAGTCTAAATACAGAGATAGACTTGGGGAAGATCTTTGTGCTCTTGCAAAGACTGCCCTGAGAAGTTTTCATCTGGTGAGAAAGAAGCAGTCTCTCACTGAGGTTGGCTTTTTGCACATACAGCCATAAAATGTAGCACAGTAGTTTACTGTTGTTATATTAAGACGGTTAGCCATGCTACACCATGCTTCAAGACAAAATTTCGTTTATTTGTAATTAGAGCTAAATATTTCACAATATATAACTACATATTGTTTTGTAATTAATCACTGTGCTTTAGTTATGTTCGATTTGTAACAATGAAAATAACATTTTGCATATCAGATTTTTTCAAAATGGTAGCAAAATTACAGTTATGAAGTAGCAGCAAAAATAATTTTATGTTTGGGGGTCACCCCAACATGAGGAACTGTATTAAAAGGGTGCAGCAGTAGGAAGGATGAGAAGCACCACCCTAGAGATTCTCTGTGATCCCTGCCTCTTTGCTGGGGCTAACTCACTGTCAATCCTCAGGGATCCTCAAAAGCCCCTCCTCCAGCATGTAGCCCTCTTCTCTACATTACCATATTAAGTCTGAAATGTTACTGCCTCAGGGAAGGAAAACAGTTTGAACAATTTCAGTGGGTGTCAGGCCACCAGCCACCGGCTCTGCATACCACTGGACATGACACAGTGGAGTGACTGTTCTGGAAGCTATTGAGAACTGGGAGGAGGCAGATGGATTTTCACTGCAAAGTGATTTGCTTAGTTAACATGCATGACTACTGAAAGTAAAGTTGTAATCTGGACTTAGTAAAACTGACAAATTGTCCTCTGGCTTTGGGTGATTTTAATCTGCAACATGGAGAGTATGTACGCTGACGATGCTCTGTGTAATTTACAACTGCTTGCATGATTTTGTCTCTTTGAGATAGAATCTTGCTACTTTTCCCAGGCTGCCCTTCAACTCCTGGGTTTACCCTCCTGAGTGGCTGGGACTACAAGTTTATATACACCATGGTGGCTGCTTAGTTTAGTTGGCTAACCTAGGCACAAAAAAAGAAAAATTCTATACTATACAAACAATAACAAATTAAGTTTTCTCACAGTTTAGTAAATAGGAAGAGTTTCAGTGCCCAGCATTGTTGGTCTTTCCTAGGAAATTCAGAAATGATGTTGTATATGGACTATATGCGGTGAGTATTGGACTATATGCGGTGAATATGGGACTATGGTGAATATATAATATTCACATAATAGTGCTGAAGCAGACCGGCTGGAGTAGGGTGCTTCTGAATTGCATATGGAAAACAGCCTCCTGGGTAATCTTAGCCAGCATAATACCCGTTCCTTCAGAGAAGCCAGGTGGTAAGTGCTGGAGGTTGGTGTATGTTTCATGAAGGATGCACCCTTGGGTGCACACAGTATGCAAATTTTTGCCTAAAGTTCATATGAACATATGAAATGATGGGGGAAATCCCAACTAACTATGTTCCCTAGCCAATAACATGTTTTTTGTTTTGTGGGGTTTGGGGTTTTTTTTCCCACGGTCTTTATTAGTGTATAAATCTTTGTGTTGCTCTCGGGTGGGGAGACAAGATAGGAGATTGATACAGCAACATGAACCTCCAAACCTTCACAGTAGGAAGTGTTTGGAGGATGGAGGTCATGGGTAGACAATGGATGGGTGGTCAGTGGTAGCCAGGAAGCAAGTTCACTCTTAGATCAGGCAGGCCCTCTACAATGTCATGTCTGTGATGCCAACTGTTGCTTAAACCTGAAAGAGCTAGCGATGACTGGGAAAAGTCCCATTCTGAACTGAAGAAAAGTTCCTGTTCTTAGGCTGATAAAATGCCCCTCTGGGGTAAATGCATTTAAATGTCTTCTGGGTGCTGCTTGTCTGCCTATGCTGTTGGAGCAGTGTTGGGATTCAAACCCAGGACTCATCGACGCGAGGGAAGCATTCTAATACTGAGCTTTAACCTCTACTTCTAGCCTTATAGTGTGGAAGATGGGTTGTATGCTTGGGGAAGGAAATCCCATGCATTAAACTGTGGCCCGAGAGTCTCATAAAGCCACATTTAGACACGCACTGTCACCTGGGAAGACGCCAAACTTAGTATGAAGACTTTGGACTCTGAGCATGAAGAGATAGATAGATGGCCCAGTGTTAAGAGCACTTGCTGTCCTTCCTGGGGTCTTGGGTTCAGTTCCTAGAACCCACATCTTGTGTGTCACAACCGCCTGTAACCGGGACATCCCATGTCCTGGCCTCTGTGGGCACATGCACATACATAGATTCAGATACATACAGCTAACCCTCTTCTTTTTTATGTTGGATCCCTTGCCCTTTGCTTGTTTTGTCTCCGAGTACTGCTTGAAATGGTGATGCAAGGGATAAACAGAACAAAACGCCAAGAAGAGGAAACGAAATGTATAATACATGTGCACGCACTTTATGCCGGGTTGCTGGGGCTGAAACCAGGGCCTCTCTGGTATGCAATCACTACTGCTAAGCCCCCTCCAAAAGGACCATTGAATATGAAAAGAGGAGGAAGAGGCCTCTACTGTAGGCACAGAGATCCCCACTTCCCATTTACAGTGTGTGAGATTTTATCACCAGGCTGGGCTTGAACTCTCCATCTGCCTCAGTGCTGGGATTATAGGCATGCCCAGTAGAAATGAACATCCTCAAGCCCTACCCTAGACCCATAGAATGGGTGTGGTTCAGCAATTTCACACGTACCATGCAGAGTCAAATCCTGGCCAAAAAAAAAGAGGCCAAGTAGAAGGCAGAATAAGATGGACTGTGGTGGCGCACGCCTTTAATCCCAGCACTGGGGAGGCAGAGGCAGGTGGATCTGAGTTTGAGGCCAGCCTGGTCTACAGAGCAAGTTCCAGGACAACCAGGGATATGCCCTGTCTCAAAAAACAAACAAAAAGGACAGGATAAATTGGGACCTGATGCATGGCCTAGTTTGCTACCTATTTGAGCTGGTTGTGAATGGAATGAAGTCAGGTTAAGGACTTGCTCAAATGTTAATGAAATCCACTTTGGTTGTGTTAGCTATCATTACACATAGACATACACATTTACGGTCACATATACATGCACACATACATACCATTGTATGAAGAACAGAGCGCCATTTGTGAAAGCCGGTTCTCTTCTTCCACTATATGTGTTCAGGCTCAGGCTTGGCAGCAAGCACCTTTACCCACTGAGCCAGCTTGCCAGCCCATCCATAGTCAACCTAGAACTCTCTGAGCTAGACCAATCAGTGTACTCTGGGTAGCCACCTTCTTAAAACTCTAGCTCTGGGGTTACATGTGCACACCTCCTGACTTCTGGGGGGCTAAGGGTCTGAATTCAGGTTCTCATACTTGCACAGCAGTGACTTTATCTATTGACCCATCACCCTGTCTATCCCTCACCTGTTGTTTCTACCAAAACTAAAGCTACTTGATTCTGGGAAGCCCCGGAAGACAACGTGGGGCAGAGACGTGGCTTTGGGAGTGATAGGCAGAGCAAGATGAATCTACACTGAAAACTTTCATCTCAAACAGAAGAGTTGAACACAGCTCCAGGGACACAAGGACAGAAAGTGATGAACTTCCTGGCCAAAGGACCTGGCAGGGACACCCAGAGGGTTTAATGGTACAATATGGGGAGGTCAAAGAGGAGAGTTTATTGTTTGTTTAGCCAGCATGCCTAATGTGACAGTGGACAAGGACAAAGTGGATTTCTCCTTCGTATGAGCCATGGGGTGGCTCCCAGGTGGATGCAGCAGGGAGAGCCAGGGAAGCTTACCAGCAACCAGTTGTCTCACCTCGGGTGTGACAGCCAGCCTGTTTGGCCGTCACCAGCCTAGGTGTTTGGTTCTAAAGTTCTGTGTCACAGGCTGATGATGCCCAATGCTAGTGTAGAGAAAGTTTGGAAGTGCCCGGCGGCGGCGGCGGCGGTGTCACACACCTTTAATCCCAGCTCTTGGGAGGCAAAGGCAGGCGGATCTCTGAGTTCGAGGCCAGTCTGGTCTACAGAGTGAGTTCCAGGACAGCCAGAACTACATAGAGAGACCCTGTCTCAAAAAGCCGGGGCAGGGCAGTATTTGAGAGCAGTTTTTGTCCGTGTCCTCGGGATCTGAGCACGGTCTTCCTTCCAGGAAGGAGATCTCGGGCCTGGTAAACGCATGGCTTTTGTCCTGGCTCTTTGCCTCTCTTTCAGGGCTTGTCACATAGGAAAACATGCTGTGCAACTCCCTCTGTTGCTAGGAGACGTACAAACATAGCCAGGAAAGCTCTACCTAGGGTTTCGCGTTGCAGCTTTCCCATAAATGACAAACAGCTGTTGGAGAAAGCAGGGGGAGGTAGGGGCCCGTGTCTGTGTTGGCGGCATAGGAAGAAGGAAGAAAAGAATTCCTGCTGTAGCTGGGTCTTGTGCTCAGTTCTCGAACAAGCATGCCAATTACAACCCACTTCGAAGAGTGTTAGCTTTTCAGCAGTCCTGTGCCATTGCCTCATGGGACTTGTGCTCTATTAAAAATGTGGGAGTGGGGAGCTTTTTACTTGTATAGAATTTTAAAACCAGAAGTGGCCCCACCTTTAACCAAGAAAAGGTCCCCTCTGGATTCAGGAGCTGCACTATGCTCTCTCCCTAACCATAAAAGGAATTTTTGTTTTGTTTTGTGGAAACAGGGTCTCCCTGTGTAGCCCTGGCTGGCCCAGAACTCTAGACCAGGCTGGCCTTGAACTTGAAATCTACATGTCTCAACCTCCAGAGTGCTGGGATAAAGGTTAGAAGCCACCCACACCCCACTGTAAAAAGAATTTTTAACAACACCTGGTCCAGGCTTTGTGCGTCTGCCTTTTAAAGTATGCATTCAGAAGATCAACCGCAGATCAAATTTGGCAGCTTGATTTTTTTTTTCTTCCTCCAAGGCAGGCTGACTCTATAGGCAGACATTAAAACTGAGTTGCTTTCTCATAGGTGTCTACTGCTCAGGACTTGCTGTGTCTTCCCACAAGACATTGCTGTGACTAGAAAGCTCGCTCTGCTTGCTAGTTGGTTCTAGAGCCCAAGCTTAGTTTAAGGTGGCTTATTATTTTGGTTCCTCGTGTGCCTCAGTGCCTTGTCATACGAAAGTTTGCTTTTGAGGTTTTTGTGTGCAAAGGTCAAGACCCATGTAATTCCAGCGTGGCCAACTGTGCATTTGTGGGGTTACTGCGTCTACAAATGAAGCTGAGGTCTACGTCCCTAGTTCTGGCTTCTATTATTCAGTCTCAGTGCACATCTATCCACACTGTCTCCCTTCATTAGCCTTTACCATCTCTATAGGCTTCTTGAGATGGGCTCATGTAGCTCCTGTGGCGCAGGGTGCTCTTGAACTCACTATGTAGCTGACGACCTTGCATTTCTGATCCTCTTGGCTCTCAAGCTCCTGAGTGTCAAGATTGCAGGTGTGTGCCATCACACCCTGTTCCCATGACATTCTTGTATGTGTGTTGTTTCCATCCCTTCCTGGTTCCGACCCCCCACTTCCCAGCCTCCCCGGCCCTATGTCTTGGCCTCTATCCCAGCATCCCACGCTTCACATACACTGCTTCTCACAGGACTCACTTTGCATCCAGCCTCCCTCAGGAAATGCTTCCCACTTTATCAGCCCAACTTGCATGTCCCTGGAAAGCATCCCCATGCTCACCAGGAAAGCTGCTCCCTTGCCCTAACAATAACCCCTTCCTAACTATATCTGTGATCATATTCCTGTGATGGCTCTGACTGAGAGCTCCTCGGGTGTCAGAACTCCTCCATGTCTGCCCCTATCCCCAGTGTTCAAAGGAGAGCCATACTAGAGCCAATGTGTAATTCACAAAACATTCTGAGCTCAGCCAATGATGTGTTGGGGCAGGTAAAATCTATAGGACATAGGGTCTCAAACTGAGCATATATGACACCCAAAGAATGATGTATTCATTCTTCTTCAGGAGGGATGTAGACCAGAGAAGGTCTATTGTAATTATTACCATTATAATTAGTGGATGCCAATTTAAAACTTTTAAAAGCTATGAGGGCAGGGAGTGAGTTCATGGGTTGATCTGTTTGCAAGGCTGTGGATTGCAAGGTGACAGGTCTTAGAGCATTCTCTAAGCATTTGGAGCAGTCAAATGCCTCCATTTCTTCTATCTGCGTCTTCAGCCTGAAGGGGGCTCAGCAAGCCCCCACTGGCTGTTAGACAATCCGTGACGGGTCGGTATGTCCCCATGTGGACTTAAAGCCGCAGCCTGAGTTCTAAGAGAAAAGTAGGTGCAAAAATGAAGGCCGAGATGGCAGGCCTTCTTTAGTTACTTCGTAGGCCCAAGGGGTCAAATGTCTGTGTGTCTGTTGTGGTTAACGGTCCTAGGGACACTTTCCGGCTGACACCCAGTCTTGTGGCTGATAGCTGTAGGATCTTGTCCCAGGACCTCCCCTTTCTTTTCTGTCCAGCATCTGGAAATGCCTAAAATCTCTTGGTCACTAGAGTTCTGTGTATCATTCGCAAAATAAAATAAAATAAGTAAATAAAAATAAAGCCTGGAAGATCTTTTATCAAAAAGTATAGTTAATCGAGGGGCGCAGTTCCCCAGGCAGAACGCTTGTTTCGCATACATGAAGCCCTACCTTCAGTTACCCGTGACACATAAAACAGGCACAGTGGTGAGCACCTGTGATCTCAGCACTCGGGGTGGTGGCAGAAGGATCAGAAGTTCAAGGTCACCCTCTGCTGCATAGTGAGTTCAAGGCCAGCCTGGAATACGCGTACAGTGCACAAGCCAGACACAGTGCGCCAGCCTGTAACTCCAGCAGCCGGGAAGCCAAGGCAAAAGGACCCGTCCACAGTTAAGTCCAACCTGAGCTACATAGTGAGGCCATGTCAGGAAAAAAAAAAAAAAAATCAGTCGACAGCCCGCCAACTCCTCCTTCATCTTATACCACGAGCATCTCTTTTCTCGAAAGTTGTTCTAAAGTAGCTTTTAGAAGAGCGGCTCTCAATCTGTGGGCCTCGACCCCCTCTTGGGGTCACATATCAGATAGTTAGGATTCATAACAGTAGCAAAATTACAATTATGGAGTAGCAACAAAAATAATTGTATGGTTGGGGGTCACCACAGCACGAGGAACTGTATTAAAGGGTCGCAGCGTTGGGAAGGTTGAGAACCGCTGTTCTAGAACAAGTTTACCATATGCTCACTGCTGTGACTTCTCGGGCTGGTCTGCCCTGGGGCCTAAGGTTCCAAATAAGGGGCTGAAAGCCCTTTAGCTCTGCCTCTCTCCACCAGGTTTGAATTTTCCTGTCTGGTTCCCGAAATTCCTTTGGGCTGAAAATCAGTATTGTTTTCTGCCCCTCACCCTAGCAACCTAGCTGACTCTCTGCCAGACAGCCCCGGCCCTCAGCCCTTGTAATTAGCAGATCAATCCATTGATGTGCTTTTCAAAGCCCGGTTTGCTGGACGCTTTTGGTGTCAGCTGTTTGAGCTATTTACAGCTGGCGCTGACACAATGCACAGTCTACTGAGTCGCCGAACCACTCTGGAAAATTTCGGGAGGCTGGTGCCGGCCCCTGACTCGCTGCCCTTAGCATTTTCGCTCAGGCCATTAGCTTGGCTTTTGTATCTGAATCTACTTGGATTCCAGCCTCTTTCGGGCCACATTAATCATCTCAGTTTCCATTAGGGCTCTCTCCCTGGCTTCTTCCCATGTCTAATAAAGGTAAAGCCACAACATCAAAGCTGCTGCAGTGGTAACGTTCTCTTGCATTAGCCTTTGCTCTAAACAGAAGCGGGCGTCCTCTTTCTGCAGCAGCTCCATCCCTTGGAGACAGTGCTGAGGCTGGTGGGGATGAAACCCAGTTATTAGACAGCGTGCGTGCGTGCGCGCTCGTGCGTGCGTGCGTGCGTGCGTGCGTGCGTGCGTGTGTGTGTGTGTGTGTGAGATGTGCGTGCACACGCATCTGTCTGTCTGTCTGTTGAACCCAAGGCCTCTGACCCTCAGCCTATGCGTTACCACTGAGCCATACCCCCAAGCTCTGGCTCCCATCCTGACCCTGTAACTGGTGTGTGTGTGTGTGTGTGTGTGTGTGTGTGTGTGTGTGTGTGTGTGTGTGTGATGTGCGTGCACACGCATCTGTCTGTCTGTCTGTTGAACCCAAGGCCTCTGACCCTCAGCCTATGCGCTACCACTGAGCCATACCCCCAAGCTCTTGGCTCTCATTCTGACCCTGTAACTGGTGTGGTAAATGAAGATAATTTCAGACTATTGAAACAATGGATTCCAAAGAGATGGGAATTTCCCCAGGAATCTCACGCTGGGAGAAGGAAAAGTCACCAGCTGGATGGGAAATTTGTAAAGGGATTTGACACAGATTTGATAACTTGTCAGGCCATCTCACAGGATGAGGTTAAAGCCCAAGACAATGGTGTGTGGGTGGTGAGTGGACCACACCTTGACCTGCACTGCTTAGATGTGCCTATATCCTCAGCCCTCTAAACTTTGATCTCACTTCAGAAGCCTGGAAGATGGGCTTAGAGAATTCACTGGCTCTCTTTGTCCCTCTTCCTAATGTAGCCGCATTGAATAAATCTCCCTTTTTCTGCTTTCCACTTAACTCAAAAAAGTGGTTTTTTTAATTTATTTTATGTGTATGAGTGTTTTTCCTGTGTGTATGTATGTGCACCATGTAGGTCAGAAGAAGGCATCAGCTTCCCCAGAAATGGAGTTACAAATGGTTGGGAGCCACTGTGTCACAGGGAATCAAACCCAGGTCCTCTGCAAGAGCAGCAAGTGCTCTTAGCTGAAGAACCAGCTCTCCAATCCCTGTGTTTTCCACTTTTAGTTGATGTATTGAGCGGGTGGGTGGCTGGACTTGCCTTTGGGCACAGTCTGTGAGCCAGACGGACTCCTTTCTTTATATCCTGAGATAGTTCTTGTGTCAGTGGGGGTCGGGGGGTAGGGGAGGGGGTAGAGATACACCCCAGCACTTGAGATGAACAGGCAGAAGGATCGAGAGTTCTTGGTCATCCTCCAGCTACATAGTAAGTTGGAACCCAGTCCGGGCCACGTGAGTCCCTGTCATAAAACAAAACAAATTAGATTGTTCTTGTGTCTAAACAACTGTGTGCACAGTTTTCGCTCTAGCCTGGGGCTGGAGCTCAGTTTCAGAGCACTCTGGCATGTGACCCATCCTAGATTCCATCCCCACAACCCAAACAAAGCAACTAAAGTGTGCATGTCCACTCCATCTTATTCTCAGTTAGATCAAGGCAAGAAATTGGTTGTGTTTACAGCAGAGAATATCATGACATCAGTAGGGGGTGGGGTTCATGGCATTGCTTCAGTTTTGAGGCACAGTCTTGCTCATACAGAATGGCCTCCAAGGCTGGGTCCTCTTGCTTCACAAGGCTGGGTCCTCTTGCTTCACCATCCAAGTGCTAAAATCACAGTCCTAGCTCACCAAACCTGTCGGGTAGGTAGTGGTTGCCTGTCATTTTGTGTTTGTTTTGAGACAGGATCTCTCACAGCCCGTGCTACGTATCCTCAAACCTACTATGTATCCAAAGATAACCTTGAACCCTCGATCCTCCTGCCTCCACCTTCTAGGTCACTTCTGGGATTCACTGCACCACCATGCCTAGTTTCAGGGTGCTTACAGAGTTAAATTCAGGGTATTTAAGTATGCTTTGAGTATTTAAGCATATTTGAGTATGCTAAGCAAGCACTTTTCCAGTTGAGCGCTATCTGCTCCTGGTTTTATTGCATTCATTTACTTGTTTTGGTGTGTCTGTGTTTGTGTTCTCTATGTGGCTGCTCTTTCTCGGCTGAGCTCTGCTGTGGCACTCTGTGGTCCTGGTGGTGTCCCCACCTACACTAGAGGTCTGTCTGTCTTCGTTACTTTTCTACTGCTGTGATAAGACACCATGACCGAGGCAACTTATAGAAGAAGGGATTTATTGGGGACTTAGAGTTTCAGAGGGTTAGAGTCGGACCATCATAGTAGAGAGCATGGCAGCAGGCAGCATGCTGAGAGTTCACATCTTTTTGTTGTTGTTTGTTTGTTTATTGTTTTTTTTCTGAGATAGGGTGTCTCTGTGTAACAGCCCTGGCTGTCTTGGAACTCACTTTGTAGACCAGACTGACCTCGAATTTACAGAGATCCGACCACCTCTGCCTCCTGAGTGCTGGGATTAAAGTCGTGCACCACCGCCACCCAGCTATAGTACCACTGAACCATTTTTCTACCCCCCCCACCCTTTTTGAGATAAGGTCTCATATAACCTCAGCTGGCTTCAAACTTAATATGTAGCATAGGTTGACCTTGAACTTTACCCCTGCCTTTACCTTCCAGTTGCTGGGATTCCAGGTGTGCCCCACCAGGCCTGGTGAAATCGTGGGTTTTGATGAAGGGAGTCAGTTCTGACTGGGGCAAATCTAGAGGGTTAAAGCCTCGTTTCTTGAAATACTTTGTCCAAGTGGGGAAAACAAGGGCCACTGCTGAGGCCTGCCAGGGCAGGGAAAGTGGATGGACCGAATGCTTTGCCAGCTCACGCCTAGCTCTAACTGGTTTCCACCGCTCTTCTCCATTCAGGCAGGTGGTACCCAGCCTGCCCATGAGTCACAGCAGCTGCTTGTCTGTGCAGTAGCCAGCCTCTGCACAGGAAGTACAGGGCCAACTGGGTAGGAAAGGCCTGTGCTGGGTGATGCTTAGAAGAGCCTGTCTCCCCTCCCCCCAGTCCTGAGGTGACAGTGGGCTATAATCCAATGGAGCACGGGAAAGAACAGGCCCTGGACAGAGATAAGCCATACTGGGGATCAGGGAGAGGTTCAGATGCCCACCCACCCTTAAGCAATAGTGACCAGGCCAGAGAAGAGAGACCCTCATCTCAAATTAGGAGAAGCAGCTGCGTGGTTTGGGGGCTGAGGCATAAAACCCACATGTTGCGATCCTAGAGCAATCATTTAGCTTCTCAGGTTGTAAAGGGTGAATCAACATTCCCAGGACCCCACAGTGTTTTATAATCTGCAGTCAGGTCACCAGGGGCGGTGAGGCGGGCCGAAGGCAGCCCACACTGCCATCCAGCAGCCCGAAACAGTTCTCTTTTCGGAGACCTCCACTAGGCAAAGGCAGCTCCTTGACTTTGCTTCAGGACGGGATTTCAGGACAAATCAGTGTGAAACCATTTGTGTTAAAAGGATTTTTAACATATTGAAGCACAGAGGAGTGCTCAGGGAAAAACAAGGCATGTCTGAGGGTCTGCAGGCTTCTCAAAGGGGAGTCACCCTTCAGTGTCTTTACAGTAGCCGTGTGTAAGATCTGGGCAGCTTCCCAAGTTCCATCTCAATCAGTTGCTAAGGAACCTGCTCTTACTCAGTGAATGAGATCGTGGGGGTGGCTCGCGAGGTGCGCTGGGTAGAATTATAGCTGCTAAGGCAAGTCCCTGGGTAACATGGGATACAGGGGAAGCTAAAATGTTACCATAAACAAATGTTTGTGCTTGTTTGTTTCTTGGAACAGCAGAACATTTCTGGGACAGAACTAAGGCTACCTCCAGGCCTCACACGCTCAAGTTATTGGGAAATAAGTCTGTGCAAAAGGAATGTTGTAAGCAGCCTTAAAAACAACTGCGGCCCATCGTGCTGGAATCCTCCACTCTCAGCTACTACGAGACTTCAGTTAAGACTCTGGACTCTGAATTAGTCCAGGGGTGATGCACTGTATTAAATCGTTAAGGTTTATCTCTGTGGGTTTAGTAACAGAAGCTAATAAAATATTCGCTAAATAATGAGACCAGGCAAGACTCTGTGGTAAGGGGTTCCTTTCCCTTCCCACGTCCCCTCTATTTCCTCCGTCTTTTTATTCTGCCTCCGGAGACATAAGAACTCTGCAATGTCTGGTGGAACACAGGACAAAAGATGAGCCAGATATAGTCAGAGTCTGCGGTTTGGAAGGGATCTGGGGAGGTCCTGGAGTCGCCCAGGCTGCTGGAAAGCAGGCTGGGGTCAGTTGGAGGGACTGCAGATTGTGAGAAATATGAAAGTTAGATACCCAGAAATCAGTAGGGGCTCCATGGCATTGCTTTCGTTTAGAGGCAGGGTCTTGCTGTGTAGCTCAGAGTAGCCTTCAACTCTTAGCCCTTTTGCTTCAGCCATCCAAATGCTAAGGCTGCCGTCTTGGACCAGCAAACCTGCCAAATCTGTAGTGCGGTTTTATTGTCTGGTTGATGTGATTTGAATTCTTTGAGGAAAGGTTTCCCATAGTCCGTGCTTGCCTCAAATTTACTATGTATTCAAAGATGACCTTGAACTCCTGATTCTTCTGCCTCAGCTTTCTAGGTCACTGCTGGGATTACATACTCCACCATGCCTGCTTCATGGGGTTCTGGAAGTCGAACTTGGCCTTGTGCATGCTAGGCAAGCACTTTACTGACTGAGAAGCTACATTTCTACTCTTTTTGTTGTCTTAATGTTTGTTTGTTTTGTGTGTCTGTGAGTGTGTTTGTGTATATGTGTGTGCGTGTGCATGTGTGTGTGTGTGTGTCTGTGTGCCTGTGTGCGTGTGTGTGTGTGTGTCTGTGTGTGTGTGTGTGTGCGCCTGTGTGCGTGTGTGTGTGTCTGTGTCTGTGTGTGTGTGCCTGTGTGCGTGTGTGTGTGTGTCTGTGTGTGTGTGTGTGTGTGTGTGTGTGTGTGTATGTGTGAGTGTGTGTCTATCTTTTCCTGCCTGTGGCCTGCTGTGGCACTCCACGATCCACCTGTCTCTGCTCCCGAGGGCTGGGGTCACAGACTCACACTGTTACACCTGGCTCTCATGTGGGTGCTGGAACTCTGAACTCAGATCTCGTACTTTGCGTAGCAAGCACTTCTGCCCTCTCTCTTCTTCTCCTCACCCTCCTTTTGTGGTGCTGAGGATTGAACTTCAGGCTTTGTGGGTGTTACAAAATCTTGCTGCCACTGAGCAACGCTCCCAGCCCTTTTTTTTTTCAGACAATGTTTGTTATACAGCTCAGGCTGGCCTGGAACTGGCTACATAACCCAACCTGGCCTCAAACTCAGAGTGATTCTCTGTCTCAGGCTTCTGAGTGCTGGACTTGAAGGTGTGGGCCAGAAAACATATACAACTTTCCTTCTTGATTTTTTTTTGAGATAGGGTCTCCTGTACTCCAGTCTGGCTTCAAGCTCACTGTCCTCAAGCCGAGGATGTCCTCGAACTTCTGAATTCTTTTGCCTCCACCCTCCCAATGCTGGAATTATAGGCATGCCCCATCAGGCTGAGTTTAGGCTGCAATGCTCTGGATTGAACTCAGGGCTCTGTGTATGCTATAGAAAAGGACTCTACTAAGCGAGCTATATGCCCAGTCCTGCCATGACTTGCAAATGCTTTTATAAATGGCCACAGGAACAATGAACCCAGAAGAAACACGAGGAAGTACACATCTATCAGGATCATTTTACAAGCACCATAATCAAAGCTTACTTGGGTCCCGTATTCATTATCGGGCCTCTCATTCAGGACTTTAAACCTGAGTTCCACAAAATGCTGAACGAGGAGGAGGTACAGAGGGCGGGCAGCAATTTGAGATCCAGTCTGGGCTCCCTGGTGAGAAGTCTGAGTCAGCACACACCCACACGGGGTCATCATCTGTTCTTCCACTGGAAGCTGCTGTCCCGCTACGGAAACGCCGCCACACCAAGGGACCCTGACACATTAGCAGATTCCCATCTCACCACATGACTCAGCCTCATCATGGCATTGGACACAGACAGTACTTGTGCCAAGGGTGTTCTGGAAGCAAATTTGGTCCCCCGCCAGTGATGACCATCATTTCCCCTGTTTAGACATCAGAGCAGTAACAACAGCGTTGAACACAGGTCAGGCACCTAGCAATTTCTTGGTCACCCATTTAATGAGACTTTTGCAAAGCCATTGATGTCTCTGGTACATGACCTGAGACCACAGAGCCATCAGTGACCCCTTCCAACACCCCCCTAGCCCTACTTGCCTATGCCAGCCTCCCAGCCCGCCCTCCATAGCTAGGGCAGAGTCAAGCTGCAGCTTCCTGGTCTACAGGGTTGGTAGCAACAGCATCTGCCTGGGTGTGTGTTAGGCCTGTTATAGCAGAGGTCCACAAAACAGGTGTCTAAAAGAGCAGACTCACACTGGCCTCTTGTCTGGAGGCCTGAAGCCTGGGAGCATGGTGTTAGTGCGCTGGCTACCCTTTTCTGTTTTCATACTGGGAATTAAATCCAGGCCTTGCTCATGCTAGGCAAGCGCTCAACCTCTGAGCTACATGCCTAGCTCTTGTTTTTTTTTTTCTGTTTTTTGTTCATGTGTTTTGACTTTGACACAGAGTATTATGTTTACATTCTATAATGTAGACTGGGCTGGCCTTGAACTCGAAGAAATCCACCTGCTTCTGCCTCCAGAGTGCTGGGATTAAAGGTGTTGCCAACATGCTTGGCCTAGCCAATGTTTTTGAGGGAGTCTTGTTACATAGCTGTGGCTGGACTAGTACTTCCTCTATAGCCTAGGCTGACCTCCAACTTTTGCTTCAGCAACTCAAGCATTGGGATTACTGGCATGGTATGTACTGCCACACTGGACAAGCTAGGTAGGGCTGAGCAGAAAACTCTACTCCAGGCCTCTTGCCCGGCGCCTGGTGGCTTCAAGCAATCCCCCGAGTGTGGATATATTGCTCTTATCCCTGCCTCTTTCTTCTTTCTTTTCTTCCTCCTCCTCTCCCTCCTCCTCCTCCTCCTCCTCCTCCTCCTCCTCCTCCTCCTCCTCCTCCTCCTCCTCCTCTTCTTCTTCTTCTTCTTCTTCTTCTTCTTCTTCTTCTTCTTCTTCTTCTTCTTCTTCTTCTTCTTCTTTTTGAGACAGGGTCTTGCTATGTAGCCTTGACTAGCCTGGAACTCTCTATGTAGATCAGGCTGGCCTCAAACTCACAGGCTGGCCTCCTGAGTGCTGGGATCAAAGGTGTGCAACACTACACACAGCCTTTTGTCTTGTTGTTTTGTTTTATTTCATTGTTAGAATTATTTGATTTATTTTATGTGCATGAGTGTTTTGCCTGCATGTTTACATCTGTACCTCATGGGTGCCTGGTGCCCATGGAGGTTAGAAGGCATTGGATCCCCTAAAATTAGAGTTACAGATGGTTGTCAGCAACCATTTGGGTGCTGGGAACCGAACTTGGGTCCAACATAAGCACAAGTACTCCTAACTCCTGAGTCATTTCTCCAGACTCGGCATGGTGTCACCCCTGTGTGTGTACCTGTGTCTGTGTTTCCCATTCTTTGAAGACAGGAGTGTGTTGGGTTAGGGCTCACCCTACAGACCTCAGCTTAACTTGGTTTTCTATGCTGACCCTATTTCCACATAAGGTCACCATCCCCAGAACTGGAGATTCGGACTATAGCATCTTTAGGGTGTGGCCACAGTCCAACCCACAATTTCCTCTCAGTGAGCTGGTGAGTGGCTTAAAGGAATGCATGAAACACCTGGTACAGCAACAATCACTCAGCGAGCTTGGCCTGGTGGTCCATGCCTTTAATCCCAGCATTTGGGAGCCAGAAGCTTTTGTGAGTTCCAGGGCAACCTAGTCTACATAGTGAGTTCCAAGCCAGCTAGGGATGGACAGCGAGATCTGCCTCAAAAAACAAAACAAGTCACTCAATGAATGTAATTCATTATGGGTTTGTTTTTTTTTCCGTTGATTACTGGGACTCAACCCATAGCCTGTTCGTGCTAGGCAAGTGCTCTTCATTGAGCCTATGCTGTTATGTCTATACATGGTAGCTGTAGGCACTGCCCCGTGTCTTGTGGTAGTGACCCCAAGGAAGTGTATGCTCATCCCCGGCAAGTGGCTGGTGACGGTTCTGAACTCCACAGTGCGGAAGCCCCTTGTCACTGTTTATTCTCATGCTTCCCAAGGCAGTGCTTTCTTTCCTTTCCACCTTGCTATGGATGGCCTTGAACTTCTGACCCCTTCTGCCTCTGCCTCCCAAGTGCTGGGAGTATGGACCTACTCCTCTATGTCCAGTTTAAGCGCCGCTACTGCCATTGAACCCAGGGCCTTATGCATGCTAGGGAAGCCCTCTCCCAACTGAGCTCTGCTTGCAACCCGCTGTCCATTTCCTTGACCTTCCTCAAAGCTCTGTTCACATCCAGCAGTGCTCTTGCCCACAGGAATGAGCTTGCTGGTTTTGCCTCGTGGTACTGTGTGACCCACCTGTCTGGCAGGAACAACGTATTCTGGTTTTTATTTTTTGCTTTTGAGACACGATCTCACTGTATACTCCTGACTGGTCTGGAAGTCGCTTTGTAGACCAGACTGGCCTCAAATTCACAGAGATCTGCATGCTTTTGATTCTGTCTTCTGAGTACTGGGACTAAGGGCGTGTGCCACCATGACGAGCCTGAACCCCATTTTTAACAGGCAAAGTGGCCCTGCAGCCTTGGTAGCTTTGGGTCCTAGCTACCAGCTGTAAGTTCTGGTCCCGGCTGGTGGCTCTGAGAGGCACTGAGAGGGAGCAGTGAGAAACTTTGAGCAAGGCTAGAGGCTAGTAACAACTGAGAGCAGCCAGGCAGGCTCTGGGAGGTGGTTGAGCAGGAGCCCCAGGGTAGTGGCAGCCTTGGAATCCTCTTGGGTAGGCCATGTTTCCAGTGACACCTTGAGGAACAACATCTCACCTGTGGGAAGCAAGATCTCACTTCCTGTCAAAAGTGCATCCCAGCACCAGGTACCCTCTGGGTACGTGGGACTCTGAGTACTGATGTGCCTGCTGGCTGCTAAGGCAAGGCCTTCTGAGTTTTGGATTGTCCCCTAGTCAGGGTGTGGTGGGAAGGGCTCCATGAGCCAGGCGATCTAGGCCCTACTCTCTTCTCTTTTCTGATTCTGGGGAAACCCTTGACTTCTGGGCCTTAGTTCCCACATATAAACTAAGAATATTCTTGAGGGCTGGAGAGATGGCCCAGTAGTTGAGTATTGGTGAAATTGTTAAGGCCACTCCACGTAGTTAAAAGGGAGGTTTATTTTGTGGGGTAACTTACAAGTGAAGGGATAGGTAACAGGGTCTGGGAAAGGTGTAGCGCAGTCGGGAGGTGTTCTCTGGAGAACTCTGCTGGGTCTACCTCCAGCGTCCAGGGTCCAGGAACCAAGAGAGCCCGTGCATCCAGATCTCGGGTCTTCGGGGGTCCTCTCTCAGCTCCGCCTTGTAGGTGTGACAGTTACCGAAGCCTCAAAGCGGGTGGTATTTCTAGGTCAAAGCTGGAACGGCTACCCACTACAGTTGAGAGCACTGTCTTCTTTTCCAGAGGACCTAGGTTCAATTCCCAGCACCCACATGGCAGCTCACAACTGTCTGTGACTCCAGTACCAGGGGATCCAACATTCTCGTGAATACAGGCAAAACATCAATGCACATGAAATAAAAATAATTTTGTTTTGTTTTGTTTTGAGACAGGGTTTCTCTGTGTAATTGCCCTGGCTGTCCTAGAACTCGCTCTGTAGAGATCAGCCTACCTCTGCCTTCCGAGTGCTAGGATTAAAGGCGTACGCCACTACCAGCCCCACAAAATGAATACATTTTAAAAAAATATCCCTGTTCAGGAATAAACCGTAGATTCTGTTTTCTTCTGATACTAGTGTGAGAACTGTTGTTTTTGATTTTTTGTTTGTTTCTTTTTTTTTTTTCTTATCAAAGCTGGCTAGTCTACCAAGGGCCAGTATTCCATGAATCTTCACAACTTGTAAAGCTTTTATGCCAACCCTTTTAATCTCCCCCACCTGGTAAAACTTCATGTATGCAGAGAGAGGCCCTGCTGCTTTTCCAGAAGTCGACCCAGAACAGCCACCTCCTTCTGTCTTCCGCTTTACTTCCTTTGCACCAGTTTTTAAACTCTCCTGTCAGGAAGGAGTAGACCGGGAGCTTGAATCACAGCCAGTGAGGAGCAGCCAAGCACCCTTTTCACAAATAGACATTGCCTTGCAGGGTTACTTTCGCTCTGTCTGGGTGTTTCTTTGTCCTATACTAAGAATATTTTCCAACATCCGGGACTGAAGCCGGGGCCTCACTCACTCATGCTAAGTGAGTGTTCTACCACTGAGCTTTGCCACCAGTGGGACCTCTTTTTATTTTGAGACAAGGCTTGAACTTGGCAATTGTCCCCCCTCAGCTTCTCAAATAGCTGGGATTACAGGATTTTGCCACCAAGCCCAGATTTTTTTTTGGTTTGTTGTTTTTGTTTTGAAACAAGGTCTCACTTTATTGCCTTGGCTGGCCTGGAGCTTGCTGGGTAGAGGAGGCTGGTCTCAAACTTGGGATCCTCCTGCCGCTGACTCCTGAATGCTAGGATTATAGTTGTGTGCCATCAAATCTAACCTAGATTCTCTTTCTGAACTCAAATGGCAGGTGGTATTTATTCATTTACTGAGACAAGGCCTTGATATGTGGTCCAGGCTGACCTGGAACTCATCAAGTAGCCCAGGCTGGCCTCAAACCAGAGATACTCCTGCTTCAGGTATTTGAGTGCTGAGATTACAAGTAAGTAATTTGTTTCCTGTCTTAAATAGTTTTACTGAATCATTCTGGGATTGGGACTGGGTGAAAGCTTCCACACCTTTTATCAACATAATCCTTGCCTCTCTAGGAAGTGGCCAGTAAAGGTAAAGAAAGGGATTCCCCAAGGCCATACAGCTGGCTAGCAGCCACAAAGGTGGATTTTATGCTTTCATAGACTCTGCCTATAAAAACTATCACCCACCCAGACCCCAAGAGGAACTGGCTTCAACCTGTTTTTAAATATGGTGTTAAGAGCAAGATGAAAAGCAATTATGCCAAAGCCAGAGGGAGCTGAGAAGGATGCCATTTTATTACATGTCTGCCTCTACACCTCACCCAGCCTTGGCCTAGCCGTGGTCCAGAACCTGGCCACATCAATCCTGGAAGGCTGAGTGAAGAGAGCTTGGGCCAACTGTGACTGGATTCGGTGGCCAGGGCTTATTTCCCAAGCCTTGCTTCTAGGCCTCCAGGGGACAGGTCCTTGCCTGTGGGGCCACTCTGATGCCTATCTGCCACGTTCTCCAGGCTGTCCCCAGACTCTCTGGAGTACCTCTTGCATGGGCTTTCTTGAAGAGCCTGCCTAGCCTGCACCTTTCTTGTAAGCCAGTAGTATGCATGAGACCCTGGGTTAGAGTGTCTCAGCAAAGAAGTGGGTGGGGGAAGACACTCAGTTATCTGGGCACTGGTCCTGTCTTCCTGCGCTGCCTCCTGGAGGTCACTCAAGACCACTCAAGCCTCCACACAAAAGAGAACCAACACTTCATGCTGGCTAGGACTGCCTGGCCTTAGTCACAAGCAGATGATGGTCCTGGTGAGTGAGTGTGAGTGCCCGGGGCATGGTTGGAGGTTAAAATGGGTCACTTGCCCCACCCTGCATGTCTCACAGGTCTGTAGAAGGGCACTGATGCCCCCCTGCAGCCCTCATCATAGAGGCAGTTCTTGGAAAGCACCTGAGCCTAGGCTTCTTCCTCCAATGGTCTAAAACAGTGGTTCTCAACCTTCCTAATCTGTGACCCCTTAATACAGCCTCATGTAGTGATGCCCCAACCATAAAATTATTTTTGTTGCTACTTCATAACTGTAATATTTCTGCTGCTATGAATCACAATGTAAATATCTGATATGCAGATGGTCTCAGGCAACTTTTTCGACCCCTAAAGGGGTTGCGACCCACAGGTTGAGAACCACCGATCTAAAACATACATATATATGTCCCCAGTGTTCTGAATTAGTTGCCAAAATTCAAGAGTGAAAATATTTCACATAAAAACTGAATTTCAGCCAGGAATAATGACTCATGTGTACAGTTACAGCACTCAGAAGCTATGGAAGGAGGGTAGCCATGAGTTCAGGCCTAGCATGGGCTACAGAATGATTTCCAAGTGAGCCAGGGCTAGAATTTCTTTCTGTTGAAAACCTAAAAAAATAGCTGAAGGTGTTGTACTCAGGTCGCAAGACCCCCAAGCAAGACTACAGAGGTCTATGCAAGCATACACAGGTTTTTTATAACAAAACAAGCAAGCCCAGGGCTTGGTCCCTGCATCCAACATCTGACACCAGGGAGTGGGGGGGGTGGGGGCGGGGGGTGGAGGAGGATGGCCCCGAGCTCTCACTTTAAGGGGTTTATATAGGAAAAGTTTACATGCAGAGAGTTACATATCTTGGGATTGACAAGGGGGCTAGGGGTGAGGTAGTTCTTTGAAGTTACTGGCTGAACTGTAAGCATGAGGTTACTGATGGCTAACAGGATTCAGGGTATCTACAGAGACATAAATTTTGTACTCCCTGTGTCCTGTTTTTGCTGAGCCCAGGATAGATACATTCAGGTTTATTGTTCCAGTCCTATTTTCCCATAAGTTCAATTTCTGGTCAGTTGAGTCCATTACTCTCCATATCCTGTTTTACCAAGTCCAGGATAAATAGATTTATTGTTTCAGCCTTATCTTCCTATGAGTTCAGCTTCTGGTCAGTTCTAAAACTGCTGGTCAGCAAATACCTTTAGAGGAGGGGGCGGGGAGGGGGGGCATCTCTCAAGGGGGCTACTGATTTTTCCCTTTCAGAGGTAGTGGTGTACACCTTTAGTTCCAGCACTTGGGAGGCAGAGGCAGGTGGATCTCCATGAGTTTGAGGCCAACCTGGTCTACAAAGCGAGTTCCAGGACAGCCAGAGCTACACAGGGAGACCCGGTCTCAAAAAAAAAAAAAAAAGAAAGAAAGAAAGAAAAAAAAGAAAGAAAGAAAAAGAAAAGAAAACCTGAAAAATGCCAGTTTAAGGTTGGCTTGGTCTATGTAGTAAGTTCCAGGTCAGGGCTACACAGTAAGATCCTGTCAAGGAAGGAAGGGGGGAGGAAGGAAGAAAGGAAGGAAGGAAGGAAGGAGGGAAACTGGAAAATCTGGTACATTGAGCTTGTGAGCCTATGGGAAGGCTGGGGCTAAAGTCATGGTTCCCTTTCTCCTCTTTCTCTATCTGCCATGAGTGGGAACATGATTTTACTCCTGTGTGATTCATATATCAAAATAATTAAAGAAACAGAAGGAAGCACACACACACACACACACACACACACACACACACACCACACACACACCTCTACTGACTGCGCGAGCGAGCTAGGCTCTGAGAAGTCTTGCTATTTCTCAAAGCACGGTGGTCCCCATTGGATACAGTGGTGTTGCCCTACCAGACATCCTGGCCCATTAGATCCCTAGAGCCTCCTCTAAGTACTGAGCAGGTCTCTATCAGTTGGTTTAGGTGCTCCTGCACGAGGTGGTGACGAACTTCAAACTCAAAGCTAGTGAGTCAGCACTTCACCTCAGTCCTGCCCTTGGCGAAGGTGTTTCTCACAAGCTGGCTGATGTCAAGAACCCCAGGCTCATAGGTAACTAGAACCTCTCCCCAGAGACACTGACCCACTCACTCTTCCACACCCTTCGCCTGCTCAGGTAAGGCGTGCTGACTCACATCCTGACTACGCCAGGGCCCGAGGCGACTTTGAGATCGTCCCATCTCATTTAGTTCCTTTGTGTCAGCCAGACTTGCTTGGGATGGCGTCTTGGAACATACTGTGGAGAATGAGTTGGCTTCTGGGCTTAGTCAATGGGGGTGAGGAGGGCGGGGAGGGAGAGATAGGATTGATTGATCTTGCCGGCCCCAGGTGGGGCAGTAGGGACTGGTGGCCTACACCATGTCTAGGGTTTGTATATGTATATTATGGCTGCCTGTATAGACTGTGGGTCATAAGCTTAACAGAGGTAGAGGGAGTGGAGGGAGGCATGGAGGCAGTAGAAGGTACAACCTTTTGGTGGCCAACCTTAGTGTAACTGCCCTGCCACAGCCTCCTCAGAAGTAGCCAGGGTGGGACCCTGTGGTGTTGCCTCTTGGGTACAGCTGATTGGACCTAGATGGGGATCCAATCGGTTGGCAAGCTCCCAAGTTTGTGAGCGAGCCTGGCTGGAAGATAAAGCAGGCCAACCTGAACTTCTTTTTGGGAAAACAGGAATTCGAGACAGAGCAGGCAGTTGGTAGCAAGGGCAAGCTATACGCTGGAGAAGATGTCAGAGGCTAAGGGGGAGAGAGGAGAGGAGTGGGAGTAATGATACATCCTGAAGTGGATGTGATCAGCTCCCAGAGCCTCTGTGGGCCAAGGGTGGGAAGGCAGGAAGAAATGCATGCTGGGTTATCAATGCAGGCATCTACATTTCACACCACATCCTTTTCTGGCTAAAGGCGGTTGAGGCTGTCTCTACCCTCTAGGCTTATTGAAGTGTGGAGTCAGGCCCATGTGGGTGCCCCAAAACTGGCAAAGCGAAGTAGATTCAGGTGATGGCTGTGGCGCGGTTAGAACTCATGACCTGGCTGGGTGTGGTGGCTCATACCTTTAGTTCCAGCATTTGGGAGGCAGAAGCAGTCGGATCTCTGTGAGTTTGAGGCCAGCCTGGTCTACAGAGTGAGATCCAGGACAGCTAAGGCTGTTACACAGAGAAACCATGTCTAGAAAAACAAACTAACAAAGAACTCATGACCTAGCCAGGCAGTGGTGGCGCACGCCTTTAATCCCAGCACTCAGGAGGCAGAGCCAGGCGGATCTCTGTGAGTTTGAGGCCAGCCTGGGCTACAGAGTGAGTTCCAGGACAGGCACAAAGCGACACAGAGAAACCCTGTCTCGAAAAACAAACAAACAAACAAACAAAAAAAAAACAAAAACCAAAAAAAAGAACTCATGACCTGTACATTTCCTAGGCTACGGAATGCTGAGAGCCAGAACTATGTATGGGCAGAGTGTGCCACTCTCCCGTGCTCCTGCCCTTGTTCATGAGGCTGAGTGACAGCTCTGGGCGGTGGGGTGGCCCTTTGACCTAGAGAGAACCCGTGGATGTCCCCGCGGCTGCTTGGTTCGCCTCTCCTGGCTGCAGTAAGAACCGACTGTGTGAAGACCGAATCCTGATCCAAATCCAGCTCCAAAGCCAGGAAGCAGCTGCGTTCTGGTCCCTGGAGTTCTTCCCCCTGTTCCTCAGCTGCAAATAGCCAGGCACATGACCAGCTGCCTGGGATGGGCAAACAAAAGAACAGCCCAAAGGTGACTGAGAGCCCTGGCTACTCTCCACCTCTCTGTTCTCGGCAGCCGCTGTGAAACGGCCATCCTGGGTCTAATTCCGAAGGTGCTGGAGCCAGGGCCCAGGAGTGGGGACAGGGCTCTGGGTCAGGGGGACCCTGGGCATCAGTAGGAAGTAGGAGCAGTAGCAGCTGTGACCACAAGTGGAAAGCGGGTTCCAGGACAGGCTCCAAAAGCTAACAGAGAAACCCTGTCTCAAAAACAAAACAGAACAAAACAAGAATGCATGCCTGGTGCCCAGGGCATCAGACCCTTTACAAGTGGAGTCACAGACAGTTGTAAGCTGCATATAGGTGTTGGGAATGAAAACCTGGTCCTCTGCAAGAGCAACAAGTGCTCCTAAACTGGAATCACCCCGGAATCACCTGCGAATGCTTTACCCATTAAACTGGGCCTTTTCCTAATTTGGTCTGATTTGCATTGCTGTGTCGTGAAGAGGTTTATCGGGATACAAAAAAAACAAAACAAAAACCCAAAACTTATCATCTACACATAATTAAAAATAATAAAAATAAAGGCTGGGTGTGGTGGCACATGCCTTTAATCCCAGCACTCAAGGCAGAAGCAGGCTGATCTCTGTGAGTATGAGGCCAGCCTGGCCTATCTGGCCTATATAGAAAGTTCCAGGACAATTAGGACTACATAGATAGACTCTATTTCGAAAAAACAAAACAAAGCCAAAAAAAAATAAAAATAATTTTTCTCCTTTTGTTTTGTCTTTTTTTTTTTTTATAGAAGTTCCAGTTCATCTTCTAAGTTCCAAGCCAAAAAGGCCAGGTCAGAGATCCTATCTCTAAAGACCAAAATAAACCTCCCCCACAAAACACAAACTAATAACTAGATATCTAATTTATTGGGCATGGTGGTGAATGCCTTTTATTCCAGCATGAGGGAGACAGAGGCAGGAGGCTCTCTGTGAGTTTGAGGCCATCCTGGTCTACATAGTGAGTTCCAGGACAGCCATAGCCATACATATAGTGAGACCCTGTCTCAAACACCCCCCAAAAAACTCATCTAAATATTTAATTATATCTTTTGTCCAAATGAGATCTTATGAGCTGAGAATGTAACTCATATGGTGGAATGTTTGCCCAGCATACTAGCATACACAAAACCCCAAGTTCAATCCCCATAACAGCACAAACCAGTTCTGTTGGTACATGCTTGTAATCCCAGAACTCTGGAGGTAGATACAGGAGGCTCTGGGATACATAGCAAGTTCAAAGCCAGCCTAAGGTATTATGAGACTGTGTTTTAAGAAAGAAAGAGAGAGAGAGAGAGAGAGAGAGAGAGAGAGACAGAGAGACAGAGAGAGAGAGAGAGAGAGAAAGGAAGGAAGGAAGGAAGGAAAAAAGAACATACACACACACACACACACACACACACACACACACACACACACACACACACACACACACCCCAGAGTTGGAGAAATGGTTCACGGGTTAAGAGCACTTCCGGATGGCCTACATTTAGTTCCCAGAACCCATACTGGGTAGCTCCCAACTAACTATAACTTAGCCCCAGGGGATTGGGGATTGATACCCTCTTCTGGCCTCTGCAGACATCTTCATACACATAAATAAAAATAAACCTTTTTAAAAATCAAATAAGATTATATTTACAGATTCTAGCGAACACAAATTGGTGCCATTAATTTCTATCCCTGAAAAGTGAGAAAACAGGTAAGGAGGGAAAGACTCAAAGCCACTCTGTGGACAGGGCTGCAGACCAGCTTTCTGACCTACATAAGTCCAGTGTGCCAGACTACAGCCAGACACTGTGGCGCTCCCCCGGAAAGAGGAAGTTTCAACAGGAAATTCCTTGGGAGCAATGTCCTAGGCTGCTTATCAGCTCGGGGACTGGACTTCAGCCTCCCAGCCCTCCCTGTTTCTCCAGCCCTACCAACCACCTCCTGCCCTTCTCAGCAAGAAAAGACAGACTAGTAACTGCCCAGGCCTGTTCAGAGCAGGTCTGGCCAGGATGAGCTGCCAGCAGCAGTCCCAGAGGTAGCAATTCAGAGAACTAATGGCTGGACAAGCTGGCAAAAAAAGCTTCTCCAGGACCCGCTCAGAGAAGAGGGCTGGGCCTGTCTGAAAAGGACATTTATCTCCCCCAGAGGCTGGGTCTGTGTTTGTAGTCCAATGAGGCACCAAGGGGAGGGCTCAGCCCCAGCCAAGAGCTGCTGATTCTCATCTGGGAACAAGTTCATCCTGGAAGGCAGACACCCCAGGAACCATGACAGGGCTGGACTATGAAATAATTGGCCAGTCTACCGTCACCTCCTTCCTCCTCCCCAGCACAGCTCTGCAGATCAGTCAGCTGGACAAGAACACGGGTTAAAAGTCGCCCTCAGGCACGCTGGTGCAAGCCTGGAATCCCAGCACTATAGCCGGAGGCCATCTTGAGCTACTCAAGACCCTATCTCAAAAAGCCAACCAACCAACCAACCCACCAACCAACTAAACAACCCACCAACCACAGCAAACAAAGGAAATCGCCCTTTGGTTCTAACCCCAGTCCCAGAGCTCTGGTGACATCTTCCTGTATACTGAGGCCGGAGGGGAGAGGCAGGGCAGGGCGGAATCTCAAAGTCAAATCTCAGGCACTTTCTCCTGGTGCGGGTTACACAGGGCCACACCCAAACCTTCCTTTGGCCACTCCCTGTGAATCATCCCGGTCTGTCTGGCAGGTTTCATAGTGCCACAGCTGGCATATGAGGACAGCAGCCCTGCTCCAGCCCTGGCTAAGCCGCTCTGTGTGGGGAGGATGTTCTAGCCAGGGCAATTGATTCCAAGACCTCTAGGCTCACAATCCCCACATGATCAAGTTTTTCTCCTCCTCCTCCTCCTCCTCCTCCTCCTCCTCCTCCTCCTCCTCCTCCTCCTCCTCCTCCTCCTCCTTCCTCTTCGTTGACAGGTTCTCATGCAGCCCAGGCAGGCCTCAAACTTATAACCAAAGGTGACCTTGAACTTTTGAATTTCTGATCCTCCTGCCTATGGGAAGTTTTATAGGTATGGGCTGAGATTATAGGCATGAGCCACCAAGCCCAGTTTATGCAGGGCTAGGGATCAGACCCAGGGCTTTGCTTACTAGGCAAACACTCTACCAACTGAGCTACATCCTTAGCCCCTCAAGTTCCTTTTATAAAATGATGAGGCATTTGTGTGTAACCTGTGTTGCAGGAGAATTGTTTGTACAGCCGTTCCACTGTGCCAGTAAAGCCACCTTGAATCGAACGATGGAGTCAGCGATTGGCTGACTGGGATTAGCCATAGAAGTGATTTCCGGGTCTGGTGGTTTGGGGCGGGGCCGGGGGGTGGCGGGGGCCACGACTGGTTAGCTACTTCCTACCATATGGGCCTCCCCCAGACCTCCTGTCTGGGCTGCTAACCCAGGCCAGTTAGGCCACTTTGAGACCTGCTGGGGGATCGGGTTTTACTGCTGTTACCACAGCAAGCTGCCCAGGGGCCCCAGCTGTGCACCACCGGCATCCTCTAGCCAGCTGTGCTGAGTAGTGACAGCAGGACACCATCCCTCCCTCAGCCCTGCTCTTGCATGAGCCGGTGTCTTCAGCTCGGCCACCAGCCTTGCGGCACAGCGATAGCCATCAGACTACACTCCAGGTCAGCCACCCCACGGCTGCTGCTCACGCTCACAGCTCCCCCCACACTGTGTCCTGCCCTCCACAGCTGGCAGCAGGCAGGGCGGTCCTATCCCACACTGCATCCCAGCCGTGTGGATTTCTCTTACAGGTTTTCTTACATTAGCTCTTCAGACAGCTCACCCCCCAACCCCATCCTGCATGGCGAGTGAGCAGTCACAACGGCCCCTGATGTGCCCGCCCTCTGTGCCAGCATGGGCAAACATCATCACTGCAGCGGATTACCCACACAGATCTCCGCCTATGCTGTCAACATCATCAGCTCTAGTAAGACACTTGGGAATTTTTTTTTTTTTTTTGGTTTTTCGAGACAGGGTTTCTCTGTGTAGCTTTGCGCCTCTCCTGGAACTCACTTGGTAGCCCAGGCTGGCCTCGAACTCACAGAGATCCGCCTGGCTCTGCCTCCGACACTTGGGAATTTTAAAACAGGGAATTAGGTGTTTTTTTTTTTTTTTTTTTTTAAAGGAGGGGGAGTCTTTCCCAAGTTAAGAATCGAAAATATTAAAATGCAGGGAGTTAGGACCCTGTTTAGTCCTACTATGGATGGCTTGCAAATGGAAAAATAAATGAGGGGATAAACAACTTAGCTGGGATTGATATAATGTCGATTATAATTAATATCAGTTTGGTATTAAAAATATCATATTTTATCCTTAAAGAGTGGTTTGATAACTGTGACAAATATGATAATTTGATGGATAAGATACAAGCCTTAAAAAGATTTACTATTGGTAGGATACAAGCTTTAGAACGACTTACTACTGATAAAATACAAGCCTTAGAAAGACCTACTAATGAAAATAAGAAAAATACTCAGACACAGACAGAGGAATTTAGAGCAGAACCTACCACACCATTACATTATTAAACCGAAGAGGAGTGGCCCAAGGTTATTAGAAAACCAACCTTAATCTATCCAGTTAGGACACAAGAATGACTACCAGATGATAGACACCCCCAAGGCTATGCTGAAGTTAACTGGGATCCTGTTGAAATGTTAGATTTGAAGAGATTTAAGGAAGCAGCCATTTCATATGTTACACACTCACTCTTTGTGCAGCAGATGTTAACTTCATGGGAAATAACAACAAAAATTAATCCTGAAAAGATTTAGCTACAGCAATATTGGAAGCTGGTCCTCTAATAATAATTGGAAGTTATAATGGAGAACATGGTGGAGAGATGAAGCTAGGGTTGTAGAAGAGCAAAATAGGGCTAGAAGTATTGAAATTTCCCAAGACCAGCTCTTGGTGAGGATGAACATGCTGATTTGCAAAGACAGTCTAGATTTGATGATAACACCTTGGTGCTATGTCATATAGCAGCTTTGAATGCTTGGGACAGGGTTGAAGAATCAGGAAAGAGGACTGAGTTATTTACTAAAATTATACAAGGCCCAAAAGAAGCCTTCACTGATTTATTACAAATATTGACTTCAGCTGTAAATAGAATGATATCAGGTACAGAAGTTAGACAAATATTAATTGAATCTTTGGCTTTTGAGAATGCTAATTTAGACAAAATACAAAAGGGTGATTAGGCTTTTAAAGACAAGATCATTACCCATAGATGAATGAATCCAAAATACAGTTGATACTAGATCTCATGTTTATGATGCTGCTTTGAGGGGAGAAGTAATTTCCAAAAATTTTAAGAAAAATCAAAACATTAGATGTTCTAATTGTGGTAAACAAGGTCATTTGAAAAGGGATTGTAAGCAAGATGTTGCTAGAAACAGTATTTTTTCTGGAGATAATCCAAACAGAAGGCCCTAGGCTTCTGGAGTATACAGAAGGTGTGGCAAAGGCCAACACTGGACTAATGAATACAGGTCCACATGGGACAGGCAAGGTAACCCTTTGCCATTGGAAAACATCCCAAGGGGCCTCCCACAGTATCAAATTTAGTTCAATCATTTCCTGTCAGCATCAGAGAAACTCATCCACAGAACAATTAAAAGACTTAATACCTGTTGTTAAAAAACACACACACACTGTTCTGGATATGACCAAAGATAGAACAACATCTATAGATACAACAAAAGGTTCAGGAGAGATCAGAAAACAAATATTTTGATAAACTGCTATAAATGATAAGAGACCAAAGCTAAAAATACATGTATATGGCATTGAAATTGAGGGTTTGATAGACATAGGTGCAGATGCAACAATAATTTCACCAAAATCTTGGCATCCTGAATGGTGTCTTCAGGAGTTGAAAATGCTCAACTACCTACAGGAAGTAATCCAAAGAGTATTCAAAGAAATGAAAATTAGCAGATCGATGTGTTTCATTTTTTGAAGTTTGAAAAATTAAAGTTTGTATACCATACCACAGATACATATTCAGGGTTTCAACGGGCAACTGTTCTGAGTTGTGAAAAGGCTGATTATATAATCACACATTTGTTAGAACTTATGGTCATCATGAGTAAATCTGTACAAATTAAGACTGACAATGCTCCAGCATATGTCTCTAGTAAAATCAAACCGCTTTTTTTTTTGCATATTGCAACATAAAGCATATTACAGTTATGCCACAAAATCCTATAGGACAAGCAATTATAGAAAGATCTAATCAAACTCTAAAAGGTATGCTTAATAAAAAGAAAAGGGTAATAAAAACACCCAGAGATAGATTACACAATGCTTTATTAACTTTAATTTTTTAAAATGGTAATGAGAAAGGAACAACAGCTTCGGAGAGACATTGGATAGTAAAAAAAAAAAAACTGCTGAACTAAATCGGCCTGTATACTTTAAGGATGTGTCAACCTCAGAATGGAAACCAGGATATGTGTTATATTGGGGAAGAGGTTTTGCTTTTCTTTCCACAGGAGAAGAAAAGCTATGGATACTATCAAAATTGATAAAGATTAGATTCAAATAGGGGAGACTTCTTGATCAGGAGAGGTGATATTTCATCAAACAGCATGACCATTCAACCTGCCAAAAAGGAAACTCCCCAAAGTTAAGATTGAGGCAAGGTTTTGTTTTTGTCTTTCCAGGAGAATAAAAGCATCCAACTAAGGAATCTGAAGACCGCTGGACAAATGAGACATCTGAAGAAGGATAAATCATCCAGAGAAAATGCCCTAAGATGTAGCTAGAGTTTTCTTGCCTGGCCCACAGTCAGGACAAATCTCTCTCACCCGCCAGTCCCACAGCCACTCAGACTGGACCAAGTAAACACAGAGACTTATATTGGTTACAAACTGTATGGCCGTGGCAGGCTTCTTGCTAACTGTTCTTACAGCTTAAATTAATCTATTTCCATTAATCTATACCTTGCCACATGGCTTGTGGCTTACTGGCATCTTCACATGCTGTTTCTCATCATGGCGACTGGCAGTGTCTCTCTGACTCAGCCTTCCACTTCCCAGCTTTATTCTCCTCCTTGTCCCGCCTACACTTCCTGCCTAGCCAATGGCCAATCAGTGTTTTATTTATTGACTAATTAGCAACACATTTGCCATACAGAACATCCCACAGCACTAAGAAAAAGAGTAAATTGGCCTAATGGTATAGCACACTTCTAATAGGCTAAAATCTCATAAATCTTCCCAAATGTTTGTTTCTGCTGTTCTCTACAGACATATAAGGCAAATGGTTTTTGTAGTCCCAATTCAATTAAAAATTAAAGCTGGCTTTGGAGTTGGAGTGTGGCTCTCTCCTTGTGTAAACCCAAGCATACTTGTTAAAGGAAAATCCAAAATCTTTGTCTCATGTCAGAAGAGCCACCTGGTACGGGACAGAAGAAAAATCAAAATTAGGGACTAGTCTATTGTTACTAATCTCATAATCCTTTGGTTTTATTTTGACTTTTTTTTTTTTTTTTTGGTTTTTCAAGACAGGGTTTCTCTGTGTAGCTTTGCGCCTTTCCTGGAACTCACTTGGTAGTCCAGGCTGGCCTCGAACTCACAGAGATCCGCCTGGCTCTGCCTCCCGAGTGCTGGCATTAAAGGCGTGCGCCACCACCGCCCGGCTTATTTTGACTTTTAAAACTTCTTTTTTTTTGTCTTTTTTTTTCCAGAGCTGAGGACCGAACCCAGGACCTTGCGCTTGCTAGGCAAGTGCTCTACCACTGAGCTAAATCCCCAACCCCTTAAAACTTTTCTTAAGGTATAAATATTATCTCAAAATTTATAAGACTAATATATTTATATATTTAAACTTTTTGCCATGATATTAGTGGTCATAGAGTACTAATTGATTCTAGAAATAGGTTTCATCTAGCTTCCTGTTTGTGATTTCAGGCTTGAGTCTGAAGCAGGTAACTAGGAACTAAGTTTGTGTACTCTGCATGTATTAATAGATTGTGGTCCTTTAACCTCTCTGATATCTGCTGCATATGCCATTTAAAATGTTTAAGTTTCCTGCAGTGAACCATGACCATTCCTAACAGCAACCTTTGAAGTCTCTAAAAGGATGTTGGGGCCTCACAATGATGAATCCACCTGGATTGTGGTAATGCCACTAAGCTGACAAACACCACTTGAAGATCAGCTTTGGACTACAAACTGCTCAAGACAACTTCAAAGCAATCAGCTAAGATGGTCCAGCCTCACATACTACTCCAGTCAGGACTTCAGATAAGCTCTGCACTTTCCCATCACACCGAGACTGGACAACAGCTAGCTCTCCCAGAACCTGATCTTTATCTCAATTTTTTCAGAGTCCCCTAAAGATGCCATCACCCCCAGACAACAGGAAATATATTGTTTTTTTGAGACAGGGTTTTTCTGTGTAGCTTTGGAGCCTTTCCTGGAACTCACTCTGTAGCCCAGGCTGGCGTGGAACTCACAGAGAGCCATCTGCCTCTGCCTCCTGAGTGCCTGGATTAAAGGCATGCACCACCACTACTACCACCACCACCACCACTACCACCACCACCCAGCAACAGGAAATAATTGTTTGGGTTTTTTGTTTGTTTGTTTTGTTTTTGTTTTTGTTTTGTGTGTGCCAAAACCTGAGATTGAACCAGGGAACAGGGAATAATATAAGAACACAACACCCATTTTCCCAAGAAGTGGAGTGGGTGGTTTTTGATTGTTCTATGGATGTTTGACATTGTTTGGGGGATTGGTCACAAGTTGTTATTGGTCATGGTCAGGGAGGAAACTAAGCAAAGGAAATTAGATTCAGGGAGCTTGTTCCGAAAAGAAAAGGGGGAATACAGAATTTTAGTCTAAAAGGGTAGATTATTGGATCTACTTTCAAATTAAAAAAGCAACTGCTAGTCTCAAATATTTTACATTGGTATGAATTTTTGTATATTGATACAAATTTAAGGTTATTTTTGTTATACTTTGTTTCTATTTCTTGTCTAAAGTATCACTCCTATGTAGCTCATTTAAAAATGTAATGTAAGCCAGGCGGTGGTGGTGCATGCCTTTAATCACAGCACTCAGGAGGCAGAGGCAGGTGGATCTTTGTGAGTTCGAGGCCAGCCTGGTCTACAGAGTGAGATCCAGGAAAGGCGCAAAGCTACACAGAGAAACCCTGTCTCAAAAAAAAAATAAATAAATAAAAATAAAAAATAAAAAATAAATAAAAATGTAATGTAAATTTCTAGTCCTTGAAAACTATTTAGGATAATAAAGAAATACAGGCTAGTAGTTAGTTGTCTGTAACAATCAGACTTATAGTCATGTTAGGTATGTTTTCAAGGTCAATCAGAGACATATGTTAAATAGATAGATGTCTTCAAACACTTCAGAGACCTACAGAATATGGGATTTTAATGTTTTAATAACATAAGACTTTTCATGACAGTGAGACATGTCTGTTCCTGGCAGCACCAATTTACTCAAAAAAAAGATGGCAGGCATCAGAGAACTTCCATATGGAGTTTGATTTCATTCGTGTCAAAGTTATCTACTGGGCAAAGAAACTGCCCTTTCCTCAATTGCTGACACTATGCTCTCCAAACTGGACAAACAGGATACAAAATAAGGCAACTGCTGAACTTTACCAAGACAATGTAGGACAATCCTTCAAAATTCCTGCTTCACAGGAAAGTTTGTTGGATATTTTAGGCCCATAGGATGAAGATGGATGTCCCAACATTACAGAGGAACCCTGGGGTGACTGTCCAGGCAGCCAGATGTCTCTATCATTTCTTATTTTTGGAATTTGTTTGCTCTGCACTTCCTGTTTACTCAGGTAATATTAAATCCTTCTCGGGTCTCTGATGGGGCTGAAGATTAGATAGTTATAGTTACAGTTTTCTTTAGTTATGATAGAAAGTAATTAGGTACAAAACTTTGGATTCACCAAGATAAGATAGATAATACATACTTTCTCTGACTTTGTCAAATACTAATGGACTGGACATTGTAAATGTATTTCTTACTTGATAATTTTTTTTTTGTTTTTTCAAGACAGGGTTTCTCTGTGTAGCTTTGCGCCTTTCCTGGAACTCACTTTGTAGACCAGGCTAGCCTTGAACTCACAGAGATCCGCCTGCCTCTGCCTCCCGAGTGCTGGGATTAAAGGTGTGTGCCACCACTGCCCAACTGATAATTGTTCTTATTATATATAGTTTTACTATGTTAGAGTTAAAAACCTTTCTTTTTATTTAGACAAAAAGGGGGAAATGTTATGGGAGAATTTTTCATAAAATCCTACCATTCCACTGTGCCAATAAAGCTACTTTGAATCAAAGGATGGAGTCATCGATTGGCTGACCAGAATTAGCCATAGAGTTCATGGAGGACTGAAGAGGTCTGCTAGAGAGGACAGGAAGAGAGAAGAGAGGATTTCTGGGTCTAGTGGTTCTGGGGATGGGGAACGTGGAGACAGGGTCAACCAATCGACCCTCTGCTGTCCTTGGATTTATCAGGTCTTTATTTCAATGTCTGGCTCCTGAGTCTTTGTTACACTGGAACAATTTAGATATTCGTTACAAACCTGTACACTGCCTCCTAGTCACCTGATGTCTCTAGACCGCAATAGTCCGAAGACTCTAAATTCTGTGTATCACTGTGCTCACAGTATCACTTAGGGCAGATGACGAAGTAAACAGATTTGTAGAGTATGAGGAGGAATTTTCTTGCGTGAGAATGTTTACAGCGGAAATTGGGACAGGAGAATGGGCAAGAGCAGGAAAAGTTAAAACTGAAGGGGGTAGGGGGCTGGAGTAGAGCAGAAGGGGCTGGGATGACGCAGGGGCCCATGAAGTATTTATTGCTCACAAGGTCTAGGTCCCAGTCCCAGCTTAGCTGGGGGCTGCTGAGGAGCCTGAGAGTAGGCTCTGTCCCCTGGGCCCTGGTTTCCCCTTGGAACAGAAGGAAGGCAGGGCCAGCATTCACTCTCTGCCTTTCCTGCTTTGTTGGGTTTCTCACCACCCTCCTGGCTGGTCGAGGGTACGGATGCTGATCTGCAGAAGGGCTCAGACTGGCTGGGAGCTAGTCCGTCTTTGGACCTTTGCAGCACCCAGCTCTGGAGTTGTGGAAGGACACGCCGTTGTCTCTCGATCCACTAGGACAAGGAGGGTCACTGGCAAAGACGTCAAGTTAGAAAGTCTCTGTGACCTTGAGTGAGTCATGTCCCCTCCCTTCTCCTCTTTACCCCTCCTCCTCTTCCCCCTAGCAGTTGCCTGCCCTCCTTTCGGGAGGCCAGCTGCCTTGGCCTCCGGCCAGGACTGAGGCTGAGCGTTGTTGAGGTTGCTGGAGGCAGGAGTGTCTGCAGAGTGCAAGAATGTTTCCACTCTGCTGAAAGGAAGGCAACAAGGCCCTCTGGGTTTCTTCCCCACTGGGCCAGAGGGCTCGCCTCCTCTTCCCTCAAACTGTAGGAGCCCCTCTGCCAGCTTTGTTTGTGTCTGAACAGATATGAACCCTGACACCGTTGGGGCGACACAGAGGTGCCGGGCTCTTAGCCTGAACTCAGGGCCCTGGGCCCTTGAGGCCCTTACAAACCTGAAGTCTGAGCCAGGTGCCAAGGATCTGTGAACGGTGGGCATTTTTCTCCTTATGGCTTTAGGAAATAGTGCAAAGAAAGTGGAATACAGGCAGATCTTAAAGTATCGCTGAAGGCCGTGGGTTCGAGAAGGCCCCCCGCCACCTCCCCAGGGTGGTATCTGCAAGCCCTTTGCAGGTTCTCTGAAGCGAAAGATGTCTGCTTGTGTGCAAGCTGACTAATGAATGGGAGGAAACATTGTATCATTGTATTGTTTTTATAACAGGCTGGAGCCCGAGATGAAACACTGTTCTAGGTATGTGAACTGTACTTTCACCCTTTACAGGACAGTTTAGAGCTGTGTGTACTAGGGATAAGGGAGATGGAGCATATGGCAAGTTAGAGAGATAATATGACATCCATACCATGAGCTCTGACTCCAGGAAGCAGAGGCTCAAAACGGTAATAGGCTTCCACAACTGGACTCTTGCTTCTTTCTCCCATTTAAAAAAAAAAAAAAAATCGAAACCGGGTGATCCAAGGCTTTGTTTGAGCAGAGGTCATGCGCCGTCCCTTCTGTGTGGCCCTCATGGTCCAAAGCAGTGTCCATCAGATGCACATTCAGGAAGCAAGATCAAAACAAAGACAGCAGAAGTATGGAGGGACAAAGAAAGCCAAGACCGAGGAGTCGCAGGAGCTGTCTGGGATGGCTGTGCCCCCATTTCATTGGCTAGAATTACTCACATGACTATACTCTAGGGCAGAGGAAGATGGGAAATGCTTCTGTTGTTTTTTGTTTGTTTGTTTGTTTGTTTGTTTGTTGAGACAGGGTTTCTCTGTGTAGCCCTGTCTCAGAATACACTCCATAGACTAGGCTGGCCTAGGACTCAGAGAACCGCCTACCTCTGCCTCCTGAGTGCTGGGATTAAAGGTGTGTGCCACCACTGTCCGGCTGTTTATGGTATTCGACTAAGGCCACAAGACCGTCTTTGTGGGAAGAGAGGTGGCTACTGAAAGACAATCTCTTCCACAGATAGTGTTTCCAATAGCTTTCTGCCGTAAAGCCCACGAGTTTCTGATCGTCAGACTCCTGTCACTAGAGGGAAGGTCTGAGGCTTGCCCTCGACTAGTACCTGACTGGAAGGGTATGCATGAGAGAGCTGAGAGAAGACAGAGCAGGGCCTCAGGGAGAAGGCCGCAACAGGAGAGGGCAGCCTCTCCAGTCTCCACGCTGACTGAGTGCCACCCCAGTACGGAGGCCTCGCGCGCGCTGTGCTTGCGAGCTCAGCAATCACACCCTTGCCTTCCTGGGCTGCAGTGAGACGTTCCCTTAAGGCAGACGATCTGTGGAAAGTACACATCTCCATATCTATGTGAACATGAAGGTGACGCTCTTGTCCACTACTGTCGCAGAATTCCCTGGAGTCACCTGCAGTTCATTCTGGAATCGGCTTAAATGGTTTTCTTTGCCTGCCATCACCTTGGGAACCACGGTGGCCCTCTTGGCCGCACACCTGTTTTTCTTCTGAGAAACCGCCCCTCCTCCATCCCGGATCCAGTACAGGAGGTCCTGGTAGGGTGACTCTACCCTTTCTTCTCAGTGTGGTGGGCACCGTGCCCAGGTCTAGCTGGTCAGAGTCATAGTGATGGAATCCAGGATCAGATCACAATCCAGCCTAGGCATTCTGAGACCTGGGAGACTGGGTCTTTTGCTCAAGTCCTTAGGGGGTAGAGACAAGGGAATCTTTTCTACTGGGAGCACATGCTGATGATATGCTAATGCTAGTCTGGGATTGCTGGTGGCTGTTTTTGTTACCATAGAGAGAATTTGGCTGAGAACAAGGAAAGGCTGGGATATTACTCAGTGGCAGAGTGGAGGTCTAGCATGTGTGAGGCCCCCATTACTGGTGTGTACGGAGCCAGCAGACCCTTAATGACATCACTTGGGCCTTTGGGTCTAGCCATTCCTGATGCTGAAACACCTCTGGATTCTCTGGTGACCAGTCAATAATCCTCTTATCTGTTTAAGTCGAGTTAAGTGGGGTTTTCATCACTCCACACTTGCAAATGAAAACGTCCCGATGTGCCAACAGAGACAGAGTCCTGTCTGAAAGCAGATAGAAGAATGTTGGACTCCTGAGAGTTGTGGGGGAAATGGGTATGTTAGCTAGTGTAGGTTGAGAATGAGCATGTGAGCTGAGTGTCCACAATGTGTGTGAGTGTTCGTGCTGTGTGGAAGTTGTACGACTGCGTGTGACTGTGTGTCTGAGTGTGTGTCTGGAGGGATTTGTGTGAGACGTTAGTGGAGCACGAGTGTGACAATCAGTGTATCTGAGGGTGTGTGAGACTCTTTTCACAGAACTAGGATGACCTTTAGAAAACATGCAGGCCCTGCAGAGGATCCCACAGCTCTTAAGACAAGCCTAAGCCCTGGACAGGTGGAATCCCTTCTTCTTGGGGCCTCTTGGAACTTCTTCTGTCCTCAGTCCCCTCCTCTGTCTTCCATGCGGGCAACAGCTGGTCATCGCCGCCGCCCCTGGCTTCTGCTGACAGACAGCTGCAAACAGAAGCCGCTCCTGTAATCGGGTGGCTCTGCCCTAAGGAAGAAACACGTACTGCCACGGCCCGGGAGCCTGGAAATGGTGGGAGTGGAGCTGCCCTGGGGCCCGGGACAGAGAGAATGCTGACAGGAGCAGCCCTTGTGAAACCTTTTCCTGACAATGACGGGCCTGAAAATCCCCAGGCCTCAGTTTTCAACTACCAAGGTCATGGGCTCCTTTGCCGAGAGATGCAGTCTTTGGAGGCTGGCAATGTGCTCTCTGCTGCCATCTACTGGGCACTTTCCTCTTGCGGCTGTGGCGAGAAGCCAGACTGACTGCCCTGGGCCAAAGCAGCTTCCTCCACCTTTTGGCCATCCCAGGCAGCACGTGGGTTGGGATGGGGCTTCCCAGGGTTGAGAACCCGGCTTACTCATTGTAGCTCTTGACATTTGCTCGATGTAGCTGTCCCCACCTCAGGGCAACATGACCAGAATGACAGACCAACCTGCTTCCGTGGGTTTCCAGACTCCTCCACCGGTAGGATTGTGCTGAGCTGGCCCACGCCTGGTGGAAGATGACAGGGCCATAGACACCTAAGCGCCTGGACATCATTAACCTCCAGACAGAAGACAACACCAAAGTTCAGATAATTGCCCTCGGCACAGAAACGTGTCCGTACCTTTCTCCTCCACTCTCTGTCCTCACGGTCCTTCCAGCTCTCTCCACCCGACTCCTAACCTAGGGTCCCACACCACAGCCTCTCCCCTCCCCCAGCTACTCTTGTAGAAATAGAAACATCCCCTGCTGCTGCCAACCCCTGCCACATACGACCTGTTTCTGTCTTCTTAGGTCTGGGCAGATACTCCCTCTGCAACTGAACCTTCTCACTCCTGGCTTCTGCGGGGCATCTCTCTGCCGACCTTTGACCTGAGCTTGAGCTCAGGTGGCCACACTCTTGACTCCACAGGCCTCAGGGCCCTTCTCCTACGCTGCCCACTGTTTCTGCCTCAGTGACATTCAGGAACTCTGTGAGCCTCAGGAACTGTAAATCTCATTTCTGAATGAGATGACTTGGTTTGCTATCCTCTGCTCTAATACACTGTGTATCTCTCATCTGTGGGTCCCCAGGGTTATCCCAGCTCCATTCCTGCCTGCTGGAGCCCTATAGGCATGGATGGCTTTCAGGCTGGTGCCTTCCAGAGAACTCAGGAGCTATGTGATGGACGTTTCATCTGCTTTATACCCACAGTGCATGGCAGGGTTCTGGCAAATGGCATATGGCTGGCTCTTGGTAAACGCTCACACAAAATAAGCAGCTTGATCAGACCAATATGTTCCTGTCATGAGTAACAAGAATTTTCCCAGTGTGCATTCTGTCCAGGAATTTGCTAAATGCAATAGAAAAGTCCTTACCCAGTCCTCAGACTGTTCAGGTGGGCAAGACTCCTATGAGACCCATTTTCCAGGGGAGGGATCTGGGAGCCAGATGGTAAGTGACGTTAAGCTCTTGTGTTTCCAGTGTCCTGGACCACAGCCGTGCACACCCTTGCTTATGTGACGTTCTCTGCCCACCCCCCCACCATCCTACCTCTCTCTTTCCCCTACCATCCTTGTCTGGGCCAAAGGTCTTCCCTCTGCCCTCACTCCAGGCTTTGCCCAGGGCCACAGGAGTTAGGGTGGGTCTGCAGCAGATGCCAGGGGCCCAGGTGCCAGGGCAGCTGAGCAATGGAGGAGAGGAGAGGCACACCCATGCTCTCCCATTTGGCTAAACAAGCGTCAACAGGCCCATCGTGCCTCTCAAAGCTCAGGTTCCTAAAGCGAGCTTGGAATGAAGGGAGAAGCGTCGGCAGAGGCAGAGACTCAGAACCCAAAGCAATCACGGGCCTGTTTTTTTGACCCTGGGCCTTGCCCTTGTTTCCATGTCCCTGTGTTGGCAACGAGAAATCTCTGCCCCTCAGAGTCCTGGGGAGGATGGGACAGGCTTGGCACGAGAAGGCATCCAATGAACTGTCGAGGGTGAGGGCACGTGATGAGATGGTCAGTAGCTTGGTTGAGAGGCTGGGAGGAGGGAGAGAACAGGGAACCTGGTTCAGGCACAGGTTTTTCTGGTTAGGGAGCTAGTGTAGCCTGGGAGGGGAGCTGTAGCCTCTGGGAGAGGGGGAGCTGCCTTGCTATCCCAGAAGGGCTGCTGACTCATGGTCCTCCTCTTTCTTGTCTTAATTACTTTCTTTGTGCTTACGAAAGCGGCACATACTCATTGTACAGAGAAGGCAAGCAGCTCCTCATGTTTGTGCTCCCAGACTTAACTGCTGTTGACATTTGGGCTATGTTCTTCCAGTTCTTTCTTTCTCCTTTTTTAGGCACTGTGTAGCCCTGGCTGTCCTGGAACTCGCTGTGTAGACCAGGTTAACCTTGAACTTGCAGAGAGATCTGTCTGATTCTGCCTGCCGAGTGCTGGGATCAAAGGTGTGCGCCACCATACCCTGTCCAGTTTTCTTTTGGTGAACATGTGTCTCTTCTCTAAGGAAAGAAACCTGCTCCTTAAGGATGGTGTAAATCTGTGCAGAACAGTGGACAGCTTACTCCCTTCTTCACCCTCCTGGAATTATGGCTGTTCAGTGAAAGGATGAACGGTGCTGGTGGTGGCACTGGTTACCGAGTGGAAAGGTCACGGTCACGACAGAACCCACTGTTAGTGTTTAGAGCTTTATTAGGAGGGAAAAAAAGGGGAGGGAGGGAAAGAGAGGAGGGCCAGTCCTGGTGGGGGAGGGAAGCGGGGAGCAGAGAACAGAGAGAGAGGGTGCGGGTTTACCTCCGGCTTTTTTTTTTTTTTTGGTTTTTCGAGACAGGGTTTCTCTGTGTAGCTTTGCGCCTCTCCTGGAACTCACTTGGTAGCCCAGGCTGGCCTCGAACTCACAGAGATCCGCCTGGCTCTGCCTCCCAAGTGCTGGGATTAAAGGCGTGCGCCACCACTGCCCGGCTACCTCCGGCTTTTTAAGGTGGGGATTGTGTGACCACGTGGTGGTACGTAGTCACGGTGGGTACCTAGTCACCATCACCCATTGATGATGTAAGATGAAAGACCCCGAGGAGTGAGGGCAGGATCCTAACATTCAGAGCTCTGGGGGATGCTGTATGAATAGCTTTGTCTGTTCATATCCACAAGTGGGCCTGAAGGACTGAGGGGGTGGTTAGGACTCCAGACACAAAGGCCAAGAGTGCCCTGGTTCAAGTCCCAGCCTCCAGCTTAGCCTCACCCAGCCTTTCCTCCTTCCTCCAGGAAGTAGGAATCATGACAGCCAGTCTTCAAGGTATGGCTGAGACAATTAAGGATGCTGAGTTCAGCACCCTGTCTGGCTCATCAAGGCTGAGCTGTTCTTAGAGACACACAAGGAAGCCTCCACTTCATTCCAGGCACATTCTCCTCTTGGATAATATGGGAGAGATTAGTCACAGGGATTCTGAAACTCACCCCGAAGATGAGAAGTTGGCATCTTGAGTCACAGAACCATCAGTTGCATGAGCGTGGGAGGAGAGGAATTAAGATTTCCCAGGCTGAATGGAAGTTCCTGCAGCCTGGTCTGCAGCAACCCACAGTTGCTGAGCTTGTGGGCACCAGTGGTGATGGGTTCTGAGGGAGGCTGGTCAGTCCACCTGGGGCTATTCCCTCTCTCTACCCAACCACCACTGACATGGGGGGAGGGGCGGTGCTGAGACTCAAACCCGGGATCTTAGGCGTGTTACACCTCCCCCCTCCATCTACCCTCAACCCCCACCCCAGCTCTCTGCTGTAAAACCTCCCACGTAGCCTCAAGGTTTCCCACCCCACCCCACCCTGCCCCCTTTTTAAATCCAGATCTCATGTAGTCTATCCTGGGCTGGAGTTGTTAGGAAACTGGGGCTGGCCTTGAACTCCTGATTCTCCTGCATCCTAGGATTACCAGAGATCTTTACCAAGCTTCCTGTTTTTTATTTGTTTTCTGAGACAAGGTGTCTCAGTATGGCCCTGGCTATCCTTGAACTCAGAGATCCGTCTGCCTCCTAAATGCTGGGATTAAAGATGTGGGCCACCCTGCCCAAAACCCCTTCCAACTTTCTTAGCCTAAGTGAAGGCATGGGAATCTGCCATTTGAAGACAGGCCCAGGGAAGGGTGGGGGATACCACCCCTGTTTACCTCTGGCAGCTTGCATCCCTTGAGGCTCGAGGCTCTGCCCTGCGCGCGCGCGCGCACACACACACACACACACACACACACACACACACACACACACACACAACAAAGAAGCAAATAAACAAATAGCATCAAGCCCAAACTTAACTCAGGGCTGGTTTCTTTTTCTTTTCTTTTGGTTTTTCAAGGCAGAGTTTCTCTGTGTAACCCTAGCTGTCCTGGAACTCATTCTGTAGACCAGGCTGGCCTGGAACTCACAGAGATCCACCTGCCTCTTGCCTCCTGAGCCCTGGGATTAAAGGTGTGGGGCCACCACCAACCTGGCATTTTTTTTGTTGTTTTGAGACAGGATTTCTCTGTGTAGTCTTGGCTCTGTGTAGTCTTGGCTGTCCTGTAACTCGCTCTGTAGACCAGGCTAGCCTCGAACTCAGAGATCCGCCTGCCTCGACCTCCCAAGTGCTGGGATTAAAGGCGTGTGCCACCACGCCCGGCAGAAAGTACAGTTTAAAATGCAAAACCAGCCGGGCGGTGGTGGCGCACGCCTTTAATCCCAGCACTCGGGAGGCAGAGCCAGGAGGATCTCTGTGAGTTCGAGGCCAGCCCGGGCTACCAAGTGAGTCCCAGGAAAGGCGCAAAGCTACACAGAGAAACCCTGTCTCGAAAAACCAAAAAAAAAAAAAAAAAAAAAGAAAGTACAGTTTAAAATGCAAAACCAGCCGGGCGGTGGTGGCGCACGCCTTTAATCCCAGCACTCGGGAGGCAGAGCCAGGCGGATCTCTGTGAGTTCGAGGCCAGCCTGGGCTACCAAGTGAGTTCCAGGACAGGCGCAAAGCTACACAGAGAAACCCTGTCTCGAAAAACCAAAAAAAAAAAAATAAAATAAAAATAAAAATAAATAAAATGCAAAACCTTCTTCAAAAACAGCAGCCACAAGGAAGCCCATTTTCCCTGAACCGACCACAAGAGGGCGCCCTGTGCCCCAGCCCGAGTTTTCAAGTTTCCAGGAGCAACCGCATTCCTTCTCTTAGTAAGCAAAGACCCTCCACCTGGGAGGAGCTTGGGTCTGGGGCACTGTTTCCTGGGCTGCCAATCCGGTTTTCTTTCTTTCCAGGACAGATGCCCGTGTCATGGCACTTAGGGATGCTTATGAAATTGTTACAGCTTAAGGACAAGTATGAGGGGTGGTCTCAGCTACAGGGGCTGAATGCAGAGTGCAAGCTGGGATCACCTTCACAGCAGGATTTCCCTGGCTGCTTTCGAAGGCTGGACCAGCACCAGGCATACTGTGCCCACAGAAGATTCTGAGTGGTGTTAAAGTGAATACAGATCTCTAAACAAACCAGGGTGTGGTGGCGCACGCCTTTAATCCCAGCACTCAGGAGGCAGAGGCTGGCAGATCTCTGTGAGTTCAAGGCCACTCTGGTCAACAGAGAGAGTCCCAGACAGCCAGGGCTATGTAGAGAAACTCTGTCTCACCACCACCTGTACCACCACCCCAAAAACCTAAGCGATAAAGAGGGGTACCTCTGGGATCCTACTTGCTGTTCTTCCCACCTACCCCTCTACCTGGTGTAGCTGGAGAATTTCTCTCCAGCTCCTGCCAAGTCTCGCCAGTCACGGAGCCCACTTATAAAATAAACACACAGACTCTTACATTATTTAAACTGCTTGGCCATTAGCTTAGGCCTATCATTGTCTAGCTCTTACTCTTATATTTAGCCCATTTCTATTAATCTATACTTTGCCACGTGGCTCGTGGCTTACTGGTACCTTACATCTTGCTTCTCATGGCAGCGGCTGGCTGGTCTCTCCCTCCCTCAGCCTTCCACTTCCCAGAATTCTCCTCCCTCCTTGTCCCGCCTATACTTCCTGCCTGGCCACTGGCCAATCAGTGTTTTATTTATACAGAACGATATCCACAGCAACCTGGAGACCTTGCAAATCTCGGGTCACAGTATGTGACAGTGACCTGCTGGCGGTTAGCTGGTAATCAGTGGAAGCTCTTTCAGAAGGAACTATGGCAAGGATAAAGGCTCAGTCCTTGAGAAGATTGTGACATCCAGCTGGATACTGTTTCAAAGCTGAAAGCACAGACATATGGCAGGAGGCGCCCTTGGCCCATCTCTGTTAGGCACCTAAGTGGCTGGCAAGATCCTGGAGCCTCAGACCCCTCTTCAGGAAAGGTGCTCAGGCCTTTCTCTCAGCTTGTTCTGGGGCACAGAAGATCCATGTCGGTGTCCCTTGGCACCTGGGAATGACCACGTCAAAGGGCTTTTTGTAGTCTAAACACAGAGGTTTGGGGAAATTGCATGAGGCATGTGACTGTCTTGAGTGTCCCCGCACCAAGTGTCATGGTGCATACCTATAACCCCAGCGCTTGGGTTCAGTCATATTTATATGTATATTTCTGTGCAAGTGCTCATGGACGCTAGAAGATGGTGTAGAATCTTCCAGAGCCACATCCCTGAATCTCCCAACATGGGTTCTGGGAACTGAAACCATGTTCACGGGAACATCAAGTGCTCTTAACCACTGAGCCATTTCTGCAGCCCAGCCCCAGCCCTTGGAGACTGAAGAAAGGACCATTGCAAGTTCAAGGCCAGCCTGGGCTGCATGGTGGGGCTACATATGAGACCCTATCTCAAAAGAGAGAGAGAGAGAGAGAGAGAGAGAGAGAGAGAGAGAGAGAGAAGAAGAAGAAGAAGAAGAAGAAGAAGAAGAAGAAGAAGAAGAAGAAGAACAAGAACAAGAAGAACAAGAAGAAGAAGAACAAGAAGAAGAAGAACAACAAGAAGAAGAAGAACAAGAACAACAAGAAGAAGAAGAACAAGAAGGAGAACAAGAAGAAGAAGAAGAAGAAGAAGAAGAAGAAGAAGAAGAAGAAGAAGAAGAACAAGAAGAAGAACAAGAAGAAGAACAAGAAGAAGAACAAGAAGAAGAAGAAGAAGAAGAAGAAGAAGAAGAAGAAGAAGAAGAAGAAGAAGAAGAAGAAGAAGATCCTCATAAGTTAGCTTTGTGGCCTGGGGTACAGCTGAGTTGTCATTGCCGAGCTGGGCTTATGGCCTGAGGTCACTCAGAATCACATACCCGTGTGAACATTTGATTTTAGATCGTATTTTCTGGAAAGGAAGGAGAGGGATTGCCATGTGTTAGATCCCAACTCCTCTGTGGCCCTTACTTAACCTTAAGGGTCCCCATCCCCCCACAAGCCTCTACAAGGACATACTTTGAGACATGGCCTGGAAGCATCCGGAGACACCAAGAATGTGATGGGCAGCCCAGATGTGGCTCCTGGTTGCTGTCTGTACTGATCTCTGGAAGTGTCTGGCAAGTGGAGGCACTTGGGGGTTACAGCAGTGAATACTGGGTTATTCTTTCTCACCCCCATACTCCCAGGAAGAAACAGGACACGAAGCAAAGGTACAGCACTTTATTAATGTGGAAGAACACAGAGAGGAAGGCTTGCTGTTCTCCTCAATGGGAAAGCCACGGGGGGAGGGGGGCCCAGGGGGAGCCTGAGGCAGCCAGGTGGGGCACAATATGATGGTGGGATTGTAAGCATTGGCTGGATTCTAGTGTCACAACCCAACCCTTGAGTGTGGCCTGAGGGTGTCTTAACCTCTTTCAGCCTTGGGCTCTTTGTGTGCTGCTTCACTGGGCGGTGTGAGCACCGAGCGATGCTGTGAGTGTGTAACCTAGGGCCTGACAGATGGTAAAGAGCCAGAGAGTGGGGTCAGCAACAGCCTCAGAGTAAGAGCAGGGGGGGGGGTCTCTCTTCAGAAATGTCTCCTGGATGCTTGCTAAGAGCATAGCTTGCATGTCCCTGGGAACTAGCTGATCTCTGGAGATGTGATGCCACAACCAAAAAATGAGGGTTGTGGAGCTATGGGCAGTCGCCACCTCTACCAACTCACTGACTGTCCCTTTGGGACAGTTAAAGGAGAGTTCTAAGGTGCATGAGTGTGTGTGTATGTGTGTGTGCGCGCGCACGTGCATAAATGTGTGCAAGGGGTTAGTGTCCTCTCTCACTCTCCATCTTGTGATTTTTTTTTTTTTTTTTTTTTTTTGAGACAGGGTTTCTCTGTGTAGCTTTGCGCCTTTCCTGGAACTCACTTGGTAGCCCAGGCTGGCCTCGAACTCACAGAGATCCGCCTGGCTCTGCCTCCCGAGTGCTGGGATTAAAGGCGTGCGCCACCACCGCCCGGCTCCATCTTGTGATTTTGAGATAGTGTTTCTCACTAAACCTGGAGCTCCAGACTGGCTGACTGCAGAACTCCGGGGTCCTCCTGTCTCTCCCCACCAGCCAGGGTACCACACCTGGCTTTCTGCATAGGCCCTGGGCGCCCGAACTCAGCACTTTACTGAATGGGCCATCTCCCTAGCCCCCAAAGTTCTAGTTTTCCCCTCACATTTATTTATTTTTATTGTGTGTGAGCATGCTTGCTGCACATAGCACGCCATACGTGTGGAGGTCAGAGGACCGTTTTCAGGAGTCGGTTTTCTTCTTCCTTCACGTGGGCTCCGGTTTGATTTGACAGAGCGCCTTTCCTGACAAGCCACCTCATCTCCTCAGCCCAAGTCCCAGTTTAATGCCTGGATTTCATGAAGGATTTTTAACATTCATCCAGTCAGCGTCCCATACACGTAACTGGAGAGGCAGTCTTTTTATTTTTAATTTTTGTAATTGTTGCTTCACCTTCCTCCCCTCAAGATAGGGTTTCATTTCACAAGACTGGCCTCAGACACACCATTTAGCCAAGGGTGGCTGTAACTTCTGATCCTCCTGCCTCTCCCTTCCATGTGCTGGGATTACAGGCATGTACAACCACACCTGATTTGTGCTAGGCATGGAACCCTGGGATTCACACACTCTAGACAGGCCCTCTACCAACTGAACTATATCCTGGCTCTAGATCTTTTTGGTTTTTTTTTGGAGACAGGATCTCACTATGCAGAAACATGTAGCACTATGTAACTCTGGCTGTCCTGGAACTCACTATGTAGACCAGGCTGGCCTCAAACTACATTTTTGTTTTGTTTTGTTCTTCGAGACAGGGTTTCTCTGTGTAGTTTTGGTGCCTGTCCTGGATCTCGCTCTGTAAACCAGGCTGGCCTTGAACACACAGAGATCTGCCTGCCTCTGCCTCCTGAGTGCTGGCATTGAAGGCGTGTGCCACCACCGCCTGGCTCAAAGCAGTTTTTTTTTTTTTTAAGCACAGCAAACAGAGATTTATTAAGGAAAAATGAGAAAGAACTCTCAAGGGTTGGAAGGCAGGGAGCTCTAAGGGAGGAGTACTTGGCCCTACTTTTCCTTTTGGCTCAGACGTTCAAGGCCAGGGGCCACGGAACTTGAAACCTATCCTGGTTCTGCTGTTTGCTGTCTAGGTGAACTGGCACTGGTTTGGACCTAAAGAAAAGCCAACGGTAAGCCGAGGAAGCATCTCTGGCAAGAGATGAATGAGGCTGAAGCATGTCAGAGGCTCAAAAGAATTGGGCAGAAAGAATTTTGGTAGAAGTGTGTAGAAACAGGAAGGCAGAGCGATTCCTGCTCAGTGTCTGGGCAATCAGTGTTCTTGCAGTGCGCAGGACTACCACCAGGGGGCGGTCCAAATCTTGTATTTTCCTACCTCGAACGCGCTCTTCCTGCGGCTGCGGCACTCCAAATCCAACGGAGAGGAATGGTTTTGAGTTTACCTAACTGATCTAATAAAATTTTAAAATAAATTTGTGTATGGCTTTCTGAATAATGTGGATACGGGCCTGTGGCCCCTCCTTGCCATAAGGCCTGCAGGGAAGGAATGCGGAGGGTCAGGGTGGAGGGGGAGGCTGCCTCAGAGTCCTGCTTCAACCTCTGCGACTTGGGACAAGTTTCTCAAGAGTGAGGCAGTTCTGAGGTTCCCACATCCAGCCTCCTGGGGGATGTTACAAAATGCCGACCCAGTGGAAAGAAAAGCAATACAAAGGTCACAAAGGATGTCCCGAGCGAGGCCTCTTACCTCCAGTGTGCCGCCTTCTCCTCCCTCATCCCAGGGAGGAAATGCCAGGATGGGAAGGAGGCAGATCCCGCTGTTAAGCCTTGACCTCAAGAACAGTATTTCCAGGAATCCCCATCTTAGCATCCAAGGGATTCCTGGGAAAACTGGACCGTGAGGACAAGGTGGGAGAGGGAAGCCTTCAGCACGTGCCACACCCCTAGGGACCGGGCACTTTTCTCTGCATCCAGCCCTAGCTCTGGCAGCCAGTGTGGGGTGCTGCAGCGTCCCGCCCTGGGAAGAGCAACTAGAGCTTGGAGTGGCTTGGAAAGTACCTTCCCTGTGGTCAAAGGCCAGCCTGCTGATGTTGATCAGAACTGATCAGAAAACATCTGGGACCAGTGTCCCCTCACCCGCCCCATTGCCATAGGCCACAAGTGCTCTGGCCAGGAGGGTGAGTTTAAGCCAGTTTGGGTGAAGTCAGTTCCCACGCTCTGGCATCTTTCTCACTGGTGACCAGCGGGTCACTTAAACTCTGGGCCTTGCTTGTAAAGTGCCATCAAATAGCACCTACTGGGTGAGGAGCCAGCATGCAGAAGAAATCGAGGCCACCGGCCTCTTACAAGTGTGTGGTCCTGACTCTGTCACTACAGCAGAGAGTACACAGGACCAGAGTGGAGTGTGTTCTGTTCTCCTACACTCTCCCACTCCCCGGTCCCATAGTCTCACAGGGGATAAGAAGTTGGACCCCAGCTCAGCACGTCCACGTGTGACCTAAGGCCAGCCACTTAACTAAGACTTAGTTTTCTCCTCCGTGAAGTGGGTCACCTTCTTCTGACCAGGCGTGGGAGGTTAACTATCACTGGGTGGATCCCAGTGGCTCTCCTCTGCTGCCCCTTGCGTCTCCGAGGCCTCTAGGACAGGGTAGACATTTGTGACATGCCTGGGCTGGTTTAGCCAATAGCACAGAGCCAGGGTTAGAGGCTCAGAGAGTGAGGACTTTGACCCCAAGCCCAACAGGGATGTGCAACATTTTGACATTGCCACATGATGGTGTCATCTACCATGTGTGGGGCTGCCAGGAGCCTGGGCCGCTCCCTCCGGGATGGAAGAGCTGTTAGGGATTGTCTGATGGTCTCCGGAGATGAACGGGTTTTAGTCCAGAGTCATTTGTAGTGGGGATTCGAGTCAGCAGTGTTGAGAAGGAATCTGAGGGTGTGCCGGAACCCTCCCAGAACGGATAGATGCCGTGATTTGTTAGCAGTGTGTTCTTTGGGCTCAGGAAGAGAAAGTGGAGGCAGGGTGTCGGTACCGGCCGCCACTGAACGGACCAGCGCCCACTGGTGCAGCGCGAGCCGAGGACCGTCACCACGGACCGCTGACGGGGAGCCTAGGGACAACCTATAGGGCCTGTCACCCCACGTCAACACTTACCACGCATGTCCCGGAGATGGCTGCAGAACAACTTCTCTCTTCCTGAGCTACAGTGCTTCATCTCAGACTCCCAACTGACCAGAGATGCAGCACTGCACCCCAGGCCGGGAGACAGGCGCTCCGCGCTCACGCTGCCACCGTCCTCCTGGGCAGGAGAAGGCGTGTGGGCGGGTCCCGTGGCCTCCTGTCCGTCCCGTCCCGTTCTTCCCTTGCCCTGGAGCCCTCTGCGACTGAAATGTCCACTTGCATTTCCTTTTTCTTTAAGTTAGCTTTCTTGAGGTAGAGCCCACCCAGTTAAAGTGTGCAATGACTTTTTTTTTTCTTTCTTTCTCTGCAGTACAGGGAATGGAACCCAGGGTCCTGCACACGTTAGATAACCTCTCTGGGCCCACTCACCTTGTGGCTCCTGCTCTTGTCCCAAACCCATCTCTGTATGCACTCTAGGGAAATGAGCACTTGTGAGAAACCGTCCCTCACTTCTTTAGACCCCAGGACACCTTCTTCAGGTGCTTGTCCACCCTGTGAACTCTGTTTCTTCCCAACTCTTTTTTTTTTTTTTTTTTTTTTTTTTTTTTTGAGACAGGGTTTATCTGTGTAGCTTTGCGCCTTTCCTGGAACTCATTTGGTAGCCCAGGCTGGCCTTGAACTCACAGAGATTCACCCGGCTCTGCCTCCCAAGTGCTGGGATTAAAGGCATGCCACGTGGATAATTCATTTACTTCTGTGGGCATGGCTTGTATGGGAACTTCCAGGTGAGCGGAGCGCTCCCACCCCAAACCACCCACTCATCCTGCTCTTGCCAAGATCCCAGGGCCCCCAGAAGACCTTTGCTTCATGGTGACTGTGGTGGCCTTGATGCTGGATGACACATACTTTCAGGGTTGTCTGAAGAGGGTAGGCAGCCTTTCCTGGGGGCTGGGAAAGAACAGAAAAAAAAAAGCCCATTTCTATTTTTAGGAAGCCCATAGCTTGTAGGCCACCAACAGGAATCTAGCAGCAACCCCAATTTGGGGGTGTGGTGCAGGAGCAGTGGGAAAATGCTCTCTGATTTGTCACTAAGGCCAGGGTACTTCTGCCCTCAGGTGTCGCCAGCCTCAGAAACTTTCCACAGCCCTCTTACCAGGAGATCCGGACACGGGACTCTCTACGAGTCAGAGCATCCGGTCCTTTCCACTCCACTCCACACAGATCCCACGGACCCTGGGAGAGACATCCCCGACCAAGGGACATTTCAGCATGTAGCTAGTAGGGGAAGTGGGACACAGCAGAGCGGGGCTGCCAGGAGTCCCACTGAGTCTCTGCCTTCCCCGGGGTGCAACCGTGCCCAAAGCCCTTCGGTCTTTGCTTTCTGGGGGCATGCAGACGGAGTGGGTGATTGCTGGGAGTCAGATGGTGACACACCGTCTGAGTTGTCCCCTGCCACTTGGTCTGCCACCCTCTCCCCTTAGTCTCCTTTCTTTTGTTGTTTCTTTCCAGAAACAGAGACATATGTAGCTCAGGCTAGCCTCAAACTCGTTCAGTGTGTAGAAGTCCTGATTCTCCCACCTCCACTTCTGGAATGCTGAGATCACAGGCATGGGCCACAGTGCCTGGCAGCCTGGGGTCCTGTGTGTGGGGAAGAAAGCCTGGCTCGGGGCCTGGCTCGGGGCCTGGCAGGCGACCGTGTGGCACTGATGCTGCATTCTCCTACCATTGTTTTAAACTATGAATAGTGCCAGTTTCCCACTTATAACAGGCATTCCTATTTAGGTGTGTAAAAAGATTCACCTCACACTCTAAAATACAATTGCAGACAGAAGTGAAAAGCAGGACATCTGATGGCTAGGTTTGGGGCAGGATGTCAGGGCCCGTGCTACCTGCTGGACAGCTTGTGGGGCTGGGGAAGATCACCTTGGGTGGGGGACGAGGAGTGGGGGGTGGGCGCAGGCACCCAAAGATCTGATATCGTCTGGGTGTGCAACAGGATCTGCACAGAAGGTGGTCCATCTTTCTTAAGGAGAAGTCAATGGCCAGACGGTACTGAGGGGTAGACGTTCAGCCAGGAAGGGTCTTTGTCCTTGTCCCGTCCTTGGAGAAAGACTGTCTACTTCTGTCCCTGTGATTCTAGAATAATCAACCTGGTGACTGTCTAACTGCGCATATCCCCATAGGTCTCCAAGGCTCCAGAGAAATAGGATTTTCCTGAGAGTCCAAGGCACCATGCTGGGTTTCTTAACTCAGAGCAGCCGCCAGGCCTGGCCCTTCCCCTTAACCTCCATGCCTGAGGTCTCAATTTCTCCATCCTCTGGGTCTAGGACAGGCTCTCATAGTTGTGCTAGCTCCTTCAGCAGACCCAGTACCGCTTCTGCGTGCTGGGGGACTACGTCCCCGCACTCTTGGCTGGCACAGCTCCAATATTGTGCTCACCCTTGCAGGGCACAGAAGACCGAGGACTAGGAGAGCCCCTGAGCAGGGCATGGGGGCAGACTCGGCAGAACTCCAGAGAGCCTGTGAGAGGACTGCCAGGAGCTTGTGGTCAGGGAGGTTCCTTCCTCCACCCACTGGGTAGCTCAAAAGGCCTTCTGGAAGGGTTGGGGTGGGGACTGGGATGGCGGGGAGGAGCAGCGGGGCGGGAAGGTGCGCCTTCTGGCTCTCTGGCCCCAGAAACATACGTGTACACGTGCTGGGCTGGTAGGCAGAGCTTGTCCGGACCCCCACCCCCACCCCCAGCCTCCTTCAAGCCGGGCTTCACTGAGAAGAGATATGTAGCCTTTCTGCATCATTTACGCCAAGAGAAGCTCCATGGCCCAGAAGACGAGGAGGGCTTGGGGGTCCAGGCTCGATCTCCAGTCAGCACAGCTGTTTCTCACTGGGTCCCTTCATCTCTGGGGCTTGGTTCCCCGTTCCGTTAAAAGAGGTGGCTGACCCAGGCGGACTCCCGGATCTTACCTGGTGCTCTTGGTGTTGTCTCTCAGCAGCTTTGGAGGCCTGCTGCAGGGGGTGACCCGCTTTCTCTCCTTTTCCCACGTCTTCAGAGAATGTCTCCAGGCTAGGGGATCTCTGGCTTCTGTGTCTGTTGGGAAGCTCCTGGGAGTGGGGGTGAGAGGAGGGAAGGCTGAAGCAGAAAATAAACAGTGGCTGTCTGGATAGTCTCAGGCCCAGGCTGGACGCTCGCTCGCTCGCTCCGCTCCTCGGTGGCTCCTGCCCTTATATGGCAAGACTGCTCCGAGCCAGGAACCCTGCCCGTCATTCCTCACCTCAGGCACCACTGGTCACCTGGGCTGCTGCTGAGAAGCTGGGCAAGGCCCAGCACATATCCCGGGAATCATCTATACAAACTGAGCAGCCATCTTACTCTCTGATGGGTGCAGCAGGTGGGAGGGAACAGTCTGGTCCAAATTTAACTCCCATCTCAGAGTCCTTTCCTTCTTGGGACCTCTCTTTCTCTCTGTGTAAAATGATAGTACGGAAGAGGAGTACATAACCAGCCCCATGGGGTGAGAGCAATTGCACCCCCCCTTTTGCAGAAGGGAAAACAGGCCCAGCGAGGCAACGGAACAGGAAACGAGGTGGGATTTAACTCAGGGCTGTCTGGTATCAGGGCCTGGTATCCGGCCCCAGAGCTCAGAGTGGGCTGATGGCATTAACACAGCATAAAGGGGCGAATTTAGTCATCACCCATGCTCCCGTAGGAAGTTGATTGTGTTGGAGGTGTGCCCCTGGGAAACCAGGAAAACGTTGATGCTCCACACACAGCCCAAGGGGAACAGTTCCACCAGGTAGGCGATAAGCTGCTGACTGGGTGTCCTCAGCATATGCCACAGGGATGGGCAATAGGCTGTTGACTGGCTGTCCTCAGCATATGCCACAGGGCCCGGTGCAGATTAGGGCCTCAGAGGAGGGATGTGTGGAAATGCCGAATGAATGAGCCTTGCTGGTCACAGCTGTACCCTGATCACAATTCCAGCTCTGCGGCCTGGTCTAAGGATCAGTTGAAGCGATGGGTAAGAAACCACGGAGCTGGCTTTGTTCTCCCGCTCACAGGTCCCTTCTGCCCTGTAAAGTGACCTCCAGTGTCTCCCTGTGACGCCTCCTCAGCTCTTTCCCCTCCATCCTGCTGTGGGACTGAGGGGGCAGATGTGTTCAGGGCCTAGGCCCTGGGCTCTGCTTGGAACCTCAGGCTAGGCCCAAGTCCCAGGCCAGCAGCAGTGACCGTGGGAGAGGCTGCAGAGGGGGAGCCCAAGGGGGTGGAGGGGGTGGGCTGCTGGGAACAGCTCAGAAATGTGCCTCACACAAGCACTAACATCCTGTGTGCTCTCAGGCCGGCCCTGGAACCTCCCTCACCCCATCCATCATCCTGGCATCTTCTCCAAGGCTCCTTCCTGGGGCTGGGTGGGGGAGGGGTTGGGGGCTCAGGGCTGACTGTCCCCATGCCAGAGAGAGTGCAGCTGGCCACTCTACAGGCCTGCTTAATGTCCGCCAGAGGGTCGCAGAGGAGGACAGCCTCCCAATCCAATTTGTTTACAACAGTCTCTGTAGCTCATTGGCTCCCAAGTGGAGACCGGCTGTGTGCCGTGTTGGGGTGCACGTTCGCACACATGAGGAGGCTACACAGGGGTGAACAGGTGGGCCGTGTTACATAAGCCATACCTCCCATCCACAGACTAGTTCCTTTCTGCTGCCCTGCGTCCCCTCTCTCTTCTCCCACCTCTGGTTTTTTCCCTCTGTTTATTCCATCCCTGATAGATCCGTGCCAGACTTCTCTACACTGCCTCCCTCACCTTGCAATTCGGAGTGTGCCCCTCCTCCCTGCTGGACCTCAGTTTCCCTAGCTGTGTTACAGAGGCCCCCTCCTTTCCTGTGTGATACCGAATGCGGCACTCTGCATGCTCTGACCCTGGCAGGACTGAAGGATCACCTCCATCCCTGGGAGGTACTGTTCTCAATAGTGTAGTCCTTGCCCAGAGCCCCAGGACCCCAGGTACCCCTCCTACAAAACTCTCCCGTCTCTAAGGAAGATGACTGTTGTCTGTGTCTTCCTCAAGCCGAACCGACGTCCTGTTGCTGTTCGAAGAGAATGGAGCGGGATGGGAAGGGTTCCCACACCTGTTGGGTCCCCTCGTCTTTGCTTCCATTTATTCCTCCTCCATCCCAGCCTCCGACATTACTGAAAGGCCGCCCTGTGGCTAGGCTCTGCTTTTGAGACTCCTAGGCCTGGTTTCCCGAACATTGAGCACTGGGATGGGGAGCTTGTCTGAGGGTCCCAGGTTATTCCTAGAGCTCCCTGAGTTGGGGTGTCTATGGGGGCCATGGAAGGGAATACTTACAGTTCTGGGAGCAGGGCTACTACTGCTGTCCTTTCCTGGTTCTCGGGAGGATTTCTCTTTGGAGGGGGTCTTCATTCTCCAGTGTAGGGGGGACACCCTACTAGCTGCCACTCTTGCCTGAAAAGAACAAAAATCTGGTTCACAGCATGCTGTGACCAAAGTGCTGAACCCCCAGGGCCTGCTCCTGCTATTGCTCTCTGAGACTGAGAAAGGGCCTGGACCACTCCTAGCCCAGAAGCCTTGGGCTGACTTGCTGAGGTTTGTCAAGCCTCGTGGAATTTTGTCCCTTGAGCCCTACATGGCCATGATCCCTGCGGTGCCCACCTTGCTTCCAATGGTAGACTTCAGGGAAACTCTCAGCTCTGTGAGGAGGAGGGATCACCTTCCCTTCCAATGCAGCTGGACCCGTCAGCAAAAACTCTGCTCTGCAAGGGCGTTGCCCAGAGGCGCTGATGGCCGGTGGTCCCACCTCTCACATCACAAATGTGTTGGGGAAGGCCACAACCGGGGGCTGACTCGGTGACCAAGACTGCAACCTCTTCCTAGCACAAGGCTCCTGGCCTTGTAGAATGGCCTCAGAACGGTACAGCAACTGCTGAGGCGGGAGGGGAGTGAACGAGGCCTTGTAGTTTCCGCTGGGTAATCCACTGACCAGTATTCAAGGCAGACCAGGAGCCAGGCTCGGCTAGCTATCCCCTGAACTCGGATGACCACAAAGCAAAGTTCACGTGGTCAAGGTCATTGCCAGAGCCAGGACCGTCTCCCAGGGAACAAGTCACAGCTGCTCTCTTGGGAGAGACTCCGTATCTTAGCTTCCCTTTGTGAGCCCCCTCCCACACACAGGTTCCATGGCTCTGGACGCTGGGAGCCCGTTACCACTACATGCTTAGACAGAATACAGGAGAGGTGGGCCGGGCTTTGGAATCTCATCCCTAACCCTTCCTGGCTGTGTTCGAGGATCCTTGTCTTCACGTGGCTTCTGACCTCACATCCTTGGTTTTGACAGTCAGGGGCAGCAGCTATGAGCACAGTTCGAGGCGCATGGCAAGCCAAGACTAAAATGGCTGCGGTTTCTATCATTAGCATGCATGGTAAGTGCAGGGGCAGGAGGGGCATCTGGAGGTGTGGATGCTGACTACAGGAGCCGCCACCACCGCCTGGTCCCTTCTCATGTTCCCTTGTGCCCAGCTTCCCTTGGCTTCTGTTCCCAGAGCGCCCTCAGTCCCTGGTCACCCTGTAAAGTTCACCAACCTCACACGCTCCCTACTTCCTCCCCAGGGAATGGTGTTCTGGGACTCTTGAGCAAGCCCTGGGAATGTAGCCTGAGGTGAAAACCAGCAATGCAGGGAAAAGGGAACGGAGGGAAGAGAAAGGGGCCCCTGGCTCCTCTGGATCCCCCAAGCCTTGTCTCCAGCAGCTCAGATCCTAGGGAGGGTCGGGGGGTGAGAGGAAGGGCCTAAACACCTGGATCCCTAATTTCCAATGAGAGCAAAATCTGAAAAGAGGAGTTGGTTTCTGCACAGCTTCCCTTGGCTCCAAGCAGGATGGGGGAGAAGAGTGGGGAACTCTTGACGCACCTCTCCCTTGCTGAGAATGTTTGTCCAGTTCTCATTAGGAGCCTTCTTAGTGGGATTTTACAAACGAAGGAACCAAGTACCCCCTCAAGGTCACAGTCACAGAGCTCATTAGTCTAGGAGTCCCAGATGGCCCCATGCAGTCCAGCACGCACTGTCCTGGCTCCGTCGAAGCTCGGATTGTCCTGCTTGTCTTGGAGGGAAGGAGGCTGAGAACACAGCATTTTTAGTGTGGACAGAAGTCGTCAGGGCCCTGGCAAGGCCACCAGACACTGGAAGCAACAGTTTGCTTGTGGGTGCAGCTGTCTCTTTCCTATGCCATTTCTCGCTTGGTTGTTGAGTATCTGTTTAAACAGACACACAACCCCACCCCACCCCCTACCGTTATAAAGGTCGTGCTCTGTCTTATTTGCCTCTTTCGGGTTTGTGTATATGTTTGTGTGCTCCTGCGTGTGCGTGTCTGTGGTGGTGGGGATACTGATGGCCACAAAGGAGGGGAAAGGGAAGGGAGACAGCAGCTGCTGGGGGAGGGGCCTGTGGTGCAAAGGGACAGCTCCATCTTGGGTTAGGAGTACATGTATGTACCAGTGAGTGTGAAGACCAGAGACTGGCATTAGGTGTCTTGTATTGTTCTCTAACATTTTTTAAAAGTGTATTTAAGCATGTCTGTGTGTGTGTGTGTGTGTGTGTGTGTGTGTGTGTGTGTGTGTGTGTAAGTGCAATGCCCTCAGGGGGCACCAGAAGGTGTTGGATCCCCTGGGACTAGAGTTACAGATGGTTGTAAACCATCATGCGGGGGGCTGGGAATGTGGGAATCGAACACGGGTCCTCTGTAAGATACAGCCGGTATTCTTAACCACTGAGTCACCTCACTACTGATTGTCTAGCAAGGTCTAAGGATCCTTCTGTCTTGGCCTCCTCAGCACTGGGATTATAGGTGCTGTCAGAGCACCTCGCTTTTATGTGGGTGCTGGGAATCGAAATCCAGGTCCTCAAGCACGGGGAGCACTTTCCCACATGAGCCACCTCCCCAGCCCGTCTTTCATGCTTTGCAAAGAAAAGGAATCTCCAGGACTGCAGGGCTTTGTAGGAACGGTCACGCTTCCTGGAGAACAGATACTGGTTTCTTCTGGACTATTTAGGACAAGGAAATTAGCGAGCAGGGATAAAGCTCCTGCAGCTTATGTGCATAGGTCTCCCCCACTCTGCCTGTCAGGAGTCACATGTGCAGGACGTGGTGGGAGAGGAAGGGACTTCATGGTGTCAGGACTCTCCCAAGTCCTGCCTGTGCTCATCCCCCTTTCCTCCCTGCTCAGCTCAAAGCAGGCGTCTCAGTGAGCTGCACCAGGCCCTGAAAACACGTGCGGTGCGCCCTGCTGGTCTCACGCCCTGGTTCAGATGAGAACACTGGGCCACAGAGGCGAAGCAAGGGATGCAAAGGAAGAGCTTGAAGTCAGGGATCCAACAGACATCCCGCTAAGGTCCTGACCGCATCTGTTGACTGAGAGATGTCATCGGTCCACACAGGGGGCCTGTGGGAGGAAGGTGGGGGTGCAGAGGGCCTTAAGTTCCCTGGCTTTGAAGATGGAATAATCATGACTTCCTTCTCCAAATAGCTTTTGGCCCTTCCTAGAAGCCAGATGGCGGATGTTTGGAATGTATGTTGTAAATACTGTTTCAGGAGGGGGTGGGGGACAGATGCGTCACTTTCTCCAGTGACTAGAAAGGAGATCTGAGGGAGGGCAAGAGGAGGGAAGCAGGCTGTGAAAGGATCTGGGGAGAGGAGAGAGAAAAGAGACACATGCATGCGTGTGTGTGTGTGTGTGTGTGTGTGTGTGTGTGTGTGTGTGTGGTGTGGTGTGTTGGCAGGGGTGGGGGGTGGGGGGTGGGGGGTGGGGAGGAGACACTGAAGGCCACAAAGGAGGGGAAAGGGAAGGGAGACAGCAGCAGCTGGGAAAGAGGCTGTGGTGCAAAGGGACAGCTCCATCTTGGGTTAGGAATAAATCCTCCATCTTCTAAAAATAACTCAGCCTTTCCCCCAGCAGGGCTGGCAGCAGGGCTGAGAAAGGCACACTTGCCCTTTTATGGTAAGAAAAAATTCTAGGAGGGAAGCTGGGCCGGAGCCTATAACTCTGGACGGAGTCCAACCATAGGGTCTAGGGTGGGACAGGGCCGGTGGGGGTGCAACTTGGTGGGATCTCCTGGCCAGAGTCCCCTGCTGTCTGTGAAGGAAGGGCTGAGAGGAGGGCGACAGGGTCCACCTGGGAAAGCCTTTCGGGGTCTGCCGGACGCTGGTATTGGGTCCTGGGGAAGCCCTGAGTATCTGCCGGATGCTGGTATTGGGTCCTGCTGCCTCTGGTTCCCCTGTTTCCAGGAAGAAATGGAGTCCCAGACAGGGAAGGAGAGTAGACTTCTTGTGCGGGAGCCCCAGGTTCATACCAGGTTCATACCAGGATGGCTTTTGTGCCCATCATTCTGGAAAGCACTGTAGACCATGGGAAGAACACTGACTTGGGAGTCAGAGACCCTGGGCCTCTTCCAGTTGGGACTTGCTTTGTTGCCTTGAACACTGTGCTGACCTTTTCCGGTCTTAGCTTCCCTCACTGAGATAATTTCATTTATTCAATTAATTTTATTTTATTATTATTGTTTTCAAGATAGCATCTCACTGTGCAGCTCTGGCTGTCATAGAACTCACTGTGTAGACCAGGCTGGTCTCGGATTCACAGAGATCTATCTACCTGCCTTTCTTCCTCCCAAGTGCTGGGACTAAAAGTCCGAGCCACTATGCCTGGCTGACTGAGATAATTTTAAAGAGCTTCCCAGAACCCCCCCCCCCCCCCCACCACCACCACTAGGGTTTCATATTGCATGGTTCAGGCACCTTGAACTCACTATGTATCCCAGGCTAGCCCTGAATTCATAGCAGTCTTCCTCAGATTTCTGAGTGGTGGATCGCAGGCGTGAGTCGCCACACCATGCTGGCTTCCACGATTTTTCTCTCTCTGGGAAGTTTTTGGCTGGAAAGTAAAGCTTGGGCATAGAAGAATCTGTAGACTGCGATTTTCTTTTTGTGGCCCACCTACTTCCTGTGCCAAATCTCCTGGGGAAATCTAAGATAAGTGGGGTAGTACATCATGGAGGCGGGGGGGGGGGGGGGGATCCTCTGCTTTCTTTTCTGGCTCCTTGGATCTAGACCTCACTGAACACACTGAGGCCAGAAGGTACCTCTTGTTCAAGGTCAGTCATGTAGAGAGCTAGGCATGGCCAAACAGAACCAAGGGCTTCCCTGTCCCAGGAGGCCTCCTCCCATTTGTAGTTCCAATAGCTTGGGGACCATCTCGGGCCACATAAAGGGACTTAGGAGACAGGACAGCAGGAACTGGCAATAGGTTACTAATAGCTGACAATGGACCATGACATGTTCTGGTTGGGTACCCGACTCTCCTCTGTCCCTGCCTTTGATATGCGGAGCCTCATGACCTCCAACATTGGCTAGAAGACAAAGGCGGTCTAAAGGATGCATCTATATAGACAGTGTGGTCTTGGAGCAGTCTCTCCTCAGCTTCTTTATCGCTGACATGAGGAGATGGAGCTCTGATGCCTATACACAAGGACTATTTTACCAGGAAGCTACCAGATTACCAGGCGCTACTCACGCATCATAAAGTGTGTTTTAGTGATAGCCAGCCTGAGGCAGAGGCTTATCACTCATGATCCCCCAAAGCCTAAGCCTCACACTATCTGCCTTTATTCAGGGAAATCTGGACTCTCTGTGCCCAGCTTTAACCTGGGTTCAGGAAGGCTCTAGTGCTGAGCATCCCTGCCCTGTCTGTTGGCCTGTGTGGTGTATGTTTCTACTGCTCCAGGACTCTCCCCAGGTCTGACTGGTCCCTGGGCATCTTCCCCAGACTGTTCATCTCCCCAGGCTCTAGAAGGTAGTGGAATACCTGGAATCGCTCCTGTGCCCCCAGCTCACTATACTGACTTTTGTGACTCAGCCCAGGGAAGCTGCTTGTTTTCCTCCCCAGCTTCCTGTCACAACTACTGCGGGGGGGGGGGGGGGGGGGGGGGGGGGGGGGGAGCGAGCAGAAGGAAAAACTGAGGCATCTGGATCGTAAGTCAGGCGCTCTCCTGTGACCCTGCTGGAATCTCCATGCAGACTCTCTGGAGCGTGTGAACGGGCTCACAGAGACTCTGCCCCCACGGGTCTCACTCCTGCAGGGTGGGAGGCCATTGGAATGAATGGTCCCCAGGGACCTTGTTCTCGTAAATAGGCTCCAGGTCTCTCTGGTCAAGCCTGGAGTCCCCTGGGAAGAGCAAAAGATCACAGTAGAAAAAGAGGAAGTAGGGGGTAGGGGAGCCTAGAAAGCCCCTGTGCAAAGTCAGGGCAGAACTGACGTCACATCTGGCTAGGATATGACATGCAGAGAGTCAGGGACTTACGTTCCATGGTTGTCCCATGGCAGCCTGAAAGTCAGGGCAGAATTGACGTCATATCTGGCTAGGATCTGACATGCTGGCAGTTGGGGACTTATGTTCCATGGTTGTCCCATGGCAGCCTGGGAGCGCATGTGAAGTTGCAGGCTGTGGGAAAGGCCCCACAGGGACTCTGATAGCTCACTTTTTTTCTGTGTTGTCATTATTAATCTTGCATGCTTCTTGGGATAAGAAGCTCACTACCTCCAAATCACTCCCCACCCCCTTTAAACAGACTATTGGAGACTCCTCTCCAGAGTGCCGATGCCAAGGCCATCTCTGGGGCTTCATGCATGCCCTGTCCTCTGGGCTGCAGAATTCCTGCTCCTCGGTAAGGTCTCGAGATGTTTGAAGATGGTAACTGGAGCCCGCTTGTCCCCTGTCCTGACTCTTCGGTTCCCTCACCTGACATCTGATATTATCCTATGGCCACATTCCCTCATCTTCCCACTCCTCTGGGGCCCTTGGTATGATGGCGTTTTGGGGGAAAGGGGACAAACAAATGAAAGGAGCGACAGAAACCAAAGAGCGTGCTGACTCCTGGAGCCACTTGGAGTTCTGAAAATCTTGCCATTTTGCCTCCCAGAGTCTAGTCCTCACCGTCCCATCTCCTCTCCACCCTGGCCCCCTTGACTCCTCCATCTGGAAGTTTCCTCTCAGATGGAGTCTTGGTGTCTACATGGACCGGCCATGAGCTGTCCCCCTCCCATCCCAAATGGCGCATCAGGACCTGAGGAGCTCGGCAGGGTGGGGCACCGCCCTAAGCACAATGGCTACAGAGCCAGGACCAGACCCTTGTTCAGTTCACCTCAGGGGATACCCTAGGCTCTTCAGGTTGGTGGCTGTATGCCTGAGATCTGCTGGCAAGTGAGGGGTGGTATCATAGCCACTACTTATGCAATGCGGGCCAATGGCCTGTTTTGACTCCTTCCCATTCCTGTTTGGCTGGGGGAAGCAGAGGAGGGAGGGCAGAGAGAGTTGGTTAAGTGGGGCAGGGTTCTTGCTAGCTGCATCCCTGTGATGCAGTTAGGGTCCACAGGAATACAGACTTGACATGGCTCTTGGGGAGGTGCGGGGCAGGGGGGGGCATCACCTTTCCTAGTGTTGGCCTAGCTCACTGTTCCTTCTGCAAGGAAGGGCCCTGTGGGGAAAGGGGCAGTCCAGGGCTGAAGAGGACTCCAAGCAGACACAAACCACCTGACAGGTGCTCACTGGAATAGTCTGGCCAGAGTCTGCCTTTTCTGTCCTCAGCTGGGCTGTGGTTGACAGTGGGAACTCTGTCTAAATTTCCTAGTTATAGTTATTCTTAATTTGGAAGGCATAGAGCTTCCTCCCCTAAAGGTCAAGGGTCCCATAAGGCTGGAACTGGTTCTTTCCGATTCATAGCCCTCTTGGCTGGTTCTAGGAGATAGCAGTTAAGCATATGGAGTCATCCAGATTTGGGGTTGAGTCTCAATTTTGCCCACTAACCTGTGTGACTTTGACCCAATAACCAGACCTCTCTGAGCCTCTGTCTGACCCAAGAGATAAAGGTACTTACCTCAGGGTACGGGCAAGAAGGCCTTGATACATAGCAGTTTGGTTGTGTGGGAGACTGAAGTGCTGGGATTGGAACACAGGACCTTGAGCATGCCAAGCTAGCACTCCACCATAGGCCTACAATGTGATAACTGTTTTTTTGAGACAGGATCTCATGTAGCCCAGGCTGGCCTTGAACTCACTATGTAGCTGAGTATGGCCATGAATTCTCGATTCTCCTGAGTGCTGGTATTATAGGCATGTGCTAACATGCTTGGCTTGAGAATTACTGTTTTCTTTCTCTCTCTCTCTCTCTCTCTCTCTCTCTCTCTCTCTCTCTCTCTCTCTCTCACAGTTTATTATTATTATTATCTTTATTTCATGTTCATTTGTGTTTTGCTTACATGTATATCTGTGTGAAGGTGTCAGAAGTCTTGGAACTGGAGTTACAGACAGGTGTGAGCTGCCATGTGGGTGCTGGGAATCGAACCCCGATCCTCTGGAAGAACAGCCAGTGCTTTTAACCACTAAGCCATCTCTCCAGCCCTGAGAATTTTTATTTTTGAAGGACGAGAGCATATTATTCCTCAGCATCCAAGCAGCTAGGACTCAGCAGGGCATCCCCTCCCCGAGAAGCTGTCCAGGGGTTGTCACAGCTGCTTTTCCTTGCGTAGTCCCCGTGGGCCAGTCATTGCTCCTTGGGCTTCAGCTCCTCTAATCCAAACAGCTCAACAAACTATCCTTGATATTCAGTAGCTTAATCTCCCTACGTTACAGATGGAGTGACGGAGGCTCATGGAACCACAGCTGCTTCCAGGCAAATGCAAGATTCAAAGCCAAGCAGCCTGGGCAGGACCTGGCCCTGTGATCCCAGCTTCCCGTGACTTCACATCGTTCTTATAGCATTTTGATCATCTCTGCCTCGTTTCTTCATCTTGGACACGGGGGACCTCCACCCTCACCTCCACCCCTGCAGAACTCTGTATCCTCAAACAGACCCAAAAGTGGCTTGAAGGAGCTGGGCCGTGTGGGCCAGGAGAGTGGGCAAGGCCCGCTGTGCGTCAGGCACATTTCAAATCGGAGGAAAGGTTTGTGGTGTTTGTGCGGCTGCCACCAACAGATTGTTTTGCAAGCAGGAAAATGGCTGACCCCAGAGCTCTTACAATGTGTGCTGCGGCCAGATCCCTGTGGGGTTTGTCTAAACAGGCTGTGAGCAGCGGCTGCTCCCTGACTCTATCCACCCAAGCCTTGCAGCTCACCCCCAGGCATTGGACCCAGGGTACACCAGGATGACTGCCGCTCAGCCCCCCTCACCCCTACCAGGGTCTTCCTGAGAGTCTGTGTGATATGGCTGCTCTAATAGTACAAATTCCTAGGTATCCACGTGGATGAGGACCAGAAGCCTGCAGAATACACACGAGTGTGCCTGCCTGCCTCCTTTCTTTCCTTCCTCCACACCCCTCCTCCTTCCCTTCCTTCCTTTGTGGTACGAGGAATGAACCAAGGGCCTCACACATGCCAGGCAAATGCTCTTCTACTGAGCTGCATCCTCAACCCTCTTCTTTACAATATTTGATGTATACAAAATATAGTATGTAATATATGTCAAGAACTCTTGTCATTTCTAGTGTGGTCAAGGGGAGGGATCTGCTCAGTAAGACGTGTAGAAATAGCATGATGAGAGAAAGAAGAAAGAAAGAAAGAAAGAGAGAGAGAGAGAGAGAAAGAGAGAGAAGATAGAAAGACAGACAGACAGACAATGACTTCTCATGCTGTCTTCAGGCCACACCCAGGGCCCAGCAGCCCCACTCCAGGTGTAAACTGGAGAAATTCTGGCCCCTGTGCTCAGGAGGGTATGTTTAAAACCGAACAAAAACCAGAGAGCATTTCTCATGCCCCTCCTCCTCTTCTCCTTCTTCTTCCAGGATGCAGCTCTGGCTGACCTGTCACTCATATGTAGACCAGGTTGGCCTTGAACTCCCTGAGATCCTCTTGCCTCTCACTTCTGAGTACTAGGATTAAAGGCATGCACCACCATGCCCAGCTTTCTCGTGGTTCTTTAAGCCACCCCAGGACCTGAGTCCCAGGAGCAGTTCTGATGGAAAACTGAATGATGTGGCAAGGCCACCGTCAAGGACCTTGGAGACCTACTCCTCAGAGAAGTCTCACCTGGGGAGTCACTTAAAGCTGCTCGGGTCTGTGGCAGCTCAGGGTCCAGAACTTTCTCTTCAAGAGAGCTGTATGTATTAGCTGTTCTCTAGCACTAGCCAGCAGGAGAAAGCACTGAGGTTGGCCACAGAGCTAGGGAAGCAGTGACTGTCTTCTCTGTTCTGGGACCATTGCATGGTTGAGTAACAGCAGTAGCCTCTTGGAGGCTTTCATCAAGCCCCAGTACAAATTCTGAGACGGGAGTCTCCTCCACGCCTGGCTTCCTCATCATAGCACTCAGGGGGACCAGGTGAAGAGCATGTGGGCGGAGGCCGGACTCATGCCTCCTACCTAATTTCTAGTGGCGAGAGCTTGGGTGGGCTGTGGTTTACGCTATAACCAGGGACATTGGAATCATTTGATCTCTCCTAAGAAGAACCTTGGGAGAACTACAATAATGCAACCATTTAGCTGATGTCTGGCTCCTGGGAATGCCCCCATACGTATTCTGTCCATGAGATTTATTGGACACTTGCTAGGAAGTCTATGGTGGCCATAAGCAGAGCAGGGAGTTGGGGGCTGTTGGTGGAGACAGCAGCCTGGGGCAGCCAACTCACATATACAGTGTCTGACCTCTCTGTGAAATAGGAATAATTGCACCTAGCTCCCCACGTCCTGCAATGCTTCACTGAATTAATTCATATAAAACTCTCAGATTCCTGGATCTCCTAAATGTTCAACAAACGAAGGCAATATATTTTTTTACTCACGATACCTGAAGGATCCCCTGGCTGGGCAGACACACATTCTGCCCCGGCTCTTTTGTCCGCTGATGCACCTAGAGCTATGATTTGACTCCGGGCTTGCCATTGCCCAACTGTGTCCTGAAGGTCTCAGATTGCTCTACATACAGCTCTGGGGGCTCTCAATGCTGATGCCTAACTCCAAACAGAGGGTGATCTCAAGCTGGTTTCTCTTTGCCCCTTGCCTCTGACTGGGATTCATTCTACCTCTCTCTTTCCAGAGCTTTCTCTCTCTAGGGCACTCTGGGCATTTCCTCTCTGGGTCTCATTTCCTCTCCCTAAACAAAACTGAGGCATATGTCTCTTAGTCCTTGCGATGGCCATGTGGAGTCAGAACTTAGGCTGTACCTATTCCATGGAGGGAGAAGCCTATGCTGACAGGTCAGATGACTGGGCCAAGCACTTTGACATGTAAACAAGCCAGAGTTGGGCCCTATCAGCTGGAGTTCAGTGCTTCCTTCCGAACCATACGGCCTTGGGTGACCAGGTGCAAGAAGGAATAGATGTTGCCCAGTCTGAAGCTAGAGGACTGTGTTCCGTTCTGGGCCCAGATGTGGCCAATGTGTAGGTCCAAGGAGTTGGATGCTGCCAGCGTGTTCCGATCTGAGCTCTGCCTGGCCCCCACGGGGCCCATCACAGGCCTTCCTTCCAAGGCCCTGGAAACCCTTCTGTGATTTCTTCACCCCATTCCTGCCCTGAGGTCCTGCACTTGTAGCTTATTGCATCAGACATCATCCCTGTGCCCACCAGAGACAGCCTAGCACCCTGGGGAAACCAGATCTAGGGATTCAGCTAGACACCCTGGGGATGCTCTCCATCACCTTAAGCTCAGCCTCCAACAGCTCCCAGGGCTTTGACCAACTGCTTGGACTCAAAGAGTCTGTGGCCAAAAAGTGGGTGCAGCCCAGGAATCTCCTGAGCTCAGAAGCCACACCCTGCATCTCCAGATCATTTGGTCCACTAGCTTCCTTACACATCCCGGTGGGGGCAATCTGGCCCAGAGAGGGATGGGTACCTGCCCAGAGCCGTACAGTCCAGCACCGAGTGCAGATCTAGGATGGAGCTCAGGCCCTACCTCTCCACTCTCCCTTCCTAGTCTTCCCCTTTGTCCACACACAGCCAGCACCCCATCCTTCCTGCCCTTTGCCTCCTACTCCCTGGGGGCCTGAGCACACACGGCTTCCCCAGCTTTGGCTTTTGGAACCGTTGTTTGGAAACAGTTTTCCTTAACAGGAGCCCCAGGTTCTTGGAGCTGTGGTGTGAACATCTGGTACAGCAAAGCAGAGTGCCGTCAAGGTAGATGCCCAGATGTGGCACCGTGGGAGTGTGGCCTGCCAAGGACATCAGCCCAGCCCCTCATTCCTCATTCAACAGAAGCAGCTAACAGGCCCATAGGACTGGAGCTGGTCAGGGCTGGGCCAACGCTTAGTGATCACCGGATCCAGCCCTGGTACAAATAGGGAAACTGAGATCCAGAAAGGCAGAAGGCACAGAGCAGTTAGCAGACAGCAGGGATGAGAGCCCCTGGGAGGAAACCCCCGAGGCTCGCTCAGGGACCCATGTCTGTGGCTGGTCCTTACCTTGGCTGTTTTCTGGTCCAGGGATGACTCTTCGGAGGTGGAGGCTCAGCCTATTTGGGGTATGGTTATGGGTGTCCCTGCTTCTCAACTAAGTTGACTCGGCTCTGGCACCTCTTGATGCTACAGGGGCATTTTTAAGCAACTGGCATCGGACCCCCCTCTGCTCAGCCCCTTGCCCGTGGCTCTCTGGCCACGGAGGCCTCGCTGCCTTTTACCTTATATGAGCTGAAGAAGCGAGCCTGGTGTTGGGGCAAGGCGGGTGCTGAGGCCTCCCTGGGCCCCCCATTGGCCAGGGCGCCAGCCACGTGACTGCCTCGCCTTGACCTGCCCCTGGTGCCGAATGTTTCTTTTACCCCCTAAGGAAGGAGTGGTTGACAATTTTCATATTTCTTCTAAATTTGGAGGTTTCAGACAATGCTGAGGGCTTGGCTCCAGCCGCCAGAGCCCATGTGGAAGTTATTAAACTGGAGAAGGGCAGCCGGGGGAGGAGGAGGCAGGGAGGAGAGGAGGAAGGGAGCGGGGGACGGACTTCTGAGGGTTGCCAGTTGTCAGCCTGGGAACTCAGCAAACTCCTGGGAGAGAGCTGTGTGTGAGAATTTCCTTCCTTTCTTGCTGCCCCGGGTCCCAGGACTGGACAGCGGGCCCTGGGATGTTTTGAGAATCCCCCAAGAGAAAGACACCAGTTGAGGTTTCTGGGACTCAGCGGGTGATGGGAATGGTGACACATGGCAGGCCCCAGGGAAGGCCAATCTCTTCTCCAGAAATCCAGGACCTTGAGCGGCCACTCCTCTCCCTGTGCAGAGGAGGTCCGGGACCCACACAGTGAGGCTGCCCAGATAGGCAGGCGCTTCACGTCAGGCATGCCCTGCTGGGGACTCTCACCCTAAGGAACAAGGGCAGCTTTTTCTTTTCCAGTGCCTCACTCTATGGCCTAGGTGGTCTAGGACTCTCAGGTCTCCATGTTGGGTTTACAGGTTTGTGCCACCACACACAGCCCAAGGCCTTAGCTCTTCTCCCCGCTTCTTCTCTACTCTCAGACACCATCTCTGAGACGTCGTGCCTCAGGATTCCCTACCACATGGCCGGCTTGCATCTTCCTATGACTCACCACACACTGTTTTACCCATTTGCCTGCCTGGTTCACCACAGGCCCTTCTAGGAGTGGATGACTTCTAGACAAGCCCTGAGTCCCCAGGCTTCCTACAGTGTTGGTCAGAAATGCAGATGGAAGGGCTGCATAAGAGGCCGTGGCCAGCCGGGCGGTGGTGGCGCACGCCTTTAATCCCAGCACTCGGGAGGCAGAGCCAGGCGGATCTCTGTGAGTTCGAGGCCAGCCTGGTCTCCAAAGCGAGTTCCAGGAAAGGCGCAAAGCTACACAGAGAAACCTTGTCTCGAAAAAAAACCAAAAAAAAAAAAAAAAAAAAAAAAAGAGGCCGTGGCCAGCCCGATGCTCAGCTTGGAGGCCAGCAGAGAGCTCCTCCCAGTGGTCAGCCATGCCCTTTCTGCCGAGGGCCATCGCTCTGTCCCTGGAAAGGGTCTTTCCCTTTCCTGGGGGCCACACTCTGTGATCTGCTCCTACTGTTCACGTTCCTGCTATTAACAGACTCATGACATCCTGTGTGGGTCCAACCAGGGCATCCCTAGGGTACGAGGTTGACAAGTCAGACACACTGCTGATTTTTTTTTTTGAGACAGGGTCTGTCTACATAGTCTTGGCTGTCCTGTACTCACTATGTAGACCAGAATGACCTTGAACTCACAGAGATCCACCTGCCAGTGCCTCCTGAGTGCTAGTATTAAAGGGGGTGCACCACCATGCCTGGCCCTCACTATGGATCTTAATTGGCTCCCAATCAGCTAGGAGAATAAAACACTCCTCACCTACCAACTGGTCCTTGAGGGAAGAGTTTTCTGAAGGGGGGCCAGCCTGTGCTTCTTTCTGCCTTTACTATACCCAGCTCTGAGTGTGAGAAAAGTTACCTCTGGCACTCTCAAGTTTTGCCTTTGGGACAGTAGGATCCTAGCCACTCCCTCTTTGTGTGGCCAGGAGGCTTGGCAGGATGGCAGTGCAGTGCATCCTGGGGAATGGAGTGAGCAGGAGAAGGGGAGGGGGCTGGGGTCAGCTCTACCCCTTGAAGCCTGAGGGGCTAATGTCTGTGAAGCTAGCCTTCCTCCTCCTTAGAATGGAGCTGATGGGGCACTCAACTCCCAAGGGTCCGGCACACAGCAGTCACTCCTGATGTCCCTGCTTCCTTTCTCAGGCTGGGAGAAGATGTCACATGTGCATTCATTGGAAGGCAAGTGAGAGGTGGTGGGTGGAGAAGGCTCATGATGTCCCCTTCCCCAGTCTCTGCATGGGAGGTAACCATCTGACAAGGATGCTGTGAGTGACGCTTCCTCTCTCCAGCCCCCTGGGTTCCAGTCGAGTGGAATAAAGTGCTACCTACGGAGCCCAGAGGGAAGGCAAAACCAGTCCAACTGAATCACCGTGGAAAACCTATTCCGGAGATCTTGCTACTTCAGGCATGCGCTGTGCAAACATTGGAGATGCTTGTGACAGAAAAGAAAAATCGGCAGTGTGAGCTGTGGGGACCCACCATTGCACCCACCCAAGAGCTCTGCAGTACCTGTGAGTTCAACAGCGTGACTGTCAGAAAATCCACTGTGAAGTCAGGTACGGTGGTGCACACCTACTGTCCCAGCTGCCAGGAGGCCAGCATTAGTCCAGGAATTGGAGGCCAGGCTGGGTGATGGACAAGGACTTTGCTACCCCCTGTCCCCACCCCCCAAAATCCATTGTCATGACTCAGACTAAAGAGGCAGGGAAGACAGGGCTGCCTCTAACTCTGCAAAAGGACTTAAGAGGTGCTCTAGTTTGTACAGGCAGAGACAAAGGAGAGACTATTTTTTGAAAACAGGGTCTCACGTAGCCCAGGCTGGTTGCCCTGTAGACAATGCTGGCCTTCACCTCCTGGTGCTTCATCTGCCTCCCAAGCGCTCGGATTACAGGAGTGTGCCATCACACACAGGTTTATGCAATGTTAGGGATCCAACCCACGGCTTGGGTGCACTAAACCAGCACTCTAGCACTGGAGCCGCCCCCGCCCCCCCCAGCCCAGAAAAGACCTTGAAATAATCAATGGAGACGTGAGGGGTGATATAGCTGGTAGGCTTTCTCAATAAAACGCAGTTCTCTGCCACTACAGAATGCAAGTAGGGGCTGGATAATAGCTTGGAAAGTGTCTTCTGGCTCTGAGACCCTCAGAGCCAGAAGGAATATGAATTTCATTTTGTATTTCAACCCCCTCCGGTCTTTCTATTGCTTTTAGCCTTGACTTCCTACTAATCCTCCCCAAGGGTACAACTCAGAGGTGAGAAAAATTATGTTTTAAGCAGTGTCCATTACCCCTAAGGTAACAGCACTCAGCAGGCAGAGGCAAGTGGATCTCTGAGTTTGAGGCCAGCCTGGTCTACAGCGTGAGTTCCAGGACAGCCAGGACTATGTGGAGAGACCCTATCTCAAAAACAAACAAGCCAAAAAAAAAAAAAAAAAAAAGTTAAGCTCTGAAACATTGCAGTGGCACACACTCTATCAGTTCTCAGGAGACTGAGGCAGGAGGATCCCTAAGAGCTTAAGGCCTACGTGTTATTTTTCTGTTGCTGCAATGAAGCACCATGTCCCCAGTGTGACTTATGGAGAGTTCATTTTGGCTCACAGTCCCAACGGGATAAGAGTCCATCCTGGCAGGGGGGCATGACAGTACTCGGTAGGCACAGTGGCAGGGATAGGAAGCTGGAAGATCACATCTTCAGTCATAAACAGGAAGCACTGGGAGCACACTAGAAGTGAGGTCATGCACTCTCGAAGCCCACCCCCAGTGATGTACTTCCCCCAGCAAGGCCACACCATCTCCCCAAACAGCACTACCAACTGGGGATCAAGTGTTCAAATACCTGAGCCTACTAGGAACATTTCTCATTCAAATTGCCATAACTTGCTCGGGCCGTAGATGCAGGCCAGCTTGGGTTCTATAGCGAGACCATCTCAAATCTCAAATCAAAACTGAAACCCCATCACCACAATGAACAACAACAACAAAAACACCCAAACAAACCAGGCATAGAGACGCATGTCTAAGTCACAGCACTTAGGAGGCAGAGGAAGGCAGAACTCTATGAATTTAAGGTCTGCCAAGTCTCCATAGCAAGTTCCAGGCCAGCTTTCTTCATTGATGTTTGGAACTGGGAGGTGAGGCCACATGCCTTCTTCACTGATGTTTGGATCTGGGAGGTGAGGCCACATGCCTTCTTCACTGATGTTTGGATCTGGGAGGTGAGGCCACATGCCTTCTCCATTGATGTTTGGATCTGGGAGGTGAGGCCACATGCCTTCTTCACTGATGTTTGGATCTGGGAGGTGAGGCCACATGCCTTCTTCACTGCTGAGTTCAAGGCCAGCCTGGTCTCCAAAGTGAGTTCCAGGAAAAGTGCAAAGCTACACAGAGAAACCCTGTCTCGAAAAACCAAAAAAAAAAAAGAGAGAGAGAGAGAAAACATGATGACCACCAACCTGACTGTGGACACAATGTGACCAGCCTGTGCTTCCTGACTGCAGATACAATGTGACCAGCCTGTGCTTCCTGACTGTGGACACAATGTGACCAGCCTGTGCTTCCTGACTGCAGATACAATGTGACCAGCCTGTGCTTCCTGACTGTGGACACAATGTGACCAGCCTGTGCTTCCTGACTGCAGATACAATGTGACCAGCCTGTGCTTCCTGACTGTGGACACAATGTGACCAGCCTTGTGCTTCCTGACTGTGGACACAATGTGACCAGCCTGTGCTTCCTGCTCCCATGACTTCCTCTCTCTGATGGACTGTACTTTCAAATTGTGAGCCAAAATAAACCTCTTTTTCCTTAAGTTGCTAAAATTTGTGTGTGTGTGTGTGTGTGTGTGTGTGTGTGTATACCACAATGCACATATAGAGGTCAGAGGACAACTTCTGGGAGTCTGTTCTCTCATTCCAGAGGTCCAAATCAGGTTATCACTATATGCCTTTATCTGTTGAGCTACCGTACTGTCCCAACAAGTTGTTTCTTGTTTTTTGTTGTTGTTGATTTTTCAAGACAGGGTTTCTCTGTGTAGCCCTGGCTGTCCTGGAACTCACTCTATAGTTTAGGCTGGCTAAAAACTCAGAGATCCACCAGCTCTGCCTCCTGAGTCCTAGAATTAAAGATGTGTGCCACCACCTCCCAGCCTAACAAATTTTCTGTTTGTTCGTTTGTTTTGTTTTTGTTTTTGTTTTGTTTGTTTTTTCAAGACAGTGTTTCTCTGTGTAGCTTTGTGCCTTTCCTGGAACTCATTCTGTAGCCCAGGCTGGCCTTGAACTCACAGAGATCTGCCTGGCTCTGCCTCCCGAGTGCTGGGATTAAAGATGTGTGCCACCACTACCCGACTCAAAATTATTATAATTACTTACTTTGTGATCCAACCATCCTCTCACAAGTGTACTCCCATTAGCAGTCAATTGGAAGAGCAGAGGATGTATGACTTCTCAAAGACATTACACTAGAAAGCTCCCCAAAACATATTAATGAGGTTTTCTGCAGTACATGGTGAAGAAGATACATGGTATAATCTCACTGGAGTAAAAACGATGTATCTGTGTGTGGGTGAGGTGGGTAAGTGTGTGAGCAGCCAGGTTGAATTGGTTTTTTCTCTCCCTGAGTCTCCTGCACAAACAAGCCAAGACAGAATCTCCCTTACAGCGCCTGAGGGAACATCTCTGGGAATGGCAGGGGTGGGTGAGCTGCCCCATTGTCCCGGAGAAGGAGTAACAAATGCTTTGTGCTGCTCGCCAAGGAAGACTGGTTGTGGAGATGGAGGGAACAATGTGTAGCATAGTTCTCCCAAACTTTGGGACAGCCTGGCATGCGATGCTGACAGGAAATAGGAATGGATTGCATTAAAAGGCCCTGGTGAGTTGGCATGCAGCCCTTTCCTGGTCTAGTAGGAACACTGGCTGTCATCCCTGTGACCCCTCTGGGAGTCCTGAACTTGACCCACAACTCAGGCAGTAACTTGCTGAGTTTGGCCTAGCTTGGTCCTTCATGTCTTTCCACCGCAGTGAATGGACTTACAGGACCAATGGGGCTAACACTGCCCAGAGGGCAGCACACCGCCCATCAAGACTGGGCAGGACTGGAGTGTTGTGTGCAAGCAGGAGGTGGTAAGAGCACTGGAAAAGGCAGAAGGGCTGTGTGTCTGACTTACTGCTATTACCAGCATGAGGCAGGGCCTTGAATATTTGAACCCCCAGGAGCAACCCTGACACATTAACTGCACTCCAAATAGTGCAAAAGAACACATCACAAGGGCTAGAAAGAGATCTCAGTGGTTAAGAGCATTGGCTGCTCTTCCAGAAGACATGGGTTCAATTCCCAACACCCACATGATGGCTCACAACCATCTATAACTCCAGTCCCAGGGCATCTGATGCCCTCTTCTGGCCCTGAGGGTACTGCATGCATGTGGTGCACAGATATGCACACACACACACACACACACACACACACACACACACACACACACACGACACAAATAATTTAAACACACGACACAAATTTAAAACACCTCAGTTATATAGGTGAGTGTGCATGTGGTTGAGTGTGCACAAAAATGCGCTGTTAGAATGAATATGTTGAAAGAATGTTCAAGTGGGATGACAATAGAGTTGTCCTGCCAGGCCAAGGCCACTCTTGCCATCAGGGTGTCATGGTTAGTCTTCTGACTCAACTTGGCTAGACTAAGTGATGCCCGGATATCCAGTAAAACACTAATTCTAGTGTGCCATAGGATGCTATTTCTATCAGGAACCGAGTAAAGGAAACCTGCTTTCACTAGAATGGCTGAGTATCTTCTAATCCAATGAAATGTAAATGGGATGGAAAGAAGAAAGGGTGAGTCCACCCCCACCCCTTCCTCAGCTGAGATCCGTCTCCTGCCCTCAGAGCTTGAATCTCCCAGTCCTGTCCTGCGGCCTCCTGGAATGAAATCAGCAACTCTTTGGGTCTCTAGCTTTTGAATATGATACCAGCAACTCTCCTGGCTTTCATCTTCCAAGTGTGTGGGGTGGTGGGCTGTGCCTGTGTGCACATATGTATGTAAGGTGTCTGAAATCATCTAAGGCTGTGAGAAGGAAGGTGGGCCACATTCTTGCTTAGCTTCCCAGGAGTAAGCAATCTTTGGAGTTCCTTGACTTGGAGATGCATCACTCCAATTTCTGCCTCCATGTCCACATGGCCTCACTTCTGTGTCTGTTATGTGAGTTCATCCTAGTCACACCTGAAAAGCCCTACTTCCAAATAAAGTCAATGTCTTAGTTCTCTATCCTTTGCCAAAAGCAACAAGGGAGAAAGACTTCATTTTAGCTCATAGTTCAAAGCATATTCCATATTCATATCACAGGACCAAGTTCTGAGGTGTCGAGGATTAAGACTTCAATATATTGATTTGAGGAGGGTATGCAATTCAACCCTGGACATGAGTGAGGAGACAATTCTACAGACATGACCATGTGCCAATGCTTCCAGCAGCTTCAACACAGTGACCTCCTCCAGAGCTCAGGAATCTGGGTGAGGTGGTTTCCAGTTTAGATGCTAGATTGAGCAGGTCGGAAAGGATGTTACAAAGACTCTTCCACCAAACCAGATACCTTCTGCCTACCATGCCGTCCATCCATCTCATCACTCTACAGCAGCAACCTTCACATCACGGAGCACATGAGCCTGGGGTTGTAGAAATTTCCCTGTTCTCCGAAACCAAGAGAGGTAGAGGGTTAAAGCCCCATGACGGACAGGTAACAGCCGCCACTAATCAGACCTACCTGTTGAGTAACAGTTTCCTCAGAGTTGAAACATTCCCTGTCGGGTGGGGGAGGGAGGGGAGGGAGGGGAGGGAGGGGAGGGAGGGGAAGGAGGGGAGGGAGGGGAGGGCTTGAGACTCAGAGATAGACACAAACTCAATATCTGGGTAAGTGGACGGAGGAGGCAAAGGGAAAGACTTAGAAGATTCTCCAGGGTCCTGGCCCGGCGCTCCAGGAGTAAGCCGCTGTGAGGGACGGGGACTGTTGACTAGGCACATTGGGAGAGCTCTCTCAGACCTCTGCTGCTGCCTGCAGGGTTGTAGCTTTTGTGAGTTATCATCCAGGCTGCACGGAGCTTTTCAGTGATACAGCTGCTTTTGACTCATCCCTCCTCCTGTAAGTAACCCCTCAGCCAAACTCCTGTTAGTGACCATGATAAAAATGCACTGGTCCAGCAAGATGGACTTTGGTCCAATCATTACTTCGGTCAGTCATAGGTCCCCTTTCTGGGGTGAGTAGATGTGTGTGTGTGTGTGTGTGTGTGTGTGTGTGTGTGTGTGTGTGTGTGTGTTTTCATTGCTTCTCCCCAGGAAAAGTCTCTTAAGCAACACTACTAGGTAGAAAGCTCCATCACACACAATTCACTCAAGACACTGTGGTGCTCAGAGCTCTCACATTCTCTAGATTAGACTCTAATTCCACATGCTGAGAACTAATTTTGTAAATTCTTTCCACAAGGTTATTATACCCAGCTTTGTTGTTCTGTTATAATAATTTTGATATTTTGAAGATTTTCTTTATGTGAATGAGTGTTTTGTCTGCATATATATGTGTGCCGTGTGTGCAGTACCCACACAGGGCAGAAGAGGGCATCAGATCCCCTAGTACTGGAGTTACAGGGACATGATGGGCCCTTGTGACTGAAGTCTTTGGATAGATTCAGCTCTAGGTGTGTCTGGATCCAGGAACATCTGTCTTGTTTTCTGAGGATGGATTCTGGGAAATGAAAGAGGGAAGGGTCGGGAGAGAAGCAATGTCATTGGCAGATGCAGTCAGCAGCAACCTCACCGTAGAGAGGACGGCGTTATGGGACATGAGAGCTATGTGACATCATGAAGCACGGAGGATTTCAGGATGGGGTGGAGTTAATGCACTCATGCATTTGTTCATGCCTTTATTGGGACTGAGACAGACTCCTGTCTGGACCTCATAATGGACAGGTTAGGTGCTGCAAAGATAAAGACCGAGTGCCTGCTTTGAGGGATTCTCACCGTGTCCTGGAGAAGGCAGGCCGGTACACAGCAGTTACTAATTAAACGTCCCTTAAGTGATGCCCATGGCACACTGAGCTCAGTTCCTACTGGGAAGTCTAGGACACTTCTTGGAAACAATTTACAAGGGTCCAGGATAGGGCGAGAAAGGCTTTAAAAAAAATCATTAGCCGCCTCCCGATCGTGTGTGTGTGTGTGTGTGTGTGTGTGTGTGTGTGTGTGTGTGTGTGTGTGTGTGTGTGTCTGTGTGTGTTTGATTTCAGCACTGGAGAGGATGAGGCCAAAGGATATTGGCTGGGAATGCAGTTCATTGGCAGGGTGCTTGCCTAGTGGGTAGAAGGTTCTCTCCTTCCACTTTTATGTGGGTCTTGGGGATTGAACTCAGGTTGTCAGCCTTGGTAACAAGTATTCTCCCAGTTGAGCCATCTTGCTGGTCTTTATTCATACTTTAAAGTTTTTTTTTATGTGTGTGTGTCTAAGTGAACATACGCTGTGTGTGTGGGTGCCCATGGAGGCCAGAAGAAGGCATTGGGTTTTCCGGAGTTACAAGCAGCTTAGAATCATCAGACATGGATGCTAGGGACTGAACTCTGATCCTCTGCAAGAGCAGCAAGCGCTTTTAACCTCTGAGCCATCTCTCCACTCCATTGTTTACACATTTTATAAAGTGCTATTATATTAATAAATAACCCAATTTAAAAAGTAGAATCTAGCATAGAAGTAAAAACAGAAACCCCTTATATTATTCCCAAATGTAGAATAACTCCCACTTTGGAAAAACGCTACCTTAGCTTTAAGCACGGGTGGAACATTTCTGTTTGAGAGATTCTGGGGTGTCTGCGTGTATGTGCTTGTGTATGCTAACTCAGGAATGGAGGTGCTGTGCAGTTTGGGAGACTTGAGACATGGCAAGGATTTGCAGGGTCTCAGACGTGAGGGTGTACACTGAGCAGTGTGATCCTGGATGAGGAGGGTTGTGACAACTCAGTAGATGGGCTGGCCCTCAGATTCTTGGCATGAGGGTGGGGGGCATTCTGGCAAGTTCTCCGTGTCCCAGATCGGCTGCAGAGGAGCAGAATGCTAGTCACCTTCATAATAACTCCCCCGTCTCCCTCCCTATCAGTGTCTGCTCCCTGTCTCGGTGAATAAGAAGCTTATTCATGGGGAGGTGGTATCACCACAGGTGATTACTCTACCTGCTTGCTGTAGGACAGCTCCATGTTTCTCGCCAGGTGCCCGAGGGTTATGCTAACAGAGGGGATTTGGAAGAAAGGGTTTTTAATTGAAAGCTACCTGGCTAGTGAGATTAGAGAAAAGTACCACCCCGTCCTGCCTGATTTGCACACAGTCTGTGCCTGCCTATCTGCTACCATGCTGCAGGGGCTCCCCTCCCTCCAGACACCCCCACCCTGCCCAGTCTTTCCATTTGACGCCCTCAGCCTGCCTTTCGGTCTGCAGCTGACTCCAAGCCTCCCTTCATAAACCACTCAGGACTGTTAAACAAACCCTATAATTAGAAGCCAGGTTTGCTAAACCGAGTGAAAAATGTTACATGGTCCTCTGTTCACTGGACATGTAACTGGTGTCCCATGACCCAGAGGAGCAGTGACCTTGGGCTTCCAAGAAGCCTTAATAAGGTAATGTTTATAAGGCTCTTAGCTTTATAACTGCGCTGGAGTAGAGCCCTGTGAACAGTGGACATGCCATAGTTCCACGGCGGTCTCCTCCTGCTCTGTCTTGATGGTGAAACATGTTGTCCCTTTAGGTGGTACATGGAAGGTCCCAAGCTTTGGAGTAAAGGAAGTGGGCTCTGGTCCTAACTCTGACACTGAATTCTGTGTGACACTGAATCAGTCTTTTGCCCTCTCTGGCCTTCTGTTTGTCCATCCTTAAAAAAAAAAAAAAAAAAAAAAAAAGAGTCGATGGGTGTTGCTTTCAAAGTCTTTTCCACCTCCAACAAAGGCTAGTTGGTTTCTGTGTTTACCACTGTTTCATCTCAAGTAAGGATTCTTTCCCAAATTCCACTTTCCTTCTCTTGACACCGAAGACCTTGGTAATGAACTTGAGCTGCATCCCACTGGTAGGGGGTTGGAAAGACACATAGGCACACCTTTCTCTGCCTCAGTATTCAGTCCCCAGTCTCCCTCCAGTGAGAGGAAGTGAAAAACAAAACAAATGAAAACAGGACAGGCACTGTTAGGAAAAGAACTGACGGGGACCATGGGGAGGGCCAGGGCTGCTCTGTGCAGAGACCATCACCCAGTGAAGCCGGGGTAGCACTGTACTGCTAGCATGAGAGCTGACAGAAAGCTCTGTGAACCAGAGTCTTGTACTGATAACCTCCATTCTGCCAGCTCAACTTCCAACCAAGCAGCGAGGTGGGTACTTCCTCATCATCCTCATTTTACAGATGAGAAACTAACAGAGAGAGAAAGGAGGGCTGGGTACCGGGTGGCCGTGGTGCACGCCTTTAATCCCAGCACTCGGGAGGCAGAGGCAGGCGGATCTCTGTGAGTTCGAGGCCAGCCTGGTCTACAGAGAGAGATCCAGGACAGGCATCAAAACTACACAGAGACACCCTGTCTCGAAAAACAAAAAACAAAAACACAAACAAACAAACAAACAACCCCCCCCCAAAACCAAAAAACAAAAGGAGGACTGAGGGTGAAGCCCAGTGGTAGAGTGCTTGCTTGCCTCTCATATGCTAGACCCTGGTATGATTCCCTGCATTGCACTAGAGAGAGAGGGAGGGAGGGAGGGAGGGAGGGAGGGAGAGAGAGAGAGAGAGAGAGAGAGAGAGATGAATTTTGCCCAAATGAAGTGTGTGGTTGGAATAGATATTCCCAAACCTATCCTTGGTCTCTGTGGATTAGTTGTCTACAAATCTCCAAGCCTGCTGTGATGCTTGTGGTCATGAGTATGAGAGGACTTTTCATCTCTGCATCTCTGAATGCTTCTGATGAAAGGGGCTCTGTGACCTGTAGAGGTCATGTCGCATAGGTGATGAGGGTGCCTTGGCTGCACCCACCCTCTTAGCTTTGGGGGCTGCTTGTTGCTGCAGCACAACTGCTCTTATCCTGACTGTGACCGCTTAGCATGGACAGAGGCATCAGCTTTGTTCTGCACACTCTCAGTCAACGTATGGGCAGCACAAAGAAGGTTCAGACACCAAAGACCAAAAGACATTCGCTAGCAGTGCCAGAAAAATGCCCTTTGATGGTCCTGTGGTGCTTGAGAGCTGAAGAGGGGATCTGCAGTTTCCTTAAGAAGACACGTGAATCTGGAATGCCCAGCCAGACCTAGCTTCGGGGCTGAGATAATGGCGTGAAGGCAAGGGAATACTAGTATGGAAGAGAAAGTCCTCTGAACATAGCCATGTGTAACAGACAAACCATGCCGTCTCCAAGAGAGCACACTGGGAAGACAGGGCCGGGTCAGCCTGACCTGTGCATCCCTACAGAGCTGACTCAGTGTCCTGGCTCTCAGGCATGAAGCCCTCTGACGGATAACTCCTCTGCCGTGCAGATGTGGACACAGTACAGGCAGCTGTGAACACAGTTTGAAAGCATTTGTCTGGCCTTTGGCCCTCGGTGAAAGCCATCTGACGACGACAGGTCACATGCCTCTGACCTCAGCCGGCCTGGTGTCCCTTACCTTCCTGTAACCCAGGGCAAAGATTAGGGAAGCTGTGGGCCAGCTTTCACGGCAAGCACTGTCTCCCTCTCCCTCACCGTGTGGCCAGGGGCAAGTTGTTTCTCTTCCTTGGGACTCTTTCTTCTTCTAAGTATTTACAGTGACATCACTTCCTGTACTGAGGAAATGAAGTCACAGGAATGCCTGCTTTTAAAACGGAGTGTGCTGCATGCCTGTGAGGAGTGTCACTCCTACCTCTCCGAGCAGTGCTCACCTGCCTCTGTCTATGACCTGGGCAGGGACATCTTGTGTGTTCCAGAGCCAGGGGCTGCGAAGCTCCTTCCGACCTCAGAGCCATGACAGGATTTCTTTCCTGGGAGCCAGGCTCTGGGAATGGAGTGGCCAACATCACCCAGGCTGGCTTTTCTAGATATCCCTCCTGATATCGAGAGAACTGACCTCCTCCCATGGAAAGTGGGGTGAGACTTCACATTCTGGGGACAGCACTTTTCTCCATGGGAGCTGAGCCCAGGGTCACAGGCTTCTCAGAAGATGCAGCAGCTGCTCTGGATATGGGAGATGCAGAAGGCTGAGGAGAAGTGTTCAGCAAGAGCTCTCCCAAGATGCATTGCTGCTCCTGAAGCAGGGCCATTGTCACATCTACCACTGTCCCCTGGAGCACACGTTTAGGATTCCATTGCTGTTTCCCAATGCCTAGACCACGTTGAGCACATCGCAGTTGCTTAATACGCATTTGCTAAGTGAAGTGGGTAGGCCACCCCTCGAGAACTCTCCAGAGCTCTTCACTGCCTGTAAGCTCAAGCCTTGAAGGACACAGCCCACTAACCATCGGTTACATTTAACCATCACTATTTCCTCCAGACCACACAGCCAGGGAGACTGGATCACGAGTCACTGTAGCCCTAAGCACCTACGAACTTTCTGGAGGTCAGTAGGATGGGGCAGAAGCCTTAGCAATGGCTACCAAGGCTCCTTGCCCAAGGGTAAGACTGTGCTCAGAGCGGTTGTCTGTTTTCCAAGTGGTGGGCTGTGAGGTGCCCCTGGGGAGACTGTGAGCAAGTCTGAATGATCATCCTGGCCCCAGGCTCTCCAGGGCAGGCGAATAAGATACACTCATTGCCTGGAAGCAGTGCTCCCGGAGCCTGGAAGCAGTGCTCCCTAAAGGTGCTCCAGAACCACAGCAAAGCACTGAGACACTACCCTCAAGGCCATACGCCCCCAGATCCACACTACAGAGCCACCTCCAATAAAACAGCTCAGTGCCAGTCTCCCCAGCTAGAGCCCTACTATCAAATCTGACCTGCTAAAGGCACGGCTCTCCACCCCAGGCCACCTCACTCCAAGACTCCCTGTTGTGAGCCAGCAGGAGATGCTGGCTAGCCCATCTCTTCCCCTGTCCCCACAGCCTGGCTGGTTCCCTTCACTAGCCAGGGGCTTGGGCTCTGGGGCTGTTCTCTTTCCTTTTTTTTTTTTTTTTTGCTGGGTAGTGGAGCCTCCCACCCCAAAGAGACACAGACCCACCCAGGAGCAGGGGAGGTTGAGTGTTGACTTTGGAGGTGGCTGTCAGAGGCCTGAAGACTCTAGCAGATGGTAAACATCCCCTTGGGTCTGAGGTGCGGATGTCGGGGTGAGCTGGGGGCCTGGTGTTTGAACTATGCACACAGGCTGTTTATATTCTGCTCCTTCCTGCCCTAGGCCTGAGCAAGTGCAGGCAGGAGGACCATGCTTATCGGGTCCCAGGGTTCATACAGGAGACCAGGACTTTTCCATGCTGGGAGCCTCTAAAGCTTGGGAAGCCTGATCCCCTTACCTGTCTAATACACAGTGTCCCCGGGCAGGCTTCTTGCCTCTGTTGAAACAACATGGGGTGCCCACTCTTCCTTGGGGTGGTTCCTTCTATTTGGGGGTCTCTCTGGGAACTAGAAGGTTCTAGAACGGAACTGACTAGAATAATGCCATGCTACCTGATAGGACAGAGCTAAGAACAATATGCACAAGCCAATAGTACCTAGACCACTCATGGCATACACTTAGAGGCATGTCACACATGTGAGCTCATTTTCATTCCTCCCTGCCCTTTGGTGGAGGTTGGGGTGCCAGCCCCAGGTGACTCCAATAGCCCAGCTGCTGCATGCCTCCGACTGAGGTCCTGGTTACTTTGGTTCAGCCATTAGTCTTTACGAAAATTAAAAGAGCAGGAAAACACCCATGAAAGCGCGCAAGAAACAAATTTACAACAAAAACAGTCCAAAGAGACCAAATACAAAGAGCCTGTTACATCAAAGACGGAATGTGTATCCTGAGAGAAGAATGTCCCTGGAAGGCAAGGAGGTCACCAGCAAAGCCCCTACACTGGAAGAGCTGGCAAGGTGTCCCTGCCCGGCGGCGGGGAGGGTGGGGGATGTCTTCGGGTGGTGTGTGCTAATAAGACACAAAGCGGAGCACACAGACAATCTGCAGCCTAGAAGCACGGCCTTGGTATTTTCACCGCTGGACACTGGCCGATGGGCATCTCGGAGTTGGTCACCAGAGAACCGACTCCAACTCACACTGGCTTGACATCCACCCCTTCGGGGTGCAGATGCTAGTGTCTGGCCCAGGCCCAGGGTCCTGCTGACGTGGCTGTCCCTCTACATGTCTCATTCACCCAGCCTTTCCCTTTTTTGAGAACTGGGAGCTGGCTGGCTAGGGCTATTCCCACCAACAATGTTCCTGTCTCCGGAGCTTAAAATAGACCCTCTTGGCTGGGGTGAGCAGTGAGCCAGGCATTTGTGCAAATAAGGGCTTAGGAGAAGGATTCCTACCCAGGAGGGAGGAGAAAACAGCATGGTAGAGGGGCAGGACCTCCTGGAGGGACGCGCTTAGGGGGCTCTTGCCAGCAAAAGAGCCTGTAAGCCTCTTCCTGCCTATCGAGATTCCCTGGATCAGGATCTGGGCCCACATCCGTCAGAGCCTCCTGGCCTGGCTGAGGTTCTGGGGTGGGCACATTGACTAGAGAAGTCTCTGCATTCTTCCAATGGTTCCTGCCTCATCCCCACCTGATAATGTCGAATTTCGACTTAGGAACACTCCAAAAGCATCCTTGAAAGTCCAGGTGAAAGCTCATTTTAATAACGGCAATTCCAGTTTCTGCTCTCGTTAGTTGGACACGCACTTTTGCCAAGGCGTGGCACAAAGCACTTTAATATGCATCCTTGTCCGATCCTTACAGTGATCCAGCGGACAAGCACTGTTTTGAGACAGGGTCTCTTATAGCCTAGGCTGGCCTCAAATTTACTATGTAGTTGAGGATGGCCTTAAAGGTCTAGTCCTCCTGCCTCTGCCTTCTGAATGCTGGGATTACAGGCATGAGCCAACATACCCAGATTGAACCCAGGGCTCTGTGCAAGCACCCCACCAACCTGAGCTACATGCCCAGCCCCAAGTTGTTATTTCTCTTGTAGGGAAGAAAGAAAGGCTCGTGTTAACCAGCTTTCTTCCCAAAGTCACACAGCTATGCCGAGGAAGACAGGACCAGGACTAAAATCCATCAACCTGTGGAGTCTTAACTACCCTGGAGGAAGTGCCTACTCCTCTGGGTCCCCATAGCTCCGATCTCTCATCCGGAGTCCCAGCGTGATCCCGTGTTACAACTGGTTTGATTGAATGGATCACATTTCTAGCAAGTGCTTTCTCTGTGTCAGGAATGTTGTAGTTAAACTGCCCCCGAGCTGGGGAGCTCTCAGGGCTCCCAAGAACTGGAGTTCCTTTCATGAGCTCCTAAGTCTGTCCCATCTGGGTTGCTCGAGAATGCTGGGTGAGGCTGAGGTGCTACAGGTCCTCTTCGATGGGCAGCCCTCCTCTTCAGGGCCAGTGTCTTCTACCTGCACCACAGCAGGAGATGTAAGGATAAAAACAAACTTGCTTTCTATCTTCTGTGACTTTGGGCAAGTGGTTAAGCAGACGTTCCAAGCCTCAGTTTCCCCAGTTACCAACAGAGAGTAAAGTAGGACCGCATCACTCATGTGTTGGGATTGTCCCATGAAACAATATCCTGGGAGGAGTTAGCCCCTGCCTGGCACCCAGGAGGTGGGCATTAATCAGCAATTCTTCTTCTTCCTAGTTATTGTTTTCTTCCCCCTACACCCTCCTCCTACTCTTGTATGTATGTGCATGTGTGTGTGCACATGTGTGCTGGTGCATGTGGAGGAGGCCAGAGGTCAACCTCAGAGGCCATCCATCTTGCTTTTTTGAGACAGGCTCTCTCATTGGCTAAGGACTTTCCAAGTAGGCTGGGCTAGCTGGCCAGCAAGGTCTAGGGGTCTGCTGGTTTCTGCCTCCCCAGCACTGGGATTAGAGTGCATACCAGCACTCCTGACTTCTGCACTTAGCTTCTGGGGTTGAGCCAAAGCCCTGATGTTTATGTGGCAAGCGTTTTATCAACTGAACGATTGCCCCAGCCTCGTAGTTACTATTTTCTGAGACCATGGTACCATGCTTCACATACTAAAGGCCTAGTGCATTGTAGATGCTCAAAGGGAAGCAGGTCCTTGGGGTCAGCAGATAGAAACTCCCAGTCACAAACAGGTAGTGGTGGACCATGCCTTTAATCCCAGCACCCGGGAGGCAGAGGCAGACAGATCTCTGTCTACAGAGGTGTTCCAGGACAGCCAGGGCTACACAGAGAAACCCTGTCTTGAAAAAAACCAAAGGGGGAAAAAAAAGAAAAGAAAAGGAAGGAAGGAAGGAAGGAAGGAAGGAAAGAAGCAAGCAAATTCTCAGTCAGTGCCCACCACAGACTGGCTGGCCATCCCTGCTCTGGTGCGGAAGACATGTTAACACTGCTCCTCAATAGCAGTGTTACTCCGTAGCCAGGGGCAGGCACAGGCCTTGCCCACCTACCGGAGCTCCTGCTTAGCTTCATCATCTACCCCAGAAGGAAGGAATGGGCCAGGGCTGCTCTTCAGGGCTGTCTGGCTTTCTCTTGGTGCCATCTAGTGGTGAGTGCAGCGAGGCTCCCAGGAGGTGTGTAGCAGAGGTGCCAGAAATTCAGGCATCGCTGCTTCTGCTGGCTGCCCACCCATGCATCTTCACCTGTGCTTCTAACCCTTATTCATAAAGACCCAAGGACTCCGTCCTTGTACGTGAGGCAGAGGAGCCCCTGAATTCCTGGGATTTTCTTCACCTTCTTCTCTGGCCTTGCACCGACCTCCGCAGGTCTGCACTCTGGGCATCACTAACGATGACTCTTCCGTGCTCTCTCAATGTCAAGGCTGGAGGAAGAGGCTTCCTTCCAGTCTAAGACAGCCCAGGAATACAGAAACTGGTGACAGTCACTCTGCTGCCCCTGGGGCCCATTGTGAGCAATGTGAGCTCTCAGAAGGACTGACTTAGTTTCTCAGCCCCCTACAGAGTAGCAAGGAGGGAGGCTCAGCGTGGCCCAAGGCTGTCAGCATAAGCATTGAGGGAGGGTCAGTGGATAGAACCAGGGAGCTATTTCTGCTTCCAGCTCCAGCACAAATGCCGTGTGAGCCTGGGAAAGCCCCTGTGAGCCTGGGAAGGCCCACCTTCCCCGAGCTTTCACGCTGGACGGGGAGTAGCCTGTGTGAGGAGTAATGACCTCTGTTGCGTCCAGACTGGCTTGTATTAACATGAAGACTCCTGGGTTTCCTACGTCAAGATCTCTGGACTAAAACACTGGAAATGAACCAACACCCATCTTCTCTTCTTGTTACGTTCTGAGACTAGGTCTCTGGTTTCCCAGGCTGGCCTTGAATTTGATGTGTAGCTGAAGATGTCCCTGAACTCCTGATACTTTTGCTTCCACTTCCCAAGCGATGTAACCACGGGCTGGACCACCAGGCTCTGTTATTTGGGAATCTCTATTAGTGTACCCTGTAGTTGGGTCCTGAGCAGCTGTTCCATCCTCAAGGACTAGAAAAAGGGGTCCAAGTACTAGCAAGGAAGGGATGGATATTTCTGGGGTTCTGAAAGGCCGAGGAACCTCCATATTCCAGTACGTTCTTTCGATTTCTTCACCTTATTGTGGACCCCGCTGCAGCTGCAGAAGAAAGCGAAGCGCTAGCCAGGCTGCCCCCAGACACCCCTCAGCCAGGTCCTTTCATTTCAAAGAGGGGCTGGGACAGTCAGGGCTGGGGGTAGGGGCTTGTTGCCCAAGGAGGTATTTTCAGAGTCTCCCGCCCTCTGGAGTTTCCAAGGACAGAACAGAGCCCTGTCTAGTATTTGACCAAATATGGTGGTATCTCTCAAGGAGCTCACGCCCCAGCCAGCTCCTCAGTTATGCTGTGGAAACCTGCCCTGCACAGATTAATCTTGTGACATTCAGGAGCCTCTCACCCCCCTGCCCCTCCCCTCCTCTCACCAGTTCTGGTAAATGGCCAAGACTGGCCCTCAGCAAGACAAGGCAGAGGAGCTTGCCCACTCATTCCTCCTCGGCTGCCCACTCCCCCCCCCCCCGCCCCCCACACCCCCGCGCGCCTCCCAGGGAGCGTATTTGCTGCTTGCTCACATTCAGTTGACTGTTCACTCAAGGTGAGCAGCCTTAGCCACAGAGGATAGTCAGTTTAGCTTTGGGGGCCCCATGGACCTTGGGGGTCACCTGAACTCATGAAGCTGTGGCCTGCTGTAGGAAGGTTACATGCAGTGTCTCAGCCAGCAGGGTTGGTTTGAGGAGTACAAGGGAGAGGTGCAAAGACACATGAGCCCCAATACTAAGACCGCTGTTGTATATAATAAGAAACATAATAACTACAGTTATTACATCATTATTTTTTTAGATTTATTTATTTATTGTGTATACAGAAGAGGGTGCTAGATCTCATTACAGATGGTTGTGAGCCACCATGTGGTTGCTGGGAATTGAACTCAGGACCTCTGGAAGAGCAGTCAGTGCTCTTAACCTCTGAGCCATCTCTCCAGCCCACAGCATCATTTTATAATAAACGGTGTTTATTGAGCACTTACTTTGTGCCAAGCATTATCAGTTATGATATAGCTTATTTTTATTCTTTGTAGCAGCCTCAAGAGATGTGGAAAACAGACTTAGGCATTAAGTAGGAGTCAGCAGGGCCACTATTCCCGGGATGTAATTCTCACTATACACAAAATGGCACTGAGGTTGAGAGAGAAGGAAGGCCGTAAGCAGTCAGTCATACAGGGGACAGGCCCTGAAAGCGGAGCTCTCTCATGGAAGATGGCACATGTTACTCCATGAAGGCTGTAACAGTTGGCCATGAAGCTTCTAGGCATCTGCACCTTGGCCTGGGGTGGAGGACACAGACTCAGAAACATGCTCACAGTGAGCTAGAACTGTGCAGAAAATACCCCAACACAAACAGTGTAGGGTGGTGTGTTGAGTTCTGGATAGGAACCAGGCCCAGATCCCAGCTCTGCCACTGCTGATTTACTGTGGAATGCCAGGCAAATTCCCTTCTTGCTCAGGCCTCAGTTTCCTTGCCTGTGAACTAGAGGGTGAGCAACTGAGCTCACCTGAGGCTGGTTGGAGAAACTGAGGTTGTTTTCCTGGGAGATAGTACTGTCTTGGCTCTGAGCCAACACAGTCTCAGTACATTTTTCTCTTTTGACCAACCAGTGGCCCATCCCCACCCTCCCACCCCTCCACCCCGGCTATCCCCAAAAAGCAAACGAAGCTGATTGTCTTAACTGGCGCTGTGGGTGCTGGCTGGTCAGCCGGCCGCAGGCCACAGGCGGAGGTGCCATCAGCCAGGGCCCCACCAGACACACAGGGCATTGTCCTTTGGTCAACAGCCCTGGGCACCTCAGGACCTGGCTCCTGGCCTACCCCCACACCCCTCACCGCCTGCCACTGTACTAAGGCCCAGCCAGCTGGGAGCCTTGGGCCCCCAGCTGACAGTGAGCCCACCCACCCACACCCCCCAGCAGCCCCCTGTGGAGCTATAATTGCCTCGGTCCACCCTGTTGCTGCTGCCATTCTCACTGAGGCATCTGGGGTTCCTGGCGGGCGGCAGCTGCAGGGCCTGCTGCCTGCCTTGGTGGGATGGACTGGCCACACAGCCTGGTAGGTGGTGTTCCCTTAGCTGTTCTTTCCCATTGATTAATGGCTGCCTGTGTTTGGCTTGGAATCTGCAGGGCCCAGCTCTGTCCTCTCCTTCAGGGCCAGAGAGAAACAGAGCCTGGTCTCAGCCTGCAGTCATGGCCCCAAGGCTTGGGCTCCAGCTCTGGGCACGGCCTGGTCACACTGGAACTCTTTCAGGAAGAAGCGTCTGGGGCAATCGGACAGACGTGGGCACTAGAGTTTTTCCAGCCCTGGCTTCTGGGATCTGGGCAGAGGGCGTGATCTTGGGCAAATCCCTCTGTCTTTGTTTCCCATCTGGAAATTGAGGGAGGGGATGTTGAGTCTGGTTTATGCTTCCCCTGCAAGATGAGTTGAGGAACGCGTGGGAAGCTTGGCGGAGAACGCCTGCAGTGAGGGAAGGATTTCTGCAGCAGAATGTAGGGTCAAAGGGAAGAACTTAGCAGCCTGATTTCATTGCTGCGGCTCTTACGCCAACCAGCGGATCTGCCAAGGGGGGGCTATGCTGGAACTTGTTTCCCGGGGTCAAGGCTTGCTGGGCAGCCTGGATCATAAACCAGGCCCGGTCCCTGTGGGCCAAGAGGTACAGGGAAGCCAGAGAGTCTGGTAAGACTCAGAAAAATAGTGAGAAAAAGTGAGCAAGAACAGGAGTGAGGCAGGCTGTCTGCTGCCGAGGAGGGGGTGGGGTGTGTGTGTGTGTGTGTGTGTGTGTGTGTGTGTGTGTGTGTGTGTGTGTGAGATCTGGAAACGGAGTCTCACAGGAACCACGCGCCAGCTCCGTGCGGTGTTCCTTCTCCTCACCCACTCCGTTTCAGTTCGCTTCCTTTCAGCAAAGTCTATAAGCAGCTCAACCCCCTTCTCAGTCTTCCACGTCCCTGGAAGACTCTAGGCTTCCTCTGCTCACGATTTCTTCTTCTTCTTCTTCCATTGGACGAGTCTCCCGAAAGCCACCTTGCTGACCCAGACCGAGGGAGAGCCCTGCCCTCCTCCGGCCACCCCTGCGCTTGTCACTCCTGTTACCCTCCTACTCCACCCCCCACAGTTAACGGGACTGAGGTTTCGGGGCAGGCACCGTAGTGGATGGAGTCCGCTCAATCTGCATGTGCTCCACAGACTCTGATGCCATGGAGATGCAGACACGAGGGATGTGTGGAAAGGAGCTCTCAGGGAGTCTGTCCCTGGGGGAGCGGCTAAGGGGATATCAAAGAATCACATGCCCAAGTACAACCGCAGATGTGTTAGGGACATGTGGGGTATGCCGACTCCAAGATGTCCAGAAGTATTGCTGAGGCGGTGACCTAGAGTCCACAGCTGGGCAAGGTGTTCAGAAGGTGAAAGAAAAAGGCAGAACTCGGTGGGCAGAGGCCTGGGCAAATCCCTCTGAGCACAAGCTCAGAGCAGGCAAGGGGGCGGGGAGCACAGGATACCCCCAAGGCTTCAGAAAGGGCATCAAGGGAGAAGGTGATATTGTCAGATGCGCTTTTCAACGGCTGCTGTTGTCCTTGATGGGGTGAGTTGATTAGAAGCCAGACAGGCTTGGGAAAGCCAGTTAGGAGGCAGTGGAGCTGTCCTGGGAACCAACTGTGGTCTGCAGATCGATTAACTAGGGTGGGTAGGGGGATTTTCAGGAGATAACTGATTTTAAGGACTTCAAGAGGCAGGGGGCAGGGGGTGGGGCGTCATTAGTGCCTAACACAAAACAAGTGTCCAGATACAAGGTGGCCAATGCAGAGGCCTCTCTCCTCTTTGCCCTAAGCCTAAGCCTTGGCGCAGAGAGACTCAGTTCTGGCCTTTGACCAATAGCCTTCTTTCTCAGCTGCTCCTTCTTGCCCTCTCTATCTTCCTGGGGCCAAGCCAGCCCCGGAACACCAAGGGCAAAAGGAAGGGGCAAGGAAGACCTGGCCCCTTGGCCCCTGGGCCTCACCAGGTGCCACTGGACCTGGTATCGCGAGGAAAGCCCTATGCTCGAATGGAAGAGTATGAGAGGAACCTCGGAGAGATGGTGGCCCAGCTGAGGAACAGCTCTGAGCCAGCCAAGAGGAAATGCGAGGTCAACCTGCAGCTGTGGCTGTCTAACAAGAGAAGCCTGTCTCCTTGGGGATACAGGTAGGTAGGCTGGGCACAGCAGGCCCCCATTTCCCCTGTCCCAGGCACTGTGTTCAAGACCTTGGATTCAGGTGAATTTTAATCCCACTTTCAGGATCTTACCACCTGTGAGGCTGTCAGTCAGTTGAATAGCTTTGCTGAGCCTCAGTTTCCCCAGTTGGAAGTAATGGTGGTGTGTACTTCAGATGGACATACACAGCACCGTCTTTTTATCCTCCAGGTCTCAATTGGAGGGCTTCTAAAGTACTTTGTCCAGCACTGTGGTTCACACTTGATGGCCATGCTCACATCTCTTTCATGCCAAAGAGGCGCCTTTTTTTTTTTTTTTTAAATATGGAACACTACACGAATTTGTGTGTCATCCTTGCGCAGGGGCCATGCTAATCTTCTCTGTATTGTTCCAATTTTAGTATATGTGCTGCCAAAGCGAGCATGAGAGGCGCCTTCTTAAAGTCCGGCTCAGAACTACCTCAGGGTTTCTGTGCTCACCCGGTCAGATTCCCTAGGATTGATGCCTGGATCATGGGTGTTGCACCTGCTTCTCTATACTTAGGGTGTATGGCCCCGCTTTGGCTTGGGGAAATCACTTTGTTGCTCTGGGTTACAGAAGCAATGCCTGTGTATTTAGCTCCACCTCCTAGGTCCGCAGGCAGAAGGGGTCCAAGGTACATGGATCAGATGGAATGAAGAAACGGTTAGCTCACTCAAACTGAGCCCAGAGCTCTACCAGCTATGGTGCTTATATCCCCAAGACTCTAGAATAGCACTGTTGGCCAGGACTTCCTGTGACACAGCCCACTGTGGTAGCCAGGTGACTACTGAACCACTGGGATGAGACTGAAGCACTGGTATAGACGGAGTCCAATGTAGGTTGGCACATGTAGCCAGTGGCTACTGTGTCGAGTGGCATAGACCAAGAATGTGGCAATGGAGTCAGTCAGCATCCTGCAGACCACCGCTCGCTCCTACGTGGTGGTGCCCATGTGTCAGTCAGGGAGATTGTAAAACTGTAGGCTCATTCAAGGGACTTCAAATTTATTTCCAAGGCGCTCCCAAGCAGAGTGAGGTGACTGACAGCGTGTGTTCCCAGGTCTAATTCTCTTACCTCTCATCGTGTTTAACTGAGGAGGAAATTGAGACAGAGAAGAAAGGGCCCAGAGCAGATAGTCTAGGTCTGGGACAACCCCAGAAGGCTCTCACCAATGAGTGTCTAAAGTCTAAGACAGATATGCTTTTAACATAATATGTGTGTAAAAATACAACCCCCAGAATTCACACAGGGGAAGGAGACAACTGACTCCCACAAGTTGATCTCTAGCTCCTTGCAAGGTCTCCTCTGATCTCAAATAAATAAATTAATAAATAGATAGATAATAGAATAAAAAAACACAACACTTGTTGAGCTGAGCATGGTGTAATTCCAGCACTGGGAAGGCTGGGACAAGAGAATCACAGGCAGGAGGTCACCCTGAGCTGCAAAACAAGACCTGGTCTCAAAAATGAAAAACAAAAACCCCCAACCCAAACAAAACAAAAAAGAAAGAAAGGAAGGAAGGAAAGAAGGAAGGAAGGAAAGAAGGAAGAAAAGGAAAGGAAAGGAAAGAAAGAAAGAAAGAAAGAAAGAAAGAAAGAAAGAAAGAAAGAAAGAAAGAAAGAAAGAAAGAAAGAAAGAAAAACTGAATCAGTGCAAATCAAACCACAACACCCCAAAGCTTGTTGAGTCTCCAAGGTTCAGTAAAACAATAGAACACAGGCCAGGTCCTCTTCCAAGGCAGAGTCTACATCCACGTGTGTACATTTTACCCCTGTAGATTAATTCCCCACAGTATAAAAATAAGGTAGAGAAGACAGAGGACTTGGGTTTTTCCATGGTCCCTGTGGTATCTTACTGGGTGAAAAGAGGAAGCTGGTGACATAAAACCTGACCGGCAGTGACTAGCTTCCAGATCTGAGGCTCCTTTTTTGGGAAGGCAGAGTTCATTACAACACACCCTGGCCGCTAGCCCTAACCCTAACTCCGCAGGACCCCCTGGGGATAGCCTGAGCAGCGCCCTTTGTTGCTCACGGTGGCATTCACCCTGCTCTCTCCCGCTCCCCCCGCTCCCCTGCAGCATCAACCACGACCCCAGCCGCATCCCTGCGGACTTGCCCGAAGCGCGGTGCCTATGTCTGGGCTGTGTGAACCCCTTCACCATGCAGGAGGACCGCAGCATGGTGAGCGTGCCAGTGTTTAGCCAGGTGCCAGTGCGTCGCCGCCTCTGTCCGCCAGCTCCGCGCCCCGGTCCCTGTCGCCACCGCGTCGTCATGGAGACCATCGCTGTGGGTTGCACCTGCATCTTCTGAACCATCAACCCAGTGGCCACCGCAACTCCTTCCTCCCTGCGCCCACTGTGCCCCGCCAGGCCGATAAACAGTAAACGCTGTCCTTTATAAAGGAAGGCATCGGGCTTGCTTCTTGTGACTAGGAAACTAAAATTGTGTCGGGGTTGGAGATCCCTGGGACACAAATTCCAGATCAGCCTGAGTATTTCCCAGGACTCGGCTTCCAAAGAGTGAGCCAGGCTGTTAGAAATGCTGGGCTGGGGATGTAGTTCAGTTAAGAGTGTCTGCCCAGCACAAGTGGAACCCCGAGTTCCATCTCCAGCACCACATAAAACCAATGGGTGGTACACATCCGTAATTCCAGTACTCTGGAGGTGGGTAGGTCAGGAAATTGAAGGCCACCCTTGGCTATGAGTATAGCCTCGGATACACGAGACTCTCTCAGGAAACAAATACTGCTTCCACTTCTATCATTTAAGAAGGTGGCAGACTTCCTTTGCGTTCTTCTTTGTAGCAGCTGTGTGACTGGAACATGATTGTCATAAGCCAATTTGCTACCCAACTAACCCAAGTTACTAAGACATACACTCCAAAGAGGCTGGCTCCAGGTTCTGCAGTGCCGAACTCGGGTTTGGTCTCTGCTAGACGCTGTGGAGACGACCCTTGTCACAGATTGGAAGGGTTGCCCTCAGCCCCAAGATCCTTTGCAGAAAAGACCTAACCTCCCCCAAAGGGCCTCTGGTTGCCAGAGAGGCTCCAAAATCTTCACTTTTTCCCCCCTGGAAGAGGAACTCTGGCTTTAAACACTCAAAAGATGCAAGGCAAACTGGATTGGTCATTTTTCATCCAGCCACTTCTCTGCATTGCTGGGGTACCAATATCTGTGATCCTCAAAACGTCAGTCAGTCACCCGGGAAGCTTATTCAGATTTACGGCCTGGTACTCAGAGGTGCTGACTTAGGTGGGGTTTGTTATTTTTTCACTTGAATGGCATGGCTTTTAATTCCTACTATTGTGGGTCCTGATGCTGCCATCTGTGACCACGCTCTGAGAACCACTGGGTCATATGAAAACATTCTACTGACCACCATAGGCAATATGGAGTTATCCTAAAGCCCATACTGAGTTTTGCCCCCTGATGCTAGCTCTTTCCCCTGGTAACTGAATTTTGACCCTCTGGGCCTTCTAATCCCAAGCAAATCCCCAATCAGCTGTCCCGGGCTCTAAAAATACCTTGCCTCCCCCCAGAACAGCTGAGGGGCTTGGGCTATTTTCTGTGGGTGAGATGAGCTAGCACTTCTGAGGTAACATCCTGCAAGGGGTCAACAGCCAGCCCACTGCAGGAACACTTCACTTGGCTGTTTGAGCTCATGTGCCTACAAGAGCGTCAGGGTGGAATGCTTTAATTGTCGAATTCACGAAAAGCCAATGGTTAGGTATGTGCCTGTCTGGGCTGGAAAGTAACTTACCTTTTTTGGTATTGTTGTAGAGTGTATACTGGTTAAAATTACCCTGGGAAGTTTTGGCCTGGTTCCAGACACATGGAAAATAGACTCCACGTGCCAGCTCATGCCGATCCCTTTAGCAGCCACTTCTGCAGGGCTTACTTGTCTCTAAAGCTCCCACAGATGCTCTCTGGGTTTCTGTGCGTGCCCCTAAGTGCAGGGTATTGAACTCAGGCTTTATATACGCTAAGTACGTGCTTTACCACTGAGCCATCTATCCTCAAGCCCTGTGCTCTCTGGGTTCTAGGCCCACGCGATGGGCCCAACAATTTTCAAGGCTTTACTGGAAGTCACTCTGGGAGAAGTTGAGCTGCAGGAGCCCTGGGAGAGCACAGGTAGTATGGGTAGGAAGGAAATCCTCTTCTGGGCGAGAAGGGGCTAGCCTTATAGAGGGAGCATTAGAATCTTAGAATGCTTAGTATATGGTTGTTATACAAGGGTGATGGTTTCCCCTATTTCTGGGTCCTCATCTGTGAAATGAGCAGATGAGATTTCATTATCTTCAGCCTCTTGTCCAGTCTCTACAATCCTGGGACTTAAAGGTATGGCCTCTTCTTAAAAACAGTGTATTATTATTATTATTATTATTATTATTATTAACATTTCGGTAGAGAGGGAGAGAGAATGTGTGCATGGATGCATACCACATGTGCATGTGAAACACACAGGTCAATTCTGGGAGTCCGTTCTTTCCTTCACTCCGTGGGTCCTGGGGTAGAACTAAGTCTTCAGGCCTGCCAGCACCTGTCTCAGCCCACTGAGCCCTCTTACTGGCCTGAAACTTGGTCTCTTGGGCCTGAGCAGGGGAGCTCAAGCCTTGGGAAAAATAAGTCCACAGTGGATCCAGAAACTTACTTAGGTCTAAAGCTAAACACACACTTCCTATGACACGATACATATAAATAAATGCAGAGGCTTCCAGGGCACCTACTCCTGCCCCCTTCAGTGCTGTTTCATGAGTGGGTGGAATAAGGCATTCCTTAACACCTTACTACCAAAGATTCGGCTTGGGTCATCTGCTCTAGAAAGCAGAATATCTGTGCAGTTTTGTGGATTCCTTTTTTTTCTTTCTTTTCTGAGACAGAATCTCACGTACCCCAGGTTGGCCTCAAACTTACTATGTAGCCAAGGATGGCCTTGAACTTCTGATCCTCCTGCCTTACCCACTGAATGCTGGGATTACTGGCAGTGATGACCATGATTCAGGGCTTTGTATATGCTAGGCAAGGACTCTATTGACTGAGCCATGCTCTGAGTCCTGTGTGCAGGGTTTTAAATACTCATTCTACTGAGGACAACAGACGGTAAGGGTGGTGCCTCTTCCGTTTTGCTGCTCAGACTCACAGGCCTCTCTAGGGAATTCTGGGGAGGGAATGTCTGTTCTGGCCCAAGACGGCCAAGGTGAGCCCTGGGACAAAGCTTTCGGTTGGCCTGTCTTCCCCTTTCTGGGATCTGTCCTGCAAAGGATGAGACCAGAAGACTTGAAGGCTTGGGCAAGTGGGCCTCAAGCCACTTGGGAGTGGCTTTGGATTGGAGCTGTTTAGGCCTGCCTACTCAGGCAAAGGATGGCTCGGTAGTACAGCCAGCTCAGCCTTAACATGAAGCCCCAGCCCAGCAGAGGACCTGCCCTGTCTACGCCACATCCTCCTTAGGGACCCAAGAGAGTGGAGTTAGCAGAGTATGTTTTGCATTGTTTTTGGTCCTCGGGCCCAATACCGAGCATACAAAGACAGCCTGTACCATCTGTATTTCAGAGTCCGTTGAGTACCATCACGTTTTGACGTCACTGAACTTGGGGGTTGGGGGAGGCATAGGTCCCTCCACAGTCGTGACATTTGGATAAGACCATTATCAGAGCCTGTTATTCTACGAAAATCAGTTTACTCTATGATCCCATTACTGGTCCGGTGTCTGAAGCCCAACCAATCAGCACTTGGCCCTTCTCTGGCCACAAGTATCAGTGCAGGGCTGGTCCCCATGGCCTACATTAGAAATTCAGCTCAGTGGCTGTGGGAGACCCTCCCACTGGGGGACCTGTCGACACTGCAGTCTTTGGCTGTAAGAAGGACCGGGGGATTGCCTTGTGCTCAGCACATGGCCTCGAATCATTTTACCCAGTAATGTTTTCATTGTTTAGAGTTTTCATTTGTGGTTTTTCTACTTCAACCAAGACTTGTTTTACTGATGTGCCAGTCTTATGGCTCCTGTAATATCCACCACACACAGATCACTTGTACCCTAAAGACCATCTCTTCACTGCCATCACCATCACCTGGTAAACACGAACCTTCATTCCAGTGTGAGCCTAACTGCATGGGAGGGGTTTTTCTGCTCTATGCTGAACTCAATTTAGGCGAAGCTCCACATCTGGGTTGTTCTATAAAACTTAGCAGAGACCTCAGACAAGTTACGTTCTCACTGTGAGCTCTTGTCTTCCTGGCAGGAAACAGCCAGATGAATCTCAGGACTGTCTGTTGGGCAAGTTTCTGGGCTAGGATCCTCTGGTGGCCATGTTTTCTCTGTGTACCCAAGCCTCTCCCCTAAAGCGCAGCTTAACAAGTCTGAGTGGTTTGTGTGTGTGTGTGTGTGTGTGTGTGTGTGTGTGTGTGTGTGTGTGCGTGTGTGTGAGTGCGGATGGGTGGCCCACACTGGCTCCACTCCTCTGTGTGTTCCCTCCGCAGAAACGCACAGGTCCAAAGGAATGAAGACAAGTTCCACTCCAAAAACTGATTTGGGGGTGTGGTGGTGCTGAGACTTGAGCCGGGGGCTTCATGCATTCCAAATCCATGCCCTCCACTGAGCTACGCCTGTGATCCTCAATATTTATCTTGTCTAATTATGTAATGGTTTGGCGGTGCCAAAACCAAGGCCCCACAGATGCCAAGCAAGCGCTCTACTACTGAACTGCATCTCCAGCTCCAATCTACTGATCTTTCCAGGTCACAGGGAAAACCAAGTACAATTCTGTCTACGAAGCTAGTGCCAGAGAAAGCGCCAGATTAACCCCCGAAGAACTCCATCCCACACCTTCCTTTCCCCTGCCGGGGGAAAGTTTGGAGGTGAGGTAGGAACACTCTCTACCACCCAAGGACTTGCCTCCTTTGCAAGATAGATCCATCACACGACTCCTGTACCCTTACATAAAGAGAGCGGCCAATCCCTCCAGGGGCTGTCAAAAGCTTCCTTTCTTCCTATAGTTCAGCTTACTTCCATTTTTTTTTTTTGCCTGCCCGATTGACAGGTAGCCCAGAGCTCTACTGACAGCAGTGTTCAGGTAAATGTCGTAACAGTCATACGCATTGCTGCTAGGAGGTGTGGAGATGGTCTCGAAAGAAGTTCTGAACTAGGACCCACACCAAATGGCCCGTCCAAATGCTTACATTTTCTGATCTTGCTTTCTCTTTTAAATAGCTGGTTGTAAATGTTTTCCTGTAGGCTGTGCATTTGGGGAGGTGGTAATGGAAGACAGAAACGAAAGAAAATTGAGTTCTCTGCTTTATATTCCTTCTCACAGTCATCTGGGCTTCTAGTGAGAAAATGAAGTCGGAAGTAGCTTGGAGGATGAATTTTTATTTCTTCTTGAAAAATTATAACAAAAAACAAAAGCAAACAAAAAAAAAAACGAAAAACAAAAACAAAACAAAAAAATACCCCCAAACACTGACTTGAATTTCCTTCCCTTTTCTTAATCTCTCCCTTAAAAAACAAAAAAGGCTGCCGGGTGGTGGTGGTGGTGGTGGCGGCGGCGGCGGCGGCGGCGGCGGCGGCGGCGGCGGCGGCGCACGCCTTTAATCCCAGCACTCAGGAGGCAGAGCCAGGCGAATCTCTGTGAGTTCGAGGCCAGCCTGGTCTACAGAGAGAGTTCCAGGACAGCCAAGGCCAAACAGAGAAATCCTGTCTCCAAAAACAAAAAAACAAAAACAAAAAAACACCAAAAAAAAAAAAACCCCAAGAAAACAAAAAAGGCAGCTTCTAAGGATCCTTAGGCAGATAGTGAATCACCCGGACCCACAGCGGGGAACATCTGCTCCATACACAGGGCAGAGAGAGCAGAGCAGCCCACGAATGTGGCTTAGGCGGTCCTTTGCTGCTGGGGTGGGCTCCATCTTCAGTGTGGGACAGAGTTCCTGGAGTCTCTCTGGACACCCTCACAGTTCAGTCTTGACCTTATGGATCAAGTCCTTTTGGTCAATCTTGTCCAGGTCCTGGTACCAGCGGTTATAAGCCAATAAGGCCACGTTCTTAGCAGCTACAGCCATCATCTCCACGGAGCTAGCTGCCCACTCCAAGGCGTTGAGGTAGAAGAGCTGGTCATGGAGCGCGAACTTGGGGAGGCTGCGGCGGGAGCCATAGAGGGGGTGGGCCTGCCACTCGGCTGTCTGGACTGAGTAATAGGAACGGAAGAGGGTCTTCAGCTCAGTCCGGAAGAGGGGCTTCGGGGACTGCACTCGCCACACTGCCGCTTCCTGGGGCTGCTTCCGCCGGAAGCTGGCTGAGATGTTGACAGGACAGATGTTGTCCAGAGTGCAGAAGAAGCTGGGGAAATCTGTGGTGAGTATGTTGGCGAAGGGGAAAAGCTTAGGGTCGGGGAAACCGAAGTAGGAAGAGTTGAGGTAGCCATGGACCAGGGAGACCACGGTGGGCTGGAAAGAGCCCTGAATGTCATCAATGGGCGGAGTGAAGCCTTCGAAGGTGAGGTTGTGGCTGCTGTTGTCCAGGTGCAGGGGCGTGGCAACGACCACGATGTCGTAGAAGTCAGAGCTGTTACCCTTGTCACTTTCATACCCCACTTGGTACAGGGCTTTCCCTTCTAGCAGGAGAGAGAACACAAACATCCATTTATTCCTTGGCTTCTACCCACTGATCTCCCTTCCATTTGGGACCCAGCCCCGGGGGTGTAGTGAGAGTCTGGTGTCAGGGGCAGCTCGGCTGTCCCTTCTTTCCATATTGCTGCTGCTGCTGCTGCTGCTGCTGCTGCTGGGTGAGCACTGGTCTGGACGTTAGAAGGCCTAAGTCCTTCTTCTGGTTCTGCTGCTGACTGGCAGAGGCAAGGATGCCACTCAAATTCTCAGTGGTCAAAGGAATAGCAGATAACATTGAAGGAAGCTTCCTAGCTTCTACACGAACCACGACAGTGCCCTCTAGTGTTGCTGGGCCTTCCACTGATTTTTCTGAGAAATACTTCTCAGCAGGAACCACCAGGGTTGAGGTACAGAAGAGGAAGGAGGAGGGCTGGCTAGGAACAGGATGGGCCTAACTCCTGTTCCGTTCACTCACCTGTAGTGTGCAGGGTCACAGAGGTCACTGTGGCATGGATCACGTTGGCCTTGGCAAGCTTCAGCAAACCTGAACAAACTAGCTTGTTGCCCCCTTCCACGGACCACAGGTTGCCCTGAGCCCCAGCTAGTGACATGGCTCCTGGGGAAGGTAGGAAAGATCTTGGGCCTTCCTGCCAAGACAAGACTCCTCCCAACCATGAGCACAGGCAACACACATAAAATACAATGTGATTTTAAAAAAAAAGAGAGAAAAGAAAGAACGGGGTGGGGGTAATAAGCCAGAACAAGGTTTTCATAGGGCCCGGCTTGTTCTGAGTATGTGGGCAGGGTGGACGGGCAGGCTGAGGGCTGTACACTCACCGGCAAAGGCTGGCATGGATGCTGACTGGCCGTAGTTGGCCCGTAGGACAGCGGAGACAACATCATCAATAAAGCGCTGTGTGACCCCCACCTGGAGCAGGGACTCGGCCACCGAACGCTGGGTCATGTTGACAAAGGTGGTCTCCCCCAGTGAGTTGAGCAGTTCTTCTACGCCCGAGAAGGCATAGCCATGAGCCTGGTACTTGTAGATCCTAGGAGACACGTGGGACTGGAGTCTCGTGCAAGAGGGCTTTGGGGCTGACCACCCAGCATGAGGTCCTCTAGGCCTGCCACTTTACCCCTTTGGCCTGTTCTGTGGCGACAGTGGGCTTGTCTGTACCTCCTCACTGGTGGCCAGGGACAGTGCAGAGATAAAGAAAAATAGGATCCCAAAGAACCTTGCTTCCTAGTGTGGCTAGATGCCAATTACATCACACTTCCCCCACACGGCGCTGATATGTCTCTGAACATGAGCGGCTTTTTTTTTTTTTTTTTTTTTTTTTAAACTAGCTTCTAGTTTGTCCTGGCTTCAAAGACCAAGCTGGGCCTGATGGTAATAGCCTCATACCACACCACTGTCCTCCCCTCTGGCTTGATCTGGCAGACTCGCACTTGCTCAGAGCTCCTGTCTGGTCTCTCTATCATTCATGCCGGCCCCAGAACTAGCACAGATGGGAACTACCTGCGGATATATTCTGGACTAGCTTGTCTTTGAACTGCTGTCTTTTCTGGGCTGGTTTTCAACTGGGCCACTAGACAGAAGTGTCCAGAGGGTGGACAGGGATGTGGACTGGAAGAAGACAGGGATGTGGACTGGAAGAAGACATGGATGCAGGACTGGAAGAAGACAGGGATGCAGGACTGGAAGAAGACAGGGATGCAGGACTGGAAGAAGACAGGGATGTGGACTGGAAGAAGACAGGGATGTGGACTGGAAGAAGACAGGGATGTGGACTGGAAGAAGACAGGGATGTGGACTGGAAGAAGACAGGGATGTGGACTGGAAGAAGACAGGGATGTGGACTGGAAGAAGACAGGGATGTGTACTGGAAGAAGACAGGGATGTGGACTGGAAGAAGACAGGGATGTGGACTGGAAGAAGACAGGGATGTGGACTGGAAGAAGACAGGGATGCAGGACTGGAAGAAGACTGGTAGAACTTACTTCTACAACAGGAGATGGTCAGCATGGCAGAGCCACTTAAAACCGACAAGAGAGAAAAGCAGAGAGAAGAAGGGACCGAGTATGACTGAGTATATAACGGAAGTAGTGCAAGCCCAGGAATTTGGATGGTGTCACAGAGGTATTGTGAGTTTGAGGCCAGTCGGGACTACACAGTGAGACTCTGTGTTAAACAAAGGCAGAAAGGGGGGGGGGAGCTGGGTGGTGGGGAGAAGGGCTGTGCAACAGTGTTATGGGCATGGCACGGCTGTGGCACTCCCAAACTCACAGCAACTGTAGTTGCCTGCATAGGGCCTGCACAAGATGGAGCCCTATGAACATTCAGTCATAGGTGGTGAGGGGCTCAAGGGGCCCCGGCTCACCCAAGGAAGCTAAGACAGGCAAGGGCTGCTGGAGAAGAGGAAGTCATCGTCTTCGACGGCGAGGTTCCCACGCTCCAGAGGAGCAGCCATGGTTAAACCCAGTGGATGGCAAAGCCAACCAAAATCAAAACAGAAGACCTAGCCGGGCGGCGGTGGCGCACGCCTTTAATCCCAGCATTCGGGAGGCAGAGGCAGGCAGATCTCTGTGAGTTCGAGGCCAGCCTGGTCTCCAAAGCGAGTTCCAGAAAAGGCGCAAAGCTACACAGAGAAACCCTGTCTTGAAAAACCAAAAACAAACAAACAAACAAACAAAACAAACAAACAAAAAAAAAACAGAAGACCTGATGGTGGGAAGGGGCCTCGTTGGGAGTGGAAGGAGCGTAAGAGAGGGAGGAGGGATGACTGTGACCAGAACGCATTCCATACATGTGTAAAGCTATCAAGGAATAAGTTTAAAAGGAAAGAGTACAGAAACTTTGAGGGACATCTGGAGAACGTAACGAAGACGTGTCACCTCGTATGGGCTAATCACAGAGCGGGGAGGGAGTAGAGAATGGGAGAAAGCAGAGAAGCATGCCATGGGACCACACCTGGGCATCTGACACTGAGGAGAGTCCGTGATGGGGGCAGAGGGACAGCCTCTGCTCAGGGCTCCAGGAAGCAGGGGGCCTACGGAAGAGGAGTGGCTGGCTGCTTGGCATGTGAGGACAGAGCAGGTGCAGACCACGTGTCCTCTGTATCTGGAGGTGATAGGGAGTGCCAGGTGATAGGCCTGGCACTCAAGAGAAAAGAAGAGCTAAGAGAATTGTTCTAGAGCAGGGGTTCTCAAACTGTGGGCCTTGACCCCTTGGACCCCTTATCAGCTATCCTGCATATTGGATATTTACATTACGATTCACAACAGTAACAAAATTACAGTTATGAAGTAACAACAAAATAACTTTACGGCTGGGGGTCACCACAACATGAGGAACTGCATTAAAGGGTCACGACACTAGGAAAGTTGAGAACCACTGTCCTAGAGAGACAAGGTGGGGACAGAAAGCTTGCAAATGGGTGACCCCCAGATCTACATGAATGTTTTACTTGGTTGGGTCACAAAATCAATTGGTGATAAACACCGAAAAGCTGGAATATTTCATGACACGATCCCTGGTGGCTGGCCACAGTGTGCTGCAGCTGCTGCCTCCCTCAGATGGCCTTACTGTTCAGGCTACTCCTCCCCCACCCCCACCCCCCCTGCTCTCTTCCACCCAGGAGCCTCGCTTACTTAACCCCATTTTAGCCTTTGTAAGTGACTGAGTTTGCAACCCATGCATTAAGTAGGAGGAAGGAATAAAGATTAAGATTCGAAAGCCCGGGACCCTGAACCACACACTCCTCAGGCCGGGGCTTACACCGAGCCTGCGCCAAATCGTTCAGGGTCCTTGCGTCTGTCTACTCCCTTCAATCCTCTTTCACAATTCCCAATCAGTCAACTCCTTCCTAAGACCTTCTCTGGCCTCCTACCGTCATTCTGCAGCTCCGCCCGGCCCTACCTCATGAACTTCTCCATGACTTCCTCCACCCACATCTGCAGCCTCAGGAAGCTGATGCCGTAGTGCCACCAGAGGCGGAAGAGGTTCAGCAGGTACCAGTCGGTTTCCTCCAGCACGAAGTGCTCCCCGCCGAAGATGGCGCTCCTGCCCACCACCTCGCGCCGCTGTCTCAGCCCTGCAGAGACCAGCAGCCCCTCAGCTCCCCTTCACGGCCCCCAGGAGGCCCAGCAGTACTTGAGCTTTTTGCACTGGGGCCTTCCTGACGCACATGGCTGGAGCTGTCTGTCTATCTTGTGCCTTTGTGCTTCTTGTCTATAAGTAGCATGCTAATGAATACACTGAGAAAAACGTTTGCCCTTCCCAGTGAACAAGAAAATGCAAACAGTGTACCATTTTGTATTTCTTTCAACAGGGATCTGCTCACCCAAGAGGGAGGGAAATGCTACCATTCCAGAATGTTAAAGGGCTCACAGGGCAGGGCTAGCTTTGATCTGGGTCCCTGAACTCACACTAGCTCCTTCTAGCTTCTCAGCAATCTGCAACTCAAAGAACACTCCACTCATGAATATGTATATGGCCAAGATTTAGTTCCTTCTACCCCGACATAACATATACAACACCCTGCATCCTGGGCAGTCCACTGTAGACTTCCACGGCATTCTGTTTCATCCCAAGTACAGAGAGGGAGGGCAGAGAGGGCATTTCAACCTTCTGCTCTGGTAAACCCTGCTGGAGCCAATGAGCTTGCATGTATGCACTTGGCAGATCTACAAGACGTGGTCCTGCAGGACCACTTCTGAGAACCCGAACTTCTTCAGCAGACAGCATGTGTATTTGGAGTTTAGATGATGCTGGCTTTGAGCCCCAACTTTATCATGTTAGGAGAAGGATACTAATGATTTGAGCTCCAGCCTCTCTACAGAGAGATCTGTCTCTCATCCTGAAGGCTGATTGGGTTTGAGGAACTGTCCACATACCACCTAGTAGAGTACCAAGGATCTGGTGGGCAACGGGATGTGGACACAGATATGGTTGCAATAACTAAGAGGCAGTACACTGAAAGGGAAAGACTGGCCTGGGAGTCAAACCTCAGTTCTAATCCCGGCTCTGCAACTAACTCACTGTGTACCTCAGGCAAGTTCTTTCCCCTCTCTGGTCTCAGCTGCTCCATCTGTAAAACGAGGAGATGGAGCTAAATGACTATCTGACCGTAAGGATCGGGGGGGAGTCTGGGAAGCGCCTCAGGCACCGGGCACTAGACCCCAGCGCTGGACACTCACCTAGCAGCTTGACGAAGTCCTGCATGTGGAGGCTCAGGGAATGGAAGGAGGCTGCCCCGCTCTCGTAGTTCTGCTTGTTGACGGAGATGGTGGCCAGGCGGCCACCCACAGCCCCTTTCTCATAGACGACAATTTGCACCCGGGGTCCAAAGTGTTGCTGAAGGAAATGGGCCACAGCAGAGCCCCCGATCCCAGCTCCAATAACAGCTGTCGGCAAGCCCAGCAAACAAAGCAGGGCAGGAGAGAAGGCACAATGGGAGAGAGGCTGGTTACTCACGCGCTACCCCGGGCAGAGCGGGGGCTGCTGGCACCTGCACGTACGTGGCAGGCTTATGGAGTTTCAAAGGGGGAGTTCACAGTCTGAGTTTTCAGATGCTCTAAGCCTAACAATCAAAGGCTGCCCTCTCATTCCGCACCCAACACACCTACTGCCATCCTCATCAGACAAAGGAAGACCCTATCGGCAAGAGAGAAGGAAAGAATCTCAACATTCAGAATGCTCTTAAAAGAGAATAAATTGAGCCCGGGTGGTGGTGGTGGTGCACGCCTTTGATCCAAGCTCTCGGGAGGCAAAGGCAAGCAGATCTCTCAGTTCAAGGCCAGTCTTGTCTACAGAGAGCTCTGGGACAGCCAGGGCTACATAGAGAAACCCTGTCTGAAAAACCAAACCAAAAGACAGACAGACAGAGAGAGAGACAGAGAGAGAGACAGAGACAAAGAGAGAATGTATAAATTGGGCCAGTTAGATGGCTCGATGTCAAGTCTATTTCTTGACCTGAGTTTGACCCCTGGAACCTACGTAGTGGAAGGAGAGAACCGACTCCTGCAAGCTGTCCCCTGATCTTCACACGAGTGCCATGGCAGGCATGCAGCCCCTCTATACATCAATCAATGTTCAAGAATCACACCCTCCATTTTTCTTATTTAAGAATTAATTGGTGAAAGCAGTTACTGACCACGCACTTCCGTTGGTGGGCTGGAAACCATTCCTTTCCTCAATTCAGGATCAACAAACTACAGCCCATAGGCCAGAATCCAAGTATAGGCTTGTTTTAGATGTTTTATAGCACAGGTCTGTCTTTCTTTTTTTTTTTTTTTGAGACAAGGCTTCCCTCTATAGACCAGGCTGAACTTGAACTCATAGAGATCTGCCCACCTCTGCCTCCCTAGTGCTGAGATTAAAGGAATCTGCCACCATGTACAGCAGGCTTTCTTTCTTTTCTTTTCTTTTTGGTTTTTTGAGACAGGGTTTCTCTGCGTAGCTTTGAGCCTTTCCTAGAACTCACTCTGTAGCCCAGGTTGGCCTCGAACTCACAGAGATCCAACTGCCTCTGCCTCCCACGTACTGGGATTAAAGGCATGCGCCACCACCGACCGGCCTTTCTTTTCTTTTTTGAGATAGGGTTTCACCATGCTGCTTAGGCTAGCCTTGAACTCCTGGGCTCAAGTGAGTCTCCCTCTCAGCCTCCTGGTGCTGACGACATCCGCCCACAAAGCCACACCCTTTCTTTTACTTTCTATCAGCAGGAAAATACCTTAAAATGGCCTGTAAAACCCAAAGTATTTACTCTCTGGCCCTTTACAGGCCTTTTGGTCGAAGTCCAGCCTACCACCTGATGCTGCTAGGAATCTCTGTCTAGACAGATAGTTGTCAACAAATATCGCTGAGGGAGGAGAGTGAACTAGTTATGAAACCCTTGGGCTGGGCTATTGCCTCAGTGCAATTCTGTCTGCCCAACACCTGAAACACGGCTTTCCTCTCACTGACAGCCCAGTACTCCCCTCCAGCCAGGCAAGAAGATGAAGACTTCTCCAGTCCCCAGGAGAAATCCCCGGGATGTCTTTAGCACAGCTTGCCAGAGACACCTTCTAAGGAGAGACAGGTATCTGTTTCTCATGCATGTTCCAGCAGCTCACTCTGCCTTTGTCACACCATATTCAAATGGCTTGAGGACAGGGAGGAAGCAGGATTATGCTATCCCCAGATCCTGGCAGATAACAAAGTCCAGGAGATATCTATTGCATGTTGAAATAACCAACACCTTTTTCTCAGTACTTAAGAATCACTTCCAGGAATATCCTTCACTTTTTTTTCTCAACCATGCTGCTCTCTTCCCCTCCTCTTTCTCTGGAGAGTCCCAAACTACCTATTTTCTCCAAACAAATTGACATTGCAAGGTCTGGGGGTGCCACATTCAACCCCCACTCCCCCAGGCTATAAGGAAGATGGCACATCACTGTGAGCAGGCTTATGGAACAGACAGAACAGACACTGCTCTGTGTCCTATAAGATGTGCCAAGGCTCTGAGACGAACCAAGGAGGGTGTTGGTTCCCAGGAGCCTAAGCAGCCAATGGGGGAAGACCCATGCACAATCAGCTGGAACAATCCATAACCAAGCAGGACAACAGGCTTTCAGGGAGTCCTGAGAAGGAAGCAACAGATACAGGCTTCGCAGAGAGAGAGCATTTGAGCGGGACCCTAGAGAAAAACCTGCATGCCAGTGAGAGGAGAAAGAACAGCATGGGCAGGGCATCGAGGGGGACTCGAAAGGGTCCTCCGGCCCCTCAGAAGCACTGAGATAGGATCCCGACGGAGCCCAAGGACTGTGACCTTTAACAGGAAGCACTCTGTCCTCCTTCCTAGTCCAGTCCAAACCACCAAGGGGATGAAGGCTTTCAGGAAAGCTAAAGGGCAGCTTGTCATCGATCCGGAAGACTTGGGGGAGGTGTGTCTGGGGACAAGCTGGAAGAAAGTAGGCCGCAAGCTACGGAATCACCATTTGGTTCTACTGGGGGAGGCGGGGAGTCCTTGCTGCCTCTCCCCAAGAAAAAGTACTGCACACCCCTGGTCCCTGCCTGCCCAACTCTTCCCTATCCTTCCAAGTCCGCTTCAAGTCAACCTCCATTAGGCCTCCTCTTAATACTGGAGCCCCCCAGGATTCTCTCTTCCGAGGACTCTTAGTCATAAATCCATTTCCAGTATGCTTCGCTCGGCCTTAACCCTCTGCGGCCTGTTGTAGTTTTCTTACACAATTAAGCTTTAGCACTGTACTGGCCCTGACAAATCAATGTTCTCTCAGATGTCCCAAGGCACTCCTGTCAACTGGAGTCCATGGAGGCAGTCTAGTGGAATTATTTACTCTGCCCTCCCCACAACTAGGAACTGAGCATTTCTGGTTGTGGGAATTCATGTGCAAAGAGATTTGAGAACCTTTGAGTCATGCAGAGTTAAAACAAAACAAAGAGGAAAAAAAAGTTGTGTACAAACATGGAACCAGGGAGTGACTACACAATTGTGTATTTAGTGAAGTGTCCTGGTGCCTGCAATTTATTTTGAAATGCACCAAAATGTGAGTAGTGTTAGTAGCAAATAGCAGAGTGGGTGGTGGGCACACGGATGAGATTGTAAAGTTCTTTCAACTTTGCTGCATGTCTGAAGAACTTCGGAATAAAATGTTGGGGTAAAACCACACAAATGATAATAAAGAAAAATGACTGCCATTAAGAGTTCTCCATACTGGGCTGCGGGGCTGTGCAGTAGAATGCTTGTCTAGCAAGCCAGAGAGGGAAAGAAAAAAAGTCCTCACTCTGTCACTCAGCAAATCCACCCCCAGCAAGCTATTGTTCTATCCCGCGGAAGGAACTACCTTCTACAGACCGGAAGTTCTGGTTAGATGTTACTTCTAGGAAGCCTTCTTAGAGCCCGCGGAACCTGCCAAACCTCCAGACACGGAACTTTCTCATCCCAGGAAAGGGCCTGGCGTCCTGAAGGAGCCACAGCCATAGCCTGCTGCCACACACGGGGGCCCTCAGCCGACCCCTGCGAACGCCACCGCCCAGCTCCTGTCTTGTTACCCGAGAGCTTCTCAAGAAGCAAATGCTCCGTGACCATGCGGACAGCTGTCAGTGGCTATTCCTGCCCGGGCCTCCTCCTTCCCAGGTGGTCCTCTCCCCGTGACCACGCCACCCTCCCCATCAGCACCTCCCCTGTGCACTCTCCTTCCGCGCCCACCGGCTCCTAGTGTCTCCTGCATCCAGCTCCTCTCCCGAGCCGTCCTCCCCTGCCCCCCCCCCCCCCGCGTCAGCTGCAAAGCCTCTTCCCTCCCGTCCTCCTCAGTGAGCACCCCACCGCATCCTTCCCGCACCGATTTTTCCGGGCGGGGCGTCTCCGCCTGCAGCGGCGGCGGTGAGAAGCGTGGCCAGCATGGTGAGCAGCGGGGCAGCGCGGGCCATGGCGGGTGGTGACCGGGCTGCACGCTGCGGATCCCCGCTCGCGGTTGGCGCTCGACTGCGCGCCCCGCCCTGGCGTCCCACTGGCCGGCTGGCCTTGCAGCCGGGTCGGTCCCAGCCTTTCATTGGTCGAGCAACCGTCCCTCTGCAGTACGAGATCTCCATTAGCTACATCTGTCTCAGGGAGGGCTCCGTCATTGGCAGCGTCCCTGTCCCTCCTCCTTGGATGCAGGTTCTTCATTGGCTGGCTCATTCTGCTCAGGCGCAGGTGTGCGCGTCTTTGGAGCTCAACATCAGGACCAGGGCCCAGTGAGGAGATACCCAGGAAGGGAGTTCAACCACAGTTACCAGCTTCGTGATGTGCCTTCTTGGTGTCTGGTTCCAGGGGGCGCAGAATATCTAGGCTCTGCCTTTCTAGGTTGTGATGATCACGTGAGAAAACAGAGGGGAAATCCCTTTGGGGGCTTGTTAGTCCCTCAAGGGCTGTGAATTGCTGACCGAGCTGGCGACCCGCTTAGTCAAGCGCTTCCTTGTAAAAGTGCTGAAACAAGCACGTTTGTGTTGGATTCTTCGTTTTGATTCTGTTTTTGCTTCCAGTCTCTACATCTTCCACCTGCCCTCTACCGTCTCTCCCTTCCTTTGTTTTTACTTAGTTATTTGTTTACTTATTTAGACTCTAGCTCTCATGTAGTTTTGGCTGGCCTGGCCCTCACTAGCAGTGGAGGATGATCTTGAATTCCTGATCCTCCTGCCTTCACCTCTCAAATGCTAGGATTATGTACATGCTCGCCCCGCTCCCTCCTATTTTTGGAGACAGGGTCCCACTTGGTAACCCAGGCTGGCCAGAACTCATGGTGATTCTCAGGCTCTGTGTTGCTGGGACTGCAGGTCTGAGCCACCATGCTGCGTATTTTAAAATTGATGAGTTTGCCTGCATGTCTGCATGTGCACCACGTGCAGCCTGATGTCCTCCAAGGTCAGAAGAGGGCACTGGATCCCCTGGAGCCAGATTTACTACACATGGATGTGAACCACCACGTGGATGCTGGGAACTGAACCTGGATCCCTGATGTGCAAGAGCAACAAATGCTCTTAACTGCCCAACCATCTCCAACCATCCAGCCTCTCTTCCATATTTTAAACAAGCATTTACTTATCATTTTGTGTCAGGTATTCTTATGTGCTGACCACTTACAGTGCTGTTGTTTTATCATATTTAAAATTCATCTTATCTCTCCACTTTGTAACACTGGGGTCTTTTGTGATTGTTGAATCTAGAGCTCTGCTTTCCCCACTAGTTTTTTGTTTTGTTTTTCAAGATAGGGTTTCGCTGTATAGCCCTGGCTGTCTTGGAACTCGCTCTGTAGACCAGGCTGGCCTCAAACTCACAGAGATCCACCTGCCTCTGCCTCCCGAGTGCTGGGATTAAAAGCATGTGCCAACACTGCACAACCTCCCTACAATTTTTTTTTTTTTTGGTTTTTTGAGACAGGGTTTCTCTGTGTAGTTTTGGTGCCTGTCCTGAATCTCACTCTGTAGACCAGGCTGGCCTCGAACTCACAGAAATCTGCCTGGCTCTGCCTCCCGAGTGCTGGGATTAAAGGCATGTGCCACCACTGCCACCCAACTTCCTACTAGTTCTTATAACTACCAGCCTATTGATCATGCATGAGATCATCAGGTTCAAAATAACTGGTAAAAGAAAAAGCAAGAAAGCAAACAAAACCACACCATTGGTGATACAGCAAAATAATTAGCTGAGGCTGGGAATGAGGTGAGGTAACCATATCAGTTATCTGCTGCGATGTAATGGACCACTCCAAAACCAAAGCAATAATCTTTTAGTTTGTTCATAAATGTACAGGGTAGTACCACTTACATGATGGCCTACTGGTAGACAAGATGGTATCGGCTGGCTCAGCTATTTTTAAGGGTTGGTCCAGAAACCTGAAGTGCGACTTTCACTATATCACATGGGTCAAATAATCACAGAGCAACAAGACTCAAAAATGAATTCAGGGACTAGCTCTCAATGTGTCTCAAAACACTGTGGTCATTGTAAAGCTTTGTTAATGTGTATGTGTGTGTGCCTGAGTGTATGTGTATCATGTGTATGCACTGCCCTTGGAAGCCAGGGGAAGGCACTGGATCTCCTAAATTGGAGTTACAAGCAGTCGTGAGCCACCTGTTATGGATGATGGAAACTGAACCCTGGTCCTCTGGAACAGCTGTAAGTGCTCTTAACACCCGAACCATCTCCAGCCCCACTGGGATCATTTTAAAGTCATGCTAATAAACGTGGGAACATGGGCCAAGGCTGAGTAGGTTGGGGATAAGGATGTCCTTATTGACTAGCTCTGGGACTACAGCAAACAATGGCTTATGGAGCCAGTGAAACCACAGTATACAGACAGAACTGGATTGATGATGCAAGGCCAGATCCCAGGAAAGCTTAACTCCCAAGAGGGCCATTTGGCCAGGAAGCTGCTACATGGAAGCCAACTGAGAGGCTGAGGCGGGGAGTCAGAAGTTCAAAGAACACCTGGAAGATGAAGGTTGGATCAAGGACAGATGTCAGTAGTTTTGTGAGTGTATGGTACATGGTGAGTGCATAGGTATGTGCAACACATGCATGTATGTGGAAACCAGAGAATAATGGGTGTCTTTCTTTTCTTTCTTTCTTTTTTTTTTCTTTCTTTCTTTCTTTCTTTCTTTCTTTCTTTCTTTCTTTCTTTCTTTCTTTCTTTCTCTTCTTCTTCCTCCTCCTCCCCCTCCTTCCTCCTCCTCCTCCTCCTCCTCCTCCTCCTCCTCCTCCTCCTCCTCCTCCTCCTCCTCCTTCTCCTCCTCCTCCTTCTTCTCCTCCTTCTCTTTCTCCTCCTTCTCCTTCTTTACCTTATTCACTTAATGTAGGGTCTTTCACTGACTCTAAAGCTCATTTGGGCCAAGCCAGCCAGCCAGCCATCAACCTGGGACATGCCTGTCTCTACCATTCTGTGCTGAGGTTTCAGGTACACACATTCTTGCCTGGCTTTTTACATGGGTGCTGGGGACTTGAACTTAGGTCCTCATGCTTGCAGACAAAGCACTCTTGCCAACTGAGCCCCTCCACATCACAAGGGACTGCCAGGAGTGTTGTGACAGACTTTGCAGGGGAGACACAATGCACACACCAGACACAACCTATTACCCCGGATAGGGAGCCCACAACGGATCAAAATACGGATACCACCAAAATATGACTTGGTGAGTCAGTAAGTTTTATTGGGGTTACTTACAGAAATATCAGTGTGGGGTTATTTATAGGAGCAGAAAGAGAGCTACATTATCAAAGTCCACCACAGTTCATCAAAGCCAGAAACCTGGAACACTGCATAGCCTACAGGCAGCTCAACAACTTGGAGAGTGTCCTTTCCTGGTGGCTTACCTGGTCTTTGTTCAAGGCAGTTCCCCTGCTTCCCGCTTATCTAAGAGTCTTCTTTGTGACCTGGCTTGTCTGAGAGTAATTCTCAGAAGTCTTTACTGTTCACATACTTTGGGGAGGGGGGTGGTGGCACGGCTGGGAACCTTGTGAATCTGGTCAGTTTCAGGGACTTCCTGAAGCTAACTTGAGTTATTTACTTTCCCTCTTAATGATCAGAATGAAATGTGTCTTAGTCAATGTTTTATTGCTGTGAAGAGACACCATGGCCACAGTGAGTCTTATAAAGGAAAACATTTAATTGGGGCTTGCTTATAGTTTCAGAGGTTTAGTCCGTTATCCTCATGGTGGGAAGCATGGGTACTGGAGAGTTAGCCGAGAGTTCTATATCTGGATTGGCAGGCGGCAGGAAGAAAGACACTGGCTTGGGCTTCTGAAACCCCAAAGCCCACCCCTAGTGACACACTTCCTCCAACAAAGTGACACCCACTCCAACAAGGCCACCTAAATCCTTTCAAATAGTGCCACTCCCTACGAGTCTATGGGGCCCATTTTCATTCAAACCACCACAGAATATTTCAAGTCTTTGAGGAAACCGCTACACAACAAAGGGTAAAGCAGAATCCCAGTAGTCAGTGTAGATCTAGAAGCAAACAGAAGAAAAGGCAACCAGACAGGCAGGAAGAAGTGAGGCTTAGATCCAAGAAAAACAAGCAAATCAAGTAGAAACATACAAGATTAATTCAAGGCAGGGTATGGAAGGCCTGTATGCATACCAGGACTAGGGCTGAGCATATTGCTGGGTGGTAGAGCACTCCGTGGCAGAGCACAGTCAGGTGGTTGGGAGCATCTGTACGCTGTCCCCAGCACTAGGGAAACCAAACCAAACCGTCCACATCTGAGCTGCAGTTATTTTAACTCAGCTGTTCTAGAGGCGTTTCTTATATTAATATTATACTTCATCCTATCTTTCCCTATTTGATTTTACTTTAGCATTTTATCATTTATTGAATCCGCTGTCATGGAGGAGAGCAATGGATAACTTAACAGCATAGGAAAGGCAGAGAATTGTAGCCCAAGCACTAGAACATCAAGTCTTTTGCAAGTGGATCTATGTTTCCTTACATGTCAACTGCAAGCTAAGGTATTTTACATTTACATTTATTTATTTTTGATGTATGGGTATTTTGCCTGCATAAATGTCTGTGTGCTTGGTACCCTCAGAGGCCAGAAGAGGGCGTCAGATCCCTTAGGTCTGATTGGAGTTACAGTTGGTTATGAGACACCATGTGCGTACTGAGACTTGAAACCGGGTCCTCTGCAAGAGCTGCCAGTACTCTTGACCATTGAGCCATCTCTCCAGATCCCATTGTTTGTTTTGTTAAGACGGAATGTCACTGTGATAACTGGGCTGGCCTCAGACTGACAGAGATCCTCTTGTTTCTGTTTCCCAGGTGTTATGATCAAAGACATGGGCCGCCATGCCCAGCACACTGAGGTCTTTTATGGCAAAGCCATCAAGATGAAAATAATTAAAGGCCTGGACACAATTTTATTGTTCTTTCAGTCTAAAAGTGTATATTTTCTGTAACAAGGTCAGTTAGACAAACAACAGACCAAACAACAAAACAGGAAGGGAAAGATGTAATTATGAATGGTTGGTGTCCTGACTTGTTTTATGTCCACTTGACGCTGCCAGTGTCTTCTGAGAGGAGGGGATCTCAATGCCTCCATAAAATCCAGCTTTAGGCAGGCCCGGAGGGCATTTTTTAAAATTAGTGATTGATGGGGGAGGGCCTAGTCAATTCTGGGTGGAGCCACCCTGGGCTGGTGGTCCTGGGTTCTCTTAAAAAAGCAGACTTAGCCCGGGCGGTGGTGGTGCACGCCTTTAATCTCAGCACTTGGGAGGCAGAGCCAGTGAGTTCAAGGTCAGCCTGGGCTACCAAGTGAGTTCCAGGAAAGGCACAAAGCTACACAGAGAAACCCTGTCTCAAAAAACAAAAACAACAACAACAAAAAAGCAGACTTAAGTCTCAGAGATCCACAGCCAACCACCAGGCAGAGCTCCAGGAGTCTAGTCGAAGAGAGCGAGGGGGGATTATATGAGCAAGGGGAGGCCAAGATCATGATGCGGAAATCTACAAAGACAACTGAACCAAGCTTGTGGGAACTCACCAACTCTAGACCGACAGCTGTGGAACCTACATGAGACCAAACTAGGCCCTCTGCATGTGGGAGACAGATGTGTAGTCTGGTCTGTTTGAGGGGCTCCTGGCAGTGGGGTCAGGATCTATCCTGGTGCATGAGCTGGCTTTTCGGAGGTCATCCCCTAAGGTGGGACACCTTGCTCAGCCTTGATGCAGTAGGGAGGGGCTTGGTCCTGCCTCAACTGAACATACCAGGCTTTGTTGAGTCCCCATGGGAGTCCTTACCCTTTTGGAGGAGGTGATGGGGAGTGGGGGGGTGGGGAGGCAGGGGTTAGGGGACAGGAGGAGGGATGGGAGAGGGAACTGTGGTTGGTATGTAAAATGGAAAATTTTTTTTAAGTAAAAAAAAAAAGCAGGCCGAGCAAGCCAATAAACAGCACTCCTCCATGGCTTCAGCAACAGTGCTGTCTCCAGGTTCCTGCCTCGACTTCCTTTGATGATGGACAGTGATATGGAAGTGTAAGCACAATAAACCATTTCCTCCCCATCTTACTCTTGGCCATGGCATTTCATCCCACCAATAGTAACCCTAAGACGGTCAGTGAAGTGGTGGGAAGTCTGAGTGAGTGAACTTCTAAGTGAGGATGTATTTTGATATGGGTACGGCCTGCTGAGGACTACAAGACCTTAATTGGCCCACGGAAAATTGGCAAAGCTTTTCTCTGGAGTCAGAGTGTCTATGCAAGACTGATCCGTGTGTGCAAAGACTAGCAACCGTGGTTTCCTGCTCCTGGATGTTTATAGCAGGGATTGGTGGTCTCCAGAGACCTCGAGACTTGCTAACCCCTCCCCGTGCTATACCTAATGAACACCCAGTGGTAGAACCCCACATGACCCCAGCTTCACTCTGCGTGTGTCTGTATGTCTGTCCATTCTTCATTCCCTCACCATCCCTAGCCAGGGTTCCAGGACCCGAGCCACACAGGTCATGGTAGGTTAGTTTACAACATTATTTTTAATACAATCACTTAATCAGTGTTCCCTTTTCCCTAGGCTTTAGGCAATCATAAAAATGCAAGAAAAACTATGTGATAATTTAAGCAATAAAACAGGAGAGCTTGCTGGAGTCTCACAAAATCCTCATAGTGTCATGAATTATAACCATTTTATAAACAAGGAATGAGTGGTGGCAGAAGCCCCAGGTACCAGAACTGCCCTCAAAATCTGCCTACCAAGCCTGAGTTCTACTGCACTGCTCTGGCTCCCTCATCCCTCCTTTGAGCTTTCTTAGAGCTTCATCTCACTCTGAACTCATGATGTAAGTCTGCAAAACTACAGAACAATAAAAGAACCGAATAAGTGATCTACTTGCAACAATATATGGAAAGACCAGAACACTCCTTAGCTAACAGAACTCCTAAAATGACAGTCCGTTCTAATTCACTGGCAAGGACAGCTAGTAACTCCAAAATATACATGGTTCATTTTCTCATTGTTTCCGACAACCTTGTAGAAATGAAGGCAAAAGGGGGCAAAACCCTTCTGTGGAATTTCACTGCTCCTTAAGTTTACAATACGCAGTTAGTGAAATGGTAAAATGAAGACTTGGCAAGAGAAATCTTCTGACTGCAGAGTTCTGGGAATAGAACCTGGGTTCTCCGGAAGAGCAGCCAGAATGCTCGTAACCACCGAGTCATGGCCCAGCCTGCAGTAATTAGTACTTTTTAAGCTCACGCCTTTAATCCCAGCACTTGGGAGGCAGAGCCAGGCGGATCTCTATGAGTTCGAGGCCAGCCTGCTCTAGAGTGAGTTCCAGGATAGGCTCCAAAGCTACACAAAGAAACCCTGTCTTGAAAAAACAAAAACAAAAACAAAACAACAACAACAAAAAGAGGTTGGGGGCTGGAGAGATTGCTCAGCGGTTAAGAGCACTGGCTGCTCTTCCAGAGGACCCGAGTTCAATTCCCAATACTCACATGGCAGGTCATAACTGTCTATAATTCCAGTTCCAGGAGTTCCGACACCTTCACACAGATACACATGCAGGCAAAATATCAATGCACAGAAGATTAAAAAAAAAAAACTTAAAAAAAAAAAGAGATTTATTTATTATGTATACAGTCTTCTGCCTACATGTATGCCTGTAGGCCAGAAGAGGGCACCAGATCTTATTATAGAAATGTTGTGAGCCACCATGTGGTTGCTGGGAATTGACCTCTGGAAGAGGGGCCAGTGCTCTTAACCTCTGAGCCACCGCTCCAGCCCAATAAACAACTTTAAAAAAGTGATATTTACTGCTCCCAGTACATTTTATACCATCTCTACATTTTATACCATCTCTAAGTCCTATCTTTGTCCAAGTGTTTAGATTTGGTGGAGGTCAAAAGAGGATGGCTTCATACTCTTGAGGGTTAACTTACCACCTGAAAATATGACTGGAGGTCTGAGATTAGAATATGCTGCCTCAAAATAGTCTTTGCTATATATATATTTTGCTGGTTATTATTTTGGGAAACCGCAGTCATGGGAGTAGCTGACAGACTCAATTTCCTTTTTTAATGCACAAGTGGAAAAGAAATTTACATTGGCAAAGTTTTACATATCAAAGGACTTCTCCAGACAGCTTCTACAAGACCACCCTTACTCATCAGCTTTCTGTTTTCCAGAAGACCTAAGCCCTGTGTTCTAGGTCAGGATGTGATCGAAGCACCCATTTCCTGACACCGACACTCAGATTTTGCATGACTCTTACGTTCATGTATACAATGGAATTTGGTTTTCCTCCCATTCATCCAGTTTTTGCCAGTTTAATTTGTAGTCCAAAGAATCTAGAAGGGCTGTCTCTTGAGTGTAGTCCTAGCACAGACTAGATTTTTAAGCTTCCGAAGAAGCAGAAAGGGTACGGTTATGTTATAGAATTGATATGCCTTTCCACTGAGAGTTCGTTCACTCCTTGATCACGAGATTAGTAAAAGTAGGTGGCTGCTTCTGGCTAGTGCACAAAAGGGAACCAGCCCCGAGCAGAAATCCCTGTCAGCCTATATAGTTTCCTGGCTCCAAGTTATACTTCGAGTTTAACCACATTTCACAGAAATTACAAGATTTGGTTGGACAAATGGAGAAATTTACAATGTAAAATATTGTCATGGTTATCCCAAGACAGGCCAGCACTGCTTTTCCCAGGCAGCTGTTAACCAAAGCTATCCTGTCTGCCTGGCAGAATTACACTAAGAGAACCTGAGTGCTGCTTTGGCTAAATTCTACTTGTGTAAGTTAGTATTTCCTAAGCACGTTTACATCAACTTCTCATTCTCATTTTCTCCTGTATAGTAAATTTTCCCTTATAGTAAAACCTCTATAAAGTTTACCTCATATATTATTCACTCATTAAAGTATTTACTGTACAAATCTTTTATACAGCATCAGTTATTAAGATATAAAAAAATATATAGGTTCGCTGGGCGGTGGTGGCACACGCCTTTAATTCCAGCACTTGGGAGGCAGAGGCAGGTGAATCTCTATGAGTTCAAGGCCAGCCTGGTCTACAAAGTGAGTTCCAGACAGGCTCCAAAAGTTAAAGAGAAACGCTGTCTCGAAAAACAAAACAAAATACAGGTTCGTAAAATTTACAAGGTTAATACATATAGAGGAGACAGATACTCATACAAATATAGCTTAAGATGGTTATAAAACTAGGAAACAAACCTTGTCAGGGCCGGGAGCATACCTCAGTTGTAGAGTGCTTACCTAGCATTCTGGAGACCCTGCATTCAATCCCCAGTGCTCTAAAAACACAAATTAAGTTTGTTGATGCGAGAGGTAATACTTTGGCAATCTCCACCACAGAGGAAAATAGGCATACCTCAGCATTGTTAAATGAGAAATTTACGGGAGTCCAGTATGTTTGCCCATCACCTCCCCATACAATCTAACCCAGGATCCCAGGGCAAATCTGATAAAGGGCAGGAGTCAGGGTTGGTGGAAGCAGCCACTGTAGGTAATTACCTATACAAATGTGGTGGGGTCATTTGCTGTTGGTACTGTCGACTTGCCTGCCTAGAATGACTTCACACTCAAGAGGCTGAAAATAACTCTTTGCTTATGGGAAGACGATCTGTAGACTCCACCAAGTTCACCTGGCAAACACAGGCCTCTCTCGGCAACTCCACTGCTGAGTACCCACCTGCTACCGTTTGCCATGGAAGCAGATACTGCTACGCAGGCACCAGCACGTGCAAAGCTTCATAGTCAAGGATGCTTCCAAGACTCTCTCCTGTTTCCATGGTGTTCTGCCTACTTCACTGGGGTGTGATGGTGGAAATGGGCCAGAAAGGCTAATATGTGGGCAACAAGGTCCTGATGGGGTGGGAATTTGTGTTGCTCCGATTGGTTGATTAATAAAGCCGTTTGGCCTATGGCAAGGCAGTTTAGAGGCAGGTGGGAAATTCAGAGACAGGCAGGCAGAAGGCCAGAGAGATGCCAGCCAGCTGCCCAAGGAGCAACATGTAATGGGACACAGGTAAAGCCACAGAAAATGTGGCAAAACATACAGATTAACAGAAATGGGCTGAGTTTAAATGTAAGAGCTAGTCAGTGGTAGGCCTGAGCTAATGGCTGATGGGCAGGACTGGGGAAAACTTCAGCTATGAGGTCCAGACCAAAAGAAGCATCCTGACCCTGAGGTATCCATGGAGGATGGTATTGTCACCAACTTGGATGACAGAGATGAAACCACACTTTATACAATGAGCCAAGTATGACCCTGGAGGAACACTTACTACTTACCAAGGCTCCCTGAACCCCAGACCAATCATGAAAAGATGACCCAGATCATGTTCAAGACCATCAACACCACACAGCCGCCAAGGTTATGCTGTCTGTACAACTCTAATAGTACCACTTGCCTCATAATGGACTCTAGAGACAAGGACAGACACACACATGCATGCAGGCACACAGGCACCTATAGAAACTACCCCGACACCATTTTGCGTCTGGACTCAGTCGGATAGGACCTTATAGACTACTCATGAAGCTCCTGAATAAGTGTGCCTACACCTTGCCATAGCCAAGCAGGAAACTGATTGCAACATCAAGTTGTGCCATGTTGCCCTGGACTTCCAGTGAGGCATGCCTGCTGCTGCATCCTTCTTCCTAGAGAAGTTATGAGCTGCCTAACGGCTAGGTCATCACTATTGGCAAGGACCAATCCTGCTGTCCCCAGGTGCTCTTCTAGCCTTCTTTCTGGGTGTGGAGTATTATGGGGTCCATGAACTTACCTTCAATTCCATAATTGTGATGTCAATAAGACCTCTATGCCAACACAGTGCGGTCTGGTGGTACCACCATGTACCCAGGCATCGACTACAACAGGATGCAGATCACTGCTCTGGCTCCTAGTACCATAAAGATCAACATCATCGCTCCCTAAGTGCAAGTACTCTGTGTAGATGGGCAGCTCCGCCATGGTCTTGCTGTCCACCTTCCAGCAGGTATGATTTAGCCAGGAGTACAAAGAATATGGCCCTTCCTTCATACATTGCAAATGATTCTAGGTGGACAATGATGGAGCTGTGTTCACACCTTTTCTTGACAAAATGTGCGGAGAAAAAAAAACCCGAGACAACTTCGTTCTTTTTGTCAATTATAAATATATAATCTTTTTTGGGGGGGGGGTGCTTTTGACTCAGGATTTAAAAACTGGAATGGCGAAGGTGACAGCAGCTGATTGGGGTAAGCATCCCCCAAGTTTTACAATGTGACAACGTGGCTGAGGACTTTGAGTGCATTTTTGTTGTTGCTACAGGAAGTCCCTTGTCCTCTCCAGAGCAGCACCACACCCTACGGAAAGGATGGCCCAGTTCACTCTGAGTGCGTTCAAGGGAGGCAGCAGCACTGCTTTTGTGTAAATTATGTACTGCAAAAAACCACCCACCCCAATCCTCTGCTTTTCATTTTGAATGGTCAGCCACTATGCCTGGCCCCCCATGGCTGACTCTCTAACTTGAGATGTAAGGAGGCTTTTGGTCTCCCTGGGAGTGGGCTGTGTTGTCGAGGCAGCCAGAGCTTACCTGTTCATAGACTTGAGACCAGTTTAATAATAGAGTACACCTTACCAACAAGAAAAAAAAGGAAGACTGGTCGACTCTTTAGCCCTTCCAAATGGGACCAGAAAGGGGTGGCTATGGAACAATTTAAGTGTGCCCCTAGCAGGGAATACAAGTACAAAAGATGACTAAATGAAAAATGAAATAGAAAAGCAGCCTTGAAAACTCTCTGTAGAAGTCAAGCCAACTGATCTAAATTTATACAAGGTAAAGCTTTGTCATCTAAGGACCTAAATGTCAAACCAATCCCTACCATCTCCCTTTCCCATAAGATACAAGACCCAAGATGCTTCTACACTAATTCCAGTCATTAGTTGAAAACACAGTTAAGGGATTTTGGATTCAGTCATCAGAGTACCAATTTAAATGATTTTTGTAAACATTTTGATAAAGGCCATAGGACACTTGTCACATTGTTCAGATGCCCAGTGGCAGGACTTCTGATGAGACCAAACAGGTCACATAAAACCAATAAGATACTGTAGAGATAAAGCCAATATGACTAAATCCAAAGCAGAGCACACGAAGGACCTCATGTATAATACAAACCAGCTTAATAAATAAAGGGGACAGAGGTGCCAGGACCCTGGGAGAGTTTTAGTTCCCGGTGGCTTGTTCATAGCCTTCTCTGAGACTCCACTGCCACTTCCACTTGGGCAAGTCTAATGGTGCGGCCATGAAGTTTGTAGCCATCTTGTCGTACTAATGCCACAGTGCCAGGCTGTACCCCAACACCTGCTGGCATGTGACAGATGAGTTCATGCTCATGAGGGTCGTATTTGTCACCAATGGGCGTCATTTTCTCTAGGCCATGCTTGGCAAACACACTTTTCAGCTTTGCTTCTAAAAGAGACAGTCCTTGAAAGACTTTTTCCAGAGTAAGCTTGTGGTCCTCGGGTTTGGCTCCTTCTGAAAAGCACTCAGCTGTCTTCTCCAAAATGTCTGCCACCTCCACCAAGTCCTTACAGAAGCTTTGGATTCCTGCAGAGAAACCAGATCCAAGTCTGAGAACAACGCTGTCCTTAGGAACAGAATCTGGAGTAGGCCCAGAGAGGTAGCTAGTACACTTTATACTTAGGATTTCTGAAAGTGGGAGGGTTGCCATGCAGGATTTGGGGATCAGCTCAACCATTCAAGCTTGCAAAGTGTGTCTGTCTGTCTATCTCCAGGAATCCTACTGGGAAACTGGGAAGAGATACAACTTGGGCTAAATAGGTCTACATAAAATAGACTAAAAACAGGGTCACCTTAGTTGTGGAGAGGCCATTCTGAAGAGATAAGCTAGGAATATTTCACTGGGAGGGTGGGTGTGGAGAGCACAAAATAAGAAGTCAGCACTATGCTATGAATGCTGAGAGCCACTTGTTCGACGCTGGCTAGATAGGAAGGTGAGGCACACTTAACACTTACAGATGAGGTGAGTGTCCTTCCTATGGCCTGTTAGGGAGACACTGGGAAAGGTCCACAGAAACCTTTTAGAGCAATGTGAACTAATGTTACATGGTGAGAGTAAACCCAGCTGTTGAAAGATCCCACTGCTCCCACTCCGACTGGGCTAAGGAATGGTTACCATTGGTCATCTACGGGATGACCCAGCAGGGGCTGGTGAAGAGTACAGACTCTTTGGGCTTACAGCTATGCTGAAATGGGAAGTCAACTAGACTAGTCACTAATCACAGGCGAGCAATAAAAAACACTGACAGAGACCTGAAAAAACTGACCAGATGCGGCAGACCAAAGGAGAGGAAAGAATTCTCCCTTTAATTTCCCAGGGTACCAGACCCAGTAGAGCTTCCTGAGGAAAACAGTGGCCAATCTGTCCAACAGCAGCACACTGGCAACTGATTCACAGCATGCAGACGGGTTCACAAGGAAAGAAAAATGCCAGTGTCAAGTGGGGAATGGGGCATCATCTAGTTTAGGGTAGGAGGGCGTCGGCAGAAGGCAGAGCACAAGGCACTTCAGGAAACAGGCCCTGACTGAGAGCGGACTTTGAGTTTTTAGCGTTGGGGACCAAGCCCAAGCGCACGGCTCTGCTCATGCTATGTAAATGCTGGGTCAATGAGCTACATTTTCAGCCATCCAGGAGAGGGGTTTTTGTTTTTGTTTTTTTTTTTTTATCCCAGAACAGGGTTTCTCTCTGTAGTTTTGGTGCCTGTCCTGAATCTCGCTCTGTAGCCCAGGCTGGCCTCAAACTCACAGAGATCCGCCTGGCTCTGCCTCCCGAGTAGAGGTTTTTTTTTTTTTTTGGTTTTGGTTTTTCGAGACAGGGTTTCTCTGTGTAGCTTTGCGCCTCTCCTGGAACTCACATGGTAGCCCAGGCTGGCCTCGAACTCACAGAGATCCGCCTGCCTCTGCCTCCCGAGTGCTGGGATTAAAGGCGTGCGCCACCACCTCCCGGCCCGAGTAGAGGTTTTAAAGCAGTAAGCTTCTGTGCTGATCTGTATACTGCCAGGGGAGACCTTGCTTCTATAGCAGTGAAGAAGTGGAAATTTGGCTAAACAGAAGCCGAGGTTCTTGTTGGTACACCGAGGAGCAGTTTCTGACTGATTCTCATTATTGTATTGTGATTATTTTGTGTGTGATGTATGCGTGTTTGCCTGTATGTGCATCCAAGTGGGAGTCATAGGTCAATGATGTATATTTTACACGCTCTTTCTCTCTTTCTCTTTTTAAGATAGAATCTCTTATTGGACACAGAACTAGACATTTCAACCAAACAGAGAGCCCAGTGAGTGTCCAGGATTTGCCTGTCTCCTCCCCACCAGCACTGGGGTGAGTTAAACATGTGACTTTTTTCCCACATGAGTTCTGGTATTCCAACTCAGGACTTCACGCTCACAAAGTAATTACTTTATCCACTGAAATATCTCCCAAGGTCCCAATTTATTATTATTTTTTAACTGGTAGTAACTATGTAATCTCTTGGGAAAAGCTTCATCTTTGTGACCAAGAAGGCAGACTGCTGAGTTTAAACTATGCTTGCAAGGAGGCCAGAGAGCTATCAAAAAACATTATACTTTCCACCAGGTGTAGCTCATGCCTTTAATTCATGCACTTGGGAGGCAGAGGCAGGAATTTCTGTGAGTTTGAGGCCAGCCTATATTCTACACAGAGTTCCAGGCTAGTCAGGGCTACATAGAGAGACCCTGTTTCAAAAGACAAAAACAAAACTAAATAAACAAAAAACCTATTATACTTTCCTTCTCCCTCCATGCTCAAACCCTTAGTTTCCTAAGTCTCTCTGGCCACTAGGAGGAGGCAAATGACTTCTGTGGTATCTTTGGTAGACACATTGTTTTAAGTTAAACTGGCCAACTACTAAACTCTTTGGCAGTGCAGTTAGGTAACATGAATTCGTTCCCAGATGGCTTACCATTTCTTGAGTAAACTCACAGTAAACTAGTTCTAACTCAAAGCCTGACTTCTGGTGCCCATCCATCTTGCTCATCAAGCAGGTGAAACATCAGAAGTTCCTCCATTGCTAAAACTGTTCTACTTGCAACAGACAATTCCATAACTCAGCAGTCAACAACTTTCTTTTGTAAAAGGTCACACAGTAAGCATTTTAGGGTTTGTGGGACAAGAGGCAAAAGCCGAGGATTTTATATTCTGTAGGTAAAGAGAAAATAAGTTTATATGGATTTAAAAAAATCATGAAATTCAAAACTGTACTAACTAACTGGCAGTTGGCTATGATTTGCTGAGTCTTGCTATAATCTTGGATATACATGCACAAATGCATGAATACTTTCTCTTTCAAGTTTTAGCTTCCTTTAGGCTGTTCTATAAATCACCAACTTGCAGAGTACTAACAGCAATAAAGGATTCTTGTCTAAAGTAGTGTACTTTCCCTGTGGATACAGACCAATGTTGCTTACATTAAGCCAGCTTCAGCATTCCTGGTTATGCCCTGCTCTTTGGATTTTCCTCGAGTGTCTTGATGATTCATGGTTCATTAATGACTGAAAAATATTATTTCTATATACATTAGAATGTTGGAAATGTAGTAATGTCTATCCTTAGAAAAATAAAGGCCAGCATTATTATAGCAATGACATGACACCATTCCCACGTGCAGCAGAGAAAGCCTGTAGGGATAGTGGGAGGTATGGGATGAATCAGTTAGGGGACTCAGGTGTATTTCTACTACGATCAGTTTACAAATGTGCTTTCAAAGGTGCCTGCCCTTCAACTACATTTATTCTATTATAAGTCATCTCTCACCAAATATCTTGGCGTCTTCCACACATCTCTGGGTTCGTCTCCTTATGTTTTCAGAATCAGCGACAGCTCTCTGGTATCTTAGCTAAATATCAAAAGCAAAATCAAAGGATGAGAAATCAGTGGGAAAGAATGCTTTTACTTTATAATTCTCGTCCTTGTAATAGAGGAAGGGAGGGAATACAGCTCAGTGATAGAGCACTTTCTCAGCATGCACAAGGCCCTGGATTCAGTCTCCAATAAAACTAGTAGTTGTTCAAAAACAAATAGTCTGAGACTGACTGCTCTCCAAATTTTCAAAGTAGTAATCTATTTACTCTTCAGTAGCTTGTAAGTAATTCCAACTAGCTTGAACATATCAGTTTTTCAAGTTCATTATCTATTTAGGCAACACTGCTAACCCTTCCTTCACTGACAAAGAATAAGTTTTAAAAACCTATCACCTGTTTCAAGGCAGTTGGCTGATCCTGCTTGGTCCTCTTTTCTCTTTAGTTCCTGGTTTCTTTAATTGCTCTCATAAGACATGCTTCCCAGCAACTGGAAGTCCCGAGTGCCTTTGTAATGATTCTGCTGCAGCTATCTCTTCTCACAGTGCTCAATCACGACTGTGCCAGTAGGTCAGATGCTCTCTGATTACCAGAGTACAAAGAACTCACACACCCAGCAAATACTTATTCTCTACCACCTGACAGGCCCGTACCACCTTTAACTGCCAAACCATCAGCTGGGAAGTGCTGGGAAACAAGAGGGAACCAAAGTGAAGCACCATCCTTAGCAAGTGGCCTTTTAAAAACCATAGCCTTTTTTTTTTTTGGCCTAATAGGCCCAGCAAGAGAGCAGTGGAGGAAGAGGGGTTTTTAGAGGAAAGTTCATTAAAAAACAAAACAAAACACAAACTTCGCTTGAACATTTAAACCCGAGAAGAGATAATAACAAATAATATAAAATCCACTACTCACTGTTAAATCTTGGACTTCTTTTTCCAGTTTAACAGCTTTTAGCCTTAAGGCTTGTTCAGCAAGGGAGGGACCGAGTACATCAGGAGGGTCCTCAGAACTGCAGTCTTCCCCAGCCGTTCTTGGGGTGGCGGTGCTGAATGGGTGGAGCCATCCCCTAAGAGGGTGGGGGGTAGGGCAGTGGCACATAATGAAAAAATACCACCATAAAAAGGCAAATCACAACAGCTAGAGCCCAAAAGCACCCCACACTGAAACTCTCCATAGTTTTCAGTCTTGGTGACAAATGTTACGAGGTCCTATCTAAGCACTTTTCTGCTTCATCTGCCTCATGTTTTTACTGCCCAATAGCTGAAACACGACTATATTTTAAACTGCTCTTAAAAGTAATAGCTTTAAGGTGAGAAAAAGGGCTCAACAGTTAAGAGCATTGACTGCTCTTCCAGAAGACCTGGATTCAATTCCAAGCACCCGTTCAGCAAATCACAAGCACCTGTAACTCCAGTTCATGGGGATCTAATGCCTTCTGGCTTCTGTGGGCAGCAGGCACACGGGTGGTGCAGACATAATGCAGGTAAAACTCCCATACACTTAAAATAAAGCTCTATCGATAGGCAGTTGTCATGTCGTACAATTTACCATTTAAAATGTGCAATTCAAACATTTTTACCATGTCCAGTCAGCCAATTCTGAAACCGCAATTTCAGAACATCTTTGTCACCATAAAAAGGCTTGTATGAATCACACCATTTACCATTTCCTCTTAAATCATTTGCCCCAGGTAAGCCTGATATTTTGTTTTCTACAGACATGCCTTTTATGGATGCCTAGTGTCAACAGAATCATAATAGACGGTCACTTAGAAGCAATTTTTCACTTAGAGTGTGTTTCAGGTTCATTCATGTAATTGTGATAAGAAAAAATACAAGTTTTTTAATTAAAAAGAATAGGATTTACTGACAAGTAGAAAGTGTTAAGTTACACAGGAATAAGAAACTCTCCCCTGCTCTGAAACATGGGAGCTAAAACTAAACTGCCGCCGCCGCCCCCGCCCCCCCCCATCATATCTGCTCCTCTCCCCTGAGAAGCGACCACTACCAACATCTGATTAGACAGATGTATGCTAAAGACAAAACTGTCTTAACTAGAAGCCTGCAAATTTCAGTTTCTGTACAGCTGAAATTTCCCAGTTTAGCTCTGGGAAATCTCCTTTGGCACAGGGATTTTAAAAAGACCCCCAAAGATGGTCAGAAGATTATGATGATGTCTAACCCTACATAAAACATGAAATATTTCAGGTCAGGGCTGGACCTCCTTAAGCAATAGCTAGAGTCTGCAGCTGTTCACTAAAGAAGGTTTTCCTCATTGCTGAGTGTTGAGAATTTCTCATTGGGGACAGGTGAGGCACCTTCGAAACTGCATTTGCCAGGAATTAGTTACTTTTTATTGCTAAGTAATAGATCATTGTGTAGATATGCCACTTTTTTTTAGTCATTTGTCGACTGATTTGGATTTCTTTTCTGCTAGAATGAATAATGCTGCTAATACAAAATAAATGCTATTATAATCTGTCATGGCCAGCCTAGCTCCAGGAAAGGAACTGTTGGGGCAGTGAGGGAATAAAGAAAAAACAGAACAGTGGGATCAGGTGGTTCAGGCTCACTGCTGGAAAAAACACAGCACCCTGGAAGCTCAGCATGCTTATTACATAGAGTTGTTCAATCTCTAGGAAGGTGGGGTTATCACATACATCAAGAGGCAGGGCTTCTGGGGTACAGCTAGATCAAGGGGACAGGTTTAGGTAATCTCTGCACACACTGTTAATACTTGCACTTTCCTCCAAGGGAGGCTTTGCCATACCTCCAAATCTCACTCCAGAAGGTAGGTTTTGCCATTCCTCCAGGGGTCTGAGGCTCGGGAGTTTTGACATGGCTTGCACATGTCAACACAAACATTCACTCTCAGGACTTCACTCACTGAGGACTGTCTCTGATCCCCACAATATACCCCACTTTACTGATGAAAAACTCGAGAGGCTTGAGGTTTAATAACTTGTTCAAGACCACAACGTTAAGCTGGGCAAAGTGGCACGCGACTACCTGCAATCTCAGTACTGGGAGGCTGAGGTGGGTGGATCTTTCTGGTGGCACAGTAAAAAGCCTGCCTCAAAAGAACAAAAACAGTGTCCTCCAAAACAAACAAACAAACAAAAGAAATGCATACACAGAGCAGGTGTTCTGTTGAGCCAGGATATGTAACACCAGGAAGCCACACAGTTACACAGTTCGGGTCTAACTATCTTTCAGAAGGGGAGAAGGAGTAGAAGGAACTCAGGCTTAGAATCCCAAGACTTCGTGGCCACATGCTGTAAGGCTTTCAGAGAAGAAAATCTGTGCAGTGAAAGAGAAATTCTGACTGATACAGTCTCTGGACTGAACAGGTCACTAAAACAGAACCTTGTTTTAGTCAATTAGTTTTTGTCCAACTAGTTATTTAATCTAAAATTTTGCACAGCCAATAAAATGGTTAAGGTCCCAACAACAGGACATCAATTCCTTAACTCACAAAGCATTTGAAGTTGTCTTTCAGGAATTGCTTACAGGATCCATTCAAGGGCAGTTTCAAACAGGCTTTTTAAGAAGGGACAGTCTCCCCCGCCCCCCGAAAAAAAGCCGGGTGCTGGTGGCACACACCTTTAATTCCAGCACTGGGGAGGCAGAGCCAGGCAGATCTCTGTGAGTTCAAGGCCAGCTTGGCCTACAGAGCGAGATCCAGGATAGACACCAAAACTACACAGAGAAACCATGTCTCAAAAAAAAAAAAAAGACAGTCCCACAAGCCAGTTTGCTTGCCAATGACATTTTGATATCACAAGCTCAAAATCCTAAGCACAAAACATAATCACCCCCTAGAAAGAAGCACATGACTTGTGAAGAGACACGATGACATCCACACCAGCACAAAAGAACCCTAGCTCTTTCTCGTCCTCACACCTAATGAGAAACAGCTTCTCTCTCCCTATAAATTTCCCCAGCAACTGACCAAGGAAAGAGGAGCCAGTTGACCTTGCAATAAATTTTATTTATTTTTTTACAAAAATCCATCCTTGGTTACTATGGAAAGTAAGCCCCTGCTCTTGGTATCACTAGAATATTTGATATTTAGTTCAGTTTACATAGAAATGTAGACTAAGCCGGGCAGTGGTGGCGCACGCCTTTAATCCCAGCACTCGGGAGGCAGAGCCAGGCGGATCTCTGTGAGTTCGAGGCCAGTCTGGGCTACCAAGTGAGTTCCAGGAAAGGCGCAAAGCTACACAGAGAAACCCTGTCTCGAAAAACCAAAAAAAAAAAAAAAAAAAGAAAAAGAAATGTAGACTAGGGCCTAGTTTGGAGCAGATCTTGAACTATGGCTGCTCTGACCTCTATTTTAAGGAAGTTTTCATTATACTTCTTAGATCCTGGGAATTATTTTAAGTGAAAAACTACCAGGTCAATCAATCTATGGGTCCAAGAGCTCTTTAAAGCAGTTTATTATTTATATAAAGGGACATATATTGGATAGTGGCCACTGAGATGACAGACATCTAAACAAAGGCTAAGAGGGTGGGGGGTAAAGGAGTTTGCTTTAAGAAAAGAGTGCTCTAGGCAGAGCGAAGCGCTAGCTGGCTTGAGAACAGGCAAGAGAACTTTTATTTCCCAGATTTTTCAGGCTGGCCCTGAATTTTATTATGGTTTGATATCCAATTATACATGGTTCTAAATATCTGGTTCAGAAAATACAGTTATCATAGACAAGTCTGGGGCAAATTATACATGGACAAAGACCGAGCCTCCTAGAAAACCACGTTTATCCTGGATAAACAGAGAGCTGGTCAAGACCGCCAGATTGAAGAGAAGAGGTCAGTGCTCAATTACTTCTTCAGACGAAACTATTCTATGATTATTTCCTTACCTCACCCAACACACTGCCAAAGGTTTGAAAACAAACCACCCCGCCCAGAGCATTGAATTCAGCGCCTCACAGCTCTGGTGGGGCGGGTGTATTGGGTCAGGTGCTTCAAGAGGGGAAAAAAAAGAATGACAAATGGCCATGCAAATTTCCTGGATTTCCCCGCAGCTAATTTACAAGTCAGAGTTCTCGAACTACTCATGGACCGCCTTTTTAAAAGAATTCTTTCTCAGGAGTATCCCCTGAGAATAACGAACCGTGTTCACTAATACAAAAACACCGAGACTGGTTTCTAGACGGGGTAATAACTCCCTTTAAGATTCGTTTGGGAAAGTTAGTAAGTTTTCCTACATTCTAGATTCCTCAGTTCTTAAACATGAAGCAATAAAAAGAGCCTACCCAGAGTCCTGCAGTCCACTGACGGCACCCCTAAATTTCACAGTACCCCTAAGACTGGTGGAAAGGCCGTCTGGGGAATGGTCCGATGCTCTTCTATTACACACGGGTAAAACGAGGTTCGCGAGAAGCTGGAGAGACCGACTGCCCTGAGACCACATGGAGTCTGGCTAAGAACCCTAATACATCCCCGGACGAAACAGGTGAGCCGGGGCTAGGAAGGAGCCCCGTCTCCGGTTCACTCATGCCCGGGGTTCCACCTCCCACGACGTGGCCTCGGGTCCACTCATCTCCCGTGACCCGGGAAAAGCGCGCCTCTGGGCCTCAGGCTCCCTTTCAAGGGACGCGGCGTGGACGCCCGGGTCGCGGGGCCTGCGGCCGGTCCTCGCTGGCGCCGAGCTAGCCCTCGCCTTCCTTCCCACAGCTGCCCATCGGCGCGCCCACGCCACGGCCTGCCGGGCCCCGCCGCCCCTCTTACCGGCTCTGCGACACGGTCCCGGAGGCCAGGAGGCGCTGCAGCCGCTGCACCGCCCACAACCACCGCGCCGCCATGTTCCAGACCAGCGCGCCGACCCCGCGCACGCGCGGTCGAGCCAAGTGGAGAGACGAGCTCGCCGAAAGGCCACGCCCCCCCCCCCCCCGTGTAGGCACGGGACTTCCGGTTTCCTGTGCGCCACACTGCTCTTCCGGGCCGGGCTCCCCGTGTTGAACTGGTCGGGTAGACGCTTGCCCCGGAGGTTCATAGTAGGTGCGAAGTTCACGGTGAGCGAGGTGGGTCCTCACCTCCATCCTCCTCGAGGAGCGCACATGAGGTTACGAGCCACACGTGTAAAATGGGACCAGCGCTTAAACGCGAGGGGCACGGCGCTGGGAAAGGTTAGACCAGAGGCCGGCGAGACGGCTCACTGCCAAGCCTCAACAAGCCGAGTTCGATCCTGGGACCCTCCTGGAGAGAAACGACTGCCTCACCGAAACAAATACGCGCCCACACAAAACTGAAAAAGACTTGCCCTATAGCCGAAACATTGGTAGATGAAAAGGGGAGAAAAGTGGATCCCGGAGTGACGACCTTTGTAAAGAAAGAGCCAGTGAAGAGGGAGAATTGAAAGCAATAGATTTAAATACGGGGAAAGGGTATGGTAAGGTCAGACTGGAGAATTGGCTAGAGCCGGTCTCGTGAGTGATGAAATACTGCAGCCTGGTTGCACCTGCCCCAGTCACTCCCACGATTTTTTCTTCCATGGCTGTTTTCTAACTTAACTGTGTGTTCATGGTGTATGCTCAGTTGTTTCTGCTCACTCAAATCTAAGCGCTTTCAAGGCAGAGCTATATTTTATTGTCTAATTCTGATTGTAGTAACTTGACAACAGGTATGACTCGGGCCTGTAATTCCAGCCACTCCGGGCTAAGGCAAGAGGATCACCAGCCCGAGAGCCGAGAATACACAGCTCAGTGGTCGAGTGCTTACCTAGCGCATGCAACGACCTTTCCTCGGTTCTGTTAAAAAAAAAAATCCCTTGGCTGTTCAGAGAAAATTGAAGCGTGTAAAAAGAGGTAGAGAAATGCAGGGCGGTGGTGGTGCACGCCTTTAATCCCAGCACTCTGGAGGCAGAGGCAGGCAGATCTCTGTGAGTTCGAGGCCAGCCTGGTCTGAAGAGCGAGTTCCAAGACAGGCTCCAAAGCTACACAGAGAAACCTTGTCTCAAAAAATAACGCCGGGCAGTGGTGGCGCACGCCTTTAATCCCAGCACTCGGGAAGCAGAGGCAGGCGGATCTCTGTGAGTTCGAGGCCAGCCTGGTCTACCAGGAAAGGCGCAAAGCTACACAGAAAAACCCTGTCTCGAAAAACCAAAAAAAAAAAAAAAAAAAAAAGAGGTAGGGAAGACAAGACTGTTTTTATTAGGGTTGTTGACAGAGGGGCTTACTCTGAAGCCCTAAACTCATACTTCACCTTCTGCAGGTGCTGGGTTTGCAGTGCCAGGCCATCTTACCCCATATCCCCTCACATAGTGTAGTTACAGAGAAACCTAACTAGCTGGTGTAAGTCTCTGTGCTTACATCCTATTTTCTCAGCATTTTATCTTGTGTATGAGTACACACATGAATACATGTAGTCAGAGGACCATTTGCAGTAGCCTTTGTCTTTCTACTCTGTGGGTCCTGGGGCTTGAAGTCAGGTCATCAGGCTTGGTGGTAACCCCCTTTTACCTGCTGAGCAGTCTGGCCAGCCCAAGATGTAGATACATTTTAGGGCTTTACTGGGTGTGGTGGTGCATGACTTTAATCCCAGCACTTGGGAGGAAGAGGCAGGCAGATCTCTGTCTGTTTGAGGCCAACCTGGTCTACACATCAAATTCTAGGCCAGTCAGAGATAGATGGGAAACCCTCACCACCCCCAGACAGTATTTCTCTGTATAGCCCTGGATGTCATGGAACTAACTCAAGACCAGGCTGGCCTCAAACTCAGAGATTCACTGAGTGCTGGGAATAATGTGATCCTTCTTTAAAACAACAACAACAACAACAACAAATTAGTGGTTTTGGATGAAGGGAAGTCTGAGTGTGAAGATGAACTAGTGATTGTGGTTTCAAGCTTAATTACTGAGTAGATCTTAAAGTCAAAATGAGTAAAAATTAATTTAAAAAAAAGGATTTGGGACATGTTCCTTCAGCACTCTGAATCCTCACCAAAATATAGCTTACTTCTAGCAACTTGGGTCAGACATTGCCTTCTGCCAGTTCATGAGTTCCATGAGGACAGAGACAGTCCCCTCCCCCTGCCCCCCCAGACAGGGTTTCTCTCTGTAGCTTTGGAGCCTGTCCTGGAACTTGCTCTGTAGACCAGGCTGGCCTCATTCACAGAGATCCGCCTGGCTCTGCCTCCTGAGTGCTGGGATTAAAGGTGTGTACCACCACTGCCTGGTTTAGAGACTTCTGTATCTTTGATCTCGTCCAAGGCCCAGCTCAGATGTGACAGCCAACACACCATCATCATCTTCATGTGGTGCTCTCTGAGAATAAAGTCTAGGTGGGCAGCTTATGAACTCTTCAGATAAGAAACTTGAGACTGAGCAGTTGGTGAGCCTGTGGAAGCTTTGCCCAGTGAGGATGAGTGACAGGAGGAATCTAACACTTCAGTGTTGGCAAGGCTGGAACTTTAAGTTCCTCTCAGAATGTGGCCTGAGAAGACATTTGAACAAGCGAGTATGGGAGCTGGTGTCTGTTTAGCAGTTTACTTACACTTCTTTTAGCTGCACAGCTTAGACCATGTACATATATGTGTATGTATATATCCATCCATTCATATACATGTACATACAGTTGTGTGCACATGTGTTTTGAGACAGGGTTTGTGTAGCCCTGGTTGGCCTAGAACTCCCTATGTAGACCAGGCTGGCCTTGAAGTTGGCTTCTATTTATATATTTATTAGGTGCAAGTGTGCTTCTGAATGGAGATCACAGAAGAGACGGAGATTTGGAGTTAAGAAATAAGGGTTCTAGAATCACACTGCACTGCAGAAAAATAAGTTATTTTAACTGAGCTCACAGAATCTTAGTGTCAAGTACAGGCATAATGCTTGGAAAGGCAATAAATACCAGAGCTGGCTACACTATTTTAAAAAATATTTTTATGTTTAGTGTGTGTAGGTGTGTATGGGTGCCACAGTGTGTGTGTGTGTGTGTGTGTGTGTGTGTGTGTGTGTGTAGGTCAGAGGGCTGCCTATGGCAGTTGGTTCTCTCCATCCTTTCATATGGGTTCTGAGGATTAAACTCAGGTCCTCAGGCTTGGCAGCAAGCCCCCTTACACCCTCTGAAACATCTTGCTGGATTCTGGGTACATTATTTAAAAGACAAGAGTAAAATGCAGAAAAATTATTACAGAGAAACATTTTCAAGAAGGCAGCAGCCGAGGGTCAAGGCGAGCACTGGGTGTACACTGAGCACGGGCCTCAGGTGACACAGGCTGTTGGTGCCTGACAGGTGGCATGTCCTCCTGTGTATTAATGATTAATGATGCAGGGCCCTTTCTTCTTTGAGCCCAAGATCCGCTTGTGGAAAAGGCATTTAATGCTAAAATAACTGCCCAAGAAAGAGTGTGACAGATACTTAAGACACAGTGGTGGGTGCCACTTAGAAGATATATCTTAACAAGGAGCACTGGCAGATGTGGGCTTTGTCATTGAAGACACAGGTACAGTTTGGAATGAAAACCCTCCCTTTGGATTAGATGCCTTTTGAGAGCCATTACTATTTAAATCATTTTTTTTCCTTAGCAGAAAAAACAAAGGTTTTTGAGTCAGACCTTTCTCATCTAGCTGATTCTAAAATCCACTTCTGACTTGGGCATTTTCAACTTTAAACAATATAGAAGATGTTTCTCACGATTTATCTCACTAAATACCCACCAGGAGTCTTGGGAGGAGAGTATAATCACTTAGCCTGTTCTCACAATGAAAGCCAGAGGGGTTGAATGACTTTCCTGAGATAATCCTGCAGTTAGCAGCAGTCAGCCCTGTCTGGACACAGAACCATGACCCCTAATGTGTCTGCCCTACCAGTGAGGTGACTTGCCTGCTCCAGTCTCTAGCTGCTTCAAAGATTGGTAAGGTTTCAATGAGGCTGAAGTATGTTAAGCCTTAGGTGGGTAACATACCAAGACTAGCAAACCATCCGCTGGTTTTTCTGAGACACACAGCTTCCCCCCACTCCCCAAGTGCCAGCTACCTCTCAGAGTTGAACAGTTTCATCTTTATTGGAGATGAATATGTTAAAAATCAACCTAAAAGCCCAGTGTTGAGACAGTCATGAATGGCATAGAAAAGAGGTTGCCTAGGACTTGAGGTCCTATAAAAATATCAAGTGTTTGGAAAAGGCTTAGCACCCTTGTGGCAGAAATGAGCCACCATCCTGTTGGTTTTCCTCAATAGTTTCACTTCGTAGCAGATACGGAGACAGGCTTGTGGGTCTCCTTGTACAAGATGAAGACTTCATTAGGCTGAAGACAGTCTTCCAACCACAGACAGCCCCAGGAGCCTCGATGTCACATTAAATAGGTAAGGACTTGACTGACAGCAATTGACTCCACCCTCCAATGCATGCAACAGTGTGTGGGCATTCAAACTTCATACTTCTGCCACTGTGAGTTTAAAATGGGCCAGCTGATCAACCCTCTTTACCCTCCGACTACTCGGCTAATCTGGTTTTAAAATGCACAAACCTGGAAGGTTCTAGTGGCTGTACTTTGCCTGGCTCTAAAACAGATGAAGAATGACTGTGGAATTTGTTTGTTCTCAGTAGCCTTTGTTCACTGGTGCACAGGCAGGGATATATTGACTTTCCGGTCCGTTCCCCTTGCCCGGAGGTTGTCTGTAATGCCCAACAGGGATGCAGGCTGCCTAAGTGTTTCCAGGTGATGGAGTGTCTTCTTTCGTCATGACACTACCAGTGCTTCTTCGCTGTCTTCCTTTGCCTAAGGGCTGGGACTGGGATGCTGAGAAAGGATGGGATGGCTTATTCACATGCGCTTTCACTGCTTCAGAAGGCAAAGAGACCCAACAAAACCTTCACAGCTGTGCACGGTTCCATCTCCTGCCACTCTCTCCTCTCCCCTTTGTAAAGCCGGAAGGATGCTTCCCACTTCTCCTTTCCCACAGTCCTTTTAAAATCATGCAGACAATCAAGCTGGTCTTTAGGGTGCTCCAGTCTTTTCCTGATGTCTTTGTGAAGAAAGCATTTCCTCCTTAGGTGGACAAGCTGATACTCCTTCAGGATGGAATTCTCACTCTTCCTAGGTCTTCTTCATTTCCCATTCCTAAAGCACAGAAAGACAAGAAAAACAATCAGGTGTTGAGGGTTCTAGTGAGACCGTAGGTTGGAGCACTCACTGCATTCCGTATGAATAGCTCCACTGGCCAGCCAGAGACCATGGGGCCCTGCTCCTCAGTCTCTGTGACCTGAAGTTCTTTCTCCATTCTCAGCTGAGTAGTCAGGATAGCTTTTTGTTGTGTAGTGGTGGTGACAAGGTCTCACTATGTAGATCAGGCTGGCCTCAAATTCATGATGATCCTCCTGCTTCAGCCTCCAAAATGCTGGGATTACATACCTAGCCAGGGTGTTTTTTATTTATTATTGATTTGTTTACTGTATGTGTATGCATGTTTTACCTGTTTGTCTGTGCACCGTGTGGGTCTGGTACCCATGGAGGTCAGAAGAGGGTATCAGATCCCTGGAGTTACAGATGGTTGTAAGCCACTAGGTGGGTGCTGGGAATTGAACCCCAGTCCTCCACAAGAACAAGTGTTCTTAACCACTGAGCAATCTCTCCAAATCCCAAAATGGCCTTTGAAAAATGCACTTGGCATAAAAAAAAAAAAAAAAAGCTCAAATCTGCCCAGTCTGTTAAAATCCACAGTTCTTCCAATGGTCTGAAGTCTACAGATAAGGAACTGGCTGTAGCTCATTGACTCAATCTGGCTTATCTGCTTTCATACAATCTATCAGCCAAGAACATTTTATCACATCTATAAGCCCTTGGAAAAGATACCAAAAGAATAACAGTATTTTGTGACAAGTAAAAGTGATACGGAATTGAAATTTCAGTGCCTGTAAGTATTGGGACACAGTCATACTCTTCATGGTTATTGTCTGGGCCTGCTCTCCAGTCACAGCGGCAGAATTGACACAGGCTGTACAGCCCACAATGTGTGAAATAGTTCCTGAGAGGCCAAGGCCCTCCCAGGAGAAGTCTGCTGGCTCCTGGGCTGGGCACTCTGGCCTGCCTCTCGTTCTGGGTGCTCCCCCTTCTGCCTGCTTGTCCACAAACAAGTGAGGACTTGGCACACGCTCCTCTCTTTCTGGCTCCCCCATCCCTCCAGCCCCCGTTGGTTTCCTCACTCTCCTCGGGGCTCTGCTTGTGTGTGACCCACTGCAAAGGCCTTTGCTATCTCTCGCTTGTCATCTTGCTCCTCTTCCTCGGCTTTATTCTACTTCAGAGTACTTACTATGACCTGATCCCAGTCTTCATTTATGTATGCATGTGAAGTCTTACCTTCCCGAGTCCACGAGAAAAAGAAAGACTTGTTTGGGTTCCCTGCTATGTAGCTTTTCATCTTAAAGAAGAGGAAGCCCACTGGTCCACATTTCTTAGTCAGTAAGGCTGGGTACTTCTAGATCAAACGACCCAGGCAGATGTCAGCATTAGCTTTTCGAAGAGGTTTATTGGGCACACTGGCTGGGCTTGCTATCTTTTTTTTTTTTGAAATAGGGTCTCACTACATAGACCAGGCTGGTCTAGAAATCATGATCCCCCTGCCTCAGATTCAGGTGCTAGGATTGTAGGTGTGTGCAACTGTGCCTAATGTTGACATTTGCTTTTCAGTTCCCCACCATTTTACCTGTATCTTCTGAAATCCAGAAAACCCTGAAACAGGCATACTTTCTAGGTGTTTTGGCACAAACTCATTTGGTGGCAAAACCTGATGTGGTCTAATATAAGGTGTTTTCTGCTCCATGGTGTGGAGTTACTCGTATAGTTGAGAAATGTATTGGAGTATTTCCATTATATATGTGTTTCTAAAGCCCAAAATGTTCGTAACAGTTGTCTCCAAGAATTACACAGAAGAGGTTAAGGACCAGCATCATACAGTGAGCCCCCAGCCTCTCTGTTCTTGTGTTGGCTTCTTGCTTAGCCTTGGGCCAGATCCATTATCCCTGATCTCGTCTCCTCACTACCTCAAAATGCTGTTAGGCTCAGAAGCCAGACGGCAGCTTGTTAGAACCATGTTAATGAAGGGCAAGGAGTCTGGCTCTAGTGCGTGGCTGTACCGGCAGTTCCCTGCCTTTCTCGCCGCTAGGTGGCGTTCTGGCTTTTGGGGGTGGGTCCTGTATAAAAAGATCCAGATCTGTGACTTGCCATTAGCTAAGCTCTCTCGGCTTACCTTGGCCTTCTGTAACACCCTTCCTTGGTTGGAGGTCACAATGGATGGACTCCTCTTCCTCAGCTCAGAAACACAGTTGACCGGGAGAGATTGCTCTGGGGCATTGCTCTGCGGTTTATTTGTAGTTTCCTGTTCATGACAAACAAAACAAAACCCTTAAGTAGGTGAGATCCAGTGCTGTCCATTTGCACCCAACCTGCACTTAGAAGGGTGAGCTTTAAATTAGGAAGCACTAGGCAGCCCCGTGGTGGTGGCGCACACCTTTAATCCCAGCACTCGGGAGGCAGGGAGGCAGAGGCAGGCAGATCTCTGTGAGTTCAAGGCCAGCCTGGTCTACAGAGTGAGTTCCAGGGTCCAAAGGTACACAGAAAAACCCTGTCTCAAAAATCCAAACCAAACCAAACCAACAACAACAAAAAGCTACTGAACAGGGCAGGAGGCAGAAGATGCTGGGGGCTGGGAAGTAAAGACAGTGACAGGTAACGTCACAGAGCTCTCTCTATGCACCAGGCAGGCATTGTAAGAATGGGCTTTTCCATTAATCACCCCATTATAGACGAAATCAGGACGGTCAAGTTTCTATGCAAGGTGACATGGTTGCTTAGTATGAGAGCTGGATTCAAATCCCATAGCTACACTGTTTCTTTTGGGTAGTGCTGCTAGGGATTAAACACAGAGCTTCATGTATATGTGCTTAACTTCTCCTTGGTATTGTCTTTTTGTCTACACTATCTTCACCTGTTAAGTCTTCTGGGTAATTGCTTAATATTCAACTCTGAAAGTGGGTGTGCTGTCTTTTTTTTTTTTTTTTTTTTTTTTTTTTTTGAGACAGGATTTCTCTGTGTAGCCTAGGCTGTCCTAGAACTCAGCTTTGTAGACCAGGCTGGCCTTGAACTCACAAAGATCAGCCTGCCTCTGCCTCCCCAAGTGCTGGGATTAAAGGCGTGTGTCATCACCACCCGGCTGCTGTCTACCTTTAAGTTAACTTGACACAAGCTTCTGAGAGGAGGGAGCCTCAACTGAGAAAATGCCTTCATAAGATCGGGCTGCAGCCAAGAATGTAAGGCACTTTCTTAATTAGTGATTTACGGGGGAGGGCCCAGTCCATCGTAGGTGGTGCCATCCCTGGGGCTTGTGATCCTGTGATCTGTATGAAAGCAAGCTGAGCAAGCCAGTAAGCAGCACCCCGCCCCCTACGGCCTCTGCATCAGCTTCTGCCTCCAGGTTTCTGCCTTGTTTGAGTTCCTGTCCTGGCTTCCTTCTATGATGAACAGCAATGTGGAAGTATAAGCCAAATAAACCCTTTCCTCCCCAACTTGCTTTGTGGTCATGATGTTTCATCACAGCAACAGTAACCCTAACTAAGACGGTGTGAAACCTTAACAGCTAACCCTGCAAGGCATTTGGAAAAGACTTCTTTTTTCTAGCTCCAGAGGGTAACAAAAGGATCACAGGTGGTGGCAAAAGCAGAAGGGTTGTTGCTGAGAAGCCGCAGCTGTGAGGAAGGAATGGGTTCTAGTTGCTTCCCCAGGCCTCTGTGCATCAGGTTCCCCACCTGTGAACTGAAGTTGAGGCGGCCCCCAAAGAGAGGAAGTGTTGGGTAGCTTCAGATCATGGGGTGTGGTCTGCCCACATGGAGTAGCTTGGAATACAGCTCCCAGTGACAGCTCATACTTATCAGACAAGTCAGTTTTGTTGTCTAAGAGCAGGGAGGGCACCTAATCATTCAGCAAACACTCGCTATGTCCTACCATCCAGACTCCGTGAGAGGCTAGGGATATGATAAACAGCCTAACTCCTGCGGGTTGTTTTTTGGTGCTGGGGTTCTAACCTAATGTCTCATACATGCCAGGCATGTGCTTTACTATTGCACTGCACCCCTACCCCTCAAGTCTTAATAAAAACACAAAATACTTGGGGCAGGAGACAGTCACTACACAAGTAAGGACACACGTATGCCTGTGTTCTCTCTCTATTCTGGTTCAGTACTATGCAGATGAAGAATGTATATGACCACTGGTAATTTAGAGCAATGCTTCCTAATGGGGTAATCCTGCTCTCCTTGGGACATCTGGCATTTCTGGAGACACTTTTGACTGTCCTAACTGGGAGTGAGAACAAACGTAGTAGCAGTGTGTGAGGGGCTCGGAGGTGGCTGCCCCATGGAGAAGGCACTGGACTCACCTGGCTCTTGTTCTTCCTGCTGCTCATAGACAAGCCCAGGGCCGGGCCCCCTGCCAGGGACTGTTGCAATCGCTCCTTCACAGCCACCAGCTTCAGCTCCAGATCGATCCTCTGCTCTTCCTTGGCACGACACTGTGCTTCTAGAGTGGCCACGGCCTCCTCCAAGGCCTTCAACTTTGCTCCTGAGTCCAGAGACACTGATGAGAAAGTCTGTGGGGCCTCAGGTCCCATCTGTCTCTCCTGGAGGGCCTTTCCAGCAGTGTGGGTGCAGGTAAAAGATGGGTTTTGAGGTGGGTTACCAGCCACACCCTGTGGTGTGGCCGTCATCTACCCAGCCTCCATCTTTAGGAAACAGTACCCTAATATCCCACTGCAAAACCAATGGTGCCCTCTCCTTCCCTGTAGTTTGAGTGGTTGGGTCCCATGTAACTCGGGGGCCTGGCCCATGATCACCTCTCATCTTCCGCTCACCGTGACTGGATTAAGAATTAAAATGGGAGTGAATCCTGAGATTTGGGTGGTGGTCACTGGGAAGAGACTTCCCTTTTGCTGGGGTGTCCAGAGGACTGGGTGAAGGCTTGTACTGTGCAGCCACTGTGTCATCACAAAGGGGAAGAGAATGAGATCATTTGTTTCCCTAATACTTTACCACACATATCTGATCCATCAGTTTTCAGTTTGCATTTTTGTGTGTGATTTTGGTTCCTGTTACTTGTGTACTAGAATCATAGCACAGAGCTTTCCGCAGACCAGGGTTTCCGGGAGGACCTTGGCACTTATTTAGTTGAAGCCGACAAATCTTCATTAATACTTCTGTCATGCTAAGAAGCTCCATTTGTGTTGGGGGGAGTGGAGGGTGGAGATTGACCTTAAGGGTTTGCATACTAGGAAGAACTCTGCCACAGAGTTCTACACCCATAGCCCCCTATTTAAAAAAATCTTAAAAACACCCCCAAAATAGGGTCTCATGTAGCCCAGGCTTGCCTCAGACTCTACAGAGGAAAATGCCAGCCTCCGAAGTGCTGGGATTATGGTGCCTGGTTTATGTGGTACTGGAGAGTGAACCCAGGGCCTTGAGAATGCCAGACAGGCATTATACCAGTGAGCCACAGCGCTAGCTCAGTCCAGAATCATCTCCATCCTTGAACTTCCATTAGAAGGTTTTATAGTCATGCTTTAGTAGTTGTTTGTTGAGTTCTTACTACGTACCGCTGTCCTAGACCCTTGGAATAGATCAGTGAAAAAAACAGGCAAACATTTCCACTGATATGAATCTTATATGTGTATGACAAAAATAAGTAAAAATGAATATAACAACTTATGTATACTGCAAATTAATATAGACAAAAACGTTGGCTAGAATAGTCAGTCTTCTCCCAATCATGGTTCTTACCGCTGGGAAGTTTCTGTCCTTTTTTGTTTGTTTGTATGAGTGATTGAGACCAGGGCCTTACACATGCTAGACAAGTGTTCTACCATTGAGTTACATCCCTAGCCCCACAATTTTTTCTTACACTGAAACCAAACTGCTTTCCCTTGCCATCCTCCTCTGTGTTTATTCTCTCTTTCAATTTTTTTTTTTTTGATTATGTAACCTTGGCTGTCCTGGAAGTTGCTATGTAGACAAAGCTGGCCTCCAATTCATGGACATCTGTTTGCCTCTGCCACCTGAGTGCTGGGACTAGAGGTGTGCACCACCACACATGGCTCCGTGTGTTCATTCTCTGGTTGACCAGAAGTCCTCATCTTAGTCCATTGTGATCTATATGGATGGGCTCAAGGTTGGGCCCCTGAATTCGCCTGAACCATCTTGATGTAGTGTTTTGTTCTTAGGGAAAGGCCTATAGGTTCTGTGCTCCAAAAGGGCCATGTGTCTTCTAGGCAGGACTTCCTATTCCCCAGAACACATGGGAGAAACCCAGGCAGAAGTGTGGTGAACTTAACTTACCAGCTAGGTAAGAATTCAAAGAAACAGAGTGGAAAATGGGGTTAGAGAAGCCCAGGGCAGGCAGGGCCTGTTGAGGTCTCTGGATTTCAGAAGCGGATCCTGGAAAATACCACTGTTCCTCACACCTAGTCCTGGGCCACCGTCTTACATCTAAGTGAATGAGGGTGGGGCCCAAATAGTCTTACTTCCGAGATGCCCAGGAAGCATGCTTCTGCTCTCCACACTGCTGTAGGCAGGTCGCCTCTTACCACAGTGAGGTCCACAGTACTGGGGGCTTTCCATGTGCTATCTGGAAGCACTTACTCAACTGCCAGCACTTTCTTTAATCACAATGAATGATACAGAGGAGGAGAAGGGGGCAAAGTCTACCTCTTCTGGGTGGGAAACTAGGAAATCTGTGTAAGAGGCACAATAAGGGGAGGTCTCAGGCTGAGGTGCCCTTGTGCACCCAGGGCCACACCTTGGCAGGTACCTGGGTTGTTCCGGATGGCTTCCTTCAGCTCCTTCTTCTCCTGTCGCAAAGCCATGAGTTCTGTCCGAATCATCTCCTTCTCCTTTTCCAGCCTCTCTTTTTCTACCAGGTACCTGCGGGCATCCTCCTCAGCCCGGTTCTTGCCGTACTTGTATTGATTGGCACCTACAGAGATACAGGACAGCAAGAGGTCCTCAGGTCTGACCTCTGGTGAGGTACACATGGGGTGTTAGCTTGCCTCTCACCTCAACTTCATCTGCAACACAGGGATGTTTAGGTCCACTTATTTAAGTGTAGTTAGCGTGAATCTGCCAAGGAATAGAAGGAACAGGGAGGCTGCACAGCACAGGAACTCGGACCCAGGCAGATCAGGGTTTGCATTCCTTCTTTACTGGGTGTGTGATGTCACACCAAATGACTGGTGTGCTCTTGTGCCTTTCCCCAAAGCCTCAGTGTCCTTATGCACAAATAAAGATACTGCTAACAGCTTCCAGCGTGCAGAGGTTTAAATGCTATAATCAAGGAAAAGTGCTTAACATAGTACCTGACAAGTGATGAGTGCTTAATAAATGTTAGGAGATAATGATAGTAGTATCATATAATCAAGCAAAATTTGTGATGTATATATAACCCATTTTGCTTTGTAGAAAAATGCGCTTTGAATGAGTCAAGTCTCAGATATTTATGATAAAGGAAGATACCTACATATAACTCAGATCAGACCCAGGCCAGTGTCAGACCCTGCTAATTGTATTGCTGGGGAAGGGTGGGAAGAGAGAAAGCCCCAAGACTGTACTGTAGGTCCAACATAATGGCAAACAGCAAGTACCCAGAACCATGTTGCTCACTCAGTGTATGCTACGCTCAGCCACTTGCTTGAATTCCCGTTTAACCTTCCTCTATTTTATTATTCATGTGTAACTTATTTGGCTCTACTTACTATTAGCTGTTTGTTTACTACTCTGTTTTACTGCCGAGGAAGCCAGGCATAGAAAGGTTAGGTCCCACTGTTTATGGCTCTAGAGACAAGTGGAACTTATCTCTAAGTGTCTGTCTTACTCTAGGTGATAAAATCACAAGCACAGAATCTTTACATGTGGTATCAGTGGTCTCAAAGAGAGCAAACAAGCCATCTGTACAACAGGGGATGGCCCAGACACCACACCTGCCGACTTGGATTCCAGCTTCCAAAGCTAGGAGAAATGAGCTGTTGTTTTTAAAAAGGTCATCTAGCTTAGGACCTTTTGTTACAGCAGACTGAGGACCAGTCTTTCCTCCTGTGTGCCTCAGGATGTCACTGGGCTACACCATGTGGCTTCTAGTTTCTCCAGGAAACATGTGACTTACAGGCCCTGGGATGGGGGTGGGGAGGCCAATGGCCCTCAGCCAGATCAGTCCCATTTTCACAGCTCTTACAATCTGGGCTCTTGTGTGAGAGATTTGATTTAAAAAACAGGTCTAGGTTTTTACTTTTTGTTGTTGTTGTTGATATTTTGTGATTTCTTTACTCTGATATGTTGACTTCTGTTTTCTACTTTGCTTATCCATTGATTTTTATTTTATTTTTTTTTTTTCAAGATAAGGTTTCATTATGGAGCTTTGGCTGTCCTGGAACTCACTATACAGACCAGGTTGACCTCAAACTCACAGAGATCTGCCTGCTTCTGCCTCCGGAATGCTGGGATTCAAAGTGTGAGCCACTGTGCCCGGTGAATTTATTTTTTCATGACAGGGTCTCACTGTGCAGCACTGGCTAGCCTTTTTATTCATGCAGACGAGGCTGGCCTGCAGCTTGTAGTGATTTTCCTGTCTTTGTCTCCTGAGCGCTGGGAGTGCAGCGTGTCAATTACATGAAGAACAGTTTTCCATTTTAAAACAGGCCTTTTCAAAGCCCTGTACTTCCAGTGCCTAAGCATGAAGCGTCACAAGAACATTATGCATCCCTCCCTCATTCTGAGGGAACCAGACAGGAGAAAGGACCTGTTCAAAGTTACATGGCAGTGTCGCAGTCAAGTGAGAATGAAGACAGATCTGAGTCTCAGGAGCAATGATTTATACTAATGCAATGGAGGGAGGGGACAGAAAAGTTTTTCTGTTTTTGTTTTTCTTTCCCTGAGACAAGGTTTCTCTATATAACAGTCCTGGCTGTCCTGGATCTCGCTCCACCTGCCTCTGCTTCCTGGGTGCTGGGATTAAAGGCATGCACCACCACCACCCAGCCAGAAAAAATTTTTTCTTTTTAAAGATGTCTTCAAAAAGCAAAGAGTAGACTGTCCAGGTGCAGGGGAAAGACACCTTAAGAAGCAGCCCTTTGTCTTGTAGGAAGATGGCTTGCTCTCGATGATCTCAATGAGTCCCCTGTGTGCTCTGGAAAGCACAGATGGAACATAGAAGTGAGCTGTGGATCTTGTGGCACCCCTGCTCAGGGACTGCGGAGGGATTGGTTATCTGCTTACTACCCTAGATCAGAGATCACAAACTCTGGTCCTTTGGAGAAGACAGGCTTAGAGATAAGCCCCCCCCTCTACACACACACACACACACACACACACACACACACACACACACATACCTGTATATGCTTATATACCTTTAAACACTCTACTATTTTACAGATAATACACATGCAGTATAGAAACATTTAAATTAGGTGCTGGAGAGATGGCTCAGCAGTTAAGAGCACTGACTACTCTTCCAAAGGAACTGGGTTCAATTCCCAGCACCCATATGACAGTTCACAACTGTCTATAACTCCAAGATCTGACACCCTCACACACATACATGCAGGCAAACCACCAATGCAAATAAAATAAAAAATAAATTAAAAAAAGAAACATTTAAATTAGCAGCTAATATTAAGAATTCAAATGCCGGGTGGTGGTGACACATGCGTTTAATCCCACCACCCAGGAAGCAGAGGCAGGTGGATCTCTGAGTTCAAGGCTAACCTGGTCTACAGAGTGAGATCCAGAAGAGCCAGGGCTACACAGGGAAACCTTGTCTCAAAAATAAAAAAGAATTCACATGAACTTTCACTTTTGGCCTTTTGAATAATCAGTAAAAGCCGAGTGAGGTCTCCTGGGTAAGCCAAGTAGGGTCTATGTCTGGAGTTAGGACCTAAGCACTCCGGTCTCTCTGCAAACCTCCCTCTGCACTTCACTTCTCTCTGCCCTGACCACCCTCATGTTGTTACTTTCTTCCTGTTTCTCTTGCTGTGCTGGGGCCTGGGACCTTAGGTCTCACCATACCTGGCAGGTGTTCTCACACTGCCCAGTCTCCACTACTTTCCTTCGGGTAGAGTATTTCCTGATGGACTGCTTCTCCTCATTTCACTCCCTTACCCCTGGGAAAATCTTGCATTGAGAGCCCTGCAATGTTCTACTCTACCTCCCTTGAGCAGGTAGAGACCACGTGACTCACTGGAGGCATGGCGCTTGACTTTGACCTGTGGGTCCACACGATGGGACTTCTCACTGCAGGAGGAGGCATGACGCTTCACCTGAGCCCCGGTGGGACGCTCAGGCTCCTCATCCTGGGCAAGAGGGACAGAGGCAGAAGGTTATAATGCAGGCAGGGTTCAACACATTCAGACAGGGAGCTTCTGACCAGCACTTTTGAGATCTTGGCCGTACATAGACAGACTTGTGCAGCACTCTATGGTTTACAGACACTTTCGCTAGTGGTATCTTTTGAACCTCATACCTCTCTGTAGGAGGTAGAAGGCAACCATAGGCTGGAGTACTTACTGAGAGGACAAATGAGGCGGTTCAGGAAACTGGGTGACTGTCTTTATTACAGGCATTTCGTCCTCATATCATTTGAAAGCATTCTTCTGTTTTCTGAGTAGCTAACACAGTCTTCCCTCAGAAGAGGAGGAAAGGAGGGACGCGATGGCATGGAAGGGAGGTGCCAATGACAGACGGAAGTGACACAACGTGAACTGGCTGCATATTTGTGCTTTAAGGGTATTTCCCGGGGCTGGAGAGATGGCTCAGAGGTTAAGAGCACTGGCTGCTCTCCCAAAGGTCCTGAGTTCAAGTCCCAGCAACCACATGGTAGCTCACAACCATCTATAATGGGATCTGAAGCTCTCTCTGGCATGCATGCAGACAGAGCATTCATACCTAAAAATACATAAATAAAATTAAAAACTCTATCCCAAGCCGGGCGGTGGTGGTGCACGCCTTTAATCCCAGCACTCGTGAGGCAGAGACAGGCGAATCTCTGTGAGTTGGAGGCCAGCCTGGTCTACAAAGCGAGATCCAGGAAAGGTGCAAAGCTACACAGAGAAACCCTGTTTTGAAAAACCAAAAAACAAAAAAACCTCTATCCCATCTTCCCCTTAAAAAAGAGTATTTCCCATGCTCCAAGTCCAGTCAAGGTCTTGGAGGTCTGGTGTGATACACCACTGTCATTTAACTGTCTTACTAAGTTATTACTTACTGTTATTTCTCTGGACAGAACGTCCCACCGCCTGGGCACTGTGCTAATATCTTTCTTTCTTTTTAACATGAATCATTTCATTTTGTTCTCCAAACACTCCTGAGAAGAGAAAGACCCACACACCCATGTGGAGGTGGGAAGTGGGAAGCAGGGGGTCTGAAAAGCTGAGGTCCTTCTAACTCTAGCCTTCATATCTGAAATGCCAATTTTTGTTTTTGTTTGTTTTTTGGAGACAGGGTCTCCCTGTGTAACTATGGCTGTCCTGGAACTCACTCTGTAGACCAGGCTGGCCTCGAACTCAGAGATTCGCCTGCCTCTGCCTCTCAAGTGCTGGGATTAAAGGCGTGAGCCTCCACCGCCTGGCTCTATCTGAAGTACTAAGCCACTCAGCTACTAGCGTCTCTGCAACTGAGCAAAACCTTCAAGTTGCATTCAAGAAAGACCTTGGCAACAAAAGGGCAGGCTGGGGATGTTTCTAGAAAAGGGGGACCATGGAAGTGAGAACTCAAAGTATCGTCTAGTCCAGGCAGGGTCCTGGCTCACAGACGTGCCATTCCCTCAGCAGCTTTATTCCCTCTCCTCTAGATGCAAGGTCACCTGCTCGTATCTGGTTGCAATGGGCCTGGCTTCTGGTCCTTCCCCAGGAGAAGGCACAGGGCATGCCGCTGAGAGCAGACAGGTTTAGTGAAGAAATGGAGGACAGCTTTCAGCGTGTTACTAAGCAGTGTGAACAGACCGTACCTGCACCTTCTCATAAGGAACCTCATCGTAGACACGGGGCTCAGGCCACTGATCCTGGCAGGACCGTGCATACCTAGGACATGAAAGGGACAATGATGTTGGTGACACCTGCCTTACGGTAAGGTGGCTTATGCTGCCTTCCCGTCTTCTCTCATTTGATGCTGGCAGCAGTTTTTGTTTTTGAATTTTCACTCATTTTATTTCTTTTTATGTGCACTGGTGCCCGCATGTATGTCTGTGTGAGGGTGCCAGATCCCCTAGAACTGGAGTTACAGACAGGTGTGAACTGCCATGTGGGTGCTGGGAATTGAACCCGGGTCCTCTGGAAGAAGAGCTCGTGCTCTTACCACTGAGCCATCTCTCTAGCCCTGGCATTAATGTATATAGAACGGTCATGTGCTTGTGAGGACTGCATAGGCTCATGTGAGTGTCACAACTTTGACAACAGGTGGCTCATTCCCATCACCCTTTGCAAGTCGGAAGACAGGCCTCAGGATGGCGAGCAGCAGGTCATGCTTCCCCCCACATTGGTGAAGAGCATGCCATCCTTCCCAAGGAAGCAGTCTTCCTGAGCTTGCCCCTCCCCTCCACCCAGTGCTCAAGACTGCATGCAGAGCCTGGAAATGGAGGCAGGACTCACCCTCCCCCCCCCACCCCCGCCCCACCCCGGCGGGAGTGGGCCACGGAACCGCCCTTACAGGAAGGAGTTTCGTCCAGCACTAACAATGCTGGTTAGGGTCTCCACGTCCACGTAGTCATAGTGCAGGGCCTCTGGGGTGACTTTGGAACCCATCTCCACCAGCAGCAGCCCCAGCCAGCGGCCCATGTCCTCTGAACAGCTTGCCTGGGGGAGAAGAGGCACAGTGGAGTTCACTTTCACCCCGTGAAGCCTTCTGGCTGCTTGCTCACGTCAGAGAAACCCAAGAATGTTTATAAGTACTCAGTACTTACTGATGGAGGAAGAATTAGACTAGACACACATGCAGAAACCTGAGGCTCCTGAATTCTCTCCAGTATCTGCTCAAAAAACGACTTCCTCCAGGATTACTTCTGTAAGATGGCACACCCCTTACTCTCCACCCTCTGGTCTTTCACATCTGACCATTTGGATAAAAACAGCATTTAGGTGTTCTCAAAACTCCTTCCTTCCCTCTTTTTCTTCCATGCTGGGGATCAAACCCAGGGCGCCTTGTGTATTCAAGGCCTGGCTTTACTAGTGAGCCACACCCCCAGCCTGAAGACATACATTGCTTTTAAGTTATTTTTATGTTAAGTGTACGACTGATGGTTCTGCCTGCATGTATGTCTGTGTGCTGCATTAATGCCTGGTGTCTGCAGAAGCCAGAAGAGGGCATCTAATCGCCTGGAACTGGAGTTAAAGATGGTTGTGAGTCACCTCGTGGGTGCTGAGAATCACGACAGTGTTCTCCGCCAAAGCAGCAAATGCTTTTAACCCCTGAGCCATCTCTCCAAGCCTCCATCCTTATAATTAATTCTCTAAATTGGAAATGGCTCATATAACTCAAATTTTTCTTAAACTGTAGTTCCCAAAGCATTATAGTACCACTTATAGGAAAATTCCCCAGAACAAACTGCTGGCTAGGTAAACATATCCTTAATTCTGATTTAAAGAACATTATCACAAAGTCAGTTAGCTAGTAGTAGCAAACTTAAATTTTAAAGGGAAAAAAAAAACCCTGGAAAACGCTGTGTACATTAAGGGAAATAAGAGATTCAACAGGAAGATGCAGAGGTAATAGTTGAAACTGAAAAACAGAGGCAGATGGAGAGGTTCCCAGCACTCTGGAGCCTTGAAAAGCACATGGCTGCCCTGGCCTCTGTTTGTCTATAAGGTGAGGAGGTGGACATTTGAACTTTCCTCCTGTGTCAACATTTTGAGTTCTAAACATCCAAAGGGCTGTCACATGGAGGACTGTCTGTGTGCTCTGGACACCCTCCGAGAGGAGGGCGGTGCCCGCAGGTAGGAAGGGCAGGGAGCAGGCGCCACTCACGCGCTGTTCAGCATGAGCTTGCTGAGCTCAGTGTGTGCTGGACACTGTGCAGGATCTAGAAAAGTAAATATTGTACAAAAATATGGCCGTGGCCCTGCCAGTAGGGAGCTGGAAGGATTTTAACTCAGCGTGGGGAAACTCTTTGTAGAGACTGGAGTTGCTCAGCGGGAGGGACAGGCACCCCGAAGGGCAGTGGTTTTCTGAGGTCGATGGTTCCTGCCAGGAAGGTCTGAGAGAGAACTCCAGAATCAGATCCCAGTCAGACCACAGGAGATGCCTGTTGGACCTGGAACTTTAAGGTCAGGGCAAATAAGCAGACCTGGGCTCTAGACTGAGGGCTGCCAGAATTAGGGTATAAAAACACAGAGTGCTCTGTTAGGTCTGAACTTCAGATAAACAACAAATAACTTCAGTGCGGGTGTGTCTCCAAATTGTCCGGGATACTTTCATATTAAAAACATGATTCCTTGTTTATTTGGAATCCCAGCATACCTGTGTTACCTGACTAGCACGTTGGGTTCTTCCTCCAAAGTTCCTAAGGTAGAGTAGCAACAAGACCCCCACCCCCCCCCAGGGCTACCTGGACTCTCTCCTCTCACCTCCAGGATGGCCACCTCCTGCCGATTGCGCAGGATCCTGAAAGCAAACGGGTGCCTGGGTCCGAAGCCTGGGGCTACCTCACAGCCCCCGAGGGCAATGGCGTTCACGTGGGTGTGCAGGTCTGTGCGGTCTTTGTGGAAGTAGAGAGTGTTGCACTTGAGACGGCACCACCGTTCCTTCCAGCCTTGGTTTACTAGCACATTTAGGTAGCCTGGAACAAAGAGGCAGCGGGATGACCTCTTTAGAGCTCCCTGAGGGCTGTCCACACAAGCCTTGGGATCTAGCGGGCAGGAAGGCCCGCGGCACCTTGGGCATCCTCTTCTTTGAGTCTCAGCTGCCCGACTGTGAGTGCTCATTGACAATGCCATTCACGCATCCTTTTACAGCCCCAGGACCACACCAAGTGGGATGGAAATGGCCGACGACAATACTACAGAAGATGTACAAAAGCTACACCTGCCCCTTCCATTCCCCATTAACGAAGCTGAATTTGTTGCCGAAAGACGGAAAATGATGGCCGATGCTGGCACCTAGCGGCAGCATGGAGAAACGCCACCGTCTAGCCACGGTAAGGATTTATAAACCTAAGCGGACGGCTGGCTGTGCAACTGACCACAGATGGAGTGAGAATCTCCTCTGAGCATTTTAGGCTTTTATTTATTTATTTTATTTTTTCTTTACCACAGCATTCTATGATTCAGTGGTCATAAAATATTTCTTTATAATCACAGCTTTTATTAATTAATTAATTAATTTTATTTTTGGAGGCAGAGTTTCTCTGTGTAGCTCTTGCTGTACCGGGAACTCGCCCTGTAGACCAGGCTGGCCTTGAACTCAGAGATCTGCCTGCCTCTGCCTCCCAAGTGCTGGGATTAAAGGTGTGTGCCACCACTGCTGGGCTACAATTATAGCTTTTAAACTAATATATATATATATATATATATATATATATATATGTTTAAACTAATATATATATATATTATTGTTTGTTGGTTTGTTTTTTCGAGACAGAGTTTCTCTGTGTAGCTTTGGAGCCTTTCCTGGATCTTGCTCTGTAGACCAGGCTGGCCTCAAATTCACAGAGATCTGCCTGCCTCTGCCTCTCAAGTGCTGGGATTAAAGGTGTGCGCCACTACCGCCATGTAAACTAATATAATATTTCTGCATATCCGAAATAGATGATTTTATTTTTTGATATGTTGGATATGGAACCTAGGACCTCACACAGCTTGGCAAATGTTCTGTCATTGAGACACACTCCATCCCCTTTAAAACAGGTGATTATCTACTGGATTATAGTACATGGACCACAGCACTTGTAGGAGACAAGTGATGCCTTCTCCGCCAGACACTTTTTACTAACATGTATTTATCTTGAAAAGTACTTAATATTTTTTATCCCAATTTCCTTACCAGACTAGGCTATAATCTACATACAGTTACATTTATATGTATATAAACCAGAATCCACTGCCCTTCAAGGTGTTTGACCCTGCTGGCAAGCAACTCCAGTCTCTACAAAGAGTTTCCCCATACTGAGTTAAAATGCTTCCAACTCCGTAAGGGCAGCAGCCATGTTTTTGGGTAACTTATTTTTTTTCTATAGCTTATAAAGGCCAGGATATAAGCTACATATACATATACATATAAATGAAACGTATCTACTTTTGTTGCTGTTTGTTTTTGAGATAGGGTCCCATGTAGTCCAGGCAGGTCTCTGGACTTGAACTTGCTGTGCAGACACAGATGACCTTGAACTCCTGATCCTGCTGCTTCCAGCTCCCTGGTTCTAGAATTACAGGTATATATGACCAAGGCCAGCACACCTGGCCAGTTAGATGCTGTGAATTCACTCCTCTCTCTTATTAGCAGAAGGACACTCATATAGATGGACGGTGGTTTGATTCAGGTCACAGGAATCATAGATATGATGGTCAGTGGATTTTCCTTTCTCTAGGCAATCCTTTCACCCATGGGAGTGAAGGGATGCATGCCATGGATGTTGATAGAGTGGAGTCTAGCCATCCAGAGGAAAGGGCTAGGGGCTGAGGCACTGACGGTTTCCTGGAATCAGCTCCAGGAGCCCGGGTTCACGGGCCTGCACCGCCTTCTTCTCTGAGTCAGGACTTACCACAGCATGGAACCTCATTCTCACTGGAAAATGTCTGCAGGTCCTCGGCCAGCGCCTTCTTCTTGGAGAAACTGATGATGCGCGTGATCTTTCGGCCCGCAGCCCTGCTCATGGAGCCCTTTAGCTCAGCGAGGCTATTCTTCTTCCCTTTGCCTGGTGGCACAGGAGTGGGTCACGGGGGATGGGGAAGGAGGCCACGGTCCCACTTTTACCCATCTCTGGCCTTCCCAGCAGCCCTTGCAACCTGCACACAGGGACTAGCCTATAATTCTAGATATGAAAGGCCCAGTGACCTTCCTCAGGTTCCCAGGCTCTACCACGGTGTGCCTGTGGCAAAGTCCCTCCCATCTTTGACTAGTGGAAGCTCCTACCATGTTCACAGGCTTCTCGGCGGCCGAGGGTGGAGCTGCTGTCATTCAAGCCCAGGCTGTCGGAGTCTGAGTTCTGTTTCTCTTGGGACAATCTCTGGGGAAGGACATAGACAGCCTCACATCAGCAGGACTCTCAGAAGGACTCCCTTATTCACCCAGTCTTCTTCCAGTCCTCCAAGCAACAGCTTTCAGGTACCTGATACCACACCAATATTATCAGGAAGGTAGCAGTGACTGACACACATGGTCACATCTTTAGGTTACACTCTCCTGGGAGAGTGGGGCCATTAATTATAAGGCGTCGACAGTGATGTCCTGGAATATGCACTGTATGGCAAGTGATAGGGAGCAGGGCAAGCATTTAAGGAGGGTGTGAATGTAATCCAGTAGCACTGTAGGGATGGACAAGAGGGGGCGACCTTGGATGCTAAAGAGTCCCTGGACAAGCTGATCAGGATGAAGTTCCAGAAAGGGGTGAACCACGGTGACAGCATACAGGCAAAGGGGTGAGCTAAAAGATGTTTTCAGAGGAGTCATGATAAGACCCGATCGATGATCAGTGGACATCCACTACAATTCTACCTTGAATAAGAGGATGAAGGAACACACACACACACACACACACACACACCCTTTGTTGCCCGTCTATTGTTTTTTACTAATTATACCAACTGTGAAACAATCTTACCTTCATTGATTCATGAATAAATTCATACGCTCCAAAGGAGGCAGAGCCGAAATTATGGAAGAAATTATAATGCTGCTATTCCTTATTAGCTGTGGGAATGGGGAGGCACCTATCAGGAAGGGGATGAGCGGTCTAAACATTTGAAGAACCTTGTCTGTAGGTTTTGAAACTGAAGTTATAGCCCTGTTTGCTCTGCAACAGCATGTATATAGCAACTTTTCCATCAAGACGGGAAACACAGAGGAAGGCCGTGAGCACTTGGTAACGAATTCAGTGATGCTATTTCAGTCTCATGATCCCATGGAAAGAGACCCCACCAACACAGCATCCCAGCTCTTCTTCCACCCAAAAGACCATTGTAAGTACATCAGCTACACTCTCTCTGTACACTCAACCATGGCAGAGAACTCCATGGCACAGCCTGCCCTACAGCTGCTCTGTCAAGCCTTTGAACTGCACCAGAGGCCATACCATAGTGTGTATCCGCACATTCACACCCTTCTTCCAGGGCTGCTTTCCTATGGCCTTACTACTGGCAAAAGCTAAGTGTGGGCAGGGCTGGACTCCTCCTTCACTTCACAGGCATCCATGTTCCCGAATACTCCAGCCAGCCCAAGCTCCCAGTTCCATTTCCCATCCCTGTCCAGGACTAGCCTCTAACAGCTCCCCATCTCTAGACCATGCCACACAGGCTACTTTCAGGCCTACATTTTCTCTGCTCTACTGCCCATTCCTGGTGCTTAGAGCGCCTTTTTATTTTTTGACCTTTTCATCCTTGTCTGAAGCATCACTTCCTTAGGAATATTCTTGAAGCTCTGAGACAGGAGCATGCCTCTCAGAAACCGTCTCTTTGAGCTTGTACCCAGAGTAGCAGTTATAAAACAGTCTGATTGTTTTGACTCATGCCTGTCTGACCATTGGGCTGTAGGTGTAGTGGGGTCAGGGGTCATCCTGGTTTCTGCACAGGGCCTGGTACGGGTGGAGCCTCTCTACAGGATTTGCCCAGTGGTTGTTGGGGTGATCTGTTGCAGTAGCAGAGTCCTGAGTGGGCTTCAAGCCAGCCTGTGTGGGCTTAAATGCTGGCTCCGTTCCTTATTTACTATTGGACTTGGTTACAGCTTGTGCTTCTGAAAATCTGTCTCCAACACAAGCATTCCAGAAGTGGGACTTGTGAGAAGTGACTGGATCCTAAGGACTCTCTTCCTTCGGTGGATTTACTCATGGTTAAATTGAACGATCCCAAACTGATGGGAGGCAGTGGGACTTGTTAGGCCCGAAGTCACTGGAGGGCATGTCCTGAGAAGATATACACTTGGTCCCTTCCTGCCTCCCTGTTTGCTTTCTGTCTGTGATGAGGTGAATTGCATGGCCCTGCCTACGTTTCCTACCTGTTCCCATTATTGCAATCCAGCACCCTGACAATGCTCAGCCTCACCCGAGGCCTGCAGTACGTGGCCAGCTGACTGGGGGCCGAACCAAACCAAATCTTTTCTCCTTTGGCTGTTTATGGCAGGGTTGTCCCAGACACCAAGCTGACCACCAAGCACCTGCCACTTTGCACCTTAGCCACAGGGTGTGTGTGTGTCTTCACCACCAGGCTGTGAGTCCGTGGCCTGTGCTTAGTGCCTACTTCCTTACCCAGAGGAGACAACCGGAGACAGACATACCTTGTCCTGATCCAGCTTACACAGAAAGACTGGGGATCTGGGGGCCTCCAAGCCCTCAGCTCCAAGCCGGCTGACCTCTCGGATAACCTGTGGAGAGAACATAGGGCTGGGAATAGGTGCCCGGGAAAAGCTCTGGGGACAGAAGCAGGGCTGGTATTTGTGGGATCAAGATGGTTGTGAAGATGGATTAGGGCCACCAGGAGGCAGAGTAGGGCTGAATTAGCCATCTGCACAAACATGGACTTATCAGAGCCTGTCTGAAAGGGCTTGCTACACACATCCACACTGTAAGAACACTGCTCTCTGCTGTCTGAGGAGAGTGAGGCCACAGATAAGGGAGATGTGACTCTTGAAGAGTCACAGTGGTGACGGAGCCTGCGTACGTGACAGCTAGGCCTTTTATTACAGCCGGCAGGTGGCGAGCGTCATCACCTTGATGTCATTGACATCCTTTCATTTACTCAGGCATAAGCATGCAGGTGATAACATTGAAAAAGTCACCATCTAAGCCAGGTGTGGTGGCGCACACCTTTAATCCCAGCACTCAGGCAGAGGCAGGCAGATCTTTATGAGTTTGAGGCCAGCCTGGTCTATAGAATGAGTTCCAGGACAGCAAGTGCTAAGGCACCATCTGATGCTCACCCAGACAGCAGCATTTATCCCCACAGCAGTCTGTGATCCTCAAGTTACAGGTGAGGAGGATGTGATTCAGGGAGGTAAAGGCTCTGGTAGGAGGCAGCAGAGCCAGACCCCCAAAATAAGTGCATGGCTGCCTGCTAGATAAGCCTTGGACTAGGCTACAGAGGACTAGAATGGCCAGGCAGATCCCTTTGAACTCTGGGCCCAAGACTCCTACTTCCGATGCAAATGGAGCCTGAAGCCTGAGGCTCCTGAAGGCAAGTTCTCTCCCTTCCTTCCCTTCTGGACACAAAGGTAGGGATGAGAATACCAGACATTCCAGGGAGATCTGGTTATCACCGAAAGGAAGGGAGAAGGGAGCTTGGTTTCATTGTTCCGACAGGAAGGTAAGCGAGGAGAGCGGGGTGTCCAATGGGGTAGAGGAATGGAGGGTCTGCTGGAGAGGACTGGGGCCCTGTTGATTACCACCAACAGAAGCTAACCAACACTGCTGTTCACTTACTGTCTAGCAGGCACTGAGCCAACTCTTGTTAAATCCTTAAAAGAATCATTTAAGAGATGGGGAAACTGAGGCACAGGAAAGCAATGTCATTTGCAGAAGATCTTTTTTTTTTAATTTTTTTTATTTTTCGAGACAGGGTTTCTCTGTGTAGCTTTGTTCCTTTCCTGGAACTCACTTTGTAGACCAGGCTGGCCTTGAACTCACAGAGATCCGCCTGCCTCTACCTCCTGAGTGCTGGCATTAAAGGCGTGCGCCACAACCGCCTGGCAGAAGATCTTACAGCTAGGGAATGTTGTTCGTTTCTGGAACTTGAACTCAAATCCATGTACCACTAAAGTCTTCCCTTATCATTACTATGCCACCATGCCTACTGTGGAGTAGACTGACTTGGCCTCACATCTTGATCCCAATCACTTGATGCTGTCTGCGACATTTGGCAATCACATTAAGTTCTCTGTGCCTCAGTTTACCCACCTTTGAATGTAAGTCATAACAGCCCTAATGGTCATATACATGAGGCTTTGGCACACTGCATGGTACAATGTGATTAATACATGGTGGCTTCATGGATCTGTGACATCATAAAGATGCTGGACTCCAGTGGCTATTACCACAATGCACATTCCCATCTCAAAACAAGAAAGGGATTCCCCCCTCCCCTATTTTTAAATTAGAAGGGCTGGCTGGCCTAATAATAAAACCAGCTTTCAAAGGCATTGATGCACACCATTCCAGGAGTGTAGGGTGGGCAAACAGCAGGCTGCTGTATAGGAAAGTTAAATAATGGGAAGATTATAGACCTCCCGTATGAGGTATGTTTGTGGTGAATATCCAAGGCCCATTCGATGTGAGTCTTAGTCATGCACAGGGACCTCCTGGATCCCTTCTCCCCTAGGTAAGGCTTGGTACTACCAAGGTTAGAACCCCAGCTTGGGGAAAGAGAGGGAGGGCAGGATGGCGGCATCCGGTGTGTCCTGGGCATGCGTACCTTCAGCCACTCCTCAGCCTGCTCCCTGCTCTGCAGAGCCAGCACCAACACCTCCGTGGCCCCCTGGGAGAAGCGCAGCTCATGCCGCTTGTGGCGGCTGTCCTTGGGCACGTAGACGACGGTGCAGGCATCTAGTGCCAGCCTCAGGTGTGGCTGCCGGTCCTTGGAGCTTTTGTAACACTGCATGAGGAGAGGGGGATGGGGGTGGGGTCAGAACCTCCCGCAGTAGAGGGTGGGAGAGGGACGACACCCTCACACACAGTCGATTCCCTACTCGGCCCAAGTGTGAGTAATAATACCTCACAGTGAGAAGCCTGAGCGGGGTCTCTGGGAATCTTCCAACACAGCTGTCCACGAGGAAAAGGCAGATTATAGCACAATACTAGGAAGGCCATGTGGGTTGAAGAAGCCAGAGAACAAATAGGTTGGCTTGGGAGGATGCCAGCTGAAAGGCTGCATGGCAGACCATCAGGAGTGAATCCTGGCAGGTATACACTGCTGACCTTGGGAAGGTGGGCTTTCTCATAGGGAGGCCAACTTCAGCCTCCACATCAGAAATTGACAATAACGCTACAAAAGAGGATGTGGAAGTAGACAATGGTTGCTGGGGGAGGGAGAGACGTTTCCTTCAGTAGGGTATACACTGGTAAGGTGTCTACACTCCTGTAAATAACCCCTAACCTACGCTCCTGTAAACAATCCTAAGCGCACACATTGGTTTACACCCACACAAAGCAAGTGGAGGGGGGCAGTTTGAATGTTAGGCCACCCTTGTGTGACCAGAATAAACCGGTAGTGGTCCTGGTTTTTTTTTTATAAGCATCTAGATTCTGTTTGCTAGTGTTCCGTTTTGAGCTTTCAACTATGTTATAAAAGAAGTCAGACTATGATTTTTCTTTTTTAAACTTGTTTTCATTTATTTCTTTATGGGAGGGGGGCACATGTATGCCACGGCAAATATGTAGCAGCCAGAGACGACTTGCTAGAGTTGGTTCTCAACTTCTACCATGTGGGTTCCAGGTACTGAGCTCAGGCCACCGGGCTTGGTAACAGATGCCCTTACCCCGAGCTGTGTTACCCTTTTCTTAAGCTTTCCGCATCCCAATCACAGGTTTCGCTATGAGTGACGCTTCCAGACATGTATAGCTTTTGATCACTGTCACCCTCTCATCCCACGCCAGCTAATCCCCTTCCACGGCCCGGCTCCTCTTCTGGAGAATTATGAAAGCGTTCCCTTTGGAGTTGGGCTGTCACTGGCTGCCTTCCCCGGTCACTCTGTCTCCTTGGGGCTGGAGGGCCTGGCAGTCAAACACAATAGAGAAAGGGGCGGGGGGGGGGGGGGGGGGGGGGCGGAAGAATGGAAACATATCTGGGTGGTGGTGCACACCTTTGATCCCAGCACTCGGGAGGTAGAGGCAGGCAGATTTCTGTGAGTTCCAGGCCAGCCTGGTCTATAGAGTGAGTTCTGGAACAGCCACGACCGCACAAAGAAACCCAGAGTAGGAAAATGAACCTAACTGGGGGAAAAGATAATAGCTGTTTCTCCCTCCCGCATCCCTCTGTCTCTGTCTCTGTCTCTCAAAGTGTTTTAATCTGTCTGCAAGCCACGGTTAACATGCATGGCTTTGAAACTTTTTCTCACTCTGGGCAGTGAAGACTGACGGCAGTCCAAGGCCAATCCAAAGGTCATGATGGGTGTGTTTCCAGTTCTTTTGGTTTGGACTCAGAGACCCACCTGCCTCTGCCATCCAAGTGCTGGGATTAGAGTGTGTGCCACCACCACCTGGCAGTGGATCTTCTTTAGGGACAACAGTAACAAGACACAGTGCCCCAAAAGGAAAGCTTCCTTTAAGAGAATGAGTTATACAGTTATACTGGAGGGCATTGCTTTATAAACAGATGTGTGAAGATGAGAGTGGAAACGGAGTCATTCTTATTTTAATTTTATGTTTCCGGGTGTTTTGCCTGCATGCATGTCTGTGCACCCTATTTGTGCAGTGCCTGAGGAGGCTACCAGATCCCCTGGAACTAGAGTTACAGATGGCTGTGAACCACCATGTGGGTGCTGGGAATCCATCCCAGGTCCTTTGCAAGATCAGTCCATGCTCATAACTGCGGAGCCATGCCTCCAGTCAACTCTTAGTCAATGAGATTCATTCATTATTTTGCTCTGTCTCATTCCAGGGTCTTGCTATGTAGCCCTGGCTGGCCTTGAACTCATGAAAATCCCCCCCCCCCCATAGCCTCCAAAGCGCTGGGGTAATAAGCAGAGATATTTCTTTGTAAATCATTTTCTTATCTTTTCCTAGTGAGTTTTATTTATTTATTTCACTTTTGTGGTACTGGGGACTGAATTCTGGTCTTGTGCATGCTAGGCAAGTACTTGGACACTGAGCTACGTGCCTCGCCCTTCCCCTAGTTTATGAATGAGGTATATTAACTTGTATAATAAAGACCAATAAATGTTTTAAAGTAATTAAGAAAAAATCTGGAAAGAAAAACTAGGTAAGCCTCCATCTGATTTTCAAGGTTTTGTGTGTGTGTGTGTGTGTGCTGGAGCGCGTGTACACAGACCACTCACACCCTCAGGCACGTAAAGGCACACCCACCGGCCGCCAGGGAGGCACTCACCAGTAGCTGCTCCCCCTTGATGACCGTCAGCTGCTTGGCCCACTGCCCGAAGCGCTTTTTCCGGAGCAGGAAGGCACATATCCTGCAATCCCTAACCAGGTGCATGGAGGCCTCCTCCGAGGGCCACTGGTGCCTGGGCCGACGCCCCTTCTCTTCCTCCTCCTCCTCATCGTAAGATTCATAGGAGCTACTCATGGCGTCAGAGTCATTGTCTGTGGGTGTCACGGGAAAGGACCTTCAGTCTCGGTGCCCCCCTCCCCCCAGGCCCCTTCTAACCCTGGCAGGCAGCCTGCTCTGGGCCCGAGCTATGGGAGGCAGAGGAAGGACAAGGATGGACTAGAGGCCTTACTCAAAAGCTTTGCTCTGGACCTGCTTCTGTGATGGGGTCTTAGTGATTTCACTTCGTGGGGTTCCTCACCAATATGCAGTCATGATAAATACCAGATGCTATTTTATCTGGTGCCGTGGACCCCGCGGCACGGACAATGTTCAGCTAAGCGTCTTATACCAGCAAGTGCTCGGTAAACTTCTGCTATCGCCCGACCTCATTACCATCCACAGCCACTGTCTCAGGCCATCCGCAAAATCCAAATCCCCAGGACAGATAAGGAAACTGAATTTGCCTATGATCAGTCATCAAGAACCAGGTCAGGCAAAGCCTCAAGTGACTCCCTTTCCAGTGTTTTTTTTCCCCGCTGAACCCACTGAGAAGAGGGCTTTGGGACCTCTTTAGTGATCACAGTCTGGTAAGGGGTTGTGGGTGTGTGCATGCCTAGGACCAGCTCTTCCGGACAGCTGTGTGAGCAGCTGCCTGGTACATACAGGAGTTCTTCAGCTCTCCATTCACCCTCGTCGTGGGGTAGCTGCTGTCGGCATCCTCATAGTAACCGTCCACAATCGACTGGGCTGGGCTGCAGCCATCTGTGGGGATGTTGGAAAGAGTTGAGCTTATAGAAATACGGGCAGAATCCAGAGGCAGGGCTGGGAAAGCCCTAGGGACAGAGAGTGGGGGACTCAGGGCAGCCTCTGCCTGAGTCGGGGGGGGGGGTGGGCTCTACCTCTACATCTGGTCTGCTGTGGCTCCTCACCTAACCCTACAGACCTGTCACTACAAACTGCGTCGCTGGACCTCGCCAGACCTCCAGGCCTGTGTTCATCCTGTTCTCTGTGTCTTCCAACACTCTTATCAGAGGATACTCCCCACCTTCCAGACCCAGCTCAAAGATGTTTCCTCTCATCTTCGAATGGAACTGAGTGTGTATGAATGTTCTCATCATAGCTCTGGTCTCTGTACTGCAGGGTGTAGGGTACCTGCTCCAAACAAAGGAGGCGCTTGGTTCCATTTTACACCCAGGGCAAGAGACCTACAGAGATTGCCAGCGGCTGAGGCGGGATCAGAAGTGAGCCGGATGCCTTCATTCACCCAGGTTGGCTCACTCTCTCATCACACGGTTCTTCAGAGCGCTGACTCGGGGTTGTTGGGTTCCTCCTGTCCATCTGTTTCCTGAGGAAAGCTGTACTGTAGTCCCTAGCTAATGGGATACTCGGCTCACTCCCAAGCAAGGCTCAGAGCCTGCCTTTGCCTCTCTGAGGCCTACGTGTCGGCAGCATGATGGGCAAGGTGGACTGGAGGAGTTGGCAGATGCGGAGTGGGGCATGTGGGGGCAAAATATAACATCATGGCTAGACTGTGTATGTGTGAGAGAGGAAGAACACTCTGGCTGGCTTGGTAGTAGGCTCTCCCCTCACTGGGTCCATGGTCTTTCCTGAGGCCCTCCCTTCCGGCCTTCCCAGGAGGAGGCTTCCCTGCCCTGTATGAGAGACGTAAGCTCTCTGGGAACGTTAGGGAGCCTCTTCTTGCCAAGGTGCTTGACGTAGAACTTGGGTCTCAGCAAGTACCTTGTCCCTTTCTTCCTTTGCCCTTAATGGACCAGATAGGAAAAGTTGCCTGCTTCAGCTCTGTGACAGGGAACTGGAGACTCAGAGCCTGAAGAGGACCACAGATCACTTGGTTCAACCTCTCCCCAGGCAAAAGGTATAAACAGCATAAATGCCATCAGCTGATGGAAAGATAAACTGGATGTGGTATGTCCTCAGAAAAGAGTATCGGCCATTGGAGGAAGCACTCTCTGATTCACACTCCAACACGGATGGATCTTGAAAACACTATGCTAAGTGCAAGAAGTCAATCCAGAAAGGCCACGTGTCAGATGATTCCATTTATGTGAAATGTCCAGAACAGGCAAAGCTGTATTGCCAGAACGCTGGTAGGTGACTGACAGAGGCTGGGGACGTTGGGGGGGAGAAGCAGTGACTGAGGAGGGATTGCTTCATGGTTCAGTTTCTTTTGGGGATGATGGAAACGCTTGGGGACTAGACAGCGACGGTAGCTGTGTAACACTAAATGCACACCACACCATGGGTGGAGACTTTTCAAAACAGTGCGACAGTTAATCTTCTATTTTATCATGGAAATACCTTCGCCCAAGGGAAAAATACAAGCAGTTCAAAAGAGCGTGAATAAAAGAATATTTCCCCTTCACCCAGATTTATTTCCTGCATCCCTCCTTTTCATCCTTCCTGCCTTCACTGTCTTCTATTGAGAAGGGGCCTCCAACTCCCGGGCTCAAGCAATCCTCCTGCCTCAGGTTCTTAGCAGCTGGGATTTTAGTGAATGCCATCTAACTGGCTTAAATAAGAAGTATTCTCAAATTACACATCACATTCATCTGTTATTATTAATTACTTTTTTGTACAAGGGCTATGTCACTGAGCTATCTGTCCAGTGTCCCACCTGGCTTTTTATTCATTTCCCATAGAAAAATCCTGTTACTAGTTTCTTGCATGTCCTAGAAAAATTGTTAAAACTAGTGCCGGCACACACCTTTAATCCCAGCACTCGGGAGGCAGAGACAGGCAGATCTCTGTGAGTTCAAGGCCAGCCTGGGCTACAGAGTGAGTTCCAGGACAGCCAGGGCTGTTACACAGAGAAACCCTGTTTCAAACAAACAAACAAACAAACAAACAAACAAACAAACAAACAGAAACTTTGCAAAAAAAAAAAACAACCCCAAAACAATGCATGAGTGAGTATATCCTGTTAGAAAAAACAAACAAATGAAATCCTGTTCTGAAGAGTGTTCTGTGCCTGATTTTCTTCATGACTGTGCCATTCACGTCTACCATGTGAGTCTGTAGCTTCTGATGGGGTGGACCTGTTTGATTTCCAGTTTGGCAAGTGGACAACACTCTGCTGTGCCGCGGGACGGCAGGGAAGTGGAACACTGACATGACCAGCTGCAGACTCAGCTGCGCATGCTTGGACATCTAAACCCAGTTTCCCTGTACAATATCAGGTCCACCTGCTGCACACTGGGGAAGTCAATGGAAGAACAAGGACTCTCTTTTGGGGCTAACTTCAGAGATTTCTCTAAGATAATGTATCCCATCAGTAAAAGTACGTACACAGAATTTTAAAATACATATTTATGTATAAACGGTATATATGCTATTTATGAGCACTATGCTATAAGTAGATCATGATAAATATAAAATATTCATAGTTTTTAAAAAGATGGTTGAACTATACATAAATCAAGCCTCTACTGTTTCTGCCTGTACCACTGTATGACTCCCTGGGGCTGGAGGCTGAACGGTGAAGCTTGGTTTAGGCCATGGGCCACATCCAATGATGTGCTGACTTGGTAACAGGATCCATCCATGTGCGCACACAGAAAAAAAACCATGACACCACAAACCGAAGGGGTGAGAGAGTTGGAAGCCGGGCTAATGGCTGTCACTTAATGTCCTAGCACCCTTTTATGAATGGAGCTAGTGCCTCCCTGTTATTTCGAGGGTGGAGGACAGAGATCCTCAGAAGGGTCCGTCTCAAGCCACAGAACTGAGGCTAGAAGCCAAGCCCCTGGGCCACGCCACTGATCCCACGGTTAGGAGCTCAGGGCAGCCCCTCCCAGGCAAGGGTGATGGAGCCGGGCAGGCAGTGGCTTATGACCTGCTGATTCTCAAGGAGGGAATCCTATAAGCCATGGAGTGAGCAGAACTTACTCTGAGAGCTGATGTACTCAGGGGACTTGCCGGGCCCCAGGGGAAGGGCTTCTTCATAGTAATCCTCGGGTGGAGGCTTGTTGGGCAGGGGTGGAGGCACGTCAGCTGTCTGCAGTGGAACACATAAGGCGTGTGAAGCAAGGTGGCTGTGAGCACAGCAGAAGGGAGCAGGTGGTGGGAGGGAGGGAGGGAGGGAGGGAGGGAGGGAGACTGGTGGGCAGGAGGCCAGGGTTCCAAGGAGGCAGTCTGAATGTGAACCTCTAAGCTGTTTTTGTGTTTTGAGGTCTCATTATGTAGCCCAGGCTGGTCCTGAGCTGCAATGCTCCCGCCTCTGCCCGCTGCGTGCTGGGATTACAGCATGTGCTGCTGTGCCTGGTGGAGCCCATAGCATTTACTAGACCCGGAGCTGGCAACCCAAGAGCCCATTCACGCTGTTCTGCTTCTGGAAATCCTGCAAGCGTCGGAGCTCCTTTGTAACGTCCGAGAGTTTTTGCAGATCGCCCAGAGTGGCTGTTGTGCTTCTGAGTGAGTAGGCACACCCACAGTTCTCCAACATTGGTGTGAGCTCTGCCACCACACAAGGAGCAACAGAACAAGGAAACACGAGGCATATAACTGGGTGAGCGGTGAAATTTGGGGTCAGGAAACCTCAGCTTTTCAGCTCAGTGCTGTCCTTTACTAGCTGCGGGACACGGGGTGTATCACTGAACCCTCTCCGGGCCTCATCTGTAAAATGGGAACGGCAAATGCGCCACACACATTTGGTTGCTGTGTGCATGTAAAGGGCATAGCAAACTAACAACTAGTACCTGTGACGGAGGTGATGATGCTAAGTGTCTACGGTTGACAAGCAAAGCTTGTCTCTAACTCTGTAGTCCCACGGTTGGGGACCCTAGATCGAATCCTTTACTTTGTAGGTGTGAAAAACTCAGGCTCCAAGAAAAGTGTTTTGCTCACGGCCTCAAGCAGAGCAGTGGGGATGGCAGAAGCCCCCCTTCCTAGCCCAGAGCTTTCCCTCTCACCTGTGTGTATAACCTGAGGCTGGGTGGTGACGTCCTTTGGGCCAGAGGGTGCAGACTCGGCTCATGACCATCTCCCTAGTCTGCAGGCACCACAGGAGGCATGCCATGGTCCACACGGCACTATATCTGCCCTTAACCATCACCATGGAGGGAAGAGGGTCCTGCACAGCAGCAGTGGCCCCTGGGGCTATAGCAAGAGCTTCCCTCACCCTCACTATTCAGGGCTAGGACTCACACTTCTCAGACACGGGCTCTTGGCTGGCTCAGGGCTGGCTCCCTTGCTGGGTTGCTCCCCATCATCCGACATATCCCGAAGGTCACCCAGGTCACAGTCTGCAGAGAGAACCAAGGTGGCAGAGGAGAAAGATGGCTGGGTTTGGGGTCCGGAGGCCGGCCTGGGAAGCCAGGCAGGCCCTACTTCCTCCATCATTAGCAACCTGCACAAGCAGCTGAACAGAGAGCCCCGGGCTGCTTCTGTAGGCAGGGCGCACTGACCTGTCTTGCCTGGCTTCCAGGCAGAGATCACACTACAACATCTTTGTGGGGTGCTTTGGAGGTCTTTGAGAGTATGACACAGGGGCACGGGGTTTCCTGTGTATGTGCATGCCCATAGGGTTCCTGTGTCCCTCTGCTGTACAGGGACTGTCGTCTCAAAACTCTCCTAAACCATGCATCTCTCCTTAGTTAGATAAATAGTTCTTTCTTCTCTAGGATGGCTGCATGGTACCTTCTCTCCCACAAGCCAGCTGGCTGCTCTCAGGCCAGGCAGCCACTTCTAGTTCCTATTTTCTGCAACCAACTCTCAGCCAGGCTCAGTGGCCACGGCTGATGGACGGCAGTGTCTGCAGGGTACCCACTCTGTGCTCTGCTATTTGGCTCTCACGTTCACTCCTGCAAGCTCGGGGTAAGTCTGTAAGCACAGAATCAGGCTTTCAGAGCTGCCTGGGCCCAGCAGCCCAAGGAGACTTAATGGCTCAGTGTGAAAACCAGGAGCGGCATAAGGCTGGGACCCTGTGTGTACGTGTGTGTGTGTGTGTGTGTGTGTGTGTGTGTGTGTGTGTGTGTGTGTGTGTATGTGTTCACGGCTAAAGTTAGGAGAGGCAACTTACCAAATTCTTCAAAGAGAGACTCCACAAAGCTGGGTCCCGAGTGCAGGTCCGCTGTATTCACATACAGGAAGGAGACTTCCTTTGCTGAGGGAGGAGGACACACCAGTGAGGAGGGAAGGCTGCCTCACCTCTTTCTACTGTGATCGTGATCTCTGCCTCCACATGGAAGGGCACCCAGAAGCCTCAGGGTTGGTGAGGAAACAGGGCTCCAGTGAGGAAGAACCTTTGTCACCCCCTCACCCCCACCCCGCAATGATCCTGTGAGGCGGCAGGTGACATTCTGTTTGGGGGAGAGTATGGCTCAGCGTTACTCAGTGGTGACTTTCAACCTCATCCCTCAGACTCCAGGAGTCCTGCAAGGATGGGGTGCAGTTTGTTAGCCACGAAGACAGAGTACACCGTCTGCTGACTTGCAATGTTCCAGGCTGGGGCAAGCTGCTAGGTAGGCAGCGAGGCACCCTTACACGGCTTTAGAGGGGCATGTGCAAAGTCGTGGGAGATGTTTTCCTGGTGGGGGATGCGTGTGTCAGAGAGCACACAGGAGCGTCCGTCTACTTGCGACTGCACGTTGCACACTCACATGTATACATTACAGTGTAGCCAAAGCATGTGTTTATATGTGTATGTGCCATATGTATGTATGGTATATGTTAGTGCTTACTGTGTGTAATGTGTTGGTATATGTGGCGCATTATGTGTGAGAGCGTTATGCTGTGAATCATGGGTGGTGACTATATGAGTGTGCATGTTCTGTGTGAGTCTGTGGAGGGCTGGGGATGGAGGAGGGCATGGAGCATAAACAAGACTGCAGTGGAGAGGCAGGGCCTGGGTGGATGAGCATGTCGGGTCACAGCATAGTACCTGCTATGCTATGAGGCTTAGACATGCCCTTACACAGGCTCTGGGGTGAACGGTGCCATTGCTGTCGGTGTAAGGGGGACTCCTCGGGGCTGACCTGGGAGGGGCTGCAGGCTCTGCAGGATGGAGGCCACAGCCATCTTCTTCTCCAGGGTGCTGTCACTGAGGTACTCATGGTCCAGGAGGCTGAGGAGCCCGGTGAGCTCTGGGATTAGCTGCTCCAACACTGGGGAGGGACAGTGAGGCCCTGAGTTAAGATCTTGCCCCCGCCCAGGGACAACAGGGACCAGAAGGCAGGGCCTTGTTTACATGGAGACCAAGGGCCTCCCACACAGCTGTCCCACAGCTGGTCACCAACCTCTCTGGGGAGGGCCCTGCTCAAAACCTGGTGGCTTTCCTCCCGCCTTCCTACTCTGCCTTAGACCTCGGATGGCCTTGGCCTGAGGACTGGGCCTCCATGTTGGCACATCTGAGCCCAGGCCACGCCGAGCAGGACCAGGATGGCTTTCGTTTGCCTCAGCCTGATTTGCAGTCACAGGAGCTCCGAACATATCTCAGCCAGAGTCCCCAGCTGCCTAGAACACAAGCAGGAAGGAAGCCTTCCTGTTTCATCCATTCACATGCTTCAATCTCTGGAACCTTCTGTTTCCTGTGCCAGAGCCAAACGAAACATTAACCCTTCCTGCTCCATGCCCAAAGCTATCACGGCTGTCCTTTCCACCCATACACTGGTACGTCTGGAGCCTACGTGTGCATAGGAATCATGTGGATTCTTGCCAAAATGCAAATTCTGGTTCAGGAGGTCTCGGGTGGGAGCCGGGATTCTGTGCTTCTGGCAAGTTCCCAGGTCAGAGACCCCAGATCTCAGAGCAGAGAGTCCTTGAAAGACAGCAGCATGCCAAGACCATTACGTCACTGACATTTCTCTGTCCCTTATAGGACCTCTTTTGCCTGAGTGCCAACGGCCAGCTTCACCACAGCAGCAGCACATCCCTGCTTTATGACAGCTACTTGCACATGGTAACTTGTGTTGAACAGTTATTATGAGCTGTGCTAACAAGACTTCTATCCTCTAAACCGCAGATCAAGCATTTTATTATCTCTATTATATAAAGAATGGAATGAAGACACAAATAAGTTAAATACAAATAGCTATCGACTCCTCGTTCTGTTTTCTTAGCCGGGGTATACTGCCTTGCAGTGTCGTCTTTGATCCTACCAACAATTTTGAGGTATGTGTCAGGGTCACCTCACTTTTTAGCTAAAGGAACTAAGACAGAGAGGCCACCCAGAAGCACCTAGAAGGGCTTGCACTTCTGCTTAGGACCCAACTCTCAGATCCACTAGTTTCTCTCCTTCCCAGGAGGCAAGAAGGTGTTGATGTGAATGTGCAAAGGCTGGGATCCTAGGAGCATCCTTACTCTAGAGACCCAGGGTACCAGGCTTCAATTCGGGGTTGTGGGACTTTCTACAAGCTGCCTAACTTCCCAGGGACTCGGTTTCTTCCTCTCTAAACAGGCTAAGCATAACACACCTCGCAAGGGGCTGTTATGGTTATGTTGTGTTCTTACACCACGCTTCAGGCATCCTTGCTGCTCGTGAATTCACCCCACTCACGTCGGGTGTGCAAAAGGCTTCCCAAAGGTGGGCTAAACTAGGTGCCTCACTTTCTAAGAGTCTAGGCTGCAGCCTGCTCCGCAGAGTGCTTCCTGCTGGACTTTGTTTCAAACAGACATCTTTTGTACGGCGGCACTGTTGGGGACGGATAGTGACGTCGTCTCTCGGCGGCATTTAGGCATTATCCTAAAGTTGGAGCCAGTGAACTAAGGTTGACAATTCAGATGGGACCTCTGCCTCGGGAACATTCCAGCCACCGGCCCCGTGGAAGCTGCTTTCCGAGCACTTCCTAACTCATCCCCACCAGGCTGCTGTGAGGGGTCTGACAGGGAGCCCCATTTTCTAGGATGCCCGCTGAGGCCGAGCACAGCCAAGGGACCTGCACAGTTTCAAAGGAGTGGAGCCCACTGCTTCCCAGCTGTGACTCGGAAGGCTGCAGAGGAGGAGACCTGTTGTCCCCAGGGCCCGAGTCCCCAGGGCCACAGAGGTGAGGGTCTGAATGGGTAGTAGCTCCCCTCTTAAGAGCAGGAACTATTTAAGTTTCGCTAGAGCCCAACTCCGACTTCCTGGAAGGAATCACGGACCTTGCTGGACCTCAGGGATACATGGATTTCAGTTAAGATGATCTCAAAACATGTGCTGGACAGTATGTCAAGCTGGTTGCTCTGGCAATTAGAGAAAATAAAGAGGGTATTGTCCCAGCAGGCATTCTGTCCTCTCTCTGTCTGTGTCTCTGTGTCTGTCTGTCTGTCTGTTTCTCTACACACACAAGACACACAGACACACAGACACACACACACTCTGGTATTCACATTCATACCTAACCACTCACAAGGGAGACGGTCATGGTGTAAATACAACAGTGCAGCCTTGTTGACCTGCTCTGTCAGAACCCTAGGGGTACCGGGCAGAACAGCCTTACACCAGGCATTCTATTTTTTTTTTTTCGGTCTCAAAATTCTTTTATACTTTTAGAACAGGGTCCCAAGAAGCTTTCATTTGCAGTGGGTTGTGCCTATCAGTGCTACACAACAATTAAACCCAGAGATTGATACACCACAAAGATACACACGCATCCCAGCAGCCTTCAGGGCTGCCATCGTCACGTGCCCCAGACACTGTCCCTGCATACCTGCACAGAAGGAGCGCGAAGAAGGCACACTGTGTATTTAGAACTATGTTGAAATACTTTTGAGCCAGGTTTTGGCCGTGCATACCTGAAGTTCTAGCACCTGGGAGCCTGAGGCAAGGGGGTAGCTTGAGCCCAGAGAGTTAGAGACCAGCCTGAGGTCACAGATCCCAACAAACAACAATAAAAAGGCAACACAAAAGTAGCTTTGATCTCGTGGTCACCCGGAAAATATTGTGGGATCCCCAGGTGTTTCCAATCCCCAGGCAAGTGCCCAAGGGCAGCATCATTCTGGCCTCTCCAGAAGCTGCACTTATATTTATTGCTCTGGACATAGCTTGGTTGCCCTTTCTATAGGCACAACTAGGTTCTGAGTGAATTCTCTGAGGTTATCACAGGGGCTTTGGTATCAAGCTCTGCAAGGTGATTTCTGTTTCCTTCCTGGTCTTTGATCACACACATGAAACCTTGACTTCTAAGTACCCCTCCCCCCAATGGGGATTAAACTCAGGGCACTTGGGCATGCTAGGCAAGTGCTCTACCACTGAGCTACCCTTCCAGACTGAAAGGACTGATTCCTGAACAGAGATGGATCACTAGATTCCAACTAGATAGAGAAGGAGGAACTAAGGGAGATGATGATGGAGAGTATGGACTGCTACCCAGGCCATGGTGCTTTCTTTCTCCCAGAGAGAAAGCGCCACTTGCAGTAAATGAACAGGACCTTTCCTTGGGACTGACCAGTCACCTTGTGCTGGGCGGTTTCTGCACATTATTTTGTTTAAAGCTCTGTGGTGGTTTGAATGAGAATGGCCCCCACAGGCTCATATATTTGAATGCCTGTCCCAGTTAATGGAACTGTTTGGGAAGGATTAGGAGGTGTGTCACTGGGGGTAGGCTTTGGGGTTTCAAAAGCCCTCACCAGGCCCAGTCTCTTCTCTCTTTCTGGCTACAACTTGAAGACTAGGTGTGAGCTCTCAGCAACTGCTCCAGCACCATGCCTGCCTGCCTGATGCCACGCTCCTTGCCATGATGATAATTTTCTAACCCTCTAAAACTGTAAGCAAGCTCTCAATTAAATACTTCCCTCTATAAGTTGCCTTGGCTACGGTGTCTCTTCACAGCAATAGAACAATAATTAAGACAACCTCCACTCCCCTAGGAAAGAGGAAATCAAAGCTCAGAGGAAGAGAAAAACGTGCCAAGGACAGGCCTTGGATCTATCTTCAAAGCTCAAACTCCCAAGCTTTAATCTCTTACCACATCTCAGGCTTAATCCAGCATCTTGGAGGCCAGGGTGTTGTGGAATATTTTTTTTTTTTTTTTTTTTTTTTTTTGGTTTTTCGAGACAGGGTTTCTCTGTGTAGCTTTGCGCCTTTCCTGGAACTCACTTGGTAGCCCAGGCTGGCCTCGAACTCACAGAGATCCGCCTGGTTCTGCCTCCCAAGGGCTGGGATTAAAGGCGTGCGCCACCACCGCCCGGCTGTTGTGGAATATTAGTTGAAGATGTGTTACATTCGTTTATGCTGTGGAACATTTGTTTAACGATGCAAAGATGTGTTGCATTCTTTTATGCTGCATTTGTTCAACTCTATGAAGCTGTGTTACTTTCCCTGTCTAAAACACCTGATTGGTCTAATAAAGAACTGAACAGCCAATAGCAATGCAGGAGAAAGGATAGGCAGGGCTGGCAGGCAGAAAGAATAAATAGGAGGAGAAATCTGGGAAGAGAGGATGAAGGAGCAAGAAAAGGAGAGAAGGACATCAGGGGCCAGTCACCAGCCACCCAGCTACACAGCCAGCCATGGAGTAAGAAGTAAACACAGGTATATAGAACAGAGAAAGATAAAAGCCCGGAGGCAAAGGTAGACGGGATAATTTAAGTTAAGAAAAGCTGACAAGAAATAAGCCAGGCTAAGGCCGGGCATTTATAAGTAAGAACAAGCTTCCATGTGTTTATTTGGGAGCTGGGTGGCGGGCCCCCTAAGAGTAAAGAGTAAAAAACAACCAACTACACCAGGGCAGGAGGGAGGTGGCAGAGGCGATGCCGCTTCCTCTCCAAACCCTCTTCGCTGAGGATGCTGGGTTACAACTCCATCTGTGAGGTACTTTCTGAGGGGCTGAGGTTTCTGCTGCATGGCCATCTCTCCAGGCAGCCTACCAAAACATCACAGCCCTGACAGTCAGAGACAACAATGCTCAGGGTAGTCATCCTGCAAGGGATCCCATCCCAGAGAAAACGTTATATACACCGTGGACACAAAGCCATTCAGCCAGCACCAGGCTCCTCCAGGATAACGGAGCTCACACCAAGACGCTGGCTCTTTCTTAAGGACACTGAATACAGAAGTGTGTTCCTGTGATGAGGGATTTTCCTACCACAGGGATTTCAACCATCAGAGAACTGAATTAGAGAGAAGGCTTCTGGGTGTCATGTAGATGATAAACTGTACATGCCACCAGGTCTTGATTCTTAGGTAGAGTATGACTCTGGGGTTGTGGGAAATGCAGACTCTCGGTCCTCTTGGCTAGAGTGACTTGGTAGGCCTGCACTGGGGTCCAGAGGCTGGCGTTTTGGCAAGGACTCAGATTTCCGTATCTGCAAAACGTGCCAGCAAACATCCATGAACAGTATGGACTGGAGGAAAACCTTCATCATTTAAGAAACCATTGGACTGCCCTCTGGATGACAGAGAGAAAAGGGATGGGCACTCCTACAGAAGATGATCAATAGCTTCAGGGCAGTCTGGCACAGTGGCTAGCAATCTGGGTCTAACCCAAAATGAGTCCTTGGATTTTTAAAAAAAAAAATTATTTTATGTACATTGGTGTGAGGCTGTCAGATCCCCTGGAACTGGAGTTACAGATAGTTGTGAACTGCCATGTGGGTGCTGGGAATTGAACCTGTGTCCTCTGGAAGAGCAGCCAGTGTTCTTAATTGCTGAGCCATCTCTCCAGCCCCTGAGTCCTTGGATTCTTGTATTTTCATTTTGCCCTTGTGCTGAGCTCTGGTTTTGCTGTATGTAAAATGAGAGCAGGAGGACCCCCCCCCGGGGGGGGGGCTCTGGGGAGTAGGTAAGGTCCTGCTGTGCGTATAGCCAATACTCACTAAGCGATTGCTGCATTGTATGCTGTGGTCAGAGTTGTTGCTGTTTACTAACACCCTCCAGAACTTTGGATTCCAAAGCACTGACCAGATGGTATTTGTGGACTACGAGTTATACTTAACACAAGGCACATGGCAGATGTCCAACAAACACTACTAATGAAAATGATACTTTGATGACCTCGCCCAGCTCTCCCATTTTAAAGCTCTGTAAAGTGAGGGTCAAAGAGGTTGTGTGACTTGGCTGTGGTCACACAACTAGTTGAGGGAAAAGAAATATCCAGTGTGGAATGGATGCACAGTTTTCTTGAGTCTGATGCTTAAGAGGAATCATGTCAGAGAGGCTAGAGGCTGTAGACGCCTCTTCCAGTACTGCCATTTTCCAGCTTGGGGATCCTGGGGAAATTTCTAAACTTTCCTAAGCTTCCAGTCTCTTAGCAAATAGAATACGAATAGCTGCTGACCCACAAGGTGGAAGATGAAGTAGTGACAGAACCAGTCAGTTGGTCTTCATCTATATCTGCTCCCAGAAAGGTACTCCAAGTGTGCATATAGTGGGGGATGCAAGAACAGGGACCCTGCCAGTCTTACCATGACTCCAGCTCGCAGGTCCGGGCCTGAGCTGAGCTGTCAATGGTGGCGACAGAAAGCAGTAGAGCCCCTTCTCTCACTCAAGGTGCTCAAAGCCAAGTGAGGGGACATGATTCTTCGTTAGAGGGACCATCAGTGTCACCCATGAGTCAGGTCTCTACTGTTCCCAAGTCACTCATATATAACTTGCCCCTCTCCTTTACTCCTGGTTCCAGGTAACATGAGCTTTTGGTGGGACAGACTAGGGTATCAGCATGAATAAATGCGTGCTGCTGACATGGGCACAGCCATGTCTAAGGCAGCAGCCTCAGACCCATGGGAAAATGGCCAAGTCTCCCTGCTCCCCAGGGGTGAGGCTCAGAGGGATGACAAAGCCTTCCTCTGGTCTAAGTGTGAAATTGACCATGTGTACAGAAGACATCCACCATAGCTTTCTTCCCAGATGCCCACGTTTACGATCAGAAGACTGACTCCCTACAGAGTTTAAACCTGCCTCCTCGATCCAGCCATATACCACAGATATACCACACACCACACACACACACACACACACACACACACACACACACACACACACACACACACACACACACACACCATATACCCTACTTCCTTGTTCGGCTGTATAAAATAAACACACTAAGATTCCAGGATACGGCATCTTCTCAACCAGAAGGTCCAGTCTACCCAACCCCAGCTTTTCAGTGTCTCTGTCTATCTGTCATGTCTTCAGCCCCAGTCAAGTCCACAGAGTCGTGCAAGGACTTGGCACATCAGGACAGGATAATCTTTATGTTTAAGGTTTATTTAGAATAAATTTGTTTTGTTTACTTTAGTTTTAGAGAGGTATAATGAAGTCTAAGGACTAAAAGCAAACAGGAAAAATGGTCTAATTGTCCATAAGCCTTTGATTTTTTTTTCAAGTGAGAGTAGAGAAAAGTCCAGACACAGAAACTCAAGATGAGGAGTAATTTTTCTCTGGGTTGTAAGAAGGTTTCTCAAGTAAGATTGGAATTTACAGATATATCTAAGAGTAGACTTCTGAGTGTGTATTGTTCCTGGAGAGAAGCCATCCAGGATGAAGATCAATTATTTGTGCTTCTCTGCACACCCCACTGAAACACAGTGGGAACAGGATGTCATGTATCGGACCTTAAGCCTCAGGCCCCAGTCACTTGCCCACAGCCCTGAAGCAGCTTCAAGGCCAAGCTTCAGCCAGAAGGATTCTTAGCAGCGAGGGAGCACAGGTCTCCAGCAAGGACATTGGAACGTGCGATTTATAGACAGGGCTCAAAGGCAGTGGTCTAATTTCCATTTTAAAAGAGAAAGCAGGTAGACCTCAAAACTCTTCTGCAAGCCACAGGCAACTAAATGGGGACTGTTATCTTCAAATTTATGCTATCACACCTTGATGGAGCTCTCTCTCTGGCATTTCATGTGGTCAGATAAAAAAAAGATTTATTTATTTATTTTTTATTTTTATTATTTATTTTTTTTGTTTTTCGAGACAGGGTTTCTCTGTGTAGCTTTGCGCCTTTCCTGGATCTCGCTCTGTAGACCAGGCTGGCCTCGAACTCACAGAGATCTGCCTGGCTCTGCCTCCGGCATGCTGGGATTAAAGGCGTGCGCCACCACTACCCGGCTGTTTACTTATTTTTAAGTGTATAAGTGTTTTGCCTGCACGTATGTATGTGCACCATGTATATGCCTGGTGCTGGCAGAGGCTAGAGAGATAATTGGACCTCCAGGAATTGATGTTACAGATAGCTATAAGCCACCATTCGGGTACTAGGAACCCAACCCAGGTCTTCTGGAAGAGCAGCACCTACTCTTAACTGCTGAGCCCTCTCTCCAACCCTCATGTAGTAGAACTGAAACCCCCTTACTGATTTTTGTTTTGGGAACAGAGTCTCATGTACCCTAGTGTAGCCTCAGCCTTGAACTTCTGATCCTCCTGACAAGTGCTATGAGCATCGTCACACTGGCTGTTTTAGGTAGTGCTGGGATCGAATCCTTGGTGTCCTTGTCTCTTTTTTTGGTCAGTTCCCCTCATCTGGGCCTCCTCCCTGTGGACGGGAGCCTGCTCATGCCCAACATGAAGTATATGCTGAAGGACCGGAGAAAGGAATGAATTTATAGGCACAAACATTTTTCATGTGTTGATAAAAGTCTAGCAGCCAATTAATGTGATTTAAACAAACATGCCCATCCCAATAGGGGCTCAGCATAGCCAGGAGATGCTTGGGAAGAGAAATGCACAAAACCAAAAAGCTCTGGTTAGAAGGGGAAATGGAAGCCCAGCTGCTCCTTTGGCTCAGCTCCCAAAGGCTGTGTGCTGTCTTGTACCCCTCATGGGAATATGGCTGCAAGTGATTGTGGGATGCGGTCTGTTGGTGGTGGGTGTGGATTCTCACACATAAATCGGAAATGGTGGAAATCAGGAGATATTGAGCAAGCGGTCTGTGATGGTTTACTGTGATTGTCAACTTGGTGGGATTCAGGGTCACCACAAAAGCAAGCCTCCAGAAATAGTTGTGATATAGTTTCTAGCCTGGATTAGCTGAGGTGGGAAAACTTCCTCTAAATGTGGGTGGTACCACACTATAGGCTGCGGAGCTGGCCTGAATACAAGGAAAATGCCAGGATCCGCCCCTCTCTGCTTCCTGTGGACACATCGTGACCAGCTGCCTCAAACTCCTGTTACCACGATATCCTTTATGACAGTCTGTAACCTCAAACCAGGAGCCAAAAGAAATGTTTTCTTCCATAGGTTGCTTCTGTCACAGCAACAAGACAAGTAACTAATATATTCCATAAGTTCCAGCCCTGTTCCCCCATTTCTTAGCCATGCATGTTTTGAGACAAATAGCTCCCTGCTGTACAGATACCACTGTTAACCCACAAGTATGGCCCTTCAGTAGGAATAGGCTTCACATGGGAGACCATACATAGAACAGCATCCAGCACATAGTAGGCATTCAGTCAACATGGGTGGTTTACCTAATTTAAGACACTTACACACATTAATTTACACGTTATTATTTACATGTTATTTACGTGGGCTAGCCCTGTTTTATAGGTCTCAGAATGGCAGAATGGGAGGGGCTGATTGTGGTGTCTTTCCTCCCAAGTGTTGCTCTCATGGGTGCCCAATTGGAGGGTAGCTCTGCAGAGGCCACTGACACCACGGGGAAGGCTAGCAGAATCGTCCTTTCGATCTGTAGGTTCAGAACTCTCTCCTTCCTTGCCAAAGGTCTCTTTCAATTTGCTGCAAATCTACCTGGCTGGGGCCACAGGGGACCCCAGCTTCTTCCTGTGGCGCTTCTTTCAAAGACCAAGGAACAGGCAAACCGTGGGCAAAATGCTGGAAGTGACAGCATTGGTTGGACAAGCAGTTTTTTGTTTTCCACCAAAGTCAACATTTCCTGTTGTCCTGTTATACAGGAAGACCGTGGTATACATGGGATGGAAAAAGAGCCGCAGAGATACCCCGCCTGCCCAGTCAGGGCCTGAAGCTCAGCATCTTCCAGGAGTTCAGTCTCACCCCCGTGGAAGTCATCTTGGAAGGCCTGTGTATGTTAATTAGAGCAGTGGTTTCTCCCTTGGTATGAGGATTGGAGCTCACAGACGTGTCAGTGTGGAGAGCTGGGGAATGATTGTACCTTTAAAGCAGGGATTATTACCAGGATGGTAGACTAGCGCGTTTCTCTAACCTGATGTAATTTTAGCAAGATAGAGGGAGATGAGAAGCCAGGAAGGTCATAGGTCAATGAGAAAGCAGTCATGTGGGCATATCTGGTGGCCCTATCTAGAAGCCAGGCTGGGGGACAGGCTCATGGAAGTCCAGTGTCTTCACTGACATTCCCAGCAGCCACTCTGCTCCTACTGAGGGGCTCTTGTCTAGAGAACCAGTTCCGAGCTGCGGGTCCCAGGGAAGCCCCAGCTTTCCTGCACCAGGTCATTTGCACATGGGAGGGGGTGGGGGCTCGCCTCTAACTTCCCACTTCTGAGGAAATAACTTCTGGCTTCGGGATGGGGCTCTCCCAGAATTGTTCCTTTGTCTGTGGATTCCTCCCTGTTTGGCTCACAACGGAAACGGTTCTAGGAGGAAGTGGGAAACTGTGACACCCGCTCCTTCTCCCACTCAAGATGGGAGCCTGCTTCCGTTTGGACAGTCTGCGCCATCTCCCTCCCCACAGGTAGGGGGAACAGCAGCAGTGCCAGGGGCACCCCTAAAACAGCAGCTCCTATTCACAGCTCTTCAGTGATGCTAAGCTCTGCATGTGTCCCCTCGCTCCTCCTCCTAACCCTGTAAGGAAGGTAGACTCTATGAACCGACCAAGAGAGTCTCAGAGAGGCATAGTCATTTACCTGGAGTCACAGAGGTCACAGAGCACAGACTGTGATTCATACTCAGACCCAATTCAGCTTAAGCTTCTGGTGTCTACACTGTGATCCTTTCTTCGGTTACTAAGAACTTCTTGTTGGGAGGTTCTATAAGAAGGGATGGGAGCCTCAGGGAGATGAAAACTGGATGAATTCTAATTCTGGATCCACAAGTTACTCTCATCACTGGATCATACACACTCCATTCTTACCTGGTTGTTATTTAATGCAACAGTTATTATCATTATTTTTGTAACTGGTTATTTTCCATCTGTCCTAAGCATCCACCATCACTCCACACTAAGTCAGGGATCTTGACAGCCCTGGTCTTTCTGATCTCTGACATCATATTCAGAGCTGTCTTCCTCAGGCATCTGCTTCCTTTGTTCACAGTTTTAGAGTAACTAGATGAGATCCTGAAAATTCACACTTTAGAGTTTTAGCTATTAACTTTATTAAGAGGGTTTAATGCTCTAGACAACCCTTTGTTACTTTATCATTGTGTCGCAGAGAGATGTGTTCAGGCTGCTGCCTGTCCTTGTCTTCCTCCCCTTTGACGGCTGCACGCTATTCTGCATCCCTGTGCCTCACCCTGCACGTGTTCCCTCTCTCTAGCATCAATGTATGGCAGGAACTCAGTTTTGCTGAGGTCCTGGGAGGTTACAGAATTTGCTGGAGGTCACAGGTGCCAGGGTGAAATCTTTCTGGCCACTCATGGTGTGTTGTGCTTTGGTACAGAGGAGAAAACACAGGCACCAGAGCCAGAATCCAGGGGCTCCAATCTTGGCTACCTCCTTACTGACTATACAGCCTTGACCAAGCTGCTTCATGTGTTTGAACCTCAGTTTTCTCAACAGCAGAGTGGGTGATTGTCACTGCCTGCCTATGATAGGTGAAACTAAAGTCTTACCACATCACTATAGCATGCAAGCACTCTGTGAAACTGAGGTTTTGTAGACTGATCAATTTCCAAGAACAGTAAATACGTGATGGCCAATAATGGTTCTAACCATATGAAAGACTCCATAAAGATTCCGGAGGCGAGGCTAAGCAGCGGCCCATACGGAAGCGCAGGCTGAGGTGGAGGGTCAGTACCCAGAAAAGGACCAACAGATGTCTTAGGCTGCACCAATGGGAAGCTGCAGTGTTCAAACTCAGGTTGCACCAATAAGAAGCAGCTATATATACCGCTTTGTTCTGTATTGTGGCTCAAGTATTTGAACACTTGTCCTCAACTGATGTTTTGGAAAGTTATAGGACCTTAGGATGTAAAGGCTTTATGGAGGACATATATCACCGGGGGATAGGCCTTGAGGTTTCATAGCCCTCCCTGTCACTCTGCTTCCTACCTGCAGACCAATGTCACCATCCACTTCACAGTGATGCTTTCTCTGCCTAGCTTTTGTCTAACCTTCCTTTAGTATCTGAGGACACCCCCCTCCCCGCGCCCCCCCCCCCCCCCCCCCCCCGCCCCCAGTGCTGTCTGCTCATGACCTCTGCTCCCAAGGCCACCTCCTAGAAGCTGTGTGGCCTCAGGCAAATTCAACTTCTACATGTCTGTTTCCTCATGTACAGAGTGGAAATAATAAAACTGCTCTGAGTATCCAGCAGAGCACTGCATAGCATCCTCATGCTAACCAAGCTGAGCCTCATTATGACCTAAAGCCACCTCAAATTGTAAGCCAAACAAATCATTCTCCCTGAGGCTTCTTCTTGTCTGATATCTGGTCACAATAACAAGAAAACTAATTCATAAAACTGGTACCGGGAGTGGGGTTATTATGTGATCAACCTAACTACGTGGTTTGTTGACTTCTGGTTTGACAGAGGAGTATGGAAGAGCTGGGGACTGGAGAAGCCCCAGAATGCTGTAAACAGAGCTTAACGGGCCATTCTAGTGGGAGTACGGAAGACAAAACGTGGAGAGAAACGAAGACAGCAGAAGCTGGACTCATGAGATCCCAAAGGGAAACAAGTGCTCTTCATTCTCCGTGTCCCAAAGGAAAGACGGTGTTCTGAGCCCTGGAGGGCTGGAAGAGGTCAGGGTATGATGCAATGTGGGTCGGCTGTTAAAGCCACAAGGAACTCATGGAGGAGTGGAAGAAGAGCGATTGGTCAGAAGTGGCTAGATCGGACTGGGCAAACACTTCAGATGGGAGCAGATGCCTAAAATAAAGTCACCTTGCTGTGAAGAGTAGAGCCTAGAAAGCCCCATAAAACTCCCATTTCAGGAGGAGTGAAAGGGGCAGAACTCCAAGTCCAATGGCTAAGTGACATTCTAAGTACCTGGGATCATTGGATACTTGTTTTTTTTTTTTTTGTACCCTCCCCCCAGGTCTCCTAGGGAGGAAGTCTTGGGGGTGTGGACCACAGCCAACTTCACAGCAACCCAAGACACATCAGAAGGGGAAGGGAAGCAGGGAAACAGACTCCCAATCTAGCCGCTAGTCCAAAGGGTCCTTCTGTGCTCACCCTGAGCATCGCACCCCACCTGGACTCTCTACCTCACCAGTGGTGGTCATACTCAGCACCATCGTCCATGACAACACGGCTTCCCAGCTGCCTGCTGGGTGCCTGTGCCTGTCTGGCCACTGTTCCTATGTTCCCTTCTGAGTGATCTCTGCCCGACAGGAGAGAACAGAGGCTTGCTGAGGGATGTCAGCTGCCCCGACGGCCGGGGAAAGGAAGGAAAATCCATTTGATTCTGGGTGCTTCTCATCACAGTCCACGGTGTACCCACAATTCACTGTGCTGACCCTAGTCTTTCCCCGGGGCATCTTGGGCAGCTGCTTCTCACTTTAGTCCAGACAGCTGGAAATTTCTTCTATACGGTGAACCTAATATTGTGGTCTTGGCACCACCCCACGACCCAAGGAGCACTCTGCTCCAGGCTCCCCACCTTCCCAGGAGCCCGTCCATCCTTGGATAGAATGTTTTAAAAGGATCCCCTGGTCCCTCTCCAGGTGCACCTGCTGTTCCACACTGCTGTGCTAGATGCCATGCCAATGTGGCCCACACTAAGTGAAACCTTGTTGTTGCCCTCATGGGCTCACCCCTTAGTGGAGAAGGACGTGAGATAACTCTGTTCTGCAACCGAGAGCAGGGTGACCTTACCTGTCCAGGAAGGCAAAACATGCCTTTAAAACAACTGTCACGGGATGGTGTGGTGGCACAGGCTCGTGACCCCAGAAGTAGGGAGGTTAAGGCAGAAGAGTTTTGAGATCAAGGTCACCACCCTGGGTACCCAATATGAGTGTGTATGTGATGTGATGTGATGTGTGTGTGTGTGTGTGTGTGTGTGTGTGTGTGTGTATGAGTGCATGTGTGTATATGATGAGTGTGTATGATGGGTGTGTGTGTATGTGTGTGTGCATGTGTATGAGTGCATGTGTGTATATGATGAGTGTGTATGATGGGTGTGTGTGTGTATATGTGTATGTGATGGGTGTGTGTGTGTGTGTGTGTGTGTGTGTGTGTGTGAGAGAGAGAGAGAGAGAGAGAATGGACAAAACATGCCATGACCCATGAGTTGAGGTCAGAGGACAACTTTCAGATGTCAGTTCCCTCCTTCCACCATCGTTTCCAGGAATCAAATCCAGTTAAGTGTTGGTTAAGTCAGAGGATGAGCAGGGACCATCGGGAAAGTGGGGGAGACTTGAAGCAGTAATGAGGGGGGTGATCTGGTTTGTGTGCAGTGCTCTGGATCCACATAGCACTATCGTGATCGTTTCCATTTTGCAGATGAGGAAACAGACACACGGATGTTAAATATCTTGCCTGAGGTCACACAGGTTCTAGGCGGTGATGGTTGGAGCACAGGTCAGTAAGAGGACACATCATAGGCAAACAACACTGGGAGGTGTCTCAGATATTAAAAACGAGGTTAGACAAAAGCTTGTAACCCCAGCTCCGGGGAAGCAGAGACAGGTGGGTTCCTGGGGTTCACTGTTCCTACTTGGCAAGTCCTGGGCCAATGAGATTCCCTATCTCAAGAAGATTCCTCCTGTGGTAGATGGGCACAAATACAGAGACCCACAACTGGACAGTGTACAGAGATTGAGAGACCTTGGAACACTTCAATGAGCTGTCTCCATCAGATCCCTCCCCTTAGTGCTCAGGAAACTCTGTGGAAGAGGCAGAGGAGATAGAAAGATTGCAAGAGCCAGTAGGGATAGAGGACGCCAAGGAAACAAGGTCTTCTAGCCCCTACACACATGCTCCTGCATACTCACAAAAGTAGGTCAGACACAGTAAAAACAATAATCATTTAAATTCCACCAAAGAGAATGCATTAGTTCCTTTTGGTGCTGCTTAACCAAATACCTGACCACAAGCAACTTAAGGGAGGGAGGGCTTATTTTGGTCCATAGTTTGAGGGGATACAGTCCATTGTGGAGGCAGGGACATAAAGTGAACGGTTACATTAGTCAATCTACAAAATCAGCACCATAAGGACAATGCTGCCACATTTTGCTGCCAGCTCAAGATGTAGCCTGGCCCTCTTGGGACCAAACTGTGGTAACCTCTATATACCTTGGAACCAAACTGTGGTAGCCTCTATATGACTTGGAATCAAACTGTGGTAGCCTCTATATGCCTTGAAACCAAACTGTGGTAGCCACTATGTGCCTTGGAACCAAACTGTAGTAGTCTCTATATGCCTTGGAACCAAACTGTGGTAGCCTCTATATGCTTTGGTGGCTGAGTCGGAGAAAACTCTTTCTTAAGCAGTTGCTTCCCAGCAGGGAACCTCTTGGTGGTATTCTGAGTTCAGGTTCTTTCCTTTCAAATGAATTCCCAGGTGTACAGGTTAGAGCCTTGGACGGGTGAAGTCTCACCCCTGGGCACCTCTGAAATCGTCCTGTGCAGAGACAGATACTCTAGAAATGTGAACCTCTGACCATTCAGCAGCTCATCAGCCTTGTCTGTAATCCTAAACTCAACTTCTTCTTTTGCCAAACTGTGCCTTTTTTGATGTCTCTGCTGTTTTTTGTCTTCTCTCTTTACAGACCTGAAGAAGGGCAGTGAAGACTAACCATGATACCGCCTGAATGCTTCCGTCTTGAAATTTCCTTCAGCAAATAAATTAACCATTACTTTGGAATTTAGCCTGACTCTAGTCCTCAGGATACAGGTAGAATGTAGCCAGATTCTTTGCTGGACTATAACAACGGTTCCAAGAGCATCTCCAATCCTGCTGTCTTCCTCCAGTGTCAATAAGGGTTGCACATGAGCAAGAGCCTTGAAGGTGCAGCAGAGAACTAGGGTTCCTCTCATGCTTATTTTTATTTTTATTTTTCGAGACAGGGTTTCTCTGTGTAGTTTTGGTGCCTTTCCTGAATCTCACTCTGTAGATCAGGCTGGCCTTGAACTCACAGAGATCCGCCTGGCTCTGCCTCCCGAGTGCTGGGATTAAAGGAATGCGGCACCATGGCCCGGCACTCTCTTGTTATTAAGAAAGACAATCAGATACAAACTTGATTCCAAGCTTCCCTGTGAAGAACTAAACCAGAATGCTTTCTGTGTGCAGAGCACCTTCCCATGCTTGCCTGGAGCCTCCTGATGGCTTCAGGGGAAGAAACAGAGGATTAAATGGAAGCAGGTACAGACAGGATCCCAAAGAGGTAACCAGACACCAGCAGGCAGCTAAGGCCCTTGACTCTGGGCTTATCTGTCTCTATAATTAGGCACATCACAAGCACAGCCTCCAAGAATAGGGACACACCCTGTCAGAGACCCAAGAGTGTGTGTGTGTGTGTGTGTGTGTGTGTGTGTGTTTGGAGGGGGCTCCTCTGTGGAGGCACTCAGGGCTCTGCTTACTTCTCTGATGCTCTGGGTTGCAGGCATGCGGTTTTGCTCGCTCCTCAGCACCTTCTGGGCCTTTCTCTCCTCTCTACCACTCCCCCCGACCTGGAATACCATCTGCAGTGTTCCCGAGGGTCTTGGCTACAAAGCGTCCCTTGAGTCCTCTGGTCCTTTGCACATTCTCTTTGATGGACGCCGACCAGATATGATTCCGGGTCACAGGCACAGCCTCACTTTGGAGCTTACTCTCTTCAGAGCCACACCTGGCTGCTGGCTAGAGGCGAGGAAAAGCCATTAGTCTCTCTGGTTTCCTGGCACGGTCCCAGGAGATCAGTTTTCTTGGTTCAAGTGGAGCTAAAAAAAAAATCTTCCTCGGTTTCATATCAGCAGGATCTGCCCTCAGCACACCCTCCAACAAGAATGGGCAGGAAGGGTAAATATTTATTCTACAAATGAATGAATCTGATTCCATCTTCAAAAGAAAGCTTTTGTATAAATTATCATAATTTCTCCATCCTAAGATGCCACCGATTTGAAGATGTTTTTATCTACTGAATAACAGCTTTTTTAGAAAAGGGGGGAAATGAATAAATTAACATGTCAATTGTAACGTACACTCTGAGGTGTTTTTTTTTTAAGTCTTTGTACCAATGAAATAAAAAAAATAAAGATTTAAAATTTGTTTTCTTTTGGTTCTGGGTCTCTCAGAAAATAGGTTCTCAGACCTGACTCAGGCATGCTGATGTAATTCACAGGTAGGTTTCCATAAAGTGTCCAGCAGAGCCTCAGATCTGACCCCTGGGGACTCGGGATCCGCAGGGCTGGCCCTGGCTGCCATGCACCAGCCACCAACAGCAGGCTCTGCCTGGGACATCAGTGGTTCTCTGCAATGCCCCCTGGGGGCTCTGTCACATGACCTTGGGGAAGCTACTGCCCTTGAACCTCAGGTCCCCACTGTACAGAGGGAGGACACATGGTTTCCATGTGTTCTTTTGGCAAATCTATGGGGTTTGCTTGGCTTCCACAGGGGAAGGGGCTGTGTTGGGAGTAAGATGGAGGGCAGCTACTGTGCTCAGTACTCCCACTTACCCAGTGTAACTCTATTGCTTAAAATTTTATTCGCGATAATTGTGAGGCTGAAAGTAATTTGAGAAGCAGAGGGAAATGACCGTCCCCATCTCTTGACTGAACACACCCCACGGCAGCACTTCCTGCAGGGTCTGTACTCTCTCTACGCCCTTACCAAGAGTGAACAAACCTTTGGGAGGGCCTAGATCAGTGGTTCTCAACCTTCCTACCCCTGTGACCCTTTAATAATTGTCCCTTCCTCGTGTTGTGGTGACCCCCCCCACCATAAAATTACTTTCGTTGTTACTTCATAACTGTAATTTTGCTACTGTTACAAATTGTAGTGTAAATATCTGATATGCAAGATATCTGATATGTGACCTTTGGGAAAGGGTCGTGACCTGCAGGCTGAGAACGGCTGGCCTAGATGGTTCCTGTGTTTTAGCTTTGCAGGATGCACACGGTCTGTCCCAACGACTCAGCTGTGGTCGTGTACTGAGGAAGCCCATCAACAACACATGAGGAACGGGCACAGTTCTTCAGCAGCAGCACTAAACAATCTGCTCTTTGGCCCACGGGTTGAGGTCTGCTGACCTCTGCATTCTAATACAGTCATTGCACAGAGACCTGCCAGATGAAGAAACTGAAGCCCAAGAAGGTGATTCGAAGAGCCAGGGGTCTTCGTCTTCCGTCCTCCATCTTCCAATGGTCCCCGTCTTCGTCTTCCGTCCTCCATCTTCCAATAGCGCACCGGCTTCCTGAACACACACCGCTCACGTAGCCACCTCTCCTGCCCAAACAGCACCGTGGGCCTCTGGGAAGGACTCGATTGAGAGAATGGTGCCCGGCCAGGACAAGTGCTCTGCTTTTCTCTCGCAGATCAGTTTTCCTCCTGGTTCTTAGAGGGCTATAAAAAGGCCCCTGGCCTGCCTCGTGGGCAGCGGGCTGCTGGTGGATTCCCCGAGCTGGAATGACCGCAATGTGGTGCCACATTCTGTCCCCACCATGGCCTGACAGCTGTGCCAGGGGGAAGAACCATGCCTGGCCACCTCTGCACCTCTGTCCCCCCACTACAGGCATCACAGGCATTCTGGAATGGAATTTGACATGGAAGATTAACTCAGCCTGGGGCTCTCCTGGCTCAGTCTCCTTGGTGGCTTCTTTAATTCTAAACACCAGCTACAGTGGGAGGTTTGGGAAGAGGGAGACCTAACACCTCACAGAGCTGCCTGGCTATATCCCTTCACTGATGGAGGGTGTCCCTCAGGATGGTTCAGAGCTCCTTCTCCTTAGTACCTGTCCCGTCCCTACCTTGCAGTCTTTACCTAGTGAGCGCCCCCTCCCCACCCCCAACATTCATGCAAAGCAGAAGAGAACAATGTTAGAGACAAATGGGACCGCATGAGACCAAAAAGCTTTTGTATTGCCAAGCAAATGTCCAACAGAGCCAGGAGTCCACTGTGCCAGATACCCATCTGACAGGCGATTAATACCAGAGAACCATACAGAACCCCTCCCCCCAATTAAACAGCAAAAGAACAAATAAAACCATTAATAAATGAACAAATGAATCATAGTTCTCAAAAGAAGAAGGACAAATGGCCAATAAGTCTATGAAAAAATGTCCAACGCCCTGAGCCACCAAGGAAATGCAAAGCCACTCCATCTCAGCTCAGTCATGGCCCGCAGCTCAGAAACAAATAATAATAAATGCTGGTGAGGAGGTGGGGAGAAAGGAACCCTAATACATTCTTGAGTGTGGGGGTGTGTGTGTAAATTGATGCAGCCACAATGGGGATCGGTGTAGGGGCTCTTCAAAAATCAAAGGCTAGAATCATCTGGCTAGACCCTTCCTGGGTACATGTCCAAAGACCTGTAAGTCCACATAACACAGAGATGCCTGCACACCATGTTTACTATGGCGTGTGCAGAATAGCCAAGATAAGAAATCAGCTCAAGTAACCATCAATGAATGGCTGGGGGGTGGGGTGAGGAATGAGGTATGTACGCGCATGGAGTTTTATTCAGCTACAAAAACCAAAATTATGTCACCTGTAGGAAAGTGGATGGAACTGAAAATTATCATACTGAGTGAAGAAAGCCAGACTTATTAAGACAAATATATGTTTTCCCTCATCTGGGCAATCTAGATGGAAGAAATGACATAGGAGCCGGGTGGTGGTGGTGTACACCTTTCATCCCAGCACTTGGGAGGCAGTGTCAAGAGGATCTCCGCGTTCTAAGCCATCCTGGTCTGCGGAGTTCCAGGACAGCCAGGGCTACACAGAGAAACCCTGTCTCGAGAAACAAACAAGACAAATAAAAGAAGAAACAACATAGAAGTAGAAGAGGAAATACTTGTGTCCCCCTCTTGCTGGGTTAACTGTGGGCATTTATGGTCATAGCACACTATAGACATGCATGAAATGCCATAGTGAAGCCTATTATTTTGTATGATAAACATATACTAATGAGAAAGGAACTTAGGTTTGGAGGGAGGCAGAGCTGAGTAGATACACAGCCTTTTTAAGACTCAATATCTTCATCTGTAAGATTAGTATCTACATTGACTGGAATCATGGTGTGTGTTCAGCCTAAGTGGGATGTGACTACAAAAATCCAGCATTTGGCATATTGGTTAGACCCTGAGGATATAATGCAGAATACAGTCCTAGACATTGGGACTCACATGTACATAGAAGACACATGTCAACGATAACTAGAATCTTCTAAAAGCCCAGGCTCCTGGGGAGGGACTGGTACCTGAAAGTCTTAGGGGAACTAAACAGGGGAGGGGTGTGTGGTAGAAGACCCCACAGGCAGGTGATGCTGGATTGGTCTCTTTCAGGAAGATGCTGAACTTCAGACGCTTCACCTATGCTAGAAGGAGAATGGCACACTCGGGAGGCAGAGGCAGGTGGATTTCTGTGAGTTCGAGGCCAGCCTGTTCTACAGAGTGAGTTCCAGGAAAGGCGCAAAGCTACACAGAGAAACCCTGTCTCGAAAAACCAAAAGAAAATGGCTGCTCTGTCCATGTCCTAGGGCTACTGCCATGTACTGGGAAGAGCCCCAGAAGAGAAACTCAAGGATGAAATGCAATCTGAAAAAGGACTCCAGCATCAGTTCTGTCTGATGATTCTCCCTATCACATGGCTCCTTCTTTCTTGCCCAGTGCATCCCCCTCCCCAGCCCAAAAATTTTTGTTAAGTGACAGTATACACAATGACCATCAGCACAGGGTGGTCTAGCCTTTGACCAAAGTTTTCCACAAATGCTCAGCATCCACAAGACCAGGCTGAAGTGAATACCACTGGGGAGATGTCAAATGCCTCTCTAAGTTGAAAAAAAAAAATGTAGGGTAGAGTTAGGAAGAATTAGATATATTATGGGCTATAATAAAAAAAAACTACATGGCTATTTATGTATTTACTTTGAGGTTTTTTTGAGACAGGATCTCACTATGTAGCTCTGGTTGGCCTAGAGATCTATGTAGATCAGGCTGGCTCAAACTCACAGAGATCCACCTGCCTCTGCTGGGAGTAAAGGTGTGTGCCACCACACCCTGCTTGGTGATTTAAGAGTTAAAGTAAGAGAACTTGTAGCTTGAAGGAGTCTGTCTACCTTGAGAAATAGGTCTGGACCTCAGAACTCCACTTGGTTGAAAAATGGGAAAGGCCTTTGACTACCCCTCATTTACCTAGGGTAAGGAACAGGAAATCCTGGAAGGTTGTGTGAGCAGGGTCAAAGGTCACAGCAGAGCAGTGTATTGAGAACTGTGGCATTCACCAGTGAGAACAAGTTTACCCAAGGGCTTTGCAAAATGGCAGACTCCCAGATCTCACCCCAGTAACCCTGATCAGGAAGTGTGTTTAAACTGGGCTCCACAGGACATGATCTGGAGCCCAGGTAGATTAGGGCAGCACTACTTTAGACACAGAGGGAGTGGTCCTCGAGGCACACTGGAGAAGCCCACAGTAGAAACAGGAAGACCCTGTAGGCGGAACAGGATATAGGAGAAGCAGCCACCCAAGATCCATTTCCCAGTAACAGTCAACAGGATCTGGGGTCTGACTTACAAAGGAGGAAGGCAAAGCAAACGACGTGTGATGATAACGTCCATACTTCTGTCCCTCCAATCACGGCGTTGAAAATGACCACAGCCAGGGGCCACGCGGGGCTGGATCCGCTCACTTTCATTTCTTCACCATCTTGATAGACATTTCCTGGGCGACTACTAAGTGCCGAACATGGCAGGAGGAGCCGAGGAGGAGGCTACCAAGAAGCTAGGAAAGGCCTGTGCTCAAAGAGCTCCTACCGACAGGGCGTGCCATGCCGCAGTTAACTGCAACCGTGGACAGGACCACCAGTGTGGCACACGGTGCTCTGAGCAGCGGCAGGCAGGCAGAGGCAGCTGGGAAGGCTGGGAAACACGGCCCCCGGGGAGGAAGAAATGTTTGCACATTGACTAGGGTGACAGGAGTGAGCCGGGGGAAGGCATGGAATATTCAGAGCTGCAAGGAGAAAAAACCCACAGCGTGAGGAAGTGAGCTGTTGGAGGGAGCAGGGAGCAGACAGCAGAGGCCTGGTGGTGGTGGTGGGGGTGGTGGTGGGATGCTGCAAGATGGCGGTTTAGAGTGAGAAGCCAGAGAGTGGTTCAGGTCTGCTTAGGTCAACGGGTTCTCTCTCTTCCCCCTCTTTCTTTCTCTCTTTACGTTTCATTTATTTAGTGTGTGTGTGTGTGTGTGTGTGTGTGTGTGTGTGTATGAGAGAGGGGGGTCAGGTGCCACAGAGGGGGGTCCACGTACCACACCAAACATACCCAGGTCAGAGAACAACTAGTGAGTCAGCTCTCTCCTTCCACGCGAGTTCTGAGGACCAAACTTAGGGAGCCAGGCTTGGTGGCACTGTCTCTACCCACTGTGCCACCCTACCAGCCCACTACTTTTAAATAACTGCTCTGAACTGCATCAGACCCTCTCCTCCCCCGAGTCCATCTTCACACCTTGATCCATGAAATCCCAATAAAGGCTGTGCTGTGGCGTGCAGCTAAATAAAAGAGGAGTGTTTCAAATCCAAGGACACACACCTGGGAGCCCTGTTCTCTACAGTGTGCAGGAAGGTGTTTATGGAACCCTCTGGAACGTTAGGTGAAGGTGACAGTCGTCCTTAGCCTACACACTGGCTAAGGACTATTCAATCTCTGCCTCATTGTGTGCCCAGGCAATGCTTGTTTTGCCTCTTCTTCATTTCTTTATTTTTTGTTTATTCGTTAGTGCTCTTCCTGCCTCGGTTTTCCGAGTCTGGAGTGACAATCATTCCTCACCACACCCAGCTTCTAGCTTTGAACATTTCTTTTATCCGTGCACTTTTAAGTGGAGCCTTTGGTGAACCCTTAAGAGAAACTTCTGGAAGCTACTCCTCCTACCTCTCCTGTAGGGATGCTGGTTTGAGAACCACTCTCATGTCGCCGCTTCAGAGTTTGTCTTGTTCGCAAACACCCCCATTTCCTTTGACAGCTCTTCATGGAGTTGTGTTTGCAACAACAACAACAACAACAACAAAAAGGTCACAGGCGGGCTCACCTGACACGGTGGGGAAGGATGTGAGTTCAGAACTTGAGCCCTTGGAGGTAAGCTGACTGAGTAACAGCGAGCATTTGAGAGCTCCTCATATACTAAGCCTTGTACACACACATTTCACATCTATACCTCCAAGAAAAGGCAGTCCGCTTTCCATATTTTAGCCTCATCTGGGGACAGAAAGTTCACGAGCTTGTCCTGTGGAAGATGGAGTCATGAGGCCTACCCGTGTGCTACCTCCTCGGTGGCCAGTTCTCTTTGTGCGACAGGCATACCCCGGGAAATCTCACGGGAAGGGGAGTCTATTATAAGAGGTTTCTATGTCCATGACCGGGTTGTGTGAATCCTGCTTTGCTTATTCCAAGGCAGTTTGCTGTGAGAAGAGAAATCCCGCTCCCCAGGTTTGTTCCTATTCGCTCTGTGGAGGTTGGACGGTATAATTGTGTCAGAGGACATGCACAGGGCCACTGAGACAGGAGACTCGGAATCTAGTCTGATTTTAGGGGTTGGCTGTTCCCTTGCCACTGTGGAGGCAATTAGCAATATGCTTAAAAATCAAGGCTGTGTTTAAACCTTGCTCTGTGTATCACACAGGAAATGACTGCAAATTCATGTCAGTGGCTGCTCTGGGCTGACTTCTGTCTCCTGTCCACCCCCACCACTTCTACCCATGCATAGATTGAAGCCCTAAGTCCCATGTGATTGCATTTGGAGCCAGGGCCTTGAGGAGGGAGCTGAGGTCAAATGAGGTCATGAGGACGGGGACTGAGTCTGGTGGGGCTGGTGTCCATCTAAGAAGAGGAAGACCATAGAGAAGAGGTGTGTGAAAATACAGAAATATGACCAAAGCCAGGAAAAGGCCTTGTCTGAGGTTAACCTTGATCCTGGGCTACCAGCCTGGAGAGCTGAGAGAAAAGAGATCTCTGTTATTACAGAGACCTGGGTGTTGGGATTGCGCCACATTCTGCTTTCCTGAGAGGGGATAACCTCTGACCCATGAGCTGTTCAAGAGGGAAAACAATGTGAAAAAACCGAACTAGTGCAAGAGGTGATCTCGGCTGTGATGGCTGCAAATGCTGAACAGTGTTCTTGTCTAAGGTGACCCTAGCCTGCTCAAGGTCACCCTACCCTGAGGTGGTGGGAGATGCTAAAATGAGACCTGCCTATGGTGATATTTTATTTGTATTAAAATGCTATTTGTATGTTAATAAATAAAGTTGCCCGGGGGTCAGAGCTATTAGCAAGCCATAGGAAAGCAGGGCAGTGGTGGTGTACGCTTGTAATCCCAGCACTTGGTAGGCAGAGCTAGGTAAGTCTCTGTGTGTTCAGGGATACAGCCATTATTGGATACACATGCCTTTAATCTTAATACCAATCATGGAAAACCTGGAGGCCTATACAGACAGGCCGTGAGGAGGCGGTCGTGTGGTTGGGTTTACAACCAATGAGAAGGCAGAACAGGAACTCTATATAAAGACTTTAACACAGGGGTAGCTCTGGTTCGGAGAGGTAGGACCACTGCAGGAGGAAGGGTAAGGTTTTAGCTCTTAGCTCTGACCTCTTGGCTTTCTTCTTTGCATTGGTTCTGTGTTTCTTATTTAATAAGAAGGTTGGTTACATCTACACCTGCCTTTTTAGAAGTGGTATGCACATCCACCTGAGGACTGGGTCACAACAAAGAAGGCTATGTCTTCCTTTGTTTCCCGTTGCTATAGCAAAATACCCTGACAAAAGCAATTTAGGGGAAGACAGGGTTTATTTCATCTCTCAATTCCAGGTGACAGCCCATTACTTCAGAAAAACCAAGGTGGCAGGAACTCAGGCAGCAAGTCACATCCACAGTCACGAGCAGAGAGAAAGCATGCACTCTGGTGCTCAGCTCACCTTCTCCCTTTCTAAACAGTCCACACCACAAATCTAGGGAACGGTACTGCCCCTTGTTAGGCTGGGTGGCCCCACATCAATTTACATAATCAAAGGAAGCCCCCCACCCCCACCTCCAAAGGCGTGCTCAGAGGCCAACCTAATCCAGACAATCCCTCATTGAGACTCTCTTCCCAGGTATTTCTAGAATGTGTCAAGTTGATAAAGCCAGCCATCACAGTCGGCTAACATCATTTCTGAACCCTTATACTTTATCTTAAAGACGCAGACAGATTTTGCACTCTAATCCACAATCCGGCCATATTTGCTTTCACCACAGTATTTGAAACTGTTTACCAAGGTGGGAAATGAAGGTGACTTGCTCTTGTGCACTCCAGCCACATACCACTTTACTCAAAGGGTTGGCATGGCCTCTAGCAGGTCACAGAACAGCTTGGTTGTGAGAATTTTGCAGGATTCTTTTTAAAATGGACATTATGACGAATTAACTTGAGATGTACAAGAAGCATGCTTCATCTCACTTGATAAGCCACATTGGGCAGTTCCCATCATGTGCCAGACACGGTCTCACAAGCTCTGTTTCCTGACTTCTGGAAGCTCACTTCTGGTCAAGGGAGCAAGATCCAGGAAGCTAACACCACAGCACTAATGGGACCCCGGGACAAGAGCTGTGGCGGAGAAGGGAAAAAAATAAGGTAGAAAAGGTCAGAGTCCCTGAACGCTCTGGGCAGCAAGAGATTCCTGGGAGGTTCCACGTCCTAGCTAGACGTACGTCTGGAGGCTGCATTTTGAAGTGGCCACATCGATTACAAACATTCAAACCTTAGTTCTCCGTATAGATTTTGGTACAGGGAACCAGACAGGGTGGTATTCGACATCGGAAGAAGATCCTTGCTTTAGATGTGATGTTGGGGCACTGGAGGAGAGCGGAAGGAATGAGAAATGCCTATTCTGCTTTTCTGCCCTCGTGGGTGGGTGTACCCTTGCCCAGAAGTCGGCGAACAGGTGAAAACTGCCTTCAAATCACGCCTCCGTCTTGAAGAACCACGTGTAAGCCCTTCCTCTCATGCCTGCCTGCTCTCCAAAGATCCTGAAGGAGCAGGTGGGTGCTGAATTCTGTGTTGGAGAGGGGTGGTGAAGAGCATGGGGTGGCAGCTCCTCTAAGGCCCTCTGAACTTACACAGGGTGGAGAAGGTTACCCTGCACACCTGCTCAAGCACTCATCCCAGCCCAAACACTTCCTTTTGCCCCTGGGGCCTCAGCCGAGCAAGCAGGGGGCGGGTTGTTAAGATGATTGTTGGAAGGGAGAGGAATTTTCCATTAACAGCAACAACAATAGAAACTGCTTCTGGTAAAAAGACACGACACTCAGTTCGCCCAGTGCCTTCACACCTGTGATCTCAGGATCCTTGAGCTGCCAGCGGCGGGACTCAGGCCTTTGACACTACCCCCATGCTCAAGTAGACATACTGCCGCTGCAGTCTCCTAACCTTTACTAAGATGTGCGCTGTTCCCACCCTAAGGCCCCAGGAAGCCTTTATCTTTGCCCCGGGCAGTCCTAACTGCAGTAGTCCGCAGGACTCTGAAACGTCCACCAAACACACACCGAGGCGCGGAAGCGTGCTCACGCAGTCCCGCCTTCTCCCAAGGCAGCTGCAAACTTCGGTCTCCTGGGGCTTCTCCTGGGGCTTTTCCCAGGGCGCACAGTGGGAGCCGCATGAGCGACTGTTCCATATTCCACCTTCTCCCTACGTGTGGCGAGGAGGGGGTAGCTCGCTGACTTCAAGAATCCTTGGGGAACCTTTCATAAAGTTAGGAAACAGTGTTCAAACACGCCGATTTCCCACCCATGAGGGGACTCAGACCTAAGCCACGAGGGGCTCACACTCACGGATTGCTCCTGCTGCAGGAGGCACCTGTGCCCAAGTGTCTAGTGCCTCGCACGCCAAGTCCCATCGCCACCTCTACCCCCTCCTTTTCAGCTCCTCTCCCGCCTCGGATCTCCCAGGTCCCTTTTCCCCGACCGCCACGGTGGTGCCACTTACCCCGGCCTCGGTCCATGGCGCCGGCGGGGATCCCGGGGCGCCCAGCTTAGGGCGCAGCGGCTGCCGCACGGGCGGCTTGCGCTCTTGGGGCTGCCCCGGCGGCGGCGGCGGCGGCGAGCTCGTCCCCTCCCCCAGACAGGATGCTCGCAGGACGCCCCCGCCCCGCCCTGCGCGCTCCCGGAATAGACCCGAGCACGCCTCGCCCCCCTACGCCGCCGGTGTCCCGGTCCCGCACTGGCCAGCGCCACGCCCTGCTTTCCGCCGCCCTCCTGCTGGGCTAGCAGGGCCAGCCTCACTGACCACACGCTTTGGTGCGGTGCCTGGGTGGCCGACCTGCCCGGACCACTCACTTTTGCTTGCCCTCAGCGAAGGACAGGGAAGCTAACCACTTCACTCCCCAGTCAGACTGCGTCTGGGCTGGGGACTGCTTTGCATTCCTCCTTAGGCCCACCTTTTTGGCTTTGAGTTTATTATCTCCACTCCCAGAAGTTCTTTCCTGAGCACCTTCCAGCCTCGACAGGCAGGCTGGTGAAAAGACAACAAAGGAGCGAGAGAGGGGTAAGAAATAATAAACAAGGATCTTCAAAAAGACAATCTCCCAGGAAAAGGAGAAACAGAAAAATGCTAACAAGATAGGCAGTAGCCGGGGCTCACTTTCAACTTTCCCAGTTCCTAATGAACTAAAATGAGAAGAGATACCAAAACAGTGTGATAGACACTGTGGAAGCGAACAGTTTTAGCACCGAAAATACAATACAGTGAGTGCCTCTGAAGATAATTATGGGCTGCAGAAAATGAATTGCTGCAGCCCAGCCAAGAGATTTAGTTTGAAGTTATATGAGTGTGTCAACTCCTTTATTTCTGGTAGTGTGTGACTGTGGACAGCATCAAAGGCCTTAATTTGAGTCTCTAAGTGCGGTTCAAGCCCAGTGTTTGGACACGGTTCCCCAACTGTGCCTCGGTTTTGACTGAGCAGCTACTTTATAGCATAGCTGATGTTTGGAACACTTCTGCAAAGGCACCGAAGCTCGAGATATTTCCTCCATTCTTTTTACCTGCAGGTTGAAATTGACATTACCTTTGCAAAATGAGCCCAGTAGTTTGTTTAGTACATTTGTGTGTAGAGTGCTCAGAGGAAACATGGTGTGGTTAAAAAAAAAAAAACCAAAACGTTTTCTGCCCTACTCAGTAGGTACTGTGCGTTATGTCCCATCTTCGCCTGCCTGCTCATCTGTGCCCAGGGAGACCTCATATTGACCTCAGAGCCATTGGCAGGGCAGATGAAATGATGATACAGACCCACTTTATAAACCAGAAATAGCTATGAAAATGCGAGCCATTGTTAGTATTCAAGTTCCTCTTTGTTCCTGCCCACTTTTCCAATTTGAAAAGGTCATTTTCAACTCTAAAGCAGCTAACCAACAATAGCAAGCGGATTTAGCTTCCTAAGTTCACTACTTGAACTCTGGAACTTGGAAGTCATCTGCATATTCTAAGTTCCCAGGCTAGCTCGATAGTTCAACATTTTACCCAGTATGTTGCTGCACAGAACACTGAACCCAGGATCTTCCTCATGCAAGGCAAGCACTCTACCACTGAGCACCACCCCAAGTTTTTATGCCCTCCCTCCCTCCCTCCCTTCCTCTCTCCCTCCCTCCCTTCTTTTTCTTTCCGAGACAGATGTCTTCCTAAGTAGCTCAGGCTGGCCACCAACTCATTAGCCTCTTGCCTTCTGCTCCGGAGTCTGGGAGTACAGTGACAAGCTACCATGTCCTCTGTTGAAATAATTTTCAAACAACAGTATAAAATATTACCATTGCCAAACAGATGGAGGTTTACGTAGACATTTTTTTTTAAAAATAGAATTTTCAAAAACTTTAAAGGGTCTTGAAGTTTTATTCAGCTAATTGGAGCCAAGATTTAATGAGAATTTACATGTTTTTTTCCTGTGGGGGTGACCTATGCAGTAGGAGTAACTGAACTATGACCTAGGAAATGCATAAAAATGAGAGTGAAGACCATCTATGCACTGCTCTGAGAATTAATGAAGTTTGTAGGAGGCACAGCAGCCCTGGCTTAGCCTGTAACTTCCCAAGGTGGAAATGTTGGCTAAGTAGGTTGCTGTCAGAGTGAGCTTATGAGGTGCGTGAAGAAGACATCTGTGTGTTAACACAGAAGAATCATAATATGGTTTTCTACACTTTTCCTTTACGGAGGGACTAGAAAAGTGATTCCCACCGTCCATCAGTTCCTGGAGGCAGCATCGACTGGGGTCGGTGTAAGTTGGTGTCGAGAGAACAGATGTGAAGCAGGAGTGAGTCCCATCTTCAAGGTCTAGAAGAGGAGGTAATTTTAACACAGATCATTCTGGAAGAAGCACACGAGAGAGATGAAGTGCTTTGGCGTCCATGAAGACAGAGCAATGGCTTCTTGCTGACGGTGGAGACAGCCCCGGAGGACAGGCGCTTGCCCAGAAGATAGCATTACAGGCAAAGGAAACAGTGAGAGCCAAGACGTGGACACAGAACGCGGCAGGACTGTCTGCAGCGTGGTTTGGATTGGCCGGATCACGGGGTATCGGGTGCTAGGTACGAGGACAAGGATGCGAAGGGGACTGTTGATGTCTAGTGTTTGATTCCCTTTTCTGTTTCTCCATATGTAACTCTGGCAGAGATCGTGAAGACTTGCCTCCTGTCTTCTTGCGTACTGCCTGCTGAGCTTTCCAGGTTCGCCTGGTGCTTGCCGAGAGAATTCCACACACAGAGGTCCAGCTTTGTAAAAAAAAAAAAAGATATCAAATTTGGCCCCTGGGAACAATACCAGGAAGAAAACTTTCAGCTCCATCCTGCTCCTGGTCTTGTGAAAACAAATGGTAGTCCCCAGACTCCCCCTTAGCTTATCAGGTAGAACGGGAAACCCTGGGAAAGAAAACTTGGGAGTCTGAAGGGCTCCTGTATCAGGGAGAGAAAGACTCTCACCTTCTCACCTGTCTGCATCCAGGGTCAGCTTCCCTGATGGCTGCCAGAGTGACCTCTTCATGACCCTAGTCAGACTATGTTATTTCCCCCTTAAATATATTCCACATTCTCCTCTGCCTTCAGTGGAGCGTTCAACTTCCTTATTATGGCATTCAGCTGTTTGCTTTGCTGAGCTTGTAGCTCTTCGGGAGACTCTGGGAAGTGCACGAAACCGGACAGATCGGGATCAGATCTGAGGCTTGAGTTTGCTGCTGCTGCTGCTGCTGCTGCACGAGTCTCAATTCTTCCCCTGGGTCAGCAGTGTATGATTTTCTACTTACTTACCCTCTCTGGGCTCCAGGTCACTGTGCAGGTGGGTGCTGTGCCTTCCTCTGAGACTCCTATATCCCAGCTCAGCATTCTGCATCTGGTAAGTAGTGAGGAAGATGTGTGACCCGAGTCAGTAAACTCATGGCACCTGCAAGGCCTACTACCATTCCTGGCTGTTGCTAATGCTGAGTCCAGGCCCCCTGTCCCTCTGGGGAATGTCTTATTGGTATCTATTTTCAGAAGGAAATGCAACTGCAAGGTGTTCTGTGGAAATGCCCTGGGCTCTACAGGCTCACGTGGGCACCAGAGTCATGTGGCTTCCTCTCCCATATTCTTTGTTCAGCGTGATCCCTAAGCCCTTTGCTTGAGTGTCTGCTTGATGCTGGCCGCTGGCTGAAAACCTCTCTTGTTCCACACAGCACAATGTTGGCATTATAGCCCTGGTCCAGGCCAGTGACACATGCGGCTGGTCCACCCTGGGCCCCAGCCACAGACAGCAATCTGGTGACAGCTGCAGGGAGCAGAGCGGGTGAGTGAGCTCTCCTCCTTCCTGAGAGCCTCTCCATTCCTGCTCCAGGGTTTGTGGTTGATATGCAGCCCGGCTAGGGGGCTCCTGCTGAACTCCGGGCTCAGGCTCACACAGGCAAAAGCTGTGAGGCCAGAGGAGATGTTTGAAGGATCCTCTGTCACCATGACCAAGTGATGGCCTCATATAGCCTGGCCCTGCCCTAGGTTCTGCCCCAAGGCCAGAGCACCAAAGCTCCTCAAGAGTGGTCATATATTGAAGTCTCCAGGGAGCAAAGGGGTGTTTGGAGTGCTAGGGGCTCTAGTAAAGCAGGGAGCTCCCCTTCCCTTTGTGTGTGGGGACACCAGTCAGCTCAAACCTGGAGTGGCCAGATCGGCATCCCCCCCACCCCTGCCCCCAGACAGGGTTTCTCTGTGTAGTTTCGGTGCCTGTCCTGGATCTCACTCTGTAGACCAGGTTGGCCTCGAACTCACAGAGATCCTCCTAGCTCTGCCTCCCGAGTGCTGGAATTAAAGGCATGCATGCGCCACCGTCACCCGGCTCAGATTGGCATTTTTTAAGAAAACCCAGAAACTCAGATTTTCACAGAAGCATTAAAAATAATGTGCACCTGTGCATGTTGTGTGCATGTGAGCTTATGTGCATCACATGCAGGTGTAACGGTCAGAGGATAACTTAAGGGAACCGGTTTTCTTCTTCCACCACGTGAGTCTCATCGGATTCAGGCCATTTGGCTGGGTGCCAAGCACCTTTACCTACTGACCCAACTCAACAGCCCATACGATCTGTTTTGACTTAAGGACACTGGTCACAGGCTGGGGAAGTTGCTCCGTGTGTGCCTAGCGTGCATGAAAGCCTTGGGTTTGAGCTCCAGTGCCGCATAGACTGAGTGTGGAAGTCTATCTATAGTTACAGCACTAAGGAGGTGGAGCTGGGAGGATCACTATTTCATAGTCATTCTTGACTGTATAACAAGTTTGAAACCAGCCTGGGATACACGGGGACCCTGTCTTAAAAAAGTGTTGATCATTAATTTCTCTTATTTTAGAATAGTGGTTCTCAACCTTCCCAATGCTGCAACTCCTTAATACAGTCCCTCACATTGTAGTGACCCCACCCCATCGTAAGAATATTTTTGTCGCTACTTTATAGTTGTAACCTTACTACTGTTTTGAATTGTAATGTAATTATCTGTGTTTTCCGATGGTCTTGGGTGACCCCTGTGAAAGGGTCGTTCGACCCAAAGGGGTTGTGACCCACAGGTTGAAAACCTCTGTTTTAGAATATCAAGAACCAGCTAAGTCATGCCCATGGGCTGTATCTGGCAATGGACTCCATCCCTATGGAGACTTCTGGAACTCCTGTGCACCTGGGACAGAATGCTGTAGCACAAGCCACCTTTTCTGAGAAGTTGACCATTTTATTCTGAGACTCAAGGGAAATACCAGGCTTCGAGGTCTGGAATGAATGAACCTGGAGCTAGGAAAATCCCGGAGCTGAGAGGAGACTGAGACACCAGCCCACCTGGTCCTGTACTTTGTCAGGTGGGAAAATGGAGGCCAAAAGCAGGTAGAGACTTTTAGTTAAACTACACGGGCCTTAGCGGCAGAATGGGGAGCAGTGGGGGCAGGGATCCAGACTCCATGACATCTTTGCCACAGCCCCTGGCCTGTCACTCTGCTCAGGTGAAGAGCTAACCTTTGGAAGGAGGTAGACATGAATCTTTGCAGTCCAGGACATGACCTTCAACCTTTCTGAACTTTAGCTCCCTCATCCAAGCTAATGAGACTTCCTCGCAGAGTGACAAGAAGGTTTAAACATAACTATGTATGTTGAATGCCTGGTGCTATGTGTGGCATATGGCAAGCATTCTTCAAATGCCTCTTAACTATTTAGGGAGGTAGTTATTCAGTGATTAAGTGTATGGACATCAGGTGAGCTGGCCCCGAGTTTAGTCCAGATTTTGCCACATACAGCTGGGAAAAACTGGATGGATTACCTACCAAAGGCTCAAAATGTTCATCTGCAAACTGAGGGTAAAACAGCCATGTCAGCCGGGCGGTGGTGGCACACACCTTTAATCCCAGCACTCGGGAGGCAGAGCCAGGTGGATCTCTGTGAGTTCAAGGCCAGCCTGATCTGCGAGATCCAGGACAGGCACCAAAACTACACAGAGAAATCCTATCTCAAACACACACACACACACACACACACACACACACACACACACACAGCCCAGTAGCCGGGGGACAAATGAGATCAGAGCACAGAGCTCACGTCTATTCTGCTTGGAAATCTTGACATTATGTCATCAGTGTGGGTTTCCTTTGAGGAAATTGCCAGAGGCTTATGGAACTAGTAAGGAAATCTTGACTACATATGCCCAGGCTGCCCCCTGCAGGGAGTTTCTTATGTCAAAGCCGTGGCTATGGAACAGATTCGGCCAGGTTTCACCAGGTTCCTCTCCCCTGCAGGAGCATCTGGGTTTCTGGAGGGGAGGACTACCGGGCTTCTAGAACTTGCTGCTGCAGAGGCTGATGAGCAGTGACATTTTATACAGACATTAAAAAACAAAGCAAAGCAAAACAAAACAACAACAAAAACAAAGCTGGGCGGTCGTGGTGGCACCTGCCTTTAATTTCAGCACTTGGGAGGCAGAGGCAGGTGGATCTCTGTGAGTTCAAGGCCAGCCTGGGCTACAGAGCAAGTTCCAGGACAGCCAGGGATACACAGAGAAACCCTGTCTCAACAAAACAAAACAAAAGGCTACGATATTTCAACAGAAGGACGAACTTTATGTCACGTGGAGTTTGTTCTGATCCAGGTGGCCCAGGGTGTTAGGGCGTGGGAGGAAGGCACACTTATGTGTTCCAAATCACGTGTGGCACTGGGAGCCATAGATTACATAAGATTCTAGAAGTCCTTTACCAGGGCTGAAAAGGCAGACTTCTAGTCCTTCACACTGGCTTTTCTGTTTCCCCAGTGAGTCCTCACATCCTGCCATGAGCTTTCACAGGGACAGATACACGCACCACTAGGTTGTGGTTACCCCTCACATGGACAGCACACGAGACTACACTGCCAACGCTAATTCAGTGTGTTCCTTATCACTTCTTTGATGGAACTCAAAACAGCTTAAACCCAAAGGCTGATGCAGGGGAACGTTGCCTCTAAAGAAGAGTGTAGATCTAGGTGTGCAGACAGAGAACTCCCCGCCCTCTTCCTGGCTCTTCCTTGTTTTCATAGTCTCCACTCTCTGGGTGTCTCCCAATCTGCCCGTTGCAAAGGAGGCTAGCAAGCTTCCCCGGTAACCAGAGAATCCCGCCTGTCTCCTTGCAGTTCCAGCAATGGTCCAGAGGGGGCACTCGTAGCCTGGGGAAACGATGATTTGAGACTGCTGGAGATAGTGGTGGTGATGAGTAGCCTTTAGGTGGGATAGCTCATTTCAACTAGGAAATCCAGTGGTCACAGACTTAGATGACACATCATATTTAGTTTTACTTATGTGCACACTTGTCCCTGCTGGCCTTTGGTGTCTCTTGCCTGTGTCTCCCAGGTATAGAGGCAGGAGGAGTTGGTAAGAGGCTATGCATTCTCACAGACTGCATTTTGCTCATTTAGAGCCCCACTCCAGGGCTTCTCGACGGTTTTGCAGCAGCTCATAACGATATATGTATTTGTCACTGTGTAGTCAAAATTTTAGTGTTGTGAAATACTTAGATCCTCATTCCACACAGGGCACAAATGCCCAGGGGTGGGCATGGTTCTGTGATGTCAATTGCTATTAATTTTTAAAAAGTATTAAAAATTATGTATATAGGTATTTTGCCTGCAGGTATGTGTCTGCCCCACATGTGTCTCTGGTGCCCAGGGAGGCCAAAAGAGGGTATTGCATTTCCTGGAACTTGAGTTATAGTTCCTTGTGAGCTATCATGTGGATGCTGAGACCTGAACCTGGGTCCTCTGCAAGATCAGCAAATACTCTTAACCATTGAGGCATCTCTTCAGCGGCCCCCCCACCCCCATTTGCTATTAATTTTAGCAATGCTTTGCTTTCCATTAATTTTTCTAGCTGTGTTGAATAGCGGCACTTCTAGCTCATGTGAGACTCCTCAGTGGCCAGCAGCGGCCACTGACATCTTCCATAACAGGTGTTTGTATCCCTGTCTTGGAGTCGGCTAAGGACAAGTGTCCCAGGTGCAGCCGATCAGGCTCCCTGTATCCATGAATACACTCAAGACTCTGTTGGTCTGTTTGTAGCTACAAAGTGCAGTTATTGCAATGTCTGATTATAATCTGTGATGTTGCTGGCCGCTAACATGGTGTTCTGGCTTGTTAATGTAATGTTGCCCTCTAGTATTCAAAGAGGCTATATGTATGGGAAAATACCCTTCTCCACAAACCTCAGAACGTCTGACAGAAAAGGTTGAGTCTGTCCATAAAAGGCAGATGGCTTAGAGCAGAGTGTCTCATCTTTACTGCTGCGCATCTCTTGGGAGAACTCATTGTAACACAGATGCTGAAGGGGAGGCCAGGGCAGAGCCTGTGAATCTACATTTCGCATCAACATTCCTGATTGGAGATGACACTCTCTGTGGGAAGGGTTAGAGCCATTCTTCCTCACACTCATTGTTAGTAAGCACAGAGCCAAGCCAGACTATCTGCACAAAGTGGAGGGATGGGAGGGCACCTGCCTACCTGGCTACTGTTGTGGGATATTTATACACTGTGTGAAGATATATTGCTGTGATCAGTTTAATAAAGAGCGGAACAGCCAATAGCTAGGCAGGAGGTATAGGCGGGACTTCTAGGCAGAGAGAGGAAGTAGGAGGAGACACGAAGGGGAAACAGGAGGTGCAAGATGGAAGAGAGGTAATGCCATGTGATAGAATGTAGATTAATATAAATGGGTTAACTGAAGTTATAAGAACTAGTTAGGAATAAGCCCAAGCTATAGGCTGAGCTTCCGTAATTAATAAGAAGTCTCCCTGTCGTTATTTGTGAGCTGGCAGCCCACACATAGAAAAGCCCACGAAGGAAAGGCTGGCTCCAGGCTGCCTCTAATCTCACTTTCTCCTTTACTTGTTCCATTCCAGCCTCCCTTCCAGACCCTCAGTAAGACAAGCTCTTGCCCACCCAGTGCCTTGGCGCATGCCGTTTCCCTGTGCCTAGAATGTTCCTGCTTCTGCTTTCTCTGCTGACCCACTTCATCCCTTGCTAGGTATTGGGAGGGAGTTCCTTTCCTGTGGCAGCCTGTCTGTTGTCTCTGTTGCAGCTGTCTTCCTATTCCATCTCTCTCTGTTTACTTATTTAGAACTTGTTTCTCATCTCGACCTGAATGCAGGAGGCACGTCTTCCATACTGTTTATCTGGCAGCAGATGCTCATGAAGTAAACATTGGTTGGGTGCATATGCAGGCAGGAACAAAGACATTCTTGGTATCTTTTTGTACATTTGAACCACTTGTCTGGGAGGGAAGGGGAAGAAAAGTAGGAGTCTGTTCCTTCATTTTTTTCCATTTAAAAAGAATTTGGTTGTTTAAAAAAAACTATGTATTTGGTTTGCATGGTGGTGCATGCCTTTAAACCTACCACTAGGGAGGCAGATCTCTGTGAATTTGGGGCCAGCCTGGTCTACAAAGTGAGTTCCAGGACAGTCAGGGCTGTTACACAGAGAAACTCTGTCTCAGAAAAAAAAAAGTATTTGTGTGTGAGCATGCATGTGTGCACTCATGCACATATGTGCATAGAGCATATATAGAGGTCAGAGGACCACTTATGGAAGTCAGTGCTCTCCTTCCACCACGTGACCCAGGCATTGCACTCACGTCATCAGCACCTCAACTTCTGGGCCATCTCACTGGACCAGAATTATTCTTGCTAAAAAAAAAATTATAGAATCAGAGATGAGGAAAGATGCTAATCCAAGCCTCATTTTCAAGATTATTTATTCATTCATTTACTTATGTGTTTCTGTGTGAGTGTAAGCACACATGTGTACTGGTGTGTGCACCTCTGTATGCATGTGGAAACCAGAAGAGAATGTCAGGTGTCTCCTATTGCTCTCTGTCTGTTCTTTCATGTCAGGGTCTCTCTCTGAATCAGAGCTTGTGTTCTCTCAGCTGGGCTGGAAGCCAGCAAGCTCCAGAGACGTCCCTGTTCTCGCCCCTCCCAGAGCTGAGGTTGCAGGCACTTGGGATGCTTAGCATGTAACACAAGGGCTGGGACCTGAAGTTTGGTCCTCATTATTGCTCAGCAACTGCTCTTTACCACTGAGACATCTCTCTAACCCCTGCATCTTATCTTCGCAGATGTCAAAATGTGAGCAAAGTGGGCAGCTTAAAATAGATGAGGCGCAGTAAGCCTACATTTCTTTCTTTAAAAAAATTTATTATATACACAATGTTCTGCCTGCATGTATGCCTGCATGCCAGAAGAGGGCACCAGATCTCATTACAGATGGTTGTGAGCGACCATGTGGTTGCTGAGAATTGAACTTAGGACCTCTGGAAGAGCAGCTAGTGCTCTTAACCTCTGAGCCATTTCTCCAGGCCCCTAGGCCTATGTTTCTTAAGCAGAGTTAATGCAGAACTAGTTTATGAAAAACTTGGTTAAATGAAATTACTGCAGGCTGTCTCAGGGCATTTGGCTGTGTACATTGAATCTCTTAATGGCACAGTGTGGCAAAAACTCCAACATTCACTCGTAGGTCATTGCTCTCCCTTTTTCATCTTCATATTCAGTAGGACTTTCCCCAAACTGTGGTGGCTAAAAATGCCAAACCTAAGTGTCCTCGCCTCCCCTGTGGTAAACACATGGATGTACTCCCTAGTTCCAACAGAGAAGGCTTGAGCAGAAGCAGACTCAGGGGATATGGGAAAGTTTTTCTTGTTCAACTAGACGTGCGGAGGGAAATTTCTTTTCCGTCTTTTAAAGATGGTTATGTGAGGAGATGCCTGGAATCACATCAGCCTCCTGTAAATATGGGGGGGCACACTGGCAGAGGATAAAAGCCAGCATATAAAAAGGACGATAGAGTTGAAGGGGCACAAAGAACCTGACTCTAGATGGCATCGCTGAGCTGGGGTGTTCAGAAACCTTGCATGATAGGCTTCTGGTTGCTCTTACTATTCAATCCACCTTTAATAAGGCAGTTTGGACTTGCAGGCAAAGGGACTTAATCTGCTGAGAATGGGACGCTGGTCTTTCTAGCTAGACAGGCAGAAAGGACTCCTGGCCCTGCTGGTGGTAATCAAGTATCTTCTTCAAAGCTGTTGCATTTGTGGAATGGGAGTGTTAACAACGGCTACCTGTCGGGTTGTTAAGAGGCCTAAATGGCATAGAACTTGGCACACTGATGGTGTTTAACACTGCTTTTGATTACAGAGTCTTATTTTGATTACATTAGTCTTATTACAGAGTTACATTTTGATTACATGGTCTTATCTGCTCTCTGCTGTCTCCAAGTACCCTGCATCCTGCAGAGAACAAGCCAGATAGTGTTGACCTTGTATGTTTGTGTGTATGTGCCCATGGTTCATGTGAAGGCCAGAAGACAACCTGGGGTGTTGTTCTTCAGATGCTGTCCACCTTGTTTTATGAGGCAGGGTCTCTCATGAGGACTTAGGGCTTGCCAGTTAGCCTGGGCTGGCTAGCACAGGAGCTGCAGGTGTCCATCTGTCCCCACCTTCCCAGGACTGGGATTGCAAAAGTGCACCACTACTCCCGAATTTTGTTCTGTAAGGTCTGTGGATTGAACTAAGGCAGTGGTTCTCAATCTGGGGGGTCTCAACAGTGGGTGTGTATCAGCTATCCGGCATATCAGATATTTACATGACAATTCATAACAGTAGCAAAATGACAGTTGTGAAGTAGCAATGAAGTAATTTTATAGTTGGGGGTCACCACAGCACGAGGAACTGTATTAAAGGGCCACCGCATTAGGAAGGTTAAGAACCACTGAATGAAGGTTTTTTTTTTTTTTTTTTTTTTTTTTTTTTTTGCCTTAAACAATCTTCGTGACTGAGCTGCACCCCAGTTCTGATCTTTAGCTGCTTTTGCACATGGTATTTGCTGTTCCCATGTCAGCTACTTCCCCTCACACAAGAAACAAGCGGACATGGGTTTGGGTTGAAATGATGTGCTTTTATGGGAAACAAAAAAATGCCCAACAACAATATAACAAAAGCCCTTCCATCTCCCAAGTCGTTAACCGGTGACAATGAGGCAGTTTCAGTGATTGCATCTGGCTGGGGACGTTTCTAATGGGTCAGGAAAGTTGAAAGACATTGGCCAAAAAGAGAAGTTGCAGGGAGGTGACATTTTAAATGGGAGTATGTTAGACTTCCTTTCTAGGTCCTCCACCCTGTCACCCTTCCAAGTCGCAGATTCCTCAGATCCTTCCTGATTTTGCTTGCATGCACTCTCTTCCAGAAGCTTCCTTGGTCTGCACCAGCTGCATACACCTTCAGCAACATCACACATCCTTTCTCAGGCCTCCGTCTATCACTTTCTGCCTTGCATCCGTTATGTCTGGTACGCGTCTTACCAGGCCTCCTATTACTAGGCATGCCCCTGAAACTAGGGCCCTCTTTGCGTCATCCCGGTGCCCCTCCCCCTCCCCCACTCGGTGCTCAGCATTCAACAGGTGCTCAGGAAGGGTTTGCCGAAGCCAGTTCTACACTCGCCATGCCACATCACCAGCCTTTTGAGCAACGTAAACTGTCCTTTGAAACTTCTCCGTCTTGCCTCTGTGACCCCCCCCCCCCCCCCACAAATAGTGTGACGCAGGCATCTCCAAGAGGGAAGAACGGCCACCAGTCAACAGCTCAGCACTGTAGTGGGGGTGAGAGAAGGTTCTGTTTTCACCCGCTGCAGAAAGCAGGAGAGTCCAGTCCCTGAGGCCAACCGGGGTAAAGCATGGGCAGTGTTGGTCAATGCCTCACTCTGGAATCCCCTCAACACCTTATGCTTCTGAAAGCTTCCCCTGTGAGATGCAACCAATGTTGTAGCAGGCCCGGGGGCGGGATGGGTGGGGGTCCAACATGGATGCATTGCCATCTAGGGACCAGTAGCGTAGGCCAAGATTTTTCTTTAGGGTGTGGTCTAGTCTCCCTGCACAGGGTGGTGAGTGTGTCTGTCTCGGATGCTCGCTGGAGCTATGGTGGGAACGTTAGCCCTGTGGTGTGTAGATCATCAGGCACATAGATTGTAATAAGGCTGAAGAGTACAGGCTGCAACAATGGCCTCTCCTAGAAACAGGGAAGGCTGGGGGTGGGGGTGTGTGTGCTGGGACCGCTGCGGGGCAGGGAGAGGAGCCAGTGGGGGTGGTAGAGGGAAGGGAAATGCCTTTTTCCTTTTCCTATCATGAATTCTAGATTTGCATGAGGGAGTGGTCAGGACCAAGGGCAGAAGGAGGAGGGGTGCTGTGCTGAGGAGAGGCCGGGGCCCATCCACTCTGTACTAATGTAAGGAATGGATTTGAGGCCCACAGATCTAACTGCATCACCCCACAGAGCACTTAGCTCCTATTTGGAGGTATGGAGAAAATTCTTCACGAGGCCTCAAAGGCGCTCACTGATTGGGGTAGATCACCGTGGACCTTCCACCGGAGGGCCCATCTGTGACCACAGTATGTGAACACTGCGTGGCCAGCGTCAGCCCTGGGTGGGGACTGGGGGAAGGTCCTGAAGCAGGGAGCAGAGACTCTTCCAGGCACCTTTTAAAAGGAGAGTTAGTTGGACCTTGGGGACTCAAGGTGGGACAGATGTTCCAGTATAAAAAGGATCCCCAGTAAAAGGATGGAGTCCCTTCAAATCCCTTCCCAGATTCCCACAGTACTTAGAAAAGAGAAGTAAGGAGCATAAAAATACCTCGATGATGTGGGATCGCCTGACAGCACAGAAAAGCAGGCAGTGTGTTATGTCCCATTATACAAGAGGGTTATAGCGCGCGTCAGGATAGAGATTTACATACATCTTTATATAAATGCATCTATATGTATAGAGCCTCCGCCTAGAACAGCCGGGCTTGCTTCTTCAGTTCATTCCTCTTCCAGAGGGCGAGTCTCTCGAACTCTGAGATGGTCATGCCAAAGACTTGGTAGAACTCCTCCTGGGACAGGTGACGCTGGATGATGTGGAGGGAACACAGAGAGCGTGAGGAGGTGAGCTGTGGGGTCAGCAGCCACTGCACTTCACTCTGGGTTCCCTGCGCCTGGGTCAGACCCCGGAAGCTGTGTGGCATGTGTTGAGTGGATGGAGGTGCAGGTGGAGCTTCTCCTGGGGGGCCTCTGGAGGTACTCTGGCCGGAGAGGCTTCCCTTGCCTCCAGCTCAGGCGGGTGTTGACTTTACCCCAGCACTATGTGCAGACTCTGCTTGACCTCATCTTTACAAATTCATGCTCCATGTATCTGTGTCCATGAGGACACATGATTAATGCTACCCAAATCCCCTTTGGGAGAAAAAGAGGTACACCCAAGGATTCAGGGTGTATTGTCACTTACTAATATTTTTACAAATGACCTAGCAGGCTTCTCATCAGAAGAATGAAAAAAAAAATCACTGCTTATATTTCTCTACCCTCTGGAATGCCCTTTCCTTTTCTTGTGTGGAAATGAGTTTGTCATATGATCAAATATTGTTCTGCACTTCATGGCAGGTTCCCATTCTCTTTTATTTTCCCTTCTTCTCTATTCTCAGCAATCTTGAAGGTTCATGTCAAAAGCCTTTAGACTAAGAAGTATACGACATTTAAAATATAGCAAAATATTAGGAATTGATAGATTTAGGTGAAGGGTGGGTGGGTGTTCATTTTACTATTCATACAGCTTTACTGGAGGCCTGAAAAATTTTTTAAATGAAATTTAAAATCAAGTTTGAAAAAGAGAAGTGGATTCCAAGCATCAAATCCAGCATGGAGCTCTACCGTTTCAGAATGGCTATTGTAACTGTATAGAAGTTCACTGAGATGTATATACTTGGTCCGATCAATTTCTGTGTTTTTTTAAAATTTTCTTTATTTTTTGTTTTTGTTTTTTTGTTTTTTATAGTAAAGTTTATTTTAAAAGAAAATATATGGCCTATCCTTTGGCTGCAAGCTTTCTGGATTCTCCGAGCATTTAGTATCTTTAGTTGGGTATTGAAGGACACCCAGTGAGAATTATGAATACAGCCATACAATAATTAGCCAGTTTGTTGGCTTATTGCCACTGTGAGCTAATATTTTAGCACAGATTTTTTTTTTCCCCTGAGACAGGGTTTCTCTGTGTAGCGTTGAGCCTTTCCTGGAACTCACTCAGTAGCCCAGGCTGGCCTCAAACTCACAGAGATCCGCCTGCCTCTGCCTGCCAAGTGCTGGGATTAAAGGCATGCACCACCACCGCCCGGCTTTTAGCACAGCTTTCAGAGTTAGGTAGACACGGATGTATAGCCTTGGGCAAATGGGCAAAAATCCTTCTAAGCCTCAGTTTCACCTTTTAGAAAAAGGGGTGGTTCTAGTTATCTACCTCATTGGTATGGAAAGAGTGAACTAGAGCACAGAGTGCATGCAGACGTGAGTTTCTGAGAATGGGTCCAACAGATGACCCCATCCCCACCTGTGATGTCACTTCCGTCTCCTCATCTGTGTTCTGTGGTCCCAGCCACACTCACTTCTTGAGATCTTCTACCACGAGGTGCGCTCCTGTAGGAAAGCCTCAGTGCTGGCGGTTCCCTCTGCCCAGAAAGTGCTCACGAAAGCATGGACAACGTGCTCAGACTTCGCCATTCGGTAGGCGAGACCTGCTCTCGTCAGTCTTTACAACCACAACTTCCTTCTCCTAACTCCAAGTCCCATGGCCAGACCTCCTTTGGCTCTTAACCCTTCTCCTTATCACCTGCTAGCGTAGTGTGACATTGGTTTCTCATTCGTGTCCTTCGGTGTCTGTTTTCTCACATAAGAATGCAAGCTCTGAGAGACCAGGGTCTCTGTTTTGTTCACAGACACATGTAAATACATAGAACAGCATTTAGCACCTATAGTGAACTTTTAAATTAAAAACTTAATTTGCTATTCGTTTGTGTGCATGCACATGATGTGTGTCTGGGGGTGCACATGCCATAGAGCATGTGCAGAGGGCGGGACAACTTCATGAACTTCATTCTCTCCTTCCCCCTTTACATGGTTTCTAGGGATCGAACTCAGGTCTCCTGGCTTGCATGGCCAGTACTTTTACCTGCTAAGCTATCTTGCCAGCCCTTTAATAGAGTTGGGATAAATATTTGTTGGATAAATAAATGTCCGTACTCTGAACTTCTTGTGGACACATCAGGGTCTAGAGCTGGTGCAGAGGCTGGGGCAGTGTTTCTAACTCAGCACTACATTTTAGACATTCCTGGGAGATTTAAAACCCACTCTGGATTGATGGACCTGAGCTCCTTCCCCAGGTTGTGATTTATCAGGTCTGGGGTGAGAACCATGTGTGATGAAAGCTCACCAGGTGGTTCTGATGCATAGGAAACTTGAGCTCACAGGGCCTGCATGTTGGGGACTGGAGATGCTTATGGGCCTTAAAGCTGGCTCTTTTGAGATGGCTGGGAGCTGTCCCCTTCAGCACCAGCAGACACCTAAAGCCCCTTGTCATGGAAACCCACAGTTCTTGGGCTGCTAACTCAGCACGTGAGAGCTGGGTATATTTACAGAGCTTTGTGGCCCACTTACAGTGCCCCACTCCCTCTACCCTGGCTGAATTCCTCAGCATCAGAGCAAGGCTGGTTCCCATGCTCTTCCCGAGGAGCACAAAACTTCCTCTTTAGGAAGCCTGCATTCAAGTCCACAGATGTGTTCTGACATCTCTCCTAACCAGGTCCTGTGGTGTGGATAGACAGTCTTTCCCATAGGAGGCTCAGGGTCGGGCAGAGGAATTGATATACATGAGAGTGAGAGTGTTGAACTGCACTTGATGAAGGCCAGGGGAAGCTGGAGGACCAGGTGTGTGATCCATCCTAGGGGAGACCTTGGGAAGGATTTAGGTGCTGTGATCTCTAGAGCAAGGCCCTAAGATGTGAGACAGTCACAGGATGGGAAGGGCATTTAGGAAAGGACATGGAAAGGCAGGAAGGACACATCATGGGGACAGGGCAATTCAAGTTCCAGGTCAGAGGTAGCCTGAGACGGGCACTCTATGCTAAGTGATCTGCACTACACAGTGCCATGCCCAGGTCCCCTCTGGACTTATATTTATACTGTTTCCACTGCTCATGACACTTCCCTCCCTCTCCATCCAAACCTTACCTACCTCTTCCTGCAAGTCAATGTCAACCAAGCATGACTTAGTGACATTCTTTGAATAGCAGCAGCCTAACATCTAGCTAGCACTTAACCCTTGACTCATTGCCAAGCTCTGCTCAGGGCTTGATGCATATCCTCATTTACTTCTCTCGGAGGCTTGAGGGAAGCATTAGCCTGACATACTCAAACAACTTCAGCTGGGTTGGCACCTGGTGACGGCAGAAGCTGAATGCAGATTTGTAACTTGGGACTTACTCACGCTTCTGTTCTCTAAGCAGTGCAGTTTGTCCCGTTCCTCATACCCACCACAAGCCCTGGCTTTAGTACAGCCCTGAGTATGCAGGGACCAAACCTAGTTGTTCTGCAGACAAGAACATCAGCCCCTGGTGAGGACATGGGCAGCTGTGCACCACAGGCACGGACTAAGTTGAAGAGGGGGCAGCTCAAAACAGCATGGCAGTCAGGCCGGAGAAGCTCCCTCAAGTCTCTGCTTCTGCAACAAGCTTCAGCTCTTCCTTAGGGTGGTCCAGTGCCAGCAGGCATGTTCAACCTGTTCCCCGAAATGGCTCTGATTGCAGCCTAACACAAAACTGTAAACTTACTTAAAACGCTAGGAGAGTGTTTTTGAGATTTCTTTTTTTTTTTTTTTTAAAGAAATTCTTGCATGTGAACTTTATAGATGGCAAGGTCAGGTTGCAATGTCAGCCAGTTTGGACATGCCTGTACATACCTCTAAGCGAGTCCGGTCCACATCCTTTGGCAGTCGATTTCTTCCTCTTGTTGTTACCAGTAGCAGCTCATACGGGTAGATCTAAGGAGAAAGGGGGAGGGCATGTCTAGCTTGGGTGAGGGGTGGGGTGAGTCTGTCTTTGCCAGCTGCAGTTTGAGCTTGGGCTCCTTCTTCTACCTACTAAGGCTGGACATTTAGTCAGGAGGAAGGGCTGGGTCTGTCCTCCTTGGGTTGGCATGGTCCCCAGAGTGTCCTAACACTGCTAAAGTTAAGCTTGGGGGTGGCACTCGACATTAATGTGGGCCCAAGGCCTTCTGGATGTGTCTAATAGCTGGTGGCTGTTCAGCTGCCCGGTTGGCCCCTGTGGTGTCCTAGAGTCTTTAGGGACAGGAAAAGGGTTAGAGAAGACTTAGGGAGAATCAGGGACAGTGGGCCAAGGTGAGGCAATGGAAGTCCTGAAAGGTGGTTCATCTATGCTTCTTCCCTGCATAGATGGTGGCTGCCATCCTCTTGATGCTCCCCAAGGTAGTGGTTCCCAGAATCCTGGAGACCCCAGGGTCTATGTGTTCTTTACCTTGTACTCTGCAAAGAGAAAAGAGACATGTCCCAACCAGAACCCACCACTGAGCTGTACCATCACGACACTGGCTTCTGTCTCAGTATCCTAGGGATCTGGTTTCCATGCAGTGATTGCTCTAAGCTATGAGAACCCCTCTCTTCCTGAGTTCACCATGGAGGAGCATCCAGGCTGGTGTGAGCATGGTAGGTGGCTGGAGGTGGGGGCTGGCTGTTCTTGAGATGGCTTTATGAGGAATGTAGCCTTTGAGCTATGCGCAATAGGAGGAAGAGGAATCTGAGACAATGGAGCCTGGGGGTGGGGTGGACATGGTGGGAAGACATGGTCTCCATCATCTAGGAGATGGAGATCATGGAGGCTGTGTTATGGTCACATAAGCCAGGGCCCATTCCAAGCAGCCAGTGGAGCCTGGCATGAGAGCTTTCCTGGCAGAGAGCATGAATCTCATGGAGAATTTTCTGGGAACAATGTGCAGTTGGCTCCGATTGCTTCCCTCTATCATGTCTGACTGGAAGCGTTAGCCCAACACTACAGGGAAATCAGCACTTTCAGATGCTCTGAGAGCCCGGATGGGACAGATGGCCTGGAAAGCACCCAAGGTCGGGGACTAGAGAGGATGAGGGAAGAGTAGGAAAAGGAGAGAGTGGAAGTGTGAGGGAGAGGGAACTCGGGGTTGAGACAGAGCCCACCCTGGGGACAGAACCGGTAGCAGTGGTTTGCAGGTCAAGCAACAGTGATGAGCACTCCATCCGGAGTCTCTGGGAAGTCTCGGGAGGGCCTGACCCCTGCAGCTCCACGGGTAGTGCTCACCTCGCATGCCCCAGTTGACTGCGTTCATGCTGTCGTAGTGGAAGAGGTCTGCGCTGGGTGTCTGTAGGGAATATACATCCAGGCTAGCCTGAGAAGCTCACTTTTCCTTCCCAGAAGCATCCAGAATTTGGACCAGGCCCGAGGCAGGGGCGCTCTTTCAGTAGCTCAGTCTCAACTTAGGGGAATGTAACTCACTGTGCTCTTCCTGCATTTTAGTCCCAGCATGCAGTGGGTAACCAGTGTGGATCCACTTATTCAGTGGAATGGCCCTTTTGTACAAGCTCTTTCCAGACAGACAGCCCTATTGACAACTGGGAGTCACCCCTTCTATAGACTCTCAACCCTCTCTATCCTGCTCATCTTTTTCTTTTCTCATAACAGTGTCTTCCAACATCGTCTGTATTGGATTTATTTCCTATTGATATTTATTAATACTTTGTTTTCCCCTACAAGAATCTAAGCTCTGAAGATACAGGAAAATTTAAGAAGCGTGTATGAATGTTTGGCTTGTATGTATGTATGTGTACCATATGTGTGTTGTGTACCTAGTACCTGTGGAGGCTACAAGGGGCCCTTGGGTCCCCTGGAACTGGAGTTATAGACAGTTGTGAGTGACCATGTTGGTTGTGGGGAACCAAACCTGGGTCCTTTGCAAGAGCAGCCCATGCTTTTAACTGCTGAGCCATCTTTCCAGACCCTGGACAGGGATCTTTTGCTTTGGTCACTTACAGATTCTAAGCACTCAGGGCAGAACCTGGCATGTGGTTCTGCTGCATGAATGACTGTGTGACCCAAGTATACTGAAGAGAGGCTTCTCCACAGGCCAGGGCCACAAATACCAAACATTCTCTCCAGTAGTGGTCTGCCGCTTTATGGGTCCCACTCTAAGACCGTCTCCTAGTAGATTTATGGCCCCCACTCCTGGCCCACTTGCAGTGTCTACTCTACCCAACAGACAGAGGGATCCCACTAAAAATCCAAGTTGGGTTCACAGGCACACCTACAGACATCCTCCGAAGTTCCTTCCTGAGGTGTATGGCTTCTAATGATATTCCCATCTGGCTTCATGCCCTTCCTCTTTCCATTCTGGCCACGTGGCATAGGACTGTGGCTCTCCTCTGGAACAGGGACTTAGGCATTATGCTTCCGTGTGTCTAAAAGGCTCTTGCAGGTCTTCAAGCATTGAGGTTCCTCCCCTCTCTGCACTCAGACCTTTGTTGAAATTTATTCCTGTCTCCTTGTCTTTCTATCCCCTTGGCCATTTTTCATCTTGGCACTTCTGGCCATCCGGCTGTTACATTTTCTTACTTAGTGTTCATCTTCTAACTAGAACTGTGAGCCTCACGGGGAAAGTGACTTCCTTTACTGTAGGGTCCCCAGAACCTGGAACAGCGGCTCTTAGGTGTTTAAAACTCAATACCGGTCTCAGGGTCCTGCCCCCAATACTTGGTCAGTTCAACTGAACAAGCCACTGAACTAGCTCACTGTTTACATGGATGTTTCATAAGCGGCTCAAGAGTCTAGAAAGCTTGAATCCTGGCTCCACCTCTCACGGGGTGAGAGACCTTAAGCATGTATCTCCCTTCTTTTTGCCTTTATTGCTCCATCCACAAAATGAGTTTCACTTTAGTGACTACCTAGCCTGAGGGGTGAAGCTAGTTGGTGCTGGTAAAGCCAGTGTGTGGCACAGAGTTCTTCACCAGCCTCTCCATGGGGCCTCTTTTCAACTGGGTGACCAAAGGGGAGGGGGGAAGTTACCACCACTTTCAGCAACCCCACCTCCAACCCCAAGGCCTCTCCCCAGGTCGTTACTAGGGTTAGAGTATTAACAACTGGGGCAGAGGCTCCCAGCACAGCCCCCTTACCCTGTGCAGCCCGTTTCTCCTGTAGGCTGGCAGTGAGGCAGATTTGGAGATGAGGGGATCTGAAAAGGAGCCAGAAGAAATGTCAGGATCCCTGAGCCAAGGTCACTCTCCCTGGGGACATCTGACCAATATTACCCTCAACCTAGTGGGCTGGGGTCTAGGAGATACCAAATTCTCTGGGAGTTTTCCAGACTGTCTTGGGGAACCCCTCTCCATCAGAATTCTAGGCCAACAGAAGCACCTGTTTATACACTCTGGCCTTGACTTGTGCACATCTATCCTCTTAGGATAGATGCCTGCGTTTTAGCCACGGGCCTTGGAATTGGAGATAAGCTCAGAACCAGAAAGACAGGCTCCCAGGTGGGTACAAGCGACGTGCCCTTTCCTTCTCTTTGGGGGAACCCCAAGCAGAGACCCACAGTCTGACAGTGACGATGGGTGGACTAATTTGTGCTAGGACTCTGTCCGTAGAGCTATGGGGAGCTGTGATTGCCGCGGCTCTGTCTTTAACAAGACACAGGGGCGTATGGTGGGGCAGGCAGAACATACCGCTGTCAGCCAGGTAGTGCGAACGAGGGGCTGCAAGAAAGAAAAGTCCACATCAGTGCTCATGGGCATAGACTGGCATATGGAGATATTTATTGCTTACAAAGAAACACGGCTTCATACTCAAAGGCTCTGGCTGGTAGGAAGGGGGCGGGGCTCAATCAGCACTCATTTCCAAATAGTCAGTTTGCTAATGTCGAATCTAAATACCACCCTTCTGATCTCTCTCTCTGCCTCTCCCCTCTCCTACCCCCCCCCCCCCCCCCCCCCCCCCGTCCCCGGTTCTTAGTACCTGGCAGGGAACACATGCTCTTTGAGATATCTGTTGCATAGATGTAACTGGACTACGTAGTACGTTTGTGTGCATGCATGTATATATGTATGACTTTTTATGTGTTTTTATGTATTGTGCTGGTGATGGGGGCCAGGGCCTCATGCACGCTAGGCACATTCTTTCCCACTCAGTTACACCCCTAGTCAACAGGTGAATTTGAAGCAGTCTTGGTGCCTTGCAGAGTCAGAGCCAGGGATGGAAAACAGTGCCCCATGTGGTTAGACACAAAACAGTCTTATCAGTTCGTACAGGTTCTCTCCCCTTCATAGATTCTAGCGTCAGACAAATTACGCTGTCACCCTTCAGTTTCTCCTTTGCAAAATGGGAGTGACAGTGTATCCTTTGTAGGAATACTGTGAAGAATACATATGTGCTGGCTAGTTTTATGTCAACTTGACACAAGCTAGTCATCTGAGAGGAAGAGAGCCTCAACCGAGAAAATGACTCCATAAGAATGGTCTGTAGGCAAGCCCGGAGGATGTTTTCTTATTAGTGATTGATGCAGGAGAGTCCAGCTCACTGTGGGCGGTACCATCCCTGGGCTAGCGGTCCTGGGTCTGCAAGAAAGCAGGCTGAGAAAGCCATGAGGAGCAAGTCAGTAAGCAGCACCCTTCCATGACTTCTGCATTGACTCCTGCCTTCAGGTTTCTTCCTTGTGTGAGTTCCTGTCCTGACTTCCTTCGGTGATGGACTATGATGTGGAATCCTAATACACCCTTTCCTCCCCAGCTTGCTTGTGGTCATGGTGTTTCATCACAGCAATGGTAACCCTAAGACGACATGACATGAGACGGCAAGATACTGAGCACAGTGGCAGGAGAGATGGCTCAGTGGTTAAGAGCACGTACTGCTATTGTAGAGGACCCAAGTTCAGTTCCCAGCACCCACATCAGGGGCCTCACAAGTAACTGTAATTCCAGATCCAGGGGATCCAGTGCCTTTGGCCTCCAGGAGCACCTGCGCTCAAGTGCACATGTGCACACACACACACACACACACACACACACACACACACACACACTAAATCTTAAGATATTTAGCACAGTCCCTAACCCATACATAACACTCCATAAAACTGGCTTTATCACCATCCCATGCCCTCTTCGGTCTCACCAAAATCAAGCTTTAGCAAGGCGAAGAGAGGACAGTTCATGGCCTTAGGTTCCCTCCAACTCAGGTCTGACCCTCCTTAATCACTTACTGGTTTTCTGGCCATGGGCAAGTGGCTTAATGTTACTTGTAGCATGTGTGAAGTGAGTGTTCCTACACTGTGTGGATTGTAAGGACCAGTAGTGACATTTGCAAAGACCCGGAGCGCAGGCCTATAATGAACAATGCCTTCTGTTGCCCAGCAAACAGCATCTGGAGGTAGGGCTTCCTAGCAGGCCTGAACTCCACAGAGGTGAGAAAGGAAGGAGACAGATGGAGCGGGTGCTCCTCTCCAGGAACAGGAAGGAGCTCTGTGAGAAAGTCTCAAGTTGAGGCACTTGACAAAGTCTCTGCTGCTTTACTTCTAAGTGATTGGGAGGCTCAGCTCCCCAGAAAAGAGACCCTGAATGTTCAAGCCATTCAGATGGCAATATTATATACATAGTGAACTTAATTAGAAGCCATGGCTTTAGACAGCCCCAAGAGGTGTGGTGTGATCACTCAGTAGAGCATGGTTTCGTTTGGTGCCCCATCTAGCCCTCTGCCCAGTCTGTGTTCCACACTCAGGAGAGGCACAGGAGGATGATAAAGGAGTCAGGAAAGTGAGAGAGCCTGGGGCTACCTTCATGGCTAGCCAGCCTCTCCTGATCCCTTCATTAGCTCAAAAGATGGTATCTGGGGGCTGGCTATGTTTCAACACAATTCTAGGGAGAGGGAGATCCATTTCTATGAATTCAGTGATCTTGGGTTGCTGGGCCTCAGTTTCCTATCTAAGATGTGAGGCTTCTCCTGCTGGGAGGAAGAGGATGTGGTGCCTCACAGAGGGCCTGACCCAAAGCAAGCAGCTAAGAGACGCCAGGACAGAGCAGTGCTTACAGCCATTGAGGGACATCTCATAGCCAGTGGTGTGCAGGGCCTCCCGGCTGCTGGTGGAGCTCCGTGGAGGGGTCCAAGGGTCCGCATAGGAGCTAGACCGTGCCTTCATCTCTTCCTTCAGAATCAGCCGGCCAATCCCACTCTGGAGCTGGGGGATGGGGGAGGAGCAGGAAGTTAGGCGGAGGGCAATGGGGCAAGATCAGGAATGACTGAGCCGCTGTGCCTGATGGGAGCCTCTGTGGACACTTCCAGAACTCTCCCTCCTTGTGGTTGTCAGGTTTTCCTCTGTGAGTTCACCTCTGTTCACTGAGCAGTCCCGAGGTCTGGGTGAGGCTCTGGAGGTGGGTGTCCCTAACAGATCTAAACTAGTGACAGGACCACATTGCCCACAGTCACTGGTTCAATGATGTGCACCCACCTCCCCATTTTACTTGAAATGAAAACTGTAATCTAAAAATGAAATATTCTGAAGCCTAGTCATCTCTCAGTAGCCACAGGGCATTTGTTTTAGGAACTCCCCCTGACTCCAGGGCTACGAAAATCCTCATACACTTAAGTTGTCGCCCATAGAAAGTGGTGTGGCATTGCATACAGCCTATGCATCTCTTCCTATGTTGCGTTACCTCTTAAGCACATACTAGCACAGTGGAAACACCATGTGGAAGTTCTTACGCTGTATTGTTTAAGGAGTAATAATAAGAAAAACAGCACAGATACAATTTTTTTAAAACACATTGTTTTTTAACTGTAGTTGTTTAACTCACTGTAAACAATTTAGTGATATTTAGCAAATTTACAATGCTGTGTAAAACCCACCTCCATATGGTTCAAACAAACTTATGTGGGCTTTTATGCCTTACTTCTTTTATCATTTCAAGGCTAACTCATAGGGAGGTGTTTATCAGTATTCCATCTCTTTTTGTGTATATCTACACATGTTCGTGTACGTGTGCACACACGGTGCTTGTGTGTGTGTAGAGGTCAGAAGTCAACACTGAGTTTCTTCCTCAGTCAATCTCTACTTTATTTACTTTTATTTCTTTTTTGGTTTTTGGTTTTTTGAGACAGTGTTTCTCTGTGTAACAGTCCCCTAGCTGTCCTGGAACTCGCTCTGTAGACCAGGCTGGCCTCAAACTCACAGAGATCCGCCTGCCTCTGCCTCCCAAGTGCTGGGATTAAAGGCGTTAAAGGCGTGTGCCACCACGTCTGGCCTTACTTTTCTTTCTTGAGACAGGGTCTTTCTCTGAAATTTACTGATTCGGCTTGACTGGATGGCTAGAGCACTCTGGAGACCTGTCTGTTTCTGTCGCCTCTCTTACCATCTCTGGGTTAGAGATGTGCACTGCTATGCATGACTTTTACATGGTGCTGGATTGGAACTCAGGTCCTCTTGCTTGCATGGTAAACACTGCCAGCTGAGCCTTCTCTCCAGTCCCCCCTTTCCTTTTAATGTTCAGTTCGTACCAGATTGTACGGACATGCCATATTGTGTTCCTCCATTTGGGAATGGGGGGACATCTGGGTGGTCCCCATCTTTGGCTATTGTGCTGTGGAGGTATTATTTGCCTGGATATTGGCCTTCATATCTGTATATCTAGAAATGGAATTGCTGCATGGGTCCTAGGGTAATTTTGTGTTTCACGTTTTGAGGAGCTGTTCATCCGTTTTGTTTCAGCGGCCGGGCCACTTTGTAGTCTCACTAGCAAGGAAGGATGCTGGTATTTGCTTCCTATACACGTAAACAACCAGTTTGACTATAAAGCCAATGCAGAGGCAAACACCACAAACCAAGGGAGACTTTTTAAGAGTACTTTCATTTCGAGCTGTTGGAATGTGGTCACAACTGAAGCCAATCTTACTTTCTGATTTTTCAGCTACGTACAATGATGCATTTCTTCTGAGATGAGTTTGAATTTGGTTTCTGTCACTTACAAACGAAAAAAAAAAAGTCTAAGTATTTTATTCAATGACGTAGCCTGCTCACCTTGTGCATGCTGCGGTCAAAATCCTCTTCCTCTCCTCCAGACGAGAACCTTCTGGCTCGGGGCACTGTCAAAGGACAGGCAAGATTAGCGTGTGTTTTCTGCTCAGCCCCTTGGCTCCTCCCTCCCTCCATTCCCCAGTTTCATGTGGGCATTCATCCTCACTACTGCTCTTGCTGCTGCTGATCCCTCTCTTATTCTGGTTATGGTTGATCTGTGTCACACTCTTTCTCTAAACGGAGGTTTCTTAGAAGGTAATGAAGTCACCCCCAAGCTTCTGTAAGCTTTATTCAGAAAGCAGATTCGATTAGTAAAGCCAAATGTTGAATCAAAGTGGATATTGATGGGAATTCCTCCGGACAACAGAGAGAAACAGCTTGGGGTGTGATGGGGAGTCATGGCATCTGAGAGATTTATATCTTCCTTCTTTAAACACTAGATCTCCTTCCCAAGAACAGGAACCTGGTGTTTTGCTGCCCAGTGTATCCCTAGGGTCTGGGGCTGGTACCTAACACCTGGTACAGAAAGAGTAAGAATCAGTTACATCCCCGCCCAGCAAAATGACTGTGGAAGAGTGGGTGACTGTCCCTGATACAGATGGGAGGGCTCTGGCCTTTGGCTCTAAGATAATACTACCTTTGGGGGACCCATGGTAGGTCCAGTACTCGGACTCCGAAGCATAGTAGGGGTCTGGTGAGTAGGCTGGACTATACTTGGAGGCCTGGCTGATGTCTTCACTTGTTTTGCTCTTGGTTGCTGTGGACAAATCACCTGCAAAGGACCCAAGGACAGCACTTCAAGAAGGCAGAGTGTCTCAGCTCGGAGCATACATTCTATGTCTCTGTCAAGCTCCATCCCAGGAGGCAAGGGGATTTAAGGTTAGAGGTCTCTGGTAAGACAGCATGGGACATGAAGACCAGAGCTGGAAAAGCCCTGGGCTAGCCCCTCATTTTACATTTGAGGCCAGATAAGGGAAGGGCTTAATTAAGACCACCTAGCCAGTTTTTACCAGAATTGACTAGACTAGGGCTTCTTCCAGCACAGTCCATGGACTCTCATGGTATAGCTTAAAACCATATCCTTAAGAGTGAAACTCAGAGTTTCTGGGTGAGCTTGGTTCCTTCCTTCCTAACATCTTTGAAGCCTATTTTATCATGGCTTTGAACCACATTGAGGAAGGAATTGCTAGGCAGGGCCAAGAAACTTGTTGAGTTAGGTCAGCTGTCTTCATGTCCTGTTTGAGGAGGCTGCGTGTCTTGAAGGAAGGGGCCCTGGACAGAGAGTGAGGAAAGTGGGGGTCCGTTTCCAGCTCTGCCACTTCATTTGAGCACAATCCTGGGTAAATCCTACCCTTCTCTGCCTCAGTTTCTTCCTCTCTAAGTACCAGGATTGTGGGGTAGACCAGGTTCTGCCTGGCATCACGCTTCCCTCTGAGGTAATCCTGTAACAGAGGTGACCAAAATACTCACTCCAGACACGATGTTTATAGGGCAGTGACTTGACCGTGGGATAGACTGGTGACAGGCTGGCAGGACAGAGAGGAGGGCTGGGGAACCCAGCATGGATCTCCAACCACTTTTGAGGGAGAACTACAGGGAGGCTGCAGGGACAAGATCTATGTTCCAAGGACCAGAGCAGAGGGTCCTGGCATCAACGGGCTTTCATTCAGCCCAGGACTGTGCACCACTGCCTTGCTGCTGCATCTGCTCCTTTGAGTCCTTCGGTTGATGGTGTTTTGACATTTCTTTTTTATTTTAGTTTTTGAGACAGGGTTTCTCTGTGTAGTTCTGGTGCCTGTCCCGGATCTCGCTCTGTAGACCAGGTTGGCCTCGAACTCACAGAGATCAGCTTGGCTATGCCTCCCGAGTGCTGGGATTAAAGGCATGCGCCACCACTGCCCGGCTGTTTTGACATTTCTTAATGATGCAGTCACCTTCATCCTGGACTCCTGAGCCAACTTTGGTGGTATCTCCTGGAACCCTCTCAGAAAACCTAAAGGGTTCTAAGGAACATGGGTCTCAGGGGGGCCTTTTCTGTATGCCAAGGCTAACTATCTTTGGGAGGGTCAGCACTTTCATTTCTAGCCACATGCACAAATACAACAGGCTTACAACTCACTGTGGGGGCCTCTGCCCCACCAGCTCTGAAAACTGAAGATGTCTGTTTCAATGCAGGATCTTAGTCAGAACGCGGTGGTGCCTGTCTGCAATCCCATCAGTCGAGAGAACACCCAGGGGTTGGAGGCCAACCTGGGGTCACACAGTGAGTTTAAGGCAAGCCTCTTAGCAAGACTCTGTCTCACTCCCCACTCTAAAATAATATTCAGGGTCTTTGGTGCCCAGAGCTACTGTTGGCCCCGCCCCTTCCACCATCTGATTAGCTGGGTCCACCGTACGTACAGGATTGCTCCTACCATCTCCAAGCTGGAATCCAAGCCTGTGCTTCCCTCTGTTACCTAACCAGACCAGTGAGCAAACGTCAGCAGCCGTGGTAGCAGCTGCTGTCTGCCTCCTCAAAGGGCAAGATATGCTCATTCGCCTGAGGTTTAATGAGTGCTTTGTAGTGAGGAGCAGGAGGTCCCAGCGTGGACGACATTGGTACCGGGGTACAGGCAGAATCATGCATAAAGTCTTCTAAGAGAAGACTCCTGGGCTGTGCATTCAGTGACTCTAATTTTAAAGAGTCTGGGTCATGAAGGAAGCCAATGAGTCTGCCCTTTTAAAATGAGTTTCCAAGGAACAGATGTTCCACAGACCCTTGTTTAAAAAACACCAAAGAAATGAATTAATGAGGGGCCAGGGAGGTAGCTGAGCGGTAGGGTGCTTGTCTAGCATGCACAAGGCCCCAGGTTTGATCTCCAACATCAGGGAAACAAAATATGAAAAGAGGAAGTGATTTCCTGTTCCTTTCTCATCTATGAGCTTCGATCTACACTCAGCAAAGCTTAAAGCAGAGGCCTCGGATTCAGTATAGGACTCTACGCATCTCACACAATTCTAATGAACAATTGGCATTGTCGGCGTTCCGAGTGGAGCTCTCATAAGGACTCAGGCATTTTTTCAGGATTGCTCTGATCACAGAATTTAGAGCAGTCGAGAACAGGCAAGGTAGTTTTGGGAGGTGTTAAGAAAGGGTTTAGGGGACATGAATAATTTCTTGCTCTTTTGAAATGACATGGACACCCAAAGTCACCCCGATTGATTGGGGGTAGCAAGAAGGACTATGCCATGGTCTTGCATCGCCTCATTCCTGGGAACCTGTGCAGAGCCATCTGCATTGGTCATACTCCCCCTCCTTGTTTGGCCAAGCTCTGTCTGCCTCTGACCATACCATGCCGTTTGTAGATCGGGGGTTTTCGGTAGATGTTACTTTCTCCAGCTGCCAGAGACCAGGAAGGAACAGTGGGGAGGAGAGAGAGGGGAGAGACAGGGGAGGAGACAGCACTTGGTCAGTTGATCTGAGAAGAGAGAGCCAGTCAGCAACTTTTTCCAAGGGGTCACTACCTTCCCCCAGGCAGGCTTCCTATTCCAAAGTTGAGCTTTACCCTCACCCGATAGGTTCCAGGTAGAGCAGGAGAGAGGCAGATGCATAAAATGGTACCGTGGAAAGAGAGGTGGGCTAAATGATGGGCATGCAAGAGGTAGGAGAATGCTAAGCAGGGCCTGATGCAGGAAGTGAGCACTGCTTCTCCCCCTAATGACTACACCTCACTCTATGCAGAAGTCATCAGGAAGCTGCAGAGTTTTGGCCTTGTCTACCTTGCAGAACCAGACACACTGGGCCTCTCAAGAGCTATTGGGATAGTGTCGGTGAAACAACAGGATCAGCTCTTGAGGGTGAGTGGGTGGGGGTTGCAAAGCTGGAAGATGGGATCTAGACCTGGCTCTACTGTAACCCAGTGTGCTTGTTAGGTTTTGTTAACTTGACACAAGACAGTATCATCTGGGAAGAGGGACGTCCAGTTGAGACATTATCTCCATCGGACTCGCCTGCAGGCAAGTCTGTGGGGGGCCTTTTATCGATTAATGATTGATGTTGGGGGACCCAGACCAGTGTAGGCAGTGCCAGCCCTGGGCAAATACTATTGTGTAGTATAAAAAAGTAAGCTGGATGAGCTATTAGAGCAGGCTAGTGAGCGGCAGTCTTCCATGGGCTCTGCTTCCGTTCCTGCCTCTGGGTTTCTGCCTTGAGTTCCTCAATGATTGACCATAACCTGTAGATAAACCTTTTTCTCTCCCTAGTTGCTTTTGGTCATGGTCTTTATCACAGCAACAGAAAGCAAACTAGAACATCCATGGTGGGATTTCCCAGGAGGCCACACCTACGAGGCAGGCTGCTGGCTTCCTCTCCCCTCCTCTAGGTACTCTGACTTTATTTCCGCTGTTTCGCCCAGGACTGTCACATCACTAACTTTAAAGGCACTTCCTCCAAGAAGTCTCCCCACCTCACCTAGCACAACCTCCCCTCCTCTGGTCACTCTTGCACAATACTCTGGGTGTTTTGTTCCCTCCTGTTTATATGACCTATTATAATATAAAGTATATCAGTAAAGTAGCTATTATCACCTTCAATCACCTTTTAACTTTTTTTTTTATTATTATTCATGTGCCATCTCTATCCACACATTATGAGTATCACACTAACAGCTGAGCCAACTGGGCAGCTGGTTCTCTCAATACATTTAAGTGTGCTCACTATGAAGGAGAGATCCAGGCTGGAGTGAGCTCAATTGCAACCTCAGGGTCCAGAATACTGCCTGGCTGCCCAGAGAAGCCGAGAGATGGGGCCCAGACCACCAGCTTACAGGCAATGGGATCATGGTTCAAGCCAAAGAACCCTGAGGCAAACACCCTTCACCATTTTGCCTACACTCTGCCAATCAGCAATATAAAAGGCCAAATCTTGGGCATTTCATGTGAGCTCCCTGAGCCTTCTCTTCCCTTACCCTTCCTTGTGGTTCTGATCAAGGCTGGTTACATGGAGAATAGACCAAAGACCATAGGCATGTTGGGGCTGGAAGGTGAGTTAGCATGGATGATTGGTTAGGGAAGGGTCCCCCAGGACTTCTCTTCAATGCCTGTGCAGCTTCAAGCAAGTGGCTCAGGCATCTGGCACACCCCGTGGTGGAGGCAAGCATGCATGCATGCTGGGAACAGCCGGCCGGCTGGCAGCGCCTACCTGGGATGTGAAAGTGCTTGGGAGCCTGGTAAGAGGTTGGAGTGGAGGACCTCACATCTAACTGGCTATGGTATGGAGAACTCCGGCCACTCTCAGGCCCTGGAGCATGCAGGCAGTGGTCCCCAGAAAGAACAGAAGCATCGAGAAAACAGGCATTATAAACAAGGTAGCACCGAAGGAAGCAGTGAGGCCAAGGCAGCAGAGGTGGGGTGGGCTGGATGTCCCAGTGTGCTCAGCTCCGGAGAGGAAGCAGCTTGTGCGTTCATGCACCATGTCGGCAGAAACAAGCTTGACCTTTCCTCTCATTTGACCCCCAAGTCTGAGTCGGCCAAGAAGATAGCTTTACCTGCTTCTCCTCCCACCCCGCCCCGCTTAGGCTCCTCCCTCAGTTTCCCCTTTTCTCCATTCCAACACTTGCGACTCCCTTTACCTCAGGGTGACTGTGTATACTTGAACTGGTTGAGTGGGACCTGGGCCCTCAGGTGAAAACCAGCCCCCCTCAACCTTGATGCTATGTGTTTCTTGCTGTGGGTGTAGAGGCTGAAGAGGAGACTGCCTCCCCAACCAGGGTCACTGGGCCGCCTGACATTCCCTCTCCTGGTAATCCCCTTCCCACATCCCTGCTGCTTCTCAGCATCACACACCCGTCTTAGGGACCCAGTCAGGCCCACTAGTCATCAGAGTGGCCATCGGCTCCCAGAAAGCCATGCTGCTATGGAAAGTGTCTATTGTCCCTGCAGCTCAGGGACACAAAGTGACCACATTGTCCCGACTCTTCATCTCTCTTTGGGGCTTCCTTTGCCTCACCTGAACGGTAGTAGTGATGAGGTGAACGGGAGAAGGTGGGAGACATGCCTTGCCGACTGTAGGTGGGGGAGTCGATGTATCCAGGGCTGGAGGCCCGTCTCTGCCGGAGGTCCAGGTTCTCATAGATGTCCTGGGGGAGGAGGTGGGACTGTGAGGAAGGCCTGTGGTGTGCAAGTCTTTTAGTAGGCAGCTGGGGCATGCTATGGAATCTGGAATTCTAGGAACTCAGGCTTGAGTCATACCACCTGAGGAGGGTGGGAGAGAGTTCCCAGGCCTTCATGCACCATTCCCAGCCCTTGGCTAGAACCCATGCGCAGTTTCTGGACTCTCACTAGGGATTCCGGGGACACAAAGGAGTCTGATAGGCACATGGGATTTTTTTCCCCAGCCACTCCCATCCTTCATGTCATTCCTTGGTTGGGGGAAACATTTTGGGTTGAGAGATCAGGCCCCTGTGGTGTAGGGGAGGGGTGACCAGGGAGCCCTTCTTGGTCATCATAAAGAAACACCACTTTTCATATATTTTTAAAAGCATATTGTATATCAGGTTAATTACCTGGGAGTAAGGAGATAACGTTCCCAGCGACTTTAAAAGCGAAGAATTTGAAGGCAGCCATGGAGGGAGCGAAGGTAGAGAGGAGGGCGAGAGGAAGGCACAGAACACGGTTAAATGGTAAAATGGTGATAAGGAGAGGGTCTGCAGCTGCCCTGGGGACCCTCTCCAGATGACACCTCACTTGGAATTCTAGACTGTCAGAACTGCTGGAAAGTGGTAGAAGGTCTGGGGATGATGATTCCCCCTTCCTAATAATAGTGAGAGAGCTCAGGGCCACGCTAGGCCTCTCAGGAAATGGCTAGTCTTGATCTGGACCCAGGTTCCCTCACTTCAAGCTCAGAGCTATGTTCTCAACTTCCCCCCATCTCTCTCCTGGCTCACATCTCCTTTGTGGTTCACGAAGACAAAGCCTAGGGGAGCAGCAGTATTCTAATTAAGGGCTAAGCAAGGACCAGGCCACTGCTGTTAATTGGGAGGCTCACATGATAAGGGGTATAGCAAGCTGGAGACTTAGTCCACTGAGCCGGGCTGCTGTTTTCAGCTGTGATCAGAGCCATGTTGGAATGTCTACTCAACATGGACCAGATTCTTAATTTCTAAGACAAGTAAGACATGCAGATTCTTCTGTGGAATCGCCTAACATTTACATGGTGACAGCTAATTTACATTTCTGAATGACACTGTGAGCGAACCCAAACCATCTGGGGGTTGGCTCTGATCCAGGGGTCCTGTTCTCGAGTTTCGGAATTGGAGTCTGCAAATACTTGATTCACGTTTCCAGGCCCATTTTAGGAGCCAGAACTCAGAGACTCTCAGCACTGGACTCTCCAACCAATGGAACCCAACCCCTGTTGGTTACCCTGTTGCTGTCCAAAGACACACGCTAGTGAGTGGTGGAGCTGGGGAAGGTACCTGGGAGCCTGCTCCCAGGCTAGGATCCTGCTGCACATTGTTATAACTCAAGGGCTTGCACATTGTTATAGCTCAAGGGTGAGAAGTCTCTTGGAACACGGCTGGTCAGGACCTATTCTGTGATAGCTATCTCTGCCTTCTCCAGAGAATTCTCCCTAGAATCTAGTAGCCATATAATGGTTTCTAAGTTGTCTGATGCTGCATCTTCATAAATACGTGTCCTGTTCTAAGCATGAGGGTCCTGTTCTGAGCATGAGGTTTTCAGTAAGGCTCAAAATGGAGAGAACATGTCTAAACAGGGTTTAGGAATGTAGCACTGTCCTTTGAGCCTGGTATGTATGGTATCAGAGACATGGGCTTGAGTATTAGCAAGATTATGCTGCTATAAGAAAAGCAGCAGCCCAAGTAATGAGTAGCTCTATGGTCTCAGCTTGCATGCTGGTCCAACAGGGCATAGTGGGGACTGGAAGAATGGAGAGCCTAGTCCTGTCGACAGGGGATGCTGCCACTCACCATTAGATGATGGAATACACACTTAATGTCTTATTTAAAGCCAGATTTTTGCATGAAAGCTCTTGGTGTTTACAACTTGGCTATAAATTCCAGATCAGAAGAGTCTGGGGGCCAATACTGTGGTGGCCAAGCTGTCTATAAGAAAGCTGGCTGGGGACCCTAGCAGCACCTTGGCTCTTTCCAGAGTCTCAGAGAGGGCAAGATGCAATACCTCTCCATAGCCACATCTCTCCAGCATCTCGTCGGAGGTGTATCTGGAATGAGGCTCGTAGGAAATGAGGTCAGGGCGTTGCACCTCGTAGATGGACTTAACCTTGGGGAGAGCTGCCAGGTCTTTGTAATTAAGGATCTCATTATCCACTTTAGCCTGGGGAAGAGGGAAATGGACAGGAAAGAAGAAGAAATATAAGAGGGAAAAGAGGAAAGAGAGAGAACAAAAAAAGGCACGAGAGGCCCAAGCATCTCCAGCTGCTACTAAAAACACTGTTAGGCATGAAGAGAAGAGCTGTAGATGTTAGAACAAGAATGGTCCCAAAGGTCACGTATTGAACAGTATTGTTTGTGAGGCCCCAGGCTTTACCAGAGTGGTCCCCGCTAAATACCACAATACCTCTATGAGGGAAGTATAAATGCTATTTTTTAGATGTGGGGCCCGAGGCTTTACCAGAATGGTCCCCCCTAAATACCACAAACTTCTCTGAAGGAAGTACATATACGATCTTTTAGATGTGGAAACTGAGGCACAAATGTCCCATAACTGGTGTCACAGACTGCAGTCTGAACTCCACTCCTGGATGATGACTGCTGCTAAACCACACAATGCAAAGATGTCCCTAGTGGCAGCCATCTTGGTAACTCCCTTTTGGGGACGAGCTTACGCTCGCCAATAACTTTCTCATACGGTAGATCCCCAAATAAACCCCTCTGATCCTGCTGTGACCGGTGCCGTTCTCCATGCCAGGGGCCTATTTTCTCTCATGTTCTCGATGGGACTCTGCAATGAGTGCAGCCTGTGACCACGGCAACTTGTCTTGACCTGGGGTTGAAGCATAATAGCTTATGGGCTCAACGGTTGTATGGCATGGATAACGCCCCGGAGTTAATTCCAGTACGACAAAAAAAAGAAAGGAAAATGTAACTTGTTTTCTGTGACAGCCATGTGGCAGTATTGACCCATATCAAAGTCACAGCAATAACTCTTCATATTTTCTCTTGTCCAAGGGAAGGAAGGGCAGGAAATAGTGCCATTGATGGGCATTGTCTGGGGTCAAAGAAGAAGCTGGATATGAATCTGAATGACTTTGCCATGGTGTCAAAGCCCACCTTGGCCTGGCAGGTTTGAGGATTATGTGTGGAGCCTTTCTCCTTGGGGTGAGTTCTTTGTTGTCCAATAACCCCACATTCTTGGTCTTGGCCCCTTTGCCCTGTGGACAGCCATGCTGCTTATCTCACTCCTCCCTGGCACTGCCAGCCACCTCCCTTGGCTTCCTTCTGTTATTCAGTATTTCTTCCTCCGGGAGGTCTTCTCTCAACTGGCTCTGGATGGACAGGTCTCTTCCTTCATCGGTAGCATCCTAAGGGCGCACAGAGCCTTTATCTCCTGGTCCGTGTCATAGTTACAATCTATGACCTCTATGTCCGGTGTTATGGGGGTACCAGATCTGTCCATCACCATCTCCCCAGGACAGAACACAGTACTTATCACCGAGAGAAAGCTCAGCATACACGGAATGAACACATGCATTACCACAGGACCTGAGGTCATCTTCTGCTTGTGTGAATGGTTCTGAAGATGGGAGCTTAGACACATGTAAGCGGTCTATTTTGTTTCTGGGCTTCTCACATGTTTAGAAAGGTCTCTTTTAGCTTTGTGGTGCCCCCCCTTTTTTTTGCATTTTGAAACTTCTCCCTTCTGCGTCTTTATCACACACCACTACCTATATACCAACATTATCCCATCTCTACCTGCCTCGCTGACCTTCTAGCTGCTGTCTTGCTTGGTCTCAGGGAAGGGATGGGGAAGGAGGCACCTGGAATTGATTTTAGAATGCAGGAAGGTTTCTTTCATCATTACACTGTCTCATGCTCCTTGAACTCTACACTGTCCCCGCGGCTCTTGGTTTATTAGACTGTGTGTCTGAGAACAAGGTCCACGTCCTCCCCACGCCTTTCTGTATCCTTAAGATCTGGTATGCCACCTAGAATAAGACAGGCACGGTCCAAATGGGCTTTCAAAACATTTCAGGTGCTGAGTCAGGGGTAAGCAAAGCCCCACAGCTGCTAGGAAGTGATACATACGCAGATGACTCGGTTAGGGGACCCAATGCTGGATCCAGGGGGTGAGATGGAAGTTTCAGATGTCCGTCGATGCTGTGGGAAAGATGAAGACAGAGGGGTGAGAAGCAGAAGTTCAGGCTTAGTAGGGAGAAAACAGGCAGAGAATGCAGCTCGTAGGGGACTATAGCGGTATTGAAGTGCTCTGGCTACCTCTGTCCCCACTCTGCCCCGTCAACCAGTGTCTGCATGTGAAGTTCCAGCAGCCTGGAACTTCAGGCTGCTGGACAGAATATGAATTTATTTTCTAGTCCTGGCATAAAACTTCATTTTGGGTTATCTCAGCCAATAATGTAATTATTTTTAATGAATAAAACTGCTTCGTTTTCATTCCTTGGTAGCTTAGTAAACAACGCAGAAGCAAACAGAAGATCACCTATTTGCACAATATGCCGACTCTTTGCAGTGCGCCCTTGGCAAACTGACATCAACTTAAGTGAAAAACCTTAACACCTCTGCACAGTGGCCACGGTGGATTACCAGCCTCCCAGCCCCCAACAGTGTGATGCTCTCTCTGGGCATCTCAGAGTGTAGCCATGTGTGGTAATGGGACAGTCCAGGTTGAATCAAGGACCACTGGGAAATAAATGTGATTTTAGAGATCTCAGATTCCCGATGTGCAAAAGGAAAACAGGTGTGCCGCAGGCCTGCTCAGTTTCTATCCATCTCGAAGCACTCTGAGTAGGGCTAGAGAATGGCTCTTTACCAAACCATGAGTGAGAACTAGAAGTGGATCTGGGAACATGAGCAAAGGTGGGAACATTCTGATGACACCACATCCCACAGTGATGAAGTGGAACGTTTGGTTTCAAGCCTCCTGATTAGCTGGAGGAGGGCTCTTGATTTGGTGCTAACACGTTTCCACAGCTGTCCCAACAACACTTAATTTCCCCCTTTGAATTAAAGAGTGTGTCAGGAACACTAGCTAGCATTTTTAAGACTTATTTTCAATGACTATTTCATTATCATTGAATTGATTTTGTTTCCAGCCAGTGTTACTCCTTCGTACGTGGCAACTTCAAGTTTCATTTTAAAATAAGTTCAGCTAAATGAAAAGGAGTTGAGTTGCTTTAAAGGAAAAAAAAAAAGGAATGGGTACTGATATAAAGAGGTAGCACACAGACGTAGCAAAAAATATCAGGGTTTTAAAGAAGAACTCAAGTTTGGGAAATTCTCCAGAGAGGAAATTGAGAAAAATAAGAGCTAGGTCTTCTTGTACTTTAAATGGGGCAGGCCTTAGAAAGTACAGGGCCAGGGATTCACATATGATCCAAAGAAATCACATATCAACAGGACCAGTTCTCTCATTAAATGGGTGAAAGGGCAAAGGAGAAGGGTTAATTAGCTGATCAGAAATTGTGCACCTGTGGTTTTTTTGTTGAGCAGATTTTAGCAAGTAACGTAAGAGACTTTTAAGGGGTCAAGTTGACAGCAGGGACGAGAATATAAAGGCATGTTAGAGCTCAAATGTTGCTCCCCCAATCCTAACACACACCTTAGGAGCCTATGTGCAGCATAAAGAAGCCAGGAAATCAAGCTCTCCCTGCAGTCTGGGTAACGCTCCCCCCCCCCCCCCTTCAGTACCAGGGACCCAGATTCACAGGCCTTTCTGGCATTTGTCAGAGCGAAGCAATTCTGAGGGACCAGGGTCTCAGCTGGTCTGCTGTGAGCCTGGGGACAACACTCTGCATCGGATGCCTGGCTGCATCATTGCTGTCAAATCACTCTCTGTAGACTCGATTTTTCTCACAGGCAAAGCAGAGATACAATTTCTTGCCCCATCTGCCACAGGGGGTTAAAGGAATCCAGCCAGAGCGGAGCTAAGAAGACATTCTGCAAACTGTCAATCACTGAGATGATAGTAACTATAATTATTAATAAATAACCCTAGGCTAGGGGAAAAAAAAGCATGGCCATAAGTGCCTCAGATTGGCTGCCATCTTGGCCAGCATTGGTACGGTTATAATCTCGCCCACCCTAGACACACTTAAAAATTTCCCATGCATCAAGTCCTTTATTGTTTTCAAGATTCTCTCATATACAAGATTTTATTGCACCATGAAGCAACTCTTCCCATTAGGGAGCCCGAAGACATGGACACACATTTGGGATCTGGTATGCTCTGCACTGAGGCGGAGCTTTCCCAACCTGTGGCGAAACGTAGCATGGAGGACCACACCTCTTACCTTGAGCTTCTTCTCTGCCCTGGCTGCCTGCTTGCAGATTGGGTGCCAAACCTCAGAACCTAAGGGGCCAGGAAAATGATCAAAGACTCAGACCTCTCAAAGCTACCAGTGACCAGAATCCCTACTTCACCTCAGTGTGACAGCATGTATACTCTACATGCATGCCAGTCAGGAGGACTTCTTTGTGTCTCATGGCTTTCTTAGCTCCCTGTTGTCTTGGAGAGCCACTGGTATGCCAATCTGACTACACATACACATTTCCAGGGTGTCTAAACCCTACTCATTTCTCGCAGTTCACATGGCATCCTTGTGAACTTCCTTACCTGTTGGCTGGAGGTGAGTTTTCCCTCCTCTGGGCTCCATTGTTCTCTGAGGTCTCTCCGCATAGACAGTCTTAAGTCACATTAGCGCATGAATTTGCCACCCTAAGTATCTCAACAGCACCTTCTGTTGAAAGGATTGAGCTTTATCCGTGGGTCTGTCTCCCACAGCATCTGCATAGAGCTTGCCGTTAGTGGAAGTCCATGGGTTTGCAGGGTGAAAAGATGACCAGACAACTAGTAGTGAGTGACACATAGCAGGTGGCCAATAAATATTTGTTGAATGGATGAATGGCAGCGGGGGTGAAAGAAAGTGACAAGCCATGGTTAACCTCAGCTTTCTTTTCTCTTCAAAGACTTAAGAGAGAATTAGGACTTATCAGAGCTATTGCATTTAAGGGGAGGAGGTGTCATGGTGTATATTCTGCTGGGGAGCATTGTCTTGACCTGATAATTCCTCAGAGACTCCAGCCCCGTCAAACTTAGTACACTCATGTTGCTAAGACCCATGTTTTATAATGGGTGGGAGTCCAGTTGGCTGGCTCCAAACCTTAGAGGCCAATTTGGAAAGGCATGAACAACAGGTGGTTGGTCACATGCTGCAAAGCCTCGAATATTGCACATTCCCCAAAGAAGGGACAGGTGTCCTGGATTAGAAGGGAAAAAATAGGAACATATTATCCCCCCTGGAGCCACCCCTCTGGTAACCAGCTCGAAAAGGAAAGGGGCCAGCAAATGGCTCCATTCCTGAGCACCCAGATGGCATTTGTTTGTCTGACTTTGTTTCTAGGTTATGCTTTCCAGGCTGTTGCCTGGAGCCCCTAAGACTGAAATATCAGTGAGAGCACAGGGGTGTGGCGTGAATCAGATAACCAGACCTGAAGGAGAGGAGAGAGAATCAGTTCCAAATCTGGAGTCCAAAGGTCTCTTCTCTACTCAGCCCCTAATAGAGCCCCCCTTTCTCTCTGGGTCCAGTTTCTTCATCTGAATAAACACTAAGATAACATGTGGTCTTAGAGATTATTTTCATTTCCAAAATTCTTATTCTAGGGCTGGTTTTGTCTTTTGTGGGACAAGAACCCCCCACTTCTTATCGCATGGTATTCTCAGATGTTTTTAATTAGTCAAGAGGAGTTTAGTTCTGTCTGGCAACTAAAGTAAAATGCAATGGTTATTAGAGTCCAGTAGAGGGACTCTGGGTCTGAGGCTCAGAGCCAGTGATCACAGGGTGTGTCTGCTCTCAAGCAAGCTGTGGGTTGTGAGCTTTCCTTCTGGGAGTTTAAATTACAGAGAACATTTCCGGTTCCTCTCTGAGTTGCTCCTGAGTCCACCAGGAGTTGTTTACCACTGTGGCTATGGCAGGAAACACATGTTCCAGGTCACTGTAGGAAATGCTTGAGGTGGACATGAAGGTCTGATGAGGTCATGAAATTGAGTGGAAGACCAATGGGAAAGGTGAATCAGGCAGAAGTCCAGGCTGGGGGGAATGACAGAAATGTGTGGGTTCAGACTAAACTGTCTCTCTTACTCCACAACATTGACATATCTGATCGGAAATAAAACGGAGCCACACATGGCTGTTTGCTTTACTCTGCATACAAGAAAGCATGTTTATCTACGAACTGAGAGGGAAGGGAAGACTCAAAAGACAGGAGGAAGATGTAATTAAAAATGAAAAAGTTGCCGGGCGGTGGTGGCGCACGCCTTTAATCCCAGCACTCGGGAGGCAGAGCCAGGCGGATCTCTGTGAGTTCGAGGCCAGCCTGGGCTACCAAGTGAGTCCCAGGAAAGGCGCAAAGCTACATAGAGAAACCCTGTCTCGAAAAACAAAACAAAACAAAACAAAAAAAAAAATGAAAAAGTTGCCGGAGTTGCCAGAATATCATATATAGAAAAGCAAGTAATAAAAAGGGGGGGCGGGGATTGCTGGTAGCTAGCAATAAACTCAGATAAACACAAGAAAAAGTGTTTTTTTTTTCCCATGAAAGCTTGTATGAAATTATGGTCTCCTGAGCTTTTATATCCCTGGTTATCAGATCAATAGCATGGCCTCAACAGAAAGAAAACACCTAGTATGCTGGCTAGTTTGGGGACGATTTGACACAGACTGGAGTCATTTTGGAAGAGGGAACCTCAATTGAGAAAATGTCTTCATGGGATCAGGCTGTGAGTGGAATCCTATAGGGCATTTTCTTGATCGGTGATTGATGTGAGAGACAGCCCAACCCATTGTGGGTGGTGCCATCCCTGGGCTAGTGGTCCTGGGTTCTATAAGCAGGTTGAACAAGCCAGTAAGAAGCACCCCTCATCAGCTCCTGGCTCCATACTACCGTGTTTGAGTTCCTGCCCTCACTGCTTTTGATGATGAACGGTTTTATGGAACTGTGAGTGAAATAAACCCTTTTCCTCCCCAAGTTGCTTTTGGTCAAGGTGTTTTACCACAGCAACAGCAACCCTAACTAAGACATGTGGGAAGAACATGATTATCTCCCCCACCCCCCAACACAGTGCTTGGCCCATGTAAATGACTGGTTGGATCCTACCTTGGTATTTTCACAGTAATAGTGTGAAAGGCACCCGGAGGAGGGTGGTAATCAGAGCAGGGAGGGCAATAAAAATTAGTCCCTAAGGCAGCATCTTCACCCTGGGAGAGAAGGTGGAACGGGAGGCTGAACCATGTCTGTGTGCATTTCAGTGGTCTCCGAGGGAAGAGGCTTTTTATTAGATTTGCAACAAGAACTTAGGGCGAACATTCCAGGGAAGGAAAACCAACTTTCATGAATTGAGTGTTCTTGCTCACTTGCTAATGAGCTCCCGTCCTCCACAAATTTTCAAATATACACCAGATAGGAATGTGCTCAGCATCAGTATTGAGTAAGGGACTCATCATATTGTCAATCACACTGACAGATTTTTTTTTTTTTTTTTTTTTTTTTGGGTTTTCGAGACAGGGTTTCTCTGTGTAGCTTTGCGCCTGTCCTGGAACTCACTTGGTAGCCCAGGCTGGCCTCGAACTCACAGAGATCCGCCTGGCTCTGCCTCCCGAGTGCTGGGATTAAAGGCGTGCGCCACCACCGCCCGGCACACTGACAGATTTTTAAACAACCATCTCACTCCTCGAAGATCTTGTTTCTACATTAATAGTTTTTTTCTATATTCATAAAATAAGCATTTGACCTGTCCAATGTTCCTATGAGAATGCAAATTCTATGAAGAGAGATTCCTATCTATGTGTCTACAAGGACCAAAGAGTCTCAGCAAATGCTTGCTGAGTGAATGACTAGAGAAACATGGGCTGACGAGATGATTCAGCCTGTAAAGACAATTGCCACCAAACCCGTTGACCTGAGTCTGATCCTCAGGACCTACGTGGTAGGAGAGAACCAGCTCTGACAAGTTGTCCTCTGACTACGTGTGCATTGTGGGGAGTCCACACACACACACACACACACACACACACACACACACACACACACACACACACACAGCTAAATCAACACAACAACAACAATAATAAAGCTTTCAAAAAGAAGCAAAATATTTGATATTAGGGCAGCTGGATTCTCTAAGCTGGAGATTTGGGCAAACAGAGGAAGCCAGCCTCTGATTTTGACAGCTACAATTCTAGACTAGGTAGGGGTTGTTCAAGGGATGACCTGTGTGGAGAACTATTCTGATAACCTGGTGTAGATTCTTAGGTCCCCATGCTGAGCCTCTGATACCAATTTCTTGGAGGTGGGGCTGAGAATCAGACCCGACAGCTCTCCAGGTGACTTTGTGGCTCTAAAGATGAGAGCCAGATGGTTAAATACAACACAGCACTCCAAGTTAATTTTTAAGAATGCTATGGAACAGGGAAACTAGTGGTCCAAGACAGAACTCTAACATCTTACAAGAATGGGACATGTTTTGTTTGGACTCCTGACACAACAAGTCACTCTTTCTCATTCTCTGAGACTGTCACCCCCAGTTCCAGGTTCTGTGGTCGAAACTTATTGTGAAGGTTATAGGACAATCAGCTGACTAGAGCTAGAAACCCAAATCCAGCAAATATCAGGCCTGCTTCAATGCTCAGCAGAACCAGCAGGACTAGGTAAGCACACCCCAGACCTGCAACATCTGGGGCTGACAGGATGCTAGGATCCCACCCTCCTCTCTGCTGGACCTTGACATTCATTTTGCCAGTGCCTCTTTGAAAATGTCAGAGCTGGATCTGGTGTGGTTGTCTTGCCGAATGCCCAGTGAGTCCGAAGTACTGGGTCAGCACTGTGTCAACATTTTCGAATCTGAATGTTTTTAGACTCTGTGGGTTGCCATAATCCTCCCAGTATCTAACTCACAGCCCTTCTCACTTGGTGATGAAGGTGACTGAGTTTCAGGTTTCTGATTCGGCAGGGAATTCTGCCTCAACAGGTTTCTTCTCCCGATTGCTCATGACCACAGCAGGGTGAGGTTGCTCGGCATTCTGCCTCCATGGCAGCAGCACTGCCTCTGTGACATGACCCAGCAACGACCTTGGAGTTGCTCCGTTAATAACAACCCTATCCAGGGCCAGAGAGACGGCTCTGTGGCTAAGAGCACTTGCTGCTCTACCGGAGGACCCGAATTTGGTTCCTAGAGCCCACACAGTCAGTTCATCGCCATAACTCCAGCTTCAGGAGATCAGCTGGCCTTCTCAGACATTCATACTCATGTGCACATACCCACATGCAGACATACACTGTAGAGGGGAAGTCTGTAGACACAAAGCACATTAGTGGATACCAGACGCTTGTAGTAGGTGTGAGCGAGTAGACAACTGCTCACAGGGGATTTCTTTTGGGGTGAGATAGAGACACACGGATGATGGCTGTACAGCACTGTGAATGGACCAAAATCTTCCTAAGTATATATTTTAAGATGGTTGCTTAGATGTTATGTGAATTTTTATCTCAAGAGAAAGGAAAACCCCTACCCATAACCGAGAGGAGGTGGACTGCTTCTGCAGACTACAGGGCACTTCACTCCTTCTCTTTCCCTGAGGGTGCAGAGTCTGTAGAAGGGGACAAGCAAGCTCTCCCTGGGCTTTAGTGTACAGCACTATCACCAATGCCATCATCATCTCGGATGTCAGGGGTCTTCCCCAGGCATCGGGCACTGGATGCATTCTTTAATGCGATATCCCATGAGGCTTGAGTCCTGGTTATGCTGCTTGAGGTTTCGCTGGTTGCACTGTCCAGAGCAACTCAGTTCTGCTCTGTGCCTTTGTTCCCCATCTACAGATTGATAATGTCAACCTTGTAGGTTTGTTATAAGGATTAATGAACACATACACATACATATACACATATATATATATACACACACACACATACAGAGAGAGAGAGAGAGAGAGAGAGAGAGAGAGAGAGAGAGAGAGAGAGAGAGAGAGAGAGAGAGAGAGAGAACACTTTGGGATATCATCTGCTTATAGTAGGTATTATGCATAAATTTTTATTGTTGTTAATATTATCTCCTCTCTCCCATGCAAACATCATGTGCTAGGGGCTAACTAGTTTGGGTAAGCTGAAAGGACTTAGAGAGAGACTGGAGGAGGAGGTTTATTCCTTGACTCTCAGGAGCAAGGCCTGGGTAAGCCAGAGGACAGCAGTTGAGAGGCTGCAGGGTGTTGTGAAAACAGTTTGTTTTGGAGGCAAGCTCTTAATGACAAGAAGCAAACACCTCCATGACTCCAGGAAGTCCCTAAAACTGATCAGATTTAACACATTTCTCTCTCCCCAAGCTTATATAATCAGTAAGGGCTGCTGGAAGACACTCATAGACAAGCCAAGTTTCCCGGAAGAGGCTCAGGCCAACAGAGCCACCGGGAAGACACTGCCTGTAGACTGTGCAGTTTGCTTCAGGGTCCCAGTTTTTGTGAGCTGTCACTCATGCTGGGGTGGCTTTTGGTGATGCAGCTGTCTTTGAGTCATGTCTACTATTGTGAGTAACCGCTCATCCACACTCCTGTAAGTAACCCCAATAAAGCTCATTGGTATGGTGATATTTTATTTGTATTAAAATGTTATTTGTATGTTAATAAATAAAGTTGCCCGGGGGTCAGAGCTATTAGCAAGCCATAGGAAAGCAGGGCAGTGGTGGCGTACACTTGTAATTCCAGCACTTGGTAGGCAGAGCTGGGTAAGTCTCTGTGTGTTCAGGGATACAGCCATTATTGGATACACATGCCTTTAATCTTAATACCAATCATGGAAAACCTGGAGGCCTATACAGACAGACCGTGAGGAGGCGGTCATGTGGTTGGGTTTACAACCAATGAGAAGGCAGGACAGGAACTCTATATAAAGACTTTAACACAGGGGTAGCTCTGGTTCGGAGAAGTAGGACCACCGCAGGAGGAAGGGTAAGGTTTTAGCTCTTAGCTCTGACCTCTTGGCTTTCTTCTTTGCATTGGTTCTGTGTTTCTTATTTAATAAGAAGGTTGGATACATCTACACATTGGTTCAGCAACTTGTACTTTTGTGGTATCCATACTTCAGTCTGTCTTCAGTTCCCTATCTGGGGTGAGTATATGTCTGCTTCTGTCTCCCCCCCAAACAAGTAGAAGGACACAAAGACAAATGGCTGGCTATACAGGTGACGTTTCTGAACAGAAGCCTGGTGTGGCTGCCACTGCTCCCTCTTGGCACGAGGAAGCAGTCTTGAGGCTTGCTCTACCAAGAGGCAGAGGGAGAAAAATGTCTGGAAACCACAAACCTGGTTATCATGGACGGCATCAAGCAGGAAGGGACAAAGAACAAAGCAGGATTGAGGGTCCAGTAATTCAGGGGACATGGACAGTAATGAGAATGATCTGAATGCTTAGGATATGCCAAGCAATTGGTATTCACATTTTCCATTATTATTATTAGTTTTTTTCTTGTGAGACTTTATTGATGCTATGAGAAGCCTATGAGGAGGAGACTTTGAGCATGAGGTGGGTCCAAGGGGTACATGGTATAGGCAGGGCAAAAAACATTTATTATTTTTTTTATGTGCATGAGTACTTTGCTTGCATGTATGTATGTGTACCATGTGTATGCATGGTACATATGAAGGCCAAAAGAGGGCACTGGGTCCCTTGAAAATGGAATTACAGATGGTTGTGAGCCATCATGTGGGAGCTGGGAATCAAATCCTCTGTAAGGACAACAAGTGCTGTTAACCACTGAGCCATCTCTCTAGCCCCTATTACTATTACTATTACTATTACTATTATTATTATTGTGTGTGTGTGTGTGTGTATGGTATGTGGGGCGTGCATGTAAGTATGTGTGTGTGCATGGGTCCACTCAGGGGCCAGATAAGGAAGTTAGGTATCTTCCTTTGTCACTCTCTGTCTCACTCCTTTGAGACAGGGTCTCTCACTGAATGAGAAGCTTACTGTGTAAGTGCGGTTGGCTGGCCAGCAAGCTCCTGAGTTCTGTTCCCCAACCATGGCAGGCTTTTAATGTGGATGCTGGGGATTCAAATTCAGATGCTTGCACAGGAAATTCTCTTAGCCAATGAGCTATCTCCTCTCCTCTCCCCAACATTATTATAACACATTTAGAGCGTGCCTGGGCCTGACCTCAGGCTACATACTCAAGGGCCCCTTGACAACATCAGTGTCTAAATAAAAAACAATAATGATAATATAAAGGTAGTTAGCACTGAGAAAATATGCAGAACCCAATTTAAGCTTTCCTTTGTGTCTGTCTTTTTTTTAATTTAATTCAATTTAAAAAAATTTTTTTTAAAGACAAGATCTTACTATTTAGCCCAAGGTAGCCTTGAATTCATGATTTGCCTGCCTCAGCCTTTTAAGCGTTCTTTGCCTCCTTTCTCCCCCTTTTTTGTGGGTATGTGTGTGGGGTGTGTATGTTGGGGGGGCGTGCATGTGAGTGTGTGGGTATGCACACCCATGTGTGCACATGTAGAGGCCAGAAGAGGATATTGGATATCTTCTATCTTCTCTGCCTTATTCCCTTGAGACAGACAGCATCTCTCACTATTTCAGCTAGGGTGGCAGTGAGCTCCAGGGATCTGCCTGTCTTTACTCTCTTATGCTGGGGTTACAGGCACATGCACCTGTCTGACTTTTGATATGGGTGCTGGGAATTCCAACTCAGGTCCTCAGGCCTGCATAGCAAGTGCTCTTATCCACCGAGTTATCTCCTGGCCTCCTCAGCGTGCTCTTAACGTCACGATGGTAATATTGACACAACCCAGCACTGAAGAATGTGTTGCACCCTAGGGCACAGCCACCCCGAGGGGTTCGTCATGAGCTCCGACTGGCAAAGCTAGCAGTACCTGGCTGTGCACTAAGCCCACACCCTCTAGTTACTCCTCATAGCAGATCCGGGTGGTGGTGAAGCCGAGGTCCCAGGAACTTGGGCGTCTTAGCCGTCTGTTCACCTTTATCTTTCCAGCCTGGCATGGGCCTGGCATTTGCCCACGTGAGGTCATCAGAACCTCCCTGGGACTCCTCTGCTGAGCTCAGATGGGAACAGCACTTCTCTGCACAGCTGCTGGCTAGAGGCTGGCTACATCTTCCCTCCCACCACATGGCTCCATGCCCAGAGCTGGAGAGCATGAGGCCACTGCAAAAAGATGCAGAGAGGAGATTGGCCTGGCGACACTCAAGGGCCCCTCAATGAGGCTGCTTCTAGATGCTTCTTGGTCCTGTCAGCCTATCAATCACTCCCCTTCTGCCCACAGTGGCTGGAGTTGAGTTTCTGCCACCTGAAAAGTCCAGACTAATAAAACCTCTCCTTAAACTCAGACTTGAGTATCTGACACATTCCTGACTTGCCCCGAAGGCAATTTTGTTTCTTAGAACACAGAGGAAGCAACCGGAGAAATTGCTGCTCTGGACCTGATTTCGACCAACACGAACAAATTGGCTGTGAAGCAGATGTGACATGTAACTGGTGAGAAAATGGCCACATCACTTTGAGTTTGTGGTGACCTGATCCGAACAAGCTGGAAACAGACTTTGGACATACAAGCCTCAGATACAACACTGTAATGGTTTCTGTGATTCAAGATGTTAGGTAACCCTTAAAATCTTGAAGAGAGAGAGAGAAAAAAAAGAGGCAGCTCATCAAAAATTAAAATATACTCTATTGAAAAGGGAATGTGCTTAGTACAGGCAGACTTGAGGAAATCGCAATTTAGTAAAAGAATAAGATGTTTGAAAAATCTAAAATTATATAGCAGGATTGGGGAAACATAAGTTTTAAAGTTTTTAAGCACAACCCCTACAACCTAAACTGTCACTAGAGAGATCCCACTGAAAGTAATAACTTTGATGTGCGGAAATGGTAGCAACCCATTGGGCAACTGTGCTTCACCAAGCATGGCTGCAGAGGATTGGAAGATCAAGAATGTGGGCTGGTATGCCATCCCCTGCGACAACTGCAGGCCCTCAGTGGGACAGCTACCGGTCTGGTGCACCTGTCATAGTAATCGGTCAGGAAAAGGAGGCCTTTGCACCTCCAGCTCTGCCAGGACGTGCCTCCCACTAGCAGGTCTTTGTATCATCTGAACTAAAAAGAATGTGGTCTGAAATAGCCTCGGCTCTACAGAGAAGGCTTGACATAACCCTCCACAGCAGCCCCGGGATCTGTGGGGTTTGCGTTAACACAGAACGGAGGCTCTTCACTTTATTTTTGGGTTACGGCTTTGCTCAAAATCCGGTGAAAGACACAGACCTTCTTTCTAGAGGAACTTCTGCAAGTGAAATCTGGCAAGCAATTCCAGGAGGTTCACAGTGTTCAGAAAGCCTGCTGTGAACCTCCAGGTAAGAGTTTGGTAAGAGAGGGTCTGAGGAGATGCCTCATCTGGTAAAGCGCTTGCTGTGTTAACAGGACCTGAGTTCCATCCCCAGAACCCGTGTTAAAAATCCCAGTGTGGTGGCAAAAGGCTGATTCCTGGAGCTCGATGGCCTGGCACCTTCCCTTACTTGGCCGGTTCTAGGCCTGTGAGAGACCCCGACTCGAAACCCATTGTGGGGGCTAGGGAGATGGCACAGCAGGAAACAAACCCAACAGCCTGACTTCGTTACCTGGAATCCCCATTAAAAAAAACAGGTGGATGCACTCAGTGCGCACATCTGCAATCCCAAGACTCCTAAGGTGGAATGGGAAGTGGAGACAGGAGAATCACCTAGACGTTTACGGCCCCGCTAACCTGGAGCATACATCGAAGTTCATAGAAAAGAGGCCCTGCCTCAACAAGGAGAGAACCAGTTCCTGAAATCCGTCCTTTGAGCTCCGTAAACAGTGTTGCTCAGTTGCTTCTCTCCTCTCACTGACAAAACAAGCTGGATAGTGTCTGAGGAAGGTCATTGGGGGCTGTTTTCTAGCACACACACACACACACACACACACACACACACACACACACACTTACTTTTGTAACAGGTAAAGCAAAATGCTTTGAAGAAACCCTAGTAGACACACTAATCAAGTGTTGTAAATTCCCTAATCCCGAGTCCTTCCAGAAAATGACAATGTAAATGTTTTTAGATCACCTCGTTAGAACAGATCAGAGCCCTTCCAACACCTTCCCGTTGTCTCCAAACTCTCCCTTTCCACAGCTTGCTAGTGACATCTCCACTTCAATGGACAGAATTAGGCAGAGCCCTGAAGACTCAGTACCGTACTGGACAGCATGTGTGCTGAAACCGTGGGTAGACCCATGATGATCACTGTTTCTCGTGTGTAACCCTGGCAGGACTCATACTTTGCTACAGCACTTTCGTAAGCAGTGTAGGGTCTGTCCCAGGATTTCAAAATGAATTCATCGACTAGGCAGATGGTAAGAGCTGACCTTGTGCATCCCAGTGTTCACTGCCTCAGATCCATGCAATGGGGAAGGGTGGGGCCCATGGTGCAGCTGGAAGACTGGAAGCAGACCACACTCCGTTTTCTTCGACGGAGGCATATTTAGGAGGAGAGTGCGTGTACCACATTTAGAGTCCAGCACAAAGCCCACATCTGCAGCGACTTTGGCCTTTGTGACTTTTAAGTTCTGCTCTGAACTTGAAGTATTTCAGCTTTTATTCTGCTGCACTAAAACCAGTGACCTAATTTCCTGGGGAAGCCCAAATGAAGGGTTTGGATAACAAACAGATTAGAAAGTCTGGCCTCTTTATGGAAACAGATGAAAGACAGAATGCGCAACAGAACTTAAAACAAAGAAAAGGAAACAGGCCGCAGTCTCCCGGGGGCCTCAGAAGTCGCCCGGACAGACGTCTCCCAAGTAGAGCCCATCAGAAAGCCATGCCACCATGAGTAAAACACAAAGTAGTGAACCAAAGATACACCAGGGGTCATCTACCAGAACCGGCCTGTCCTGCTACACAACCCCGAAGCTGGGTCCATAACGTGGGCCCTAATGGTCTGTGTCTCTGGCCCGCTCACCTCTACACCTTGCTGCAAGGGCTCTCAGCACCTTCCAGTTCCTTCTGTCCCCCAGTGTTCCTGAGGTGTACGTCTGTCCTTTTTGCACCATGTGTATGGGCTGTCTCAGTTTCCCTACCGCGGGATGCTTCCTTCTACCTGGAGACTTTGCACCTCCTCCACCACCTCCCTCTCCTCTTCATTACCCCTCCCCGCTACTTATGCTCAGGATCCTGGCATGAAATGTCCTTTCTTCACCTCTCCTTGCTTCTTAGCCTTCTGATACATTCCCGTTGTCCCCAAACTTTCTCCTCAGAGCGCTTTTCCCACTTTGTTATTGATACTGTTGCTTCTGTTTGATTAATGCCAGTCTCTCCTTTCTGACAGTAAACTCCATCAGGGCACCGAGCATGCCTGCCTTGCTCATCTCCAAGCGGAGTACTTGGCATGCTCCTTCTGGAGTCATGTGACCGGAGTGCTTGGTATGCAATAGAGAGCCTGGAGTCGTGTGACCTTCACTGGACTGGGTCAATGAGAGGTTGATACCAGCCTCACTTGACAAGGGAAGGAAGAGACCCAGAGAGGGAGTCACTCCTCAAGATCACAACTCATTAGTGGAAGAGCTGGCACTTGAACTCAGGACTATCAGCTCTCTGCTGGCTCATCCCACTCCTGTACTGCCATTTCTTGAGTCCTGGTGCTATTACTCTGTGAGGGTATTCTAGGCTCAGCTCCCGGTGGTAACTGAAACTCCTGCTGGCTGCCACCCACACATGCCACCCATAACCAGAATCATTACGACTCTAGCGTCCATGGCCCAAGCCCCCTCATTCCAGATCACTCAGCATCCCTTGAGGCAGGTCCTCTCGTACTCTGCAATTACTCCCACTCTCCTAGGAGCCAGAAGGGTAGGGATGGGGATAATTAATGAGAAGGTGACAGCTCTTCTTCACTACCAAGAATATCTCCCACCTCCTGGAGGCATTTCTGCCCTGAGTTCTATGGTACATTTTCTCTCACAATCACCGAGCTGTTGGCTTGACTTCATCACTTAACTCCTTCAGCATCGGTGGGAAGTTGGGTCATCAAAGTTCCTAACTCATGGCTGGGAACTCCCTCAGGGCAAGGCCTTTGTCTCTGTTGCTCCTTCCTGCCTCTCCAGCTGTTAGAACACTACTGGACCCATGCGAGGCCTCAGTAGATATAGAAGTGAACAAAGAGAGGGCTTTCTTTGATCCGAAATTTACAACACTTGAATCTTACAGGGGCCGCTTGAAGTCTATCACACAGGCTAGACAGACAATCAAGGTCCAGAGAGGTAAGGGGTTTGTCGAAGGTAAACAGGTTAGTAAGCAATGGTACCAGGACTCAGTCGGAAGCAGTCTAGGCCCAGGTAGCAAAGGGGAAAGATGAGGATTTGGAATTTGAGCAGGAAGGTGAAGATGCTGATTGCTCAGCGGTTCATGGATGGGAATGTGGGTGCGAGGGCAGGTTCAACCCCAGGAGGCTGAGAAGGTGAAAGGAACACTGCTTTGTAGCAGATGTTCAAGTGCAAACTTCACATCCTGGCAGTGGCTGGCTCGCTAAGACTTGTAACACAGGGTCCTGATGCAGGAATCGCTCAGGATCGTGGGGGGTGCTGGTGCTCATGGGGAGCCACGGGGAGACCTGGGTATCAGTCAGGGTCTAAGTCATGTGGGGGAAGTGGAGAGAGCCGGGAGGGAATCTCAGGCCAGGTTCTTCTTTCCCTGCATACTGGTTCACAAAGGCCTCTGCCTTTCTCTGGATGTATCCCCTCCCTCATCTATATCATGAGGGCCGTGGCTTTACAGTTTAAAGCCACACCTTTCCCCCTCTAACACCTGAATGATGCTTCAAGGAAACAGGTCCAGAGTCCCAGAATGTTTGAAACAGCCTCTCCATTTAGTCCCACATAGGAACCTCTGCCTAGCACCCCTAGTTTCTATTGAATAGCTCTGGGCCAGCAGGTCTCAGCTGAGGATGATTTTGCCCTCTTCCCTATACCCTAGGATATTAGGCAATATCTGAGACATTTTTGATTGTCATAACGGGGAGTGCACATTACTGGCACCTTGCGGGTGTAGAGCAGGGGTGGTACTAAATACTCTACAGTGTGCACGACCATTCTTACACCAAAGAGTTATCTAGCCCTAGATCTCAACAGTGTTGAGGTTCAGAAACTCAGCTGTAGGGACAGAGGGCAAAGTACAGTTTGAGCATCTGTGGTAAGGACAAAATTCCAAAGAAGACCACTGGCCTCTGGACTCAGGATTATTTTCTGGGGGAACCTTGAAGGACTCCCACTTGTCACCAAGAGCCCATGTGAGCCTTCTCAGCAAGGCTAATCATAGTGACTCAGTCAATACCCTAGGTATTCTCAGTATCATTCAGAATTGAACCTCTTCCTTTTGGAGTCCCCACAGCCTCTCGTACTTTGCTTGGACTTGGCTCTCCCTGGTTTGTCTAAGAGTTGTTGGCCTTCTCCTTGCCTCTCAGCCTTACCACTGGCCCCACTGAACCCACCACTCTCATGTAACAACATTAGGAGGAGGGGGCTTTGGGGAAGTGACTACATCATGGGAGCAGAATGGGTATGACTGAGATCAATACCCTCATGAAACAGGCCTCAGGGGACCCGCCTTGACCCTCCCACCATGTCAGGATCCAGCAAGAAGGTGGCATCGGTGTGAAAGTATGCCATCACCAAGACAATTAACCTGTAGGCACCTTGATCTTGGACTTGCCAGCCCCCAGAACTCCAAGCAATAATACATTGCTAGCATTTATGAGCCACCATCTATGTTAGTTCGTTTACAGCTGAACAGACGGAGGTATCAGCGGTTATGTTTGGAATCTCAAATGTCTACCACAGGCTCATGGTGGGAATGCTCGTTTCTCAGCCGGGTGCCGTGGGAGGCGGAGGCACCTTTAAGAGGTGGGGCCTGGTGGGCAAAAGTAGATCACTACAAGCGGGCCTTTGAAAGTTCTAGCCTGCACCCTGGTTCAGGCCTCGCTGGCTCCCTGCTTCCCCGTTCACCATGATAGAAATAGCATACATCACAAGGTCCACTGCTATGACCCCTTCCTTGCCATGACGGACTGAAAGCCCTTTGAGCAAAACGAAATCTTTCTCTCTTGAAGTTGCTCTTGTCAAGTGTATTGGTGACAGGGCTATAAAGAGAAATGAGCACACCAGTTAACTGCCGCTCACCAGGAGCTCTGCTCTTGGCCCTTCTGTAGGGGACCTTCCCTGGCACGCCTCCCACCGTACCCTCCCCTTAATGTCATTTGTCATGACTGACAGTCAGTCATGTGATTACTGAGTAACCCCTAGTTCCTGCCTTGGCCTGTAGGGTTGTGATGAGACAGAGCTTTCACGTCAGGGGCCCCAGAAGTAATTGCTAACGTGAAGTCGGTTTGGCAGCGTAGGTAGTTCAAGTCCAGAAACAAGGTTTGGTGCCTTGGTGAGAAGGCCCCAAATGAGAAGCTGAAGTGATTTTTATCCAGTCAGTGGGATGGGAGGGGCCTGAAAGGCCTTTCAGAAGAGCAGAGCCAAGAGCACTGTGACGTGCTGGGATGAGGGGCTGGACAAAGGGCAGATGGATGAGTGGAATCTGAAGATAACTGGGTGGCTGAGACAGGAATCCTGGGACAGAAGGGCTAGCTCTGGGAGGGCTTTCACCCTGGGAGCCCTGAGCAATGATCTCCTATGACGATCTGAGATGTGGGGAGTTGCAATGGAGTGGAACAGACCAGGTAGAAACCGTGTGGACTCAGTAGCCTGGGCATCCCCGCCCTGAGGTTCGCTGACTCCTTGGCCTTGTACAGCTCAACCTCCCACCCCCAGGTGGAGCCAGAGGAATTTGCTGAGAGTATTGCCAGGGAAGCAGGCCAGTGCAGCAGCCGGTGGAGGCACACGGGGATGGAAGGCAGATTACTTGTCACTTCATATTAGTCACTCGGGCAACTTTCCCCATCCACCCAGAGAGGAGAGAATTAATTGCAATCTTGAAGACAAGCCAACAGGAACAATAACACCGCAATGGAACGGGGTTATCTCCTTCCCAGCCATGAGCCTATCAGAACGCCTTCGAGGGTCAGATTTGCTTACCTGTGAGATACATCTCCTCCCCTTCGGTGAACATCTGGTGGCAGCGCACACATCTGGCACAGGTGGGGTGGTAGTGTTTCCCTCCTGCCTGTGGGAATCAGGATATGAAGCAGAACATCACAACTGAGGCTACTGTCCAGTAGGGGCTGGTGGGTGAACACTTCCTGGGTACACTGGTGGTGTTGGTGTCTCTCTCCATGGCCCTGTTGTTGGTGAGGAGGTTTGCCAGGGGGCATCCACAACTATATGAGAGTCCATCCAGAGAGCTTGGGTCCATCCAGGACCTTCATGGGTCCTGGTGGAAGCTCAGGGGATTTCCCTGGATATGTGCAGGGCAATCAGAGGTCACCATTCCTCATCTCCTCATTGCCCACAAGGAAATGTTGTTTTGAGGGTGGTTAGCCTGTTCCCAAGTATGGGGGGCCCTAACACTAGTGAAAATGAAGGTGACTGTAAGTGTGAGTATATGAACTTGAGATTTCATAACATTGTCCCAGGATAATGAAAGAGAAGAGGGGAGAGGAGGGGAGGGGAGGGGAGGGGAGGAGAGAGATCCTTTTCAACCCTGTTTGAATTCTGACTTCACCAAGGAAGATACACCAGTTTCGAGCCCATGCATCTGCAGCATTACTGAAAACACACTCATCTAAGAATGAGAACAAGCATGAGGCTCAGAGTCTGCACTAACAAGAAAATTTGGCTAGAATGAGACTCCTTTTGGGTTGTCTTCAATTGGCAAATGACTCTGTGTTTCCTGTTACGTTGTAGCAGTTGTCTGTTAAGTGAGTCAACTTACAGACAGATTAAAGTATTAGGTAAGACTGAGTGTTCAAGGTTTACAAACACGGCAAAATTTATGAGAAAAGCTTAAGAAGGCCAGATTTTTTTTTTTTTTTTTTTTTTTTTTTTTGGTTTTTCGAGACAGGGTTTCTCTGTGTAGCTTTGCGCCTTTCCTGGAACTCGCTTTGGAGACCAGGCTGGCCTCGAACTCACAGAGATCCGCCTGGCTCTGCCTCCCGAGTGCTGGGATTAAAGGCGTGCGCCACCACCGCCCGGCCAGATTTTTTTTTTTAATGGGCTCAGTGTATAAATTATGTTATGTGAGAGCAGGACCCGCTGGGGAGCTCCTAACACCCAGGCTGGATGAGTGCACCCGGATCTCTCAGCCTGGCCTGGCCTACTCTAACCTGGCTTTGGGAAGTCCATTCCTTTTCCTCACTTTTCTTCCCTACTGTTATTGCATTTGAAAGTAGAAATGAGTACACATCTTTTTGGGGGCGGGGGAGAAATGGTTTTTGAGAAAGTTGTGTTTGAAGGTCTCCCTGGAAACAGGTAGCGGCGTCAGCTCCTACCCCCACCCCCCCATCTCACTTCTGCATTAGATGCTAGACTCCTATCCCAGAAGACCTGATGTGCAAGGACCCTTCGGTGACAGATCTAGAATTTACATATGGAGGGGTAGCACAGAGGCTGGGACGGGAGGTGAAGCACGTTTCGAATGATTTTTTTTTTTCCATGTCAGGACAGGTATTTTTAGGGGAGGGATGAGGTAAATGGGTGACGATTGGGGGTCATGAGACCCCCTTCTCTAAGCCATTACTTGGTCTGGTGTTAGTTCCCAAATCACAACTATGTAAAGAAATCTTACTTCCAAACAATCTTAGGGGTGGGGTTCTTGGGAACAGGAGAAACTCTTTTATCTCAAAACTTAGCAAGAATGTAAAAAGGGCAGGTTCTTACAAAAGAAAAATAATCTTCAATGTCCCCCCCCCCCTCCATTCTTGGTTGTTTATGTGGCTCCCACCAGTGAGAAAATGTCCTTGTTGTCAACTGAATAAGCTGTGTTCAAACTTTAGAAAGAACCTGATATTTTCCCAAGCAAGGAAGTCGTGGGACTGATCCTCTAGTACCATGACAAGGATAATCAGCTTAATTAGTAGCCTCTTCCTCCTGTGTATCCTCATCATTTCAATTATAGGTCCTTTTTTGGGCCCTGTTTCTTTATCCCCCATCACGGCAACAGTGGCTTCACAATACTGAAGCGCACATCTTCTTAAATGTCACACCCCGCCACCCTGCCCCAGATGAAAGAGACTGTCATGCCTGTCTCAGCAGCCTCGGTCCTGGATGGTTCCGGAAACAATGGGAGAGAAGGGAGACTGCCAGGGCAGACTTTACCCAGCATAAGGGAACAAAGGCAGAGAGATGCAGTGAGCTATTTTACCCGCAAGCTGAAGTCAGGAAAGCAGCGAAGAAAAGTAGCAAAGAGTTGGTACCCCCAAAGGAGGCCATAGTGGAGAGCACCGAGAATGGCGGCCAAGGTCTGACATGGAGCAAGAGCAGGCTGTGGTTCTTTTTGCTGAGGACATAGGAAGGATGGGCTGACACTCAGCATAGTGAGTTCTGTCCCGGGAGAAGGAGCCATGAGATGGTCTCAGAAGAGGACGGGAATGTTGGGATGAGAAGATAAGAAACAGTTTTAAGTGTCTGCAGTATACTGGAAATGTGCTAGCCCTGTACTGGGCAGTTACTGCCTAGCCAGCATCCTTTCCCATCTTCCAGAAATAGCACTAAGCTTTGCTCAGTTGGACCACCCGCCATCAGGCCATATGGTTCTATTGTGTTAGCCCCACCAATAAGCTGATTCCAACTCTATGGGCACAGTGGGTTCAGGGATGGGCCTGAAGTTATCCAGAGAGCCCCCAGATGTTTGCTGAGCCATTAAGAGTGAAAGTTTGTTATCCACCATGGATGTGGCTGGTAGGATATAAGCCAGAGCAACTGGTGTCCAATACCCCAACCACAAGGCAGAATCCTTTTCAGAATAAAGGCAATGCAGAAGAATGCAGAGCCAAGATGGTCAAAGATTCAAGTGATCTTAATCAGCCCCATTCTCCAGCTGTGTTTAAAGCCAGACTGACGCCTACACTCTTATTATGGGAATGGATGCATGTCCTTTTCAGCCCCCATGATTTGAGTGTAGCTTCTGCCTTCCAACTGAACAACGTCCTGCTTAACATATCCATTAGGAATGAAATGACAGTCTTCACTATTGACAAAGACTGACCGGAAAGTAACTTGCTTAAGGTTTCTTGGCTAGACGTGGTAAAATTAGAATTCAAATTCATGATTTTTTTCCTCCCACCCCCTGAATATCTGAGAGCCTTAGGCACCACTGTGGGATCCAGAAGGCTGGAGTCCCAGACTCCATCTCTGTCTCTGCCCTTGGAAAGGCACCACTTGTCTTGGGTGTCCCCTTTTTTCATCTGTAAAACAAGGAGGCTGGGATAGTTGATTGCTAAATGTCTTTCCCAGCTCAAAGGAAAAAAAAAAAGTCAGCAAGTCCAACAGGCTGAAGGAGCTGGTACAAATGGGGTCAACGGGAACCCAGTCACAGCTGCCTGGAAGGGAGAGACTGCCCCTGTGAGAAACAATAGCTCCGCTTGAGAAAAAGCGGCCGCTAGAAAACCTTGCCAGCCGCAGCCCAGTGAAAATTAAGGTTCTTCTCTTGAAAGAAAAGCCAGCTCGAGTGGCCTCCACCCCACCGGCTCTACAACTTGCTGGGTGCTTCTTCCTCAATTATGCAAAAGCAGCCAGCAATTCCTATTCAAGGCAAACTTCTCCTAACTTCTCTAATTCTGACCAACATTCCGACTGACCTGGCCATGTTTCCTGAAGCTCCATCTTTTACACTGTCCTCAGTTTTCCTCTCACATCCTGTGTGCACATGCACATACAGGTCCACCTATGTGTGCAGGCTCATGTGTGTGCACATGCTTGTGAAGGCCAGAGGGGAGTCTGAGCTATCATTCCTCAGGAGCTGTCCATTTTTTAAAATAGTTTTATTTTGTGTGTATGACTACTTGGCCTTCATGTATGTCTGGGCATCATTGTCATGCCTGGTACCCACAGAGGCCAGAAGAAGACACCAGATCCCCTGGAACGGGAGTTACGGATGGTTGTGAGCTGCCATGTGGGTGCTGGGAATTAAACCTGGATCCTCTGGAAGAGCAGCCAGTGCTCTTAACCTGAGCCATCGTAACCCCTTCACCTTGACTTTGGAGACAGGGTCTCTCACTGGCTTGAAACTTGCCACGAAGGCTTGGCTGGCTGACCAGTGAACCCCAGGGATCTTGCCTATCCTTGCTTCCCCAGCACTGGCACTACGAAGTATGATCCATTGCACCTGACTTTTTAGTACATGTTCTGGGGATCAAACTCAGGTCCTTGTGTTTCAAAGGCAAACACTTTACCAACGGAGCCACCTCCCCAACCCTCCTCCTATATCCTTGATTGTCTCTCCTCTTAGAACAACTCCCACCTCTTTGTGCCACCTGCAGGCAACCGTTTCCCAAGGCTGGTGCTAGCCCAGCCTGCCAATCTCTCTCCTCTGTCTCCAAAAATCTGACTACTGTTTTTTCTACATACTATTATTCATTTCTGAGGGCTAGGCTTCTCCAGGTCGAGGCTTTGCTTCTGGGCTTTGACCTACATTCCTGTCTGTCCTCTTGAAACCTTCCTGGCATTCCAATCACACCCCATCTCAAACGCTCTCCACGATTCTGCCTGGAGGACCTGGCTTCTCTTCCACCTCCAGTTCTGTAGATGCTGTACTAAGCTTCTTGTCACCCAGACTCAATACTTTGGGACAACTTGGCTTCTTCTTCCCCAGTCCCCAAATTCTCAAGTTGCCCCATGGTGGCTGAGCTGTTGAATTCCTACTTCAATGGTGTTGGAGACAAAGGTGGATGCCCTCGGTGCGCAGTGGCTCCCCGATGGCTTCTCTTGTAGTGTCCTCCAGTGAACACCACGCTATCTTCTCCGCGGTGTAGCTCTAACCAGGTCAGCCCTGCTCAGTCTCTCCACAACTCCCCAGTGCCCAGTGAATCATACATAGACACTTTATTCTTGTACCCTACACCCTTGGAAACCTGGGTCCAGCAACCTTTCCTGTGTGCATTCCTTTCCCTCTGCCTGGCACTCTTCACTGGTCCTTAGAGATGCTTAATCATTTAGTAAGTCACTGCATTTGTTTATCTGATTCTCTCCAACTCCCTACAGTTAATTTTCCATATCACATCCAGTGCAGTTTTTAAAAACATGCCATCTTATCATGCTGCTCCTTTTTAAAGTTCTCCGAAGGCTTCCCTCTACACTTACTATAAAACCCAAGCTCTTAAACAAGATGTACAAAGTCCCATGAAATAGGCCTTCTGTGACATAGCCTGCATTCCCACCCTCAATTTTCAAAGCCATGCTGGCCTTTCACCCTTGCTTTTCATACACTGACCTCATCATCCCTAGAGCTCTGCTTCAGCACATCCCCTCACACAGGTCTGTCCTGATTCCTATGCTCTCCTGCTGAGCCCACATGTGACCGTAGAATCTTTTTCAACTTAGTCCTCATGGTAACCCCAAGCAACTGGCAGCACTAACATTGCCTACAGTAGCTGAACCAGCCTGCCATTCCTTAGCCACTGTCAGATGCAAAAATGAGGCCTACAGATGCAAAGATCCTCACCGCAAATAGGAGTGTGAATTAGCAGTAGAGATATGCCACAACTCAATTGTCCCTGTCCTTAGGCTATTATTTTTCCTTTACACCGAGCTCTTCACAGTAGATGGCCCCAAAGTATGGACAGGTAGCATCCAGCCCCACAGGGTGTGGAAAGAAAGGCTAGGGAGGCCAAGGACCCAGCAAGGGGCTGTAGGTTGTCTGTCACTGGCAGAGAGAGCTGCGCATCAGAGGCTGGGGAGAGCTGCTGTTGCCATGGCGATGGACCAGCCAGAGAAGGGCTTAGAGAGCAAGCTGCTAGACAAAGCTGGTTCTTAAATCAGCACATTACCAAACAGTTAAAACGCAAAAAAAGGGCTTCCATCCTGAGGCAGAGCCAGGAGGAAAATCCTAATTGTTACTCCTTAGAAATCTGTCTGAGTCTGAACCCAAAGAAGCAGCTGATTTTCCCAGCACAGTGGTTTTTGAACCAAGAATTACTTTGTCCACATTCTATTTTTGGGATGCTCAGATCTTGGCAAGGTTATCTGGTCAGGGCCATGCAGTAAGCTAACTCTGGGAGGTTGAAGCAATGGAAAAAAGGGCATGGGGTGACTTTCTCTTCTTCGGTGATGACTTTTTTGGAGTCACAGGCCATCCGGCTCGCACGTGATTACTCAGACTTACCTCCAAGACCCTGCCGCTGATGTACCGGTCACATGTCTCACACTTAATGCCAAACTGGGCGTGGTAGTCAGACTCGCAGTAGGGGACACCATCCCTGCAAGAGGAAGTTCACATCGGGGAGGGAGTTAGTGGAGTCGGGAGGAGGTCCTTGGCCAGGACCTGGTCTGTGATGACTGCCCAAGACTGGGAGCTTGGGAACGCTTTTCAAAATTAAATTGTCCCTCAGATCTACAGGTAAAGAGAATCCAGGGAATCTGCCTCTGGTGAGGTCCCTAGATACTGATGGAGCCACTGCTCTGGGCTGTCACTTTGGATGTCTTCTCTTTCTCCCTTCCCCTTCCCCATGAGTTATCCAGACCCACCTATCCAGTTATCTAGTCCCTCTTCCCAAAGGACTCTTTTGAAAAATTATTTAAGACACATTTTGTCCCCCATAGAAAATATAATGCTTGCACCTGGTACAGCATTCTCAAAGCAAAAGGGAAATGTCTCCCCTTTTCTTCTAGCCCGTCTTGGTTTCCCTTCCAGGGTGTAAGAATGTGATCAGTTTCACACAGACCCTTAAGAGTTCCTCCTTCAACCCAAAATTTTTATCCATAACTGAGAGAACCACTTGGCTGAGCTGATGGACCAGTACCTAAGAAGAAGTCGCCCATGAGCACTGTTTATATGCTGTGTCTATCCAGTGCTTGGGCTCAGTGGACAGAGTTCAGATTGCTGTGTGTGTGTGTGTGTGTGTGTGTGTGTGTGTTTGATCCCATAGTAGGCACGTGGATGTCAGGGTAACTGTGGAGTTGGTTCTCTCTTTCTACTTTTACATGAGTTCCAGGGATCAATTTTAGGACTGAACTCAGGTGCCGCACAGTCCTGTGCGGTGAGTGTCTATCCACTGAGTTATCTCAGCAGCCCCGCTATGGCTCATTATCCTGTTCTCTACAGCTAATAGCTGACATTTCTTGCTTTGATAGTGATGTGCATGGATCACTTCATTTACGGCTTATGGCAGCCCAGGGAGGTCGGTACTATTAATTTCCCAGTGTGTGAATGAGCAAGCCCAAGTGTGAATAGGTAAGTAACTTTCCCAGGTCACCGAGGACCTCCTTGCACTTGAGGCTCAAAACCCAGGTGGTCTGGCTTCTCCCCACATTTTCATGAGGATTGCAGGAGATGGGCTCAGTATGCAAGGGTTTAGTCAGTGCCTGGCTCACTACCACCACAGTGGCTGTGAGAGTCCTCAAGGAGACTGTCGCCCCACTTTTGGGTGGAGGGTGACATGGCTTGGACACAGATAGGCCTCAAGAGCAGGCATGCTATTTCTTTATCTCCACCCAGAGCTCTACGAGGTGGCAAGGTGGTTAGCATTATCTGAAGTTAAAACAGCACTCGCCATCATCGTCAGTGAGCCCAGGAAACCTCCCTGACTCTTTCAACTTCCCTGACCTCTAACCAAGTTCTTACTCTGTGGATGTAAGTGTGGGTAACTGTGCAAAGAAAAAAAAATGTCCTCTGGGGAAAGATGCCAACACAACTTCACTTGGATTCCTGGGTTGGGGACACCTTAGGGAATTGGAAATAGACACAATTATAAACAGAGGCAGATGGGAAAGGACCCATTTACCGTGTCCTTATTAGATATGGAACATAGAGCTCTGGAGTCATCTTATTAGCCCTATTTTCACCAATGAGCAAAGTAAGACACAGAGCTGTCGAGTCTGTGGCCAAGGTCACACAGGCAGGAGGATTTCTGCCTTGAGCATCTGTTATTACTTCATGACTCCTATCACTCTGCTGCAGCAGGTGAGTGGCCCAGAGCCAGACTGCAGATACCCAGGGAGAGAGGTAGTCTAGGCTGGGGCTCCAGAGTTCTGTGCAAGCCCTTAGTGCTCCAGAGAATTCTAACTTAGGACCAATGACTCTTGGCTGGCAATGTCCCACAGACATTCCTTACCCAGCATGCTTAGAGAGGAATGTCTAATACCTACTGACATGGCTGGCATCTAGGGCTTTCACAGACTGAACTTCAGCTCACCTCTGCAGCCTGGCATGCTGCTTCACTTGTGTCCACACTTGAGTTCCCAAAGAGGATGGTAGTGTTTAACCCATGCTCACCCTCTGCCCTGGATGGATTAGGATTCTGCCTCCAAGTTTGTCTTTCCATTCTGAATCTTACCCACTCCTTCAAGGCTCAGCTCAAACCTTCCACGAGACTCTCACAGACTCCAGATGCCACTGGCAGCTAGTTAGAAGGGACCCTTCCTTTCTCTGACTAACCATAGCCCCCTTTTTGCACCTTGGGCACAGGTGGGTATGTTTGGTCAGCAGCTATCTCCTCTTCCTGGACTTGTCCTCTGGAGGCCATCCTTTCCTATGTTAGTTTTCTGAGCGTCAACCAAGGCCTGCCTTAGGGTTGGGCCCTCCCAGTTAGTGTTTGAGCAGGAATGGGCAGGTGAAGCAAGGCAGCTAAATCAGAAGTAGCCACGGGACTTGTGCGGCAGCCTCAGCAGCAAGGCCTCTCTTTTTGCTAGGCTTGCTAAACCGATGATCAAAACCTAGGCACCATTGATGATTTTCTTTGCTATTTCATCTGCCTGGGAATAAATCTAATAGAGAGGAAGGTAGAGGAGGGAGGGAAGGATGGAGAGAGAAAAAGGGAGTAGGGGAGGAGAGAGAGACTCTGCTGGTGACATCTTTAAGGAGCTAGTATACCTATGACCTTCCCATGTCTGAGTGAAACGACTCCAGTTGTTGCTTTTCAGTGTGTTGCATTGGGCTTTTGGTCATTCATGATGGATACATAATTCATTTTTTTCTCACCAACCCCTGGTGTCCTAATTCTTCCTGTCTACAGCTTGTCTCCCTTATTGAATGTGTCTCCACAGCAAACACCCTGTGTACTGTAGCTCTACAAACAAGCTCACCATCTCCTGGCTTTGGGCCAGTCATGGGGCAGGGCAAATATCTGGGATTAGAAAGTGTCCCAATGCTGAGGGTCATTGCTCACAGTTGCCTTTGGGGATCTGAATATGTACATGTGTGGTCACTAGTGCTGAAGCTTTGTCCAAAGCTTCTATGTGCAAGTCCCTGAGGCTGAGTCCTCTCATCTGATAATTTTATTATCTACCATCTCCTCCTATCTCGGTTAAACCCATGCTATAACTGTACTGACTTTGAGTCAGGCATTGTGTTAAATGCCAGGGATACAGCAATATCTAAATCAAAGCCCCAGCCCAGGAGAGAATAAAACTGTTACTGCGCAAGCTGCTTACTCCTGTGAGTATCTGTACCACGAGAGGTTTTTTGTTTTGTTTTGTTGTTTTTATTTTGGAGACAGGGTCTCTCTATTATAATTCTGGCTGTCCTGGAACTCACTATGTAGACTAGGCCGGCCTTGAACTCACAGAGATCCACATGTCTCTGCTTCTTAGTACTGGGATCAAAGGCGTGTGCCGTGCCTGACCATTGGAGGTTTTATGTCATAATCCATCCAAAGCTGTTTGTTAGTTCTTTGTGCATAGTGAAAGCTCAGTAAATGGTAAACCATTTAAAACATACACATTATTAAAACATACACCTTATTATATATAATTATAAATGCGGTAGCCTGTGTAAGAAACGGAGCAGTCTGAGGGTAGGAATGGAGGAATGGGGGTGGGGAGCGACAGTGTGAAGCCACCTCTGAGTTGGAGGCATAGGGAAGGAAGGGAAGGAGCCACAGGGGAAGACCACCAGTGCATCATGGGAGATAACAACATGGGAAGTCCTGAAGGTAGAAAGAGGCTGGGAGAGTGGCCATTGTGGCTTGTGTGGCTTCCAATGGATGTGATGAAGGGTGATGATGGAGATTCGGGCGAGGACAGTGGGACAGGCCTTTTAGGATGTAGAGGCCCAGGTAGGCCAGGGGGGGAGAGGACGAGACACTCACTTGCTAATGTACTCCCCCGTCAGGATGACACTACAGGTCTGGCATTTGAAACAGCTGACATGCCACTGCTTGTCCAGGGCCAGGAGTGACTGGCCGTGCTTAATCTCCTCTTTGCACCCAGCACAGTCTGAAAAGACAAAAGGAAGCAGAACATCTTGGGTCCCTTTGACTTCCTGCCGTCATCCCATGCCAAGGGAACCCGTCCCCGGATGCCATTTTTGTCCCCACGGGTGGCCACTCTGGTACTGCCAGTACCCAGAGACACTACCAGGCAAGAGGAAAGGTTGCCAGAGCTCTGGCCTGTGGACAAAGGACCATGGAGTGAGGAGGAAGGAATGAGCTCCCTTCACTGCTCACCACGGCCACCATTCGTCCAAGCTTTCTCCTTTTCATCACCCAGTGCCTGACATATTTGCACCACCTAGGAGCTTGAATATTGCACCATCGCAGCCCCCATCTAGACGGTGGAATTTCACCACGATCTCTGCATGGCAACATTTGGGAAGCCCCGTTTCTGGAGACAGGCTGCATCTTTCCATTCCTCTTTAGGCAAGGTTACTCTTCTCAGTCAAGCTGGCTGGAAATAGAACCCTATGGAGGCACACATTCAGATGCGGGGGTATTTCCATAGAGTTTGAATTGAGGGAGGGAGGGAGACGCTGCCCTGAGTGTGACGGGCACCACCCTATGGGCTGGGATCCTGGACTAGGTAAAAAAAGAGAAAAGGAGAAAGCTAGCTGTCCGGTGCCTGCATTCTCTTTCTCTGATTTTGGTCTGCTGAGATGTGTGGGCGTGGCCACTGCCTCAGCTGTGACCCATGCCCGCCGCTGCCATGTCTCCCCTGACATAACGAACTATATTCTCTGAGCCATGCCCCCAAAGAAATCTTCCCTTATTAAATGGCTACTTATCAAGTATTTCACCACAACCAGGAAACAAGTAACCAGTGAGAGGCCACACTTACGTTCTGTGCTAAGTCTATTTTCTGTCCTAGCCTGGTGCTAGGCACAGAGTGAGAACTCAAAGGGTATTTGCTGAAGAAAACTCGAACGACTGGATCTCACAGTGCTCAGGCAAAGGAGGGAATTTACCGTGTAAATTCCCCAGCATGAAAAGATCAGAGTCCGAAATGGCTGCCCCAAACCAGAAATAGATTTTCACTCCCGGTCACTGTCACCCTGAAACCGTGGCTGGGACAGAAAGTAGGTTGGAGCCCAGTGGTCTGGTCTGTCTATTGTTCAGTGGATGTAGAGAGGGGCGGGAGGGGCAGGAAATGCAGCCAGCATCCAAGGTCCTTGGGAAATGCTTGGAATTCAGGCCTTGTTGATCAGAGATGGTCCACTTGAGAAGAAGAAAATGGTCGCCAGGGCAAAGTTTATCAGAGGTCAAACCTCCTTATTGACATTATAAGACACACACACACACACTTTGGAGCATATGAGGAGAGGCCACATATAGACTTGGGGGAGCCTGGCTGGACAGTCCTTAATCTGGTCCTGGAAGAGGAGATGGTGTGTCTAGGAAGGGTGGGTGGTGTGTTTTGAAGGCTGTGGGGGGCATCTGGGACTTGATCCATTTGCGGAGTCACTTCCTACAATACTGAACACTTGGCTGCCCAGTACCTTTCTAACACCCCTGAGCATTAGCTGGGGCAGGAAGGTCTCCAACTGCAAAATGCTTTAAGCCTTCAGATAGGCTAGAGGACAAGGAGTTTGGAGATTTATCTCTTTCCCGTTCACTTTTCTGGAATCAGTACGTAAGTCTCCCTGTAGCGCCCCCCCCCCCCCCCCCCCCCCCCCCGTAAAACCCTAACAAAAACAAAATAAAGTTGTAGGTTTCAAAATTCAATGACTTTGATAGGCAGGTGTCTCCTCTGTGTATAGACGGACAGTCTCTGGCCACACTTTCTAGGTCACAAATAGGACACTTGCGTGTCTGTGGCTCCTTAAGAGGACCTAACAATTACAGAGGGGCTCCAAGTTCACCGAGCACTAGGCCGAGTTTCCCAGCCAGACAGATGGTGCCTGTTTCATGCTTTATCACATGCCGAAGGCTCAGCCCTTCTCGAGCTAGTTGGTACCACGTTTGGACAGGCATGATTGTCAAAGGATGTCTCCCTTCCGTGGAGCTAGGGCCTGACCCTGTCACACTTCTATTCTATGTATCCAAGAACAATCTTCTCATTTCCTTCACGACAGTTCCTTCAAATAACTAAAGGCAGCCATGGTCTGTCTCTCTCTCTCATCCCTCATGCCTTACATTCATTTCACTTGATATGGTCATCCACATTCACTTGAGAACTCCATGTGGCAGGCATCATATTAGCCACTAACAAAGCTCTCTGATTCTTCCATAGGGCTTCCTTGGTAGTTGGCTGTATGCAGAAATGGGCATTCCGTTCCAGTAAAAGTACCATTTCTTGAAGCGATAGGGACACACCTGAGATGAATTTAGCACTCTGAGCTACATACAGTTGGGAGTTGGTGGAGTGGAGTGGCTGGAGGCTGGGCTGAGAGGGTCGAGTGAGTAGTGAGAAGCCGGCCCAGGCAAGAGTCATCTCCAGCCTCAGTTAGTCTTCTCAATGTCTTCCCTACAATCAGGTCAGGATAACCAATGCAGGCCTCGCACAAGTGGTTGTTCTATTTCACATTCTTGTGTTTTTCACCCACATCCCATGTGTTGCCCAATCTCTGATCTGGAGCCTGAGTAATTCTCCTTGGTAGGGAAGCCCTGCTTCTTCCTTTCGAGGATTCTGGGATGCCCTTTATTTGTGGCTTTTCTTACCACGTTCCTCTGCTGGTCTCCCACTGTCCTGGCTTCCCGTTTTCTGGGACTTTTCCTCCCTTTTCCTTCCTCCAGTCTTGTCCACTGGTGGGCACACCCCTCTGGGAGCCCGTGGGTCTGATGCCATAAGCAGGGTTGGGAGAGGCACTCCCTATCCTTGGTGGTTTTTTGTTTTTGTTTTTTGTTTTTTTGCTGAGCCAGCTGTCCACTCCTCTCGTATGCCTCTCAATTCCAAAATTACCGTCTTCAGCCGGCGGAAAACACAGGGCCCCACCTGTTCCTCTGCAATCTCTCACTTTATTATCCAAGCCCCTAGAGATCCCATGCAGCCATTTTTAGTCTACTTGCCTACATCATCCATTCCATTTAGGTCAGCGCAGGCCAGTGGGCTTCGGGAGGCACAATGAGTTACTCACCTTGCTTTAGGCAACCAGCCTAGGAAGACAGGGCCTCCCCGTTTTGAAAGACATGCTTTTGACAGAGGGTGTTAAGGGGATAGTCTTAGAGCCAGAGCTCATGCCTTAACATCAGCGTTACTTTGGAAAAGTCAATCTTGGAGCCTCAGTTTTCTTATTTCTCAAACAATTACTCTATTGCCTTCACAGACTTTTAATGATTAAATGAGATACTAACTGTTCATTTATTGCAATGCCTGACCATAGAATAAATGCTGGAAGTGGTGAGGGAATACACATGATGGTGGATTAGTGGGGATGGAGGAGTTGCTAGGGATGGTACCTGTGTTAGTTATGGCAATGACCGTGATGGTGATGTGCTGATGGTGGTGGTGATGGTGGTGGTGATAATGCTGGTGCTAATGGTTCTCCTGGTATTGATTCTTCTTTATGAGACCCATGAGGAGGCATTTCTTTTCTTATGATAACACAATTGTTCCCTTTTGACAGCTCACGACTGTTTTCCTTTGAGTAAACATTCTTCTTGCTTTTCCAGAATATATGCACCCTACAGAGAGGAAACTTCAGACTCTTACAGCTTGAGAAAAGACTGCTATTTGTCCAGTTCCTTCCCCCGGTAGGTTTTTCTCCATCTTTCGGATCTGGCTTTAGTTCTCTCTATTCTGTGAGAGTTTAGGAGACATTCTCTAAGCCCTCTAGGCAGGGCGCCCTTGCATTTGCAGCCCAGTCAGTGATCATCTTGGGGGAAAATACTTCAAGGAAAGATGCTCTTGTGGATCCATGGATGGATACCTTTATTTCTGAGATAAGCCAAAGACCTTGGTTCCCCTGGACACTACTCACATGCTAGCTTGTTCTTTCTTTCTGTTTTCCTCTTTTAACGTTCCCTTGTTTTTCTCACTATCCCGATCTGCAAAATTATGGTAGAGACATTTTAGAATTGCTCTTCTAAAAAGTCTCTTCTAGAACTTGTTCCCAGATTAGACTTTCACTCAACTGAGAAAGTCTACTCCTTGAATGAGAGGCCCCCAGTGCACAAAGAAACACACAGTGCACCCGAGAGAATTAACAGTGGACTCCGGAATCTTACTCTCGATGCTTCTTTGGTGAGCTTTCTACATTAAACTTTTCTCATTGCTGGAACCGAATACCAGAGAAAAACAATGTAAGGGAAGAAAGAGTCATTTTGGCTCATGGCTTTGAATGTTTCAGCCCCTTACGGTGGACCATTTGCCTCTCCAGCCTAAAGGGCAATGTGGCCCACATTCAGGGTGAATCTCCCGCTTTGGGTAATTCTCTGATTTGTATTCATTCTAAAGTGTATCTAAACAGTCATGTTAACTTGATCCCTGCACAGGAATGCAGCTGCTTTTTACAACAACCCTTCGAGGATGAGAAGGCACCCCATTCTGTTTTCATAGCTGGGTAAATCAAGTCTCAGGGAGGCTACCAGACCACTTTGTCTCCTGCAGAAGGTTGGCAGCCTCTCAACTCAAGCTTGCTTCCCTCTGTTCTTCACACATGGGACTGGTCTCTGGGCTCCCAAGAAGCATAAGCCACAGGGCTCCAGCCCTTATCCTGGTCTCCAGTCTTTTTGTCGTGGGGACATGATTTCAAGGAGTTATGAAGGAGAGCCGTGTGCACACTCAGCCACCTTGAGGTGAAACCTGGCCAGAGCAATAGATTGTTCTTGAGTATCATCAAGGGCACTGGAGGAAGAGCCCTGAACATCACATCCCGGGAACAGATCAGACTCCACTAAAAGGAAGGGCAGGCAAGGGAGGGAGCCCATTCATCGCCTCCCCGATCAGCTCATCATGGCTAGGCAGACTGTAATGGAACCCCTGGGAGCTGAGGGCTGCTGATGTAGAGTCTTCTTGGCTCACCCTCCTTGGTGTGATGCATCTCCAGCATGCTGACTGTGCTGGTGCCATGGCTGGCTGCCTCTGTACCCACACAGTAATGCAGCATAGGAGCCTAATGGATTTTCATTGATTCTCTTGATGGGGCCAGCCAGAGTGTCATATAACATGAGAGATCACTGGAACTCAATGTGGTTTAGGAGATCCAGGGGGCTGGGTCTGTGTGTGTACTGGTGGGTGCATGCAGTCCACAACTCTACAAGGACATATAGAAGCAGTGATTTAAACATCCCGTCACGACACACATTTGAGCGGATGGACTTCTGCAGAGTAGGGCTGCTGTAAAGCACACTCTCAACCTGTACTTCCCCCTCAAATCTGTGGCTTGATAAAACACTGCTATTATGGCATGGCGGATGCCTTTCTCACGACTAGATGTCATTCTTAATCTAAGGAACAGCTAAGGAATCACCCACAAAGCTCACGCAGAATGATGACATCCGGATTCCGTTCCCACTGGTTCAAGATGAGCCCAGAAATATGTCTTTTCACAAACTGATGATCCACAAGGCTGACATAGCGGTCCCGGAAACACACTCTGTGAGGCACCAGCATAGCCCTTGGGGCTTATCCCCAGGGCGCTCCTGACTTCTTTCATGAGATTTAACTGTAAATGCTTAGCGGAACCTCTAAAAATTGAGAACTCCTGGTAACAAAACACTCGACTGACCATGTTGCAGTGCCCTCAGTACATAGGACCAGGAACCCAGCTCCTCCTGGAAAAGATCTACTCAAGTAGCTGGTAGGTGGTTCTGGCTATCACTGCTTAAAGCTAGGGAGCCCGTCTTCCCTGAATTGTGCTGTGGAGCTTGTGTCTGGGCTGTATGCCAACTGGGTCATGCTTCAGTATCCATCCAGGGTGGGAACCTCCCCCGCTTCCCTCCAGGACAGAGTCCTTGGGAGAAGAGTGCTCATAAACAGAGAGGTGTCTATGGGGAGGACTCACGACTTGGTCCACGGATCTTGATTGGCTTGCTGCTGGTCATGGACTGGGAGCATGTCTGGCATACACATTCTTTACCACTGAAGGTCACCTTATCTCCAATAGGGAAAGGCTTCCTGCAAGGAAATGAGGCAGAGAGTCGGTTTCTCCTGATCTGAAGATCCTGTGGCTACCGGTGACTGCCAAAGCATGTGCTTGGCTCTTCTAAGACATGCAGCTTGCTCTCTAGAGCATCTGACAAGGCAAGTGCCATTCAGAATAATAGACTCGCTAAAGCACTCGGGATCCAGGGGGCCAGAACTGGACGATTTGTTGGGCTATTTATATCACATGACAGTGGCAAGTCATACTGTGGCTGTGAGCTCATGCTCCTCAGCTGTAACAGGGAGAGAGGAAACCCCCTCCTCAGAGAGTTTGTCCTACCCCCCCCCATATAGAGAGACCATTTGGGCCCCAAACTTGCCAATTTCTCCTTTTTGCTCTCTAGACAGTTCTTAAAACCCTCTTCCTGATGAGAAGATTATCAGTCCCCACACAACATTTCCACCTCCTCCTTTGTGTTTGTTCTGTTCTCCAGCCAAGCAAGGGGTCTCAAGCTCACATACCTGCCCACCCAGCAGAATGATAAACTACACACAGATCCCCAGAACTGCCACCAATGTTGAATGGCGGCTTTTGCTCATGTGGTATGGGGTACCTGTCCCATGCACTCCCAGCTTAACCCCCAGCAAGTGGCCTTACTGTCTTTTTATCCGCCACATGGGGCAGTGGAGGGAATTCTGGGGTGGGAATTTGGGTAGCTATATCCTCACCATCCCGATTTGTTATTCATTTTTTACACAACTATTAGTCAGAAATGCTAACTGGTTACTCTATTTGGCAGCAAACCAGTGGTTACTTTACAGGGAAAAATAATTAATCAATACTTTCTTTTCCCAAATAAAAATGCACATGTACTCAAATCATATTTTGCTTACGACTTAATCAGAGACGGCCATTAAATTTTAACACGTTTGCGGGCAGGGCTGAGGTTTCCTTCATTTTGTTCCCATCTCCTTAATGTGTTGCTTGGCATGCAGCAGAGCCTTAGTGCACACTGCTAAATTAACACACGGCTGAGCGGCCTGGCAGGGAGGTGGGCAGAGAGGAGCTGTCCCGAGAGTGGTCGGATGACCGTCACAGTGGGAAGAGCAGGCACACTGCGGGCCAGTCACTGGACACAGGTCTCTGCATGCCCCCATCAGTCTTCTCCATGAAAGCTAGTGAGGCTGCAGTGGATTTGGCCTCGGTTACCAAGGCTTACACAGAGGAGGCTTTTGACCTCCGTTATACAGGCTCATACTTACTAGGGTCATTCTATCAGCAAGAGATACTGCTGGGATGATGGAGGAAGGCTATCAGGGGACATCTTGAAGTACCTAGGATGAGAGTGTGGAAGCCTGGGCCAGACAGACACTTGGCTTCCAGCCTGACTTATGCGGGGCAGGGAACTCAGTGGTTTTCTTGGAAGCCTTTTAAGCATGGAATGCTGCTGAGCATGGCGTTTGGAAACTTACCCTGCTGTCACCATAGGACACACTAGTGCTTTACATCAGACTACACATGACAAGACATTATCTAGCTGCCAGATGTTTGGAAAACCATGGCCCTACCAGAACAGTCCACCCTCAAGTTTCCAGAAACCCAGAGCCTAGTATAAGGCCTATATGTTCCTGAGCTGCCTGGGAAAGGCCACATCTTCCTCTTCCCTGGGGCCTACACAGAGGGCCCCGGTGCCCTGGGGACACTCACCTGCATAAGCTGCACACGAAGCACTTAGGGTGGTAGGTGCGGCCCAGAGCAGAGATGACCTCACCCGTGATGAAGTCCCGACAGCTGTCGCAGCGGGTGCCGTAGAGCTGCTGGTAGTCCTGGGTGCAGATGTACTCCTGGTTCTTGAAGAAGAAGCCCGACTGGGCCAGGCCGCAACCACACACTTGCAGAAACAAAAGAAGACACAGTGCAGGTTGAGTCCCAGGGAGAATTTGCAAGCGGAAGATCCTTACCAGGGGCAAGGCCGGTATCTGACGTTGTCATTAGGAGCCATGGGTTGGTGGCATGTCAGAGCTCATGGGCCTTTGGGTCACCTGCATTAGAATCGTATGGAGCTCTTCAGAGGTAGATGTCTGAGCCTGGTTTGGATTCCTAGAGGCCAGGGCTGGATTTGCACTCTGCTTAGCTGATTCTGATGTATATTCCCTGGAGATCATGGACACTGTATAGTACTCCAATGTCCTGTATCTCAAGGCCCTAGGACTCATGACATGCCACACAGCTGGTGGTATCATGAATCTGAGAAAGAATCACTCATTGAAAAATCTGGGAGCTTGCTCTGTGCTTGACTTCCCACCAGGTCACGAGCAATGTGGAGGCCGCAGGCTCCTCATCCTTAACAGGAGATAATCTGGTTTGGCAATGGGATGGGAAATGGGAGGTATCTGGTTGGTTCTTGCTACAGCCAATCAGCAGGGTTGGTCTGTTTCTAGGCATGGATGCAAAATAACAATCCTTGAACTGCAGAGAGGTAAACGTGTCTACAGAGAGAAGATGCCATGCATTATGGGTGATGGGGCGATGGGGTAGGTACAGACAGCGGGGGCGGGGGAGGGGTGAGGGAGAGAAAGAAACCCTGTCAGTGAGGAGGGAGGGACTATGGGAGGATCCTTGGCTCAGGTGGCATCCAAGCGAAGCATTGACAACATGGAGTGCAACAGAGCACAGAGGCAGGAAGTTGCCAGCCACAGTTGTATGGGGTGGGACTGGGACACAGCCAGAGTCTGAGGGAGTGAAGGGAAGTCACACAGGAAGAGATGGTTTCAGCCCACTAGGAGGAAGGCAACGGTCCAGTTTAACAAGTTCAGGTTTTGTACGTGTGGGATAGCTCCTGGGCTGTTGGTTGGTGCTGGGGGTGAGGTGAGATATCCCAGAGGCTACAAAACAATGCGGGCTTTGCCATTACTCTTGGCTATCCACCAGAACTTGATGGCTACAAACTGTTGCTGAAAACAGCACACACTTTGGTCACAGGACTCAGAAATCAAGCTGATATTGATTGAGAAGCTTTCTCCAGCCTGGCATTGTCTAGAAATAAAGAGCATTTTGTAAGAGAAAAACAGGTGAATTCATAGGTATCCAAACAACTGAATTTATGGCGGGGGAGCAAGCCCCTCCAGAGGAATCTGCTGTGTGGGAATAAGCTTGCCCAATAGGAAGTTAATTTATGAAATGACCGCAATAAGCTATGGAAAGAGGCTGTTCCTCCCATGGAAACGAAAAGAGTCCCAGAGACAATGGAACCACAGTAAGCTGTACCAGTTCAGCTAAAACCAGAATGGGTCAGCCAGGAATCAAAGGAAGGTAACTGGAAAGCCCCTTGGGTCCTGTATCTTACCCCCACGCCTCTTGTCTGCACCTATCTGGAGACTATCTGGTAGCTTGGCTTTCCACACAGGCTGTCTTTGGGTGGAAAGGGCTGGATGATAACACAACTAGCCTAAAGAGTTACAGCTCTCTGTACAGCACCCAACAGGTACTCTGGTCTATGACACGGGTTCCCTGAGGATTTCGGTATTTACAAGGCAGCTCTCTCAAGCCAAGTCAGTGGTAGGGAAACCAACACAATAGTTTCCAAGCCTGCTGATCTGTGGAGCCAGCTTGTAATGGGTGACATCACCTCAGCAAATACTATTTCATTACCGAGAGTTCTGCAAAAGAAGCCAGGCTGGAAACTCAAGAGCAAACATATCTTGCCAGTGTTTGCTCACTTCTGTAGGCTGGCAGCAGGCTTAACAGGCAGTGGGGGATGGGCTGATCTAGGAATTAGATCACCTGGCTCTAGTCTCATCCCTGCCACTAAGTCTCTGGATGACCGTGAACCGGGCCCTCTCCTCTCTGGGGGCCTCAGTTTCCTTCTGTACAAACGGAAGAGGCCGACATTTTAGGACTGACCTCCTGTGGGTCCACGAGCAGAACTTTGGGGCTTGCCGCCCATGTGTCTGAGCATTTTGAATTCGGTAGGAAGTCTTGCCGGGCTAGGGGAAGGCAGGGTGGATGGTGGAGACCATGGTGACAGGAGGCCAGGAAGGGCTCAGCTTTCAGGCACCCTGAAAATGCATCCTCTCAAACAATACCTGGCCTTGGGAGCAGGCAGAGGCAGAGCACAAGCTGTTCTGGGCATGCAGGTGGTAGATCAATTGCTTCATGGAATTAGTTGGGTCATGGCCTACTACCTCATTGGAAGCAGCTCCTGTTTTTTCCCTTCTTTTTTTTTTTTTTTTTCTCCTCTCCTTTGTTTTCTCTGCCAACGCCACCTCCAGAGTCATCTCTCCCAGTGGAGAAAAAGCAGGAGGCCATGAGAAAACTCGGAACAATCAGTTCCTTCATTTCCTCCAAGGAGCTTGAGGAGGAAGTTTCTGGTAGGAAGGATGGTAAAAGTTGATAAGAATCTTAGGGACTCCGGGAAATACAGTAGGGAGCAGGGATGGGAGGCAAGGAGCAAGCAGGAGCAGGACAGCAGATACGGATGAGGCCAGGCAGAGCCTCATACACGGCACACGCTACATGAAGAACTTATAAGAATGAGTACATCTGGGGAGCCATTATGCGTGCACGTGCGTGCACACACACACACACACACACACACACACACCCCACCCCACACCATACATAAAAGTCTAATGATTAAAAAACAACCACTTGGGGCCGGGGAGATGAATGGGTAAAGCCGCTGCTACCTGGCTGTGAGGACCTGAGTTTGGATACTCAGAACCCATGTAAAGCCGGCCCACTGGAGCACATTTTTAATCCCAGCACTCTTTTTTTTTTTTTTTTTTTTGGTGTTTTCGAGACAGGGTTTCCCTGTGTAGCTTTGCGCCTCTCCTGGAACTCACTTGGTAGCCCAGGCTGGCCTCGAACTCACAGAGATCCGCCTGGCTCTGCCTCCCGAGTGCTGGGATTAAAGGCGTGCGCCACCACCGCCCGGCTATCCCAGCACTCTTACAGTGAGACGGGAGGTATAGAGAGCTGGCCTGGAGTATGCAGCAATGAACAAGAGAGGAGGTGAGGTTGTCCTCTGACCTCTGACCTCTACTTGTGGGCACACACACACACACTTTCCTCTCTCTCTCTCTCTCTCTCTCTCTCTCTCTCTCTCTCTCAGATAAAAACAAAGCCGAAGCAGATCGTATGGCTGGGCAGTAAGAAAGATCGATTCTACACACTTAGAACTGCTTGTTGAAAATGCAGGTGAATGCTAGCTGTGAACACACCACCTGGAAGTAGATCTCACGCACAGCCGTAGCATATGCCAAAGAAAAATGTGCTATTTTGCAGGTCACTGGACTTTTGTCAATGGTCCTTGTCTACATCTCAAGTGTGGCCTAATTGAAAAGTTCCCACTCTTCTCTGTAGCTCCTTTGTAAGATGAGGGGGCTAGCTTGTTACTATGGAAATACCAGGTGTGCGAGTCTAGGATTCTGTCAGAGCAATCAAGACGTTCAAGACTAGATTTTATAAAATTTCAAGATTATAGTCAGAAGGGCCTGGAGGTCAATCTAATTCAACGTTTGAAATATTTTAATTGTGAAGTATATAACACACAGAAAAATACATCTGAACAGTTTAAAGAATAATGAAAACATCTGTCCCCACACCTCTACCAAGTCTCTGAATTAGGACATTCTCAGCACCTGAGGGACCTGTCTGTGGCTCCCCACTGGTGCCCCCTTCCCACACGGTCCCTGGTTGGGTGTTCATTATCCTTTTGCTTTTCTTTATAGGTTTACCATTTATGGTACGTCCACACATAACAGATCATTGAGTACAGCCTGTGTCTGAGCTTGACGTTGCTGGACCCCTTCCCACGTATCCTTCTGTGCTTACACAGTCTCTGGGGGCTGGGTACTTAAGTCACGTGGGGTGGATGCAGCTGCAGAGGCTGTCCCACGGCTGAGAACCATAGCTTTGGCAAGTGCTGCTCTTATAAAAATGCTGCTACGAGCATTACTATCTACCTTCTAGCTTTTTCCTCCCCTCTTTTTCTTAATTGATGTTCCTACCAGTGGATCCCATAGATCCTCATTACCACCAATACTTGGAGAGACCTGATTTGTCAACATGACACATGGGAAATGATATCGAAGTGTGACTTTAAATTTCATTTTCCTGATGATTAATGAATTTGAGAACATTTTCATATGTTTATGGGCCATTTGTATTTCCTGCATGGCAAAAGGCTAAAATCTTCTAGCCATTGAAGCTTTTAGTGGTGTTTTTCATCTCTTAGAAATGAATGCTTTTCACTGTCACTGTTAACACTGCAGTTCCAGTCTTCTCACTTTGTGTTTTCCAATGACGTCACATCCTCAGTTGTTTTTATGGGGGAGTGAGAAAGGGTTTATTTAGCTTACAGTTCCAGGTTCCAGTCCGTCACTGTAGAGAAGTCAAGCCAGGTGCTCAAGCAGCAGCACGTCCATAATCACATCCACAGTCAAGAGCAGAGAGAGTAAATACACTTGCCTTTCCCAGCTTGCTTGTGCTTAATACCCTGGACTGAGTATTCAGTGAGTTTTCTCCACTCTTATCCAGTCCAGGGTCCACCTGAGAAATGGTGTCTCTACCTACCTCAGGGTGGGTCTACCTACCTCAATTAACAATCAAGACAACCCCTATAGACATATCCACAAGCCAACCTGACCTAGACAATTTCTCATTGTGATCCCCTTCCAAGGTGATTCTCTATTGTGACAAATTAACAGTTAAAATTATTCAGAGCAACACGTGTCTGTAAGATGCTCAGCCATGAGCTTCATCATCGAGACTCTGGTGCACAACCTCAGTTTTTATACCGTTAACTTACCACTGTTTTCTTTATGGCTTGAATGCTCTGTGCCTCATTTAAGAAACGCTGCTCTACTCTGAAATCCTGAAAGGAGGCCTCGATGTTGTTCCTAGACATTTGGTTGCATTGCTTTTCATATGGCTGCAGTCCACCCATCTGGAGTCAACATTAGTGAGGGATATACAGTAGGGATTCAATTTCCCCCACATGGATAGTTAATCATGCCTGTGCTGTTTATGAAGCAGCTTAATTGTTCCTCTACTGATCAGCAACGGATCTGTTTCCTTATGCTCTTTGCTCTGGTTCTATACTCAGTTCTGCCGGCCTATCTAACCATCCTGATTCCAAGGCCCTGTGTGTCAATAACTCCCACACTAACAATAAGCAGTGATAGCTGGGCGGATGGGCTCTTGACTTTGCTGTTGTTCTTCAGGGACGTGGACAATCACAGACCTTTTGCCAAGATTTCAATCTTAACAGACTCCTAATTTCCATGGGAGACTTTATGGAACGCACTAGAATTGCTTTGACTCTATAGTTTATCCAATATGGCACAGCCATCTTAAATTTATGTTTTTAGGTACATTTATTTGATTTAGTATGTATCAGTGTTCTGCCTGCATGTATGCCTGTGTACCATGTGCATGCCTAGCGCCCTCAGAGGTGAGAAGAGAGCATCAGATCCCCTGGAACTGGAGTTACAGATGGTTGTACCGGTGCTAGGAACCGAATCCTGGTCTACAAGAACAAGTGCTCTTAACCACTGAGCCATCTCTTCAGCGGGCCTCCTTTCCTCCGAAGTTCCCTAGAGTTTGGGTTTCACTGGCTGTACCTTGTGCCACTGATTAACCTGCTCCCCACCTTACACTTCTGTGGCTTGATAGTTAAGTCTAGAAGTGCCAGTAGATGTTTGATGCATTATACTTTAATGGTTTGGGGTGGGGGTGTGGGTAGAATAGGCTATTGACTACCACTGTCTTTATACATCACTTCATCAGAGGTTTGGGGTGGGTGTTGGGGTAGAATTGGCTATTGATTACCACTGTCTTGATACATCATTTCATCAGAGGTTTGGGGTGAGGACGTGGGGAGAATTGGCTGTTGACTACCACTGTCTTGATACATTACTTCATTGGAGGTTTGAAAATTAAGATAGTCTACTTATCCAGTTCTTTGCTGCTGACCCTCCTTTCCTTTAGCAAAAGAGTTTCAGCTACAGATCCAGTGGTTCAGTATCTTGGGGGAGCTGCAGGACCACTCAGCTTTTAACATTTTTTAAAGCTAAGGTTTAGTAAGTTTCACTTTGACAGGATTAAATTTTTTAACCAAGTTTTCAAATCTATTATTCTGAACTGTTGATAACATGTTATGTCTTCACTACAACGGCTCTTGCAGTATCTTTATTCTTTAACATTGTCCATTCGCATACTTCTTCTTTCTCCTTCAATGATATTCAATCACTTTGTCTATTTAACTAGTATTTGGAGAGAGCTCTCTTTGGCTTTGTCCTTCTGTGGTTTCCAGTGGTGTCTACCATTATTTCCTTCCTCTTGTTTCCCTCAACCTCACTCTGCTTTTCAAACTTGTAAAATGGGGTATTTGGTGCACTAGTGTTCAAACTTCTTTTCTGTTATGACTATTTAAGGCTCTGTGCTTTTTTCTGAGCACCACTTAACCTTTCTCTCTCTCTCTCTCTCTCTCTCTCTCTCTCTCTCTCTCTCTCTCTCTCTCTCTCTGTTTTTTTGAGACAGGGTTTTTCTGTGTTGTTTTGGTGCCTGTCCTGGATCTCGCACTGTAGACCAGGCTGGCCTTGAACTCAAAGAGATACAACTGCCTCTGCCTCCCGAGTGCTGGGATTAAAGGCATGCGCCACCACCACCCAGCCACTTAACATTTCATACATCATATCTTTATCTCTCATCACTGCTAAGCATTTTATTTTCCATTAAGATTTTGCTGATCATTGCATCTTATATTTCATTTCTTCCATCTTGGGGTCCCTTTCCTTCTGCCTACAGAACACACTCCAAACTTTCATTTAATGAGGGTCCATTGAAATAAAATTCAGCTTTTTTCTTAAAATGTTCTTTGAGCAGTCTTAATGACACACAATTCCATGCTATAAAATCCAACTATTTAAAATGTATATTCAGCCATATTTAGTATACTCTAGTATAGTTGGTATTTTCATCACATCCAAAATACACTATAAGCCCATTAATATCAGTACTTATATTTCCACAACCTCTTCCAACCAGTAATCTTGCTTATTCTGAGTATTTCATATATGTAGTTTGAAATACATATTTGTGATGGGTTTCCCACATGTTTCAAAGGTTCATTTACATTGGAGAATGTATTTCATTCCATTTATTGATGAATAATATTCTATTGTATAGACAGAATCTATTTTGTTTATCAGTTCATCACCTGATGGATATATGATATTCCCTTTTCAACTACTATGAGTAGTACTGCTATGAACATCATGCATAATACTTTGTGTGGAAATATTTTTACTTCTTTTTTTGTATATGTGCATGTGTATGCATTTGTGCACGTGGGGCATGTAGGTACCAGCGTGTACGGCACAGGTGTAGAGGTCAAAGGACAACCTTGGCTGTTGGTCCTTAATTGCCTTTTAACTGCTGGTTGCCCTGCAGCTTTCCCACACGGCAGGCTAGCTGGTTCCTGAGCTCCTAGGAATCCACCTGTCTCCACTTCCCCTCTTGCCATCACTTGGATTAGCTGTATTTTACATGGTTTTGGGGATCCAGTATTTACTCTTGACACTCATCTCCTCAGACTCTGTTTTCATTTTTTCTTAAAATGAAAGAGTGGAATTTTGAGTTCTATGCTTAACCTTCTGAGAAACTGCCAGACGTCTCTAAGACAGCACAGTTGTTTATATTCCCGATATGCAAGGGTCGCAATGTGTCGACATCCTCCTCGACACTTGTTTGTATTGGGCTTTTCTGATTTTAGCCATCCTTATGTATGGGAACTTGTGTGCTTGGTGGTTTGATTTGCTGTCTTTGAATTCTAATGCTACTGAGCATTTTTATGTGTTTATGGGATATTTGCATAAATTCTTTGGAGAAATGTCATTTCCTTTGCCCATTTTGAAACTGGGTTATCTTTTTTTTTTTTTTTTTAATCATTACATTGTAAAAATTCCTTACATGGGTTGGGCACAGTGTTTGATCAGATATCTGATGAGTAAATATTTTATTCCATTTGGGCTGTTATCTGTTCACATTTTTAAGAGTGTATTTAGTCCAGCATGGTACCATACTCCTTTAATCCTGGCTCTTGGGAGGCAGAGGCAGGTGGATCTCTGTGAGTTCAAGGTCAGCCTTGTATAGATAGGGAGTTATAGGTTAGCCAGGGCTATAAAATGAGACCTTGTCTCAAAAAAGAAAAAAAATAAAGCTTCGATGATGTTTAATTGGCCTGCTTTTCCTTTGCTGAATCTCCTTTTCATGCTATCCGAGAAGCCGGTGCCCTGCTCAAGGTCACAACGATTTACTCATCTATTTTCTCTTTAAAATTTTACAGTTTAGCTCATATGTTTGTCTTTGAACCATTTTGAGTTAATTTTTATGTTTGTCAGAAACAGTCTATTTTCTGTCTTTCTTTTTTGTCTGTGAAGAATCAGTTTTCCTGGAACCATTTATAGAAAGATTTTTTTCTCCCCCGATTGAATTATCCTGGCGCCCTTGTTGAAAATAAACTGGCCATAAATATAAAGGTTTATTTCTGGACACTTGATTCTATTTTATTGATTGGTATGTCAATCCCTGTGCATCCACCACACTGCATGTTTATTAGCTTTATTAGCAGCAAGTTTTCAAAGTGAGAAATGTTGGGTCCTCAGTGTTCTTTTTCATTGTTTGCTCTTTGTAAATTGATATGAATTTTATGGACTGATTTATGCTGTCTTGAAATGCATATGCTGAAGCTTTACCCCCACTCTGATGGTATTTGGGGATGTGGTTGTCATAAGATAATTAGGTTTAGGTTTAGATGAGGTCTTGAGAGTAGAGGCCTGTAAGTTGTGGCATTAGTTCCCTTATAAGGATCTCTCTCTCTCTCTCTCTCTCTCTCTCTCTCTCTCTCCTTCCCTCTCCCTCTCCCTCTCCCCTTCCACCTTCTCTCCACCATGTAGAGATACTGTTGCTATGGTGGCTATCTGCAAACCAGGAGGAGATCTCGAACCCAACACATCCTGATTTTGTACTATTCATTTTTTTCAGAAATGTCAAAAAATACATTTCTATTTTCAAGCTACCCAGTCTATGGTATTGTTATGAGAACTGGAGGTGACTAGACATTATATTATGTTGACCCAACTGAACTCGAGCTTTCTCAGCAGCACTACGGTCTAATTCATGAAGATGGGATGGCTGTCTGTTTGCTGTAGCAGTTTCTAGTTGTCATAATTTTTTTTTTTTAGTTTTTCGAGACAGGGTTTCTCTGTGTAGCTTTGCGCCTTTCCTGGAACTCACTTGGTAGTCCAGGCTGGCCTCGAACTCACAGAGATCCGCCTGGCTCTGCCTCCCGAGTGCTGGGATTAAAGGCGTGCGCCACCACCGCCCGGCAAGTTGTCATAATTTTTATGTGTTGTTATATTTATTTGTAAGCAGGATTTTTAAAAACTGTATTTATTGTGTGTTGTATGTGTGTGGGTGTGCATGACATAGCTCATGTGTGGAGGCCAGAGAACAACTTATGGAATCAATTCTCTCTTTCCACCATGTGGGTTCCGGGGATTGAACTCAAATTGGCAGATTTGTTGGCAAGTGCCTTTACCCACTGAGCCATTTCCCCAGTCCCTGGAATTGTTTCCTCAGTTTTATTTTATTTTTAGCAGTGCTGGGAATTGAACTCAGGACCTGTGTATGCTAGGCAAGTGCTCTACCGCTGAGCTATTACATCCCTAGCTCTCTGAAATTTATTTTCAGATTGTTCATTACCAGTGCACAAACACACAAATGGTTTGGAATATTGATCTTGTGTTCTAAAACATTTTTATTTATCAGTTTTAATAGTTTTTTTATGTATTGCATAGGTTTGGCTATACATGAAATGTTATCTGCAATAGAAACCGTTTTCATCCTTTCTTTTCAACTTACATACTTTTTTTTTTTTTTTTTTTGGTTTTTCGAGACAGGGTTTCTCTGTGTAGCTTTGCGCCTTTCCTGGATCTCGCTCTGTAGACCAGGCTGGCCTCGAACTCACAAAGATCCGCCTGCCTCTGCCTCCCGAGTGCTGGGATTAAAGGCGTGCGCCACCACCGCCCGGCAACTTACATACTTTTTAAAATTTAATTTTCTTGCCTCACCCAGTATATCGTTGAGTGTTAGTGGTGTTAGTGGTGAGATCAGACATTCCTATTTGTTCTTTATCTTATAAGGAAAAATTCAGTCTTTTCACCAGTAAGTATGATGTTATATGTGAGGTTGCCTTTGTTCTAGAAAAATGTTTTTTTATGAATACATAATCCTACTTTGACAAGTTTTTTTTTTCCCTCTCCAAAACACGAACAAACATCCTACCGTTTTCCAGTTTGTTGATATTAAAGTGTCAACTGTCATCCTATTTACCATTCATTTGCATTTGCTCTGTCTTTTATTTCTGGTTGCTTTTGAGATCACCTCTTTATCTTTGATGATCTGAGCTTTCACTCTGATGTATGTAGGCTGATTCCTTTATATTTTTCTGCAGTTTTATTATACACTTTTAGCTAATGTATATTCTAATACATACTCTGCTCTCTGTTGTTTCTGCCACCTCTCTCCTCCATGATTTGCATTTTTTTGTCTCTGACTTACTCATTTTTCTATGTTAATTCTTTGAAATCTGGCATAAAAGCTGGGTTCCTTCCAAAAGGATCATTATTTGCTTTTACTATTTTGTCAAGTGTGAAACTTCGTTTTGAATCGCTGACGCTGGAAAACACCTGAACTGAGCTGAACTGAGCTACAGTCAAAACAGAAGTGCCTCAGCATTGAGTCACTGATACCACCTTGGAGCAGCACCAGGTGCTGAAGACACACTTCAGAGTGGACCCCTACCCTGACCAGGAGGCTTGCAAGGTCCTGGCCACCAGACTCAACCTGGGAGCAAGCTGAGACTTAGTTCTAATGGTAGGAGCACGAGCCATAGCAGAAGGGCACCACTGAGCATGTGCCCTATTTTATCCAGTCCAACCTTGCTTGACTAGCCAATTCGCATCCTTGAGTCCTTGTCCTATCCTACCCAATTCAGCCACTGGCTCTACCTTTTACTAGTCATTTTACCCTGAGTGCCTGCAACCAGGAACCTCTCCATCCACCCAAGAAGACCTCCTTGCTGGTCAGCAAGCACAGTTGCTTTTACTGGTGCCAGAGTGTGGGTCCAGATGAGAGTCTTTCTGGGACAACCATAACCCCTGGCTCCTCGAAGTTCTAGAAGCGTTAAGGAGGCTCGGAATCTGGTTATCAAGGCAATATGTCTCGCAATGAACCAATCTCCAAGGATTCCTGAATCTCTAGGGAAGGCATTCTGTAGACCCTGCAGAGCCGCGTCTAATTCCCTCATCTGCAGGTGCCTTCTGAGAGGGCTTACATACCTAAGGCTGGCCCTAGACTTAGTGTAGCTGAGGATGACCTCCAATCCCTAGTTTTTCTGCCTCCGCCCTCCCATTTTGGATTTTTGTTTTATTTTGTAGTTGTTTTGTTTCTGGTCTGGTATCTGAAGCCTCCACCTCTCAGGTGCCAGGCTGCTCAACAACTGTTTGTGAGATTTTTGGTTGTTTAGTTTTTTTTCCATTATAAGATTTTTATTTTTCATTTAACATTCCTTTTATTTTTGGTCAACCCCCTCCTCTGTGAAGTTTCATGCACCACCTTGCCCTAGTTTTTTTTTTTTTTTTTTTTTGTGTGTGTGTGTGTGTGTGTATGTCTGTGTGTTTATTAACGCTTTTCAACCTCGCTTTGTAGGGACCTGTTGGGTTTTCATTTCTAGCTATGACATATTGAAAATAAAATTATTCATAGAAACTAAAAATATACTTTGACTCATAAAATGTATACACAGTATGAGTCTCACCCATGAATCATGTAAAGGATGGATTCTCAACAGCTGCATAGACGTTTTAGTCCCTTGTACCCAGTAGGCAAGCTTCCTTGCTATCCTCTTTGCTTTTGAGAGCCATTTTCCCATCATGCACTTCGAGTAGGCCCTCTGCAGGGTCTCTGCTGTGTGGTCTATTATATCCCAGCTTTAGTGGCTCTAGCATGGTCTGTTTTTCTCCATGATCCATGTAAGCTTGACGTCTCCAAGGCTTTGCACAAAGCATGGGGATGAAATCTGGCACTGGCTGTTCTTCCAGCAACTCCCCTGACTGTTTCTGACCTCTGTGGATTCCTTCCTTTTATCTCAACGTGTTGAAAGAGTTGCAAGAGGCATGTGTAGACATTTTAGAATTGTAAACGAGGAGCCTATTGAAGACAGCGAATCTCCTTCCTTGTTAGTGAAGGAAACCCAAATCCTATCATTTGTTTTACCACCAAGCAGCTGACCTAGAAATATTCAGAAAAAATAATGGCCTATTTTCCTCCTTAAAATCTCCATCAAAGGAGACTCTATAACTGCCTTGTGGGGATTGTCGACAGGCCAAATGATTCCCTTCTCTGCATTCACACCCTTGAGATCCGAGGCTTCAGATTTCCCCACAAGAGGCAAAGTTTCTTCAGGAGCTTGAGTCTGGGTTGGCTCTTGGCTTGCTTTGTCAATAGTAGGACATTAACAAGTATGGGCCAAGCTGGGGTGTGAAAGGTCTTGATTACTGAAGTGTATCCTCTTGTGCTCAGAGATCTGACGCCATCACATGCAGGAGGCCAGGCCAGCCTGCTGGAAGTGAGAAGCCACGTGCAGGCACTGGCCCAAGGTTACATTTTGTTGTGAGCAAAAAGTAACTGCTCTCTTCAGAAAATTAATTGCAGAGATACACATCCCTCCCTTATGACATCTTTATTGCTTTTACTTTCTGTCCTGCCCCAATTTCTGAGATGTAGAAATAGTCACTCCCCAAAATACTTGTATAGCTCAACTGTACTAAAGGATTTCCCAATTCTTAATATAAATATAAAATTTAAACCGCACAAATTAAGACATATCCTATATATGCTTCTATAAACAAATTGGAGAACATGAAATACATACTGCTCAATGCAAAGTCCAGTTGGAGCATAAAGAAAGGAATTTAGGATTCTTTTCTGTGGCAAGGGAAGCCAATCGCAGATACACGAGACTGGAGGTCATTATTGATAAGAAGAGATCTGGAAGTTTCCATTGACCATAAATTCAATATAAGTTAATGGTAAGAATTGAGTCCTTAAGAAATCAAGTCAGTGTGAGTCTCATTGACAGAAACAGAGTGCTTGCTGTATTTGTCCCACCTTGAGAACTGTGACATATTCTGGGGATCATGAGTTAAGACTAATATTGGCAACCTAGAATGGATCAAAGAGGAAGCCTCAGGATAATGACACAGTAGGAGCCATTTCAGATGAGGCTCAATTTGATGACCTGGGATATAATTTGTCTTGGGAAGACCTGGATACAAGTATCCAAAGGGCAGTCACAGGGAACAGCGAACAAAAAACACACATCCAACTTTCAGACCACAAACCTCAGATCAACAGATGCAAGTCACAGGTGTTAGGTCAAATTCACAAGCAGTCCACCGTGACAATGGCTGCTTTGTGAATTTGGCTGCCTGGAGGCAGAGATGGGGATGCATCAGGAGAGGTGTTTGTCAGCACCCTGGAGGGGGGTATGGCTTGTGGGCGACAGGACTCTCTTTCCGATGAGCCCCTCTCCCTCCCAGCCACAGTGATCCTTTCTGTTTGGGAACGATGAGCTAGCCTTGGCGTAGGATGTAGGACACGGTGAGTCAGCTCTATGTGGGTAAGCTGTAGCAACAGAACATCTGTTTCCAAATGACAGACCTTTCGAAAGTCACGGCAAATCTTTTCTTTCGGTAGGCTTCTCTGTTGAGGACTGCCGTACTGTCGCAGGATAGCTACACATCTCAAAGCCAGACTGGGTTTACCCATGATAGCTTAAACTATCATTCACTCTTCAATTTACTGATAGTCACAAGCAGAAGTCTTTTCAGATGCAGCAGTTAGCCTAAAGAATTGTCCTTTTCTCCTGGCCGGCCCCTGTTTCTCTGAGGTGGCCAGGACCCCCTCTTTACCCCTCACATCCACCCCTCCAGCTCTAATCTCACTCAAACATTCCCCTGGGCCCCACACCGCTTAAGAGTGAATTCTCAGAAGAAAGTGCTGGCCTCTACAGCTATCTCAACCGATTGTTATTCCCGTCTCTAGGCATGTGCTGGCAGGGAGCAGCCAAGGATCTGAGAAGGGAGCTGCCACAGGGCCTCCTACCTTGACAGGTGAAACACCTGATGTGGAAGTGGTTGTTGTGGACGCGGACCACTTCCCCTTTGCAGGTTTCTCCGCAGCGGTAGCACTGGATGACATTGGAGCTGCCCCGGGGACTGTAAGGACTCTGCTGGTAAGGGACTGTAATAAAAAGAAATAAGAGATCACTGTCTAGGAAGTTCTAATTCTTTGAAAAGTCAGTCATAAGGTATCATAATCTTAACTAGAAGAATAAAAAAGCAGGAAGGGTAGAAATTTTCCCCCCACCAAACAAAAGTCCTCCGCAGACTGTATGTGCCGAACTTAGATAGCACTGAGTGGCACTGAGATGAGCCCATGAGCCTCCCCCAACAGGCAAAGACTCAGGCGTGTACACAGCCTTTCCTTGCAGCAGCAGAAGGGAAATTGCTGAACAGAGAGAAATGAAAGAGGAAAGAGAATGCAGCCATAAGGTCTGCATAAGGTCCAGGCCAACGTCAGATCCATGACAAGGGACCCTTGGCATCAGATGGGAGATGGAAAGGCCCTATTGCCTGATGCTGCTCTGGTGGAGTGATGCTTTAGATGGAGGTGTCAGTCACGTGTGTGATATGGCCGTAAACAAACCCACTGCACGGCCAGTCTCGGAAAGCGGATCCTGTCATGCACAGTACAGATACTTGACAGTGATAACAGAGGAGTGTTACTCATTCTGCGTTTCCTATACTATACTTTTTGTTGTTCCTGTATAGCCCAGTTCCTGAAACTGTGGGTCAAAGCCTCATATGGGGTCATGTAACAGAGCCGGGGAGGATTGCCAAAAAAGAAAAAAAAAATCTGGCATGATTAAAAGATTTCTGAATATGCAGCAAAAAAGATTAATATGAAATCAACTGTGTTGTGAATCAAGCTGTTCCTGGCAATGCTCACCTGTGTTGCATTGTGGGACTTTCCCGCAGCCTTGGTTTTGAAGACGCTATGGGCACTTTCCACTGCTCATGCCTTCACTAGATACAGTGCTAATGAGCACTGCCTCAGTCACCTTGGCGCAGACTTGAGACCACTATGTGTTCTGAACTACAGTGGTTTACAGATCTACAAGGTTTTCTCCTCTCAGAGACACGTACTAGTTTAATTATGGAAAAACAAAGACTTCTGCTACTTTCCGACAGTCAGGCCTGAGCATGTAAGTAGCAAATAAATGTATCATTGGGTCGTATAGTGTTAGAATGCCTGATTTTAAAAACTGCTGTTTGAGCTGTTCACTTGAGTCCCATAAGGAAATTGTTAAATCAATTTTGACTTTGGATTGAGGCAGAATTTCCAATGATTTCTGAAACGGCTGTAACAATACGTTAGCAGTTTTATACAACACATTTATGCGAAGTGCCACTATCAACATTGGGCAGTGCTGTGGAATAATCCTCTTGTACGCTGTAAAGATTTGTCACTTGAATTGGTTTAATAAAATGCTGATTGGCCAGTAGCCAGGCAGGAAGTATAGGTGGGGTGACCAAGCTAAGAATAATGGGAAGGAGAAGGGCAGAATCAAGAGACTCCAGCCAGACACAGAGGGAGCAGGAGATGAATGTGCTATGCTAATAAAGGTACTGCCACGTGGCAGAGTGTAAATAAGGAATACGGGTTAACTTAAAATGTAAGATCTACAGATCGACAGCTGTGGAGCCTACATGGGACCAAACTAGGCCTGTTGCATACAGGAGACAGTTGTGTAGAGGGGCCCCTGGAAGTGGGATCAGGATCTATCCCTGGTGCATGAGCTGGCTTTTTGGAGCTCATTACCTATGCTGGGATGTCTTGCTCAGTCTTGATGCAAAGGGGAGGGGCTTGGTCCTGCCTCAACTGAATGTACCAGGCTTTGCTGACTCCCTATGGGAAGTCTTACCCTTTCAGAGGAGGTTGTGGGTGGTGGGTGGCTGGGAGGAAGCTCAGGGGAGCAGGAGTAAGGGTGAGAGGGGGATCTGTGGTTGGTATGTAAAACAAATAAAAAAAATTCTTAAATAAAAAATTTAAGAGCTAGTTAGTAATAAGCCTGAGCTATTGGCCAAGCATTTAAAATTAATATTAAACCTCTATGTCGGTTATTTAGGAGCAAGTGGAAAAATGTCAGTTTATAGGACAGTGCTGGAGAGATCTACTCACTATTAATCTCCTGTTTAGACCTGCTCACGATTACTTTTGACATCTACTTTCCATGGGATGTAGTTAGTTTAACCACCCTAAAATCTTGGAATTGAATAATAGGTACCTGCCTAGATCACAAAACCTCAGGGGTAAAATTATATTTATAGCCATCTGATGCAACCTGATGAAGTAACTTTGTGTTTCTTGTAGGTAGCCTTAGTGGTCTTTGATTAAACATTATTCAGTTCCTTTATTTTCACTCAAAGTTAGAGACACAGTTAAAAACCATCTGCTCACACTCTGTTAGCAGGTTCACACTTGTTCTGAAAACACCACTTAGGCATGTAGACTTCACGGATTATAATAAGTTTGCTTGGACTCTTGAACTACAGAGGGGATCTAAAGAGCACATCCTTTCAAGGTTCTTAACCTATGTGGTTGTCTGTTCACTGGCATTTGAATGCCTTCTAGGCACACGAAGGAGTGTACATGGTGACTTGTTTGGCATTGGAATCTGAATGGAAATTGTGTGCATTCCTTCCCTCAAGGAGTCAATGTTCAATTTGCATATTGCCTTTCTCTTCACTTAGCTATGAGTAAAGGAGGTCTTGATGATGCCCAAGATGCTGGAACCTGGCTCCTTGCATAAGCATCCCTCATGAGCAAGAACAAATCTTTGTTGCCATGGCCTCCAAGACTTGGTGCAGCACAACCAAGACTGTCCTATCTGCTCCATCTGGCACCTGATATTTTCCCTAACTAAATCTGGTGTTACCCACATCATCCTCAAGCTAGCTTCATGGTCAGGAGGTCTATGATCTCTTCAACTCCTCTCATCCTCTCTTCTCTTCTTCAAGACAAGAGAACAGGGTTTCTAACTCTTTCCTACTTACAGGTGTCCCGAATTACAACCGTGCTGCAGAGCAATGGCCGGGTTGCTTATGCCTGAAACTGGATTCTGAGAATTTGTAGCTAAGGTGGAAGAAAAATATCATAAGAAAGTCAGTTTCACTGGCCTTGAACTCATAATTTTCCTGACGCTGCCTCTCAAGTGCTAAGATTATAGGTATCACCAAGATGCCTGGCTCAGTTTCATACTCTTTCTCTCCACTACTCTTTTTTTTTCTTTTCTGTCTTAAATTGAAGATAGAAAAGATAAATCAAAGAAATGCCTTTAATAGCCAGGTAAAGAAATCATTAACTCATTTAAATGAGTTAACACGGAAAAAATGCATTAACTGCCCTGCCAAAGGCTGAGAAATGACTCAATGGTTAGAAGTACTTGCTTCACCCACACCAGGCAGCTCACAACTTCCTGTAGCTTCAGCTGACATCTCTGAATCTGACTGACATCCTCTTCTGGTCTCTGTGTGCACCCATGCATATGCCTGTGTGTGTGTGTGTGTGTGTGTGTGTGTGTGTGTGTGTGTGTGTGTGTGTGTGTGTGTGTCTGTCCTGGAAATGTTGACTGGAATCATGACCATCAATCATGTCTCCACAGCTCAAAACAATTCTCCTCACCTAGAATATTTCATGAAGCATTCCCTTTCGTCCAATACATTTTCTTTCTTTTCTAATTTCTCAGAGTCCCCTAGAAAATATTACACTCCCTCCTCCTCTCCGGCTCGTGAGAAAATATAAATCATGCTCATATGAGCAGCATGGTGGTATACCACTGCCAAGGCAAGCAAAGCTGCGAGCCTGAAAATGAAATAAGAACAAACAGTACAGCCATCCCCATCAGTGAGGAAAGTTTGGAAGACTCTCAAGTTCCCACCAGACCCGCAGCACACGTGCTCATCTACGACTTTTATTCAATCTGTCTTATAGTTCAAGAGCCACCATGCAAGGTCAATTAATTTCTTTTTCAAACTTAGGGAAGTAGATTTGTAGGCATGATTCCTCCATCAGAATTCAGTCTTGAGCCTGATCAAAAGAGATAAAATTAGAGGGCGGGGGTGGGGGGGTGGGGTGGGGTGGGGGTGGGGTAGATGAGGAGAACAGGCCACTGTGGGCTGAAACTTAACTCTGTCCCTCCATCCCACCTCCAGGATGAGGATACTGCTGTGAGGATGCTGTGTGTGGCCAAAGCCCCAGGAGTGTGTGATGCTTCTAAGTAGATCATTAGCAGACATTCATGCACCCCTGTGAGAGTTCTTCCAGGTTGCTGATAGAGGCTGATTATAAAAAGGTGGTGTGATTTGATCTTTACAGGTATGCTAAGATTTTTTTTTTTTAAATACTAGAGAGTGTCACCAAGAACTCCAGGGGTCAGGGATGCTGGGCTGAGGTAGGCCACAAATACACCTGCCTTGACAGCGATCTTGTTAGCAGTGAGATTTTGTATTTTCGGCTAATTAGATTAGGAAATTAACCTAACCTTATTCTTTGTGTAGATGTGTATGGGGATGTGTGGGAAACGTGTACCCCCTCTCTCCACGATGTGCAGCTCCTGTGAAATGCTTATTTATTTGGATTCTGATTTTAGTTGTGATGCCAGCAGACAGAACCTGGGGCTTTGCACATATGTGCCCAACAAGCTCCATCACTGAACTCTCCCATATTCCAAATGCTGAGATCTGACTTGTTCATTTTCTCCTGGTTATCCCCATCTCCCCCCCACCTTTTTAAACCTATAAAGTAGTGAGGTGCACTTACGTGACTTACCACATTTATCCCATGGGTAAAGGTCTTTTAGATTCCAAGTTGATTCACATAGAGATTTCCAGACTACCTCAGGTGTGAGGACCCTGTCCTTGAGGGCACTATTTAAGGGTAGTAGAAAGCCTTACGGGACAGCGGTTCTCTTTACTTGTGATATAACCCATGCATGGCATTGTCAAGTGTAGGCAATATAGATTATGTGACATGTTCTCGACATGCTTCCAAGGCACCTCTGGCATCTTTTTGCATTATTTAGGGGAGAGTCATCGCTGTTGCCAGCCCTTAGAAAATGCTATCTAGTGGTGCATGCCGGGTGGGCTGGCAGAAACAGCCTCTGTCTGCATTGTTCATAACTGCATTGTTCGGTATACTAGTCACCAGCCATAGGCAGCTGCTGGACATTTGAAATGTGACTAGCAAGACTGAGAAACTGAATTTTGAGTTAAACTTAATTTTAATTAATATAAGCTTACATATAAGTAGCCATATGTGGCCAGTGACTACCATATTGGACAGTAAATATTCTAGTAATACAAAAACAGAGCATGTAAATTATCTCACAGATACCACCTTTGACATAAACTATTCTCTCTCTCTCTCTCTCTCTCTCTCTCTCTCTCTCTCTCTCTCCCCTCTCTCTCTGAGATAGAATCTCTCTATTAAGTCCAAAGGTTAGCCTTGAACTCACAGAGATCCTCTCGCCTCTGTCTCCTGAGTGCTGGTATTAAAGGTGTGCACCACCACACCTGGCCCAAATTATTCATTTTTTATCGCCCAAAGTTTTAAAGTTGTTAAACAATTTGTAATTGGGACCAATTATACATACCCTCACACATCCTAAATTTGATCTCGAAACAAGATTCTGAGCTGTGTAAAAAGCACTGATTTTCTTGGGCTGGAGAGATAGCTCAGGGGTTAGGAGCACTGGCTGCTCTTCCAGAGGACCAGGGTTCCATTTCCAGCACCTATGGGTAGCCTGCAACCATCTGTAACTCCAGTTCCACAGAATCTGATGCCCTCTTCTGGTGTCCAGGGGCATGCCATGCACGTGGCACACAGATATGTATGAAGGGACATACACATTTAAAAAAATCATATATATGTATATATGCAAATGACATAATTTCTTCTATTTTGTGGCTGAAAAAAACCCTTTATTGTGTATATATCTCCCATTTTCTTTACCCATTCACCTGTTGATAGGCAGCTAGGTTGATTCTTTAACTTGGCTCTCGAGAAGAGTTACTTGATGAAGAGTGGTGTGCAGACATGTCTGTTGTATGTCTACTTAGATCCCTTCGAGTTCATACCTATGAGAAGTATGGCTGGATCATGACAGTTCTAATTTTAGCTCTTGAGGAGCCTCCGTGCTGATTTGTATAGTGGCTGCACTAATTTACGTCCCCACCAACTGTGTATGAGGGTCCCCGACTCCGTCCTCGCCAGCATCTGCTTGTTTCCAATGAGTCTGATTGGGCATCCGATTCTGCACCTGTGTTTCCTCCCTGGCGATCTTTTTTCATGAGCCTTTCTCTGAGAGGGCTGGGAGTGACCTGGGTTTTGTTTCCCTCTCTGCTGGTACCTAGTTTTCTAATTTTGGATAAATCATATGACTTCTCCAGCCTCAGCTCTGTTCTTGGCCACCACACATCTTAAGACAACATGATTTATAAGGCTCGCTCTAATTAACAAATGGTTTTGCCTTTGTGGTCTGCTCCTGGGTTTCTCTTCTTCCACCCTCGATCTCCTCTACTAAATGGTCTTACATCTAAACTAGACTCTGTTTTATGTTATCCGATTTATTAGTCTCTTTAAAAGCAGATAATGGCACAGTTTCCCTCATAAGCATTACAACTGAAGTTATGTTCTTTCTACCCATGGGCCACCTGTACAATCTTTCCTTCCTTCTCCCCAAGGGTCTCTTGACCTTGGAGATAAAAATGTTCTCATATTTTAATAGAGTGCCTTTAGAATACTCTTTAAAAAGTAGAGGCACCTATGCTGTGCTGGAGTATAATTAAAAGAGCAACAAAACTGACTGGGAGACAGCCTAACAGCTTGAATAATTGGCTAGACGTGTAATAAAAACAGCAGAGTTTCTGGTTGCAAGGTGAAACATCCAGCAGAGAACCCACTGCTTCAGCAATGAGCTGGCGATGGCCCGGGGCCCAGAGAAATGCACACCTAGGCCGGGTGCAGGGTACAGCAGCTGCCACATGCAGCGTGCTGACTTCATTAGAACCCAAAGTACCCCGAGTGTGTTCTCAAGTACTAGCTAAGTACCAAGGAGACCCAAGTGTGGATTCCGGCACTTCGTCGGCACAAAGTGGCGGTGTGAAAGGTTAAGGAGGTTTGCACAGGAATGGATCTGGTAATGCACAGTGGGATGTTGGGTTTGATTTCAGAGTTGAAACAGTTCTGTTGGCATGATCTAGCTTCCTAAGATGAACCCAGAGAGACACTAATCTCTGCACTAGAAGAGGAAAAGCACAGGGCACATTTGGATGCTGGCGTGGGCTGGGCTTTCGATTAGTCTTTTAACTTGATTGCTGTGTGACTGAGCAAGTTGTAAAACTGAGACCTCAATTTCCCTATCTTTAGAATGGGAACAACTCGGCATTTGTATTTAGTAACTTAAATTGTGCTCAGGGTACTCTTTGACAAATTATTTAGGCTCAAAAAGCAGTAACTAATTCCAAAGGCCTTATCTTGAATCCATTGTCGAAATTCTTCTGCAATTACCCATATCAGCAGCTAGCCCCTGAACCTCTGACAGTTCTCTAGTCCATGGCTGGGCAAATCCAGCAAGGGTTCCTTTCTGTGCCTTGCTGGTGGCTGCCAAAATAAAGCCATTGGTTGCTGAGCACTAGCCATCTTGAGCAACCTCTTCCTTCTCCGGAGCTCTCTGTTTAAGGCTCTCTGTGGGCTGCAGAAGAACGTATGAACCGGGCACTTCCTGCCGCAGGCATGAGACAAGATAAATCTGTGCTATGTATTTTGAGCACACCTGTTGCTCCCAAAGAGGGAGTTTGGGTTTTGGTAGCGTGAGCTTATTTAGAACGAGTGGGTGATTTTCGGGTTTTGGTGACCTCAGAAGGCTATGTCTGTGTCATGACAACAATGCTCAGACCTTTGGAGCAGAAAGGGGCTGAGAGGTCATACATATGCCCTGGCTTGGGAGCTGCTTGGGAGCCGCCCATGAGGGCAAGGATCACGCTTTTGTCTACCAGTTTACTCTCAGCACCAAGCATGTAGTACATGTTCATCTCACCATGCTGCCATTTCATTGGATGAATGAATAAAAGAAGGACCGAACTGATTCATGGAACCATTGAACAGATGAATAAGCTGAGACCTGGAGGAGAGGGGTGTGTCAAACTTGCACAAATCATGGCGGCTTGCCTCCGAGGGCAAGGATGTCTGTTTTAGAGCAACGGGACTGGAGCAGGCAGACCCAGAGGTCAGCTGGGCTGGCCCAGAGCCCAGGTCATAGGAAGATAGTGAGTTTGCAAAGGACGAGCTTATCCGAAGCCAATGGCCACACTGAGGTCTGGTGCTGCGTGGGTGACCAGGGTCAATTTCCAAGATTGAGAAGCCTGGGGTGAAGCAGAAGGGTAAACAGAAGTAAAGTTTGCCGGGGAAATAGACAAAATTCAGAGGGGTTCCTCTCTCTCAGGAAGTGAGCTCAAGAAGCTGCACGTGTCCTCCCAAGGAGTTTCTGTCACTCAAGGAACACCACTCCTCTTATTTTATGGATGAGGAAACTGAGGGACAGAGAACGAGGCTATGTACTCAAGGTCACACCATTAATAAAAGGCCAGCCAGTCTGACTCTGAGACCCATGCCCTGACCACAGCGGTGGTCTGCGGGCAGAGGCTTTTCTGGAGGAGCACTGGGGATGGACAGCTGCAAGGACATCTAGCTTCCTCGGACTGTGGCCATTTATTTACCTAAAAGCCATTTAGAAAAGATCCAGAAACGATGACTGGAGGATCCGAGAGAACAGAGTAGGACTCATGCCATCCAGGACCCTTAACAGAGGATGAAGAAGCCATGATGACTGTTCTCAGGCCAGAGTACTTCAGCCCTGAGCAGTTTCCCTGGCACAGGCCGAGAGAGCTTGGCAGGTGTGTATGCTGATCCTCAGGAGAGACATACTCTGTAGGGGCTGGCATCTCTAGCCGGGTGGAGGTACGAGTCTCTCCGTTCCCCAGGTCTCCCTACCGATGGTCCTGGCTTGGCTGTAGTTTCCCACGCCAGCGGGTTGAGAGCACAGTCTGATACACACGAGGCCTCTTGGAAGGTAACAGAATGCCCTCTGCAGCCCCGCTGCCAGGCTCACCAGCACGCTTCCCAGTCATGGCCGCCTTCTTCCAGAGAGTGTTGTCGGTACATATGTCAGAGCAGCAAGCTCTTGGCCAGACAGGTTGCCCGCGTCTGGCAGCTGCTGCCACAGACAGCTACAGCAGAGGGACAGGGGTTCGACACGAAATGGGCTTCATGGCAGTGAGCATCGTGAGCGAGGAGGCACAAGTGACTGCCACACACTCAGGGTCACACTGATTTCTCACAGTTCCCCCTGGCTCTACTTGAATTAGGTCTCTCTCTATATATACATCTGTTTCTCTTTTGCTATAAGTGGAAACCCTGTTTGAGTCACTGGCCCTTCCTGCCTCCTCTCCCACCCTGTGTGCTGTTGACTCTGCCTGTGTCCATGGGCTCTATCCAGAGGGCTGGCACTGGGTTCCCGTCTAAGGACTGACTCCGTTTAGATGGGCCTTTTCCTTTCTTGTCCATTGAGCCCCCTCCCTGCCCCCAGGCAGAGGAATAATCCCTCTAGCTCTGAGATAGGGGTTCTCTCTGTCCTCCCTAATTTACGCTTTGTGTTGACCATCTGAAGTGGCGGCAAAAGCCCTTCTGTTCTTCTGAAGGCACAGGCTTTGGAAATTCTAAAGCCAGGAAACTTCTTGGTCGGCCCTGCTTTCTGCGGCCCTTCCTGACCCCGAGGCCTTGTTCACTGAATGGAGGGAAGGCGCCAGCCTTCAGCGCTTCAAAGATATTGCTTGGCCATCTTGGCTATGGGGTTTTACCAACCCACTATCCAAAGCTGTGTAAGCATGGCAAGGGAGGTGGGTGGAGAAAGGGAGACCGTACTAGGTCTCTGCCAGCCTTTTTTTTTTCTTTCTATTTTGGAGAGGGCTCCCATCAATCAACCCCAGCTCTCTTATCCCTCATCTCCTTCACAAGCATCCAGTTAGTAACACGGAGAAGCCCAGAAAGTGTATAAAGTGGCGAACATTAATTGTGCAATCATCACGTGCCAAACCTGTGCTAAGTGCTTCACAGTCATCATATCGTTTAATTCTCACAACCACCCTGAGACAGACACCGCAGGGAATTCCAAGGCCCACAGGGGATAATTAATGTGACTGAAGTCACCACCCAGAGAAAGGCTGGAGCTGAGTGTGCTAGGCATCAGTAGGTCCAGGAGAGGCCCACCCTTCTCTTTTGTCCTCCCTTTTTGGTGGGGTGTCCTCAGCAGTATCTCCTGTCCAGAGCATCCCAAAAGAAAGGGAAGAGCTCTTTTCCCTGCTGAATCATCAGGACATTGGGCCTGCCTGGGCATCCTCAACAAGGAGAATGTGGCCGACTCACTCCAGCCTGGCAGCCTCATTTTTCCAGGATCACTTCATTGCTTATCTGAAAAAATAGCGTTCGGGTTTTGTCTGGGGTCCTGGGAACCATGTTGGAAAATGGAGGCACTCAGGAAGTTAGCAGCTGTCTTTGTGCTGAAGGACTCGGTGCCAGAGGCTTCAATATTTAGACAATGTTTGCTTCCTGAGACTCCGGCAGGCCATGAAGCTCCCAGGTACTGTAGAGAAATCCCGGGAATATCAGCCAGCAAACTGGTTCCCCTGGATTTGAAGGTTTTCTCATTAGAATGGAGGGACAGAGAAACATCTAATTTTCTAGAAATACCTAGAGGTTTCTAAGCTCCTCCCTTCTCCCCCGACATCGATTGCAAATATATTCTGTCCTGGTAGTTATTCAGGGAATTTCCTTGGACCAGTTGTTGCTTGGTTGGATGCACCTCCCAGACATGCCTTATTTGGTGGCCTGGTGTTTGAATTTAAGGTCCTACAGATCACCATGGCTCCCCGCTCTTCCCTTTTCCTTAGCCATGATCAGTCTCTCTCTGGAACTGTAGGCACTCGAAGGCTCAGGGTTCAGATTCTAGCTGAGAAGCCAGGTAGCTGGACTCAGGGCCATGGCAGTCGAAATAGATCATGTTCACCCCAATCTGCTCCTGCTTCACCCAAGCCACACTTCTCCCTTTACAGATGCAACCTTGAGAAGGGAAGAGGCCACCTGTGGTCCTCATCATGCTGGCTATGTCAGACCCGAGGGAAATATGGGGGAAACCCTGGGTTTCAGGCTAGGGACGTTTCATCTGAGGGCAGGGCACAAGTTATAGAATTATGGAAGTTACTTTAAGCTCTCTCAGATATTTGGGGTTTCTTGAGGCTCTCTTAGGTGTGGAAAGTCCTGGCCCAAATGCTCAGAGTCCTTCAATGCTCCCCTCATGACCTCCATGATATTCACTAGAATCTCATCTCCGTATTACTCCACAGAAGCCTGACCTAGCTGCAGGCCTCCCCTCGCCCAGGCTATGAGGGTGTTAACCATCTCCAACTCCCCTTCCAGCCTCTGCTTTCTTGTCCCCTCCTATCTCCTTCCCTCCATCGTTCCTCTGTCTTCCTTGTGAGAGAACCTCTTCCTTCACGGCTGTCAACTCTTTGGGAAGTCTTAGGATTTCCCTTCCCTTTTCTGGGCGCTTGTTTTCCTACCTATAAAGTTAATAGCTGCATTCTGGGATCTCCCAGCTTTCTTTCAGATTCTAGATAATTGAATGTATAGCTAGTACAGGTTGTAACACACGGTACCCTCAGGGGCAGATGATGCGGATGGCAAAGCCAAACCAAGGTACCCAAACTGAAGAGACTAGCTACCCAAAGTGGGGGGAAACTACTGGGTCCCAGGGACTTTGGTCATGAAAAAAACATCTGCCAGTGCTAAAGAGGACCTGTCTGTGAAAACCAGTCGGCCTGTAGGTCATCATTTTGGGTCTCAGCATCCATATAGGCAGATGACCACCAAGTCACTTTCAATTACTATCTGAGACAAGCCACATGCTGTTCACATGCCTGTAGGACCTAGAGGGACAGACTATTCCTGCAATGAGGTCTTGCAGAGCTCCAGGCTGGAGAAGGATGCACCATATAAGCTTGTTACTCTCAAGGTTTCAAAGACATTACTCAGGGGCAGGAAGCGATTTTCAAACTTCTTTTGGGCCGTGACCCACTAGAAAAATTTTCTTTTACACCAAGACTCAGGATATAAATCTGTGAAGCACGGTATCACTATCAAAGCCTAGCACACATAATACATACTCACATTTTCTTTTTCTTTTCTGTTCCATTCCATCCCGTTATTTTATTCCATTTTTAAAAAAATGCTGTCTGCTGCCAAATAAATTGATTTCAAGATCTGCTAAGGGGCTGTCAGAGGCAGGAAGAGAGACAGAGACGATTCTAGCTATAGGCTGTCTAATGTGGTAGGAAGCGTTGGTCATGTGGTCATTTAAATAAAAATTCATTAAGATTTGTCATTCAAGCCAGGCGGTGGTGGCACACATCTTTAATTCCAGCACTTGGGAGGCACAGCAGACAGATCACTGAGTTTGAGGCCAGCCTTGTCTACAGAGTGAGTCCCAGGACAGACAGAGCTATACAGAAAAACCCTGTCTCAAACAACAACAAACAAACAAAACAAAACAAAAAGGATTTAACCTTCAGTTCTGAGTTATATTAGACAGTTCAAGTGCTCAATAACTACATAGACTACTAAGCTGCCATCCTGGACAATACAGAAGTAGAGTGTTTTCCTCATTCTAGATTGTTCAATTTGACATCTGGTTTAGATCTAGCTTCATAATTTTTCCAATAAAGAGCCTGAAATCCAAGGTCCTTCAGAGAGGGTTATGAGATTGGAGACACATGGAATTGGAGCTAATTGAAGCCTCACAGGATAGCTGCCTGTGGTTAGGAGCAGTGGCCACCAGGAGCAGGCCTTAAAGGGTTATCCTCACTCAGACAGTCATATCCAAGTCTGAAGCCTAGGTTTTGCACTCGAGGTAGCGCATCCAAACTTTAACCTGTACAGGAAAACAGAAGCCAGTTTCCATTTCCTACTGGGCAAGTGTGGAGAGAGACTAGGCTACAGAACCTGTCAGATCAGGGCTCATATGTAGGCTTTGTCTCTCACAGGCTGTGAGTGATATGTCATGAGTCTTGGTTTCTATTTTGTAAGATGGAATAATAGTATTTACTCCAGGATTTTTGAAAGAATCAGAAAGCAGTATGTCCATGCAACAAAAAGCTTGCCACAATAATCATAACTATGATGCTACTACTGAAAGTTAAACACTGAGGAACTATAAAGATAAACACACTTTTTACCCCACAGGAAGTTCCAGGCTATAGTAAGGTATATATGATAATGATGGTGGTGATGATGATGATGGTGGTGGTGATGATGGTGGTGGTGATGATGATTTTGTCTCTAATGGGTCATCTAGTACATCAGTTCTCAACCTCTTTGGGTGTCGAATGACCTCTTCACAGGGGTTGCATATCAGATATTCTGTATATCAGATATTTACATTATGATTCATAATAGTAGCAAAATTATAGTTGTAAAGTAGCAATGAAATAATTTTATGGTTGGGGTCACCACAACAGGAAGAATTGTATTAAAGGGTCACAGCATTAGGAAGGTTGAGAACCACTGATCTAGTACCAGGTATAGCAGGCACTCACTTCATATCTGTCACGAGAATGACTGATTGAAACACATCACTAAGTAGCTACCCTCTATGGTAGAACTTTGTACTTATGTGGCATGATAGGATCATGAATTATTTCTAACTGGGAAGGGAAAGAAAGAGAAAGAGAAAAACTTGGAAGAGAGTCATGGAGAAGTGACATTAAAATATTTAACTAATTAGTGTGTGTGTGTGTGTGTGTGTGTGTGTGTGCGCGTGTGCGTGTGCATCGCGCACACACGTCCCAAGGAGCAGGTGTCACAGAGAGCATGTGAAGGTCAGAGGACAACCTTGTAGAGTTGTTTCTCTCTTTCTGTCTTTACGTGGGTACTGAGGATCGAACTCAGATCACCGGGCTTGCAGGGTAAGTTCCTTTCCCTGCTGAGCCATCTTGCTGGCCCTTGAAAAGAAAAGGCCATTTTTATAGTTATTAATAGGTTGCTGGTCCTTGATTTGTGGGACCAAGAAGTCAAGACGTGATAAGCAGCCAAGAAAAAGAAGAAAAAGATCAAAAGGCAATAGGGGAAAGAGAGAGAGAGAACTTTCAGGTATCATTTATGAGGAAAACAATAGAAAGATTTTACTACACCAGCGGACAAAAGCTCCCATTTTTTTTTTTTCTTTTTCGAGACAGGGTTTCTCTGTGTAGCTTTGCGCCTTTCCTGGAACTCGCTTTGGAGACCAGGCTGGCCTCGAACTCACAGAGATCCTCCTGGCTCTGCCTCCCGAGTGCTGGGATTAAAGGCGTGCGCCACCACCGCCCGGCAAAAGCTCCCATTTTAATCTGGGCAACAAATGATCATTTCAACTTTCAAATTCAATTTTTACAATATGGAGGGAATGTTTGATCTCTGTGTATGTGTGAACAAGAGGCTCTCACTGGTGGCTTAGTCTGGGTACAGTACCCTGGAAACAGCTTCTTTCACCCGTAACTACAGTGGACATCTGTTGTTTTGCATGCTCAGCGTCTGTTCTCAGCTTCTTCTGGCAAAGGAATCTCTTTGCCGTGAGAAGCCATTCCATGGAATATGGGTAGGATCAATACTGTCCCAGGACACGATGGCCAAGCAGTCGGGACCCGGCCCATCCAGAGGGTGCTAGCCCCTTGCTAGGCTAATGGCAGGCACATGACCTAACCCTCCTGACTTTTTTCTTTTTTTTCCTGGAGGAGCGCTTGGGGAAGGCGCCCGCCTTACTGAGCCAGTAGGAGACAGTCGTGAGGGTTTTGATGCCATCTGAGTTTTGTTTCCTCTTGGAGACGGCCTCAGAGCTGAGTGTGAACAGGTGTCTGAGTGCCTTATTGGAGTCTGTGGATCTTTACAGGCCTAGAGCTATTGTGTGTCTGAACTTTCTGATTATATAAACCAATATGGTACATTCTACCCTCTTCCCTGCTCTAGAAAGATGTGAGTTTGAGTTGGGGTTTGTCCTTCAGAGATAGCTAAGCTATGTCCTCATATTTAGTTTTCTATCCAAACTGTAACTTGCCATCAATTTAAATTGAGTAGGTACTTTAGGGTCTTTATATATATATATATATATGTGTGTGTGTATGTATGTATGTATATATATATATACATACATACATACACACACATATATATATATATATATGATGATATAACATGACCCATAGCTTAACTGAAGACATGAAATGGTCCAAGTAGACCCGACTCCAGCTTGCCTTTGACTCTGGCTCTAGTCTGGGGGAAGGATGGAGAAGGTCTCATAAGAGAGGAAGGAGACCCAGCGCCTGCCTTCTCCGCGGCCATTTCTCCCTTTTGCTTCTTGAGCTTCTTTCTTAGTAGACTCTCCTCAGAGCAGACATGGCTTTCAGAGAAGGTGGTAACCCCTTTACTTCTTGAGGACAGAATCCTGACTGGTGAAAATGAATCCTAGTAATTTCTTTCCTTTGCCAATGGGTTGATTTAGGCAAAAGATATGTGATGTGCTACTTACTGGTCAATGAGACACCAGAGAAATCTTTTGGAGGTTGAGTGGCTAGAACGGGGTCCTGGGAAGGTTTTCTCCAGTGCGTATTGTTATCCATGTGCAATGGTGGAGCTGTGCGTTCATGTTGAATTTTAAGCCACTTTAGATAGAAACCATCTGGGGGCTTGATGGTATTGATGGAACCTCCAATGAGCTCATTGTGGACCTCTTTTTGCTTTCTGTGATATAAAATAAATATGTCTAGATTGTTAAGGCCAGTCTAGCTAGGACCCAGCATCTGTTGCCACAAGCACTGTACGGAACCCGGGGGACTATGGTCTGGGCACATCTAGACAGTAGAGAAAACCTGTCAGAACAGCTCTGGACAGAAACAGGGGTGCTGGGAGAGACAAACTTGTCCCAGCGCAGAGGATAATGATGGATAGGACTCACAACAGTTTCCTCCAAGGCACTTTTCACTGCAAGACATTTCTCAAAGTGGTCGGCTGACCATCTGCTGCAGACTTCCCGAAGGTGGGCTGGGGATTGTTAAAATACAAGGGTGGGGCTCCACCCCAGATGTCACACTCCAAACAAACTCCTCTGGACATCCCTTTGCTCACCCAAAGATGAGAGCCCTTGAGTTCGTAACTGGAAAGGAAAGCTAAACACTCTGCGGCGCTAAGGCGAGAACACAAACGGTGTTATCAGATGATGTGCCAGCCTCCTCCTGGGTATTACAAAGTATATTTCTGCAGTATGTTTGCCAACTTTCATGAATGTTTGAAAAAAATCAACTGGCATTGAAATACTGTCCCACTACCGCTAGATTAAACACACACTTCATTCTCTCAGCCACAGCAGATGGTTTTTCTTCTCCAAAGTTATCATTTCTTTTCCTATTTTAGGTTATTTTTATTAACGCATTGAGAAGTTCATACATTGTATTTTGAGCATATTTACTTCCTTCTCCAACTCCTCCAAGAACTAGCTCTTCATTCCATACCTACCCAACTTGATATGCTCCTTAAAAAAAACATAACCACTGGGTTCAGTTTGTGCTACACGTACACTCTTGGCTATGTGGCTTTCCACTGGAGTGTGGCTGACCTACATCCTTAAAGAAAACTAACTCTCCCTTTCCTGTTAGCTATCAATTACCCACGGCTCCTCAGCCAGAGGTGACACTTCATGGCTGCCTCCTGTCTCTCGTCTGGTTTGAGCTTTTGCATGTCTTGTCCTTGCTGTCACAACTGCTGTGAGTTCATACGTGGGACGTCCCTGTCATGTCTGGGAAGAACAGTGTTTCCTGACATCCATCCACTGCCTCTGGCTCTGAGCCCCTTCCTGCCCCTCTTCTGTAATGATCCCTGAGCCCTGGAAGGCGGGAGATATGATACAGATGTCCTATTTCGGGCTGAGAACTTCACAGTCTCTTCTTCTTTGTCTTAGTCTTGACCAGCCGCAGATCTCTGTGTTAATCTCCATCTGCTAAAGGAAGCTTCTCTGATGAGGTTTGAGAGAAGCACTGAGAACCTGGGTCTTGACAGGTCATAGGTCCAAAGGGAGAATCTACTACTATTATTACTTTGCTAAGCCGGCATAGTATTAAGCTGACTCCCAATGGCTTATCCTTATACCCACAAAGTTGTCATTTCTTTTAGAAAGCATATTTTGGGTGTGTTATTGTAGCCATCCCTTACCAGGCAAAGATGAATAACTCAGGTAGTTTATGCTGGTAGAGAGAAGGGCAAAGGCGTCTCCCCTCACTGTCCTGTATTATAAGCCCTGGACCTTGAGGCCTCATAGTCAGCTTATATTAGTGTCATTTATGCAAACGAAAGTCATCCCTTGCCACCTCCTAGTCTCCTCCATTGTCTCCCCACTATCAAGCTGCATGCAGATAGAGGACCTGCGTACCTCTCCAGGTCAGCTTCCTCTCCATTGCGGCCAGCTCCGTTTCAAACATGAGCATCACTCACCACAGTGGCCCTTCCAACCATAACCCTCTTCTAGATCACCAGCTCTCAGCTAGGGACAACTCCCAGCCAGGGTTATTTGGCAACACCCGGAGACATGTTTGGTTGTCGAAACTGCGGTGTGTGGGGTAGGCGTGTCATTGACACCTCACACCAGTGACCATTCTACAACGCACAGGGCGGTTCCTCCTTCTCCTCTCAACATGGAACTGTCTGGTCTAAGATGTTTGTAAGGATCAAAGTTAAGAAACCCTGTTTTAGATAGAACTCCCTCATCCCACCAACTCCCCTCGGCAATGTCAACCCCGTGTCATTGGTTCTTGTAGTCCCAGGAGCTCTCTCTCTCTCAATGGCACTCTCAGCAGGGACTCAGATAATTATTGGTTTGCTCCCTATGTCTCTCAAAGACTCTTCTCCAATACCAAAGGCAGAGGGTACTTTTGAGCTCGGGTCTCTAGTCTCAGTGCCAAGCATAACACCCAGCACATGTACAATAAAGATTTTTTTAAAAAGGAAACAAGCCTGCTTAGTGCACCAACCATGTGTAAACAGGAAACACAGTGATCAGCCTAGCTTCTGCCTAGGAGAAAGTGATACTCTTGTTGAGGGCACCTGGAAGGCCACACCAGACACTGACCAGAGTTTTGCAGCCTAGGGGAAGTGTAGTCAGGATCCTACCATGCCAGCTTTTCTGGAGAGTTTAGGTTCCTGAACTCCTCTGTACAATTAAATTTTCTCATGAATGCCAAAGAGTTTTTGTCTATATCAGTTGTATATATAAATACTTATCATGTAAGCAACCATACTTGAGGAATTAAAAAAAAAGTGCATCTATTAGCTGTCAGAATGGTGATCGAACCACATATTGCCTCAGGAAGCCTCTACTGTATGCTCATGAGAGGATGGGGAAGGAAAGTAACTTGAGGTCAGTTTACAAATCGCGCTGATTTTCTGGACTTCTCAGCTGGTCTCAGGGACTCTTGGGGATCCTGCAACATCTTTGAAAGAGTTTTACTATGTGAGTCTTGATGCTAGAGGGATAAAAATCCCACAAAGGAATCATGGCAAGCTATTTGGAAATGTTCCATTTAAGCTAATCCATAAAAGCTGGATTGCACTGGGACACTGCCCCAAACCCGGATTGTGTGGGCCTACTGAATGATTCCATAGCATGAAACCAACACCTGTCTGTCTTTGGGAACAGTTCCACGGGACACAGTTGCATAAGTCAGACCATTCATTGCTTATGACAAACCACTACCTAAAGCACCTTAAGGAAGGAAGGGCTTGTTTTGGCTTCTGATTTCAGAGATTTGGGTCCATGGGTCACTCAGTCCATTGCTACGTGTACTTGTAGTGAGGTAGAACATTATGGCGGTAGAAGCCTGTGGTGGAAGAGACTGACTGCCTCATGGTAGCCAGGAAGCAACATGTGTCTGGCTTTCTCATCCCACCTATTGGATGGTGTGGCTCACATGCAGGGCGGGTCTTTCACTTACTTAACCCTCTCTGGAAATCCTCTCACAGACACACCCCATGGTGTGTTTTATTAATCTAGGCTTCTCCAAGTCCAATAAGGTTGACCTCAAGATTAAGTATCACAAGAACCATGCCTATTCACTGACGCATCGTGTATGGCAGCTTTCACATCACAATAGCAGCAGAGACCACATGACCTGCAAAGCCCAAGGTATTTATCATATAGTTCATTACAGAAAAAGTGTGCCAATTCTGGTTCTTCAGAATGTGAAAGTCATCTGGGTATAGTGGTGCACACCTTTAGCCCCAGCACTTGGGAGGCAGAGGCAGGCAGATCTCTGGGAGTTTGAGGCCAGCCTGGTCTTCACAGTGAATTCCAGAATAGACAGGGCTATATAGTGAGACCCTGTCTCAAAACAAACAAAAACAAATCAAAACAAACCAAAAAAAACAAACAAACAACAAACTTCCCCCCAAACCAAAACCAACCCCCAAAATAAAATGAAAGGAAAATAAAATCGAATCTGAAAGTTGAGATTTCAGCCAACACTAAACTCAATGTCAAAAGCTCTTAAAATATAGTCCATCTTAAATCATGTTGGGGGTTCATTCATAAAGAAGGAAGGTGGGAAGAAGCATACTCCCATCAGGTGGGGTAAACAGACCACCATCTTGAATACTTTGTTCCCAACCCTTCAATATTTGAAAGACTTGTGGTAAGTCACAGCCATTTTGGCATGTTAAGTAGGTTGGTCATGGAAAGAAAACTGTCCCTAAGTCAGAGATGCCCTGTGAAGACACGGGTGGCCTCTCAGGGTAGTGTGCTTCCTACATGTGGTTGAGGCTGTGAGCGTATAAAGTTTACAGGGTGAGAAGCCAGATCGCTGGGTATCAGATGCCCGATTACATCAAGTCAAGAAGCGTGAACTCAGTGCTAAAGGGGACAGATGGGCGATGGGGCTGGGACAAGACGAAGGGGGAAGCAGCTTGTTGTCCCGGAGGCATGCCCCCCCCTACTTGCTCTCAACTGATTCCCACCCTGTGGGGACACAGGTTCAGTGAAATTGGAAACTTGGATTTTAAAGTAAAACTACCAGTTTTTTATATTTTGGCTCAAGTACCAAACAAACAAAAATAAAGAAGAATATAACATGAGCCAACTAAAACACATTTGTGGATCTTTTCTTTCACTCAGATTATGAGGATGGGATAAACGTTAGTCTTCTTGCCAGCTTAAATATGCTTTGATTCTAAGAGGATAAAAGCAACCCCTTATATTCATTCAGGATTTTGTTTTGATTGCCACTGTATCCTGCCATCTCATATTTTTTGCTATTTAATAGCAAACTCAGGACTTTTGACTCCAAGTCTAGGGTTCACGGGACAGCTGAAGAGACACCTGCACTCTGCAGAGGGGCCTGGGTGGAGCAGAACGGACATGGGTGGTGAAGCCTGGAGAGTCAAGCTGTGTGAGTGACCAGGGAGAACCCCCACAGCAGGAGGTATAGACATGACTCAGCCATTGTCCCACAGAGGATCTCAAGCCACAGCTTTTCATACTGGACTTCAAAGATGGAGGAACCAAGGGACACTTGAAGTAGTCTGTACTGGGTTTTGGTCACTTAGAGAGGATTAAGAACTTGTACTATGATAGGACATAACAGCCATGGCCCAACATATCAGTGAGCAGGCATGATTGTATTCCAAGCAAACTGTGCCTGTGAAGACAGGAGGTAGATCAGAACCGGTCCTCAGGCCATGGTGTGTCCACTGTTCTACAGAGTCATTCAATGGTCTGGCAAAATAAGTCTGTGTCTATACTGTGTCCTGATGTCACCCATCCTTCAAGGCCGACTCAGAGGTTATTTAGCTGGGTTAAATGACTAGATAACATTGGCAGTTCCTTCCCACTGTGAGATTCAAAGACGCTTTGAACGACACTGTCTCAGATACAGAGCTAGGACCCCTACCTCCAGTTCAAGCTGTGTTGGGGATGGGGGCAAGCCTCCAGCCAAGTGCCCCCAACTGCAATCGCCAGTTCTAGAATGGAGCATATGTTGGCGGAAACCTCCATGCATAGTGAGCCAGTTAAAACGCAAGGAAGGGACAGCTAGCAGATCTGTCTAGTTAGAGTCCAGGCTGCTAATTACTTTTGTAAAAAGAAATACATAAACATGCAGATGGCAACTGTAGTAAATATGATCTTCTCCATATAAATATAAAAATCCTACCCACTCTTCGAGGCCTTTCTCATATGCACCACATTTCTAGAAATAGTCTCGGGTTTTCTTTTCATCCCCCCTCTACACATGAGCTATTTTTTTTTTCTTTGAAATCTCATGGCACAAGTTTTTTTGGGGCTAAGCTATGCTGTCAAACTTGAGCAGGCATCTAAATTCCTGGATGTCTTGTCAAAATTCAGATCACTAGGCTCCACCCTGTGGTTTCTGGTTCAGCTGCTCTAGGATGAGGGCTGAGAACCTGCCTCACTCTAGCCAATTCTTACATGCCAATGCTGCGACCCTGAAGATTACACTTGGAAACCTCTGCCCTCCAGCACACTTCACACGCAGTACAGTGATTTGTGCGCTTCTCTCAGCTGGCCATCGGACTGTATGGCACTTGAGGAGGGACCGTGGGTGGCCCTGGAGTGTTCTTGTGGACATACAACCAACATCTGGAAACACCCACAGATTAGATGAGGAGGTAAAGAGTTTTTTCCCTCAGGGATGGACCTGACAGCTGTTTCCTAGAGCAGGTGTTTCTTGAGGCCACAGAGAAAGTAAAATGTAACAGATTGGTTCTCAAGAAGTAACCAGCACAGGAAATCCCCGTGGTTATAGTAACAATCCCACCACCATTTGGGTGGAAGACCAAAACCCAAATGAAATCCATCAAAGTGTTATACAACCTTCACTGTGCACAGTGTGGTGACAGGCGGGGAGGGGAGGTTGGGGAGGGAGAATAGAAATACTAAAGGTTATCTACATCAGGAGGGACTGCCCATGGGCTGAATCATGACGCCCCCCCCGCCCCCATTCATAGACTGAATCCCTAAACACTAGCATCTCAGAGTTTTGAGAAGAAGATTAAGTTAAAATGAAGTCACGAGGTAAGCTCTAATCCAACATGGCCGGTGTCCTGATATGAGGAGGTAAAGACACAGGCTTCACAAATGGTCGTGAATGCATGTGTAGGAGTAGTTACCTGCAAGTCACACAGAGGGCCTCAATAGCAACCATCCCTGCCTGAACCCGCCCTGGGACTTCTATGTCCACAATTATCAGGAAATCACTGTCTGGGATTTGTGCCACCCAGTATACAGCAGTGCATTACGGCAGCTCTAATAAACTATTTAATAGAGTCCAAATCATTCCTTTAAGTGGCATGGATGGTACAAAAGCTATTAAGGTGGGCTGGAGAGATGGCCATTGCAGAGAACCTGGGTTCGGTTCCCAGCACCACAACACAGGGTAGCTCATAACCAACTGTAACTACAGTTTCAGGGAATCCAATGCCCTCTTCTGACTTCTCTGAGCAACAGGCACACACACACACACACACACACACACACACACACACACACACACACACACACACACTTAGCAAAACACTCATACACATAAAATAAAAATAAGTAAAATCTTAAAAAATAGCTACCAGAGAACCAAGGCCATTCAATGGCCCTGGGTTAGGAGGCATTTACCCCATCTACCCTCAGCCCCAACCCCAGCCTGGGGGATCCCAAGTCCTAACTGGCTTCTTCCAACTCATTCTCTGCACAGTAGTCAATCTGATGCTTTCAAAATCCAAATCCAATGACACTCACCTCTGACTCCCATCCAGGGGCATTGACTACTACCCAGTGGCTTCACTCTGTCCCGAGACACAGCTAGACACCTTGCCATAGCCTTTAGGCCATGCTGATCCAGCTCCTGGCTCTTGTTGGCCTCCTTAGCTTCATCTCAGACCTGCTTTCATCTGGCACCCACCCTGAACTTTCTTTTTTCTTTCCATGGCATCTGGCTTCCTCTGCACACTGGCAGATCCCTGCTCCCAAAGAGGCATGTTGGAGGTCCTTCTGGGTTACCTGGCTCCACATTTAGGAGAGCACACAGAGGCTGAGAGCTTTCAGCAGGGAGAGGTCAGACCTAACCCACCCGACTGCCTGTGACAGGTGAGCCAATCAGTAGACAACGGCCTCAGGAAGCTGCTAAGAGCCAGGAGCACAAGCAAGAGGAAAGGTACAACGAAAATGTGAGTCCTCCTGAGAGGGTGACAGCATGTTCTTCCCAATGCAAACGCTGGTAAGTCCTGGTGACAGCATCATTCACCTGGGAGCTGTAAAAGGAGCTGAAGGGTGACATTCTGAGCCTCTCGGCCAAGACAAGTCACCTGCTCTGACAGACACGATGAAAGGGCTCTTTCTCTTTGGTCTGGCTTGCTGGCTGCCCTTCCAGACACAAAGGGAAGCAGCTAAGCCTCCACCCTATGGATACCATCCTGAGACCATTTTATTTTCATTTAGTTAGAGACACTATACTTTCCAAATGAGACACTGGGATGTGTGAGCAGTGGCATGGCCCAGATATACTATAAAATATTTGAAATGAGGTCGGTGGTATGTAATTACATTAGATCATAGTGAACTGACACTTTCTCCCTTCACCTGTAACACAAATAAAATCAGTTTTGCTTTGTGCTCGGCTTGTGGGCAGAGCTGTTCTAGACTTTCATGGGTAAGAGAAACACTACAAATAACCAGAACTAATAAAAAAAATCAATTCAGATCTTTGCTGGCTTCTCTTTCTCTTAAGCAGCCAAGGGAAGAAGGTACCTGCTTAGTATCAGAGGTCAATACAAGGCTTTACGTTTTGTGTCATATGATCGGCTCTGGCCCAAAGAAGCAGGCAAGGAGAGGGTCACCCCACCAGTTCCGTGGCTGAGCAGACTGAGGTGTAGGATACTGAAGCCATGTGCCTGATGCCAGCCCAGCCCTCATACATTTAGCCAGCTACCTTCCTACATAAAAATATACATTTAGGTCCACTCCTTCCTGTCATCCTGCCCTGTAAAATGTTGGAGAATTTTCCTGTCACCATTGGTAGCAAAGCCAATTATTGGCAATATTAAGGTCAAGAAAGCCCAAGAAATTCATTGCCCCTTGCTTCTCAAACCCCAGCGAAGTGGCTCATTCAGACAAGAAAGGGGAAAACATCATTAAGGCACATCAATATGTTCACTTGCCCAGCCTCTCTAAGCCAGATTAACAGCCAAAACAAGCCCTACCAGAACGCCTCCCTCCTAGCCAAATTCTGGTACAATAATTAACATGTAGGCCAGAAGACCAAACTCACTGGCACAGGACAGATTCTCAGATGACTAACAGAGAAGCCCCAAAGTGCACTCCCATAAAGGGCTTATTGACAATATGTGTTGTTGGAAAGGATATGTAGTTTGAGGGGGACAGCCACGGAGACAAGTGGAATTGTGCTTAAGGGGCAAGTGGGTGGGAGGAGGGTGAGCTTCTCCTCTAGTTCAAAGCCCTCAGAGGTTCTCCAAAGCATTATTTATGTTTACACCCAGCTGTGGACTTTGCTACCCGCTAAGGAGGATTTTCCCCATAACGCTGACGTCACAGATGCTGAGGTAATCTAAATCAGCATGCCCATTCTAGCTGCAGAACTGAAGGCATCCGAGGGCATCCTGGGCAAGTTAGTTGTGGGCCATGCCCGGTTGCTCTGGGTTTGAAGGCAATCTCTGGACCTGGATTTAGTCAAGCGGAGAAATGGCCTCAGGGAAGGTGGTGGCATCAGATCCAGACAACACAAGAAAAAAAAAAGGTAGTCTGATGAATAGATACGGAGTGAAGAGATTACGGTGGTGAGGCCCCATAATAGGTCAGGGGACGTAAGGATCCTGGATAAAAACATGAATATGGACATGGACTCCTGCCACTTACTCCTGGTGCATTGCCGGGCTTGGGATGAGGAGGGACTGGAGATGGGGACAATTCTCGAGTCATACATGGTCAGTCTCTTCCTGTTTTAGCACAGACATACATTGAAAGTGTCTCAGTCTTCCCAAGATCAAGGTGTCCTAAAGATTGCTCAGAGTCCCTTGACAGACACAAAAAGCTTTTCTCAAGTGACATTTATTCTGGTGTCACTTTTCTGGTACCCACCAAACCCCAGTGGGGACCTGGCCCCAAGTAGGAAGTTCTGAGTGCAATTAGATCACAAAGTTCATGCGCTAAAGCTCATGCACACTAGCAAAATTTGTCAATATTTACTGGGCAGTTTCTATGTGCTGGGGGCTGGGGAGACAGTTGTGTTTCCTGGGCATTGAGAGTTGATAATTACATGGGAAAGATCTGCAGTAAGTGATTAAGCAGACATTTACAAAAAGGGGCGAGCAGAATGGAGGCCATGAGGAACGGGGGAGGGGAAGTATTCCAGCCAGGCTACAAAGTTGAGAGAGAGTCAGCGGTAGATCAGGGGCAGGAATAAGCCTGCTGGAGGGACCTGAGGCTGGAGAGGACATGCTCACGTCCAGAAGGCCAGTGTGGTTAGGATATCAGCGTCATGGAGAGTAGTGCCAATATATCGGAGAGGTGGCTCTTGAAATAACACAATGCTCAAACACCCTAACTGTCCTGCTAGAAACCCCATCCAATGACTGAGGGAACCGGATGCAGAGATCCACGGCCAGGCCCCGGGTGGAGCTCCAGGAGTCCAATTGGCGAGAAAGAGGAGGGTTTGTATGAGTGAGAATTGTTGAGACCAAGTTTGGATAAAGCACAGGGACAAATAGCCAAACGAATGGAAACACATGAACTATGAACCAACAGCTGAGGAGTCCCCAACTGGATCAGGCCCTCTGAATGGGTGAGACAGTTGATTAGCTTGAACTGTCTGGGAGGCCCCCAGGCAGTGGGACTGGGACCTGTCCTCAGTGCATGTGCTGACTGTTTGGAACCTGGGGCTTATACAGGGACACTTGGCTCAGCCTGGGAGGAGGGGACTGGACCTGCCTGGACTGAATCTACCAGATTGAACTCAATCCTCAGGGGAGTCTTTGCCCTGGAGGAGATGGGAATAGGGGGTGGGCTGGGGGGAAGGGGGAGTGGGAGGGGGAAGAGCAAGGGAATCTGTGGCTGATATGTAAAATTAAATTAAATTATAAAATAAAAAAAAGAAATATACAATGCTTACAGGTCTGCCTATCAGCCAATGATACTTCTCCAGGTATCCTGGTTAAACTAGCCCTTTAAGCCAAGCAGGCTGACAGGATGGGCCTCATGAAAATCCCAGCCTCAGAGGCCACAGTCTCAGCAGGACAGCTGAGATTGGAAGTCAGTTCTGCTTTTAAGGTCTGATTCTAAGGGGATAACCATGTGGCACACTGAAACCGTGAACAATTTGTTATTTCTAAACACATAGATCCTACAAAGAGTTTTGGTAACTACACAAACAAGGTCATAATCAAGATAAAGGGCATTTCCCTCTCTCCTGATAATTTATTGTGACCTTTTGCAATTAAGTCACTTTTTTCCCCCCTGATCAAACTGAACTGTCATTATTTCTTTATGGGTGTGTTGTTCTGTGTGCATGTGTTCATGGATGTACAAGCATATGCAGGCAGGTAAACATGTGCATGTGTGTACACATGAGTGCAGAGGCCAAAAGTTGGTATTGGTGTCTTCCTCTGCTGACATCCACCTTAGTTTTTTAGACAGGCTCTCTCACGGCCCCCCCGAGCTCACCGATTTGACTAGACTGGCTGTTCATTGAGTCCCAGGGATCCTCCTGTCTCCGTCTCCCCAGTGCTGATATTGCAAATGTGTGCAGTTGGGCCTGGCTTTTCCTTCTTCCTTTTTAAACACGTGAACGCTGACATCTAAACTTAAGTCTTCGGGCTTTCGTGGCAAGCGTTTTACGGATTGTGACATCTCTGTTCTGATTTCTGCCTACGTTGATTAATCTGGCCTGTTCCCTGTTATGATTTCTGCCTACCGTGATTAATTTTGTCTGCTCTTGAACTTCATATAAACAGAATCAGACAGTTCATACTCTTATGTCTGACTTCTCTATTCACCAGCTTCTACCACTATTTCATGTGGTGGCTTGTATCACCAGGTTGTGTCTTTCTTAGCAAGCGATAATCCAGTGTATAGATGGATCCCAGTCTGCTTATCTAGCTGTGTGCAGACAACCATTTGTGTTGCTTTTAGCTCTGGGCTATTATGAATGGAGATGCCAGGAACATTCTTGCATAAATCTTCGTGCAGATCTGTTTTCATCTTTCGTGAGTCCACAGCTAAGAAAGGTGTTGCTGGATCACAGGTAGGTGTATTCTGAAGTTTTATGACACTCCCATGCAGTTTTCTTTTTTTCCTTTCCTTCCTTCCTTCCTTCCTTTTTTTTTTTTTTTGGTTTTTCGAGACAGGGTTTCTCTGTGTAGCTTTGCGCCTCTCCTGGAACTCACTTGGTAGCCCAGGCTGGCCTCGAACTCACAGAGATCCGCCTGGCTCTGCCTCCCGAGTGCTGGGATTAAAGGCGTGCGCCACCACCGCCCGGCGCCCTTCCTTCCTTTTTTCCTTCCTTCGTTTTTGTTTTTCGAGACAGGGTTTCTCTGTGTAATTTTGGTGCCTGTCCTGGACCTCGCTCTATAGACCAGGCTGGCCTTGAACTCACAGAGATCCACCTGGGTCTGCCTCCTGAGTGCTGGGATTAAAGGCATGTGCCACACCACCCCCCATGCAGTTTTCTAAAGTTCTTGTGCCATTTGCATTTCCACCAATAACGTATGAGAGATGCCAGCCTCCTGGGTGGTACACACAGACATTTTGAACTCTTTTTCACCAGAAACTAATGATGCTCAGTCCCTTTTCAGGAGTCTGCTGGCCACTTAGCTTTATTCTTTTGGGATGTGTTGTTTGGGTTGTTACCTGCTTTTACTGATTTTAGTGGTCAAGGGAGTCATGGCCTACTTCAGAGTCATAACATACTTGACCTATATATTCTTGTAGAAGTCTTATGATTTTAGCTTTTATCTTCTTTAGGTCTGTGATATATTTCAAATCAATTTTTACATATTGATTAACAAAGGTTGTGTAATAGCAGCAGGGATGGACTGACTTGTCAACTATAAGGACTCCTTTAACCTTATTTTATCTTTTAGCTTTCTTTTTATGTATTCTTTGTGTGTGTCTTTTACATCCTTTAATTTCATTTTTGGCATTTATTTTGAGATAGGGTGTGGTGGTTTGAATAAGAATGCACCCCCCCCCCCCCCCCCCCCCCCCCCCCCCCCCCCCCCCCCCCCGCCCATAGGCTCACTCATATATTTGAATGCTCAGTCACCAGGGAGTGGAACTTTTTGATAGGATTAGAAGGATTAGGAGGTGTGGCCTTGTTGGAGGAAGTGTGTCATTGGGGGTGGACTTTGAGGTTTCAAAAGCCCATGCTAATTCCAGATCTTTCTCTCTCTGCTTGTGGATCAAGATGTAGCTCTCAACTACTGCTCCAACACCCACCTGCAAGCTGCCATGCTCTCTGCCATGATGATAATGAACTAAGCCCCTGAAACTGTAAGCAAGCCCCCAATTAAATGCTTTCTTTTATAATAGTTGCCTTGGTCATGGTGTCTCTTCACAGCAATAGAACAGTGACTAAGACACAGGGTTTTATGTAACTCTGGCTGTCATGGAACTCATTATGTAGACCAGGTTGGCCTCCATCTTACAGAGATCCACCTGCCACTGCCTCTCAAGATTAAAGGTATGTGCCACCATACATACCATTTTTTTTAAAAAAAACTTTTTATTGTGGATGTCCTGCATACAAGTTTCAAATCTCCAACCACACCCATGTATGCAGCCACATTCAGGTTCCCTGAGGACTCCCTTTTAATGTCAAACCATTTCTGAACCTCTCTGTACTCCATTTATGTGGTATCTGCTGGTAGCTTACTGTCAAGTTGAATTTCCCCCAACACATGCACTGGCAGATGCCATGCATCTGAAGTTCAGCATGCACAGGCATTCTCTCAAGCTCTGGAAGCTATTCCCTGGTCCCTCTACGGTCTGGGGCTGCAGATGGGGAGCAAGTGGTGACTGACACATGCCTGCTGTCCTCAAAGAGCTTTGGATTTAAGAGTGGCACTAAGGAATGTATTAGCAAACCACGCTGACCTACAGAAAATGAGTTGTAGCCAGAAAAAGGTTTGAATCAAAATATTCAAATGAAATAGACTTTAGGAGAAAGCATAAACTCACTTTAGGAGGGGATGAGAATTGTAGTACAGAAGACTCATTCTAAAGATGGATAGGCATGTGATAAATGGGAATAGTTAAGAGTGAAACACATGCTTATAACCCCCTTTTCTTGTTTGGAATCTGCTCAAGTGTAGATTACAGGAACCCAGCTGAAAGTAGTTGAAGTAAAAATAGAATTTATTGTGTCTATAATAGGAAGATCTGGGGTGGGGGGTAGCTTTGGCTTCAGGTGTGGATGGACTCGTGGATTATTCTATATGGTCACAGAGATCCACCTGCCACTGCCTCTCAAGATTAAAGGTATGTGCCACCATACATACCATTTTTTAAAAAAACTTTTTATTGTGGATATCCTGCATACAAGTTTCAAATCTCCAACCACACACATGAATGCAGCCACATTCAGGTTCCCTGAATGTGGGGAAAAAAAAAGATTTTATTTTTTCCCACTTTTGTTAGATAAAATGGCCACTGGTGTCCCCTATATCATCATCTCAATTCAGTAACCTCAATGAAGAGAGCAATTCATCTTAAAAATCAATGTGACTAGGTGATGGCGGCACCTGCCTTTAATCCCAGCACTCAGGAGGCAGAGGCAGGCGGATCTCTGTGAGTTTGAGGCCAGCCTGAGCTACAGAGTGAGTTCCAGGACAGCCAGGAGTACACATAGAGACACCCTGTCTTGAAAAACCAAAAAAACCAAAAAAAAAAAAATCAACATGACCTCTGACTCATGGCTGCAATTAAAAATAAAAAAAACTATTTATGGGGAGTGTTCAGAATGGGATCTAACATGTAATAAAGTCCTTAGCTACCAGCTAACAATTAAAATAATTAAGTCTCGGGTTATCAATATATGCTTCTGATCCCCTTTCCCAAGAGAATGAATGATGAAGACGTGAGTGTCCCACTAGTACAATGTGATGGTTATTTCACACATTTAAAGGACGTCTCTCAGCACACTCAACTGTAGCTCATTGCTTTCTCACTGTCTGTCTTTTTGAGTGTTTTCCATGTGCTGGGCACTATGCTAAGTATCTCACACGCATTCTTTCACTGCCCTCTTTCTCCTGTCTAGAGAGGAAACTGAAGTGTGGGCAGGGAGAGATAAAGGGGGTCACTGTAGGTGATGCGGCCAGCAGCAAGCAGAGGACCCAGCTGGAATCTGAACCCAGGCTACCTGTCTGACTGTGGCGCTCCAGCACTGACTACTATCTAGGCTTCTCGATGGGGGTCAGTGACCTAGTTTTTAAAGTTTCTCAGTTTGCACAGTGTCAGAAAGCAGAATCAGATATCAGATCCACTGATGGGCACACGAGTAGTGATGCGGACAGTCATGTATGGTGAGCAACAATGCCACCACCTCTCCACCGTCCCAGGATCTACCTCTCAGAAGTCGCCTGGACCGTTACATGTTGCCAACCCCTGGGCTCTGCAGTGTATCAGTTAAGAATTGCAAGTTCTCCCTAAATAATTCACAGTCTCGGTCAGGTCACTACTTAGCTCAAAACCTCTCATGTCGCCTCATTGACTGTAGATTGTAACACATACTCCTGAGCTGGCACCTGAAACTCTCCAAGACCCGATTCTCACCAGCCCTCCAGCCTTGTTTCACCCCGTGTATCAACTGACGTTCCCTACTGCATGCACACAACGGCTGGTGTCCCTGACCCTCCCCTAAATGCTCATGTCCTTTTATGCTGTTCTACATCACGGTTTCCAGCCAAAGGCCCAGGACTCAGGAGTTGGACAATAAGGAGTTGTGGGGATGCTTGCCAATTAGAATAACTAAATAAGTCATGCTTTGCTGCCCCTTCTTGACCCGTTCATCTCCTTGAGGTCTAGATTGAATGGTACATCCCCTGGCCTTTCAAAGGACTTTGGCTTGTCTTCATCATACCTCTCATCCCTCCATACCTGAAGACTTCGCTCATAGTACAGTCCCAAGTGCCTGTGCCTTGGAGATGCTGGATGAAAATAATCTTTGGTTGGGATCTCTGTCCTGTGTATCTTCTCTGTCTGGAACATCACTGCCCTATAGATTGGGGATTTGAGCAAATAGTGCTGGGACAGCCAACTGCAAGTCTAACATCCAACCCATGTGTTCCCTGGGGCTTCCAGCTCAGAAAAAAGGGAACGATGGTGGCCGAGGAGGGACAGGAAGGTGGAAGAGGTGGCCTCAGCCAGATGGCCACGGTTTGACACCTGCATGGCTGCTTCCCAGCTTGTGGAACCTCGTCCAGGTGATTTACTTGTGGACTTCAGCTTCTTTTTATGCAGACTAAGGATATTAAGTTTCTCTTCTCATATATTTACTCAAGTCTCTGTCACCTGTTTCAAATCTGGGATTCGGAGACAGCTGTCTTCTGCCCGAGCCAGTTTCTTTTTCTAGTTTTTTTTTACTAGTATATGGTATCTACCACCCAAAACTTTTGTGAGGACTCAGGGGGTTAGTACGTGGGAAGCCATGGACCTGCGTTCTACATTCGCCGGCCCGGGCAACACTCATCGGACACTGAATTAGGAACCCAGGATGAAGCAGAACAAAGCAGGCAGGATCTGTCACTCAGCCATCATGGGAGTTTTCAAAGGGGACAAGAGACAGAAAGGAAGTCAATGAGCTAATGGACGTAATCATTATGGACTGTACTAGGTCTGTCTGTGAGGAGCAGTGAGAACTGTCTTACAACGTGGGGCCTTTCTTAGATACAGAACTCAGGGGAGTGTTGTAAGGATTCAATCAAGTAATATGCAAAAAATACTCAAGCTATAGCTAGAAAAGAATGCCTTGCATCTCTGAGGGAGGTTGGGCTTCTCAGTGTTCCATAAATGCTGCCTCCCAGGTCTCCTCTTCTCAAGTGTGCGACAGTCCCAGCTCTGTGTGTGCCCTTTGAAAGGGGGATTTATGGTCACCTGAGGTGCCTGTGCCACATAATCCTAACATCAGAGGCAATGCTCCATGCTGACTGTGAAAATAACATAATTCAGTGGATGCCTTAGTCTACCTTCGGATGGCAGGGCCAGGATTCCTGGGCGGTTTCCCGGATCTTAAAATGCAGGAGCAGACCTCAGGCAGCCCCTGCTCCTGCATGCTGAGCGTGGCTCGCAGCAGGAAGATTGGCACTCGGTGGAGTACGCTTCAGGTGCTTAAAATAGATCAACTGTGTCATTAGACGACTCAGAGCAGTCATCTCATTGGCTCTGCTGGTGAGGGCAAGCGACGGCAGCCCGTGGAGAAAGACCTTTGCTTTGCACAAAATCAAGCAGGTGCAAGTAAACGGCTCTGAAAGATTCTGCGGGCATGGAGTGGGAGTTGGCCAGGAGGGGGTGGGGCTGGTCACTGGTGCAGAAGCAGTATCCTGTCCCCAGCGACCCACCGCAACGGGGAGCCTGCCTGTGTGTGCCCTTTGTCTGGTTTGTGCTCTTACGGAAATTTCTGAGGGGTTAGCTGCACTCTCAGGCAGCCATGGACCAATATGTGATGCTGCTGTGTCTAGGGTCTTCCTGCTCCCTAGCAGGTTCTGCATCTTCCACTGCTTGGCCACTTCTTCCTGAGCACATGGTTGTCACTGTCCTTTCTGAACATGATGGGTCTGTAGGTAGAGCCTAAGCAGGGTTCTGCAGAGCAGTGACTTGATTTCTTCAAGTCCACACAGCCTGAATCGCGTATGCCAGCAGCTCACAGTGCTCAGTGCCTCCCCCTGAGCCTAAGACCAGCCCACCTCAAGGAGGCCTCTCCATCCTTGATAGCGGAGTTATGGTGGTCGAGGATGGTGGGAGCATTCAACTAAGAAGGGGCACAATCATGCGTCTTTACCAAAGAGCTTCGCAGAGAACATGGGCTTTTCATTAACCAGTTCATCCATTAGATGTCTTTTGAGCAGCTGCGTGTAACAGGTGCTGTGCGTGGCTTTCTGCGGGCTTCCCCAGGGGAAGGGGAGGAAGTTCTAGTCTAGAAAGGCTGCCCCGGGTAGCTATGTGAGAACCCTGCTGTGACCTCTCAGCACTCAGTCCCCTTGGCAGTTGTCTTCCTGAGCTGACCCAGAGCTCCTACTGTGACTGGATGCCCTTAGATGGACCAGGCGTGTTTTCTATGTCACAACAAAATTGGAACAGCCATCAGAGAAGACTCAAAGAATGCCTTGTTTCAAGCACTGGGGACCATTGATCTAAAAATAGTCTCCTTTGCTCTTGGCCATACTGCCTACCACCACATTCCCTGGAAGCTAATGCTGACTTCCAGGGGATGGGGCACCTTGTTTTCCAACAAACACAGGAGAAGATATCGACCCTTTGGAAGTAGGACAGCTAAGGAAATAAGGACCCACAGTGGGGTCTGTTCCCTCTTCAAGGGGACTTTAATACCTGGTAGTAGGAGGTAGGTTGATCAGCCACCAACTCCAGGCAGGACATTCTCCCATAAGATGAGCTGCTGTTTCTCCATGGGAAGATGCATTTCTCCACATTTGATGCTATACGCATCATCTACTAGACTGGGCTATAAAAATTCAAGTGTCATACTGGCAACGCAACATAGAAATTTTTATTAAGTAATAGGGAGTAGGGACTAAAGAAACTTGTATACATACAGTATACTTAGAATATAAATCCTACTGACTGTGGTCAGGTTGCAGGGAGTGGGGAACAGGGCTTTGGGATCTTGTCATTCTTTTTGTTTGTTTGTTTTTTTTTTTTTTTTTGAGACAGGGTTTCTCTATGTAGCCCTGGCTGTCCTGGAACTCGCTCTGTAGACCAGGCTGGCCTTGAACTCAGACATGTCTCTGCCTCCTGAGTGCTGGGATTAAAAGTGTGCACTACCACCACCTAGACTCTAGTTTTGTTTTTAAGATAAACTAGAAATCCCAATTTTTGAGTTAGCTAATAATTCAAATTTATTGAACATTCAGTACAGGGTAAACACAGCATGCTGGCCACCAGGGTTTTATTGTGCTTACCTGCGTGGTCCAGGACAGTGAGCCACACTGGTTATATTTATTGTCTGTTACCAGAATCATGCTTGGTGCAGACCTAGTTTTTAGCAAATAATTTTTTGAGTGAATACATGATTCAGTTTTGATTCCCTTTTTGGACACTACCAGGAGTCAGGCAAGCTGGAAACCAAGACTATGCCTGTAAATTCCTCTACACTATTGAACACCATAGTTGTATAATGTCCTGAGTGGGTGTGTGATGTGTGTTCAGCAAACTGTGAACATGCTAAACCACCTCTGGTCTTCCCTTGTATGAGGTACCCACTCCTGTTTCTTTCTCTCTCTTTCCCTCCTTCCCTCCCTCCCTCCCTCCCTCCCTTCCTCCATCTCTCCCATCCTAAGACAGAATCACAGGTAGCTCAGGCTGGCCTTGGTGGCTATGTAGCCGAGGATAACCTTGAACCTTTGATCCTCCCTCTCCCACCTCTGGAGTGTTGTGATTAGAGGTGCATGCCTTCACCCCCAGTGTATGCTGGGGACCCAACACAGAGCCTGTTGCATATAGGCAAGCATTCTGCCAACTGAGCTCTATTTCTAGCCCAAGAGGTCTACCTTTCTGGTCAGGAATGGCAAAATGCGTGTTTAAGCCTCAACACTGGAGAGAGAACGTAGGTGACATTAGTAGTTCCTATTACCTGTCAGCATCCTATGACAGCTCTGGTGGCTCCGTGTTTGGAGAAACCTACGCACAGGGAATACTTCCTTTTGAGAGCTTTGCCCGAACAGACAGGATGCTGGGGACTGACCTGTGTCCTCCATCCTGATTCAGACCTGGAGATATCAAGATCTGGTTTCTCAGAATATGACCTGATTTGCAGATAGCCTTCATATAGATAATCAAGTTAAAAATGGGGCCATGAGGGTGGTCCTAATCCAGTGTGACTTGTGTCCTTACCAAAAGGAGCAATCTGGGGACACACACACACACACACACACACACACACACACACACACACACACGCACAGAGGCCAGGAGACATCTGGAGCCTCAGATCATCAGCGGGAACTTGCTGGGGTAAAACCTTGACTTTGAGCTTGTAGCCTCATGAACTGTAAAGCAACACATTTCTGTTCAAAACACTCAGCATGTAACACTTGGCATGGGAACCCTAGTGAATAATATGCTCTTTTTACTCATTTTATAATCACTTGGTATGTGCTAGACATCACTTTAAGCAATTTACAACTACAGATGTATTTATTACTTTTGAAAAGATTTATTTTATTTTATGCATATGAGTATTTTAGCTGCATGTATGTATATATACATTGTGAGTGCCGGAGCACTCAGAGGTCAGAAGAAGGCATCAGACCCTCTAGAACTGGAGTTAAGGATGCTTGTGAACCACACGTGGGTGCTGGGAACTGAACCCAGATCCTCTATGAGAGCAACAAGTGCTCTTCATTGTTGAACCATCTGTCTAGCTCCTAGATTCATTTATTCTCAACAACTCTATGAGAAGTCTTATTAATACTCCACACCCCTTTATCATCATCCAAGAAGGGAAGTTGGGGTAGAAAGTGGGCACTTTACTTACACACACATACGGCAAGTAAGGGGTAGGGATGGGTTTCAACTCAACGATTTCAAGTTCAGTGTTCCCTTAAGAACTACAGGATGACAATTTAATCTCCAACTACCCCGAGTTGAAGGCACTTACACACTTCTGGTTGTTTTCTGTTCATTTACAATGGAATCTGGTGAATGCTGGGTGAGAGCCAGGGGTTGACCGTTCACTACAGCAGATGCTATCTCAGCAAGATGAAACATTTGCCAGACAGGGAAGTCGGGACTCAGAGCTGATATCACTTCCTTTATATAATCCAAGTGCTCTTGAAATCACACTGAGATTTTCAGAGATGTGTGCTGTTATTTTGGATGATTTAAAAAATGGTTTATTTATGTCATTCCTCTAGGCCCCCTCCGGTAATCATTATCAACAAATGCTTCATTATTTGGGAACACTTTTCCCCACCAAGTTTGGAATTTCTTGAGTGGCATCCTACCATTTGTGTTGGGAATGGCTCCTTCTCTTGAAGGCTCAGAACACTTGATGCAGGCAGTGGCCTGCGCAGAGGAAGGACATCTTTCTCCTTGTGCTGGTGTCTATTATAGGTCCAGTCAACTGCCTTTCTTGTCCTATGGCTTCTGGTGGGACTGAGCCACTGGGGTGAACCCGAGAGAGGGCAGAATGCTGTTCGTTCCCCTGGCTACTTTTCTAGAACTCAGGTGCTTGCCTACCCAGCACCTAGCTGAAGCTCCAGGCTCCGTCCTCCTGTGCTTCAGGCCAGGGGTCATCATGATGGAGTTGTGGACTGGCTGCCATAACTAGCCTTCCAGCCCTGGGCCGTCGCTGATTCTTTTTATTTCTCTGCATGTTTCCTACACATTTGTGAAGATGGTTTTTCTTAAACTTACTATCCATTGCCCCTCTGTCCTCTGCCAGAAGCCCAGCTGGGAGCCCAGCTGGTTTTTGTCTTTGTTTTTGTTTTTTTAACCCCACACTACAAGAAGGTGGCAGGTCACATGGTCTATTTTCTAATGGCTCTTTCTCTTATTTCTGTCTTGTAACCACCAATAAACCCTGGCCTTGTACCTTTCCTGAACCAGGACAACGTGTGTCAACCACATAGGATTCTCACTTCCTAACTGCCCTTCATAGCTTAAGCCAAACACAATGCCAGGTTAATCATCTTCCGGAAGGTTATGGCTCATTTATATTTAAAACCCCACACTGGCTATTGTAATGATGAAACAGTCTGATGTCAAGCTAAGAGCTTGGCTGCTATGGCACCATCCATTCAGAACCTTGCTTTACTCAATGACCAGCTTCAGATTCATCTCCTTTCACTGAGATCCAACACCCCTGAGCATTTCATTTGGTTCTTTCAAGAACCCTGATTGTCTGTATCTTACCGATCGCATTCTAGATATAACCTGTTATGTCTGAGAGCACAGAGTACATGATAATTTTGAATTTGAACCCAGGAATCTATACTTCAAAGCTCAGTTTCTCCCTGCCAGTAACACTCTTGTGGGGTTAAACAATTTCTGAATACCTTTTCCAACAAAAGAAAGTCTACTCAGAAAAAGTAATTTTGGTAGCATGCCAGGCCCTGAGAAAGTGCATGGAGGGCACTGTCCGTGGTGTGCAGGATGCTCATTCCACCTTGAGGACGACCCATGCCTAAGTTTTGCATATAGGGAAGCAGAGCCTTCAGGAGCTCTAGGAGCTCTCATCCAGTGAGTAATATGACATTTTATAGGACATGGAACTGACTCTGGTGTTCAGGTCCTCAAGCACACTGGGGTCAACTCAGTCTCTTCCAGTTTTGGAACTCCTGGTATCAACACAAGAACTTCAACAGACAACGAAAGATTATTGTTGTTTGAGCATGCACAGCTGATGGATGGTATACACGACTCTAGGCTGTGACATGAAAACCCCAGCATAGGTCACTGCCACAGGTTACATGTCACGGCCCATGTGGAATTAGGTATTTGCAGAGGTGGGTCCCATGTAGGGACCACAAGCATGAGTATAGAATGACAGAGAATAAGCTTTGAGACTATGAACATCCTCCATGGAGATGTTAGCTAGCACAGGGATCTGGGGAGAGCTTGGCAGCTTTGGAGGGTGGAGAGGCCAGCTGGGTCAAGCATGGGAGCGGGCAGAGGGGCTGGTGTGATGTGGAGAGGACCTACTGGACATTGAGGGTCACAGGAGAGGGCTCTCAGAGGGACAAAAGAAGCAAACAGAAGGATACAGAGCTGGGTGGTGATGGTGCACGCCTTTAATCCCAGCACTCAGGAGACAGAGGCAGGTGGATCTCTGTGAGTTTGAGGCCAGCCTGGTCTACAAAGCAACTTCCAGGACAACCAGGGCTACAAAGAGAAACATTGTTTTATCCCCCGCCCCACAAAAAGGACAGGAATGGTGCAGTCTATAGAGAAGGGGGTGTTGCTGGATTGCATGAAATGCTGCAAAAAGTTAATATGGAGGAAATGACTGAGGTGATGGGACGGACCAGTTAGGAGATGCCTCCGTGAGGCGGGAGACAAATGATGCCTGTAATTAATTAGATTGGTAATGAGTAGGAGGAAAGAAAGGGTAGCCGAGCAGCCGGCCATAGAAGCCAGGGCCTACTCTTAGCCTTGAAACCTTGTCTCTCCTCTAGATACAACTTTGAAACTGTGTGTTACAACTTAGATGGGGTTGGGCAACAACGCAGGGGGTGTGAAAAGTTTGGCAATGGTGAAAGGTTTCTGAGTGCTCAGCGGACAAAGATGACTTTCAAGTCAACTAGGTAATGAACGTGGCAGGTCTAGGCTGTGCTATGTCACATGACCTTACTGCGCCCTGTCTCTTCACTAAGAGTGCTATCATACCACACAGGCGCCAAGAACACTGCCCCAAACACGTCGCTAGGATTTGAAACTGTTACATAAGAAATTTCTCTTATAGAAACATAATAGTTTAATCGTGGAAAACAAAGGCTTTTATACTGTTTTACTATCATCCCTCAGTATGTAACTACCAAATTAGTATTTTTTGGATTGCATTATGTTAAAACACTTACTTTTTTTTTTTTTTTTTTTTTTTTTTTTTTTTTTTTTTTTGAGACAGGGTTTCTCTGTGTAGTTCTGGCTGTCCTGGAATTCACTCTGTAGACCAGGCTGGTCTTGAACTCCCAGAGATCCGCCTGCATTCACCACCACTGCCCGGCAGAACATTTGCTTTTAAAAACTGCTATTTGAGTTGTTGACTTTACCTTCATGAAAAATTGTTAAATAAATTTTGGCTTGGGATTTGAACAGATTTTCTAGCAATTTCTGAAATGGCCCTAAACATATCTCTGCCATTTCGTACTGTGTATTTACGTGAGGTGGTGTTTCAGAATTGATTATAAAACCTAAACATTGGTTATTATTGAATAATGCTGAAGATATTCTATGCCCCATTGTATCAAATAGTCAACCAAGATTTAATTAATTATGTAAAAATAAACAATCATATCATGGCAGTATGCAAATTTATTTTAGTCTTCAATATGTAGTAAATTTATATATCAAAGACTTGTTTCAAAATAAATTTATAATATATTTTCAGCAAAAATTTGACTTCTTTTGAAATCACTTTTAGATTTATTTATTTTATTGTTGTATGTGTATGAGTGTTTTGCCTTCATGTATGCGTGTGCAACACATGCATGCCTGGTGCCCACATGTATGTGTGAGTAACACATGCATGCCTGGTGTCCACAGAGACTAGAAGAGGACACTTGAATGCTGGGAATCAAAATCTGCAAGAGCAGTAACTGCTGAGCCATCTCTTTGGCCCCCAATATTTGAGTTCTACAACTGTTTTACATACCTATACACCTGGGGCTGTTCGAATATTTCTTGGGTGAAAAGAGACTGTGAGTGGAAAAGTTAAAGAAGTCCTGCTTTAGGCGGCCCCTCCCTCTTCCCTCATTGGCTCTGAGGGCAGAGCCCCACCTGTGGCACCCTTTAGGTCCCCCCCCCACCACCATCAATCACTCTTCTTCCCAAGGCCTTGTCAGAAGCAAGGATCTGGATAATGCTGAAATCCACACTGAGCAATGATTGGCTGAGCACTGTCCTGCTTTGTCATGTGAGAAACAACTTTCTTATTAATAAACATAATTTAGGCATGTGTATAAAGCATTTCCTTGTCATTACATTGAATCCTCCCAATCTACCCTTCAGGTGTGCTCCTCAATTCATAGTTAAGGGGTGACACCAGAGGAAGGATGGCGGGCTGATCACCGTTGCTGACTTGACAGTTGTGCCCACAGATAAGTACGTCTCTAAGTAGTTCGCACAAAATTTTCACACGGACTTTCCACTCCAGTCTGATTTTTCGCAGATGAAACAACATGCTGAATATCACACAGTTACTAAGAGGAAAAAGATGAACTGAACTGGGAACCCTCTGATGCAGGGTGGGCTCGACTAATCTCTCTCTCTCTCTCTCTCTCTCTCTCTCTCTCTCTCTCTCTCTCTTCCCCCCCCCAGGTGAGATTGACCAATTCTCTCTCTCTCTCTCTCTCTCTCTCTCTCTTTCTCAAGGTGAGATTGACCAATTCTCTCTCTGTCTCTCTGTCTCTCTCTTCTTCTTCTTCTTCTTCTTCTTCTTCTTCTTCTTCTTCTTCTTCTTCTTCTTCTTGACAGACTCTCGCTTTGTAATTCAGGCTGACCTGGAACTTACCAGGTCGCCTAGGCTGGCTTTGAACTTAGGGAAGTCCTCCTCCTTCAGTCACCAGAAATCTGGGTTTACAGGTCATGTGCCACAATTTACCTGGCTCTAGCTGCTCTTGCAGTTGCCTCCAGACCACAGCCCTGTGTTCTCCAGGTGAACTGATTAGGAGTTGAGCAATAAGTGATGGTTTGCCTGAACGTCCATGTTGGCCCCTGAACCACTTGAACCACTGATTAGGAATAGGACCCACTGTCAAATACAGTTCACACCCCAGGACCTTTTGCAATCCAACAATTAATTAAATGACTTGGAATGACCTGATATTAATAGCAAGGTCTCATCTACAAAGCTGGAGCAATCTCACAGCTTCTGTGGGAGACTCTATGGGGAGCCAGCAGAAGTGTCCAGCTTAGTAACTGGTGAGGACCCTTCACTGGAAGTGAAACACACACTGAGAGCTCTGTGAATTAGGCAATTTCACAACACAAAGGGGAACATTTTTCATCCCATCAGACTAGCCAAGGGCTTCTTGCCAACACTCTGCCTCTGTGGTCCTATGGCCTTGTCACTCCTATGAGGACTGATTTATATTCTCTCCATCTGTAGGGTCTCTTTGTTGGGATGACGCTCCATCATGAAGTCCAGTTCTCAGGCCCTGAGTCCGAGTCTCCCCACAGGGTTCTCCAGCTCCGGAGTATTCCTCCCTCCAGGATGTTTGGGGCTCCCAAGGCTGTCCTGGTCATTTTATTGCCTATTTCCCAGGACCCCTGCAAGCTTAACACTCCCTAATTAGAAAAATGGCATTTCCCTCCCAATCTGTGTCATATACAACATTTAACTACATTGACCATTATTATTTTTATAGAAGGAAGGATAGAATGAAGGAAAATTTGTTTTTTTTTTTCCTTCAGTCTGAAATAGTGCTGCTAACGGGAGAAACATTTCTCAGGATTCTAGACACTGAAAAAGGCAGAGTCAGTTTCTTATTGCCTTTCTTAGTTCCTTGTCTATCAGTTACCGGGAAAGACTCCCATAAATAAAATCCCCTCCCGCCTCGATAGAGTAAGGAGTGACAGGCAATCCACACCTTAATTTTTCTGGAAGTACACAGATGCAAACATACGGCCCTCCAGTGACAGGTTAGACAGGACCTGCCCCCACCCCCTCCCCAAGTCTGGTGCGAAGCCAGAGCCATCATGTATGTCAGCCTGGCAGCTAAGAGGAAAATTCTTTGGCTCGCAGACGGACAGGGAGCCCAGCCTCACTCACTTAGCAGAGCTATGTCATACACAAAGGAAGACGAGAGAGCCGTGAGTCACGCAAATACGTAGTAAATAAATACATTTCATTTCCATCCCAGCGGCTCTGCTTTGTCCTTCCTCTTCTCTACGCCAAGGCCTGGCAGTGGAGGGAGGGTCAGGAGGCAGGGGGCTAGGCTGGACACAGTCTCACTCAGGTGCTGGCCCACTCACCCTGCCCTTACTGCTAAGCTCTAGCTTTTGTAGAGAGAACTTGTCAGTTCTTACATCAGAAGGGTCTCTGATTCAACCCTCCCGGTCTCCCAGCTGAGCAACCCGAGAGGCAGAGTTGGGACTATTTCCCCAAAGTCAGAACCCCCAACTGGGAATGCATACAGGAGTGCTCTGCTTCAACAGTCCTATTTGGTGCTGGGAGGACCCCAGCAAGCACGTTGACAAGAGAGCAGGACAGTGACATTTGAACTCAGTTATGTCCTCCTAAGGTATTGCCCAGGTCCCAGTAACCCAGCCAGAGCCCATGGTCAGAGAGGACATTATTGGAGGTAGATTGTCCCTTCCTGGGTTCCTGAGAGCATTTCATGGTAGCTAGGGCCCAAACCAGGAGCAAAATGTCTGGTCCAGACTCTGCAGGGCATTTACTGCCTTTGCCATTAACAGAGCTGTTGCTCAAAGGGCTTATCACTTCCTTTCATTCTCCTGTAGGCTAAGCAGCCTCTAGGTAGGTGGGCAATTAGCCTGGACCACTGAGGGAACAGAAGCTGCATCTTTCTTCCAGACCCAAAGGTGGCTTCATGAGGATTTGTTTATCAAATTGCTCTTTGCTATCCCAGGTCCGCCCAGGCCCGCCCACGGCCTCCCTGCTCTTCCCGGGACAAGCAGGGCCTCCATGGATTTCCAGATGTGGGCATGGAGGTCTCCTGGGAGCCCCCCCACAGTCAGACAATGGCCACACTGCTGCTTCCTAGGCCTTTCCAGGCATAGCTAAGAGACAGCAGTTTTCCCGACAGAGGCAAGGGACGCCGCCGATTAAACATTAGCAAAATCATCAGGAAAAGGCAGACCCCCAAAAGCTCTCTCCCTGTGCCAGGGTGCTCCGAAGGCACCCAAAGGACGGAGTCCAGGGTCAGGTGTCCCCGCAGATACCGGCTTCCTTCCTCTTTCCAGGCAGCCGGGGCGCAGGCTCCTGAACCTCCCGCCCCCACCCCTGTTCCCATGGCAAAGGAGAGGAGGATCCACTTACTGCTCGTGTTCATGGTGATGCCTTTGCTCTGGGTCTTTCATTCAATACGGAGGCCCCGGTTGCTTTTTAAATCTTGCGTTCTCCTGGCCTCACTCATCACCTAGGGGTGAAAAGGCAGGGCAGAACCAGCTGTGTATCCTCAGGTGCGCTCTCCCCCTGCTGGCCCCTCTCCGTCTGGGCTGGAGCCGCTGGCCTTGAAGGCGAGTGGACGAGCCGGGCAGGTGAACAGGGAGGAGGGGCAGGCGAGGAGGACTCGGGTGCCCCGTCCCCGGAACCTGGGACCCGAACCCCGAGCAGTAGCGGGGCTGGCAGCGCCGGCTCGCGCGCACCTCGCGTTATCCCAGCCGGCAGGCTGCGGAGCCCGAAGGGGGTGTGGACCACAGGGAGGCAGGGCGGGGGCAGAACGTCCCCGCCCGGCCTCCGGAGCAGCGACCCGCCCCGGGACCCACCTCTTGGCCAGCTTTGGGAGCCAGAGGCCCCTGCCCTGGCCCCTGAGAGCGGCTCATGGATCCCGCTGGTCGTCCGGGTCCTGGGATGCCAGGGCGAGCCAGGCGAAACCTGAGAGCTCGCCATCCATGATGTGGGCTTACGGCTTGGCAGCGCGGGGGGCGCGGCCGCTCGCTGCTGCCACCTGCTGGACGCGCCGGCGTGTGTCCGAGGCTCCGCCCTGCAGGGCTTCTGCCTGGGTGCTGGGGGTGGAGGGTGGGGAAGAAAAAAAAAAAAAAAAAAAGGGACTCTGAGGTCCTGGGGCCAATACGGGGTGGGGTGGTGGACCTGGGTCAAAGGGATGAATCGATACAGGAAAGGAAAGTTACCATTGGGAGGGACTTAGAAGAAGGAGAGACTGACTTTGAGGGAGGAGATCTCCCACCTCAGCACAGGACAAGCTGGGTGCAATTTGGTTTGTGGGAGGTCCCTTCTGAACTGGAGCATGTGGCAGCTGGACTAGGGAATGAGATGCCGGTGTGTGTGTGTGTGTGTGTGTGTGTGTGTGCCTTTATCCTTTCAACGCGTGCCCACCCTCTCCCCCCGTTACTCTCTTGATTCCCGAGATCACTGGATTAATTTGTTATACTTACCTACCTCCTCTGTCTCACTAGAAATGTTAGTGAACCCATGGGGGAAAAAAATGGGTCTTCTCAGTAGACCTCCTCCACCAGGGCCTGGCTAGTAGGTGTCAGTAAGCATTTGTGGACAAAGTGACCCTTGTCTTATTGTGGCCCTAATATGACACAACCCTAATTGTGGAAGGTCTAGGCACCTTCATCCGAAGCTCTCCTCTCACATTTGAGGAAGGCAGCAGGTACATGGCCTCATAACATTAGGTCCCTTTAGCTTTTGCACAGCTGACTAGCTCTTCCTATAGTTATTATTACTTTTTTTTGGCCATTAGTTATTCATGGCTATTTTTTTTTTGAATATTTTTGGGTGACAACTTACCAAAATAGGGCGGGACTCTTTACATTCCCATGACTGCTGTTTCTGTCACCTGCTCAGTCAAATTTATGCTTATCAAACTGTAACAAAAAAAAACCAAATTAGAAGAATGTGTCTATCACCCCAGTCCATAGAGTGACTCTGGTTAGGGCATGTATGGGCTCCGGAAACTGAATATTCTCGGTTCTAGGGCCCAGCATCTGGTTGGCAGACCCAGATCCTTCTGGGCTAGCCAGAAGTTCTATGTGGGAATGACTCCCTGCACTTGAGTCTGGGGTCTCTGAGGAGGGTGAGATCGCCACCCTCTTAACACAGGAGGAAAGACACCTTTTTAGATAAATAGAATGTTTGTGCCTGCCACAGCCGGGACTGTGGATATGGCCCTGAACCCTAGGCAAGACAGTAGCTGCAGAATCTTTAGATAAATCTAAATCAATCCTTGGGTATCAATGGATTCCAAACACACTTTGATAGTGTCTCGTGGTTATCCTTTCCATTGAGGTGGGGTGAAAAAAGTTCCAGCCTTCACACAGCAGTGTAGACTTGCAGAAGTATAGACGTCTAGGCTCTGGGTTGGTTCCCTTATTAAGCACTTCAATAGGTACACCAAGGGATTTTTGGGTATATCATTGTGTTGAAAAGGGCAGAGGCCTAGAATAGCATTGAAAACATAGTAAGTGATTAATAAACTATTAAGTTCTTCTCAAAGATCTCTGGAGACCCCTACAGATTTAGACCAGGATTCCTTATTCAATCCAAAATTATCTTACTAGGTTCTAATTATTGGAGAAAAGTTATATTCTCCCCCCCAACACCCCTGCAGGAGAAAGTTCTGATAAACAAGATGCATAAAACAACCAAACTAGTTCCATTTATTGTCATTAGAAACTTCAATGAAAAGATTTCAGATTATAGAGCAAAGTCAAATAAAAAAATGGTATACATGCCTTTCCAGGCAGTAACTCAATAGTAGTAATATAGAATGTTTATTCTGTGCCAACCTTGTACCAGTCCTGGAGGGGCACAGTGGTCAGGGGGACAGACAAGTCCTCTACACTCCCAGAGCATCAGCTCCACTGGGGACAAGAGAGAAAAAGATGGCAGTTAACTACGCAAAGCATAGATTAGGAAGGCCCAATTACTAGTGGCCTGGTTGGGAGCTCAGGGACTGTCTTTAGCCCATATGATTGACTCTCTGAGCTCCATCATTTCCTAGTTGCACAACCTCAGACAAGATACTCAGCCTCTGTGAGTGTCAACTTCTTCATCTGTATAATGGGTACACTGGCAGTAGCTACCTTTTGGATTACTCCTTAAAATAATGAGATGCATGAAGGTGTATTGTAACTAATCATTAGTGCCACCCTTTGCTTCCAGCTGTGCTCAGTGACAATCCTGTCATTTCCTAGGCAGCCTCCTGTTGAACCTTTTCATGCCACAGAGTTTTTCAATGACATGAGTTTAAACTGACTGGTTCTTTTACTCAGGGATTCTTTCAACAGCATATCCTCCTGGAGGCTGACAAATTCGGACCCTTGGACCATGGACCCCTCTAAAAGACCCAAGAAGCTTCCACGAGGGAAACAATGTTGTTTTCTTCTCTTCGTGGTTCTAAAGCTAGGAAGAAAGGGTTTTTAGAAGGGCCCCAAAAGCCGTTCCTATGAGGATGTCCACAACAATCGGAGGTAGCAGGAAAGACACGGGAGGAAGTGGGGGTGGCGATCTGTGGCTGTGGAAGTCATCAGAAAACCGGAGCCACGGCTCCCTCTGGTCCAGAGCCCAGGGGCAACAGCTATAGAGCAGGGAGCCCTTTGTTTGGAAGTTTGTTTTGAACTTTGAGGCTCCAGATGGACATAAACAAGTCCTACTCGGAAACAGACTCCCACTTGTTGGAAAGCCCTGCGACAAAAATCGCTGGAAGACAGTCTTTCTGCCTTCATTTCAGGGAAAAGGATACCAGTTGGGGCAAGCTTCACCTCTGGCCATTGCCTTGGCCTCTGAGGTTGTGTGGGGCTGCCTCTGATGTGGCTTCTCCTCACAGGTGCTCACCTTTCTTGACCTCCTGAACCTAAGCAGAGTCATGTCTATCATGTCTCTCCTCTAGCTTACCTTCTGCCCACACCCTTTCCCCATGCACTGCTGATAAGTAACACAGTCTTGAACCCCTAACTTTTCTTTGCGCCCATCTAGCCCCGTCCCTCATCCCACACTCCTCTTTGCCATATCTGCCTACCCCTCGTCTCCTGTTCTGGTGCCGTTGCTGGTTGTTGGTGACTGTGTGCTCATTCACCCTCACCTTGATGCAAGCACAAGAACACGGGAGGGCTGCTCATAATATAGCAGTGGCCACCTCTGCTTGTGGGAGTACCTCATTAAGAGTGAGAAATTCTACTCTTACTTTTGAAACCTCATGTGCAGTTCACATATAGAGCAAAGGGAACCTGGTTTGGAAGTATGGGATTGAATGAGAAAAGAAAGCTGCAGAAAAATGTATCTGGGATATTCTTTGTAGTAATGCATACACATGGACACATATATTGTATGTACCATATAATAAGGTGTAGAATACAGATAATATCACATGAAGTGATTACATTATTACCCCGCAAGTGGATCCTCTGTAGATACCACATACACATGCAGCTGGTATTCTCCACCTGAGATTCAGCCAACTCCAGGTGGAAAATACTTGAAAAAGTACATTGCATTTGTATTGAATATATCTAGGCGTTTCTTGTCACTACTCCTTACATGTAAAACTACTTATAGAGCATTGGCTTGTATTGGGTATTATATGTAATCTAAAGATTACTGAAAGCACACTGGATGGTGTGTAAGAGTTATATGTACATATTAGGCCATCGTATATAAAGGGCTTATGCAGCCAGGGTTTTGAACACTCTTAAACCCATCCCCTGCTGGTACTGAGTGGCAACTGTGTGGTTGTATATCTGTAATGCATATAAAAAGGCCCAGATGGACGCCTTCCCAACCACCAGTCCTTGGATGAATGAGCGTTTCTGGATTATGTAAGTTTAACAAAATTAGTTGTGTAAGCACTACACAGAAGAGATTTTGGTAGGCACTTGTTTTAATTCATTGATTTAACAGTCTTTAACTGAGAATCTATTCAGCCAAGAGGCACCCTGATGCAGAGTTACAGGGGAGAACACATCATGTTGATGAGTGACAGACTTGTGATCACTGTCTGTAAGGCAAGCAAGGAGCAGCATCCCAGTCAGGTGACTCAGGCTGGAGGAGAAAGGGCAGTCTGAGTTGCTTGGAGCTGGGGGGAGGTAAAGTACATAGAGCTAAGGAGCCTGGCTCAGTCACAGTTCTATTGCTGTGAAGAGACACCATGACCACAGCAACTCTTGTAAAGGAAAGCATTTAAACTGGGGCAGCTTACGGTTTCGGAGACTCAGTCCATTTATCATCATGGCAGGAAGCATGGGCAGCATGCAGGCAGACATGGTGCTAGAGAGGTAGCTGAGAGCTCTACATCTGGATCTGCAGACCGCAGGGAGAGACAGTCAACCACTAGGCCTGGCTTGAGCTTCTGAAACATCAAAGCCCACCCCAGGTGACACACTTCCTCCAGTAAGACCACACCTCCTAATAGTGCCCCTCTCTATGGGCCTGTGGGGCCATTTTTATTCAAACCACTACAGAGCCGAAGGCCACAGACCAGAGAGAAGGCAAAGCTGGACATCATGTGAAAGAACCGAGAAGAATATAGACAGTCACGATGAGCCACACTCTCAGGACTAAGAGGTCTGGGACCCAAGTGGTTCTACTGGTGTCGGAGGCCAGAGTTCCAGTTCAGCCTTCATGCTGGAGGTGGTGAAGAGGCAGAGACAGTGGGATAAGATGGTCTGGAGGCCAGTTCTGCCTACCATTTCTAGCCGTGTGGCCTTAGGCCAAACCTCAAACCCATAGGTTCCTCACACATAAAGACTCTAGCAAGACTTACCTCATTGTGAGCACCCACAGGAGCCAAAAATACAGGTTGGTCCAGAGCCAGTCCCAAGTAACTGCTTATTACTTGTTCGCCTTGGAGCAACCTAGATGACTCATTGGGTGAAACTCACGGGCCGGGGTCTCCAGATTTATAACAGGAGGATCATACCAGAGGGCACCTGAGGCCTGATATTGGCTCTGAGTGTTAGTGGGCACTTAGTGGAGAGTCCTTGGTTGGAGCTAGGCAGATCTGACCATTTTTCAAGGTCATGTGGGGACTCTTTAATCCCCTAGGTCTCTGCTGAGACCCAGGCCCTGGGCAGATCAACTCCCTCAGGAGACAGTGTTCTGTCTACTGCTTCCTAGCTCCGTGTAAGTCCCTTCCCCCAGCCTTGTCCTCTTCCTCCCACCCCAGGAGATGCCTAAACCTCTGTGGAATTGGCAGGCCTTGGCCTTGTTGTGCTGGCTGGAACAGCTATGCTTTTCCTCCTGTTCCTTACATTGTTTTGTGGAGAAACGTTGAAAAAAAAAATAATCAAAGTAGTTTCCAAGATGTTTGCAATGCTTCTGGGGGGGGGGAACAAAGGGCTGGCCTTTAGATCAGAGAATTGGGGGTGACCATGTGGGAAGCTTCAGGCAGAAGCCCCCACGGCAGGATTCTGCTGAGGTCTTGTGGGCATGATGTCCATCCATGGTGTGGCGCTCCTTCCTGCTGTCTGCTCTTCTAGCAGAAGGAAGGAGCTGGGGTACAGCCACCTGGGGGATAAACACTGGGGAGACCTGAGCACTGAGCACAGTCAGTCCTGTCATTCCATTGTCAACTGTCTGTGGCTCAGTTTCCCCATAGGTACAACCTGAAGGATCGTCAGAGCGTTCTACTCTACCCCTCCAGGTTAGAGGTTGAGCAAGTCTTGCTTTTCACTCAGCATCCCTCCTGCCTTCAGCTCTCCTGCTGCCAGGGCCCACCACTGCTGTCATGCCCTCAAGATCTCCTCGAGTCCGTTTCCCCTGAACCCCTCCTTGGAGTGCCTTTAGCACTGACCGCCCAGGACTTTCAGTGGATGGGTCCATCCACTCGGGCGCTCTGTTCCCTCTTCTCTCATACTTGGTTAGCTCTTCTCCCATGCCTGCACAGCCAGAGCCTCCTCATCTTCTTAGGCCTGATTCAAGGGCTAAAGTAGGTAGCCTGCCCGGTTGTCCTCAGTTAGAGGGGTCAACATTTCCCACACCACACAGACTTGTCCATTGCTCCTCAGAGTTCAGTTAATTAGTTCTTACGCCCTCTTCTCCAAGTTTACTCTCTTCCTCTTTATCCACTTGGCTGCTCTTTAGGATCTAAGTTCTGTTTCTGGATGAAGTCTTCTGCTAAGACCTTTAGACTCTGCTGAGGATGCACGTCTCCCCTAATCACTTAGGGTTACAAATGGGTCTCCACTCCTACATTGTAGTAGAAGACCAATGCTGTCCTGTAGAAGAAGAAAGAATAAGGACTCAGAACTTATGGGTTGTGGGTTCTCCTTTATTTCTTAGCTATCTAACCCTGGGAAAGCAGTGAATTATTTTTGTCTTGGTCTATTCAAGTGCAATGAACAACAGTATTTATTCCATTGTGTTGTACTATGAGATGTGTCTCAGGGTTAATTCAGCAGTAAAATGAGAAGTATGTCTTGTAAATTAAAGTATATGCAAAGTTGGTGTGGCCACTTTTGTCCCATATCATTATAGATTAACACTTCAGGCTCAGGATTACCACAGAATTGCCAAAGGTGAGATCCTAAGAAGGGCATGTGTGGTAGTTTGAATGTAATTGGCCCACATAAGCTCACACAATAGGAAGTGGCACTATTAGGAGGTGTGGCCTTATTGGAGGAAGTGTGTCACTGTGGAGGCAGGCTTTGAGGTCTCCTAGGCTCAAGATACTGCCCATTATCTCAGTTTATCTCAGTTCACTTCCTGTTGCCTGTAAATGAAAGATGAAGAGTTCTTAGCTCCTTCTCTAGCACTGTGTCTACCTGCACACTGTCATGTCCCACCATGATGACAATGGGCTGAATCTCTGAACCATAAGGACCCAATTAAATGTTTTCCTTTGTAAGAGTTGCCGTGGTCATGGTGTCTCTTTACAGCAATAGAGTCTCTAAGACAGCATGAACAAAGGGACCACAGAAGCCAGTGGTTATGCATGTGCTATTTATGTTCCTAGGAACACCCTTAACATGCATTCCTCTCAATGGAATGGCGCATTATGATCTTGGTGTGCCGTGACACACAGAGATGTGCCGTGTGACCTCTGCAAGGGAATCAAATCTCTGATGGCGAGAGAACCCCACAGGCTTAACTCACGGAGCCAGAGTTGTAGGAGGTAAGAACTGTGAACCCGAGAGGTCATCCAATGGTTCTTCCTTGTACAGGATTGCAAAGCGGTGGGGGATGTCATGCGGTGAGGCTGTGACAGACGCAATGATAAGGAGGGTGGGTCTCCCAAGTCTAGGCAATCACTAGGTGCTGAGAAATGTCCACAGCTGACTCAGTTTCCTTTGGGTAACTGCATTCAGAGTCAAGTCTCCCATCGTTCTGAGAGGAACCCTCACAAAAGTGCACAAAGGGGAAATGTCACTGCGGCATTAGTTGTAATATAGAAAGAATTGGAGGGGGCTGGAGAGACGATGTCTTAGGGTTTCTACTGCTGCCATAAAACACCACACCCAAAAGTAACACGGGAGGAAAAGTTTATTGTAGCTTACACTTCCTGGTAGCAGTCCGTTACTGAGGGTTTTGTGTGTCGATTTGACACAAGCTAGAGTCATCAGAGAGGAAAGAGCCTCAGCTGAGGAAATGCCTCCATGAGATCCAGCTGTAAGGCGTTTTCTCAATTAGTGATCAATGGGGGAGGGCCCAGCCCATGGTGGGTGGTGCCATCATCCCTGGGCTGCTGGTCCTGGGTTCTATAAGAAAGCAGACTGAGCAATGAGGAACAAGCCAGTAAGCAACACTCCTCCATGGTCTCTGCATCAGCTCCTGCCTCCTGGTTTCCTGCCTTGTGTTCCTGCCTGGACTTCCTTTGGCGATAAACAGCAGTGTGGAAATGTAAGCTGAATAAACCCTTTTCCCCCTAAGTCACTTTTTGGTCATGGTGTTTCGCGGCGGCAATAGAAACCCTAACCAGGACATGCCCCTCCCCAGCCCAGGCCTTCTTCCTCTAAAGGTCACACCACCAGTGGCTTCTTATCCATCAAGTCTCATGTCGAGTAAATATTGCCTCCTGGAGACCCTCTCTAACTTGTCCTTCTTCCTCGGCCATAGCAATCTGAAGCCATCTTGTACAACTTGTTTACGCTTGTTTGTGGACTGGGTTGCACACTCAGACATAAAAGAAGGAAGTACTTTCCCCATCTCCCCTTTAGCCCAAGTACTGAGGATGGTGCCTGGCACGTGGTAAAGCCTAGTAACCACTACTTGAAAGAAAATGCGAGCTTTAATAGTTTAGGGTAGAACTCTGAGTTTCCTTCTAGCCCTACATGCTGGGAGTGTAGTCTCCTCGTCAAATAGGAACGGACGATCTATGCTAGGATTCCCAAATCGGTCACCGCAGGCTGAAGGAGGGGATCTGTTACTTTAATCCAGGTGCCCCAGTTTGCTCATCTGGAAGATGAAGGGATTGGATGAGATGCTTCTGCTCAGCTCCAAGCTTTCCCTGTGTTATAAAGTATAAACAGATATATGATTGAACTTACCTTCTCGAATCCTGTCCTGATACTAGTTTGGATGTTTCCTGTTTCTTTTTCTCTCTTTCTCATAAAAAATGAAATATGAAGAAGCATGGTCTCTGGTGCATGATAATGTGGAATCCTTGATGCAAAATGTAGTCAAAGGCTGTGTGTGTGTGTGTGTGTGTGTGTGTGTGTGTGTGTATGTGTGTGTGCGCGCGCGCGTGCGTGCATGCATGTGTGTGCATGAGTTTAAGTCCCCGTCATTATTTGCTCTTCAAATTACCTTCAGCTTTGCCATCTTTTTTAGTGTCTTTGGCTTGGTCGTAGAGCAAAAACACTGGGTATCCAGTCACCGGGGTGTGTTATGAATCTGACTACATGGCTGTGCTGAAGAACATGCAATATTCATTTCCAACCCCCTTGTTCTTCCCGTGGAACAGAGGTGGAGATGGCCGAAGTCCCGAATTTCTGTCCAGTAGAAAGAAGCTGGGTCAGCTTGGTCTCGGGGCAGGTTCCGATTTCAGTACTGTCCGTAGAGAGGTAACTGGTCAGGTGTTGATCTGGGGGCTGAAGGCCAAGAGCATAAAAAGCCTCCTTTTATACAGAGCTAGGCACTGTGCAAAAGGCCTTGCATCCATTATCTCACTGGATTTTAATTTTCTCGGGAGGCCTGTGGGAGAGAGGTTATTACTGTTTATTTTTCACACGGAGACACTAAGCCTGAGACGGAAAATCAAATATCTTAGCTCATATCATGGTTGTCTCCCCTATAATGATACAAAGTAAAATGTATCAATGCAAGTCTGGTTGTGCCAGAAGATGCTCCTAGTAACATTAATCCCAGTAATATTCATGCCTTAATCCACACTTGCATGTTGTTTGTATCTGTGTGTGTGTGTGTGTGTGTGTGTGTGTATGTGTGTGTGCACAGGCATATGGAAGGCAGGAGCTAACATTGGTGTTTTCCTCAACTGCTTTCCATTGCGTTTTTGAACCCTGGAGTCCATGTGTCTGGTTAGTCTGGCTGGCCAATGACCTCCTGCAATCCATCTATCTCCATCTTCCCTGCCCCGGGACTAGGAGGCCAGCTTTCACTTGGGTGCTAGGATCCAAACTCAGGACTCCAAGCTTTCGTGACAAGCACTTTACTGACTCAGTCATCTCCGTAGCCAACCACCAACATTTAAAAGGCATAGTTCACATCAGATTTTAAAGGGAATTATGATAAAAGCAGGAGAGGGACTTGGGAAGACATTCAATGGGAATGGGCTAAGAAGGGTTAACTGGGGCAGTGGATATGATCAAAAGCCACCATATACCTGTATGAAATTGTCAATGAGTACATTTTAAAACATCAAGAAAATTAGGATGTGAATCAAGGACCTCTCATTTTCTCTGAGTGAGCAGCCCTTGCTAGAGAACCCAGCCAAACTCATGCATTTGGCTTTTTGAAACAGCGCTTGCTCAGAGACTCAGTCGTTTGGTGTCTGAGAAAATAAAGGCTGAGAGATTGTGGGGGAACACATCCAATTCCATTCAGATTGTTGGCGGCTGAGGCGGCCTAGTCACTTGGCCCTCAACCACTCCATTGCCCTGCCTCATGGAAAGCAGGAGGCCTCTGTGGTTCCCATTTCAGATGGCTTGCCTGTCATCTTTCTCTTACCCGGGATCTGTGACAATATTTTAAAATCTCATTCACCCAGGTGCCAACGATGTTGCTGAGTGTGAGTTGCCCAGAAGCAGCAGGGTTTCTCTACAGCTGTGCCATTGTGAGCAGAGTGTTCTTGTGGGTGCTATGCTGGTCATTGGGAGTCCTTGGCAACTTATGTCCTCCTGTCTCGTATACTAATGAGAAACTAGTAGCTGATTGTGACAATGAAAAAGGCTCCAGGTTAGGTGTCCTCAGGGAGACAAAATCTTCCTTGATAAGCCCTGCAGAAAATCCAAACAAACAAACAACCCCTACTTTCCTCCAAGCAAAGGCTGCGTACATTGCATGTCCATCACATTAGGGATTAGTGACTCAAAATTTAGGAGCCTGCAGCTTTGGTAATCTCACAGCTTCTTCAGGTGAGTATAAAGTGATGAGCTCTTAAGAGCGATATGTCTATTAGAGCTATCCTCAGTGGGCGGAGGTGTAGAAGCAAGTGGTCCACAGCTCCGCCGTTCACATCATCCTGACTGGGGGCCTCCACTCATGCAGAGGAATGGCAGAGGCTGGAGGGGGTGTAGGTCGTGGCCCTACTGCGGGCTTAGCACAGAGGAGCTAGCTAGAAAGTGCAGAGGGCCCTGCCTCAACCCTCCAGATGCAGCCTGCATTTTGATAAGACCCCAGGTAGCTTGTTTTCCCTTTAAGGCTTGAGACCTGGGAGTCGATACTGTGCAAATGTGCTTTAAGAAGAGAGAGATAGTCTGTGGCGTTTAACCGGATCCCTCTCACCAGCTCTCACGTCTGTTGACTGTCCAGTGTGTGGATATGCCTGTGTATCTCCATAGGAACGTGGCTCTGTGCAGGTTAAAAGCACCCGGACTTCCTTAATGAGCCACGCTCCTAAAGGTGAGGTTTGTGTTTCTGGTTCATTTTGTATTTATTTATTTATTATTCATTTATTTAGAGACAAGTTCTCTCATTGGCTGGAAACTATCCCAGTAGCCTAGGCTGGCTGGTCAGTGAGCCCCAGATAACACATATCTTACCCCCACCTTAGGGGTTACAAGTGCATGGCCATCATTCCTGTTTTTAACTTGTATGGGTTCTGGGGAGCAAAGTCATATTCTCATACTTCTAAGGCAAATACTTTACCAATGGGGGGGGGGACTAGCTCTCTAGTCCTCTGTCTTCTCAGTTTTACACGATGAAGCATCCGTGTGTGGTTCCAACCCCCTCCCAGAATCTATGTGAATCCTGTCTTGTCATTATTGGACATAAAACCTTAGAGAAGTTATGGGACATCTCTCAGACCATAGATTTCCTCCCCACCAACACCATGGTGGGACACCTGCTTTGAAGGCATGGTGAAGAACGGAACAAACTGTGACTGTGGAGACGCTTCCCAAACAGGCAGCTCTGTGCAGTCAATGGTGGGGTGTTTTTTTGTGATCACTGTTGCCAGCAGGAATGAAAGACTCACAAGGAAGTAGATCTCTGAAGCCCAATTGCTCTGCCCATGCTGCCCCCTGTTGGCGAAGTTTTTAATTAACCAGTGTGGATTAGAAGAGTGGGAAACAAATCCTAGAGCTGGGAATGGTTACCTTGCCCTCTCAAGTCTGTCAAAAGAACCACGTGGGGATGCTTGCCAATACAGATGCTCATCAGAGTTTCCTAGGAAGCATCGGAAAATTCCCAGGGACTTAGTGTCAGAGGTTCTGATTCTCCACATGAGAGTCAGCTCTGGGATCCGTGTGTTGGCTAAACCTGCCCAAATGATCCAGGAGTGCAGGCAGCCCCGAGTGCTGCTAGAAGCATGCTGGTAGGACCTTGGCTGGTGGATGCTACACCAGAGGATAATGAGCGAAACATGGAGAGCATTGGGCACTTAAGCCGTGTCTCAGCTCTCACACACCTGAACTCCTGGATGAGGATCTGGGCACACGACTCCCTGAAGGAGTTGGCCAAAAGCCTTCCAAAGAAAAGCAGAGGTGTGATGGGACTAAAGAAGAGGGCCAGGGGCTGAAAGAGAAATGCCTGATTTGCTCAAGGTCATCCACATAAATTTATCATTAAAAACACCCAAGATGAGACAGAAACCAGGACATTTCTTATCATAAAAAAAATAGGTGAAATAGCATAATGATGAGAAGTCCTGAGTACAAAGCTTCACTTTTTTTTTTTGGCATATGAGGTAAATAACTTGCAAAAGTCATCTGTGGAAAATGACAGACAGTTCAAGGGCATGAGGAGAGAAGCAGGCAAGTTGATCTAGTTCTGAGGCAATGGGAATCTTCTTGTTTCTCTGAGGACAGGCAGATCTGGTTTGACCTGGATGTACTTCCCTGCAGCCTTTCCTGTTGAAGCAGATTTTATCTCCGTCCTAGCTGCAGGCACATTCTGCTCACCTGGGCACCCCTTCCTCCTCATTCTCTTGCCCATTCTAGATGCGCAGGCAATCCCCGAAACCTGCCATACTGCCCACACACGTGTGTACAAGCTTTGAGCAACAAAACTCAAGCACTTGTGAACCTTTCTGAATCCCTGTAGCTTTTCTGTAAGACAAACCTTTTAATTATTCCCATCCAAAATAATACTAATGATAAATCATATTTGGCATATGGTTATAATTACCTGTAAAAAAATGTCGCTTGAAACTGACAGAGCCAGGGTTTGGAGGAGGAACTTTGACCTCGGACTTAATGACCAGTGTAACACAGAATTCAGAACCTACGGACTGAGGATAAAATGTTTGCTATCCTATTGGCCAACGGTTGATCTTGTTGGTTTTTCTATGCAGGCCAGAAGACAGAGCTAAGCTCAGGGTGGGAGTCAGGTTGGAAGGGTGTGTCCCTCTGTATGATCTGTGTTACTTTCCCCCATCTGCTCTTGGGTAGCCTGTGTTGGGGGAGTGTACCTTTGAGGAGGATGGGGCAGGGCTCTCTAAAAGCCTGGTTCTACAGAGAACACAGTTGACAGGAGGTCTGTGACCAGGAAGACGATAGCATGACCATACCAGACGACATTCATGGAGGAAGATGGAGGTATTTCCCTGAGATCTTTCCATAGAGCCCCTCCAGGCAGGGGTCTGTGCCAGCCCGCAGGAGACTATGGCATGGATGGTGGTTTGAATGAGGAATGCCTCCTTCCCACCCAGGATCAGGTATTTTAATACCTGGTCCTAGTTGGTGGCATTATTTGGGAAGGTTACGTGACCTTTAGGAGGTAGAGCCTTGCTGGAGGAAGTATGTCCCTGGGAGTGGACTTTGTAAGTTTATAGTCTTGCTGCATTTCCAGTTTGCTCTCTGTGGATGGAGATGTGATCTCTCAGCTGCCTGTTCCAGCTGCCTGCCGCCATGCCCCTTCTTCCATTATGGACTCTTCCTCTGGAATCATAAGCCTGAATAAACTTGCTTTTGGTCATGGCATTTTATCACAGCAACAAGAAGTGCAGGAAGAATATGGACTCGGCAGTTACTGGCGCCTACTTGCTGTGGGATACACAGTATCATGGAACTTCCTCTTCTTTCCCAGACACTGGATATTGTGCTTATGATGGGGGGTAGGGTAGGAGGTAGGGGGTGTCGGTGCTTGCCTGCTGGGTTGCAATAGCCTAGGAGACACTGGCCTCCCCTCTAAGAGCTCTTGTGACCCTCGGTCCTTAGCCAGTGATAACCGCCCTACCCCCTTACGTACATGTTTGTAATGGCACATTCACAAATCATTTTGCAAAAGCTACAGATAATACAGAGTGCTTTAAAAAAGAAAAAAGATAGTGTCTCTTCCCATCCCTGACTGTGCTGGTTACTTTTCTCATTGTTGAGACAAGCTATCTGACAAGAAGCAACTTAAAGAACAAGGTGTGCTTTGTTCTTCTCATAGTTCAAGGGTAGGATCCTGAAGCAGCTGGTCACAGAACATCTGCAGTCAGAAAGGATAGACAGGGGGTTCCTGTTCCATTCTCCTTTTGATTCAATCCAGGACTCCGGCCAGTGAGAATGGTCTTACCTCTAGGGTGGGTCTTCCCACCTTCCTTAACCCAATCTAGATAATCCTTCCCAGACAAGCCCAGAAACTTGTTTCCATGGTGATACAGAGTTGACAATAACACCATCCTGGCCCCAGTTCCTTGCACAGTTGTGAGAGGCGGGGTGTTGCCCGTTCTATCTGCCAGGCCCCCTCTAGCAGAGGAGGGGGTACCCGTGGCATTCTTGGAGGGAACAGATGCATGTCAGCTGTCATGCTGAGGGAGCCTCCTGTGCACATCACATATGTACATATACTTTTCCATAAATGGGTTCATCCTGACTCCATGGTACTGCCAGCTTCTTCTTCCTTTCTCCTCCTCCTCCTCCTCTTTCTCTTTACATAATGTGTCTTATCTTTGGATTCCTTTCTTTATTCTTGACACCCACTTGTTTCTCACAGCCAGACAACCGCTCCATCTCAACGGGCATTTTCATCCCTCACCCTCACTGTTTCCATGATGTGGTCGGTCAGTCTCCTTACCTAGCCTCCCGGGGCCCAGGTGTGAACGCCCCTCGGGGAAGGACACCCAGGTGGACTTACTGGCCAGCAGGTACCTTCTCCCTATCCCTTTTGTTGAGTCTGATGCCCGAGTCCTAAATTCCTCTGGAAGTTGAGCTGAACTGAAGAGAAATTCCTTTGCCTGGGAGTGGTAGGGAGTGTCAGTCCTGGGCTGGGGCCATGAACTTGACATACACACACACACACAAACCTACTACCTCAGCCTGCTGTAGGGAGCCTAATCTTTAACATGGATCATACAGTGTTAGTGTGTTGTGAACCAAGGACACCGAACCAAGTCCTCAGATATGTGTTCTAATACAGACGGGCCTGGCCACAGACATTGCCTAAAAGTATGGGCCTCAGTTTCTCTATCTTTAAATGGGTATGCAAGAGGAGGAGGAGAGGAAGGTCAGACACACTGCTGGTGAAGGCCACTTCAATGCTCACTCCCGCGAGGGACGACAGTTGTCCATCCTTTCGCCCTGCTTTACTCGTGGAGCCAAACAATGGGGAACCCACAGTTTGGAAGGAGCAACTGGCCCTTCTGGGTGAGGCTCGGTGACCTCTGCCTTGGTCAGCAGCCACCTTTCCTCCGGGAACAGCTGCTGCTGGCTCCTCAGCTGACCTCTGATGAGGGCGTGTCCTGAAAACTGAGCTGACGGCAGGCTCTTCACTCCACAGTGTCTCAACTGGCTGCTGGCCTGCACCTGGCAGATGCCTGGCTGGGTTAAGCGGTCCCAGCAGTGAAGAAGAGTGTTCGGGACAAAGGTCCCAGGGTCACACTGTCAGGTTCGGATTCTGACTCGGTTCTCCCCCCGTTGGCTAAGGGGACGGGAAAACACTGCCTCTTGGTTTCCTCGCCTTTCCACTGGGGAGACTCTTGATTCAGAGTGTTGCAAGGAATACAGGAAGTGTTCTTCTTTTTAATGCGTGCACAGTGTTCGATAAGCGCTTTTATTATCAGCATCTGGAGCAGAACCGTCCTGCAGGTGCCCAGTAGATGTGGGCCAAGTAGATGGCAGCTGAATGAATCAGGTGGGGGACCGGCGCCAAGGACTGCTTTATTTCTGCCTAACTTCCTTTAAAACCCAAGCCTACAGCTCCTCAGGACTCTACCGGCCTTCCCCAACCATGCCTCCAGCCTCCTGCCCCGCCACTTACTATAGTAATTCCCTCATCTGGAATGTTCTCCTCACCTGCCTGCTGCTGCAACTCGACCCTTCCTCCCAATCAGAAGGACTGTCTTCCTTTTTGTTTTCCCAGGATCCTCCTCTGCTTTTTGAATCCCACATTTACATTTTTGGTCCGTATCTTTCTTGTGAATTCTGCACCATGGATCCAGTATCTCCATTTGGACACCCAATAGACTTGACATTGATGTGTCCACTCTTCACCCTCCCCTCAGCTAAGCCAGCCTCGCTCCCAGGTTCTCCCACATCAGTTAACTGCAGCTCTGCCTTTCTCAGTGCTGAGGCTGAAATGTTTTAAACCGCTCTGGATGCTCTGGCGTCTTTCACAGCCTGGCGCAGTCTACCCTGCATCTCTACTGCTGAATCTTTCTGTCTGTGACATCTTACTAACCCGTTGCTACCACTACAGCCCAAGTCAGGGCCAGTGACTTCCACGTTTGCCCCTCTCTACCCACAATCGCTTTCCTCAGAGCAACCAGATTGCTTGCTTGTAAAACGTGCATCAAATCCACCAGTATTCTGCTAAGATTGCCAAAGTGGTCCACGGTTCCCTCAGTGTGAAAGCCAGCGCTTGGAACATAGACAACCACATTTTACAAATCACGTACTCCCCAACTTGCCTCCTACTATACCCCTGGCTCTTTCCATGCATTCTGAGTTGCCTTCTCTCCCTCCTCCTCTCCTCCTCCTCCTCCTCCTCCTCCTCCTCCTCCTCCTCCTCCTCCTCTTCTTCCATGTCCTTCTTCTTCTACTTTTTTCAACAGGGGTTTGCTACATATCCTAGGCTGGCCTCAAACTCACTATCCTCCTGCCTCAGCCTTGGAGGGCCTGGATTACAGGAGTGCGCAGTAATACCTACTTCCAGCCTTCCTTACCTTGTTTTCTTATTCTTAACAGTCTTCAAACATGCTCTGAAGCTGAGCAGTTGATAGCAGGTACTAGTCTGGGGTGGGGTGGTTTCTAGAAGCCTGGGTGTCCACTCTCTGTTGAGCCTGGCCATGTCCCCTTACCAGAGTTATAGCACCTGTCCTAAGAGCCCCTGATAGAAGACCTCCCGCCTTGGCAGCCCACTTGCTGCTGGTCCAGGTGCCAGCAATCTTGCTCTCTGCTGCCCCCTTCTGGAATGACAAGGCTAAAGTCACCCAGCTACGGCCGGACACTTGACTAACTTTACCCAGGGGATTGGAAATGGTCTCTTCATGTAATACACTCCAATTACGTTTATAAAAATATTACTCACCACCTGTAACTCAGCATACCCCATTTGCTTGCTACTTTCACTGTCTGAGAGCAGGAATTTGTCTGTTGGTTCCCTGATGAACCTCTATACTAGAGGAATGGCTGGTGTATCTTACTTGGGTGATGCAGGCATGCTTGTTGAATCAGAGAAGAAAGCACACTCTTTGCCCTCATCTTTCAGTGGATATAACTGCAGGCTCATTTAACCCATAGAGTCTAGATGTGTATCTCATTCTGTCAAGTAGACTGTGGGGTCTTCAAGGGGAGGAGCCCTTGTAAAGCAAAGGCCATTAGGATCTGGCCTGTAGGCGACTTTGTTTGCACTTAAGCATCAGCCCTCTTAGTTTTCAACTCCATTCTGAGTTACTTTTCCAATGTCAGGAATTAGGATTTTTTACTTACAGGTGTAGATTCCTGGTTTTCATGAAAAATCAAAAGGTCTAGTTTTATTCTAGGTCATTTCCCCCTAAAAACCGAGCAGGGCTCTGATCCTTGGATTAGGCGTATCTCATACTTTGTAACATGGATATGCCTCTTCCAGCTTTCTAAAGCAGATTGTCACCCAGGTGACTTCACTTGTTCATTGCTGGCTTGCCCCTTGTAGACACAGGAGTGTGTAAACCCTAATCAACTGTACACGAAGGGAGCAACACGTCTGTGATGATGGTAATAATGTGATACTGACAAAGGAGAAATGTGGGTTGAGTTGAGTTCTGCTTTTACTCCATTTTCTTTCTTTCTTTTCTTTTTTTTTTGGTTTTTCGAGATAGGGTTTCTCTGTGTAGCTTTGCGCCTTTCCTGGAACTCACTTGGTAGCCCAGGCTGGCCTCGAACTCACAGAGATCCACCTGGCACTGCCTACCGAGTGCTGGGATTAAAGGCGTGTGCCACCACTGTCCAGCCCCCATTTTCTTTCTTAACTACTCATTCTAGCAATGAATGCTGGTGTCTCCAAATACAGTTGGTTTCTCCAATCATCTCAGCTCTGTTTTCTGTATTACTAAGTATGATTATTAATTGCATACATATTTAAGATTGTGTGAGTCCCAAAGAAAATCTAAGGGGTCTGAAGGTACTATCAACCAACTTGGGTGCAAACCTAAAGGTTATTGTTAACATACACCAAATGTGATTCTTTTCAAGTATATATGTAGTACATACCACGATAAATAATATTCCAGACTATGAAATTAACTTTCTCCACTTTATAAAGAATGAAGCAATGCAAAGCATATGCTCTGACCATTAAACCAGAGGTGAATGAGGGAACGACAGAGGGAAAACTCCAAATAATTAGACAATAAAAATTCTATACTTATAAATACTATATAAAGCAAAGGTGAAGACATAAAGGAAATTCTAGGTCTTTTTTACACTGAGGAGTAAAACCACAATCTATAAAATTGGTTTGATTATAGCCAAAGAATAGCCTGAAGAAAACATGTAGTATTAATACTTATGAAAGGAGAAAAATCTTATAATGATAAACTTATCTACCAGCTTTAGAAACATCAAAAAAGATTAAATACAAAGCAAGAAGATACAAAGAAATAAAGGTAAGAGTAGCAGTCAATAAAATAGAGAACAGGAATGCAGAAGAAGAAATAATTTATAAACTTCTATAAATAAACTGTAACTCATAAACTTCTAGCTAGTCTCAGGAAAAAAGAGAAGAGAGCAAAAGAGAAAGAAGGATTAACTGTAGCTCATGCTGAAATGGGAAGAGTAGGTTCTGGAATATGACTGAGAAAACCACTTGCCATGCAAGCATGAAGGTCTGAGTTCGAGTCTCAGGAACTCCTGCAAAAGCTGAACATTGTGGTGTGTGTGTGTCCATAATCCCAGCACTGCTAGTGGAGGGATGGTCAACAGAGGCAGGAGAATACTCAGGAGTTCACAGACCAGCTAGCTTGGTGCACACAGCAGAGCAACAGAAATCCTGTCTCCAGTGAGGTGGAAAGGGACTGGTACCCAGACTGTCCTCTGACCTCCCCACTTATGCTACGGAATGCACACTCCTGCACACACACACAAGCACACACACACACACACACACACACACACACACACACACACACACACACACACACACGTGAGGGAGAATTAAAAGGTTATTGAAGGTATATTACAAAGAAGTTCCTGATAATGTAATGTTTCACCATGGTGTCTTCAGACATAGGTTTCACTAGACCTTGTATTTATTCCTTCTCTGTTCATTGCCCTCCTTTGTGCACATCTTTCCCCCAGGTAGTTCCCATCATACTTTTATGTCACATATATTCTATTAGTCCTCCTTTTTTCTCTGCTCCCCTCCTTTAAGCTCTCTTCCTCCCCTTTTACTTTCATAACACACACACACACACACACACACACACACCACACACACACACACACACCACACACACACCACACACACACACACACACACACATACACACACACACACCACACACACACACACACACACACCACACACACACACACATACACACACACACACACACACACACACACACACACACACACACACGTATACAAATTTAAACCTAGAATCCACGTTATCAGAAAAGTGTGTAATATTTATCTTTGTGGGTCTGACTTACTTCTCTTAATGTATCTGTTTTCCTGCAGAGGTAGTGATTTTGTTTTCCTATGGCTGAATATGATTCCATTGTATACTTATGTACTGTGGGGGTCTGTGGGGAGATGAGCTCTGACCTGCTCCCACTTTTTGAAGGGTTCTTAGGTGGAGGAGAGAGGAATGAGGAAATATCAGATAGAAAGAGAGACCTAGCCGATGAGAAGACAGAAACACAGGATAGCTTCAGGAGGGCCTGAGTCAATGCCCAACGGCCTCATCCTTTATTGAAAAGGACTTTTTATAATATGCCAAGGGGAGAGGCAAAAGATCTCCCCTTTGCAAGATCAAAGCACATCATATAGCCAAGTGCAGACCCTTCCAAACACCTGGTAAACACACCCATGGCCAAATCATCTCCTTGTGCAACCCTGCTGGGTAAAACAAGCCCAGATTCTCTGACCGTGAATAAGTTCTCACTAGGAAGCCTCTGTGGGCTCCCACAATGTACAATATTTTCTTTATCCACTCATCGGTAGGCAAAAATTTAGGCTGTTGCCATTTCTTAGAGATTATGAACAGTTCAGGAATAAACATGGATTTTTAAGTATTGGTAGGTTGACTTCCAATTCTTTGGGCATGTACCTAAAAGTGTTACAGCTGGGGCACATGGCAGTCTTAGTTTGAGTTTTGTTAGAACCTCCACACTGATCTCCATTGTGGCTGCTTGGGTTTACATTGCCAACAGCAATGAATAAGGATCCCTCCTTCTCTACATCCTCACTGGCATTTCTTTTTTTCTTTTCTTTACTTTTTTTTTTATCATAGCCATTCTGACTGGGGTGAGGTGGACCTTCAAAGCACTCTTAATTTTCATTTACTTAATGGCCAAGCATGTTGAATATCCTTTCAAGTACTTATTGACAGTTTGTATCTCTTCTCTGCAGAACGCCATTCACTTCTTTACATCTAGGTGCTAATCTCCTGTCTGATATCTTTTCCACAGTCTACAGATAGCCTTTTCACTCTGTGTGGTGGTATGAATAATAATGACCCTCTTTAGGCTCATATAGTTGAATATTTGGTTCCCAGTTGGACTGTTTAGAAGGATTAGGAGGTGTGGCCTTGTTGGAGGAGGCATGCCACTAGAGGTGGTGGGATTTGAGGTTTCTTTCTTTTCTTTTCTTTTTTTTTGGATTTGTCCATTTATTATACTTGGTCTAAGCAGAATCATGTGGCCATGCTCTTCTGTGTTTGGCTGCTCTTACGACCATTTTGCCTGAGTTTATCCTCATTGTTACAAGGGGTTTCTGTTCCTTGTTTTGTACAGCATAGCTGTACAAAGTTCCATTACACAAAGACCACCATTTATTTATCCATCTGCTGTCAATGGATATTCAGTTGCTCCTAGCTCAGGAGTAGTACATGCCACAGATTTTCTGATACAAGTCTTCTGTAAAAGGATTGTGTCTTGTTTCCATGTGGCCCAAAGAACAGCCAAACAAATATTATTAGAAAGCAAGAAGATGGAAAGAACACACATCCCCAGCTAGGGTTGCTATGTCTGTTTGGAATATAGTTATACATATGCCTTATGCCAAATTAAAACTGAACATATTTTTATTTGCTAAATCTGACAACCCTGTGTTCTTGAACATGATCGGTTTGTTGCTGTCATCTTTCCTCTGGTTTTGTTTGCACAAGGCAAGTACTCTACTGCTGAGCTACATCCTCAGTCCTGTGAAGTTTTATATTTGTTCAGTGCTGTGGAATAATCCTCTTGTACACTTGTGGGGACCACAGAGGCTCCCTAGTAAGGCCTTGCTCAAGGTCAGAAAGTCTGAGCTTGCTTTGCTCAGCAAGGCTGAATAATAGGATGATTAGGATGGTTATCAGATGTTTTGAAGGTCTATACTTGTTGGTACTTTATACCTCAGCTTTCAAAGGGGGAGGTCTTTTGCCCCTCCCCTTGCTGATGTATAAAAAACTCATCATGAATAAACTCAGGGTGACTGGGTATTGACCCAGGGCCCTCCTGAAGCTGTCCTCTGTCTCTATCTTCCTTATTTACACTCTGCCACATGGCGGTACATTTATTAACATGGCATGTTCATCTCCTGCTCCTTCTGTGACTGGCTGGCAATTCCTGACTCTGACCTTCTCCTTCCCATTATTCTTAGTTTGGTCACCCCACCTATACTTTCTGCCAGGCTACCATTCAATCAGTGTTTTATTAAACCAATTTGAGTGACAAATCTTTCCAGTGTATGTTGGGGACCATCCCTGACCTGTCGAAGGGTCCTTGAATGGAGGATTGAGGAACTGAGAAATAATAGGAAGAGCCAGGCAGTGGCTAAATACTCTTTTAATACGCCTTTAATCCCAGCACTCAAGAGGCAGAGGGAAGAAATATAGACGTAGATGAAGAAAAAGACAGAGGGATTTGAGGTTTCAAAAGACCATGCCGCCGGGCGGTGGTGGCGCACGCCTTTAATCCCAGCACTCGGGAGGCAGAGCCAGGCGGATCTCTGTGAGTTCGAGGCCAGCCTGGACTACCAAGTGAGTTCCAGGAAAGGCGCAAAGCTACACAGAGAAACCCTGTCTCGAAAAACCAAAAAAAAAAAAAAAAAAAAAAAAAAAAAAAAAAAAAGACCATGCCAAGCCCAGTCTCATTTGCCCTCTCCCTCCTGTCTGTGGATCATGATGTAAAGCTCTCAGCTGCTGCTCCAGCTCCATCCCTGCCTGTCTACTGCCATGCTCCCTACCATGATGATCATGGACTAACCTCTGAAACTATCCTCTCTAAGTTGCCTGGGCCATGGTGCCTCTTCATAGCAATAGAACAGTAAATAAGATACTCTGCATATGCTTTCCCTTTCTGTGTAATCTTAATTTAATGTATTCTCTTATGTTAGTTCTTAGAACTATTTCTTAAGTTATTAAAACCCCTTTCAGAAAGTCCTTGCATCTAAGTGTTTTCCTCTAGCAGTTTCAAGGTTTCAAATCTACATACAAGTCTTTGATCCACTTTGAACTGTTTTTTGGGCAAAGTGAGAGGTATAGACTGAGTTTTACTATTTTGTTTGCTGATATCCATCTTTGTTAGCACCATGTTCTGAAGAGTGTGTTTTGACACCTTTAAAAATTCAGTTGGCTGTATGAGTCAGGGTTCTCTATAGTAACAGAACTTGTAGAATGAATCTGTTTATATATATGTAGAAAGGGGATTTATTAGAATGGTTCACAGGTTGTGGTTCAGTAAGTACAACAATGGCTGCCTATGAATGGAAGGTCCAAGAATCCAGTAATTGTTCAGTCCTCAAGGCTGTATGTCTCAGCTGATCTTCAGTGAACACTGGAACCCCAAAGGACTAGACTCTAATGCCAGTGAAGGAATGGTCTTGCTGGTGAGGCGAGAACAAGCAGGCAAAGAGCAAGAGTTTCCTTCTTCCATGTCCTTATATAGGCTGCCCGCAGAAGGCATGGCCCAGATTAGAGGTGGGTCTTCCCACCTCAAAAGAGCTGGATTAAAAGTTTATCTTCCCACCTCAAAGATCCAGATTAGAAGTGGATTTTCCCCTTCAAAGTAAAAATCTCTCACAGGTGTGCCTTCCCATTTTGGGTTTTAGTTAATTACAGATGTAGTCAAGTTGACAAACAAGAATGTCCATCACAGTGGCTATAGTGTATGGGTTTATTTTTGGGTCCGCTGGTCTTTATGTCTGTTTTGTGCCAGTACCATGCTGTTTTTGTTACTATGGCTCTGTAGTATAGTTAGAAATCAGATCTTTGGATGCTTATAAAAATGACTCCTTCTGTTCAGAATTGCTTTGGCTATTTATCTTTTTTGCTTCCATATGAATTTTAGAATTTTAAAAGTTTTCTGTTAAGAATGTAATTATGTCATTGGAATTTTGATGGAAATTGCATTGAATCTATAGATGAGTTTTGGTGTTAAAGTATTTTTTTTTAATAATATTGATTCTGGAAGTCCATGAACGAAGGTGATCTTTTATCTTCTAGTTTCTTCTTCAATTTCTTTATTCGGTGTCTTCAGGTTTTCACTGTAGAAGTCTTTTGCCTCCTTGGTTAGGTTTATTCCCATGTATGTTTAAAAAGTTATTGTGCATGGGATTTTTTTTTCTCATCAAACTCACTATTGGTTTGTAGAAATGCTGTGGATTTCTGTATGTTGATTTTATATTTTGCTACTTTTCTGAAAGTGTTTAGCTGATCTAAGAGTATTCTGATGGCACTATTGGGATCCTTTATGTAGCTGTCTAACAACTGCATGGTTCCATAGGTCTTTGCTGCTGTTGCTGGCTAACTTTCAAAAATGATTTATTTATTTTTATTTTATATGAATTGGTGTTTTGCCTGCAAGTGTATCTGTGTGAAGGTGTCAGAACTCCTGGAGCTGAAATTACAGACAATTGTGAGCTGCCATGTGGGTACTGGAAATTGAACCTGGGTCCTCTGGAAGAGCAGTCAGTGCTCTTAACCAATGAACCATTTCTCCAGCCCCAGTACTGGGATCGTTTATGTGTAGGAACCTGTCATCTGAAGACTTGACTTCTCCATTTGCTATCTGAATTCTCTTTATTTATTTCTCTCTTATTGCTCTACTGAAGACTTCAACCACTATATTGAACAATAGAAATGAGAATGGGCACCTTAACATTTATCTGATTTTAGGAAAAATTGTTCAGTTTTTCTCCGTTAATATACTTTGGCTATAGCTTTATTGTGCTGAGCCACATCCTGTTCACTCCTAGTTTCTACAGGGCTTTTTACAACATTAAACTTTGTCAAATAACTTTCTGTGTTTATCGAGATAATCATGTGATTTCCGCCCTTTGCTATATTACATGTATCGCTTGGTAACTACCATGTATCCTTGGGATGAATCAAACTTGGTCATGGTCTGTGATCTTTTAAATATATTTTTAAATATACTTCACAAGAGCATCATTGAGAATTTTAAAATATATATTCCTCAGGGAAATTGGTCTATATTTCGACTTTTGTCTCCCTTTCATTTCTCTGTCTCTCTCCTCATCCGGTTTCGGTACCCAGCAAATACTGGCTTCTGTAGAATGAAGCTCTCCTCCTGTATGGTCTTATGGCATCAAATACAGCCCCCTCCCCCGCACGGCACAGCTTGTCTGACACCCAGGTTCCTAGGATGATGTGGGTCTGCATGGCTTCTCTCAACAGTCTGTCTAGTGCCAGGATAGGACAGAGATTCAATATCCATGCAAGGTTGAATTTGGGCCCTCACCTAAGAGTTTGTGAAGTGTTGGCCTGGAATATGTGGAGGTTCCTGCAGGTTTTACAGCAGTCAGGGAAATGATCTGTGAAGAGACAGGCATGAAACTCGGTTTAGCCCTCTTTTAGGTACCGGTGCGGGGCGGGGACTCTGAGAGTCTGACCATCAGTTTATTTTTGCTATATTTAAGCACAGCACAACTTAGGAGAAAAGTTTTCTGATAACAATTAACTCGGCCCTGTGAGTACAGTAAAGCTTAAGACATGTTTACACGGAAGCTCTTTATGAAGTACACATAGCTTCGTCGGTAAGATGGATTCTTGTTGACTTAGAAACAATGCTCAAGGGTCTGGGGGGAATGACCGAGGTAAACATAATGCCCGTGGTTGTCGGATTGGCCCGGTCCTAAGACAACTGAGAGGTGACTTTACCGTTGAGAAGTCCCTTTAGTATTGAAAAGCGCAAGTGATGTCACTGACAAGGATGCGTTTTGTGGTCCAGAAGCAACACTCAAGGTTTTAGGGGAAAGGTCTGGGGTAAACAAACATATTCTTCTGGGGGATGTGGGTGGGGCATGACTCAACAGGTAGCAGAGGATTACCAAGTTGTAAACTCCATCCATTCCCAGACTCCAGGAGGGAAAGGTTAAACATCTCCTTCCTTTGAAGGATGCCTGTGTATTTAACTTTCCTGGCTTCTCCCGTGCTTATCTGCGTGCACAGACACTTTTGGCCCTCTACAGCAATAGAATTAGAATTAAGCCTAAGAGTTTGCTCAGGAAACAGTGCGCACGCACGTACTGAGTGATTCATTAAGGTCTTTGGATCTGTCATTAATCTCTCTTCTCGTGTTTGTCCTCAGCCCGTATTTTTTTCTACCTCATTTGTGAGAGCTCAAGGGTCAGCTCGTGTGCCAACTGCATTCTCCTGCTTGCCTGTGCATCCAAAGAGGTAGTGTCTTAGTTAGGGTTTCTTCTGCTGTGAAGAGACACCATGACCACAGCAACTCTTATAAAGGAAAAACATGTAATTGAGGTGCCTTACGTTTTCAGAGGTTTAGTCCATTATCATCATGGTGGGACATGGTGCTGGAGAAATAGCCGAGTGTCCTACATCTTGGCTTGCGGGCAGCAGGATGTGCTCTCAGACACTGGGCATGACTTGAATATATATAAGACCTCAAAGCCCACCTCCACAGTGACACACTTCCTCTAACAAGGCCATACCGACTTCAATAAAGCCACACCTCCTAATAGTGCCACTCCCTTAGGGGGCCGTTTTCTTTCAAACCACCACAAGTAGTAAAGGTGTACTGCTGGCCTTGCCAGATGAAAGCACATTTCTTCTGGTTGTCTTTATGAATGGTACTAAGAAAAAACACTGAGCAATAGCTGCATACCAGATACCAGGAGATGTACTAATTTGCCTTGTATGTCTGGATTTTGTACATATTTGCAGCCTAAAGCATATTTGGCTTTCCAGTGCATCATGTGGGAAGTTCTGGTTGGCACAAAAATCTTGAGAACCAGTGGCTGGGGGCGTACATGCTCACAGAAGAGGAGCTGGCTCACTGATGGTGTTGGTGCTGAGGTGAAACTTGCACCCACATCTCCAGGTTTATCAGAAAGCCAAGGGAGGGGTTTGCAGAGTGAGCCTGGATGTGGTTATTTCCTGAGGGCTGGCACTCAGGAAAGCAACAAGATCTTGATTCCTGGGATGCTCTCTGCCCGCCTCCACTCTGACAGCCCTCACAAGAACCAAACTGTGCCTCTCCATCCCAGAATGTGAAGAATGTTCCATAGCCTGATAGGCAGGACGCAATGTGCAGGAAGGCAGGGAGGAGCAGCTTCCCAGGCCAGGGCTTGACAGCTCATGAGCTCTATGGAAGCAGGTGGCTGCCCATCCCATTTTCCTACCTCCTCACTGTTGCCTGGATACACAAAGTTGTGTTTTGCAGAGAGCCAGGTCTTGGGTCCCGGGTATGTCTAGTAGGAGACGAGAGGAGAGGAGAGGCACTGTTCCACAGGGACCCTGCCCAGCACTCACATTCCTTGGCCTCACAGCTCTGGAAGGATGGTGATATTAAGAGGGCTTCTCTAGGGAGGAGACTTGGTCCTGGGGCAGGAAACATTTATTGATCTTGTGAATGAGATAACTGTTTGGCTTCATCGGTATCTTCTTTCTTCCTTCTTTGCTTTTGTTTTCTATTTGATTTCTGCCCTGATCCTTATTATTTGCATTCGATATTCTCCTTACTTTGGATTTAGTTTCTTTGCTTAGCTGCCCTGTTTGAGACTGTCTCTGTTCTTATCTTAGGATCTGACAGCATAATGGCCCCTTTGCATACTCTTTTGTGGCTTTGCCAGTTTTCATAAGCTGTGTTTTGACTACTTTCTGTTCAAACTGCTTTCTAATTTCTCTTGTGATTCCTCCCGTGTTCCCTGGGTTACTTAGGAAAGTTTTGATCGGTTTGTTCTTGGGGATTTTCCACGAGTGCCTCTTACTGGTCTCTAATTTAATTCCTTTGTTGTTAGAGAATATGCGTGACTGATTTCAACCCTTTTAAATTGATCAACATTTGTATTTTGTCCCAAAATATGCTGTATTTTGATGGCTGATCCATATTTACTTGAAAAGAATATCTATTCTGCTCATTTTTGGTGATGTGTTGTATAAATACCAATTAGATTGAGCTGATTAAAGTTTTTGTTTTTTTTTATAAAATCTGTTACATTACTGCCTTTTTGTCTGTGTCTTCTGTTCATCTCCGAGGGAGATTTTTTAGTCCCTTCAACTGATTACTCACTGAAAGCTAGACTTCTACTAAAGAATGCAAGCAGCACTGTGGCAGGATACACCTACGGGCCAAGTCCGGAAGTATTTGGGACAGAGAGATAGGTGTTCCTTTTTAAAAAGTTAAGTGTGGACAATTAAAACAAGAGTAAGTCAGTGTTCACAGGCATGCTTTAACTTATTGTGTGTGTGCATGGTATGTGTGTAGGGACACATGTGCTGTGTCACTCACATGGAAGGAGGTCAGAGGATGACTGTGTACAGTCAGATCTCTCCTCTGCTTTTATGTGGGTTCAAGGGAGCAGACTAAGGTCACCAGGCTTTCATGGCAAGTGCTTTTACTCACTGGACCACCTCTTGGACCCTATAAACATGTTTTAGAAACTATACATTCATCGCCATTGAGGAAAACAGCTTAGAGGGGCCTCTGAAAATTAAAAATGGAACTACCACATGACCCAGGAAGCCTACTACCGAAGTTGATGACACAGGTGTGCCCAGGAGATGACTGCACTCTCATGTACACTGTGGCATGGTCACTGTAGCCAGACCCCACGTGTCTATCACTGAATGAATGGCTAAAGACAATATGGTATATATGTATTAGACCACAAAAAGGAATGAAGTCCTATGATTTGTGACAATATGCTTGGAACTGCTAGCCACTATTTAAGTGATGTCGTAAGCCAGGCATGGAAGGACAAGTACTACCCGATGTCACACATATAAAATCTAGACTTGCCCATCTCATAGGAGTTGACAGTAGATGGTGGTGGTTATCAATGGCTGAGGAGAATGCATGGGGGTTGAGAGGGATGGGGAAAGGTTGATCGATGGGCACTGAGTCACTGTTAGATGGGAGTAAGATGTTACGGTGTGCTATTATGCAGTAGGGTGACTGCTGGTAGCAATCACGCACTGTGCACTTGAAAAGACTTGGTGAGCCTTCTCCCATTCTGAGACCCACTCAAAGCCATCAGCTTTCTGAGTCACTTGGTTAATAGTCCAGAGTAACACACCTGAGGGAAGAATGTGCCGCCTCCAAATCCTAATGCCCACCAAGTGCCATGATTCTTTTTTGGTGGGAGGGGTCACATGCAGAAAAAAAAAAGTTCACTTTTGAAGGGATATCTTTTTATCTTTTTCACCACTGGATTCATCAACATTTTATTGAGATAGAAGACCTCTGAATTTTGGTTGGATTTATTCCTGCCCCCTCTGGTTCACATATGATTTACCATCAAGTCCAGATTCATTGCTGAGTTCCTGCTCAGTTGGTCTAATCAGCCTAATGCCATCTATACAAAACACTACTATGATACCTTATGGAAGAGGCGGACAATCTAAGTCCCTGAAAACCAAATTATGAGGTAGGAATGGAGAATTAATACATGAGGTAGGACTGTAAAGGTATACTGCTGGCTCTCCAGCTTGTAGCTTTTGGTGGTTCTTAGGGACAAGTAAAGAGAAAAATCTGCATACCAGGTGTCAGATGTGCTAGTCTGTTCAGGAGTCCTCTGGTGCAGTTGGAGTCATGACTTGATTAAGTTTGTGATAATTGCCTGGTTAACCCAACCATTGCCGGCCTCAATGGAGGCCTTTGGGATCCATCTTTGGAAAACCACTAGGTGGCAGCATAGCTCAAGAGTTTTCAGAGTTCCAGCGACACGCTCCTAGGTGGAGGGCACTCTGTGGTGCCTTGCGCTTTCTCACGGTGTAAAACGCGTGTAATGTTAGCATCTGTTTAACAAGCCTTTCGTGAGTTGAAATGCACTTAACAACGTAAAGCACTTAGATTGGTGTCTGATCCAGTGCTCCTGCACGTCGTCGACATGCCTTTGCTGCTATTATTGAGGTTGTTATTGGTGGTGACGTCGAGAGCGTGTTCACCTGATGCTAGCGGAGGTGTTCGGTTTTATAATCTGCTTATGGGCGTCTGCAGCTTGGCATTTCCAAAGAACAATCTACGAGTCTATCGGCTGCTGGAGCGTCGGGGAAGATGACTGGAGCTCTCTTTGCAGCCGTGGCATCTCCCTTTTCACTGGTTCCTTTTTGAGATGGGGTGCAATAGCTCCACAGACACCTCAGTATCACTCTCTGTCCTGAACTTCAGCAACCCAGCACCACTGAGTTTACTCAGTCATTGAGTTTTAGCTGCCTAGCTAAGGGCTAACTTTTTTTTTTTTGTTTGTTTGTTTTTCGAGACAGGGTTTCTCTGTGTAGTTTTGGTGCCTGTCCTGGTTTTCGCTGGCCTTGAACTCAGAGATCCGCCTGGCTCTGCCTCCCGAGCGCTGGGATTAAAGACATGCACCACCACCGCCCCACAAGGTAGACATTATATTGAGAGGGAAATCATCCTTGAAATTTGGCCAATCCATGGGGCTGGATAGGATGCCTGTCGTGGAAACAGGGTGGTTCCGGTCTAGGTGACTAAGTTTGTAGGAAAAGCAGCTTAGGAAAGGGAGACGACAACTTGACACAGGGTCTCACTTTGTAGTTCAGTCTGGCTTGAAACGCTCCACCCCCCAGCCTCCGCTTCTCAAGAGCTAGGATTGTAGGCATACAGCTGGCTCTGGAAAGTTCTCAAAAGCAATGGTACTGTCCTCCTAATGAAGTAGACTTCACATTAAGCCCAGCCAGGGTGGCAACAGGGATCTCAGGTCTTCTGAAAGTAACAGAACTTGCTCTTTATTTATTGTTGACATTTAAGAATACTTGGGGTGTGTGTGTGTGTGTGTGTGTGCGCGCCTCTCTGTGTGTGCTCATTTGTGAGTGTAGTTGAAGGACTAGCAGGTGTATATATACATTTTCTCCATCCTTCCACCTTGGAAGGGCTTTTGTGTCTGATCACACCAATCCATGTTCTTATGCTCTGCTATTTGTACACTATTTATAAATAGTAGCAAAGTTTTGGGTATTTTAAAAGGCTTGCAAAAAATCATCTTTTGGCTGTTAATATTGATTGTCAAATTGACAAGGTCTAAAAGTTACCTATGAGATAAGCCTCTGGGCATGCCTGTGAGGAAATCCTTAGGTGAGGTTCGATGAAGGGGGAAGACCCACCTTAACTGGGCAGCACCATTCCACAGGCTGGGGTCCTGGACCAGATAAGAAAAGTGAGCTGAGCACCAGCATTCATCCCTCGGCTTCCTGATTGCACAGTTAGTGTGACCAGCTGCCTCACACTTCTGCCACCACGGCTCTTCCCTGCCATAATAAATGGTAACCTTTGAACTGTGAGCCGTAATAAACCCCTCCTGCCTTCAGTTGCTATTGTCAGGCGTGTTATTACCGTAACAAGAAAAGTGACCAGCTCAGACCTAATGACGCTTACCTGCGCTTTCTGTGTCTACTTTTTGCTGATCAGAATTTTCATGTCTCCATAAACACCAATTAGTTGCCTTTTGTTTTTTTAAGTCATGATAAGAACACTTAACATGAGATTGACTCTTTAAACACATGACTGTCTTCCATGTGTTAGGACAGAGATTTCTTGTGTGTGTAAGTGAATGTGATGTAAGTGTATGTAGTGTCCATGCATGTGTGGGCAGTGAACTTAGAGCGAGGCTGGTGGAATTCAAGCCCTTCCTTATTTTAGATCTGCTGAGAACAATGTGTATTTGGTAATGTTTGTCTAGAACGCTCTGTTTAGTCCATTTGATGTAATGCCACTTAACTCTAATGTTCTACTAGACTCTGTTGGGGTGACCTGTCTGTTTGTGAGAGCGGGGTATTGACGTCACCCACTATTTCTGTGTCGGGGTTAGTCTGTGGCTTTATCTCTAGTGGTGTTTTTCTGATGGAACTGGCTGCACTTGCATTTGAGGCCTGTAGGTTCATAATCCTAATAGCTTCCTCATGGACAGTTCCCTTAATTGGTAGGAAGTGATCTTTGTGTCTTCTGACTAGTTTATTATGTCAGATATTTAACACACAACTTTTTTTCATTGAAAGCATAATATTCCACTTTCCCCCAGTATCTCGTGTGTCTTTATTGAATCCCATTTTAATATCCTGCATTGACTTCCTTATTTCATTTAACTGTTCATTTGAATCAATTCAGGCATTTTTTAAATGCTCTCTTCCACTTCTTTGAACATATTTAACATCGTTTTGCTGAATTCATTGTCAGGCATTTCATTTAAGTCATATTTAGTGAGGGATCGTTACTCTGGAACTGGTAGATTTGGGAGGAGACATGCTGTCTTGGTTTTTCATGTTACTGACATTTTTGCATCAGGACTTGTACATTAGGAGTTCAATCTGTGGTTGAAGTTTTTAAAAGTTAATTTTTAAGTCGCCTTTTCTTCTTTCATTGGAAATGTTTGCCGTCATCTAGAGGGACTAGGTTGAGACAACATTTTCTCCCGTTAGACGGTTGCTCATGAGGGTGGTTTCTCCAGTCTTCTTCATGCGTGAACACTGTCTGAAGTGATAGTCCCTATCCAGGAGTAGGCCCACTATGTAAACAGTAACAGTCACCTGTAAATCATCAGCCCTTAAGTAAAGAGACATGGATAGTACCATGTGTACTCTCCATAGAGGTAGCTTTTGCCACCGTGGATGTTGCGTTGAACCAGCATATATAGCAGTATGTTAATTACTGTGGCTATAGAGAGGGTAACCACAGGATGAGGGGAACGAGGGAATTTGGCTAAAGGTAGATTAAAGAGGGGAAGGTAAGAACATAGATTAGATAATGTCAAACAGTCTTGTGCCCCGGGAATCTGAGGCACAAAAGGCTTGTAAACGAGGCCAGACTGTATTCTTCCGGAGAGGAATAAGTTAGAGGAAATAGTTAGGAAGGGGTAAAACGCAACATGGAGTAGAACTGAGTGGGGCTGAGCTGGCTTGCTAAGATGGCATTGGGTGTTTAAAAGATATAAAGGAAGAGGGCTGGATGGAGATGAAGACAGGAAAAGGGACTGGCCCGATTGCTGGTTTTTGTTTGGATTGTTTCTCTCATTCCTGTTCCAGGTCCTGGAATGCTGGGAGCAAAGCCCTGTTCCTTCACACCTTGAGCCTTCCTTTGGAGGATCCATCACCAATGTTATCCAGGTCTGTGGAGAGTGTCTCACCGGTGGAGTCTCAGATCTGGCCACATCTCAGCAAATTTCTCTCATTTTCTCTCTTGCAGTGTAGACTAACCAGTTGTCTAGCTCTGATGTTTTGTGTTTTTTTTTTCCTTCTTATCCACCCCGCTCCACCTGGGTACTTAATTTCTTGTGTGATTTGAATCTGTATAACTGTGAGCTACTCTGAACCACTCTGCAGGTAAGCTTTTGGAACGGGCTTCTCATGAACGTTTCCTTGTGAAAATCACTAGAGAGAAGCTTTGCCACAGTGGCTGTTGGGTCAGGAGTGAGCACACAACGCCTGTTTTCTGGACTCACTCTTCTGGGTGGAGTTCCCACATGGGCAGGTGGATTCAGTTTCTCCACTGTCTCAGGGAGTGGCCTGCAGGTTGGCAGTTACCACACACGGCCTCAGACAGATGCTGAGCTTTTTTGGCGTACCCATGGTTCCTAACTCCCCTTTGATGGAGCAGCAATCTTTCCAGCTTTTGGTAAGAGCTATTTCTGTAGCTTCCCTGCTTCACACAGGCTCAGGGGTATTGCTACTGTCTGAGGGGAAATGGAAGGTCCAGTTCCAGCTCTGAGGGCTTCTAGGATCCCAAGGCATCTGCTCTCACCTTGTTTCTGCCTCCTAGGGTTTTCCCTTTCTTTCTTTAAAGTTAAATATATTAACATGCCTTTCACATTTTTTCCTACCTTGCCCTTGAGTGATTTAGTTTATTGCCTGACAGTCTCCCCTAGGCCATTAATCTTCTTTGTGTAGAGGATTATGGACCCTCACCACTGCAGGTCCATTCTCTAACTGCTTGCACAGGGAAGCCTTTGTTCCATCCTGCTTCAAGGCAGCCTCACTGTGTGAGTCTGTCAGGTGCGGCATCTTCTGGAGCCTCAGCTTCTTCATCTGTGAGAAGGAGACAGCGGCAGTCTCTTCCTTGCGGGAGTGCTGCCTGCTGAGAATGAAGCGAGACAGAAGCGCAGGAGCTCAGACCAGAGCCAAGCTCGCACAGTCCACTCAGTGACTGTGGTTATTATCCTTTGAGCTCCAAGTTACTTCTTTTAAAGATGACTCTGGGCTGGATGTGGTGGCGCACACCTTTATTCCCAGCACTCGGGAGGCAGAGGCAGGTGGATCTCTGAGTTCGAGGCCAGCCTGGGCTACAAAGTGAGTTCCAGGACAGGCTCCAAAGCTACACAACAAGACTCTGTCTCAAAAACAAAACAAAACAAAAACACCAACCAAACAACCAAACGAAACGGCCCTTCACTAACAACAATGTTGTTTTAAATCTAGAAAGGGGTTTAAAGACTATATTTTCTAGGCTGAGTGCTTTCCGAAAGTTCAAAGGTTCTTTACTTCAGTAGGAAGTAAGCTTTAGCCAAGCTAGAAACTGAGTAGTCTGGGCATAATGGTTTCTGTGTCATCAAGGATTTCTTTCACACATGACACTCCTTCAAGCCCCGCTACCCAACCTTTAGCAATTATATTCTTTCCCTAATGACTCATCATGAACTCTCTGTAGTTGACAGAATCAGCACTCAGTAACACCCAAGCTTCTTTTTTGTGACTTGTTTCCTCGATGTTTTGTCACCCATCCCTAGGTGTTTGCTGAAGCCACCTAGTAGAGTTTTATAGAGAGCTCTAGGTACAGGCCCGTGGTAGTCTACTTGATTAGTGTGCAGAAAACTACCAGCTTAATCCCCAGTGCCACCTCGGTCAAAAGGCAAAACAAAACAAAACACCAAAGGAAGAGAAATGAATGAATATATAATAAATTTCCCTCTCTAACTATACATGTATGTTGACCTCTGTAGTTCCATGGAAGTGGGGACCATGTAGCTTCACAAAGGCAATATAGATGTTACAGAAGGCCTTTTTTTTTTTTTTTTTAAATCTCCACCTACAGTGGTCCCTTTCTCCCTTTATGCAGAATCTTGTCTTTAGGATGGTCAAATGTTTACTTAAAGAAAAAGATTTAGACAAGGTTTGTCTCACTCTCTTTGGGCTGTGAAAAAGATTAAGTTTACATGCAACACCACCATCAAAGCATGCACACAAAGCTAAAATCGCACAGTGCCGTCTTCACATAAACATTGCCTTCATGCATCCACTGAGGCCAGGGATGGAGTCTTTGTGGTGCTAAGTGGCTCAGTAGAGGCTTGAAATCAAGACACTTGAGACCCTTTCTTTATTTCTATGTGTGCTTATATTGCTCAAGGAGACCTAAAATACTATCAGTCAAATGCTGTAGAGTGGACAGTGTAGATTGTCTGACATTGATTTGATTGGCTATTATTTTTATAAAGCTTCTTTCTCAGATATTCTGTACCATGTAGATCTGTTAAAGTTATCACTTTATACAGTACCAAAGAAGTATATATTTGCTTATATTTTGAAATAGACCATTTTTTCCTGGTCTTTCTTGGTAATATGCTCAGTAAGTGGCTACTGGAAGCTGAGAAGAATGTGACTCAACAATTAGCTTTATGGGCATTCCCCAACTCTTGTTGAGGCTTGCCTTGCTGTCTAGATTTCCCAAGTACTGTAGCTTGTTTTACTAAGTATATTTTCTGTGCTGATATTCCTTTTCCATTTTTTTAAATTTACTAATCTGTTTCCTAAGGTATGGTTTGAGAATAATCAACAGCACAGCATAGAATAAAAGACAACTTTGGTACAACAATGAAAGATTCCCACTATGACCCGCTCAGCAGATGCTCAGCTCTGCTCTCCACTGCTGAGCTGGCCACAGCTCTCCCCATCTGGGAAACCGATGAAGCTGAGAGCCAGTGAGAGGATGAGCTGTTGGTGCCCAATATGCCTTGAAGTTCTAGATTTTCAGCTTGTGCAACAAATACTACATCACCTTAGGTCTGATTTCCCCACTCAGCCTTGTCATGAAGGAAAAGTTCCTTGACATGGAGTGCTTCAGATACAGTCTACTATTAAGCACCGGTGTGTAACATATTCTCCTCTATGGTTGAACACCTCTCACTTAGTTAACATCTACTCATTTGGCACCTACTGTGTATGAGGTGTCAACTCTTGAACTGCTATAAAGAAGGTAGAAAGATTGCTGGACTACAACTCAGGGCAAAATAATGATAAGTAATGATGAATAATAGTTATTATAGGCACAGCTTTGTTCTAAACACTGCATTTAACCTGCACAAAAATCCTCCGAGGCAGGTACTGTCACACCCCCATTTTACTGCAGTAGAAACTGAAGCACAGAGAGGTTCTGTATTTTCTCAAGGTCACACAGTTTGTTGGGGCATAGGCGGGTTTCAAATCAGGTCCGCACCTCACTTGTGTTCTAGGATAGGCTGTTCCCTCCTACTGCCTTAGTTGGCTTCTGTGCTGAGTGACCCACGGTTTCCCTTGTGTCCTAATCCACCATAAATTTATTCTCACCTGCCAGGTCCCTCAGATGTACCGAGGAGGGTCTGTGTGTGTTCACTGTCAGGGGAAGACAAAGAAGGCTGCTGAAGCCTGGCTCCATGCCGGGTGCAGGAAAGCTCACTAGCATTTGCTCTATTCTGCGATACTTTGTGGGTACATAGTATAGCTTAGCGGGGTGACTGGAAAACAGGCGAGCTTAGAATCCTCTGGAACACATACATAGTAAAGATTCACAAAACAGGAAAGCAACGTGAAACTGAATAACAACGAAGATTTAAAAAAAAAAAAAGTAGTTCCATGCCTGTAAGAATGAGCAGATGGCAGCCATAGAAGACCGGGTCATATAAGGGCCCAGCAAAGGCTGGAGAGCATAGCGGAGAATCCAGGAGAACAGTGGGGTTGGAACATCGGGGCTGGTCTCACCAGCGAGTTGTAAGAGGGGGCTCTAGAAATGCACCACCTAACCACCTAACAGGTGCTGTTTTATTTGATGTGAGGCTTTCGATACAGACGAGCTGGACTGGAAGGAACGCTGAAAAACCGGAGGGTTCTATTTACACAGAACACTCATCTAACTGTGTGTATGCATTTGTTGTTAACAATAGTCGCCGCCGCGGAGAGAAAAGGGTGTGGACCACAGGAAGGCAGGGCGGGGGCAGCAGGTCACACAGACCCGCCCATGGCCAGCTTCGGGAGCTCTAGGTCCCAGCCTGCCCTGGCCCCTGTGAGCGGCTCATGAATCCCGCTAGTCATCTGCGGTCTGGGGTTTGGGGTGCCAAGGAGAGCCAGGCGATCGATCGCCATCCATGACATGGGCTCGCTTAGGCTCAGGCAGCTCCGGGATGGGTGGGTGGGGACCACTGGCTCACTGCTGCCCTCTTGCTGGATGCATAGGTGAGCGTCGGCAGCTCCGCCCCGGGGGCGGGAAGGTCTGCCCTGGAGTTGCAGGCAGTGGGTGAAAAGGGGTTTTCTGGCGTCCTGGGGCCAACACAGTGCTGGACCTGAGTCTGAGAGATAAGGAAGGAGAGTGTTTACTGGGAGGAGCTTAGAAGGAAAGTGGTTTTGTAGAAGGAGATCTTCCACCTCAGCCTTAGGCTGACAAGCTCGGTGCATTCTGGCCCTGGGCTGAGGTGAGTGCCGTCTCTGCACTGAAGCATGTAGTCCCTGGACCAGTGGATGAGATTGCAATGCGACGTGTCTCGCTTTCCTGCTATGTGTCCCTATCCTCCCTGCTTCCGCCCCCCTCCCCCTCACCACGGCTAACTTGTTGTTTGCTTAGTCTCTCTCGTGTTTACTAGGGTGCTTCCTCCATGAGAGGGCACACCCTACTGGTGGTCTTGACCATTCCTCGTACTGTCTCTTTCGGCAGGGTTGTACTCGCTCCGTAGTAGCCACTGCTTAGTGACTTGTTGGATTAACGCCCCAGGTCATCCGTCCTTAGGGTTTCTCTCACTCGGCACAGAGGGATCTGCAAATGTTCATTACAGTAAGAAGAAATAAGGAGGGAAATGCGAAATGCTGTGGCTCCCTGTTCAAGAGTCTGGGTCCACCACGGAGTGCCCTTTGACCTTTGGAGATGCATTCAGCCTCTCAGAACTTCAAGTTCTTCGTATGTAAGTTGGCAGTGGTAATAGTGTCCCATAGAGTGCTTGTTAGAATATGAATGCCCCAGTGGAGTTGGTCCCTATATTAGGCAGCATTCTCTAAAGCAACAGAACTGACATCATATATATGTGTGTTTGTGTGTATGTATATGTATATACATATATAATATATCTAATAAATCTATATAAATCACATATTATATATAATATATAGGGAATATATAACATATAATAAACACACACACATATATATAATTTATTAGAGTGGCCTATAGGCTGTGTTCTGGGTAGTTCGATAATGACTGTCTTACAGAAAGGCCAGGAATCTAATAACTGCTCAGCCCATGAGACTGAATGTCTCAGCAGTCCCAATCTGGTGCTGGAGTCCTAGAGACTTCCCAGAGAGCTGCTGGTCTTCAGTCTACGTTGGAATCCCTAAGAAGTTGGTTCTAATACCAGTGAGGGAACGCCTCAGTAGCAGAGTAGATGAACTTAGAGTGAGGGCAAGCAGGCAAAAGCAGAAGCCTCCTCTCTGTTGTTCCGGTGGGCTGCCACCAGCAGGCGTGGCCCAGATTTAGAGTGTCTTCTCACCTCACATGATCCAATCAAGAAATTGCCTCACAGGTATGCCCAACTGCTTGGGTTTTAACGATTTGAACTAATCTTGATCACCCTAAAGGCCTGACCTCTGAACTTTACATTGAACTAAGTCCTACCTCTTTGATTTTGTTTTTTGAGGCTGGCCTTAAACTTCTGTTACTCCTGCCTCTTGAGTGTTGGGATTACAAGCATTACATCTGTTTTATGAGATGCTGGTGATCCAACTCAGAGCTTCATGCATGCTAGGCAAGCCCGGCACCAACTGGGCCACAACTCAGCTTCAAGTCCGCCATCTTACCTCCTCACAATGGGGATTGGGTTACAACACATGGCGTCTTGGGAGGACATTTGAATTTTACCCAAGTCATCACATACGGAATAGCATCCTTGACAGATACCACTGTGAGTTCCGGTTCCTGGCTGTCTTGCAGGGGGACATGCTCCTGACAACAGTTTGCACTCAGCAGCTACTTCCCACTCTCTGCCATTGCTCATGATCTCTGGCATTGCCTCCCACACTGTGGTGGTTTGAATAAGAATGGTCCCCATAGGCTCATATATTTGAATGCTAATTCATTCGAGAATAGAACTATTTGAGAAGGATTAAGAAGTATGGCCTTGTGGAGTAGGTATGGCCTTGTAGCCCATGCTAGGGCTAGTTCTTTGTCTGTCTGTCTCTTGTCTGTGTGTCTGTGTGTCTGCCTGTCTGTCTGTTTGTCTCTCTCGCTCCTCAGCTACTGCTCCTGTGCCATGAGTGCTACCATGCCCTTTCTGTGCTCTCTGCAATGATGATAACAGACCAGACCTTTGAAACTGTAAGCAAGCCTCTGATTAAATGGTTTCTTTTATGAGTTGCCTTGCTCATGGTGTCCCTTCACAGAAATAGAACAGTGATTAAGACAGAAATTGGTACCAGGAGTGGGATACTGCTGTGACAGACCTTACCATGCTGTTTGTTGGAGGAATGTGAACTTTGGGACTCTGGACTAGAAAAGCAGTTGGATGCTTTAAGTGTGCCTTAATGGGCTAGCCTAGTAGGAGTATGGAAGACAGTGGTGCTGGAGGTGATGTGGAGTGCGGGGTCCCCAGACCAAACGATTTTGGAGGGCAGGAATATCAGCAAGTGGTCTAGGGACTATTCTTAGGATATTTTGGCAGCGATATTAGTTGCTTTCTGCTCTTGCCCTAAAAATTTGCCAGAGGCCAAATTGAAGAGTTTTGGATGAATGGCATTGGCAGAGGAGACTTCAAACAGCCTAGTAGTAACTGTGTTGGGTAGTTACTAGTTGTCACTCTAAGCTGAGCTTCCAACTTGTGAAAAAGAATTTTAAAACAGCTTAAGCAGTGAAGGAGACAATCAACAGCAAAAAGCTGATGCAAATGTAATTGAATGGGGGGGGGGGGGTTATGTTCCAGTCTCAACAAGCTACAGAACTTGGCAGCTTCGGCCATGTGGTTCTGGCTTTAGAGTCAAGACTGCAAGAAAGGGGTTGTGGAATCTCCATCTGTGCCGCTGAGGCCAGGTGAGTGTCGGGGTGTTCCTGCATGGAGGCCCAGACAGGCCATTGCATGAAGCTGTGAAGGTGAAGCCTGGATTGTGTTGGAGACCCCAGGATGTTGGAAACGCCAGAGTTTTGTGGGATACCTGCCAAGGAGAGCTGCTAACAGGGGTTGGAACCAGCCCAAGAGAAAGAAGTGTGCTGCAGTCAACAAAGCTGAAAGGAGTTGGAGGTCTGAAGAGTGCTTTGACACCAGTCATGGAGATGCAGAGTTTGGAGTTTGGCCCGCTGGTTTTCAGTCTTGCTTTGGTCTAGTATTTCCTCACTATACTCCCTTTCCTCCCTTTTGGAACGGTAACGTATATTCTGTGCCATTGTGCCATGTTGGAAGTATGTGATCTGTTTTTTTTTTTTTAATTCTGATTTTCTAGAGGATTACAGTTACTCAAGAGATTGCCTTGAGTCTCACAGGAGACTTTGAACTTAGGACTTTTAAACAATGTTGAGACTGTATTAGACTTCAAAAGTCCAACTTTTGAAGTTGGACCAAATGGAATTTTGCATTATGATATGGCTACCAGCCTAGGGGGCCAGGGAGTGGAATGTGGTGGTTTGAATAAAAATGGCCCCCAAAGGCTCATGTATTTGAATCCTTAGTCATCAGGGAGCAGAGCCGTTTGAGAAGGATTAAGAGGTGTGTCCTTGTGAAGTAGGTGTGACTTTGTTGGAAGAAGTGTGTTACTGAGGGTGGGCTTTGAGTTTTTAAAAGTCCATGCTAGGCATAGTTCTCTCTTTCTTGGCCTGTGGATCAAGATGTAGCTCTCAGCTACTGCTCTGGCACCATGAGTGTTGCCGCGCTACCCACCATGATGATAACGGACTAAACCTCTGGAACTGTAAACAAGGCCCCAATTAAATGTTTTTATTTTTATTTATCTTTTTTAATAAGAGTTGCCTTGGCCATAGTGTCTCTTTACAAAATAGAACAGTTACTAAGACACACACCTCTACCCTATCCATGTTCTCCTGACCTCATGTCATGATCACGGTCTACCTCTGTTATGTATCCCTTCTACTCCTAGACCTCTCCATCCATCTGGACTCTCCTGCAGCTGTTCTTTACAGCTAGTCCTTTCCCTGACTCCTCTTGGTCACACTTACTTTATCAGTCTGTGGTCCCTGACCCACTTCAGTGATATGTGGAGGGGCATCTTCTTCACAGGGAGTCCCTGGACAATGACTTGTGAATGCTGAGTACATGGAAATGCACAAAATTGTACTGTGAGTACAATTTTTCAGACAGAGCCACAGTGTCCCCCCACACCTGCTGTTCTGATACTTATAGCTGTCTGTTAAGCTTTGATGGAGATCTGAAGATGCGGAACAGGGACTTGGAAATGTAGACTTCTAAAATCTACACCTCAGTGAGAAAGAAACTTCTCAGCTCTAGGTGCTGAAACATACCAGGATGATCTCCAAGGACTCTTCCTCCAGAGGCCCTGATTTGTTGAGTTTGGTGAGATCTAGCTATCCAAGACAATAAGATGTGAGCCATCCCCTGACTCGGCAGGATGATATAGGCTTGGGATCCAATAAAAGAAGTACAGTAAGCAGAACAATGGAGGGGACAGAGCTGGGTACTGAATGTAGCATGTGGGGATGATGGGATGCTCATCTGGGTCTTCTACCTCCAGGGAAATGTAGAGAAAGTTTTCAAGGAAGTGGTATGGGGACTTGAAATTATGTCACATCAGGAAGGCATTAGCAGGAAGAGGTTGCTTTTCCCAAGGTCACCATCTGAAAGTAAGCAATGAAAATATCTAGAAAAGGGACCCATGTGCACACCCCTTTGTATTGCACAAATTTATGAGCCTAGGAAGGTATGTGTCTGCACATGTCTTAGAACATAGAAACAGTTGCACATGGAAATGCACATTTCCTTTCTTGAGTGAACAGCTTGCAAACAGGTTTGTTGAAAACGAAGAAGGAAGGGTCACAGCCTTGAGTCTGCAGGCATCTTTCTGATGATCTTGTGGAAGAGGGTCTATCTTCTGTTGGGTGGATTGCCATGTGGACTCTGTGGCAGGGTCTGGGGTTTACTCTCCATTGTCACCTACTGGCACATTCTGTTCATTGAAGAATGCCCTCTCCTCTTCATGGTTCTACAGTCTCCACTCACAGAATGTGCTGAGGCAAATAGAACAGATGCGGCATACACAAGCTTTGCACAAGCAAAGAACAAACACCCCGACACACTTGTTAGACACCTCAGCATCATTGTGTGAGAGCTTTTATGTTGTCCTCCTTTAATTCTGATTTTTGTACTTATTTAAAGAGGCCCGTGTCTAAGAGTGTACATTCAAAATCAGCTCTTTTGACCACAAGTCGACAACCGGGAGGTGAAGGCAAACAGTAAGATTTCTGTTTCTATGCTGGCTGACGGCTGGTCTTGCTAATTCCTCCTCCCAGATAAGACAAGGCCTAGGACTGAGTGTATGTAGGGTGTTCATCTTTGTAGACTTGCACGCTACTCTGGCCTGGAATGTGTGGACAGAAGTGGGGGACAGAAGGAGAGGAAGTCACTTCTGCTATCCCCCAGGGCCCAGCAAGGGCCTCTGAACAGCTTGCTGGCTAGAGTAGTCATCATGGAATTACTGTTACAAAACTCCCCCAATAGGCTGCTTTTGAAGTAAAGAAGGGGCTTATTTTGTTCATAGTCTGAAGGTTCGAGGCCAAGATTGAGTAGTCCCATGTCCTTGATCTCTGGTGAGGGTGGGGGTACAGTAATGGTGAGAAGTGCTTCAGGGAACAGGTAGCATCAAGAGCTAGGAAGCGAGAGAAGGGACTGGATGAGGTACTTAAACCCTCAGATATCCCACCTCCAATAACCTTAAGGACTCCCTACTAAACCCCACCTAACATTGCCATCTTAGGGATGGACAATAGGGATGGTGGACGTATTTATCTGTGGGGAGGGGAACAGAGGATGGTGAAGCTTCTTTCATTGTCTCCACCCCAGCAGATGATCCTAAAACATTGCCTCCTCCAGGGAGCAGTAACTCTATCAGTTTGGGCTCTGGACTGCCCTCATATCACTGGGGAACTGAGAAACCACCAGTTATCAGAGTATGCCTGTGACAGAAAACTCTTTGATAGTGTTGCCTCTTCCCTCCAAATTACCAGGCCTCTTGGTTTTGGCACTGGGACTGGAACCACCTTCTGTGGTGCCCAGCATCCTTTGGGTTAGGTCAGGTGAGGAATACAGTAGTCTGGAGTATGCCTAGACTTTCTACAGAACCCATGATTCGTCGTGTTTATGTGTGAACATTTCCTCATCTCTCTTGTCTTCCATCTTCTCCGAAGATATATATCATATATCTTTATATTTACAATGTGAAGACTGTTGTGGAACATTGTAGTTGAAAAAATATCAGTAACACCAAAGATCATACACTACAAGAGACCATCTACTCCCTTTCCCAGCTGCCAGAATTAGGGTTTGCCTACTTTGATTCCTGCTGGCGCCTCCTCAGTTCAGGGGAGTGCACATGGGTGGTGGGAATGACTAGATCTGCATACACAGGCACACACACATTCAGGACTTCTATCTTTGGGTGTTAAGTAGACTCTCACTTCTGCATCACATGGAAACTTTATGTGCCACATAGTGATGTCTTCAGATTCTTTCTTGACTCTGGACACTGACTTCTTTCTCATTACTAGGTCACTATGCCTACCTGCTTCTAGAATACTGTCATCAGCCTCTTCCCGTAGCCTCTTGATGTCCAGGTATGAGTGTACCTCAGGGGAGGACACCCAGGTGGACTCGCTGGGCAGCAGGCTCCTCTTCCCTACCCGCTCTACTGCGTCTGATGCCTGAGATTTAAATACCTCCAGAAGTTGATCTGAACTGAAGAGAAATTCCTTTGTCGGGGAGTGGTAGGGAGTGTTGGGGTCTGGCTGGGGTCATCAGCAACTTGGCATGTGCAGGCATGCTCTCTTTCTCTCTCTCTCTCTCTCTCTCTCTCTCTCTCTCTCTCTCTCTCTCTCTCTCCCCTCTCTCTCTCCTCTCTGTCTCCCTCTCTCTGTCTCTGTCTCTGTCTCTCTCTCTCCCCCCCTCCTACCTCAGCCTGCCGACCTGGAAACCTGATTTTAATACATGAGAGAATAAGGAATATTAGTGACACACTCCATACTGGATGCCTTCAAACATCAGAAATCTATTGTCTCCTAGCTCTGGAGGTCAGAAATTGTGGAGATCCACAGAGGCTTCCTAGTGAGAACTTAATCACGGCCAGAGAATCTGGGCTTGCTTTACCCAGCAGGGTTGCATAAGGAGATGATTTGGCCACGGGTGTGTTTACCAGGTGTTTGGAAGGGTCTACACTTGGCTGTACGGTTTGCTTTGATCTTGCAAGGGGGAGGTCTTTTGCCTCTCCCCTTGGCATATTATAAAAAGACCTTTTGAATAAACCTAGGGGCTGTTGGATATTGACCCAGGCCCTCCCAAAGCTATCCTGTGTCTCTGTCTTTCTTCTCATCTAGGTCTATCTTTCTATTTGATATTTTCTTATCCCTCTCTCCTCCACCTAAGAACCCTTCAAAAGGTGGGAGATGGACTCCCACAATAAATCCACACTGAAGTGTCAGCAGATAGTACTAGAGAGATGGTTGACCAGTTAGGAGCACTCATTGTTGTGTGGGATACTTTTTGTCATCTTCATACAAGCTATGGTCACCTGGAAAGAAGGAACCTTCATTGGGAACATGCCTCCATTAGATAGCCTGTAGGCATGTTTGTGGTGCACTTTCTTGATAAATGATTAATGTAGGAGGGCCCAGCCTACTGTGGGTGGTGCCATCCCTGGGCAGTTGGTCCTGCCTGGGTTTTGTAACAAAGCAGGCTGAGCAAGGTGTGGGAACAAGCCAGTAAGCAGCATTCCTCCATGGTCTCTGCTTCATTTCCTGCTTCCAGGTTCCTTCCCTGACTTCTCTTCATGAAGGATTGTAAGCTGTAAGCTTAAGTGACCCCTTCCTCCCTTAATACCTTTGGTCGTGGTCTTTATCACAGCAAGAGAAACAAACCACAGAAACGAGGACACTGCTCTTTCAGTGGGCTGGAGTTTGGGCCACCATGTCCTCTGGTGGCTCACAACTATCTAACTCCGGCTCCCAGGGATCCAGCCCTCTTCTGGGCTCGAAGGACACGCACACACACAAGTGCACATGCACACATGCACATACACATAAAAATCATAAATCACCCGCACATAAATGTAATAAACTTAAGAAAAAAAACCACAACTTGTCATCAGAACCACACTCCCCCTGGCATTGAGGGGAGGGTGTCTTGTCCTCCCAACACCCAGCTCCAACTACTACTGCAATCCTTCATGTTCTTTGAGTTGTAGGAGGGTCACCCCATTGGCCCATGAGGGTGCTCTTTATCTCTCGCTTCTAGACTTCCCTATTGCCAGAAAAACAAAATAAAAACAATTTCTCCAACACAAAGAAGCTAGTGTCCAACATTAGGAAAGGAGCTGTGCAGAGTGTCACAACCACACCACAGACTATTGTGCAGTCGTTAAAAAATGATGGATGGAGCTGGAGAGATGGCTCAGTGGTCACGAGCACGTTCCTCTCGCAGAGGACCCGGTTCAGTTCCCAGAGCCCACAAGGTCACCTGGTTTAGGTCCCAGAGCCCACAAGGTGGTTCACAACCACCCTTAACTCCATTTTCAGGGACTCTGCCAACTTCTGATTTCCAAGGCAAAACATTCACACAAATAAATAAAAATTAAAAATTTAAAAAAGGGTGGAAAACGGCCCACAATGTGATGTAAGGCTGGAAAATGATAAGGCATGAAGGGCAATCTCTCCTTTATACAGGACTCGGGCACTACACAGAGTGTGTCCTGAGGGGATGACATCACTGATGTTTGTTTTTTATGCTTCTGTGCTCTCAGCTTTTCTACAGTAAGGACCTTTATGACTGGGAAGAAATTTATTTTATTTTTATTTGCATTGGTGTTTTGCCCGCATGTACGTCTGGGTAAGGGTGTCAAGATCTTGGAGTTACAGACAGTTGTGAGCTGCCATGTGGGTGCTGGGAATTGAACCAGGTCCTCTGGAAGAGCAGTCGGTGCTCTTAACCACTGAGCCATCTCTCCAGCCCAGAAATTTATTTTAATTAATTTTTAAAGTTAACATACAAAAGGATGTTTCATCATGACATTTGCCCACATATATATCATGGTACTTTGCTCATGTATTTCCTCCCCTCTCTTGCTGGTCCATTCTTTTTCTTCCTTCCTTCCTTCTCTTTTGGTTTTAGACAGGGTCTCAATGTGTATCCCTGATTGTCCTGGAACTCACTCTGTAGACCAGGCTGGCCTCTATCTCAGAGAGATCGACCTGCCTCTGCCTCCTGAGTGCTGGGATTAAATGCATATGTCCCCATGCCCAGCCTGGTTTTTGCTGTTTTGAGACAGGGTCTCGCTACATAACTCTGGCTGGCCTGGAACTCTCCATCCTCCTACCTCAACATCCTGAATGCTGGGTGTGTGGCCGGTGTTACTATGCTCAGCTGCATTGCCTTCTCCTGCCTTACTCCAGCCACACCCCCTCACGCACCATTCATATTAGATTTCAGGTCTACTGTGCTCCAGTATGAAGCTACCCTACTTTATATAATGACACCCAGTTTCCAATAAAATCACATTTTGATGCCTGACACAGAGAACTTCTGTGTGTCTCCCCACAACCCCCATCCCCGCCCCCACCCTCAACCTGTAGCAGGGTCTTTTCAGTTCTTTCCCACAAGTGTAGCCTCTCTCTCTCTCTCTCTCTCTCTCTCTCTCTCTCTCTCTCTCTCTCTCTCCCTCTCCCTCTCCTATTTTTGTCTTTGTTTTTATGGTGGGCCTGGAATCCAGGGCCTTCTCCCTGCTCAGCAGGTGCTGTATCTTAGATACACTCTGCCCCGACTCGCTCCTCTTATTACCCTGACGAGCTTTTCCAAGAGAAGATGTATTTCCCATGTGCAGGGGCAAACCAGAAGCTCCCTGGCTAGGTCTGGTCTTCAGTCCCTGCCCTGCAGTTCTGGGCACTCTGAGCTCTGGAAGACTTCTTCGAATTAGATTGTGACATTTACAAGTTTGGGGAACTCCACCAGCAGATCGGGATGTTTGGTCTCCAGGACAAAGTAGAACACCCGCTGACATGAATAGCCGGTCCTGTGTTTCCCCTAGTCCAGAGCACAGCAGGGGCTTCCCAAGGTTGGGCAGCGGCTCTTCTCCTTGTTGCCCCCCAGCTGGGTCAGCTGCCACTTGTCACTCAGCCAACTTCACTTACGCCCGCTGCCACCAAAAAAATATTAGGGGAATAAATGCTTGATGATGATGTTGGTGGCAAATGAAATGTGTCTGGGATTCCCCTTTTCTTTGAACTCGTGCTCCTGAATCTTCCCCGGTGAAATGTCCATCCTCACAGTGCAGCTGTGACAGTCAGTGGCAGGTTCTCAACCCATGTCTCTCCTCCGTTAGCAACACGGACATAAGGGGGCACCTGGTGTCCTAGTTAGGGCCACTCTTGCTGTGATGAAACACCATGACCAAAACAACTTGGGGAGGAAAGGGTTTATTTGGCTAATTCTTCCACATCATAGTCCATCATGGAAGGAAGTCAGGACAGGAAGGAACTCAAGCTAGGCAGGAACCTGGAGGCAGGAGCTGATGCAGAGGCCGTGGAGGGGTGCTGCTTACTGGCTTGCTTCCCATGGCTAGCCCATCCTTCTTTCTTACAGAACCCAGAACCACCAGCCCAGGGATGGCACCACCTGTAATGGCCTGGGCCCTCTCCTATCAATCACTAATTAAGAAAATGCACGACAGTTGGATCTTTTGGAGGCATTTTCTCAATGGAGGCCCCCTCCTCTCTGATGACTCTAGCTTGTGTCAAGTTGACATAAGACTAGTCAGCACACCTGCTGTAAAGACGCTTTCTTCCAGGAATTCAGTCACACTTACAACCTCTCACTGGCCCCTCCGCCTCTTTCTTCTGCCAAAATCAGTGACTTGCATGGCCCAGTCTCCATGTTTCCTTTCTGTTCTACTGTGCCAGCACTGTCTCAGAACATCACATTTAATGCTGTGACTTTAAACATCTCCTCCCTGCTAAGCTTTTGCCTGTGGCTGGCAAGCCCCTCTGCCCTCCCATTCCTACTTCTGTCTTTGTTTAGATGCGTGTATTGAAGGCCCTTAACCTTAAACTTAGAAGCCAGCTCCTTCAAAGTTTGTTTCTCAGGGCCTGACATTTCCGTAGACATCATACTTTCCCTCATACATTCCCTCAGTTGTTCAGGGGGAAACACTAAGCAGACTCTTCATGGATTTGTCCCCTCATGCACTTAGCCTGCTGTGACTTCCTTTGGAATGGCTAGTTCTGTGCCAGTTTGCAGAGCTCATGGTACCCAGGTTGTTAGATTTAAAAACAAACAAACAAACAAACCAAAAAAACAAAGAGAGAGAGCACGAGAGCACAGAAAGAGAGACTTAGCCTTATCTTAGGCCTGACCATGTTTATTCACAGTTAGGGGGCATCTTGTCACTCACTTGTGCCCTACAATGACGATGGGATGTGGTCTCTCATAGGGGTGGAATGAAATTCGTAGTCTGCAATGGAAGCTGGGAATTGTAGTCTTTCAACAGGAAACTCTCACAGATGTTTGGCTGACACACCAGTGTGAAGGTGGCTGTGGAGGCACTTAGGGTGAAACATCAGCTCAAGAAATTCATTCTAACATAAAAACATGATAAACCAGGCCTGGGAGTACACAGCTCAATCGTAGAGAACCTGCCCGATGTTCTGAGCTAACGACATCAAATACTGACTGTCCTCACGAGCTCCAGCATGGAGAGGAGAGTTTGCTGCTGCGGCCTCTGAGCTCATCCATAGATCTCTGCCTCCTAACTCTCTAACCACTGTGCTTCCTTTAATATGCAACCCAGGCTTCTGCCACAGGGCCTTTGCTCCTGCTGCCTCTCTGCCTAGAAATCTCTTGGTTGTGACGATCCATCAGAACAATTCATGAGCAGAGCTGAGGTCTTTGCATCTCAAGGGAAGTAGAGACTTCCCCAAGAATGGGCTGTTCATTTCAGACTTGCCAAAATGTCTGTCTCAACCCTCTGCCCCCCGGGTATCCTCTAGGACGGTTGGCCTGGGTCTTGGTCCATCATCATTTCTGGTTGTGTGGTCCCTGTACGAGAGTGGCACGTGGATAAGTCCCAGAGAGAAACGACAAGCCTCTTCATGTGCACACAGAGGTCAAAGCTTGGCTTCTCTTCAGTGTCTGGTTCTCGGGTACCTCCCAGAGAAAATGAATGGCTGCTTTCTAAAGAACAACTTACCCTTTCATCTCGAGTAGGTTTGGGTGAGGGGAGGGCATGGCATACATCATGGAAAACAGACATTTTAAACAGTTGTCCATAGACAAAACGCCCACCATGAGGGGGCTGGGACCACACCCCTGAGAGTCCTCGCCATCCCCAGCTCTCCTCTCCTCCTATGCATCCCGCCATGGATGGCTGGTCCAGAGGGTTCTCTGTCAGAACACTTCACTGTGTTCTGAAAACGGTAGGAGGAACTCACATGTCAGCAAAGTGGTGTTTTAAAAGTAAGGGACCAACTAGGATGGGTCCAGGTACTAAGTCTGACATTCAGAAATGTGTGTGTGTGTGTGTGTGTGTGTGTGTGTGTGTGTGTGTGTGTGTGTGTGTGTGGACTTGGGCAAGTTAAATGCCCCTCTTCACTTATTTTCTCCCTTATCAAAAAGAAAAAAAGATGCTAACATTAGGGGGCTCTTATGGTCCTTTAAGTAATATAGAATGAGTGCTTGGCTCATAGAAAACAGTTTCTGTTTGACTCACAGCCAGTTAGCATACAGTTTTTGAAGCTATAGCAGAGGCATGCTGGAGATCCTGAGTGCTGTGTGTCCCTAGGCTGATTCAGGGACACTCCGGATTACTCCAGAGACTGACTCCTGTCCTTCTCATTGTTACCCCAGGTTCCTCCTAGAACGTAAATCTGACCAGGCCACTGCTCTTCCTACAAGCACAGTGAGACCTGAAAGTGCAGCCTCCAGAGAGCCTGAGGCACAAACCTGTCAGGACCCTGTCTCTCTCTGCAAGCACCTTCTTGCCCTTGGGTGTTCCTGCAGACCTTTGCTCTGGGTAGAGAGGGAGGTCAGTGTCCAGTGGATCTTGTGGCTGGCTCCTTAGAGCAGTCAAGCCCCTGAGCAAAGGTATGTAGCCTGTTCGCTCTACCTCCTGTGAGTGATCTCACTGGAGATTTTCTGAGGCTCAGCCTGCTGTGATGTGCACATTCCTCGGCTCCACTGCTTATCTGAAACAGAAAAGAGGTTGGTCTAGCATGACCAGTTCTTCATGAATGCCTGACACCTTAAATGTTTTGGGTAGTGCAGTCCTTCAACCATAAAGTTCTTGGTAACGCTGGGTGATTTCCCGGATTCTCTCCCACCAAGACTTTGGGGGTCCACAGCTGGAAGCTCGGGTGCTCAATGCTGTTCACCAGCCAGTAAGTGGCTCACTGATACTACAGATGGTCACTCGCTGGCCTGGCTTTATCAAGCAGCCAACGAAACATTTGCAGAGAGGCTTTCTAAGAGCTGGCAGGGGAGTCTGTGGGCCAAGTCCATCTGGGAGCCAGCAAGAACAACACCCTCGATCCCCAGGATGCTCTTTGCCCTCCTCTGCCCTGGCTACCCTCACAACAACCGAACTGTATCTGGATCCTAGAATGCGAGGAATGTGCCACAGCCTGATAGGCATGAAGCAATCTGTAGAAAGGCAGGGAGGAGCTGCTCCCCAGGCCAAGGCCTGACAGAGCGAGGACTATCTGGCCTGCAGGCTGAGTGGCCCCTCCCACCTTCCCTGGCCTCCCCACAGCAGGCCGGATATCAAAGGCTGCATTGTGCATTGAGCAGCCTCGGTCCCTCGCGTGCCAGGGAGGAGGCGGGAGGAGGGACGCCTGCCGATGGGAGGCTCCCAAGGCTCTCCTGACTGGCGTTCCCAGGGGCCTTGGCCCAGGGAGGATGGTGCACACATGGGTGGCTGCTTCTGTATCCCTGGGGAGCGGAGTCTGCCCTGGGGCCCAGGTGAGTTTCCTGGGGGGATCTGGCCAGGGGCTTTAAGCAAGAGTGCTGGTCCAGGGAAGTTGGTGTTTTGGAGAACCTGTCCTTCCAAAGATGGGGAGATGACTGTACTCTCTGGCTGCCTCTTGTCTCCTTCTGGTTTGGTGTTTCCATTCTGGGTGCAAAAAGGTGGTGAAGTCTGGGGTAAGCATCTCCTTTACCTGAGAAGCGGGCTCTGTGCTGGGCCTGTGCTTTGTGGCGGGGGAGTGAGGGCCGCTCCTGGCAGCCGCTCTGAGTGTGTGACTAAGCCCTTCCTTCCTTTCTTCCCAAGATTCCCTAGGACAGGAAGAAGGCGCCACAGTGAGTTCCTCTGTGGCCCATGGACGGTCATAAATTTGGCCTGGGTCACTCAGGTTATTCGCTGTTTTCTTCAGGGCTTCGGCCGCAGAGGAAGCCTAGGCGGTTTCCTCCCTCCTACCTCTTAGGGTGACTTTCGGTCCGTTGAATTGAGGTCATGGAAAGTTAGGTTAAGAAGCTGTCCAGCAATCTGGACTCAAGGGGGCCAGTCTTCCTGGTTTGCCTGACACCGAGGGCTTTCCTGGGTTGTGGTCAGCTCTAAAACCCAGACGGTCACAGGGAAGGAACCAGGACAGCTGGTCACAGTGTTGAAGAGCTCCTGCCGCTTTTCACAGCGCAGCCAAATGAGACCCTGTGGCCTCGCTGTAGGACGTTCATCCGGATGAGTGGTGGCTCTAGGGGAAAAGGGGGGGACTCACTTGGGAGATGGAGGAACATCACTCTAAGGCATCATTCTGCACCTTCATTAGCGTCACATGTCTTCCTGGAGAGCTACCATGGTTTTGGTAAGCACTACCATGGTTTTGGTGAGCACTACCATGGTTTTAGTGAGTACTACCATGGTTTTAGTGAGCACTACCATGGTTTTAGTGAGTACTACCATGGTTCTGGTGAGCACTACCATGGTTCTGGTGAGCACTACCATGGTTCTGGTGAGCACTACCATGGTTCTGGTGAGCACTACCATGGTTCTGGTGAGCACAGCTGGGAGGTTCCCCTAGCTAAGGGCTTTCCTTCTGACTGACTGCTTCCTTCTGTGGTCTTGTGACTTGGGCTCCTCAAAAGGACTTGAGATTTTTAAAGGGAACCCCAAACAAGTCAGAAGTCCTGGCCTACACATTTTGACACTGACAGCAAGAACTTCTTCCCAGACAAGGGACACCAAGAAACCCACCCAAAACTGTAAGCAGATGAACTCCAAACATTACAAAAGGCTCTGACAAATTTTGTTTCTCCAAATTTCTGGGTTTATAGCCTTTTCAAACCTTGCCTCCAAGTCCTGTTATCTTTGTACCCCATGAGGACAGACATAGTGAGGGCTGTTTGGAATCACAGGTCTGGAAGCCAAGGGACCTGGAGTCCAGGTCTGACTCTGTTTACCTCCAGGTGGGAACATGTTGTTGTGGTCAACATGGGCTTTCTGGCCTAAAGGTCTGAGTTTGAGCTTGGTTCTTTCGTTCACAAAGAGTAAATTATTTAACTCCTCTGTTTCAGTTTCCTCACCCTTAGGTTTTATGACCCATCATACTTTCCTTACAGGGTTGGGGGGGGCGGGGCTCAAGTCTTCACATTCAGCATTGAAAACAGTCCAGCTCACGGTTAATCATGCAGAATAGATATCAGGCCTTGTTAATGATATTTCTGTGACTCTGGCATATCACATTCTCTGGGGGCCATGTGGTCCTCTACAAAGTCTGAGGTTGTAATCTGCTGTGGAGATGCTCAAGGCTCTGCCCCTGACACGAACCCCAGCTTCAATGGGAGGAGCTCAGCCGCTGTTTGACGGAGTCCCATTTGGGACGAGTTCTGTGGTGCGAGACTAGGAAGCTGACACTGAAGCTGTCCTCGAAGTTTCGTGACACTGTCATCCCGTAATTATGTCCTTTCACTTTTTTTTTTCATCACTGGCACTGGGTAGCCCCTGGGTAGCTCACTATTAAATAGGCGCCAACTTACTATTTATTCTGTCACAGTTTCCCGGTCCCTTCTTCCTGTGCTGTTCTCCACCCACCCGGCTTTTCCTGAGGGAAGTCGCTAGGGATGCATCTGAGGCCAGATGGTGTAAACATTTCCATTCTAGCCTCCCGGTATATCCTAGGGAAATGTCACAGTCTGAGACACTTCTCTGAACAGCTTAACATTTGCATGACCTCAGGCAAGTCCTTGGGACCTTTGAGAAGCAGTTATCTGACAGTGTGCTGCGTTGAGTGGTGGTGGCGATCACAAGAACTTTGGGGAGGATTAGATTGGACAGCGTGTCTCATAGACACGACTTTCAGTGATGGCCAGCTGTTCCACTGTTAGCTAATCTGGGCCACACCTCATCTCTAATTTGCTATTCTCTACCGGAGAGAGGTCTGTGTTCTGGCTGCTCCTGCTATTGGGTCTGTTTAGGTGGAAGTTAACAGTGAGGACCAAACCATGTGTCCTTGTGTATAGGGAAAGGCAAGGGAGAAGAAGGTTCGAGATACCGTGGGACCCTGGGTGGCTGCCCAGGTTTGCCTTGCTGTAACGGTAATGGAAGCTGGCTTGGGCTGCCCTTCCTGGAGCTCCTCCTGGTCATGTTTCTCACTTTCTGCAGAAATCTCCTACTAGCATATGGTGAGAGGGCAGGTCCTGGGCAGTTGCCAGGACCTCTGACTCCTCCCCTTCGGGTTTCTTGCCATCGTTAGTCACCAACAAGTGCCCACTTCAGATCCCAGAGGAAGCCATGTCAGAAGTGCCTAGCACTTGTGTCTTATCTCCGACACCCCTTTGAAGTGATTTGGCAGGAGTTCTCATATAGAAGAAGTAGGGGAGATTTTTTTTTTTTTTTATGGACACTGTCACTCTCTTTTCAGCCTTTCTAGTAAGACCGACTCATTGATATAATCACAGGGGGAGGGGAATGCACACAGCAATAAACAGGGCACCACTCTGGATTTAAAAGGGTGGAGAGACATTTTTGAACACAGTGATGGTACAGGGTGTTGGAATAATGAGCCCCATCCACTTTATCATTTTGTGGCATCAGAACGTCTTCATTTCTCTGTTTGAATAAATAAAAAAGTTGCATCTATAATCAGGGTCCCCTGGCTGGCTCTTTCCAGTCTGACTCCCACTTCTCACTCAGCAAAATCAATCACTTTTGTGAATTCTGTGGGTTTTTCCCCCTCTTACAGATCCATGCACACTCAATCATTGCAAAGAATACTTTGCCGTTTTAGACATAAACAAAATGCTATTGTTAGGCAGCTAGCTTGCCGACCCCTCTTTGCAGTCTGAGATACATCCATATAGATGGATGTAACTATAGTGAGAGACTGTTTTTTTTTTCTCCTAGCAATCAGATGTGGGCTTAGCTCGCAAAAACTGCCGATGGTGTGTTTTCTGGGTCAAAGGAAAAAAATGTGGGTGAGGTAATAAAGAGCATGTGGGGAAGCCTTCAATGTTGGTTTTCTTTAAGTTTTGGGGTGATGGTAGGAGCAGAGAAGCCAGAAGAAGAGAAGGGGGAGGGGCCTCATTTCCAGCAAGTTTCTGTGTTGGGATGCTTTCCTCATCAGAGACCTTTGACCTTAGAGTTCCAAGGTCAGCTACTATAGTAGAAATAACCAAGTCTGTCCCCAGTGATTTGGATGACCTCTGACTCGTCTGTTAAGTTGCTGTGCGATCTTGGTAAAATCGCCACTCATTTCTGGGCCTACATTTCCCAACATCCATTTTTTTTTTTTTTTTTTGCGATGTTTATTTCTCCCTCATAGTTGTCTTCAGTATTTGGCAGGCCAGGATGCCTTCTCTTTTTCTTACGTTAAAACACAGTATCATTGACTCTGTTCTGTCGCTTTATGCTGTTAAAACTACAGTCCGGTCTCCTACTTCCTCCCTGATTTTCTAACAGCTCTCCAGCAGGCCTCTCTGAGTCTCCTGCTTCCTTTTCTGTATTCCTTCCTATGTTTCTCCTAGCGGAGTGATTACTTTTATGAGGCAACTCCACTGCCAAGAATGTCCCACAGCTCCCCGCTGCTTACATACCCATCCCATCACGTCCGCCTGCCAGAGTGCGCATCTCTCCTGGCCCTACTATGTTTACCAAGCAGGGCCCCTTACCTGCCCAGCATGTGCGGGTTGGCCATATACACATACAAAGCTCATCACTACCCTGCATGCTTATTTCTCATAGATTAAAAGACCTTTTAGTTAGACTTGTTCATTATATTTCATGTATTTTGCTTCCATGTATGTATGTGTACCACATGGATGCTTGGCGCCTGAGGAGGTCAGAAGAAGGCATTGGATCCCCTGGAACTGGAGTTACAGATGGTTGTGAACGATTGTGTGGGTGTGGGGAATCGAACCCAGGTCCCCTACAAGAGCAACAAGTATGGTTAACTGAGAAGCCATCTCCCCAGTGTGCCCTTGAAGGTTTCTCATGTGCTTTCCTGTATACTCCAGGTTCAAGTTCTTTGATGACTGTATGCGGTGTTAGTGTTCTCTTCTACTCTGCCCACTGTGCATCACTCTTCTACACCTTTTGATTAGCACAAATTCTTGAATTTAATGCCTTATAGTCTATGAACTATTTTGAGGAAGGGAAGAATAGGTCTTTTCCGATCCTGCTTAGAAAACCATTGGCAGCTTAAATTATGCAGATAGTCATCTGCAGTTTCTGCAAGTTTATTTTTAGAGACATCTTTTAAAATGTCCCGCCCTCCCTACCCTTGGGGCTGGGGATCAAACACTCGACCTCACGCTCCAAACCTCACATCTCCTTTACAGGCCATGCGACCTGTGCCCCACACCAGGGGCATTGCCTTGGACTTGCCTTCCTGAAGGTAGGCTCACTTCACAGGCTGCTGCTGTCAGATCTTCCTCTGTGCAAGGTCACAGCGAGTGACTGGGTAGGGTGGGCTGTGGTGGCTGAACAGCCTGTACTTGGCAGTGGGCAGCAGCCACTGACCTCTGCTGATTGTATGGGAAGGAACACCCCGGGCTATAAGTCCTCCAGGTTTCAAAGTCAAGACAAGCATTTTGGGGTCAATAAAACATTTTGATTTCTAAAGGGTATTAAGCAATTAAAACTAAAAATTCACTTTGTAAGGGAGGAAAAAGAGATGTTTGGGCGTTTACGCTAGCCTGTGGTTAAAGTTTGTCCTAAGGTAGGAAAGCAGTTGCTACTCCCTATTGCTCCTCAGGCCAGTGATGGAAACACCATCTAGAAATGCTAGAAATGCAGAATCTCTCTGCTCATCTCCGAGCAGAATATCAGTACTCAGGACGATCCACTAGGCGCTCACCACGTTTGAGGAGCACTGGTCTGCTCATGCGGTTCTCAACCCTGCCCTAAACTGATATCATCATGTGGCGATTTAAAACAAAGGTGTCCCTGACCCTGTAGCTGCCCTGCAGATCACGAAAGTCAGAATCCATGTTGATGGAGCCTAAGCATGCACATACAAAACCTAACCTGGATGACGCAAATGAACAGCCAGGGTTCAGAAGTGCTGATCTGGGCAACTTTTTCTTTCACACCTGGAGAAATTAAAGGCCCCAGAAGTGGACAGGTCACATGCTGTGTCCGAGTCATTTGACCAGTCCACGGAGAGGTCTCATGGTTTCCAGCTAGTGTCTCCCCCACTCCCCGCCCCATTACTTCTGACTCCTAGGGACAGAACTACAGCATGATTCTGATGGCCTTGACTCATTGCTGCCAGATTGGCTACTCACGGCTTAGCTTTCACCACTGAGCAGCTCACCCGGTTTTCCGCACAAAGAGCTGGCACTTACTTCTGCCCACTCACGCTGAAACCCATTTTGTTCCCACCGTCCGTCAACCGTGCTGACTGCTCTCACAACAGGAAGAAAGGGAGAGAGACCTCTGGGTGTCAGGATGCCACCACGGAGGCCCACCGTGGAGAGGGACCAAGCCTCTTGACAATAGTCTGAGGACTGAGGTTCGGCACTGGCTAGGGTGATTAGGGCTGCTTGAGTCTTGTCACGTGCTTTGGCCGTGTCATTGAACTACAGCTCTAGAGGGCAAGACTCGGGGGGCCTAGACACCTCCGACCCAAATTTTATAGGCAGTTGTGAAGATTAAATAAGTGACTTGTGGTGGAGACAAGATTATTAACCTTCTTTCCCAGGAGGAGGTTATGCTTGCTTGCATGGTTCTGGTCCAGTGGTTTAGTTCTTGAGAAATGTTGTGGCTGAAAGGACAAAGTCCAGCAGCCAAAATTAATGTGCTAAAGACTTGAGCTCCTGGTGTCTGGAGAATACCATGAAAGAGGCCAGTCCTGGCAGGCTATCCAAACGTTTGGGTTCTCTGGTCCACACAGAATGAAGACCCGTCATGGGCTATGTATTATTGGTGGTGTCCAAGCTGTGAGCATGATTCATGGGGTACTATAGCACAAAAGATCTACCCTGGGCTGGGCCTGCTCCAGGGTTGGTAGCTGGACACGCCTTTGCATCTGCGGCAGTGGGTACATTTCTCTGCTCTTTCTACTTCCTCAAGCTTTTTCACTGTACTCTCTGCTCTCTTTTCAACCTTAAGCAATCAAAATACCACTCCTCTAACCTCACCCTGGTCCCCACCCTGTGTTCCAAACTGTCTTCTCCCTTGTAACATTTATTTATATTTATATCGTGTGTGTGTGTGTGTGTGTGTGTGTGTGTGTGTGTGTGTGTGTGTGTGTGTGTGTGTAGAGGTCAGAGGACAAGTTGCAGCTATCAGATCTTTCCTGGGGATTGCAGTCAGGTTGTCAGACTTGTTGGCCTTTGCCTACTGGACCATCTCATGCATCTATCAACCCGCAGTCCTCCTTCTTTGAACTATGTTACGTCGGTGGTGGTCGTAATGCTGCTTATGATGGAGCCCAGAACCTTGTTCGTGTTAGGCAAGCACTAATATAATAGCTTCAGCCTACACCCTTTACTCCACTTCAGTAGCAGCAAAAACAGGATCTCTTTTAAGAGCGGGGAGGATAGAGTTTTTGGATAGGACCCTGTTTTGTGGGCAGACAGATGGACGGCATGGGGACATTACAACCATTCCTCAGCCGTCTCTCTAATGATACCATTCTTTCTTCTTCTACTCCAGTCTTCCCATACCTGCTCATTGATCCAGACCTTGTTGCAGATAGCCATAATAGTGATCTGTGTAGGCTCCACATGACTGGGGTGCCTTCAGCACACTGTACCCTGGGACTGGGTTTGACCTGTGGGTGTGACTGGTTAGTGAAATGGGTACACCCAGGAGGCTGCAGGATTGAGATAACACATGTGACAGTTCTTTGACAACAGCTGGCTACTAAGTAATCATAAGGCAACTGTGACAGTAATTCTTTCAAGCCCCTCGTCTTGGAAAAACCGCTGGCACTTGGTAGGAACTTGCAGTCCATACTTATGACTTGCATATACTGTTACAAATGATCTTTTGCTTCATTTTCTTCAGGTAAAGAAAGTCCTTCCAAAGATCTACCTGGATCAAGTGAGGAGGACATAGCCTCACTTGAAAACAAGGGAAAATGCTTCCTGCCACAGAATATTACTCAAGGTATCTAAATCACACAGATAAGTTCAATTAAAAAAAAAAAAACACTTTCTGGATAGAGCTTCCTTGTCTCTCCGTCTATAGACCCCCCCCCTTGCCCTTGTCTCTTGTTACATCCAAGTGCATCTGTGTAAGTGTGTCTTTATTGTATTGTTACACTCACAAACCTTCCAGACTGTTAGTCAAAGCTCTTTAGAATCTGGAATGTATCAGGAACTCCATATATAATTTCTGGGCTAGAGAAACATTATTGATTAGATTTTTAAGGCGATATGGGGGGCAGGGCTAAATTAAACAAAAAATGGTGCATTCATCATGGTACCTTAAAGAGTTGTTTGTATGCAGTTGGTGTCCAAAAAACGTATGACAAAGACACAGATTGAGAAATGAATATTTGGAGGACCTGTCCATATTCTGTATAACACTTACCACAGTCTCTTCACATTCTAGGCTCTGAGTAAATATTTCTTAAACAAATGAATACTAAAATGAAGACCTGAGTGTGTAGAATGAGATTGGCTGGGTAGAAGCTTCTGAATGAATGTTTTAGAAGCAGAAAATGATTTGGAAATCAATGTGATGGAAGATATCCATTTTCATTAATATCTTATGAGGTCCTCTTTTGTGAGACTTCAGTGAAACTCACAAAGAGAGAATTCTTATTAGAAAATGATATCATTGAGACGAGCCTTACAGCAGAAACCAGACGACAGACAGGAGGTGTTCCTGTAGCATAGCATCTGACAGGCAGTAGTTGGGACCATTTTGAGAGCAGATCCTGTGTCAGGAGGTCTGTTACATGGCCCTTACACAGTCTCCTCTTTATGGCAACACCCAAATGCCTACCTATCAGATGGGAAGGTGGGAAGCAAAATCTCAAAAAGGAAGGTGACTTGACTGTCATATACTTAATATGTGATGAAGAGGAGGCTTGAGCCCTTGTGTTACTCAGGGTTCTCTGAAGGGACAGAACTGATAGAAGAACATATAAAGAGGGTTCAGTGGAGTATCTTATAGGCTGTGGTCCAGCTAGCCCAACGATGGCTGTCTGCCAACAAAACTTCCAAGAATCAAGTCGTTGTTCTATCCACGAGGCTGCACGTCTCAGCCGGTCTGCAGTATGTGCTGGAGTCCTGGAGAAGTAAACTCTAATGCCAGTGAAGGAATAGACTTGTCAGTGAAAGCCAGGGAAAGCAGGCAGAGAGCGCAAGCATCCTTCTTCCATGTCCTTTATATAGGATGCTACCAAAAGGTGTGGCCCAGATGTAAGGTGGATTTTCCTGCCTCAAAAGATCCAAATAAAAGATGGGTCTTCCCACATCAGGTGATTTAATTGAGGAAAAAAAATCATCACAGGTGTATCCTCCAGCCCCTTGGGTTCCCTGGTTGTCATGAAAAATGTTAATCCTGGAGCATGAGAAACAGGTTGTGAAAATGTGTGCAAACAACTCCTAAGATAATGTTTATTACCTATTATAAATTTGTGTGTATTGGCTGGAGAGATGGCTCTGCAGTTAAGAGCACTGACTGCTCTTCCAGAGGACCCGGGTTCAATTCCCAGCACCCACATGGCAGTTCACAACTGTTTGTAACTCCAAGATCTGACACCCTTACACAGGCACATGCAGGCAAAACACCAACACACATAAAATAAAAGTAAATAAATTTAAAAAGAAATATGTTTAATAAAAAGAAATTTATGTATAAATGCATTCCCTTCACTTTGGATAATGTAGTTTTCCTTTGGAATTTTCACACATCATCTTCTGGAAGCACTGTCTACTTTCGCTGGGTCTGTGTCAGCACCTGAGCCAAAGTGACCACTGTCCACCTCTCCAGAGCCCTGCTGGCCTTAGTGTCTTTCCCTATCCCTGGGAAGGACACCTGAAAGGGAACTTGGAGGATCCTTTAGCCTACTCTGATCTATTGTCTGGAGGACACTGATTTAGGGTTTGTGGGGGCAACTTTGCCCCTGGTTCTTTCTTTCACTGTGCACCCAGCCTTGCGTCTCTCTTCTTTCAGACCTGGTGCTCTCTTTCTGTGTGAAGAGTCGCTCCAAGAGGTGTGTCAACGCAAGCTTACAGGAAGCTGCACGGAGGAGGCTCTGGGCCCTGGAGAATGAAGATCATGAAGTCTGTGCACTGTTTAAGGTGAGCTGGGATGACCGGCTCTTAGATCCCAGGTCCCCAATAGCAAGGACTGTGCCTAGAACAAGGTAAGTCCCCAAAGAAACAACTGGCTGCCTAAGGAATGAGTGACCTAAGCCAGAGGAACCCCTCCCCTGCTAATTTTGGGCAAGTTACTTGCATTAATGCAGAATAAGGATATCTATAGCAACTATAAAAGTATACTCCCGGTTCCCCAAGGTGCTACATTTGAACTTTGTTTTGTTACTAGGGCACAACATTCACATATTTTCCCATTGTGATTTAAAATGCACAATTCACTTATGATGATTGTTTCCAGAACATTCTATCCCCATCGCTCCAAGTTCAATCTCTGTGTCGCAAACAACTGTCCATTTTCTCCTTTTCCTCTTGGGTCCTGGTAAACATTGAGCACATTTTTTTTTTCTTCTGAGACAGAATTTCTCTGTGCAGCCCTGGCTGTTCTGGATCTCACTCTGTAGACCAGGCTGGCCTCGAATCACAGAGATCCGCCTGAGGTGTGCACCACCACTGCCTGGCAAGCACATATATTTAAAGTAATAATATTGCCAATGAAAAAAACCATAACTATAAATATTGGAATGAGAGGAACATTGCAATAAATCAGATGGATTTTCATAGTAGATAGATGCTTAATAGTTAAGCTATATTTGGTATTACCAAAGGTCTGATCAAAGAATGAGAGTCAGAAATAGAGAGAATCTGTTGCTGTCAGTGGTAGGGAAAGAAAGCATTGCTTTACGTGACAAATTAATATGTCTTATCATTTTCATTTCCTCCTTAATCTGGTACAAGTGGAAAGGAGAAAAGCATTGTGGCTGACATGTAACAGAGTGACAGCAGCTGGTTTTTAGGAGAAAGCAAGGCTACGCCTGTAGAGAGCTTGGTTTTGTACATGGTGCATGGGTAATGGTATCCGCTCCATAATTAACAGCTAAAGTTAAAAAAAAAAAACATGTGTTCCTGAGTGTGACTGTGGTGTATGCACATGTGTGTGGATGCACATGCCCCTGTGCAGGCCACTGTGCTCGGACATTCAAAGAGTCTAGAGGGGGACATTAGGTGGCCTGCTCTGTCACTTTTCACTAAACTGATGGCCAACAAGCCCCAGCATTCCTCCAGTCTCTGGTCCTCCCCTCAGTACCGGGGTTACAGGTGCAGTGGCTGCACCGGGCTTTTCCTGCGGATCTGAACTCATGACCTCGTGCTTGAGCAACAAGTGTTTTTACCTACTGAGCCATTTCTCCAACCCTGGGCTTCTAAATTTGCTTTTATTCTATTTTAATCCTCGGAATTCGGGAAGTGAAGACACTAGCTGCCGATGGCTTTAATGAATTTCTCTTGGATTCAAGTCACCTTTGCTTTGGGCAGGAGCAGGGTTTGATGGCAAGAGCTATCCATTTAATTAGGTCATGTCTTGAACTAAGTATGTTTAGGGGTGGAAGCTGAGGTCCGAAGTTGGCTATATCCAAGAGCCAGTCAGGGCTTACTCTCTGTAGATGACCCTGGGCAAGTTACCTCACCTCTCTGTGTCCTCATCTCTTTGTTTCCAAAATGTTATGAGCTTCATGATACTATTAATCATAACATCCATCCTTATTTAGTATACATCTTAGAGAAAGTACACCTTGTCCATTAGGCAGGGTGCCATACTTCTTCGTCTTTCATTTGAGAAGTGGTTAGATGTTACAAAAGCCATACAGTGGATTAAATACCATGATTGCACTCTTTTCAGGTATTTATTGTGGGAGCTGAATGAAGTGTTGCTCGCAAAGATTTGCCTTGCAAAGGTCTGACATCTAGCAAATTCAATATATATATATATATATATATATATATATATATATATATATATATATATATATATATATATATATATTACCCAGCAGTTCTGATTGCTCACAAGATCTATACCTGCTCAGGATCTGGGGCCTCTGAGTCGCTGGTGTTGAGGGGATGCAGATTCCGACCTTTCTGGACTTGGGGCTCTTCTTTCGGATCCTCTTTCCCTTAGACTCCCTAAGGATTGGGTCTAGCAGTTGCTCTCCATGGCAGTTCCTGGCCCTGGAAGAGGATGTTCAGACCATCACTCTGAGCAACCAGCAGAGAAAGACTGGGGAGAGGCAAGTGCCGCTGGGTTCAAGCCTACTTTGGTCCCATATTGGACAGCAAGAGGCTCCTGGGCCTCTTCTTGTTCTACTGATGAAGCGATATTGGCAGATATTTTTGGAGGTTGTTGTGTGGCTGCATTTTCGAACAGAAGATGCATATATTCTCCACTGAACTGCGCTTCTTAGAATCACATGTACCTGAACAAGCAAGGATGTGCATAAAGATTTATCTATTGAGGTAGATTGTAAAATAACCCCAAATGAAAGGATGGCATTTGTAACCAGTAAACATAATGTAGACCACTCACTGATGGGAGAATGTTTTACAACATACTGCTTAGCAACAACTAAGTTGTTGATTGATCCTTGGTCCTCACGTGATCTTCTTAAAGAACTCTGTTATCACAAGCTGACTTGTTGCTCTTGTTCAGGACCTCTCTGCAAGGCTGGTGGGCATCCAGTCCCAGAAGGACCAGTTCCTCATCACCTTCAAGACTGTGGAAGAAATCTGGAAGTTTTCCACCTACCTGAACTTAGGTATGCCCTGGGTAGGTAGAGGGGAACATACTTCTCAATCTAGCCAGCTCATTGAGCCTGATATCAGGGAATTGGCTTGTCTCTGATAAAGGAGATGCAGCTCTGAAATGGACGGTTAGCTTTTCGAAATATCATAAACTCTCTAAAGCTAATTCCAAAATAAGTATTAACTATACTCTAAAATGTCTGTGAAGAAGCTCATTTCCCTACCATCCAGGGAGAGCTTTTTAAAACTGACATAACTGGGCAAACAGTTTGGTGAGCTGCCGAGTCGGATGCAGTGAGATAGATGTGGAGTTCAGTAGGAAGAAAGACTCCTGAAGAAGAGCGAGAAGCTGCTCAAAATACTAAAGCTCGGAGATGCTTTGTCCCATGTGTTTGTGAAAGAGTCAAAGAAAGAGATGGGAGACCTAGCTGGGAAGTGGCCCCAGGCTTCAGGGTTTTCTAGAAAGTTGCGGATGTCAGAGCACAGTGACATTACCATTGTAGTGGACACTGTTTCATCCTCTGTTCCAGGACAAAAAATCCTGGCAGGAACTGATGGTTTCACAGCCAAGTCACCTACATTTGATGAACATTTGCTGCATGGCAGAAAACCCTGGGTTCCCTGAAGTTGTACCCAGAGAGCAATGCTGAGCTGGGCTGAGGGTCCAAGTGACCCTTGGCTGGAGCGGGGAATCTTCTCTTATATTACTGGTGATTTTATTGCTCTCTGTGCCGTATTACCTGTGACCATGATAGATGATCAGTATTACAATTTTGCTTTGTGGATCAGTTCGTTCACTCCCTGGAGTGTGCTGGTGTTACAGACTCAGAAACCCAGGCTCTAACTCAGATCTGCTAATTAGCCTCTGTGTTTTTATAAGACTCCTAAGTGTGAACTTTCAAATTTAACTCTTGTAGTAGACAGGGTAGAGGATGGCAGGTTATTGCATTATAGGAATAGTGAAGAAGACTCAAAAGGAGCAGAATTTCAATAAGAATAATTCATGTTTAGAAGAATATTGGCATATAATAGTGTCTAGTTAGCACTCTGCTCCATTTAAATGGTGGGTCTGGGTATGTGTTTTCTCTGTTGTGGCCGCTCAGGGCGGAACTCATCTTGTTCAGCTGTGTTGGTTTGACCTCTAGGCTATGTGTCCACATGTCTGGAACAGCTCTTCTTTGACCATAAGTATTGGCTCAACTACAGACTGGTGGATGACACAGAGATCCAAGTGTCTGTAGATGACAATCACTTGGAAAACATGTACCTGGGCCTCCTGTTGCAGGAAGGTGAGTCTGGCATGGGATTTGGAACGGGAGCCTCGTTGAGATATTTGTTATTGGAGTCCCTCAGTAATTAAGATACTTAGAGAGGAAAAAAAATATTAGAAAGGTGAAAACATGCCTGAGTGAACCTATCTGTTGTAACGAAACCTCAAGCATCCTTCTCGGCCCAGTCCTGATATCACACAAACAGCTGTGTGTGTTGGTTGGTCTCACTGATTCATGTTCAGGCTGCTTGGGGGGTTTAAGGGGTGGGGGTGGGGGGCTGCCAGGCTTTATCCAGGCTGGTAGAGTTTCTGGAGGTGGGGACCCTGCCACTGGCATTTTAAAAATAAAGTTTCCCATGTAATTCTAACGGTCTTCAGGATTGAGAGACAGTTCTATGAACACATGATGTAATTTGATTGTAAAATAAATTTATGAATCTCAGAAAACCTGAACTATTTCATGAAATTCAATAACAGAATATGAGGGGTCAGTTGAAGCTTCTCTGTCTGACCTTTTCACAAGTGAAAGTGCCATCCAACTGGCAGTTGGTCAGGTCCGATCACTTAATAGATGTTAAAAGCCAGACTGGCCCACGATAGTTTTACAAAAGTCATTCTCTTTCCAATTCTAGTGTGCAGTTCTGTAGGACCAAGTCCGTGCCGTACCATTACAAAGCTCATTCGGCACCATTGCATTCATCTAAATGACTTCCTTTTGTCTTCGTGGCTCTGAATGAAGTACAGGGTTGCAAAGACAGCTGGAGTTGTGTAAATGCACACGTATTTCTGTGGGGCTTTGCTTCATCTCTCTCTCTCTCTCTCTCTCTCTCTCTCTCTCTCTCTCTCTCTCTCTTTTGAAGTAAAGTCCAATGAAGTCTTATTCTCCCAAATTACTCAGATCTATTAGTATCTATTTTAAGGGAACTCCCTGTCAGTGACTTTTCTTACTCCCTGGGATCACAGCACAAGGCCATTGTGCCTCCTCCCGGACAGTGGACTTTTACTCGGAGGAAGAAAATTGTCTGGGCTATGCATCTAAGTAGTACCTGAAAGGAGATGCTCTCCCATTTCCGGCTGCTCCTTGGAAGGCTTTTCTCATTCTCTGCAGGCCACTTCTTCTGCAGAGTCATGTGCTCCGTGGCTCAGCCAGAAGAGAAGGAAGGGGAATATTTGACACTGTGCAAGAATGAGCTAATCTCCGTGCTCTCTGAAGGCGAATCTGAGTGGGAAGGCGTGTCTTTAGTGACGGGCCAGAGGGGCCTGGTGCCTGTGTCAGCCCTGGAGCCCCTGTCTGTCCCTTTCCATCAGTGAGTAGCTGCCCACCCCCTGGGGGAGGGTCCCAGAGCAGACTGAAGTTTGGACAGAATAGAATGGATATCCTTTTAGATATGGTATTCCTGGTGCCTGGAAGAGGACAAAATTGGGGTGGCTTTTTAATCTCCTTTTTTTTTTTTTTAAAAAAAAACTGTATTATTTGATGAAAGTGGAAAAAACTCTAAATATCAGATGGACATAGTACATAGGAAGAAGTATATGACCTCCATTGAAATGCTTTCCAAGTCATGAACTGGGGCCACTCAGGTCAATGCCACCGGAGGGTGTTACTATGAATTCAGTCCCTGGCCCCCCGTCCCCCGCCCCTCCTCTGGTTCTCTTGGTGTTGGGCCCAGAAACTCCCTTTTTAAATGATGTCCTCAGGCCTGTTCTTCACACCAAAGTTTGAGAATCTCTACCGGAGATTTAAACTTGAGTCGATAGAGCGACAATCTCGTCTCATGCCTTATCCACTCTGCCTGACCCTGGCAGAGTTGACAGTAAGAATATTAAAGGTTGTGTGCAAGTTATCTGACTGGCAGAAGACTCACAGAGCTAGGGAAGAGCCCAGACTTTCATTTTCACAGTGTAAAGTAAGTTCTCAGTTTGCTGTCATTAAAATAAGGTGAACGATAACACCACCGCCATTTTTCTACGGGACTCTTCTGCTCGTTGTTTTAATGTTTGAAAACTCCATGTTTCCACTGGCAGATGGTTCCTGAAGAGCTACCCGGGAATCTGTGGCCTCCCCAGGAAGAGAGACTGGACGAGCTCTTGTCACATTGGTATGAGCTGAAAACAGCATCGTCAGGAAGATGATGTGTACCTGCCTCCTAATCTCACTGACTGGATGTGGGAAGTCAGTTACTGTCTGCACACTTGGGGTCTTTGCCTGTGAAGTGAAGGTTCAGGCCAGGGCTGAGGAAACAGATGCCTGCCTACACGTATGGGCAGAACACACATGTGTGAGAAGGGCTGGGAGAGGAGTGTTAGGGAATGGCAGGGGTTAGGGAGATTTAAAGATAGACCGGTAGGAAAAAAGTCTTGCATGGGCCAAATGAAACATTTTGGAGCCAAATGTGGCCTACAGGCCACCAGTTTCCAACTCCTTACCCAAATATTTTCTGGCTTTCCATAGAGTAATGTGATTTAGGGGGACTATGAATGCCTAGTACGTAGTGAGTGCCCAGGAAACACTGAATGAATAGATAATCGACTATGCACACGCATATCTGTGTTCACACGCACACATGCGACACACATGTGTCAGTTAATCTCTGTGTACACACACACATTGCTAAATAATGCATTTAGTAGATAACAAAATATCTAAAGCGAACTGTTGAAAGTTTATCCTTGTAGCTCCCTGTTCTAGCACATTTCCTTTCACACATCTCTAGTTTAAAAAAACAACAACAACACAATTTTACTAATTCCAAACCCAAATAACGCTTAAAATAACTAGAAGGAATCATAGAATCAAAATATTACAACTATGCAATCATTGGCCATAAACAAGGCTTTTAGCATTTGCAGAAACAGAGCCTGTGGACAGTCAGAACTATGGGGCTTTGGAGTCTGTTATGGTTTACACAACCTGACACCAGCGCTCCCTGCCTTCCCTAGGCTTCTACCTTCTCAGTAAAGAAGTGGTGTCATCAAGCCAAATGCTGTCGCAGAACTGAGCAGATAGACAGGAGAGGTGGGCAGAAGCAGGGAAGCCTGGCTGCAGTCCTGGCTCTACCTGTGCCCCTTAGACACGTCACTCAGGACTGCGTCCCACTTTCTCATCCACGAAGGGGGAATTCTGCTGGGTACCCTGCCTGGCATTCAGCCCTCTGGAAAGCATCTGGGTATAGAGATGTGCTTTGTAAACAAGAGAGTACAGTACTCACAAAAACATTGTTATTGGATCCTAGGTGAACCGTTTGTCAAATCGGGTAATTACTGTGGCTTTAAGGATAGTCCCAGATCGCTCTGGCTTCCCTGCAGCACTCTGTCCTACCAGGGATTGTGAAGTGGCATCTTCTGGGAGTTGACTAGGTACCGGGCACGATGCCCTTTGCTTCGGACTCTAGTGTTTAGAAGCATCAGGTGTCACAGTGGCTGAAGCGGCTGCAAGGAGGTGTAGGCATCTTCTGCTGCAAAGATTCTCACACACTGCTCTGAGGTCCTGTGCCAAGCATGGTGGTGATATGTACAATGGTGGTAGAATCAGTTGAGGATAATATAAGGAACATTCCAGCTTCCTGTCAGCTTATCTAGTTTCAAGGCGTGCATATTCTGTATTCTGAGAATACCTTTCTTATACTTGGGTCTTTTCTTTTTAAAACATGATAACGAAAGCACCCAGATTGTAGTTCCTTTTTGGATTGTCCTGGTTTGGCAACATGAAAAGCCTGCTATTCCTGGCTATTCCTACCAGTTTGATTTTGGTGTGTGTGTGTGTGTGTGTGTGTGTGTGTGTGTGTGATCGGACTGAATTATGGAGATTCCTAAGACTGGGATACCTTAGTCTGTGTCACACTGATAGACAGGGCAAGGTTCATTCCCCATATCTTTCCAGTTGACAGTGTGTTGTTTTCCACAGGCAGAGGAAGGTGCAAGGCCGTGATGGATTATGAACAGGAGCAAAAGGATGAACTGAGCTTCCTCCAGGGAGAAAACATTGAGATCCTCGGCTTTGTTATACCTGGGCTGCAGTGGTTCATTGGGAAGTCGGTGAGCTCAGGAGAAGTGGGCTTTGTCCCCACCAGGAGCATAGATCCTGATTCCTGCTCTCCAGTGTGAGTATGTTTGGGGGCCCAGCATCCTTGCCCAATGCTTCCTTCTCCTCTGAGCAGCTTTTCAGAGAGTGCAGGGGGTACCCTGGATGTAGAGCTAGAGGGGCTCATTCCACACCCATGCTGGACACAGAGGAGTGATCAGAAAAAGTATTGTCTCAGTTCATTTCTATAGATGCTCTTTGAAGCCTCGCTGTGTTCAAACAGACAGGCAGAGTCTCAAGAAAGGGGGTGCAGTGTAAGGGTTTGGGTATCATCACTCACAGTGACCAATTACAAGACCTCGTCAAAGGATGAACATAGACGGAGAGTGGCAGATTACTGGCTTTTTCAATGACATTCTCCCCTTGTAGGCCAGGGAGGCAGGTCCCTTGGAGATGTCTACACACTTAGTATTCAGGTTAAAACTTGAATGTGTGATGTCAGCCCTGGCAAGGAGAACCAGAGGCACCTTCTCCATCTGTCTTGATTCTGAAAGGGCTGGTTCTGAGGAACAGACCTACGCATCTGATGAATTAGCAGCAGGCGACCAGCTGTTCTAACCCCCCTCCCTCCCGGGTATGGGAAGGGCAGAGATGGGTAGTATTGCCCAGTCTATTTGGTGGGCTTCCACCCAAATAGGAAAGCAGAAAGTTTGGCTTGGGCAAGTGCAAAGGAAAAAATAAACTGCCTCCACACATGAAGACACTGTAACCACAGTTTCCCACAGTGGGGAATATCTAAACTTCCACAAAGAATATCTAAGGCTTTCAAAGGAATATCTATAGCTACATATGGAATTTCTATGGCTACATAAGGAATATCTATGGCCACATAAGGAATATCTATAGCTACATAAGGAATTCTGTGGCTGTGTAAGGAATATATGTGGCTACATAAGGAATAGATAGATAGCTACAGCTACATAAGGGATATCTGTGGCTACATAAGGAATATCTAAGGCTAAAAAAGAATACCTGTGGCTACATAAGAACTATCTAAGGCTACATAAAATAGCTAAGGCTACATAAGGAATGTCTAAGGCTACACAAGGAATGTCTAATGCTTTCAGTATTTATACCAGGCTTCCTTCTCTCATGAAAAAGAGTCAACAAAGAGAGCAGATTGAGAGCAGAAACTCCCTCTGTGTTCTGCCCTTTCCAGGGAGAGGACACAGGCTATTTTTCAATGCAGAAGTGTGAAATCTGAATCTTCAAACAAGGAAGGCACTCCTTGACGCCTTGAGAGGGGTAGAGGACAGCAGGGATTTATAAAGTGGACAAGGCTGTCAACAGAGCTCTCAGGAGAGGGAGTTAGTTAGACAGGGGAAATGGGAGGGGCAGGAGGCAGAGGATATGGGAGGGGTTGGAGGGAGAAAAGGGAAGGGGGAAATGATGTTATTATATTTATTTAAAATAAAAAATAGGAAACATAAAAAGAAGGCACAGCAGAGAGAGAGTGGGGGGGACTACTATGAGAAAAGCAACCTTTGAGTTAAGCTTTACATCATGGGAAAGCAAGTCATCCTCTTGGGGACAGATTAACTGGAGAACACCAGTGTAGCCAAGACCTGGCATGGCCTTCCCTGAGGCAGAAGGTGGGGAGACTCTGTAGGTGGTCCCTTTACCTTAAGGGGATGGCGAGTGTCTGAATGTCTGCAGAGGCTGAGAGATGATGGGTGCTGCCTGGCTTTGGGGGAGGTATGTACCAATAGGGCACTGAGCAGGAGGAGGGAGTCCGGGGACAAGGCTAAGGCTGGAATCCCAGAGGAGGAGTGGGGAAGGGGAAGAGACACTGGTGATGAGCAGCAACCAACAGGAAGTTAAAGAACCTGAGAGATTTGCACATAGGGATATCTGTGTCCTGCCCCCAGAGGCTCCGTCTAAATGTTCTGAGAAGGGCTTGGGACATGACAGTTACAGAAGGTGGCAGCCAGGTGAAAGACGCCCGTCTGAGTGTCCCCTTTATTTTGCTGCAGGGGGTGGGGAGTCTCGGGGACACACACACCGGTAAAGGGCTTGAATCCAAAGCCCTGTATCTAGAACCCTAGAATCCTGGCGTCAAGTGCATGAATCCTGTAACGGAGGTCCTGGCGAGAGGGAGAAAGAAGGAAAAGAGCAGAGGCTTAGTGGGGGAAGAACCATTTCTACAGCTGAGGCAGGATGAAGAAAGACGACAAAATGGCCCCTGAAGGAGCTGGCCAGGAGACGCTGGGCGGTTAACACCATTGGCGGCGTCGGTGGGTGAGGCAGGCTGGTTGGGAAGGCTTTGTGGTTGACATCGGGGAACGATTTGGAGGTATAGTTATCAGCTTACTGGTTTTCAGATTTCTGAGTCAGATTGGCCAAAAGAGATCTGTAGCCAGTGGATCCCGTGTCTTCATGAGCTAACCAGTTCTGCGACTTTGCATGGAGTGAGTTACTTTTCTGGCCCTCGGTTGTCTTATCTGAAAATGTGTGTGATGCTAGCCTAGCACTGCCTGATAGGATCATCAAGGGCTTAAACAAGAGCATGCACACAGAGCATGCAAGGCCTGCTGCAGTGTGCCAGTGTTTGATATTTTGGCTTTCGTTACTGCAGTTTTGTCCCCATTAGGCATGGTAATCTTGGAGGTTCAGTTTTAATAGGATGCTGTTATAGGATGTTATTATATTAGGATATTATGTTAGAGGTAGGTATTAGAGTTTACAAATCATATTTGGACTTCTGTGACTCAGACCCTGCCCAAATGGCAACTCAGGCTCACTAAGTTGATTTGGTGCTTTGCTATAAGGGCCCCCTCGCACAGCGAGGAACAGCGTCTTTCACATCAGAGGATGTGGCAGTGCCCTGGTCGCCTGTGGGATCTAATGCATCAGAAGCTGCATATTGGGTAGGTAAGGGAAAGAGATTCAGGAACCAGGGAGCAGGGGCAGAGGTAGGGGGACCCTGGATCCTTATATCCCTAGAAGCACTCTTGGGATTGCAGATGTCCCTGAAACACCGTAAGGGTGGACTTTGAGTTTGGAGGTCATAGTTCAGAGATGTGACAGCCAAGCAGTCAGGCCTCAGAGTCAGCACACTGCTGAGGTTCCTGTGTTATCCCTGTGCCGTGTGCCTGCTGATGCCACAGGGTGTCGCTCTTAGCCTGTGTTCATTTCTTTGTAACGGGAAGGACAGCAGTGTTCGCTTAAACCAGACTCTTCTAGTGTCCCATAAGGGGTGCGAACATGAATGTATACGAGGTTTTTTTTTTTTTTTTTTTTTTTTTTTTTTTTTTTTTTTTTGTGTGTGTGTGTGTGTGTGTATGAGTTTTTATGGTGTTGGTATATGTATGGGCATGTGTCTGTGCATATGTGTGTATTCATACCCCATTGTCTGTGTACCGAGAGTGACATTTCCCCAGGATGGTTTTCTAAATAATTTTTGACTGGTGCTTTAGACACATGGCCAAAACACATGGCCAAAGCCTCATGCTTGTCCAAGGAAACAAATTGATGAGTTTCCTTTTTTTTTACAGTATTTTAATGCCAGCCACTTGGGTTCACAGCAATGGCAACTAGAAAACCAGCCTGTAATACTTGAGGCAAGCATTGATTTTATTTTATATTTATTATTTATTTACCAAAGCTCAAGAGCAATTTTATTTGCGTTTGTAAGAAAAGGAACCCAAGTTATAAATCTCAACAGCTGCCCAGAGGAGGAGAATAGAATGGGGGGTGAGGAGGACCCGTATGATTTAAGCCGTCATGGAAGTCAGACCCATGGTGGCCAAACAGCCCCAAGGAGGAAGGAAGGGAGGGGGACTTTGGAGAAAGAGGAAGGAAACCCAAATCATAAGGGAAAGCATGCTTAGAAAAGAGACAGACAGAAGAAAAGAAGTGAAACTTTTCTGGATAGTTTTAAAAGGTGGGCAGACTTAGGAAGCCACATGGCCGAACCATGGTACACTTCTGTATAAGGGGCGGGGATTCTGAGAAGGAAAAAGGACAGTATCTCATTAAAGGATGGATTCTTCTGCCTATCTCTTTAGCATGACTTAAGCAGAACCTGCCTTCTTTGGGGTACTCCCTTGGCCGGAGGATTGACCTAGCCCAACGGGAATGCTAGGCCAGAAGCTGTATTCTTTTGACCAGAAATTTTTCTTTTCTTTTTAATCTTTGATTTTTATGATTTTATTTTATGCGGACGAGTGTTTTGTCTGCATGTATGTCTATATAACATGTGCATGCCTGGTGTCTGTAGGGGCCAGAAAATGGCATTGGATTGGATCTCCTGGAGCTAGAGTTACAGATGGTTGTGATCCACCTTATGGGTGGTAGGAATCAAACCTGGCCACCTGGAGAAGCATTGAGTGCTCTTAATGGCTGAGCCAACTCTGCAGCATCCAGAAGTTTTTTTTTTTTTGGTTTTTGCTTTTTGGTTTTTTGAGACAGGGTTTCTCCGTGTAGTTTTGGTGCCTGTCCTGGATCTCGCTCTGTAGACCAGGCTGGCCTCAAACTCACAGAGATCCTCCTGGCTCTGCCTCCCGAGCACTGGGATTAAAGGCATGTGCCACCACTGCCCGGCTCAGAAGATTTTTCTTAATGGGCCTTTATTGCTACTCTAACATTCCATACTCTGAATTAATAACCCTAAAATCACTTAGAAACCAGGTCAAGGATTAGTACCCCCAAACAATTCTGGCATCTCCAGCCTCTAGCAAGAATGACATTGTCAAGAGGCCCACAGACACTGCTGGATTTTAGCCGGGAAAGAAACTGGTTACTTTTCTTTGGGATTTTTTTACCCATTTAGGCAAGTTGGCCAATTTCTAGTTCCTGTTCTTACCACTCCCCTTGAGGGAACCCCAATTGCCGTTATGGAATTCTGTTGATGACTGACCTGGTTTTTCCCAGCTGAATGTGGGTGTCAGGTGTAGCGGTTGGGGTACCCCATCCAGTGGGAATATCTAAAAGATACAGAAAATGCATCAGTTGCTTTATTTGGATAACTGTCAGATGTGGGGAGCAAAGGAAGTCTTTGATTGGTGCCCGAAAACAGATGTGAGAAAGAAGTTAAGAGTTATGAGCATTACAAGTCCTGGATATGGATCCAGGGGAAGCCAGAGCACAGGTTACTTTTGAAATTATTTAAATATAAGAACATTAGAATGTCTTGATGGGCTCATAAGAGCATCCATCAATCGGCCTCTTTTTTTTTTTTTTTTGCTTCCAAGATTGGACTTGAGAGTGATGGATGAACTCAGGATGATTTCAGGCACTTTGATAGCTGTTGGAATGGCTAGAATCACAGTGTGAGATCCCTCCCAGATGGCTGAGGAGGGGGAGGGAGAAAGAGGAGGAGGAGGAGGAGGAGGAGGAGAAGAAGAAGATGAAGAAGAAGAAGAAGAAGAAGAAGAAGAAGAAGAAGAAGAAGGAGAAGGAGAAGGAGAAGGAGAAGAAGAAGAAATAATTTAGCCATCATTTAATTTGTAGGTTAAAATAATGGGCTTGTCTTTCTTGATTGAATTGAGCCAAAATCATGGGGCAGAGGCAGGTGGATCTCTGTGAGTTTGAGGCCAGTGTGGTCTACAAAGCAGGTTCTAGGATGGCTAGAGCTACATAGTGAGACCCTGTCTTAAAAAAATCATTAGTGATAAATAATTGCCTAAATGATATCTCATATTGAGTTAAGCCTGCCTAACATCTGGTGAGTGTGGCCCCTTGGATTGTTCCTCAGGAAGGAAACAGACCAATCACTTTAATCTTTGGTTATACTTTCCTGTTGAGTGTTTAAGAGCATGCAGGTGGCCAAAATTAACCACTTTACATTTTGCTGTCAAATCCAGCTGAGGATCTGGTCCTCAAGGGTCACCTGGGCTTGGGCAGAGCCTCTGGCTCTTCTGAACCTTTCTCACCAACTCTTCATCTATTTGAGGATAAGTCAAAGCCTTGCTTGACCATGGCTTTGCTTGGAAACATGAAGGAACATTTTCTTCCATGAAGACCTTTCTCTTTGCAGACTGGACACTAGTGAGAGCTCACTGGGTGGGGGTGGGGTCTCCACAGCTTCCCTGAACAAGGGGACAGGTGTCTCACATAGCAAGCACAGGGACTTTTTTTAGTAAACATTATGTCCCCATTGTGGTATAGTTCATTTTAACAAAGTGCAACCAACAGGAAATGCACCCAGATATCAAACGAAAGAAAGTAAGCAAGATTAATAAGCCAGCTGCTCAGAACCAGCAAAAAGAGAGTAGGAGAAAGCTCAGAATTTCATAGTTTTAAATTTATATCTTTTGTTGCATTGTCTCTTTTACTCTTTACAGCTTTTCTGTTTATGATTCTATTTCTCATGACATCTACTTTTGCTGATTGACATTATGCTGTTGGCCATTTCTTCATAGGTAGGAAGTCTTTTTTTTTTTTTAATCTTAGAACTTGATCCTTTATAGTTTCACCGAGACGTGAATGGTGCCCATTAGGTGTCGATAGCAGGCTAGCCCCTGTGTCTGCAAAGCTCACTCTGGCAGTTCCTTCCAGTGCCATCCCACAGCTTGCAAGCCCCGCCAGTCCTCAGCCCTTGTTTGGATTAAATACTCTCCGATGATAATTTATCTAGGCATAGAATAACATCTTCAAAGGATGTGTGTGGGGGGAACTAACAAGAAAAGAATACAAGCACATCGTGCTGGGGCTTTGTCTATGTCATTAGGGTTTTCAGAGAACCATGTTTTCCTTTGCTGGCTGTCTCTGCTTTCTGTACTATTGGTTATAACATTTGCCTTCATTATTTTGTTCTGTATTTCGTTTTATTTCAGACGTATGTGTTCTTGTCATTTATATTCCTTTTCTTTTTTTCTTTCTTTTTGTTTTGTTTTGTTTTTTTTTGTTTTTTTTTGGTTTTTCGAGACAGGGTTTCTCTGTGTAGCTTTGCGCCTTTCCTGGAACTCACTTGGTAGTCCAGGCTGGCCTCGAACTCACAGAGATCCGCCTGGCTCTGCCTCCCGAGTGCTGGGATTAAAGGCGTGCGCCACCACCGCCCGGCTTGTTTTGTTTTTTTGAGGCAATTTCTCCACATAGCCCTGGCTGACCTTGAACTCACTCTGTAGACCAGGCTGGCTTTTGAACTCGGAGATCTGTCTGCCTCTGCCTCTGGGGTGCTGGGATTAAAGGCATGTACCACCCCTACCCGGCCATCATTTATATTTCTTTTGTGTCATTAAATTGAATGCTTAAATTATGGAGAGTTGAACCCAAAAGTAAGAATAAGCAAAAAAAAAAAAAAAAAAAGGATAACTTGGAAAGACCTATGAGAAATGGATTCCTTGTTAAAAACATTATTTTCATTTGTTTTGCTCAGGACTTGGTGTGCTTCTTCAGTTTGAAGACTCATCATGTCTTTCTCCGATTCTGGAAACTTCTCAGTCACTCTCCCTTTCAATATTGCCCCTCCCAATCTTTTAGCCTCTCTCCCGGAATCCTGGTGGAGGCATGTTGGACTTACTCTGTCATCAATCTTGCTGAGCCAGGTTGGTTTTCTTTTTGGGGGGTTCTTCAGTTTTTCTAACTTTCTCCTCTGCTACCACTGAACTTGCCATACAACTCATACAACTTTATCATTCTTGATGTCCGTGACTCTGCTTTCCATTTGTAGAGCTGCATTTTCCTCAGCTCTGAAAACCATCCAGCCTTTCACAGTAGCCCCTCTTGATTTCTTGTCTCTTTGTTTTAACCAGGTTTATGGTCAGTCAGTCTTCAGATGACTGCTGCTTCCAATTTTGCAGGATTCATTGACTTCTTTGGGATTCCGCTTGGTTTTCTTTCATAATTTACATTTCTTGGTCTGCATTTTTGTGTGCGTGTGTGTGAACTGTTTTCAGCGTTTTAAAAGATGGACCTTGCATGGATACTGCAGCAAAGAGAACCTCCTTGCCAAGAGGCATCTTTGCCTTTGCTGCTCCTGAAATCCGAGGAGCTCTCGGTCCAGGTCCTGTAACGTTGCATTCTCTGTGGTACCTGCGCGGCACAGTGTAAGCTGGGCTCCTGCTCACTCCAATGGTGGAGGCACTGGGGCCTGACCAGGACTCACAGAGATGAGAGGTGTGGCCAGACTGGCAGGCCAGACATGTTGCAGCCCTCTGTACAGAAGCTGCTGCCTTTCTAGACTGTGGGCTTTATGAAAGATCTTATGTCCAACTCCCTCTTACACACAGGCTCAAGATCAAGTTTCCCGTCCCGGGTGGGTGATTACAACCCAGCTAAACTACTAGAATCTCTGTGGCATCTACTCTCACTTCTCATCCTTTTGTGCTGCATCCCTGAGATTCCCCTTCCTCTTTTAAACTTTAAGGGGTTGTTAAGGCATTTTTCTTTTTCATGTGTCTTCCAGGTTTGAGTGTGTATAGGGTAGAGTAGCCTTGGAGCACATGCCATGTTGTGGGTTGCTTTGCTGTGTTCACTAGCTCTGTTTTTGTGTTTAGAAATCCACAATATGTAGCTCACCCTGTTTCTTGGATCCTCTTTAGACTCCTGGAAGTCAGGGTGCTGGCAGATCAGCTCGGAGGCAATGGACATGGGTGCTGATGGACAAGACACCACTTTCACTCTTGCCTTTACCACCCTCCAACTGTACAATTCTGAACATGCTCCTGAGTCATATTCATCAGCAAACATGGATTAAAAACAATTAGCAAAGAGAGTCGTTACGAATAGCAAATGATCAGGCAAATTCAGAATATGTTGTAATGTTTAAGGCTTCTAAAAAAACTTGGGTTTATATATGTGTATGTGCATATAATACACACACATGTATATATATATATACACACACATATACAAACATATAAACATATACAATATATAAACACACATATATAACATATATTTTAAATTTTATTTATTTTTATTTTTTAATGATTTATTTATTATTTTACATACATTGGTATTTGCCTGCATGTATGTCTGTGTGAAGGTGTCAGATCCCCTGGAACTGGAGTTACAGACAGTTGTGAGCTGACATGTGTGTGCTGGGAATTGATCCTGGCTCCTCAGGAAGAAGAGCCAGTGCTCTTAACCAGTCAGCTATCTCTCCAGCCCCCCAAATGTTTTCTTTTCCTTTTTTGTTTCTTTTGGTGGTTTTTTTGAGACAGGGTTTCTCTGGGTAACAGCCTTGGTTGTCCTGGAACTCACTTTGTGGACCAGTTTGGCTTTGAACTCACAGAGAGTCACCTGCGTCTACCTCCTGAGCGCTGGGACTCCAGGCCAGGGATGGGGCTCACACCTGTGGGAGAAGAACTGTGGACCAGGTGTCAGCATGGAACTCTACTGCATGTCTGCCAGGAAGGAGAGGAGTGACCTTGAGCTGTTCTTTCCTGGGCTATGGGGACAGACAGCAAGGGACCATCACAGCAACCCATCACAGCCCCTCTAGATCCCTGCCCTGACTAGAGAGGCTCTCTTACTTCCCGATTACCAACTCCTTTTAATCTGTAAGCTGTTTTTTGTTTTTTTTGTTTTTTCGAGACAGGGTTTCTCTGTAGTTTTGCGCCTTTCCTGGAACTCACTTTGTAGACCAGGCTGGCCTTGAACTCACAGAGATCCTCCTGCCTCTGCCTCCCTAGTGCTGGGATTAAAGGCATGTGCCACCACCACCCGGCTGTTTTTTGTTTTTTAATCTGTAAGTGGGGATAAGAATAGTCCCTGCCTAAAGAGCAATTGTGGAGATTAAATAACAATGTAGGAGCGCCCTTCAAATGTATTAACTGCTGTGAATTTTTGGATTTTGAAGGATTTGGTTTTAAATTGTTTGGTACTGAACCTGATGTATATATTTGCGGTGTTTTGTGTTCTGTTTAGACACAATGATATCTGTGGACATTGGGGCTCAGGGGGCATCTTGCTGAGATTTTTTAGGTTAGAACAAGGAACTGAACAGGTGCATGCAGTGGATGGTAGCAGAAGGAGAAAGATGCTTTCAAGGTTGGAAGACGGCCAGAGCAGGGGGAAATTTTTAGAAGCTGATAGTGTCATTGATACAAAGAATGGGGCTTTTACATCCCAGTAGTATATATTTGGGGGAGTCATTTGAACAGGGTGGGCTGTCTGTTAACATGAAGTTTATAATGAACCACAGGTTGGTCACCTTCAGACACTCTGGAGTGTGCCTCTGTACCTGCAACAGTGGCTCCAGCCAGTTCTAGCTGGCCTTGGCTGAGGGTGTGGTGTAGCTAGAGTTTTCCTGCCTGGCCCACAGTCAGGACAAATCTCTCTCACCTGCCAGTCCCACAGCCGCTCAGACCCGAGCAAGTAAACACGGAGACTTATATTGGTTACAAACTGTATGGCCATGGCAGGCTTCTTGCTAACTGTTCTTACAGCTTAAATTAATCCATTTCCATAAGTCTGTACCTTGCCACATGGCTCGTGGCTTACCGGCATCTTCACATGCTGTTTGTCATGGTGGCGGCTGGCAGTGACTCTCTGACTCAGCCTTCCACTTCCCAGCTTTATTCTCCTCCTTGTCCCGCCTATACTTCCTGCCTGGCCACTGGCCAATCAGTGATTTATTTATTGACCAATCAGAGCAATTTGACATACAGACCATCCCACAGCAGTGTGGGGTGTGAGGTATGTGAGTGAGGGTGTCTGGCTTTCCTCATCACCAGTTTTTTTTTTTTTTTCCCCCTCTCTTGTATTAGTTTTGCTGCTTTTCCCCAAGGCTTTCCTGACCTCTCTCTCCGCCTTACTCTCCTGCCTCAGTCACTCTGTAGCCCAGGCTGGCTGGTCTAGAACTCACTAGGTAGTCCAGTGTGACCTTGAGTTCAAAGCATTCCTCTGTCTCAGCCTCCCAAGGAGTGCTGGGGTTACAGGGGTAAGCTCACACACCAGCTTGCAGGTAAATACTGGGTGTGCTTTGCCAGGCGTTTGGAGTTTTCAAAATAACCTCTAACAAGCAAAGGAGACCTCACAGGTAGGTTGCACACAGGCCGCGTGGTGCTCAAAGACTCTTTCGTTTATGATTTGTTTCAGCCCCGCCCCCCGCCCCTCCCCCGCCCCTCCCCCGCCCCGCCCCCCATGCTCCCTCTACTCACTTTCTGTCCCTCAGTAATTCCTTTCCTTTCTTAGTGTCGCATAGTAGCATAGTAACGTTCTGTGTCGGGGAATCAAATCTGGGTCGCTTCTGATCACAGAGGGGCTTTCTTTCCTGTTCTTCTAGGACAGGTACCGTTTGCCCCTGACTTCCTGAAAATAAGCTAAGGAGAAAGGAACTTCGTATGGTTTCTTTAAATCCTGACCATTGAGGCTCCAGTTCCTGTGGCTCCTGTTGCAAACTGATGCTACTGGGATTTGAGGGACAGGACTTTCTTTCCCTGAGGAGATGGATTTTTTTTTTTTTAAGAGACAGGGTTTCTCTGTGTAGTTTTGGTGCCTGTCCTGGATCTTGCTGTAGACCAGGCTGGCCTGGAACTCACAGAGATCCGGCTGGCTCTGCCTCCCGAGTGCTGGGATTAAAGGTGTGCACCACCACCCCCGGGCTGGGAGATGGAATTTTAATAGAAGGGTGTTTCCACCTCCCCTTGACCCACTTACTACCATACAACTTCCCTTTCTTCTCTTGCACAGATCGCAACAGTGAGGAATTGAAGGCAACCCTGGACAAGCCCGCTTCTCTAAGCTTTACTATGTCCTTGTATGGAGAGAGGAAGATGGGGAGTCTGAAGCCCAGCGCTAACCTGTGTCTGTCTTCTGCCCCATCCAGGAGCAAGAACGCTGCCTTTTTCAGTGATGAGGAAAGATGTTCTCTCTGGGCCCCGGGAGGTGACAGGAAGGCTGAGTGTTCCGGCTTTCTACATGCACTTGCTCACACTGACATCGCTTCTGTCTACCGGCTTAGTGAGTGTTGCTCCTCAGACCCCAGAGAAAGCCCAGGCTCCTAAAGAGCCCATAGTCAGAAAGAGACTCTCTCTACCTTCTAACACTGTCTAGGAATTTGGGGCCGCAATCATTATTCACTTGATGGCCCGGTTCATGCTTGATCAGCAGTCCCTGCAGATTTCAGGTGTCTCTGGATTGCACACATAGTGTTATCCAGCAACTGTGACACATGATAAAACCAACTTGCCTTTACCATGGGTGGTCAGCTGTATGGGCCTTTCATCCCAAGGAAAGCAAGAACTTCCCGAGTCATGGCTAAAGGTCACAGGGCTGACTAGGTACCAATTCACAAATCATACAAATAACTGGAAATTGATCTCAGAGACAATTTCTCCCCTTATTTTACGGATTAGGAACCTGAGGCCCAAGACTATTAGTACATGAGCCAGGATAACTACAAGCCAGGGCAGCCCATTTCAACACACTACCCAAGATATAAGATGACCCTGAGTTGTTGGATGAATAAATCAGTCTCAGGAGTTGATCTATCTTGCCTAGCATAGTTTTTGGCAAAGTTGAATGAATGAATGAATGAACGCTAACAGTTTCCTTATGATGGGAAAGACCCACTGCTTTATGTGAAGGAGTAGAGGTACTCTCACTAATAAAGCTGAGAGAAGGTTCTTTTTTCTCCAATCTCTCAGTGATAGTGGTATGCCTGCGTCTATGTGGCCAAATTAGATGGTTGTCATTTCATGGGACTAGCCGGAGATTCTTCATAAGGGACTCTCAGGCCAGTTTCCAGGAAGAGAGGGACTTGGAGACTTTCCCTGTGTATAGGGAGCCTTTGTGAGGAATACAAAGCCTATATATTGGCACTCAGTCCTAGCAAAGCTTTCTCACTGTAGCAGATCTGCTGGGCTCAGCCTGGGAGCTGGAGCCCTGAGCACTTCCTGGTGGGGGAAGCAGAGCTCTGAACATCAAGGACCAGTGTGCTCTGGGAGCCGGGAGGGGAGCAGTGATTGGTAATAGACTTGGATCAAAGATATGTTTCCTGTTGGCCCATTGACTGGGAGATCCCCAAACAGGTCCCAAGAAGCATGCCACTTCTTGTTTTTAAAGACCAGGAATCAACTTTGCTGGCTGTGGGCTATGCCTTATGGTTGTGTTGACCCCGGCCTCAAGGCAACCAGAAGGGGAACCGCACTACTAGTAAATGCCAGCTGTTTTAGGGCTGATGCCTTGGGGAAGGAGTGATTCTCTGAGTCTGCTCCCGCCTTGTGATGAGTACAACACAGGCTTTCAGTGATCTGGTCCCCGAGAGAAACGGCCACATGAAATGGGCATGTGTCTTTCAGCACTGGAGAGGCCAGGGTACGCAAACAGCTTTGTGAGGCAAACTCCTCAGCTCTTCCAGCTTCTGCTGCAGGCCTTTCACCCTTTCTAAGTTGCACGTTGGAGTGTCTGACATGGCAATCCTGGAAGCTCTCCCCACAGGAGAGCAGGCAGAGGTGGGGCTTGATGAGGGGCTACTGGTCCAGAGTTCACTGATTCAAGGCGTGGGGACCCCACTGCTGCTGCTTTCCCAGGAAAAGTGGATTCTTCCCTCTAGCAGTGGCTGTTCTGAGGGTTGTGTGGCTTTGACCTCCACAGGTCCGTTAGTGGGGGGCTCCTGAGTTAAGAACATGCTTCCCTTGACTGGGCTCCACGCATCTTCTTGGTTCTTGCCTAGTTTTTTTTTTTTTCCCACTTTTGTGACATTGTGCAGCTGCAGTATAAGTCACTCGGCCTTTATGATTCTCTCAGCTCTCTCTGCTTTTGTTTTGTTTTGTTTCTTTCTGGAAATAATTGACATGCGTATTAACACACCCCTTCCTCCATCTTGTTCTCTTTTCCCTTTGAATACTTCACCTGTGTGATCACATCAGTCCTGGGACTTGGGCCGACTCCTTGTGTTTCCGTGTGAGCCTCCAATCTGTAGTTACCATTTCTACTGTCCTCCTTGGCTTGAGATATACTTGATTCTCTACCTACACCTATGACTAGCTCTAAGTCAAAAGATCTAAAACCATGTAGCATATTCCATCAAGTTACTTGAGGGAACAAAACTGGGGCTTCAGAAGTATTTTTGTTCCTTCAAACATGAACATTTATGGCCCCCAGTCTTGGTACTTTTTACTGCACACAGAACTCCTGTCCATCAAATGGGTGGATGATGAGTGAACGGAGTAAAGGAGCAGGAAGGGGAGGGAGAGCAGGAAGGAAGCAGGAAGGGGAGGGAGAGAGGAAAGGAAGTAGGAGTGATACCCTGTAGCATAGCATGTTAGAAGTGCCCTGTGATTATAGTTCTCTCTAGCTCTGCTATGAAGCAACTGAGAGGTTTAGGCCTTGCACCTCTTGAGAGGGTTTTAACACAGCTCCATGCTCACAATGTTTCCACATTGTCTTCTCTGACCTGCCCCTGCTGTAAAGTGTGTGAGTTACACAGGATGATAGAAACCCTGAAGCTCATGTTGAGGGGGTCAAGACTGCCCATTCCTAGCCTTACTTCAACTCAAAAGCTCCTCAGGGGTCATCGGCATGGTGACGTGTTCTGACCTAACACTAGGCCTGTCCTTCATCTCTACCTAGGTGAGTTCGAATCCATCCGGAGTCTTCAGAGTGATCTGAGCGGTGAGTAGTGATCGTGCTGAGCCCGACCTCTTGTCCTCAGGTCAGCTCGTCTATTCTCTTGCCAGGAGCTGAACTGCCCTAGTTGCAGACACTCAGGGATGCTCAACTCTGCCTGTCCTTACAGCATCTCTGCCTGAGGGCTTCAAGGAGGCCAGGTCTGGTGGGACCTGGGAGGAGCGGCAGACCCTGGGCTCCAGGCGTTCCAGCAGTTCTATGGACTCCAGCCTCGAGGAAGAGCTCCTATCAGCCTCCTCAGACAGCTATCACCTTCCAGAGCCTGATGACCTCGGTGACCCGGAACTGTTCATGGACCTGAGCACTAGTCTAGAAGAGGATGAGAGGGAGCACTTTGCCCCCATCTTGGCTTTTCTGGATCATGAAGGCTACACTGACCACTTTAAGAGCCTCTATGATCTCTCCTTCTCTTTCCTTACTTCCTCCTTTTACAGCTTCTCTGAGGAGGATGAGCTAGTGGCCTACCTAGAGACCTCAAGAAAGTGGGCCAAGATGAGCCGCATGACGTGGGCGCATGCCCGGCTCTGCTTCCTCCTGGGCCGGCTAAGCATCAGGAAGACAAAACTTTCCCAGGCCAGGGTATACTTTGAGGAGGCCATCCAAGTCCTTGATGGGGCGTTTGAGGACCTTTGCCTCGTGTCTGCTCTGTATATCAATTTGGCAGCGATCTATTTGAGGCAGAGGCTGAGACATAAAGGCTCCACCTTGCTTGAAAAGGCAGGTACTCTGCTAGCCTGCCTGCCTGACCGTGAGTTCACGGCCAAGAATGAGCTGGATGTGGTGGCCTATGTACTACGCCAAGGGATTGTGATGGGGAGTGGTCCTCTGGAGGCCAGGTCCTGCTTCCTGGCCGTCCGATTGCTTCTGAGCCTTGGCCGACACGAGGAAGTTCTGCCATTTGCTGAGCGTCTGCAGCTCCTTTCTGGATACCCTCCTGCCTCGGAGGCTACAGCCACCATGTTGAGTTTTCTGTATGACAAGAAATATCTTCCACATCTTGCAGTGGCCTCTGTTCAGAAACGTGGTCCCCAGAGTGCCCGGGGGATGTCTATTTCCATTTGGCAGGCCTATTTGGTCCTCCAGAATGCCACTAAGATCCTTGGTGTTCCTTCCTCAAGCTGGGGTGAAGTTTCTGCACTGGCCTGCCCAACCCTCAGGCAGGCCTTGGCTGTCTGTGAAGAGCAGATGGACCTGAGCACTCAGAGGACCTTGTGTCTCATCCTGTCCAAAATGTACCTCCAGCACAGGTCTCCCGATGGTTCTGTCTACTACCTGAGCCAAGCCCAGGCCTTAGGGAAGCTACTGGGGGAGCAAGAAGCCTTTGAATCCTCTCTCTGTCTGGCCTGGGCTTATCTCTTAGCCAGGCAGGCCAAGAAAGCTCTGGAGATCCTTGAACCGCTACTGTGTTCCTTGAGGGAGACAGAGTGTATGACCCAGAGAGGAGTGGTCCATAACCTCCTGGGACTTGCATTTCAAGATGAAGGCCGGACAAGAAGGGCAGCCAAGAACTATCTGCGAGCTTTGATCAGAGCTCGCGAGATGGGGAACGTGCGGAACCAGGCCGTATCTATGGCCAATCTTGGCCACTTGAGCCTCAAGTCCTGCATGCAGCAGTCAGCCAGAGGTTATCTTCGGCAGGCTGTCCGGTTGTATTCTGAACTCCAAGCCAACAAGGAGACAGACATGGAATTGATACAAGTGTTGCTCTGGTTGGGCCAAGCTCTGGTGTCTGGGCACCAGCTGGTCCATAGCCGCCTTTGTTATGAAATGGCATTGCTGTTTGGCTTAAGGCATCAACACTTGAACAGTGAGTATGTCCCATATTGCTGGGAGCATTGGAAAAAAGTATTGGTACATGCTTTGTCCATGTCTCATTCATGTCCCTGCTTTATGTTCAGGTCAGCTTCAGGTCACCAAATCCCTCTGCCATTTCTACAGCTCCGTGTCCCCAAACCCTGATGCATGCATTACATATCATGAACACTGGCTGGCTCTGGCTCAGCAACTCAGGGACCGGGAGATGGAGGGACAATTACTGGAGTCCCTCGGGCAGCTTTATCGGAACCTAAATACATCCAGGTGAGTCCCTGCCTTAGGGAGAAATGGTGTTCTTTCTCTCAAGACGCCAAGCCCAAATGCTTGTGGTACATGGATATTGTGATGGAAAACCGTGGGTCTTGCAGCAACCATGCATCACTATCTATCAGCTGGAAGTTCTGTGGCCTTGGACACGTTATACCTCTGTTTCCTCTTCAGTCAGATGAGGATGATAATGGCATTTATCTTACAGTACCACCGTGAGAAATGAATGAGTCAGAGTCCCTGAAATACAGACAGGGTTTGTAATGATTACTATGTCAGTCTTACTTGTGTGTTTCCAAAACAAGGTGTCCTGTGACTGGCTGAGAGTGCATGATTCAAAGGGGGCAGTTAGACTGAGGACCACAGCCCCTTCAGGGGTCTTCACTACTTGAAGACAACTGCGATTCCAGAAAGGACACAAAGTAAATAAGTGTCATGAAGCAGGGTGTAAAATTTTATGGTAAAAAAAAAAATGCTGGATTAGGATCTCATCTTTAAAATGGAACTGGGACTCAGGCAGTCGCGTCTACTTTCACCAAGCCTCAGAATGACCACGTGGTAGTGGAAGGGTGGACTTGGCACCTCGTTGTGTGGGAAAACTGTATATTAGCACTGTATTTTGTGGTTGACTTCTTGGTACCTTCTGAACAACCCTCAGTTTTGCAAAAGTATGTTCATTATATATCCAAGCGTCCTTTAGACCACTGATACTCAGTCTCCCCACCCACACACCATGCCACCTGCTTGCTCGAGTTCTTTTCTTTCCTGGGTCCAGGGCCGCCAGGATTCTCCTTTACTGGTGGGCAGCCTGCAGCCCTGTCTCTAACAGGCCTTGATGCATTTCATTACCCCCCACCCCCCACCCCCGGCCAGAGGTCTTAAAAGCTTTCGTTTCACTTTGTAACAGATTGTGTTGTAATGCTACATTCGTAATTCTGGATGGCTTCTAAATACAGTGGAGATGTTTCCTAGGGATGAGCAGAGAGGCATTTGAGGGGAGAGGCACTGCCATAGTTAGGGTCTCTTGCTGAGATGAAACACCATGACCAAACGCAAGTTGGGGAGGGGAGGGCTTACTTGGCTTCCACTTCCACTTTGTAGTCTATCATTGAAGGAAGTCAGGACGGGAACTCAAACAGAGCAACCTGGAGGCAGGAGCTGATGCAGAGGCCATGGAGGAGTATTGCTTACTGGCCTGCTTCCCCTGGCTTGCTCAACCCGCTTTCTTATAGAACACAGGACCACCAGACCAGAAGTGGCATCACCCATAACAAGCTGGGCTCTCTTTGATCAATCACTAAATCAGAAATGCCCTACAGGCTTGCCTACAGACTGGTTTTGTAGAGGCATTTTGTTAACTGTGTCAATGGACGTAAAACCAGCCAGCAAGGGTGCCATGGTAACTGTGGGTATGTAGGCAACCAGACAGTGGTTAAGCACTGAACTAACTGAACTCTTTCTCTATGTATTTCTCCCTGCTCACTGTATTTCATTTCTGTTCCCCTTTCTCTTACAAAAATCAGATGTCTTCTGAGCTCCCTAGTGCCTTTGCCTTTGGTGCCAGGGAGAGAATTTTGACCTAGGCAGCATGGATGGGGTGGTGTCCAAGGAAGGCCTGTCCAGCCTGTCCTGCATCCATTCCTGCATACCCTAGGAGTCTGGATGCCTCTGGACAGACACAAAAGATGGCTTTCCGTGAAATTTTGAGATGGAATAGTTGTAGACATCTGGGAACTGGGCTTTAGGAAAGTCAGATTTTAAATGACTAAAGGAAGGATGCCAAATGTGACTGTGTATTTTCAGTTTCAGATTACTCCTGTTCCCAGCTCCCACTGGCCATCCTGTGCTCTCAGCTCTGGGTCAGTTGTCAAGAATACTGAGATCCTAAAGGCATGTAGGAAGAGAGAGAGAGTGAGTGAGAGAGAGACAGAGACAGAGACAGAAAAAGACAGAGAGAGGAGAGAAAGAGAGGAGAGAGAGACAGAGAGAGAGAGAGAGAGAGAGAGAGAGAGAGAGAGAGAGAGAGAGAGAGAGAGAGAGAGAGAGAGGAGAATCACTGTTCTTAGATGATGCAGGAGATACAGAAGAGATATGGTGTAGGGACCACAAGAAGATAGCAGCTACTGGAAAAAATGGCTGGAATTAGGAATCTAGAAACCAAGTCCTGCTGTGACCTAGTAACATGTCCTTAGAAGCTACTGTCTTGGTTGCTATGTTCGTACAACCAGTTTGAATCAGGAACCTTCTAGTTGAGTCTGAGACCAGCTCACTATACCAAGGACTACCAGATCCCTAGTTCCTCCCAAGAGGCTTCATTTTTTGAGGCAGATTCTAAAAGCTGTGGGCCTTTTAGATACAGGGGCATGGAGTCAGAGACCTAAGGTTTTTGGGGGGTTCTGGAACACTCGAAGTATGGTCAGAGTTCTTGTAGGCAGACGTTGTATCGAACGTAGAACTAGGCAATTGCTCTGTGCTTGTGTGGGCAGCTGAGTGATAACTGAGTTGTTATCAACTCAGTTGATATGTTATATGCTTCCCTGCATTTTGTGGGTTGAAAGAGAGCTGGGGATTCATTGCCAAAGAGAGGCACTGGCTGGATTGCTCAGAGCGTGGGCAAGGAAAAAAGGGGCTTGTAATATGGAGGCAAGCTTTCTAGTGTTTAGTGACAAGATTAGTGGTCAGTGCCATCAATGGATATTCAGGTTCCCATTCCACATTCTCTTTTTGATCCTGTCCTATGCAGTATTAGGTATAGAGCAGCATGGACCCCTCCTTAAGGAGTACTCACAAACAAGGAACCAAGTATTGAATACAAGTTAGGATACAATGGCAGATTTTTCTCCCTAAAATTAGATAATTACTTAAAGTTAAAAAAAAGATAATCAAACCAGCATTGAAGATTATGCACCAAAAAACAAGGATTTCTTTGTAAGTTCCTATGCCCCAAGTTCTCCAGAAGTAGCTATTTACACTTTTAAAATCTCCATAAATAGTTCATGCATATGAAAAATTATATATCCCATTCTCTATACTAAGTTCTAGATATATTAAATATAATACACATACAGCTTAATTGTATATGTAAGATTATGGTAAAAGGTCTATTATACAATGCAGTATACTTTTTGCTTGCATTTTTAAAAAAGTATCACTATGAAATGCCGAGCCAGCATTTTTGAGGCTAAGATCTGTTTTATTGAAAAAGATTTTCATACTATATGTTTTGATCATGTTTTTCCTCCCAGATTCTTTCCACCTCCCTACTACCCAATTTTATGTTCTTTTTTCTCTGTCTAAAAATAAAAAAAAAAAAATCCAAACAAACAAACAAAACTAATGAAAAAAAAATCCCCAGTGAAAATGAAAAATCAAAACAAACAAGTGAAAGACCAATGACTCAAAAAATGCCAAAACAAAGCAAAATGAAACAGAATCCAGTAATAATAATAATAAAACCCCACCACCAACAACAAAAACAAAACAAAGCAAACAATGAGTTTGCTTTGTGCTGTCCAACTACGGCTGGGCCTAGGGCCTGCCCTGAAGTTAATATACCCAGTGTGACTCCGTTGGAGAAAAGTGATTGTCTTCTTACCAGTGGGTATCATTTGCAGATAGCTTCTTGGTTAGTGATGGGACCCCAGGTCCACTTCCCCGTCTCAGTGATAGGAGTCTGTCTTGGAGTTAGCATATTCCACCATGGGAGCCTTTCTGATGGGCCAGATACTATGGTAAATGCTGGGGAGTCCCGTAGTTAGGAAAAAAAAATCCAAACAAACTATCCAATACAGCCTCCACTGTGTGAGAGTCTGTGTGACTCTTACAGGTATTCAAGCAGATATTATCATGCAGGAATTCTTGATAACAGCATCATTGACATTTAATCACGTGCAATACAACTGAGCCTTTACAATTTAATTTGCAGCTCAACATACACTCTAGTGTTTGCTTTTTCATGTAGCTATGCTAAGTTTCATTGCTACCAAACTGCCAATCATCTTCAGGACCTCCTCCTCCAAACCTGGAAACCATCAGCAGCAGGACTTCCTATTCCCCAATTCTCATCCTGCACTGGAAATCACAGACCTGCTGTGTATCCCTGTTGACACTAACTACCAATGGGATCATTTTTGTGACTGGTTATTTCAATTAATATGATGTTTCCAAGACTCATTCATGTCAGGCTTGGTAACAAGAGCCTTTATCTGCTGAAGCATCTTGCTGGCCCACCATTCATTATTTTTATTGCAGAACAATATTCTACGGCTATGCCATATTTGTTTATATCATTCTTGAGTTGATGGATATGTAGGTTGTTTCCATGTTGTGGCTATGGTGCATAATGGACGTTCATGAACAAGTGAACTTGGGGTTGTAGTTCTCTTGAGTATGTACCTAGGAGTGGGATTACAGAATTATAAGGAGTTCATACCTTTATGTTTAAATGTTTGGAGAACTACAGTCTTTTCCCAAAGAGGTTGTATCATTTGACATCCCTATGACTAATGTGTGATGACCTCACTGCTCCCAGACCCTCACTATATTTACTATTGTATGCATTTCATTTTCGCCCTCCTAGTGGGGTGGGATGGAATCTCATTTTTTTTCCATTGTGGTTTAAATCTGCATTTCCATAGTGACTAAAGATGTTGAACATTGTTTCATGGGCGTTATATATTCTTTTTGGAGAAATATTTTCCCAAGTCACTTGTCTGTTTTAGAATCAGGCCCTTTGCCTTTTTATTGTTGACTGTAAGACTTCATGTATTCTGGACCCGAGTCTCTCATCAGACATGTGTATTGCAGACATTTTCTCCCAATCTTGCTGTCTTGATTGCCTCATGCAATGAACTTGTCTGCTCTTTATGATGGTCAAGCTCCATTAACACTTTATAGGTGATTAGGAAAGCACACCTCTGGGTGGACTGGAGAAGGAATTCCAGAGAGATGTAACTAAGCAATAAATACCCACCACGAATGCAGATGGCGCCATCCCATAGGCTGGTGGCCCAGGTGAAATACAGGGGGAAGAAGAGCCGACCTGTGCGGGCTCCCTGTCTTCTGCTTCCTGTATCCTGTGATGTGAACCACTTTCTCCCCATCACATTGCGCCATGACTTTTGAAAGGGGGAGCTGGAATAGATCTCTCCTCCCTTAAATATTTTGCTCAGGTACTTGGCAAGGTATGTTTCAATTTTCTCTTTATTTTGAGCAGCTTTTTTTTTTTTTTTTGGTCTTTCTAGGAATTTGTCCATTTCATCAGAGTCAGCCAATTGACTGGTGAACCATTGTTCACAGCGTTCTCTAGAGAAAAACCTTATCCCGTGTCTAGCTGTCTTATCTATTATTGAACATGGGGTTATTAATATATCCAGTCATGTTTTTGCTGAGTTGTCTAGTTCCTCTTCAGTTCTGTTAGGTTGGTCTACATGTCATTTTGGACTCCGTCACACACACACTTGTAATAAGTGTGTTTCCGGTTCTGTTGACTGTCTTATCAGGACAAAATGACTGACATTGTTTCTAGTGATAATTTTGTTGCTTTTATCAGTGCCTCCCTCTGTAACTGTTGCGGGGTGTGTATTTTTACATACTTTTGGCTTCTAATGTGTCTTTGAGTCGACACTTCAGGCATTTAAATATGTGTTCTGCCAGTGTCGATTTTTGAAGTATTGAACTCAGTCATAGTTAAGTAATCACCCAAAGGTAGGCTTTAGACGCCATTTTATCATTTTGCTGCTTGTTTTTTGTTTGTCTCATAGCCTTTTCAACTTTCATCCCTCCGTTACTGCTATATTTCATGGTAAGTAAGTATTTTATAGAGCACCGCTTTATTTCCTCCCTTGCATTTACTTTCTCAGTGGATTCCCGAGGACCGTGGTTACTGTATTAACCAGGACCACTCTCAGGAGTTTCTCAACATGCGCAGCCCTGCACATGCGCATGGCCTTCATTCCTAGAGGGGCTGGGGCTTTGCAAAGCCCATGGGGACACCACATTCCTCTGCTTTTGCTTTGATGTGTGCTTGCCAGTTACTCCTATGTAGTTCCTTTTCGTGATGCCAAGGATTGAACCCAGGGCCTCATAAATGCCAAGCGAATCTTCTACCACTGAGCTACAGGCTCAGCCCTAGATTCCAATTTGTCCCAAATATTTTCTTTATATCAGGCATTGGCAATGCTTAATTATCCTCCTCTTCCTCCTCCTTCTTTTTTTTTTTTTTTTAATGAGTAAACTCTGAGTAATGTCCAACAAAAATAAGCTCTGTAGGATAGGCTTTAAGAGGCCATCCCCGGGTCAAATTGACAGTTCTCTGAGATGAAATTTTGGGGAATCCAAATTCTTCCTGATCTGTTCTGATCAGTCCAGTTTCCCAGTAACTGACTTTGAGGCTTTGGTTTGATGGTTGTCACAGGTCTGGGGTGAGCAGGGAGGATCAAGGCTAGGGGAGAAAGCATCCCATCTCAATAAAATTAAGGTGAGATTTGAATGGACTTTCCAAGGAAAGGTTTATTTTGAAAATTCTTGACTTGTGTTTTCATGGCCTTTCTTGAGGCCTGGTTTTTCCCAGATCCTTGCTCCATTGTTCCAGAAGCTGACCCAGATCAGAGTTCTTTCAGTCTTTAAATTTTTATTTGTTTTTATTCTATGTGTATGGGTATTTTGCCTGCATGTATGTCTGCACATGATTTATGTGCCTCGTGCCTGTGGAAGGTCTGGGATCCTCTGGAACTGGAGTTACAGACGGTTGTGAGCTGCCATGTGGATGCTGGGAACTGAACACTGGTCCTCTGGAAGAGCAGCCAGTGATCTTAGCCACTGAGCCATCTCTCCGACTCCAAAGCCTTTTAATTTTAATATTCAGTAGTTCCAGTTTTTAAGTTTTTTTATTTGAACTCTTTGGAGGAAACGTTCACTAGCCAGCCACTTCACTTCCCCAGAAACAACCAGCCATGTCACAGGAAGCTCCTCCAGATGGAACGTTATTGTCCCTTTGTAAAATAGCCATTTCATCGGAGACCATGCAGGAACCAGGTGCTTTTAGCATGTATAGATCACCCAGTCCTACAGAGAGCTTTTAAAAGAGAAAAAAAACAAGAACCAAAGAACACAGATTAACAGGTGTCTCTACACCCCTGGGTGTGGTCACTTTAATTTCTCATGAAACTTCCTGGTAGCTGAAGTAAAAAGGGGAAAAGCCTTCTCTGGTTCTGACTGTCAAACAAAAGAACACAAACGAATGTGTCTGTCAGAGCAAAGTTTTCCTGGCATTGATTCCCAGGAAGAATTTATTTAAGTGGGCCTTGATGTCATGGACCAGTGGTTCTCAACCTCCCTGAAGCTGTGACCCTTTAATACAATTCCTCATGCTGTGGTGACTTCCTAACCACAAAATTATTTTCCTTGCTACTTCATAACTGTAATTTTTGCTACTGTTATGAATTGTAATGTAAATATCTGATATGCAGGGTGATCTTAGGCAGCCCCTGTGAAAGGATCATTCAACCCCCCAAAAAGGTTGCAGTGCATAGGTTGAGAACCGCTGTCATGGACTGACTTCTTCAGCTCCTCTCAGAGGATTTCCATTTTCACCAAATTCAAGGTAAAGCAAGCAAAGGCAGGTTTAGAGGAGAGAACGCTTCTAGGGAGGGTTGGAGCGGGGAGTGGATCTACGTGAAAGCAGTCATCTAGGGGTAGGGATCGGAGGGTCCGCGTGACAGAAGTCATCTGGGTAAAACTTTCGAGGAGAGTCCCGAGGGCTACGTCTGATGTTTGAAAGGAGGAGAATGGTAGCGAATGGCATTTCAGGTAGATGGGAGAGTGGCCAGAAATCGGTAAGGCCATGTACATAACAGGTAGACAGACATGGGTGAGCACTGGGACTCAGGCAGAGAAGGCGCAAGCCCCTGGCTAACCAAGGATGCAGAGTCAGGTGGGGTTCGGGGGTCGCATCTTAGCAGGCCTCTGGACTTATGGTAAGCATCCATAAAGAAAACACTGGGCTGGCAGAAAGCTTATGTTGAACATGTGCTGTTTGCTGAGCAGTGTGTCTGTTCCAAGGCAACCCCATGTGGCAGGAGCGTTCTGCGGAAGTCGAGAGCTAAAGCCGCCCAATGTCTTGCCTGAGGCCCCCGGCAGGGGTGGGTGCCAATGGAGGCTACAGTAGTATTGGCCAACTTGTTTGTCTTTTATTTTTTGAGTCAGAATCTCCTGGAGCAGGGTGACCTTGAACCTTTAGTCTCCCGCTTCCACCACATAAGTGCTCGGATTATGGGCACGAGCTACCACATCCCCCGTTAGCAAGCTTTAAAAAAAATAGTCAGATAGTAAATTTTTCAGGCTTTGTGGGCCATATGTTCCCTGTCATCGCCCCTCCACTCTGCAGCTGTGGCGCAAAAACAGCTCTGGGCAGTACATAAGCAAATGAGTGTGGCTGCATTCCAAGGAAGCGACTCACAAAGGCAGATGGGAGGGTGTGCTGGGCACACACAGGTCAGAGTTTGCCACCCCTAGTCCATAGTGCATGGACTCATGTACTTTGAATGTGTTCTGTTTTCTCTGCTAACAGTCCTCACCCTAGATAAGGAGGCCTTGCAGATAGTCCTGCAGTGAAACCTCGTGGGATTCCGGGGATGAGCGTGGCTTAGAGTTTATCGCTCTGTCCCTGCCTGCCGCAGCCCAGACTCAGCATGCCGCTTGATTTCACTGGGCCGATCTCAAATTCCCATTTCCCTATTTAAGGTGGTTTCCCTCTTCTTCTGCCCCTTTTGGTGGTTATAATTGCTTAGTTTAATGGTGTTCTCAGGTGTTTAAAGTGGGAGGGGTTAGAAGGTGATGAGAAGTTTGGCTCACTCTTCAGTACCTACAGAGCAGTGGCCTTCTGCCTCCCAGGTGACAACCAAACTGGAGTTGGATGAAGTGTTTCAATCTCTGGGTGGGAGAAATCTTTGTGGATCTTGATCTCCGTCTTGATCTGACGCATACAGACTGTGTTAGTTACTTCTCTGTCGCCATAATAAAACGCCATGGCCAAGGCAACTTATAGAAGGAAACATTTAATAGGGCCTCAGTGTCAGGGGTTACAGCCCATGACAGCAGAGTGAAGTCTTGGTGGCAGGAACAGTGGAGAGCTCACATCACATCTCAGAACTGCAATGGCTGCTGTGTGTGTGTGTGTGTGTGTGTGTGTGTGTGTGTGTGTGTGTGTGTGTGCGCGCGCGCAGAATGCACTGGGGATGATGGGAGGCTTTTGAAGCCTCAAAGCCCACCCCTGAATCATACCTCCTCTAACAAGGCCATGCCTCCTCTCCCAAGACCTCATCTCCTCTAACAAGGCCATGTCTCCTCCAGCAAGGCCACACGTCTTAATCTTGCCAAACCATTTTACCAACCCAGGATCAAGTGTTCAAACATATGAGCCTATGTATGTGGTGGTGGAGGGGGACATTCTCATTCAATCCACTACACGAACCAATCCCTTTTTCTAGAGTTGAACCAGATAGGGTTCAGGAGGACCTTGTAACTTTACTGGATCCACTGAAAAAGTATTTGTTCATCAATTTCTGTGGCCCAGACAATGAGCAAGAAATCAGATAAAGGAATTACAGTTCCCAAGCTTATTATGCTCACAGAATAGTAAAGGGAAAAGAAAATGAAGAGTCACCAACACAGTGGGAGACACTGGTAAGTGCATCCACATACTAACTAGAAAGAGGGAATGCTTTGTATGTAGCAGGCCCTTGTGGAGACCCATTAGTCTCTGCATGTGAATATGATGCCAGCCTAGGATCTGTTCCTCCTAGCTTTTATTCTTATTCTGTGCTGCTTGCTTATGTGGAACTAAAATAAAAACAACAAAACAAGCAACAGGACACAACAAAAAACCTCCAACATTTGGTTTCCAGTATAACCAATATGACTAATTCTTAACTGTTCTGCAATCCTAAATGAAGAAACACTTGCATTTACCATGCCCACACTTGATCCCAAGGCTGTGGTACATTACCACCCACTTCTGCAGATGAGGAAATCTTGTTCAAGGTTTGCAATCATTTATGTCCTTAACCATTTCAGTGTTTTTAAAAGTGGCAAAAAAAAAAGTAATCAAAGCTTTCCCACAACTGATAGCTAAGCCAGAAGTTCCATGAGGGTTGCTTGAATGTGTGATTAGACACTTAGTATTAGATTCTGGTTAAACATGGTTTATTACCTGACCCCAGTTACACTTTCTGAGCCTTATTTCTCCATTTTTAATTATATTTATTTATTTGTGTGTGTATGTAGAGTGTATATGAGAGAGAGAAAGAGACAGAGACAGAGAGAGGAGAGAGAGAGAGAAAGAGACAGAGAGAGAGAGAGAGAGAGAGAGAGAGAGAGAGAGAGAGAGAGAGAGAGAGATGAGCACAGCATGTGTGTGATGGTGTCCATATGGAAGTCAGAGGACATTGCAGAGTCAGGTTTCTCCTCTACCTTGTGGGTCCCAGCGACAGAACTCAGGTGTTCAGGTTTGGTGGCAAGTGCCTTAACCCGTGGAGCCAGCCCTTTCACTACCCCTTATTTTTCCCTTTTGTGGGATGGATGTAGTAGTAGTAGTAGTACTGCTCTCTTGGAGCTATTGTGATGATTAATTGAGATTATGTGTGCAAAGTGCCCAGGGCATGCTTAAACGCCCAGTAAACTCCAGCTAGCTATATATTGCCACTACCACCACCAATAAGTAACAGAGAGTTCGAAATAAAGCTTCAGAAATGAACAGGGGGATTGGGAATGCTTTTTTTTTTTTATTTTTTAAAGCCATTGTTGATTTGTAATATCAGCTAAGCGCCTTGCTAATTTGAAGTTCTACTCGAGAGAATGGGCATTGGAAATGCACATCCCTCCACCTGGCAGAGGGCCAGCCCTCTGAAAGCAGAGCTCTTTCTGTAGGAAAAGGACAGACTAGACCCCTGGAGGCTGGACTCTGCTGGACTCTGCTGGACTCTGCTGAAGGTCAGGCAGGTCCACCCAGGCAGGGTTGGCAGGACGACGCTGGCTGGGAATACAGATGTGCTGCGGTCACATTGCCACAGTTCACCTCTTTGGATGGGGAGGAAGAAACAAGTCCTGAGACCCAGAGTGTGAACTTGGAGACAGGAAAAATGGTTAAAAACGGCGATCAAGACTGGATAGGCAGAGGAGTCACATGAGTGAATTGATGGTAACCCACGAGGTTTTTTTGTTTTTTCCCTTTTGATTCAGAGGCCAAGCCAGCTCTACATCTTCAGGTGGTGGTAAGAGGAACCAGGGTGCTGGGTCATTCCAGGTCAAGCCCGTGTGTGACACAGCACAGCTGTTGGATTTATCATACTGGGGTGGGGGTGGGGGTGGCAAGGAGTGATAAAAGCCCCAAGGCAGCTGGACACGCCTCTCAATTTAAACTGTTGAGTACTTTCCAAATGTCCAATGTGTGTCCTGGTGAAAATCCTCCACTCAAGTGGGGTCTGGATGTCCCTGCACTCATGAAGCTCCATGTTTTACCTCCCACCCCCACCCCGGGGGAGTTTCTTGGAGAGAAATGCTTATCTCTATTTTCCCCAGCAAGGAGTCAAGTGCCTACTCCATGTGTTAGCCTCTAAGAATCTAAATCTTGTTCCCTGAGGATCTGGAGACAGAAACTTCCGTGCAAGGACATTTGAGGGCAGTAAGTGGTAATAAAACACAAGCGGAAACGGGATCAAGATGAGATTTATGAGTTCTGTCTTCACCATTCGTTCCAGTCAGAGTGAGGAGAGTCTTGGAGACTGGCCTGGGGTGCTTTAACCCTGTTCAGAGGTGGGGAGAGAAGGTTAGGGCTTCCCCGGCTTTTTAAAGACTCTGGTTGTCCTAATTGGGGAGATCAGTGGCCAACACAGTATTGTATGCAGCTTCTCAGCTTTCAGCATTGTCCGAGCTCCGGATCTCTAATACTTGAGAGAGTCTACTGTTCACCCCAGATGCCAATCATCTTATGTCAAGGGCAGGGCAGTAGGGACAACCAGAGTTCTTTCCTAGCTCTTTCACGAGCCAAATGTCTGGACACTTCTCAGAAGGCCCAATGCTGCTTCGCTGCCAATACGGATCAGAGCTCATCATCAGTCAAGGCAGTCTTTGCATCTCTCATTGGAAAAAGGGCCTGGCAGCTGAGTTGTCCGCGATGAGCCAGCGTATTAATCCATTTTCCATTGCTATTACAAAATACCTCGGGCTAGGCAATAGGGCCCGGAGCCATCATCACTCCAGGTCTGGCAAAGGCCTCTTGGCCAATGGCATCACAATGGCAAGAATGTTTGGTGAGATAAGAAACCAGAGCTGTGCTGAAGTTTCTCCAGGACAACTCACTCTCATGAGAACTAACCAAGGTCCCAGGAGAGCCTTGTCACCCCCTCTGTGAGCAATGGCCCCGGTAACCCATGACCCAATTACTTTGGATTAAGCCCTATGTCTTACAGGCTTTACTACCTTTCAGTTTTGCTACAGTGGCGATCAAGCCTCCAATACACTAACCTTCATGAGACAAGCTGAGTCAAAAGTACCACAGGTTTTAGCTGTGTTTGAGGTGTACTTCCTGTGTATGTGCTCACAGATGTGGTTGGATTTCTAGAAGATGTATGTTCTGGACTTGGATGCATGTGATCACAAACAGAGTGTGTTTCAGGAGCTCAGATTTATGAATTGTGACTGTCATGCCTCCATTTAGTTAGTCCCAGGGGGCTCTGGGCAGCTGAGGTTTTCTAAAGCTCTCAGGTAATACTGATGCAGTGGAGGCCGTGGTGGTGGGAGAGGGGGCTGTGGGCGGGGTTCTGGTCTGCTGCACAGCCATGTACAGTCATTTCCCATCTCTGGAACTGTTTCCTCTAGAGCAGTGGGTCTCAGCCTTCCTGCGACCCTTTAATACAGTTCCTCATGCTGTGGTGACCCCCATCCATGTTATTATCTCTGTTGGCTACTTCATAACTGTAATTTTGCTACTGTTATGATTCAGAATGTAAATATTTGGGGGGGGGATAGAGGTTTGCCAAAGGGGGCTCCAGCTAGTGTGACATTTTAAGCTAACCTGGTGAATTGCACAGCTTGGCTGCATGTATTTGTTTTGAAAAGCCCCCCAGGGACTCCTTGCTGATGGAGGGGACATCCGTGGCACAGAGGGTACCCAGCGAGCATCCCCTGTTGCTCTCTAACTCTGGGTCTGCACCACCCTGTCACCCACACCACTTTTCTGCATTGATTGCTGTCATGGAGAAATTGCACATTCTACGTGACACATTTTCCCCCAAATAACTAAGGAGTACCAACTAATTAAAGAATCTCCAAATAATTCAAGCAAGATTAAGTACCAAACTTCAAAAAATTCAGTCCGTTTTGATTTCTCTTCTTAATGAAACATCAAAATCTTCATGATTTCAAGTTACCCACTACATATTAGCACTATGGATACTCAAGCATTAATTTCGGGAAAGTACATTTGGTGTCTTCTAAGACACTTACAAAAAACATACAGCAGTGTAGTCTGAAGGTTGTGGGTTAGTAACGGTGGGCATGATATTTAAATATTCATCAAATGCTTACTAACTTCTAGGTGCTAGTTTGAACATTCTGGATGTATTGTGTTTCTCAGGCCTCACAATAGTCTTCTAAGGCAGGACAATTACATTCCCCTTTTACAGATGAGGAAACTGAGGCATGGGTAGGTACGACCTTGTCTCAAGGTCACACAGCAGAGATGAGCTTCAAATCGGACCCTGCTCTCTCTCTCTGTGGTCTGCGGCAAACTTGTTCTCTTCTAGAATCCCAGGTCCTTCTGGGCTGAGTGACCTCAGAGCCCTTTGGATCCTCCACAGCTCACAGGTCCACATCTGTCCTCAGGTCCCTCAGAAGATCCCTCACCTGCATCAAGGAGAGTCTGCGTATATTTGTTGACCTAGGGGAGAGAGACAAGGCGGCTGAGGCCTGGCTGGGGGCTGGGCGTCTGCACTACCTCATGCAGGAGGACGACCTGGTGGAACTGTACTTGCAGGTGGGTCCTGCTGGGCTCTCATCTAAGTTGACTGAAAGGCAGACATGAGAGCTTGTGGGAGCTGGGGGAGGGGCAGTAAACACAGAGCATTTGCTGCTAATAACTAGTGACCTAAGCTTGGAAGAGTTGGGAGTTTGTGCCAAGTCTTGCTGCCTTGACTTGCTGGAGTGGAGCCCACATTTCCAATTTCAGTCATTTATACATTACGCGGGTGCCGTTGCTAAATCCATATACCCTCTGAACCATTATTAATGTATTTTTCTTGGACTCAACTTCAAATCAACCTTTTAAAAACACTTAACTTTACATAATGTCTCAAATCACTGGCTTGACTCACTTTTAATGGTTTTCCTGAAGCATAATAAAGTAAATATTTAAATATGGAAACACAGACTGTTTATCTATGCACTACTAAGATCTCCCCAAGTCCCACCAGAAGAATGCTATCCTCTTACATGGGTAGACTTCCAGACAGAGCATCAGAGTCTTCTTTCCAGCCTCATGGGTGAAGGCCAAATCTACACGATGACTAGGGTTTCTAGAATTCTGACTAGGTACCCTGGATTCTCCCCCTGCTTGTCTCACAGAGCTCTGGGTGCCCTTTTCTCTGCCTTTGACAGCCATTTCTGTCCCACTAGGCGGCCATCCAGACAGCCTTGAGGTTAGAGGAGCCCTCCCTTGCTCTCAAGCTTTATGAAGAAGCAGGTGATGTGTTCTTCAATGGTACCCGCCACAGACATCGTGCTATGGAGTATTACCGGGTAAGCCATGGACTTCCTGTGCTGAGCCAGACCCTGGCACAAATGTGGGCAGCCCTATTGGACCATCTTCCTTGTCCAGCATTACATCTTTATCCTATCTTTAGCCTAGCAAAGGATCTCATCCACTCTGTTACTCTTTGGCTTGAGGTATGAGACTTGCTACCACAATATACCATAGTAATTAGGTCTCTTGTGTACAGCACCTTACAGTGGTAGCATATATAGATTATCAGTGTTCTCTTACTAATGTAGCATTATGGAAGATGACCTAAGGGATGCAATGGTAGTCATTGTATTGGCTGCCTTTTCTGTCACTGTAATAAAACAATGACCAAGGCAACTTATAGAAGGGAGGGTTTATTTTGGGCTTGTGGTTCCAAAGGGATGAGTAACATCACAATAGAGAAGTATGACCACAGGCAGGCACAGGAACAGTAACATCTGAGAGCTCACATCTCAAACTACTAGAGACAGCAAACTCAAGATGGTGAGCTTTTTTTGGAAACCCCAAAGTCCACCCCCAGGGATATACTTCCTCTAGTAAAGCCATACCTTCCAATCCTCCCCAAACAGCCATCAACTGGGACAGCCATCAACTGGGAACCAAGTATTCAAATGCCTGGGACTTATGGGGGACATCTCATTCATACCACCACAGACACCAAAAACATGCTACTGTGCTTTTCATAAACATATATTAAAGTGTATTTAAAAATTAAGATGCATAACACCAGCTCACCAAATCATGACTTCACAGTTATTATTGCAAATGATGAGGCTAGAAAATAAGAGAGTAAATAATACTAATTAAGTAAATGTCCAGGTATAGCAGATATATGAATTGTTGCTCATTACCTGACTGAAGTTTGGGAAATATTTGGTCCTAAAACTTTGCTTGTTTGGGTGTACACTCTTTACTCAGTTGCTGCTTCTCATCATCCATGATCAGATACAAAAATATGTGCTGGGCACCGAGTGTAGGTGGGAGAGCAAGAAACACATCACTGACCATCAAGATGCTTATTTTCATGTGCACTTTATGGACAATAAAATGAAGGCTTGGGACTAGGGAAGTGGTTCAGTATTAGGAGCTCTTGCTACTATTGCAGCAGACCTGTGTTTGGTTCCCGGCACCCACATGGAGGCTCATAACTGCCCATAGCTCCAATTCCAGGGGATTCAATACCATCTACTGGCCTCCTCAGGCACAGCATGCATGCTGTGCACACACATACCTGCAGACAACACTCATATACATAAAATAAAAATAAATTAATTGAAGAAGAAAACTAAGGCTTAAAAACACAAAGTGACATGCCTAAACTTCTAGAATTATGAAAAAATGGAAAGCATTATTTATTGAACACTGTCAGACACCTGTTCATATATGTATTTCACACATCAGCTGAGATGAAGGACTCCCAGGGTGACCTCAGAGTTATTGGGAACTTTGGAGAGCCCCACATTGGGTGCCATATGTTACTGGGGAAACTGGAGTTCCTTCTTTTGAGTTATTAGCTGTGCTAACAAAAGAATTTAGAAATGGACCTAGAAAGAAGCCCAAAGACAATTTTATTAAAGTTTAACAGAAAAACAAGACAGGAAAGCTGTAAATCTTGGCAAGACCAGGAGGAGAGAGAAGAGTGGAGGGAAAGCCGTGCTGGTTGTAAGTAGCCACGTGGTGGAGGAGGGTTCATGGTATAGAGAAAGATCAGAGCACCAGGAAAAGCACCAGGAAAGCTTTCCCAACATCTGAAAGAAAAAGAAAAAAGAAGGCAAAGACAATGTTACGTTTTCCTGAGTTAGGACTCAGAAAAGAGCCCAGGCTACAAGGCAGAAACTCAGCAGTCTGTTAGAAGACCTCCAGGCAGCTGACCTCGGGGAAGAGTTTCTGGGAAGGAAAAGGACATTATCTCACTAAGGGGACACTTGCTTCCCTTATCTTCTTAGCATGGCTTTAGGTGACTGGCAGGCCCAGATGGATTAACTCTTAAGGAGGAAGACAATTGTTTGTAATATCCTAATTTTTGGAGCTGATTAGAATGTCACATCTTTTACCCAGTGCCGGAAGTTGGTTCCATTCTTTAATGGGGCCTCAACAGAGCCTTGATATCCTCAATGGCTTCCAAGGCCATTCCCTTCTAAGAGCTGAGACGTTAAAATCATTTAGGATTGGGCTATAGTTGGGGAATGATTATAGCCCATTTTCACTATGAAAATCTAGAGACCCCCCCCCATTCCAAAGTTGTTCACTGGAAGGGATTAGTGTCTGTAGTGTAGCTTCACCCCTAAGATGCCTCCCAGGTAGATATCATTCAGGAAGTGATAAGCCAGAGCTGCCTTCTGGCATTCCTGGCTGGGGAGACAAGGATGACATGCCCTGCTTCTGGTTAAGGACGAGAATGGAACTGTTCACTTTTGGGATCCCTGCCCCTAAACTGCCCAGCCACTTTTTCATCTCCTACCCTCATCATTAGGACGTTGACTTCCTTTCTGCCTTTGGTTGCTCCCATTTTAGAAGGTCCGATGGCCTCCAGCTCTTAAACTGGTCACATCTAGGCAAAGCACCAAGAGCTGAGCCAATTGAGAAAAAGTAACAGGGGGAACACAGTGGTCACCGCAATCCCTCCAGGAGAAGCCAGGCCTGTAGAGTGCAGGGGTGTCTGTAGATTAAGATGGCTATGTCTCGGATCTCAGGCGGGGGCCGTTCCTTTAGCAAGGAGAATGAAGGCAGTGAGAACTGAGCTTCGGATCTTCAACAAACTGACGGAGCTGCAGATCAGCCTCGAGGGCTATGAGAAGGCTTTGGAATTCGCCACCCTGGCTGCCAGGCTGAGTGTCCTCACAGGTAGGTGGTCCTTCCCCATAGGTGCATGGGAGCCAGAGGAATGAACACCATGCGGGCATGTGCGTGGCTAGTAAGGAAGTGGGCACCAGCTGTTGACTCCGCCTGTATAGGCTCTAATCCTAGGTTCAGCAGTCAGGGGAAATGTAACTGAGTAAGGATTAATTTCCACAAGTTTTGTTCCTCATCAACAGAGCAGGTTTCAAATGAGTGTCTATCCAACTCTGTTATGAAGAGCAATAATTATCTATATAAATATCGCAGCATGGGGTGAGGGATGTAAGCCCTCATTCTGAGGTCACTGTTGCCAATGGTAATTATTATATCACAGTTGGTAACGTTCCCCCATGAGGTAAGTGGTACTTTGTCCTATGCATATGTAGTACCTTTATTACATAAAGACTTTTTATGCTGCATTTTTAATTGATTGGTAGTTAGGCTGAAGCACATTTTCCCCATGGAGTAGAAATGCAAATGAAGGTCAAGTTCCCATTAACCTAACTCAGGACATATTTAAAAGCGCTTTTGCTTACAGGGAAAGCTAGTGGGAAATAATGTAAGCCATTGGCAGGGAGGAAAGGTCGAAGTAAAAAGATTGAAAACAAACTCAGTCTTGAGTGTGTGTACTTTAGGAAAAGCAGTCTCAATTTTCAGAGAGAAGCCCTGACTCGCTGCAGGAGTGAATGGAGAGCTCTGTGGTGGTTCTAGAAGGGACTTCTGGGCATTCTCAAGGTCATCCGATACAGTGGGCTTTATTTGTAGCTAGTTGAACCAGAGGACTCTTGCCTTTTTTCCTCCACTTTAACGGCAGGAAACTTCATCAAAGCTTTGTGGCTGACCTCAGGAAAGGCCCGAGGGACCTTGGGCAGCTCAGTCTGAGCACTCTGTATCTATTACTTCCTGAACAAGGCGCTTAAGGAGGCGGGGCTCACCTTACACAGGTGTCTCTGTGATTGAATTTTCCCAGATCAGAGACTTTTCTCTCCTTTGGAGTGTTTTTTTTTTTATAATTTTGGCTTTTGGTTCTTTGAAGTTTAAAATAGATTTTCTTTTTTTTTAAGATGGCATGAAATAGCTACCTTGCGAACATTCCAAAGACAGGACTGGCTGAGGAGCTTTTGTTTTCTGTGTTAATAAAAGTACTTTGTATTAAAATGGTTAGTTATTAAAACCATGAACTCACACACACTTCAAACACCTTGAGCCCTAAGTACACACAAAGCCACTGCCATGAAAGCTTAGGCTAAAAGAGAATGGGTCTCTGTAGAGTCCATGGAACTGAGAGTTGGTAAGGAGCTGGGATGGCGCTGGGCTTTCTGGAGAGACCTCATGTGGCAAGGATGTTTGCTGCCCAGTGTTCTTCATTGGAAGCAATTCCTAATTGCTAAATTAAGCTGGTCTTGACATCATAACCCATCACGGGTTTTAAGAAATAGCTTCCCTCTCACTGCTGAATTACAGTATCATCTGCAACACAGAGAGCATTTTCTTCCAGAAGTCAGACAGCTCAGCGTTTTGTGGCTCTCTTTGTAACACGTTCCGTAGGAGCAAATTTCTATTTGTGGGATCATTTAAGGAATTCCTTGCTCTGAAACACTAAGCCCCATGCGGGCAGGGACCTCCTCTGTGCTCTTTCCTATGCCCTTAACCTGTGACATCCGGTAGACTCGAAGTTTTCGGGACTGAATATGAGTGAGCAATGGCCAGGGCCGGCTACAGGACGTCCCTCACTCTTGTAATTCCCAGGAGATCAGAAACAGGAGCTGGTCGCTTTTCACCGCCTGGCTTCTGTGTACTTCTCTCTAAACATGTATGAGATGGCTGAGGACTGCTACCTGAAGACTCTGTCCCTCTGCCCCCCGTGGCTGCAGAGTCCCAAGGAGGCACTGTACTATGCCAAGGTGTATTATCGCCTGGGCCGACTCACTTTCTACCAACTGAAGGTAAGTGCTAGTCCTCCGTGACGGACTTTTGAGAGCTGCTCTTCAGCCACTCTGTGCTGAGAAAGATAGTGAGGGGACTTTGGAGTGGAGGTGAGAGGATCAGTGGGCCATGATGGTCAGTCTTCATTCATACGGTGTGAATGAAGGCATGGTTTCACTGGGGACATGAGGCCTTTTTCTGTTAAGCCCCTCTGGAGAAGTCTATCAAATGCTCTAAGTGAGTGCATCACATTTTGTAGGAAATTACATTGTATAAAGAAATGCACATGCACACGAGTATGTTTGAGATAATCATGTATGGCACCTTGGATATAAGGATCTCCAAGCCCTAAGGACGTTCTTGTCTTGTTTCTCTTCCTTGCTGGCCTGGAGTTCAAGCTACAGCTCCCGGTTGCTTCTGGAATTGAGGTGGTAGCCTGCAATCCCGCCACAACTCTGACCCCCAAATTGTGTCCTCAAATTTGACTTCCCCTTCCGAAGGTCCTTGTCACTAAGACAGGGACTTTTGAGTCTTGTCTAGCTTTGACCTCAAAGGGAGACTCAGGGCGGCTCTGCTGACCTGCTGGTACTGGTGAAACTCTGTTTCTGGCCTGAGATAAGTATACAGGATAATGAGAACCAGGGGTCTCTTTTTGCATCCTGCCTGAAGACGCATCTGTTTCTCGTCCTACTGTGTAGAGAGGGACAGGCGAGTGAAGGCCCAGTTAGCCGTCACACTGTAGTGCAAGATGCTCAGGGGCAAGAATGTGCAGCCTGGTTGCATCAGCCAAGGACCCCAGGCATCCGCGAGGGGGAGAAACCATGAACTATGACTGTAAACAGTTACAGCTGGGAGCTGAAGGATGGATTCAGTTTTGAGTACTTCTGGATCCTGTTCCTCCATCAGCTTCCCGAACTCCTCCCATCTCCTTCTTGACGCTGTATGTCCCTACTTCTCTGTGTCTCTTGGGTTCATTCCTTGCCCACGCTTGGGGGGGGGGGGCTCATCCCATATCCAAAAAGGACATGGACAGTTTTCCTTGCTGGGTCACACTGCAAAGTTCCAGAGAGGGATGGACAGGTCAGGTTCGGGTCATGTATATATGTCCTTGAAACGCTGTGTCGAGTGCAGTGTTATGTCATGATTGGACGAGATGGGGAAAGATGCCACCTCTGTGCCTGAGGAGGAGGGGTACCATGATTGACAGTGCCGCTGGAAACAGAGTACAGTGGGGGGAGAACTCCTGTGAGGCGCCGGGATGCGGGGGTGGAGGAACTGAAAAGTGTTAATGTTCTCAGCACAGACTTTAAGCCTGTCCTGGAAGTGCTGCTGATGTCTCTTCTTTGCCCTGTGGCGTTAGGATGCCCATGATGCTACTGAATACTTCCTGCTGGCGCTAGCGGCTGCGGTCCTGCTGGGTGACGAGGAGCTGCAGGACACCATTAAGAACAGGCTGGACCACATCTGCCAGAGTCCCTTGTGGCACAGCAATCCCTTGGGGTGCTCCTCAGAGAGGGCACGGTGGCTCAGTGGTGGGAGCCTGGCTCTCTGAAGAGACTAACCCTTCCTGACCACGTTGCTACGGCTAGATGCTGCCCACCTGCCCCATGTTCTTAGATCTGGACTGGGAGAGCTCAAGTTTTCACCTCATTTTATGGAGGAGAGAGGTGCCCAGAAGGAGCAGGGCTCTGTGAGGAGCATCTTGGCTCCATGCTTCGATTCTGGAGCTCTGCCCAGGTCACTGTGACTCCTCTACACAAACAGCTCCGAAAATGCCTTCTCTCAACCCAGCTCTGGAGAAAGTGAGGAAGGCAGGCACTGTGCTGGGAAAGGGCGAGCGGACTGTCCTGGCGCCCCCATCGCTGTTCTCAGGGAAAGACCCTCCAGTTCCAGGGGAGGAACCTATCCTTTCTTGATTGCTTTCTTCAGAACCAAAAAGAGTCAGCACTCCATGCTCATGGGGCCTGCCGGCACAGACATTCAGCATGGCCGTAGCTCGAGAGACACAGCCCCAGAAGGGCCAGGTGGAATGCACAGAGGTCTAACTGGGATCCACATTCTCCATTCTACCTGGAAGCAGGGCTCCTGTACAACCTCCCAGAAACTCTAGTAAAACTTACCAGGGCTAAGGCTTGAGAATTATGCCATACACTACTTGTAAATACTGTATATCATTAAATATTGGCTATTTACATTTATATACACCTTTTGTCTCCTTTATCATGGGGCGGTGGGGAGATGAGTTGAGCTACTTGAAGTATGGATCAAATACCCAGATGCCTTATTCCTTCAGAGTGGCTCCTCCATAAAACACCTCTGTGAGTTATCTGTAACCACATACCACATGGAACGACTTGTAACAACACCGATTATTCATCTGATTGTGTTTGGAGGGCAGAAATCCAAGTGTGACCTCGCTGGGTCTTCTGGCTCAGGGTGGCTTACAAGACCGCAACCAAGGTGTTGTCTCGGGGAGGAGTCACCTCGGGTTCAACTGGAGAAGAAACTGCTTCCAACTGGTTCACATGGTTGTTGGCAGGAGTTGGATTGGTGGTTGCTGGCAGTGGGCTAGAAGCTAGCCACAGTTGGGGCCTGTAGGCCAGGCTACCACTTGCTAGCTTGATGATACTCCCATCATCAGAGTAAGCAAGGCAGAGAGGCAAAAGAGAGATCAAGCAAGAGAGACTATAATCAAATTGAGAAGTGGTACCCATTTGCTTTGTGTACTGTGTCCTTTATAAGACAACCTCTGCCAGAACCCCTTATGGCATAGCAATCACTTGGGATGCTCCTTGGAGAGGATCAGCTTACACAAAAGAGGCGCGGGGGGGGCGGGGGTGGCCAGCAAGGGCGCAGAAGTCAGGAGGGGAGGGATCACAGATTATTTCTGGCATTGCTTACCATCGTAACCGAGCTTTTGGTAATGGAACTAGGCAGTGAGTTCACACCATGTTCCATTGACCACAGTGTCAGCGTCAGCTGATTGACATCTGAAGTGTAAATTCTGGGTCGGTCCCTGAGACATCTGAGTGGAAACTCCTGGAGCTCAGATCTACCTCTCACAAACTCTCCCAGCCATTCAAGTGTGTACTGAAGTGTGCCAAGTGTTCCAGGCAAGTGTGCATACGAATTGCCTGGTGAACAAGCTGACCGTGAACTTTTGGTTCCTGCTTCTCATAACTCTGGTTCAGTGAGTTGCGTGGTCCAGGAGCATGCACTTTGTGAGAGCAACTCCAGGGATCACGAGGCAAGAGGTTCACACCTGCTCTCAGCAGAGTAACGCACGTGAGGTCTGGCCACCACTTTCTCCACCTGCACATAGCAGTCTAGATTTGACTAACTGGACCACACGCTCCTTGTCTCTAAATTTGACTAACTGGACCACAAGCTCCTTGTCTTTAGACTTTGGGGGATGACTAGATGTTGTCTGTGAGAAGAATTTGTACACTGAGTTATCATTACATCTAGTCACCAAGGTGATAGATACATCAACGTGTTTTTTTCCTGAGGGACTCAATCCCAATCAGCTGTTCTCTGCTCTAGAGTGCTCTTCCCCAGAAAGGAAATGGAACAATTCAATCCACTCCTGTGTGAAACAGATGCAGTTTTGCTCCCACTACAAGCTGTAAACTCCCTAGGCCAGGAGGAATGCTGTGGTTGAGGCTAGCTGCTCTAATCTCCCCATGCAGAGTCCTTGCAAAAACATTCCTGAGGGATGGTCTGGGCACATGCGTTCCAGAGCAGTTACACATCTTAGATCTGAAGAAGGCTCTCTTGGCCTGGAAGCCATGCCACAGCCATTCCCCATCTGACTCAAGTTACAATCTCTCTCCTTTCCCACTGACGGGCCAGTAACCTCTGGTCAGAGCTGATGCTGTTTCAGAGCTGCTCAGGTCTTTGATGCTGGCTGAGACACGAAGACTATAAAGGGATGTTGTTGTAATTAATGTGATTTGCTGTTACATTTTAAGCCTTACTAAGATTTGTCTCCTCAGCAGACACATCTTATTCTCCACATGAGACTTTCTGTCCCATCAGATATTTCTCAGTTGATTCAAGTGTGCATGTTCTATGTATGCATACAGGTATGCATTAGTACATGAGCACAGTATAATGTACACGAGCACATTATACTGACTTCTTGATACAGATATCTGTATATGCATAGATGTATATATGTATTATGTTAGGTACTTGTGCTAAGTGAATATAATGCAATTCATTCGTCAGAAGTTTATTTGGGGAGGAAATATGCGAGGGTGAATGGAGAAAAATGGAACAGATCACGGAAGAATGAGATACCTCAACTTGATGTTAATTGCAGGGAGACTCTGTAGCTCTGAGCTCTGACCTCTGAGATCAGGCCCCCTGACAGCTCCTTTCCCACGGGCTGCTGTCATTGTCCTGCATGAGCAGGTTTGGAGATGTCATCTGTGGGAAGAAATCAGATCTTTGTATCCCCTGATTTTATTCTTCTTTCTACGGATGAATAAACTGAGAAGCAGAAAGTAGTACTTCTCTCGGCCACACAGGTAGGGGCACACGTGACAGTGCTCCGAGGTTTCTGATGTAAGGGCTTAGGTGGGGAACGATAGGGATCTCTGCCATTCTGAGCCCCCTTCACAGTGTGTAACTGTGTCTGCACACAGGCTTAAGCCTATGTTTCTCACTCTGCAACATTGGAAGAGCCATTTGTCAAGCTATTTTATACCTACTTAGTTTGGGGGCTTTAGCTGGCTCTTCTTCTTTCCTCCCCTTCATTTCCTTTGCTCACATAAAGGACGAATGTTGTACACACACACACACACACACACACACACACACACACACACACACACACAAACACACCCACACTCACACTCATACACACACATATCCACACATACCCACACCCACACCCACACACCCACCCACACACATAAACAGAGAATTGTATTGCTTTTCAACAGAATTCCATAAATAATAAATAAAATGAGCAAAAAAAAATGCACTGAATTCAAACTCAGTCCAGTTGCTTACCAAAAGTTCCTTGCCTAAGCCCGATCTTTCACTGCTCAAAAGATAGAGAAAATAACAAACGAGAAAGCATAGAAGACAGTCTAGCATCAGCCAGGTTCTTTTTGAACTATCTGAGAATTTAAAAAAGCAGCAAAAAGGACTCCCCTCCTCATGGATAGAGTCAGTGCCATCTAAGCACGTGCTCCTCAGGGCAGGGAAGCAGGGACTAGGCTGGGTGAGAGAGGAAAGGGGCATGTGATGCACTGTGGAAGAGAGTCGGGATCTTCAGCATTGTCAGAGGAGTCGAGTTCCAGGGAACGGTGAGTCCTCAGGACAGGGACTTTATCTGGGACAGGAGCAAGGGACATCAGGGATGGCTTCCTGAAAGGAAGTAATGTCTGTGTTCTTCATGGAGAGAGCTACTGGATTTTGGCTGTGGGCAAGCCTGCAGGTTGGTATTGACAGACAAGATGCATGCCACGAGAAGGCCCCAATTAGGAGAAATCAATTAGGAGGCTGGAGCAAAGTCTGGAAATAGGGAGGAAGGACAAAAGAAGTCCCACAGGGGGTGGAGGGACAGGCTTCACCCTGAGGATAAGAGCAAGCTGTGGAAGGGGTAGAGGTCGTTGAGAGTGACATGGAGGTTCTGTGCTTTGGAAAGCAGATTTGGAAGCAGTGTGAGAATGGTTTACAGGGAAGCAAGGGGTGGAGGAGAGGTAGGGTTTAGAGTGGTATTACTGCCCCTATGCCAATCTGCTTCTTTCAGGCTGTGTGACCTTCAGCAAACAACTTTTCTAAGCCAAGCGCCATCAAACTGTGTTAGACAGCGCATGTGAAAGTACTCAGGACATGTAGTACCTGGCCCAGAGGTAACCTTCAGATGAGCTGATAAAGATTTGTTTGCCTTCTTCATTTCATAGACAAGGAAATGGTTGAAGCAAAACTATCTTTAGGGACAACCCATTACCCAGGGAACAAAGAAACCCCATCTAGAACACAAACAAATGCGACTCTTTTTAAAGGGGATCTATTGACTCCACCCGTCAGTTCATTTATTTTAAAGCTGAGCTTTGAACTCTTTCTCTGTCTGGGCTTTATCAGCTGCTTTGCAGGTGTGCTATGCATCTCTTTATTTCTAGTATAAACTTTGCTGTTAAAAAGTGCAGTGGCCCCCCAGCTGTGGCTGGGGACACTGGTCCTTCATGTGTGGACACTTGAGACTGAAGACAGCTTCACAGAAGGACCAGAGTAAGTTGTGTTATGCCTCCCAACACAGTTCATCCTCTGCTTGGAGTTTGGGGTAAAACACCATGTGTGTGGGACTTACTACGAGCCCTCAATTCCAGGGACGGTCACAGTGAAGCAGAGTTATACAGGTTCCTGGCATATCTGGTTCTTTCCTATCCCCAAAGTACAGGCACATTAGGGGTGGTCCTTGATTCTGGACTTGTACCACGACAGTTTGACTTGTGAGTTATCATCCTTCGCACCCACAGCCCTCATCAATCTTTGGAACTCAGTGGGTGAGCAGAAGGAGGCTGCTGGGCATCCTGGCTCTGAGAACTTGGCATTAGTTCGTGTTCCTCAGAGGCATGTCTTCTCCCCAGAGAGGCAGAGGGTGGTGGGGATTTTGGATGGAGACTCTGTCCAACCGAGATTGCCAGAGATAGGGCCAAGAAGGACACAGGCGGCTGAGACTCCGTAATGCAGCCACTCTGTTTGGTTTCTCAGGCTGACAGAAGGTGCCAGAGGAGGGCACTGTGATTTCAAAGTGGTTTTAAAGGTGGGAACTGCACATCCTGGCCCTAAAGTTACCTCTGACTCAAGGCCAGAGCACCAACTTGGATCCCCTTCCAGCGCGCTTCCACAGACAACAGGTGCTGGCAGTTCTCTGTGGAAATCAAGATGTCCAGGAGGGGGCGGCAGTGTCTTTTCCAACTCTTCATGTACAGCGTCTATATCACGTATTTAGAAGCTCTGAATCAGACTAGAACAGCAGTTTCAAAAATTTACCTATTGATATATTACTATGATTCATATTTTTGGTATTCCAGTACATGTATGCATAACCACACCTATACATATTTGACAAACACCACTTATTTCTTACATTGAATACACTCTGATTTACTCATTTTAAAGAAACATTCTATTCTAGTTAAAAAACATACAGTATGGGTGTAGAGAGAGGGATCCATGGTTAAGGGCTCTTGTTGCTCTTGCAAAGGATCTAAACTCAGTTCCCAGCACACACATTCAACATCTCACAACCACCCATAACTCCAGATCCAGGAAAATGACAACCATAGTCTGATCTCCAAGGGCATCCTAAACCACTTCTCCCCCGTCCCCCGCCCTGTTCCTCTCTCCATGTTTCTCTCTGTCTCTCTGTATGTCTCTGTCTCTGTCTCACTCTCTCACACACACATACACACACACACACACACACACACACACACACACACACACACACACACTACATAGTGTGCTAACTAGATTAACATTTAGCCTGACAGGTATTGACCTGTCATTTGGTCAGTCACAAGGGCTCTTGTTAGGAAGAGCTGGCTTTTGTTCTTATATGTCTTTTGATGGGCAGCATTTTGAGACTAAAATATGTGTACAATGACAGTTGACATTCAGTGGATGATACGTGTCATACAGAACCCTTGTTAGGATTCCCTCCTGGCATCTCACATTTTGATGGAGATACTATTGTTTTTAGTTCCACTGAGGCTTAGAAAATGGAATTGGCTCTTCTAAGTCCATAGTAGTTGAGGTGAGATTTGAACTGATGTCTTTCTGATGCTGGAATCATAGAACTAAGAATCACAGAACTAAGCTGTTTCATGCTTGTATGCTTTGGACAGGGGACACATCTCTGGGAGAGACAGTTTGATGGATATTGCCACAAATAGAAAACAGATCACAACATTTCAGCAGTTTTCACCATTGTGCAGAAAGCAACTTACTGATTCTGGTGGGTCAGAAATTTGATGAGGCAAGAACACAACCAGGGGGAACAAATTTTTTAGGAGGTCCTAGAATAAAACATGATTCAGGCTGTTTAGCAAGTCAGCCGGCCAGCCAGCCAGCCGGCCAGCCAGCCAGCTAACTAACCAACTAATCAATCAGCCAGGCAACAAGCCAGCCAGTCAGCCAGCCCAACTAATCAATCAGCCAGGCAACAAGCCAGCCAGTCAGCCAGCCCACAAACCAACCAGCTAGTCAGTGAGTCAACCAATTAACCAGCCAGCCAACCAACCAACCAACCAGCCAGCCAGCCAGCCAGCCAACCAACCAACCAACTAACCAGCTAGTCAACCAGCCAACTATCCAGCCAGCCAGCCAACCAAACAACCAGTAACTAACAAACAAATATTCAACATATCCTGTATGTTAGGCTCATACTCGAGTGAGCAAGATAATGATAGATGCTGACCTCCTGTGGTCTCCTGGGCAGGCCAAGACCCTCTGATGAACTTCTCCCTTGTTATCACCAGGATAACTTAGGTTTGAACCTGTATGTCCTGGACACTGTACTAACTGTTGCACTTACTGTAACACAGACTCTTTTAAACATCTTCCCAGGAATTAATTACATAGCATAGTTGGTTGGCCATCTGGTACATATAAAGAAACAAGTTCAGAGATGTGAAACAAGAGACAAGCTCTTGTCCGAAGTCCCATAGGTAGAAAAATGATAGAGGGAGAACACTAACTAAAGCCTGGCCCATGTTGTAGGTATTACCCAACGTGCAGGCTAGACTTTCATTTAATTTCATGGAACGCAAGCTTAGAAGATCTTATTCATCCGAACACCCTGTCTAGTGAATGGTGGTGTCACTGAGCAACTCCATTGCTTATCAGCTATGAAGGTTATCATTGGTAAGTAGGAGTGTTAACAGAATTGATAAGACTGTTGTGAAAACCAAATGTGTTAATATATTTTTAAAGTGTGTTGTGCATTACCGTTGCATTAACAATCATTTCATAATAGCATTTCTTTGAGTCAAGAAGGCAATGGATTCAGCTTATAGTGTGCAGAGAAGATATTGATAGAGTTTTTATCTAACTGCATGTGAAAATATTCGTTCATATTTTCTGTTTGGTTGTGTCCCATGATGTCAGACAGAGATTGTCAGTCCATGTCACCACTATACCCATAGTGCTAGGACACGGGCTGACCCTTGGGAGGTGAGGCTCAGTGTTTACTTATTGCATAAAACAATGAATGACTGAACTATATACCACATGTTTTATTTACATGTGGTTAAAATAATGAAGTAAATAAATATGTCCCTTATAGGATGGCAGCATGACCTTAAACCGAGAGGCACGTGTGTGACTGCAGGTATCCTGTAGACTGGAAGGATGTACAACTTCCAGGAGAAAAAAGCGTGTGTGTGAATCATTTTCTTTCCAGTTTCAATAGAACCATCCAGGGTTCTGGGATGTCCTGGGCTAGGTCTCCACAGCATCCTGAATTCTCCAGCAATGATGTGGCCAATTCCCATGAAAGAAAAGGACCTTTCATTAAAAAAAAAAAAAGAAAGAAACGAAGTTGGGTGGGTAGGGAGGTGAGGGTATCTTGGAGGAGTTGGGGGAGGGGCAAGAACATGATCAAAATATAGCATCTGAAAAAAATTTTAATACAAATTTAAAAAAAGAAAAAGACCTCTCTTCCTGTCCTTTAACTTCAAACTGGGGTCAAAGGCTTTAGGCTGATCTGAAAATAAATAAAGGCCCGAAGAGACAAAAGCTGTTCTGGAGCCAGCCCTCATTGTAAACACCAGCCTTCCTTTCCTCTGGCCCGAAGCTTCCAGGCACCTCCCCAGCCCACTGTGACCTCACTTAGCCCAAAAGCCTGGTAACTGTGGCAGGTCCTGGCAATCTTCTTGAAACAGATGGAGAGACTTCTGAAGGATGTCTGGGGATGTGTGCCATCTTAGTTTCATTGCCACATAATTTTTTTTATAAAGAATATGTAGCATGCAATTCACAATATAACAAAATGATAGGCAATTTATTTGTGCCTCTCTCTGCTGTGGGGAGCTGTTGCATTATTTTTTTTCCATAAAACCTTATTTGTCCTTCAAAAAGAATGATGAAACTTTCAATCATAATTTTCAAATTGGCAATTAGTTCTAAAACAATGCACTTCCTGATTTGTGTGTTTCTTGCTCACGAGAGTTGCTGTGGGATTACAAATATAGTTTTGACATGAATGTTGGTTGATACCTTTGTGAACAATTAAGATGGAAGTCGAGCAATAGTTGGGAAAAAAAATCAATCGTCAATGAGATGAGTGACTTTCTGTTGAATGAGAAGAAAACTGTTGTTTCTATATGTTGGTCCCAGAGAGCAGGTTTGGAGGTGCCACAGTCTTATTCTTTTTTTTTTTTTTTTTTTTTTTTGGTTTTTCGAGACAGGGTTTCTCTGTGTAGCTTTGCGCCTTTCCTGGAACTCACTTGGTAGTCCAGGCTGGCCTCGAACTCACAGAGATCCGCCTGGCTCTGCCTCCCGAGTGCTGGGATTAAAGGCGTGCGCCACCACCGCCCGGCGCCATCATGTTCTTTTTCTTTAAAAAGGCTTTATTGTGTGTGTGTGTGTGTGTGTGTGTGTGTGTGTGTGTGTGTGTGTGTGTCTCACAGGCACCATCATGTCAGAGGCAACTTGTAGGAGTTGGTTCTCTTTTTCTACCATGTGGGTTCCTGGGATCAAACTGAAGTTGTTAGGTTTGGTGGCATGTGCCTTTCCCTACTGGGTCCTGCTGCCTGCCCTACAATATAATGAGCTGAGCTGGATTTTTGGCACTTACCAACTTTTGTGGTATAAATGCACCCACTGTGGTCAATATCAAGCATGATGAAATAGGACATTTGGAAAGATTCAATGGTGCTCAGACCTAGGTGGTATCCTACCACACAGATGCCAGGGCATAAACACCCCAAGAACATAGATGTACCCTCACATTAATGTGATCCTGTGGGTGAAAGCTTATGCAGGAGACAACATCCTTTCCATGTGTTGAGTCATATGCCATATCCTGTCACATTGGGTCCTTTGGTGTTCTGATGGGGCATTCTAAAGGTTTTGGGATCAAGAAGGATTGGGGTCCCAAAAGACCTGTGGAAAGGGTCAGCAGATATTTAATACATAGGTCTAATTCTGGGTTTGGGATGAAAACTTTTTGAGAACGTGGCTGGGAGCTCAAGGTTTGTATCACATTGTGTCAAGACAGTAACAAATACCAAGGCTTATTAGCTTGGGGACCTTAGGGACCCAATCTAACTCCTATGTGCCTCAGATTTCCCACCTGTTAAATGGGACTTTCAGGAATATTTTTTATGTTTTTAAAGTGCTTAGTCTCAAACTGTGTTTGGAATTTATATTCAATAAATAAAGGATATTTTAAACCATGTGAACTCCAGAATAAATAAAACCAGCTAATGTTTACCAAGGTCTTACTGCACACCAGGCATTGGATACATACTTTGAACCCATGATCTCATTTTGTGTTCACAAAACCTCGGGGAAGAACTATTAGCAATCTCAGTTTGAGCTGAGGACACCAGGGCTGGAAGAAGTTGTGATTTGCTCAAGATCTAGCAGCTTGCAGCAGTGGAGGGAGGAGATAGACACACTTGGTCTGGCTCCAGAGGCAATACTCTTCACTGCCAAGTGGTTCTGAGTACCTTCTCTCTGTGAGTTCATCAGCAGGGCTGTCTCCAGGGTAACCTGATGTCTTAGTTAGCATTTCTACTGCTGTGAAGAGACACCATGTCCATGCAACTCTTATAAAGGAAAACGTTTAATTGGAGTGGCTCACTTACAGTTCAGACGTTTAGTCCATTATTGTCATGGTGGGAAGCATGGTGGCGTGAGGCAGACATGGTGCTGGAGAAGGAGCTGAGAGTTCTTACATCTTGACCAGCAGGAAACAGGAAGTGGTCTGAGTTACTAGGTGTGGCTTGAGCATATATGAGACCTCAAAGTCCTCCTCCACAGTGACACACTTCCTCCAACAAAGCCACACCTCCTAATAGTGCCACTTTCTATAAGCTTATGGGGCAATTACATTCCAACTACCATGACTGATTATCTGTTAACTTCCCTCATTTCAACTAATCAGCAGAGTATGTGTGTGTGTGTGTGTGTGTGTGTGTGTGTGTGTGTGTGTGTGTGCCTGTCTGTCTGTCTGTCTGTGCATGTGTACTGACAAGGCCATGTTACTTGTGAGGGGAAGAAACCAAGATGTGGACAGCCACATATTTGCATTTCCAAAGAAGAACCCTTAATCACATATGGACATATTTCATATGGACACTAGATGTAGAAAGTATGCAGAGACAAGAATAAGAGAAAGAACAAGGCTCTACTGCACCCCAGAACATATCACCATGAAATCTCCTCTACACTTGAATTTTCCCAGAATACCAAACCCACAAGAGAAGGCAGAGAAGAGTAATTATGGGGAAAACATTTTGCAGAAGAATTAAGGCTGCTTAGGCATAGTTCCTAGAGGAGAAGTAGTCTTCACCCCACCCAACATCCTCACCAACACATACAGAAAGGTCTGTACATATGTGTACCTCTATACTCACTCTGGGAACCCATTGCTTTTTATGTGTATCTCCTCAGTCTTTATCACTCCATCTAGACCTTTGCACACATTTCTTTGAATGGCTAGTTCCAGCATTCACATGAATAACAGAAGAGAATGTCATCATACACAGAAGCCATTAGGACCAGTCAGATAACAGAGTTAAGCGAATGACTACCATTTGAAAAAGCAGTTGGAAGACATTAGTATTGTGCAATCCCCAAACCTCAGATGTATGTATATCCTTCCTTTAGCAGGACTTCCTAGGGCATATTATACTATTGGCTCATCTATGGCTTTCCCCCACTGTTTCAGCAGCTGTGACATCATTTCTCTGTGTGTGTAAACTCAGAGATACTCAATTGCTCCGTGTATGCTGCCTGAGAGGTGTACATAGGTTCTAATATGGTCTTAACATCTGTGGGTCCTTAAGAGACCTACATTTGGATGTCAGCACTTGGAGCTATGGCTATTTCCACTGTAAAAGAGGGATAATGAACACCTGCATCACGAAGTTGCCACAAATGTAATGTGATAATGTGTGTAATGCCCTCAGAATGGTGGCTGTAATATAATATGCACTTAATATTCTAGACTTTTCTCCAAGATTGTGACTTAAGCCTATGATATGGGGGGAAAAGACAAGAAAGGACGTCAATGACTCCTGAAGGAGCCAAGATGTGCAAAGAAAATAAACTGCAGAACAATGAGGTCAACAAATTTTTCTGCAACCCAAGACTTGTTATGTACGTATTCTGTGGATTTCCACGAATGTATGGTTGGGTCTTTTCTTTTTGGCCTCAGTAGAGGCACCACTAGACTGGATAACCAGCATCTGACATCCAAAGAGGAAGCAAAAAGGCATCCATTGATGATTAGAGCTGTAGGTGGGAGAGAATGTCTTTTGCTTGCTGTAGTTACCAATCATAAATAAATGACCTGACCTAGGATGTCTGTGATTTTCTTTGACTGAGAGGCAACTTGAGAGGCATAGTTTTGATTCAGAATTATAACTGTCAAAATGTTTCTGTGAGCCGGGCGGTGGTGGCGCACGCCTTTAATCCCAGCACTCGGGAGGCAGAGCCAGGCGGATCTCTGTGAGTTCGAGGCCAGCCTGGACTACCAAGTGAGTTCCAGGAAAGGCGCAAAGCTACACAGAGAAACCCTGTCTCGAAAAACCAAAAAAAAAAAAAAAAAAAAAAAAAAAAAAAAAATATGTTTCTGTGGTTGACTCAGTAAAGTGTTTACCATAGAAGCAGGAGAATCTTCATAAAAAGCCAAGTGTGGAGGTACATGCCAGTAACCCCAGCACTGAGGAGGATCCCTGGGGCTTGCTGGCCAGCTGGTCCAGTGGAACTGATGAACTCCAGGTTCAGTGAGAGATTGTCTCAAAAAATAAAATGGAGGCTACAAAGATGTCAGAGGGTAAGAGTGTTTGCTATATGAGCATGGGACCTGAGTTCAAATCCTTAACATCTGTGTGAAAGGCTGGGTATGGCTGCATGTATGTAGAGCATGTATCCCAGAGCAGTGGAGGTTAGAGACACAATGGTTTTTCTGGCTGCCAGCCTCACTCCAGGTCCAGTGAGAGCCTGTCTCAGGAGAACAAGGCATAGAGTGATTGAGTGGGATACCCTGCTGACCTCTGATTTCTGTACATACATGTGCACATGTGTGAACACACATGCATGCATACATTACACGGGCTACATACATACACCCCTATTCCCAAATAATATGGAAAGCAATCGAGGAAGATACTCGACATCAACACACATGTATATCCACATGTGCTTGTATATGCACACACTTATACCCACACATTAAACATGTACACACAAAAATTTGCTGTGATTTATAAGAAAGTTTATTTTAAAACAATATGGGAAAATATTTCTAAACATGATCACAAGAGCCATAGACACATTGTCATGGGTATTTCAACTAACCTTACAATATAAAACCCCAATTTTATTACTTCACACACGGTTGAAACCTTTCATTGGATTTGAGGCTTCCTAGGTGGGAACTCACATTGGGTCCCGTAAATCTGGTCAGATTGTTAGGCTAGATGGACATGCTGCCAAGTTGCCTTCTAAATACTCATGTCTATACCCACCTTGCATGATGGAGCATTAGTGGGTCTAATCTTGTGTAGGTCTAGTGCATATTATCGAAGTGTCTGAGAGGTCAAGAGGGCAACAGTCACGTCATCCCTGGAGGACAATGCTCTGCAACAGGGTCTCCCATGTGTTTTCAGTCCGATGATGGCTGGGGCTGTTATCATTTGATCATGCTTCTGGGTTGGATATTCATGCTGGCTCCTTTACGGAGCTCGGGGGTTCTCGATTGTTGGCTGAGAGGTGAGCTGGGTCTGTGATCAATTGGAGAGCCTGAATACCTAGACACAGCCTCTGATGTGGCTTGGGATTCTTGTAGTGTAGTGTGTGTGTGTGTGGGGGGGGAGGGCGGGGTGGTGGTGGTGAGAATATAAAAGAATAGGAATGAATGAGAATTCACAAGCTTGTGTTTTCAGAGACTAAGGAGTGGGGCTGCAAAGCCTCCTGTCATCCAGCCTCGGAAGGCACAATGCCTCCTGCAGTAACACTGTTTGTTACACAGGTCTGGTCAGGACTGCTGCTGTGGGAGAGGGCTCGGTGACACTAACACTGGGTGTGGTTCGCTAGGCTCCATCTTGCATTTAGATGCCAAAGTGAGGTTTTGGGGAATAATTTCAAAAAATAATGTCATTCCCATGGAAAAGGAATAAAAGTGCTTTGTTACCCGCTTTTTATAAAAGCTAGCTTGTTTCCTTGGTGTTCCAGAAACTCCTTGCATGTGTATTTAGGTTTTTGTGAAGTCAAAGGAACTCAGCTTGTATCTAGGAAATTCTGGAGCGATAACCCAGCAAGTAAGTTGTGCCTCCAGTGGTAGGCATAACATTACCTTGGCTAGAAGGGGATGCTGTGGCAATCTCAGCACTGCCCTGGAGGCATCTGTAAGAGATAAGCTCAACCTGCCAGCTCACTGTTGAGGAAACTCATGATATGAGTTTAGTCTGGGTTCACTGAGCAGAGATTCTTAGAAGAGAGAGCTCATGTTCTGAAGAACCACAGGTTGCGATAGGGAACATGACTGAGCGAGCTGGGTGTGGGAGTGACCTTAACTTTGTTCTAAGTCTTAACTGAGTGCTCCTCTTAGAACAGCGCTAATTCTCCTAAGGCTTCCCCTTATTTCTGTAGTGATCACTGGCGCTTATTTCAGTATCTGTGCATAGTGATGCTCTAGAAAAAAGTTTTACTATGTTGTTAACTTGACTGGGAAACCCAGAGGTCCTGTGTACAGTGCCAGAGACCATAGATATAAGAGTACATTTTTCTGCTCAGCAAAAACAGCGCTGTTCGCTGGATGCTCAGCCTTATTTCTCTTTGGCTAAGTCATGGGAGGTTTTGAGGCTGTATTTCTCTAGGTCTATTCACTCAGAAAATACTGGATGCCTTCTAAGTGCCTGGCGTTGCTTCAGTCTCTAGAAATAGAGCAGTGAGCAGAAGCCTAAAGTTGCTGCCATGAAGTGAGACCCCCTTGAGGACAACCCTGAACATCAGCAAGTGCAGAATGACCTTGATGTGGAACACAGATGGCAGACAATCATGACTGTCCTTCTCCCACACGGGTGGGTTATTATAGTGGTTGAGAGTCAACTAAATTTATGGGCTGGAGAGATGGCTCAGTGGTAAGAGCCCTTGCTACTCCTGCAGAGGACCTAGGTTTGGTTTCCAGCACTCACAAGGCAACTTACAATTGTCTGTAACTCCAATTCCAGAGGACCCAACACCCTTTTCTGGCCTCCACATGCATTGGGTCACAGTGCAATGCTCTTACAAATATATGTAGGCAAAACATTTGCACACATAAAATAAAAATAATAAGCCTTTAAAAAATAATTCAATTTAGCCAGATGGTGGTGGCACATGCCTTGAATCCTAGCACTCGGGAGGCAGAGGCAGGTCAATCTCTGAGTTTGAGGCCAGCCTGGTCTACAGAGGAAGTTCCAGGACAGCTGGGGCTATACAGAAAAACCCTGTCTCCAAAAAAAAAAAAAAAAATTATTTCATATATTTCTTCTAAAAAGCAAGACTAATAAGATGACATTGGAATGGATCTAAAATACAGAATTTCAAATTAGAGAACTAGGCATCGCCAGTTATCCTGAAGGAGATTAGTTATTGAGTTAATTTTTAATTTTCCAAAATTATTTCTTAAACAATAGCTCCCAGGCATTGAACTGGAGTCTTTGAAAGCCTGCCTCTCCTTAGAACTCTGATATGACCTCATATTACGGCATTGTTGAATAATCTCAGCATTTCGGGTGTAACCGATTCAGCAAGTTAGGACTTGATACCATTTGTACATGTTTCTCAGAGAAGCGAGACAGAACAGGACTGGGAGCCCGCGGCACGGCAATGGGATTTAGGCGTCCTGCATGTAGTCGCCTGAACAATTCTCACGCTCCGATTTGGCTGCAAGATCTGCACATTCCAAAACAAGGGGCTTAAAAAATCTTATCATTTAGTCCAACCCGCTGAGTGTGAATAATCCAATGAAACTCCATTTTTCTAACCATCGGTCAACCTGCCTTATTAAGGACCTGTTGTGTGCCAAGGCAACAGAGATAACACAGAGTGAATTCACTGCCTGGAGGGGATTAACGCCGCCACTGGGGCAAGGATGCAGATGAGAACCCGTGCTAGAAAGGAAGTGAGACTTGGGGATGCCATGGGGGTGACTGAGGTTAAGTGAGTGGTGTGATTGCTCCATTGTGGGAGGACTGGCATGCTATATTGATTTAAAGTGGGTTGCATTGGAGCGAAGTGCAAAAGAGCCTGCAGAAGACAGCTGTGTAGGACAGCTGGGCAGAAGTTCTGAGTCCTGAGCTCTCCAGCTAGCTTAATCACTAGTAGGTTTGTGCGATCTTGGCCTTTCAGGGCCCACATTTCTTTACTAATGCTAACACAGGCAGGGCTTGGTGGAAAAGCTCCAAATTTCTTTGGATTTTAACAGTTAGTAATGGGATTTATGCTTCAGGCTTTAAGAACATCCAGGCATCCTGAGGTAAAAAGCTGAAATCACCGGCAATGTTTTTCTCAGTAACACTTCATGTTCGGTTGCTTTCTAATTCTAAAGTCCTTTTCCATGCACGCTTCTCTTGATCCTCAAAGAACAAAACAAAACAGGACAAAGCCAAACCCAAACCTGTAGAGATGGAAAACTACCCTGGAGTTGAAAGTAGTTAAGTAGTATACTCAGTTTCACCGGGGCAGTAAGGGTAGGGTCTGTTTGCAGAGCTGGGGTGTGACAGTTGCTTATAATTGGATTAAAACAGCTCTCTTCAATGACATTGAGAAAGCGACCTCCAATTTCCCTTTGAATACCAGCGTTTCTAGACTGGATCTAAAGAGCAAACAAAGGACACCCTGGAGTCTCATGTCAGGGTCATGACAGATAGGAAGTTTTTTTGAGTCCCAATGAAGACAACGTAGCTGAATCTATATAAAATGATGTTTTGCCCATCTGAACTTGAAGATGGTGACATTGCTTTTGAGAATGTAAAATGAAATAGCCACATTGGGAAATGTTTTGATGGTTCCTTATAAACACAGTCTTAGTAAGTATTCTAAATATACTCCTTTACATAAAAGACATGAAAACTTGTACACAAAAAACCTGTACAAATATGTTTATAGTGGCTTTGTTCATGGCTGCCCCTCACTGCCTTCAGTGTGAACTGATAAACTGACATTGCTTGTGTAATGGAATACTACTCGGTAACAAAAAGGAATGGCCGCCAGTGCAGGCCACAGTTTAGATGATGCTCCCAAGCGTCATGCTAACTGGGGGAAGTCTGACTTGGAAGGCTACACACACATCTGATTTCACTCACATGATATTCTGGAAAACCATAGATTCATAAAATAGAGCTATGGTCACCCCGGTTGCTGGGAGTCATGGAGGGTCACAAAGGAGCTGTGTGAAGTGATAGGAATGTTCTGTGTCCTGATTGTGGAGTGATTTGCAAGACTGAATGGTTTGTCAGAACTCAGAGAACCATGAGACCTAAACAGTATAAATTTTGCTGTATGAAAATTATAACTTCATAAACAGACACACTAAAAATGATGATGATATATTTGCTTGTTTGAGTTTTAAAATATTTTAAGTGAATGGCTTTTATTTTCTTCAGAAAAAAATACTTATTTTCGTATTTATTTATTTATATTATTCTTATTTATTTTCTAAGGGTGTCCTGTAGGCTGAGAATCAACAAAGCTTTGTTTGAGAACACTCTGTCAGCCAGATCAGCTTGCCCAAGTTTGGGGAACCATGAAAACCAGGTTAGAAACCGGCAAGGTGACCCCCACTGTTTTAGTCTTTAGGGACTGCTCCCTATAACCTGTGTGGTAAACTTTAACGGCGCCTCTGTAATTCACATGCTTTGAACATTCAAGTTCTTTTTTTTTTTTTTTTTTTTTTATTTACAGGTTACAAAGTTTTCAGGTCAGAGGAGCACACAGAACACAGAGCGCTCAAGGCCACTCTGGTCCTCCCTTCAGACTGTGAGCTCAGTGAACTCAGGCATGAGACAAATTGAATACAGTCTCTACGAGGGCTGATGTGTCCGTGAATCCTTTAAGCAGACATGGGAATTTGCTCCTCTGCCATACACATCGTTGAATCACTTCCTAGATCCCAAACTGAAAGACTAAGGTTTGGAAAATACAAAACCCCACCCGACGCTGAGGGAGGCAGAGCCTGAGTCAAGAGTCATTCAAGGTCTATACCATTTTCACATCCCCTGTCTTCTCAGGAACTTTCCTAACCAGTCATGGGTCCAGATCAGGCCCGGAGGTTCCTTTCAAGATAGCTCATCGGGCTGGGGCTGTGGAGCATGCCTGTAATTCCAGAACTGGGTAGACAGAGGCAAGAATGTCACGAGTTCAAGGCTAGCCTTGGCTACAAATGGAATTTGAGGCCAGACTGAGCCATATGAGACCCTGTCTCAAAATAAAAGCAAACAAATAGATATTTTATCAGTCAGTCTTCTGGAGTTGGCATTTGTACATAGATTATTATTTTTTCTTTTTTTGATACCTTTTGTTCCTTGTTCAACCTCTGACATAATTTATTTAAATTTTTACATAATTTCTTAATGTATTTATTTTCATTCAACAAATCTCACATATTTACGGGGGTCTAATAAACAAAGTGAGTAAAATCAACAGAACACTCCCATAGCGTATTTGACGGGGCAGAAGAAAGAACTGGGGAGCTCCAAGGGAGCATTTGAAATGATGCAGATATTTTTTGCAGCGAGAAGAAAAGAATGAAGGCAGCTTACGGGATCTATGGGGTGTCTAGAGAGCTAACAAATTATATTGCAAAGCACACAGTTTAGAAGCAAGTCTGAAGGAGACAGGAAGCCCGCTTAAAGCAACAGTGACTTAAAAGTTTTCACAGCTTCTTAAAGATGTGATTCTCCTAGTCCCTAGTACTAGAAACTGTATACAGGTCCTTTTCACTTGGGGGAGGAAAGGAGGGAGGAGGAAGGAAGGAAGGAAGAGAGGAAAGAAGGAAGGAAGGAAGGAAGTTTCCAGAACTTAAAACCAAGCTGGTTCTGAGAACCAAGTTTTCAGCTCTGCTTTTATTCATTTCTCAGCCCCTTGAATTCAAAGGGAGCTCCGGCATCTCCACATCTCCCATGCCATCCCCGGGCCAGCAGCCTCTTCTCCAGCAGCTTGAGCAAAGCTGGGACCAGCAAGGAAATGGACTTGGATTCTTTGGCCTTGGGCGCAGGGATGGAATGCTAATGGGAGCCTGTGATGAGGAGCAGGTAACTTCCCCTCTAGGAAACTGGAATGACCTTACGGGAATGGGAATGCTCACCTCTGCCAGACGAAACCAATCTATGCCTTATGTCATCAAAACCCAGACTACTCAGCGTTAATGTATGTGCTAGTGAGAAGCAAGCCTCACTTGGCTACTTGGGACACCATCCACTAGGGAAGCTGAGTGTAAAGGCTCCACATGTATCTACTCTCGGGGAGTTTGTTTTGTTGTGCCTCTTATTGTCTCCTTTTGGGTCCCATGTGTCCCTTCAGAAAGCCTACCATACCCCCAGAAGGTTCTTCTCTACTGCAGAGGCAAGGAGAGAATTCTCAGTAGAAAAGCAAGTGGAGAGAATGGGAGGGGAAGAGGGAGGGGGAGGACGAACACGTAAAGTTGGTTCTGTATATAGAACATATGATGTAATTCAAATTGAGTACAGCCTAGTCCAAGCAGACAACAGAAGGCCAGAGCAGCAGGGTGCCTTTAGAAAATCCCTTCTTATTTACATCTGTACTGTTAGAACACTGGGAAAGTAGATCATGGGTTGTTTCAAATAAGAAGTACTCACTTAGAAGTTCCTTCTTATTATCCTATAGATAGGAACACAGAAGCCCAAGGGAAGGAAGAGCTGAACTGAAAGTTCATTGTCATTGTCAATGCAGATTTGGGTTCAGGACCAGCATCTTCTGCTTTAAAGGGTGCATGTCCTACGTTTTGGAGGTGATAGAAACTTTTAAAAGGTCAGGTCTATTTGGAGAACTAGGTCAGCAAGGGCGTGGTATCAAAGGGGATTGTTGCACAATGGTTTCTTCTTTTCTCTTTTGTTTCCCCGCTACTGTGAGATCAACAACCCTGCTCCACCACGCATGCCCATCATGACGTGGTGCTTTACCTCAGGCCCTAAAGCAACAGGGCCGTCCAACAAGGACTGGGGCCGCCAAAACATCACTTAATCTTCTTTCTTTTAAGTTGATTATCTCGAGTATCATGTCAGAGCAACAGAAAGCTACTTAAAACAACCTTTCACATGGTCCCAACAGAGCAACTCATTTTTATTGAAAAACTATCCTAAGTGACTTCCCTGAACATGCAATGTAGCTTCACAATTCCTGAATCAAAATGAAACAAGACTGACACAAAAATCCTTCAGCCGCTTCTTGTCTCTATTTTCTGTATTCGTGGGTCGCATTTTTTTTTTGTTTGTTTTTTGTGCGTTCTTCCAGGGACATTCCTACATAGACACACAACCTATGACATACTTTCCCACTGTTTTAAAAGTATAGGATTCTGTATGTTCTGTTTTGATCTTGTTTTAAAATGTTTATATACGTGTGTGTGTGTGTGTGTGTGTGTGTGTGTGTGTGTGTGTGTGTGTGAATGCACATGTCACTGGGGCTTGGGTGGAGGTCAGAGGACAACTTGCAGGAGTCGGTTCTCTCTTCCCATGCTGTGGCTTCCTGGGCTGGCACTCAGTTCGGCGGCATGGGTGTGGACACCAGAGAACAACTTGTACGAGTTGGATTTTTACCTCCACCACGTGGGTCCTGAGGCTCGAACCCTGGTTGTCAGGCTTTGCGGCAAGCACCTTTACTCACCGAGCCACGTTGCCAGCCCACTAATTAGTCTTTATAACCGCAAAGTTTTCTGAGGTGATGTAGCAGAGGAGTATGAGGGGGATGAAGAAGGGCCTGCTCCCCCCCCCCCCCCCCCTACTTCCCCCTGGCTGGGATCCTAAGGAGCCAACAGGACCATGAATAAAATGAGCGGCGTGTTTTCTCAAACGGACAATTAATGGCTGCATATTACACAGTTAATAAGCATTCTTAGTTATTATTACTGATATATTCATTCATTGTTAGACCTTTGGCCTGAGTTGACCTGCAGCTTGGCTTATGTGGATAGAACTTTAAAATCACCATGAATATGGTTCCAGAGAGACCTAGAGGCACACAAAGCCGTCCAGTTCCCTAATGCACACATGTCAGTCTGATGCTTAGGGATGGGAGCCAGGAGTGGGGTAAGAGTAAATGACCTCCGCTGAGCACGTGATAAACAACTCACTGTCTACTTCGGTGCTTCTCAGTCTAGAACATCTTTTTCATTTGGACTCTAGCCGGCTTTTTATCAACGGCCTGGGGTTAGGCAGTGGAAATAAGCCACGCAGAGGATCTGGGGGACTGCGTTTGGGAGTTTTCCCTCTTGCTACCTATATGGCTTGGGAGAAACATTGGTGGAAGATTCCAGACCTGCATGTCTCCTCCTGGTGTCTTGTCTGACCTCCTCAGAAGACTGGTTGCCTCCAGGCTGAGAGTGTGCGACAAGAACCTGCCTGAGAGAGACAGTGACCTCATCTTCCTGAGCTGCAGAAGTCTTCCTGCCAGGCCTGTTACACCTAAATGGGCTGTCCTGCCCAGAGGCATGGGCGAGGCAGGAACAGGCCAGACAGACTCCACCGGGTAACTGTGTGCACTGTTCCACAAGCCTCCGGGCCTGCCCATACTGCCTTTTCTGCTCTGGGCAGTCATCTCTACCTACCATTGCTAGAAAATTCCTTCCACTCTTTAGAGTGAAGTAAACAGCATCTCCTCTGCAGCTATGGCTTTCTTTGCTTCCTTACCATGGTACTCAGTCTCCCCTTTCCCTGGCTTCTGCACCAGAAGCAAATATGTTAGATCATTCATGTATTTATAACTATTCACTGAGCACCTACTATGTACCAGGGCTAGTAGATGAGGCCAATGCTTTCATAAAGAATTAGAGAGTGAATAGGAGAAATGGCATGTAACTAAATATATATATGTGTGTGTGTGTGTGTGTGTGTGTGTGTGTGTGTGTGTGTGATGATTATTATTATTATTAATGGCTATGTCTAAGAAAGAAAAAGCCACATGCTAGTTTTGGGATGGGGTATGGATGCACCAGGTTAGACAGGTCAGTCACGGGCAGCCTGCTGAGGAAGTGAAATTTGAGCTGCGCTGTGAAGGGCAAGGTGAACACGGATGTGTAAAAGCAGGAGAAAGGGCATCCCAAGCTGAGAGCAGAGTAGGTACCGAGACTCTAGGCAGGCTCAGTGTTTGAGAAACAGGAGAAAGTCAGGTGCTAGGATGGGGTGGAGAGGATGGGTAGGGAAGAGGCAGGCCAGTAAGACTCTGAGGGTCTTGGGTGCCGTATAGAGGTTTTTGAGTCTTAAAGCCACTGTTAGGCAAGGGAAAGGTGAGGGCTGACTGGAATCAACTCATTCAAGGAGTGCGGACACTCACTTCCTTTGTGACGGACAGGGAGCAAGGTGCTGAGAACAAGAGGCCAGAGATGCCTCTGCCCCAGGTGAGGCCTACTAGAGGTGCTGGTCCCCTGGGGCGGCCGTCCAAGAACAAGGTCTCTTTTCCACTTTGCAGATTAAAGCATTCAGTTTCCTCCTTCACTGAGAACAGAATCCAGGGCCTCTGTAGCTGTTTCCTTCCTTCCTTCCTTCCTTCCTTTCTTCCTTCCTTCCTTCCTTCCTTCCTTCCTTCCTTCCTTCCTTCCTTCCTTTCTTTCTTTCTTTCTTCCTTTCTTTCTTTCTTTCACTCTTTGGGGGGGGCCCACCACTCAGTTTCCAAATGAATACACAGAGACTTATTCTTACTTATGAATGCCCGGCCTTAGCTTGGCTTGTTTCTAGCCAGCTTTTCTAACTTAAATTAATCCATTTCTCTTCTATGTTTTGCCCCTGGGCTTTTTATCTTTCTTTATTCTATACATCTTTCTTTCCTTCTTACTCCATGGCTGGTTGTGTGGCTGGGTGGCTGAGTGGCTGGCCCCTGGTGTCCTCCTCTCCTCCCTTTCTCACTCCTCCTCTTTTCTCTCTTCTCTTGGGCCTAGATTTTTCCTCCTATTTATTCTCTCTGTCTGGCAGACCTGCCTATTTCTCTCTCCTGCCTAGCTATTGGCCGGCCATTCAGTTCTTTATTAGACCAACTAGGTGTTTTGGGCAGGCACAGTAACACAGCTTCACAGAGGTAAACAAATGCAACATAAAAGAATGCAACACATCGCTGGGTGGCCGTGGTGCACACGCCTTTAATCCCAGCACTCAGGAGGCAGAGCCAGGCGGATCTCTGTGAGTTCAAGGCCACCCTGGTCTACAGAGTGAGATCCAGGACAGGCACCAAAACTACACAGAGAAACCCTGTCTCAAAAAAAAAAAAAAAGAATGCAACACATCTTTGCATCAGTAAACAAATATCCCACAGCATAAATGAATGTATTGTATTAGTTGTAACTAATATTCCACAACAGGCCCCCTTCGCCATCTGAGAATATATCAAGAGTACAGATTCTGGAGGCCACTCGGGACCTGCTGTTAAGAGTCTGCACTCTCTTAAAACCCTCGGTTGATTCTCACATTAAGTGTTGAGAAGGACTGGCCTAGTAGAAGTGATGAGCGTGATGGACTCCACTAACTGGATAAGAAGACAGTAACGAGGCAAATGCTCATGACTGTAACTTATACCCTCCCACTAGTAACATCGGAGGATCTCTCCAGTTCAATGTGCACGCACATCACCTGGGGGTAAACACAGATTCTGATTCCATTGTTTGGAATGGGACTCTGCATTCTGGGTGACTAACAAGCTTTAAGGTGATAAGAGCACCGCTTGTCTGAGGAGCTGAACCCTGATTTAATGTCAATCAGTGAAACATGACATTGATTCAAGTGCATATTTGATCGCTATGACTGCCCTGTTGTTAGGTGTTTATTCACATTCTACCTAGATGTGGACAAGACTTAGCTTATATCTGAGCTCTGTCACCCTAGCTGGGCATGTGGACTCCTTTCCTTATCTATAAAATGGGAGTGGCTTTTCTCCAAGGATTGCCCAGGCAGTACAGGCCACTGTGGTATCACGTACTTGGCACATGCCTGGCGCACAGCACGTTTAGTAGCTCGTTTTCGAGAATTTGCATCCAGCTTTCAGACTTAAAAATCTGGGGTTCTTTCTACCAGGTCCGTGGAAATCAGGAATTGTGTCGGAGAGTAGAAAAGGTTGGTAATTAAAATACTTAACACTAATTGAATATGGGTGCAGTTGATGGATGGACTTCCTTCGGAAGGTGATAAGTTTACTCTGGCAACTCCAAAGACATTTCTATATCTGCAGCTGGTTACTTATCAGAGTCTTCCTAAGAGGCTACTGAGACTCAGAGATGTGCTTTTTGGTGTCTACCTTTTCCTTTCCAGATCCCGTGCTCATACAGGCTGTCTGTTCTGACAACAACCATGAGACCTTAGGTTTAATTGCAAAGACCACAGCGCCCATTCCAGCTTAGTCATGGCTTCTTGAGGAGATGGCTCTGTCCATGGCTGGCCTTGGTAACACGGTAGTGACTGAATTTCCAGGTTCCCGTGACCACTGAATTCAATCAAGGAGAGGTCATAAGATACTTCTTGATCACTTCAGCTTCAGATTTGGAGATTGGCTTTCCTGAACGTTCTAGAAACCCTCGGAATAGGCTCAGTCAGCCTCTTGATCCTTATTAGAAATGATTGGTATAGCCCTTAATGATTTACAGAGCACTTAGTTTTAGTTCACGATCTTGCAAAGGACATAAAACAGATACTACGTAAGTTGCACATGAAGATATTAAAGGGATTAAAGAACTGTCCCCTGCTACTCCCCAGTCACTGCCTTCTGACTACCTCTACATGTGTTTACTCAGTCTCTATTTGTAGGACAACTAGCAGGATCAGGCCTTGTCCTGAGCCTTGAGACTGCAGTGCTGAGAAAAAGCAGACATGGCTTCTCTTCAAGGAGCCTGCTTTCTAGCAAGGAAGACAGAGGTTGAGCAGATAATCACCCGGATAAATTGGAGAGTGCTGCTGGGACAGGGGCCAAGAAAGAGAGGAAGGATGCTTTGAGCCTAATGGAGAGGAATTTGACATAAGAGAGAGAGCTTCTCTGAAACCACTTGGAGGGGATATGAAGGATGATCTGGGAGTGCCCTGCCAAGGGCCTCTGCCTTGCCTCTGAGAATACTGTCCAGCCAGCTGAAGGACTGGCAGATGTTTTGTATAGAAACTTCCTTAGCACAGATTCCAGTCTGTCTTTCATCCTTTCCTTATTTCCCTATGCCCCTGGAACATCCTTGAAGACAGAGATTAGTCATTGAATAAAGTGACACTTAAAGGCATTCAGTTGAGACCCAAGGAAGTTAATTGAGGACGGCCATCCATGCCTCCCCAGTGAATGTCCCAGAAATGGAGGCAGCAGAGGAGGGAAGACAAAAGACAACATTCTATCCAGGCAGCATGGTGTTCTAGGCCCATGTCTGAAAATGAGATGTAGCAAAGTATCTGGAACTATAAGAAAGCACCCTAAGAAAGCACTCTTCGGTCTTAGACTTGAAGGCTGTAGGGACAGAGCTCTGAGGTTCAAATTCCTTTTCAAGTCATCTGCTTCTTTCTATCTGCATGGCTTCATCTGCCAACTGAGGAAGATAAGATGCCCCCTAAAAATGTTGTGAAGGTCAAACAAGATGGTACTTGTGAAATGCTTGCCTCGTGATGAGTAGTGAGCAGCAGCGATGCTATTAAAACAAGGTTGTTGACACGGAGCCCAGGAGAGGGCCCAGCAGTTCTTCTGTTCCCTCATTACGTAGGCAGACGACGTCTTGTGAAACATGATTGCCATCTCCTGTGGGTTTAGTTGATCAGTGAGCTTGTCACTGCTAATCTTCGTCTGCTTTTTGCTGCCATAATTAAATCCAGCGGACTAGGCAACTGACTAAGAATTGATGTGTATTTAACTTACAGTTCTGGAGACCAGGAGGTCTAAGAAAATGCAGGCATCTGCTTAAGGCCTTGGCCTCTACCATCATGTGACAGAAGGAATCACGTGGCAAGGCAACAATGGGCTACCAGCCCAAACCCTTCTCCTCTGCAAGTCCCATCACAAAGAGCCTCACCCACATGATCCTGTCTAATCCTGATTGCCTCCAGAGGGCACCGCCTCCAAATACCATCAACATGCAAATTTAGGGATTAGGTTTCAATAAAAGTTATAAAGGGAACAAAAAAAAAATTAGCAAAGTTAGCATCCAAAAATCTCCACAAGGGCTTGTTCAGCTTCCATTGAATCCCTCCATCTTGCAGCTCACTACCGCTCCAAACAGTTCTTTACACTTTGTGCTTTTGTATGGGCAATGTTCACCTATATAACCGTTCACCTCCCTGCTTCCTAAAGCTGCATCCTTATGGAGCCTTTCGCATTTCTCCATAAATTCTATCCGTTCACCACCCACCCCACCCCTTAGGCATTGAGGCTATAGTGATGGACACAGACGGAAAGCTCACACCCTTGCAAGTACAGATTGCATTTTTGCTTTGGGGAACCAGGCAACATGTAACACACACACCCAGATAGCAAAGTCATGCCAGATGGTGAATGTCAATCTGCTTCTGGGGGAAAAGGTAATGTAACAAGGCCTGTTGGGATATAGCTGGGGATCCTATGGGAGAGGGTGGATGGTTGGGGAAGACCTCTAGAGGCTGTTGGAGGATAGTATCTAGCCAAGGCACTCTAGGCAGAGGGAAGAGAAGCAGAAATAACGGAGTGAATGCAGAGCAGAAGAGTGCTGCACACTAAGCAGGAGATGAGGCAGGAGCTGGACTGAGGCTCTACCTCTCGCTGAGACTCCCTCAGTGTCCCGAGAATAGCTCTGTTGTGGTCCTTTCTATCCTGGGGGTGAATTGAGCTTTCTGTATCTATAGCCCAAGTACAGTTCCTGGCTTCCTAAGTGATGACTGGAGACACTGGCAAGATGCCTCAGTATGCAAAGGTGCTCGCTGCCAAGACTAGTGACCTGAGTTGGTCCCTGGGACCCAGATGGTGGGGAGAGGGAACGGACTTGCCCAATTTGTTCTTTGACCTCTACGTAAGTGCTATGGCTTAAATGTAGATGTATGTACAGACGCATAAATGATTAATGCATTTTTTAAAGTTTTCAAAGAGCTCCTGGTGGTAGAGAGATGGAGAATTGGGGGATGGAGCCTGTAGAATGCAGGGTGTCTCGGGAATCTTTGCTGAATCAGCACTCATAATACACATCTTCCAGCTCGTTTTGACAGCAACTTAGCATTTGTACAAACGCTGCAAACAGTTCCAGAAGATGCCCAGGCCTCTGGTTCAGGCCCAACGTAAATGTTCATTTATCCCAGATGAAGGCACAGCCAGACAGAAGGTGTTCTGGAAATGAACCTGAGTTGTCAGTCAAGATCTAATCAATTTCAAAATAGAATCTGGAGCAGAGTGCAGATGACCTAAGAGCAAAGAAAGGCAGGGGTGTGGCCTTTCCAATCCCAAGTGAGGTTAAGCAGTTAGGACATCCGAAAACATTGGCAAAACAGGTCCTGGCAGAGGGCATTTGACGGTTGAGCATGACAACTGGGAAAAAGTCAGGGCCACAAAGGATGGGGAAGTGAGAGTGAGGGGCTGAGTCATCACCGCTGATGAACGCTCGAGCCACACTCAGCTTTTCCTGCCAGCTCAGGCCCAGTGAAAGCCGTTTGCTCAAATCCTGTTCTATTTGAGGAAACGCCAGCTGCATTGGAGGAAGTACGGCTTGTTCTACATTTGGGAACAAGAGCCCCTTCTCTTTGCTTACGGGTGTTTGTGGGCACCAGCCCTGGAGTGTGCAGGGTTATCCTGCTGCTCAAGTAAGTGAGGGCAGCTCCGTCTAGCTTGGGAAGTCAAGCGGCCATCCTGCTTGGAGGCTGGGAGAAGCTGAACTGGCATCCTCCCCAGAAAGTGTGGGTTTTAGCCTCTCTAAAAGAGCCCTGCAAGTCTCCTGTACCAACTCCAAGGCAAAGAGATACAGTGGCCAGGTTTCACTCACGGTCTGTCCTACCTCTTCCCCCTTCTTGAGAGGAGCACAGAAAACCTGGCCACTTGTCCCAGGGGAGTTGAACAGGTCACCAGGGCATTGCTGCCATTTCAGGCTGGAGGCTGTGTGCACTCTGACATCCATTTGTTTCCCTGGAAACCGTGGCTGAGGTGCATTAGGGCAGGCAAACTGTACGGGACCCTGTTGGGCAGGAGAGGATGTCTTTCCTTCATCTGTTAAGCTTGGTTTGGAGATACAGACTACTGATCGTGAAGAGACTGAGCCTAGGACACACACTAAGGATTTCAGGGGCCATGGACCTCCATCCCCCAGCCCTACTGTAGCAAATTATCTGGGCATTCTGCTTACAGTGTGGGGTAAATCTCTATAAACCGTTATTTGCTTAGCATCTCAGTGGCTATTTCTGTTGCAAGGACAGGGAAAGTGCGTAGATAGCTGAAATGAAAACTTCCCTTCTTTATTAACCAGGGCACCCTTACATCTGCCACTTTGGATTATGGATCCTATTCAAAAGTAGAGTGAGTCAAGATTAGTTTTTTATCATGGTAAAAGACAAGTGTAAGAGTTTATTTAGATGGTATTTGGATGATCAGCAGCCACCTGTAGCAGGATGTGTTGGACTAGAAACACCAAAACTGCTTTCTGCTGTTCATGCTCACAAGAGACCGTGGTCCAGCATTGTGTGCTTCTGGGGGCTCTAGCAACTTTTGCATAAATAGAGAGTTGAACGAGAGCATGATGTCTTCAGCCCCATGATGTCTGGCATGTTGAAAACACTGAATCATGCTGTAGGTAGTTGTACCTGTTGACCGTTTTCTTTGATGCTTTGGATTTAGGAGACGGCCTGTGTAGAGCTGATGCAGAATCACCATCCTATGTTGTGAGTATGTTTTTGTGTGTGGAGGCCAGAGATCAATATCAGATGTCTTTCTTGATCACTCTCCACTCTCACTTATTTATTTATTTACTTATTTACTTATTTATTTGAGACAGGGTGCTTTGTTAGACCTGGGGCTTGCCTATTTGACTCTATGGCTAGCAAACTTCAGAGGTCCTCCTGTCTCCATCTCCTCAACAGTGATATTACAGGTGTGTTGTGATCATGCTTGGCTTCTTACACGGGTGCTAGGGATTCATACTCTGCTCCTCCTGCTTGTGCTTGGCAAGCACTTTATTAACAGAGCTATGGCCCCCACTCTTGTTACAAAGTAACAATGAACCTTGGCTTCAGGGTCTCCTGGAGCTGCAGGCATTCAGCTAAAGGAGAATGTGACCATAACTGCTTTGTACAATCTTTCTTTCTTTCTTTCTTTCTTTCTTTCTTTCTTTCTTTCTTTCTTTCTTTCTTTCTTTCTTTCTTTCTTTCTTTCTTTCTTTCTTTCTTGTTTTTTTTTTTGTTTGTTTTTTTGTTTTTTCGAGACAGGGTTTCTCTGTGTAGCTTTGCACCTTTCCTGGAACTCGCTTTGGAGACCAGGCTGGCCTCGAACTCACAGAGATCCGCCTGCCTCTGCCTCCCAAGTGCTGAGATTAAAGGCGTGCGCCACCACCGCCTGGCTCTTTCTTGGTTTTTTGAGACAGGGTTTCTCTGTGTAGCTGTGGAGCCAGTCCTGGAACTCATTCTGTAGCCCAGGCTGGCCTCGAACTCACAGAGATACTCCTGCCTCTGCCTCCCGAATGCTGAGATTAAAGGCGTGCACCACAATATTTCTTTTTTATGATTGCCTTTTATTTCTGAGCAGGGATTCCAGTTTTCCACTTAAGGAAGTGGTGTAGGGTTTCCTCTTATAACAAATGTGTTTATGTGGATGAGAACATTTAAAGGAATGCATGGACGTGGTATCAATATCTGACCAAAATTGTGTGGGGGTGTCCAGGAGCAGTTGGGCTTTTGGAAAAGCAGAGTCAAGTGACCTCTGTGTACCTTCACTCTAGCTTTGAACACACCTGCGAGGACAAGTGTCCTTATCTGAATAAAGAGCACTCACTAGTTATCACCGAGCTATCTGGGGTGTAAACCTGTGCATTTGAAAAGTCTAATGCGGTGGGTGGCACACTGGGAGTTCAAGGCCTGGTGCTGATGCCGTCGGTGGAGACTCAATGGAGCACACTGTGACGTAACTGCTTCTTCTATGATAGAGAGCAAAAGGAAAACCTCTGTTCCTATACTCAGGTGCACAGAGCAATCACACACACACACACACACACACACACACACACATATACACACACATTCACACACACACACACACACACGCACGAACACACGCACACACACACACACACACCACTTCCCACGTGTGGATCAGAGAGCTCTTTGGCAGTCCTGTGTTACCATGTACTTCTGTGTGACTCTGGCAAGAATCTTAGCTCTCCATGTCTCAGTTCCCTCACCTGTAATGCCACACACATGTCTCTCACACACACATGCACATGTTATTTGGAATGTAGTCCTCTATGGAATTTGTATGATATAGAAATTTAGAGAACACACACACACACACACACACAATTTTAAATCTACACTGCCATTTTAGATCCTCTCTGGGAAAAGGCAAGGTTTAAATTATAAGCAGATGAATAAATCATTGACTGTTCACCTTTTGATTGTCTGTTTGTTTTCAAATCTTATTGGCTTTCTGTCTGGAGTATTTTTAAATTGACTGGCTGTTGGGTTCAAATGATGTTTTAAACAAGTTTTGGCGCGGGCCGTGGAGTTTGGGCGTGCCACCAAGCTGTCTTGGCTGAGTGACAGTTTAAACACAGCCAAACAGCTGGTCCTGTGAGGAGACTCCTTGATGGGAAGATTCCCCAGGAACAATGGCTTGGTTTGAGCTTTCTCAGCTTGGGATCCTGTGAGGGTTCCTGTGGTCTCCTCGGGTCCGCTGTTGGGGAGCATCACCGACTCTCAGTGGAATGCATCTGTGGTCTCTTTTCTCTTCCCACTGTCCCTGGTTGCCTTTGACTTCTAGGAGTAATGGAGAGCCGTTGCCTTTGGGGCAGAGCTGGGGGACAGAGAGGTATAAATTGGGTTTCCTCGTCACCTAACCTCATATTTTAGGATCAGCCTCGTCTTTGGAAGGAGAGGAGGCTTGAGAACCCTTTTCACTTAGGGCCAGCTTCTGCCCCCTCCTCCATCCCAGCTGCTGGGTCATTGTTAATCTTTTTTTAGGTGGGGGGTGGATTTTACTCAAGCAGTAGATGAGAAGAGCTAACTTTCAGTATTTCCACAGAGGAGAGAGCAGCACTTTTAACTCTGCTTCCCCAAACACTGAAAATGAAAGCGAAAGCATTAAAATCTGAGACACACGAACCTTGCTAGGCCAGACAATACTTTTTGTGTGCCCAGAATTTAAATATTTTATTTGAATGTGTACACCCTTATCGAATCTGTCTAAATAAACATCACACAAACCGGGGACTGTTAGGATTAAGCTGCAGAAGGTACTTTTGGCAAGTTAGGGCCAAGGTGTGCTACAAAGAGATCATACCATGCAATAGATCTCACGGAAGAGGTTTATTGGGGGAGGGGAGCCAAAGGCTGACTTGGAGTGGGGACATGGGAGAGAGATAGGGCCAGACAGACAGAGAGACCAGGAGAGAGAGAGAGAACTGTGATGCCAGGAGGGACCTTTCAAAGGATGTGTGTGTGGCATAGGGAAGTCACACGACTTACAGAGACAGTGGAGATGCTCTGTACCTGAGCTGCTGGCACTGGGTCGCTGAAGGCAGACTGTGGGAGTGCCTGATTTCTTATATTTTTGGTTGTGAGCCTAGCCTTTAACGGCTGAGCCATCTCTCCAGCCCGTGCCTGATTTCTAACAGCAGCAGTTTATAAAAGTTAGTTAACCTTTCTGAGGACCAAGAATCATCCCAGGAAATATAAATTGGAAGTTGAATCCTGTGCAACACAGACAAACGGTCTGGTTTCCAGTGACTTGGCAGCACACATGGTTATTACAAAAGTGTGACAGGGCCACTGTGGTGATGAGTTGGGACAACGTACAATATTGAAAACATCCCTTCCATTATTTAACTGGGAAACGGGCTCAAGGTGGGTCTCAGTGTATGTGTGTCGATGGGCATGTGATGGGAGGAGCTGCTTGACGGGGAGGGGCTAGAAGTGTCCAGGTGGAAGATGAGTGCTTCCAAACTGTGATATCACAATGGAGGTAGACGTGAGCGTAGAGACCTGTGTTGGACCTGTTCTCCATCCAGGGATGTCCTTCAAGGCATGGTGGTATTGAGTGGCCAGATGGCTGTCAATCAACTTCCCAAAGGCATTTCTGCATGATTGATTCAAAACTTCAAGCGCACATGTCTTTAGACCCCTGACTTTTCAGAGCAGTAGAAATGCTACAAACTAGGGGTGATGAAATGTACATCCCTGTGCCCGCTTTGGGATATGGTTTAGAGTTTTTGAGGGTTGGTGTGAGGGCATTGATCTGGACCTAACTGAATATTAAGAAGAGATAAAGTGTCTGAGACTGAGGCACCTCCATTCCTCTCCTGACCTAAAGATGTCAGTGAGCGAAAGTGCCAGCACCTCAGATCACTCAGTCTGCTGGGGCTAGAGAGGACAGCATGGTGACAGCATGGAGGATGTGGGTGTAAATTCTGTGCAATATCCTCTGTGGAATCAGCTCTGCCCCGGGTTTCTGCTGCAGAATTTCTAATGGCAGAGATGCTCGGGTGACTAGTAAAAGCTCCTGAAACTCCCAGCAGATGTTGTTCCCATTCCAGGTGATTCCAAAGGAAACAGTCTCAGGGCCAATACTTCAGCAGGCGTGCTCTAGAGCAAGCAGATCTTGCTTGGTGAAGAATCAGAAGCCATAGTCAAAACCACGAATGTTTATAAGGGCTTCCTTTGTCTGCCAGTGTGCCAAGGCCTTGATATTTGGATGTTGCCAGTCCTCTAGGCAGGCCCATGGCAGTTGCACAACAGTGGATGTCTGTTAGTCATGGTCCCAGGAAGCCATGCTCATCTGCCCGTGGCCTCTGGTCTCTCTATTGGAGTCTCACGCTCTGTGTGTAAGGCTTTGCTGGCGTGGCCAACCAGGATTCCTTCTCCTCCTACTACGGTACCTTTACTTTTCTTCACCCAGAGGATGCAAGGGAAGGCCCTGTTAGAATTGTTCTCCCTGCAGGAGGAGTCTTCAGTGTCTCAGGCGAGAGCAGGGGAATGCCTCAGAACTCGGTCACTGCAGTTCAGGTATCTGGGCCAGACTCCCAGCAGCTTCTGCTACAGCATGCTTCCAGTTTGCACTGAGGCTCCTCTTCCCATTTGTGAGAGGTCCCCTGTGACCCCTCTCTTCATCGGAGTAAATTGCCTTTTAGCTAGAGTCGTTGCATGACCCTGCCAGGTCAGGTGTGTCTGACTTCAAGGCCTATGAACTTGACTGCATAGTGTTGGAGCCTCTGGGCTTTTTTCCTAGGAAGTTCTGATCCTGAGGATTCTAGGATTATCTGATCAATTCTTTTCTAGCTCCTTTAGAATTGCTCACTGTTGACACCTCAAATCTCCTTCCCCCATTTGCTATCTGTTGGCTGTATTTACAGCAGGACACAGTATTTGTTCAAACTGTGCTAGGCTGACACAGCACATTCCTATACTCCAAGATGAGTGACTCCCCCCATACTGTCCTGATCTTCAACCCCAGCCTGCCTGGGCTGATTGCTTATCATAAGACAATCTCTAGGAGAAATCTAGAGAGCACACGAGAGAAACTTGAACTTGAATGGCGAGCTAGATGTCTCTGTAAATTTTGGGGAGTTTTGGAGGTAGCCCCAAAGGTCTATGCACTAAGCGAGACTACATGATAGCTTTGGAAAACATTTCACTGTCTAATTTCAGAGTGAGAAATTAGATGTTGTCCTAGATTGGTGTGGGTACACACCTATGATTCCGGCACTTTGTAGACTAAAGGAGGAGGATCACAGGTCAAGTCCATCCTGGATTACATAGCTAGACCCTGTCTCAAAACATAAGATAGGGAGAGGGAGAGAAAAAAGAGAGAAGGGTCTGAAAGGAGGCACATTTAATGAGAATGGAGAGGGCAGGGCAGCTCACCTTTATAGCTAAGGAGCCAGCTAGCCAGCAGGGCAGAAACAGGACCAAAGAGAGCCCAGAGAAGAGATATAGACACTGTTAGTAACTCAGGGTACTGTCAGTCATCAGAAGAGGTAGGGCAGTCCAATAGTTCAACCAACAGGTGTGGATGTCAACTAAGAGACAGGCAAGGGCAGGGTGTGACAGGTTGAGCTGTTTGCAGCCTGGTAGCATCTTTGATGCTGGACACAGCTTACAGGTCTTTGTTCCCAGAAGATGTCTTTGCCTTGCCTTGTGCCTGCTCTGACTATCATGCTGCTGGGAATATTCATCTCTCTGTAAAGACAGTCAGCCTCCATATCATGTGTCATAGTCAAGGTTACTCTTGCTGGGATGAAACACCATGACCAAAAACAATTTGAAGAGGAAAGGGTTTATTTGACTTACTCATCCACATCACTGTTCATCATCAAAGGAAGTCAGGACAGGAACTCAAACAGAGCAGGAGCCTGGAGGCAGGAGCTGATGCAGGAGCCATGGAGGAGTGCTGCTTACTAGCTTGCTCATATGGCTTGCTCAGTCTGCTTTCTTATAGAATCCAGGACCACCAGTCGAGGCTCCACCCACAATGGTTGGGTCCTCCCCCATCAATCACTAATTAAGAAAATACACTGCAGGCTTCCCCACAGTTTGAAACCATGAAAAGGCATTGGGTCTATTCTAAACATGAACCAACATCTGCATCTTGTCATTTGCTGAATGATACGGCCACTCACCCAGCATTTATACAGCATTAGACACTAGACTTCATCTTTGATGATTTAAAGCATGTCAAAGAATGAATGTAGTTTACATGCAAATCCAAATTTTATATAAGAGACCTAAGCATCAGCAGATTTTATTATATGTTGTGGGCCCTGGAACCAACAACCCACAGGATGACTGTGCTTAGTATTGGAGCCTTTGAGTTAGTGTTTGGGGCTGAGGAAGCCAGAAAGTTGTTGTCTCTGTGGTATTATGGTTTGCAGATTACGTGATCTCATTGCTTCTCTGAGGTGAAGGTTTGCGCTATGGCTGCTCTCCAACGTCTGAAGGAACAGGGCACCACTGCTTGTGGAAAAGCAGAGACTAATGAGACAGGAGAATACCCTTGGCACAGCGGAGCGGCCCCTCTCCTATGCCTGGATTTAAAGCCGTGTGGTAGCTGTTCGGCGTTCCATTAGCAAAGGCTCAGAGTAGCAGGATGCTAAGTTTTCTGGATCTTGCCACTCAAATGTATCATGTGTACTTGGTTGTCCTAGCATGTCACTCAGGAAGGATGATCTTCTAGGCCAGAGGTCACAGACTGGCTGCCGCCAAGCTGCCCTGGCCACCAGATGGTTTTGGTTTGGTCGGTATCAGAGTTAAAATACTTGAAAAAATCATTTTATTATGTATGGTAGTTTTGTCTGCATCATTGTCTATGTATCGTGTGCATGCAGAGCCCTGGAGGCCAGAAGAAGGGGTTGGATCCCCTGGAACTGGAGTTATGGTTGTGAGCCATCATGTAGGTGCTAGGAATTGAACCCTGATGGGTTCTCTGGAAGAACAGCCAGTGCTCTTGATCTCTGAGCCATCTCTACAAGTCCCCAGGTTGAAAATCTTAAGTAACCATCACTTAATAAGCAGCAGTTAGTCTAGCTGTACATGTGTGCATTTTTGGTTTCTACTGAAAAGCGATTGGATCGAACACTGGTGTTTGTAACCGACTCTTTTCCATGAGTCATGAGTTCTTCACATGCCACAGCCTCCTCCCCAAGTTCGCTTCACTTCTTCACAGTCCCTGTCAACACCCATAGGCAGCAGAGTATGAATACCTTGGCCTAGGCTATTGTTCCAGGCAACTTGCTGTGTAGAACAGAGGTTTAACACAGCCCAGGTCCCAAACCCAGGTCCCTCCCTGCCTGTAGAAAGATGAGCTGAATCCAGCCCATTCACCTGTCGCTGTCTACTAAGAGTAAATGGGGTAGAGGTCATATTATTCCACTGTCCTAAAATATTTACCATCTGAACCTTTATGGAGAAAGAGTATTGATTCCATTGGGCTAGGAGACAGCTCATTCCATATATGCTTCTCATGCAAACTGGAGGACCTGAGTTTGAGTCCAAGGAGCCACATTAGAAGAGCTGGGCATATGGTGATGTGTGCTTGTAATTCTGTGTACTAGGGAAGGGGTGATACAGGAGGATCCCTGGGCTCTACTGGCTAGCTAGCCTAGCCTCGTTGGCAAGTTCTAGGCCAGTGAGAGATTTTTGTCTCAAAAATAAGATAGTGAACCAAACTACTGATGGATGATGCTACTAAGGAATGGCACTGAGGATGATAGTCTTGTAGCTTCCACACCCATATGCATATATGGAATGCATACTTGCATGTACACATGCATTGGAAGACACATACTACACACACACACACACACACACACACACACATACACACACACACACCATTCTTGATCTAGCATGGCTGGAGCGCTAACCCTTCACTACCAAGTGGCCTGCTTGGTGTTCTTGCCCCCACTCCTTCTTGGCCCCCTTGACCTTTCCTCTTCTCTTTACTCTCTGTCAAGATCTCAAATTTATGATCCTCTTGCCTCTGCCTCCCAAGTTCTGGGATTATAGATTTGTGCTACCAGATCCAGCCCCATCAAGGCATTTTCAAAACTAATGTTTTCTTCTACCTCTGTTGTCAATTAAAAAAGCTTCAAAATAAAGAGGAAAGTTGGCTATCCTTGTTCTCCAGACCTTGAGCTGTAAGCAGACGACACAACAATGTCATTGTTACTGGTCAGAACTTTTTTTTTTTTAATGTTCCTCTCGCCTGCCTGCCATTGCCATGAGTAAGGCCTGGGCTCTCTGAGATTATTGACTTCTGCTTTTCTGATTTTAGGCCTGACTTGCAGGCATTGGCTTATTCCTCTTGTCTCTCATGGGAAAGCTGAATGCTGTCTGGAACCTGTGTGGTGGCTCTCTTCCATTGCGCCCCAGGACTCTCCCCCAACAGTTACCTTCTCAGGACGATCCTGCAATCAGGGGCTGCCCATCCACCCACTCTTCTCCGCCCTCCTTGCCAAGTAGTTCAACTCTAGACTGATGGAAAGTGCCAGAACCTTGCTTTTCTAGTCATCCTTTCAGAGGGGCTGGAGATGACCCATGGCCATCTCTGGCTACTGGCAGGAAAAGGCGTTTTCTCAGAGGCTCCTGGGAGATATTTTCTTCTTTTATAAAACATCAATTTAGGTATAAGAAAGATTTCTCTATTCTTTCCTTTCTGGTTCTGGGGTGTAACTTAGGATGTGGTGTCTGGAATTGCTGAAGCCATCTTGGGATATGAGGGGAGACATTGATAATATGTAAAAAAAAAATGGTGGGAGAAAGAAATAAAGGCTCTTGGGGTATATACTCCAGCCTTCAATGTCCTCCATCCACACTGGAGAAACTAATAAAGCTTATTGAAGTCACTTCGGGGTAGAGAGTGGTGACGTAGACCTGCAATCCCAGTATTTGGGAGGCTGAGGCAGGAGGATTGTAAATTCAAGACCAGTCTGTGCTATATAATGAGAGCTTGTCTGAATAAACTAGAAGGAAGGAGAACAAAAAGCAGCTTTGTTTCAGGTGTTCTGTCACAGCCAATGGCATCTCTAGTCTAACATTAAGCCTTCTTTTACCCACGGTTTCCACAATTTGAGAAGTTTATGTATATCGTTCTTACTATGAGTGAGGTGCTGTCCGAAGTCTCTCGTGTATTAATTGTTTCTGCAGTGATGCAAGGAAACAGGCATGATTTTGCTGATTCTCTCTGGGAGGAAACTGGCACTTCCTCCATGCAGACACTGAAAATCCATACTCCAACACGAGGCAGAGCCACGAGTTAGTCCTGGGATTTCTGGGTTCCCAGACTCTGGGTCCAGTGGCAACCTGGTATCCCTAGCAGAAAGAGAATGGCTTGTTCCCTGTCACACAGCCCTGTGCTAGCACAGACTCCGGTGTCACATGTGCCGTGGGACCAACACCAGAAGCTCTTCTCTGTAGTCCACTCCCCTCCCCCTTGAGCTCGCCTGCTTCCAGATCACAGAGGGTACTCAGTTCTAGCACTAGGCTTCAAGGCTCCACCACACCCACCTGCGACTCTTGTTTCCCCCCTTTAGGGCTCAGACATCAGACCTTGGCCAGGCCGGGTAAACTCAGAAAGAGGATGTAGGAAGTCTTATCACATGTGTTTTCTATCCTGGTGTGAGAAAAATTGCCGGGCGGACACATGCCTTGGACTTGAAGCCAGGCAGCGTTCAATTCAGTCATGGCTTGCAGCTTCTAGTTTCGTTACTTTGGGAAAATTCCTTTCCCTCTCTGAGCACTGGTGTTCTCTTCTGTAACGTGGGATAATAAAGACCTATAAGCTAAGGTCACCTTGGAATGTTAAATGGGGATGTTGACACGAAGTACTCAACCAAGAACTACACTCCAATCTTTGTTTATGATTTTGCTCAATATATAGAAATAGTGGTACAGCATTCAGGGTACTTCCTCATTTCCACTCAAACAAGCCTAAAGAGTAGGTATGTTTTCAATTCCCACTTTTCAAGGGAGGCAAGTTGGACAGCTAAGTGAACCTCAGCTAAGGTCACACTGCAGCGAGAAGGCGAGCAAGCATATGAACTCCTCTCTGTCAGTCAGTGTTCCCCCAGCTGGCTCTTTCCCTGCGGTTCTCCCTTGTCCTCAGTCTCAGTGACAGCCATGTGCACGGGAGGGAGCGTGCACCAGGAGGTCACGAGCTCAGTTAATCCCTCTGCAGTGGCTGGGAGTGTGCCACTGTGCGATTCACGTTAGAGAGGAAGAAACTGCTTTTGCACGATTATGTAAGCTGTCTGTGGCGTGGGAGTGGCAGAGCTCGGCTGTCCATGCAGAACGGCAGAGAAATGGGGAACTCTCCAGGGCAACCAAGAAGAGGGACTTTCCCAGCATCACACAGTGAGTCCACAGGTGAACAGGGCTGGGACTTCTTCACAGGAGTCTTTTCAGTGAGTGCTGGTCTGGGGGTGTTGCTGGAATAGTAATTATGGAGAGATCCCTGCCCTGTGTAATGGGAAATAATTCAATGAGTTAGAGCATATACTTAGGGAACGTACAGACCTACGTTCAAGCCACAGCTGCAACCTTCAAAGAGTGTTTTTCCCCCATCCTGTTCCTTCTGCTAAAATGGGATAATAACTGTAGCTCCCCTCCACCAGGTCTGAAGACCCTTCATCACATGCCTACCAGGATAACAATCATACAGTCAACCTGGGAGAGTTTAGGGATCTCTGTTCCTTAATGGAATGGTCTGTGAGCCAGAGAAGTTTGATAAAACTGCTCCATAAAGAGAATCATGAGGTCTGACTTCCTGCCATGGTTGAGGTGGGAAGATTGAGGAGCTGGAGATGATGAATTGCATCTGAGGTTGTCTACACAAGACACTTGCAAACTGCATGCACATACTTATACATATGTTTGTGTATAGACACACATATTTATGCATGATATACTTGTGGCGTGTAGAGTCATTTCAAACACAGACATCGTATGTACATGCAAAAACACACATAACACTTGTGCTATATACATGCATACAGGTGCACATACATACACATATACAAAACTGGGTATTCACACAGAATATAGTTGTGGCAGACAGATGCTCCCAAACATGCATACACAGTGTACATGTGTGCACACTCTAGTTAACACTGCTCACTCTTCTGCTCTCAGTCTTAAGATTCTGGCTTCAGAGCAATGGGCTGCCCTGACTTTTGGGAGTGGCCAGGCAGCCCATGCTGTGTTCTCTTGCACCTCTGACTTTCTACTCTCTGGTTTGAATTTCAGTTGCCATTGAACAACTGGAATAAACTGTACAGCTATGCATTTAATACTGGAATGTTAGTTCTGTTGAAGGGTAGGGATCAACCTGATCATTCTCAACAAAATCATCTGACAGCCTGAGGCACAGTGACTCTTCAATAGATACCATCAGAGAGCATCTCTAAGACCCATATGTACCATCAGCGAGCATTTCTAGGATCCATATGTACCATCAGTGAGCATCTCCAGGATCCATACGTACCATCTATGAGCATGTCAGGATCCTTCTTGCCTGCAGGATGGGAAACATGCCTAAGATACCTTGCAGAGAATTTTGGTGTTGGAGTCTGTGGTGATTTTGTATACTTTCCCAGGGAGCCAAGCATCAGAAGACTACGAAAATTCACGTAAAAAAAAAAAAAATCAACTTTCGGATATATTCCTACTCACAAAGGAGATAAATTCCAGAGAGGGGGAATGTTTAACTCTTCAATGTGGACACCTCTTTACTGTCATGCCCCGCCCCCTACCACCACGGTGTTCAGGAGACACCAGCAGTTGCCACAAGTAATAATCTCGACAAGTCACTGTCTGGGCTGGAACAGACTGTTGTCTTTCTTTTGGGCCAGATTACAACAGTAATCAGGCCCCTGTTAGACATCAAGAGGGCAGGAGGCAAGGGGGTGGGGTGGGGACATCGAAATGACAAACAGGCATGATGGTAAAAAGCAGCAGCTGGAGGGGGGGGAGGTCATTTGCTTTCATTTACTCACTTATTCATTGATTAGACGGTTTGGGGCACCTTCTAAGAGACGGACGCTGCGTAAGCTGTCTGGGAGAAAGTGAGGCAGACTGTCCTCGGCTTCTGGGTTCTCGAGTACAGCTGCCGAGAGAGATCAGGACACAGACTGCCAGCATTCAGTGTTCTCAGTGGTCCTGGGGAAGGTTGGGAGTGTTCAAGCTGAGGCTGGGAGACGTGCGGTGCCTAGTCAGGATTTGGAGGCAAGAGAAGAGTTGGTGGTGAGGCTCTGGAGGGAGAGAGGGCACAGCAGGCAGAAGCTCAGTGTGGCAGCCATGGGGCAGGGTGGAATATGGGCGGTGCACACAGCTTGTCCATGTGAATCCTGGAACTCCAGGGTAATAATGATGAACCTGGGACTGAAGCATCACAGACTAAGAGAACCCAGGGCAAAGGAGGAGTGCTGTAGGAGGTAGGGTTCTGACTCTTGGGGACCTGGATACCGGGGATGTGGGAGAAGGGGCTTAGCCATCACTGCCTACGAAACAGGCCATTCTCTGGACTATTGTCTCACCTGACAAACGAATAGGGGGGCCCAAGTGGTCTGTCAAGCACCTCACAGTTGCTGTTGTCCCTCTATCAGTCAGCATGAATGACCCGTCACATGCCTCTCCTACCTTGCTGCTCTTTGTGTCCTGCTGGGTCTACCTCGGGCACCTGGACCTCATCTCTAACATCACCAGGGCTGAGTCACTGTAACGTACTCAATATTTCTTCTCTGGGCCCGTTTTCACATGGATGGGAAATGGATGCAATTAGTGTGATGTATCTGCCTCTTCAGCCTTACCTTGTACCTTCCTCTACTCCAGGTACCCTTGACCTGCCCTCAATATTTCAGGCTCATACAGCTCAAGCTTGCCCAGGGATGTTTCTTCAGAGACATTTCCCTGAATAGAAGCCACCGTTTTTTAAATTCCACATTAGCTCTGTGTGTTTCCTTCCCCAAACTCTTCACAGTGGTATTTGACTTTCTTTGGTGTGGTTACCAAGTATCCTCTCCCCTCCTAAGGATGTACACATACAGGTAGGGGGTATCTATGACCTGCTCATTGCTATAGCCTTTCATCTGGTACTGTCTTGGATATATGTTATGTATGAAGTTGTCAGGTGTCAAAATGATAAATTATATAAGTGAGCCCATAGAGATTCGTTAATAGTTATTAATTACACTCAAGCCTGACCTGTAAATATAAGAAACTCCGATTTTCAAGAAAGGTCACAAAATTATAGTGACACATCCCGGTCACTAGAGGGCGATGCGCAGCCATAAAGCTGGGTGGCTGCAGGGACCCCTGCCCCTTCAGGAGAAGTGAAAGTCTGGCTGGCATTCAGTCCCTTCTGGTTTCTGCCATAGACATTCAGACTGGATCACATGTATTTATTTTATAAACTATATATTTAATCATATTTGTTCCTCTCTGCCACCCGACTCTTCCAGATCTTCCCTATCTCCCTGTCCGCCCAACGTCATGTTCTTTCTCCCTCCCTTCCTCCCTCCCTCCCTCCCTCTCTCCCTCCCTCCCTCCCTCCCTCCCTCCCTCCCTCCCTCCCTCCCTCCCTCCTTCCCTCCCTTTCTTCCTCCCCTCCCTTCTTCTGCTCTCAAAAACAAACAAGCAAACAAACAAACAAACCATAAAATCAAAACAGACAAACTAGAAGAAAGAAAAACCAACAAGACAAAACAAGACAAAAACTCCACAAAAACCATGACATCTGTTCTGGGCCTGGGTCCTGCCCTGGAGTGGGTTGATATATCTAGTGACGCTCCATTTTAGAAAACTGACTTCCCAGTAGACATCAATTGTAAACAGGGCCTCTTGGTTAGGGATCGGACTGTTCGTCTACTTCCCTTTCTCAGGGCTGGAGTTTTGTCAGATTGGAATCTGTACAGGTCCTGAACATGATGCCACAGTCTCTGTAAATTCATTACTGCCCTCAGTCCTGCTAAGTCTGGAAGATGAGTTTCTTCGGACAGGCTATAGAAAGTTTTAAAATGTGTAGACTGCTCAAAGTTGGAAAGCTTGCTGGAGTCTGGTCAGCTTAACCCTGGCATTTCGGCCCTGACGAGAGTGCTCCACAGTCTCTACTTTGCCTTTCCCACCCTCTGGGTTGTCTTCTATCTGTGTCTCCATCCAATGTACCACACTCTGGGTGTTAGAATTTCTCATCCACAGAACAGATGCCTGCTGTGTATGGCCTACTCTCATGTCAGGAAGACAATAATCGAAAGATATTATATAGTTAAGATCTAGGACTAGCATAAAGGTAAAAGGTAGAGCCTGGGTCAGGCCCTAATAGGGGCACATGCTTCGTTCTCCAGATCATTCTTGGAGAAAGAGCCATTTTGCAACAACCAGTAGGGTGTCCCTCAAGTCCACTTGGTGTACCTAGTGCTGTGGGCAAGCCCTAACCCTCCCATGCTTCCGGTTCCTCCATCTTCATAATTGCACATGTATCCCCATCTTGATCTTGTGATTAGAAGACTTAAATCTTAGCTACCTGGGGTTTCTGGCCTTTGGGTTTGTAGTTATCATCCCTGGAGTCTGGGGCCCAACTTTTAAGATGAAGAAAGGTTTTTCAGATTGAAGGGCAATGGAGCAGGGATGGAACCTGAAAACTTTGCAGAACTGCAGGGTAAGTCTGTGCTAGGCATACTGGGAACACGGCGGCTTTAAGACCTAATAGAGGGGCTCCCAAAGTATGGTGCAGGTGCTGTCTATGTCCTAGCGCCTGGTATTCTAGTTTGCTTTCTATTGCTGTGATAAACACCATGACCAAAAGCAACATGGGTCGGGGTGGGGGAAGGGCTTCTTTGGCTTACACACCCTGAATACAGTATATCATCCAGGGAAGGCAAGTCAGGAACTCAAGCAGGACAGGAACTTGGAGGCAGGAACTGAAACAGAGATCATGGAGGAAAGCTATTTACTGGCTTGATCAGCTTGCTTTTTTTTTTTTTTTTTATGTAACCCAGGATCACTAGCTTCAGTGAGTGGGACCCTTTCACATCAATCATCAGTCAAGAAAACGCCCCACAGACTTGCCTATAGGCTAACTTGATGAAGGTATTTTCTCAATTGAGGGTCCCTCTTTCTAGATCAATCTTACAAAAACAAAACAAAAAACCACATAAAACACCCAATCAGCATATCTGGGGAGATGATTAAGTATGCAGTTTATGGAGGGTTACTTACTCCCCTGTCTTAGGGTTTCTATTGCCACAATGAAACACCATGACCAAAAAGCAAGTTGGGGAGGAAAGGGTTTATTTGGCTTACACTTCCAGTTCATAGTCCATCATTGAAGGAACTAAGAACAGGAACGCAAGCAGGGAGGGATCCTGGAGGCAGGAACTGATGCAGAAGCCATGGAGGGGTGCTGCTTACTGGCTTGCTTCCCATGGCTTGCTCTGCCTGCTTTCATATAGAACCCAGGACCACCAGCCCAGGGATGGCACCACCCATGTTGGGCTGGGCCCTCCCCTATTGATCACTAATTGAGAAAATATCTTAATGCTGGATTTCATGGAGGCATTTCCTCAACTGAGGCTCCTTCCTCTCTGATGCCTTCTACTTGGGTCAAGTTGACACACAAAATCATCCAGTCTAACTGACCCCTTGTCAACTTGACACGCGAACACATCACTATTAAGACTCAACCCTTCCTTTCTTATTCATCCCCAAGATCTCCCATTAAAATCATAAATAATGTAAAAAGTCTCACAGTCTTGACAAATTCAAACACATTAAAACTCCACTCTCTAAAATATCCAATCCTAAATGCACTTGGAGATCTCACTCTAAAGAGGCATCATTTGCAGTGTGAAAGTTTTCTCTTAGGTGTTAATTTTCCTAATGGGCACCCACCTCCATGCCTCATAGACTGTTTAATTCAAAGAATGATTTAAAAGTACATAGAACTCAACTTTGTAGAAGCCTCATAGGAGTAGGGGGATGGGCAGGAGACAAAGAGCTGTGACAGGGACAAAACAAATTAAATTCCAAAGCCAAGAGTTAAGCTCCTCCAGACTGAAGCATTGTTTGTTGTTGGATTTATAGTCACTGATCACCTGGGACAGGTGACACCGGCCAAGCGTCCCCTGAGTGTAGCTCAAAGCTTGATGTCCTTGAATTTGTTGCTACTGAAGAGGCTGTACTGTTGCTTTTTCTTAGGGGTAACACCCCTGGGATTAAGATGCTTCCTCACTGGACTGGAGAAGGACTGGGACAGAGCTCTGTTGCTTGATGAAGTGATTTGGGTTGTGACAAGAAGTATTTCCTTCAGAACTCTCACTTCCGGTCTCCTGACTTGCGTATCGTTTTTCCCTTTGTAAGACCAACTGAACTAGAGAAGCCAGGGCCAATCTCATGCAGCACATGAAAGCTTGGCATTGGAGGGATTAATGATGGAGATGTTCCAGCCAGCTTTCATCATTCTAGGCCAACCAGAACTCTGGGAGGTGGGGTAACAAGGACCAGGCCAGGTGAACAAGTGACAGGTGTCTGTGTGCTGGAAGGCTGCTTCAAGCCACACCAAATCAGTGTTCTAGGCTGCTGGGTTAGAGAGAATAGTCAACCGGATTTAGGGCCTAAAGTCTCCGTGTCATTCACATCAGTGGAGAGGGGGGAGACAGTGTTCAGAGGGACCAGAAAGACATAATAAAATTAACAGGTACAGGAGAGTAGTACAGAGTGAAATTCAGCCCTGGAAGAAAAGGAAAAGAAGTTATAAATGCTAGAGAGAACGGAACGTAGAAATGTGTCTTTGTAATTCAGGAGCTGGAGGCAAAGAGGCCAGGAATTCAAGCCATCCTTCACTATATAGAGTTCAAGGCCAACCTGAGCTACAAGAAACCTAGCCTCCAAAACAAGTATATCAGCAAACAAATGCTAGAGAAAAACATTACTTTTATTACAGTTCCTCCTATGCTCTTGACTGGGTTGAGATGTGCACTTTGTGTTCATGGTCACTCCTTTGAGTTCCCTCAGAGCTGCAAAGCAGGCTGGTTGCTCCATAGGAAGCCGGAGACTGAGTCCTGGAGAGAGCTACTCAACAGCATGGCCATGAGCAAGCCGGGGTCTCCACTCTCTGTGCCTAATGCTGTTGAGTTAGTAACTTTCCTACGTTCAGTCCTGTTCAAGTGACATTTTACACAAGGAACAAAAGAAGCTAACTCACTCTCTCTAGTTTCTCTCTCTTTGAACCCCATTTGGAAGCTACCAAGCTTGCCGGTGCTTTGAGGCACAGGCCACCCAAAGCCACGGATTCCTTGGCCGGAGAAGAGGCACTGTCTGCTGAAGGGCTGGCTCAGGGGTCATTAATCTGGTGACCCCCCCAGAAAGGATCAGCACAGGGAAGATACAGAAGGGAAACTGGCTGGGAAGCTGACAGTTGCAAGAGAGATAAGGCCTGGGCTGTAACAGCTCTGACCAAGAGTTAGGTGCTGCTGGTCGCAGGACAAACCACAGAGCCTGGGGAGGGCAGTGGAGAGTTGGCTCTGGGCCTATGGAGCCGTTCCTGCGGTACCTCATGCCTTTGGAATGAGAACGTGGGCTTTGGAGCCTGATTGACTTCAGTTTGAGTCTCTGCCCTGCGCATTCTAGTTGTGTTATCAGAGAAAAGGTCATGTCACTTAGCTTCAGTTTCTTCACATGCCAAGCGGGAGTAATAATGATCATGAGGGTTCAATGTAATCAAGCTTTGAAAACGCTCACCATGATCACCACCTCTGAATAAGCATCAGTAGTTACCACATTAGGTGCCTTCTTTTCTTCCCTCTTAGCTGACCAGTTCTTTCACAGCAGCCCTTCTGAGACTCTGGGCTCTGTCTCTTCTACTTTTCCGACCCCCAATTTTTTTGGTCAGATTTTTTTTTTCTTACTGGGGAGAGAGTTATCCCCTTCTGTATGCACAAAGGGTTTGAATCTTGGGGAGGTGATGTGGTCCTGCCAGGAGACATGGTAAAGGGCAATCGTAACAGAACTAATGCCATCCTAAAACTTAGCAATGACCAACCAATACACCTAGCCACTGCCTGCAGCAGGGAAGGCAGATTTCACAAGATGGATGGAGAAATCCAACAGCCATGTGTAGCGGGAACTGGTCTAACACAGGGCACTGGAAGTCATCCTAAGTGAGCTGTGGTACTGGAGACCAAGGTGCTTACAGTAGGGTGACACAGATGGATGCTCACGGTGGGGTGACATGGATAGATGCAGTCTTTAAGGATCATGTAGGCCACTGTTTCCAGAAGAAAGAATGAAGGAAGTTTGTAGGCTGTCAGTTTTTCCAACTTTAACTATGTATTTACTGTGACTACAAAAGGCTACATATACATAATACATTATATACATATATTATATTTAGGTGGCAATAATGTATTTAGTTTTGAAATAAATATATGCAAAGAAATGCATTTAGTCAACAGCAGCCGCTGATAACTCACCTGTGGCAAAGTCACCAGCCTAGAAGCCTGGTAGTGGAGGTGGGGAACTCCTGTGTCTGGCAGTGTTGTGTGGAAGAAAAAAATGGAGACTCAGGAAGTCTCAGTGACTGGCTGGCTGTCGAAGAGTGAGTTAGTGGCTGAGTTTAGTCATACAAAATGCACTCATTGTCCCTCAAACCCTAGGATAACGGGAAAAGTGATGCGTGGCATTTGGGATCCAAGAGATAGCTGACAAATGCCTCACAGCTCTGCCAGCAGCTGTAGCTAGGGCTGGAATCTCTGTTACTTCCTGTTTTCTCCATTAGTTTCTCCTTTCAGTTTTCTGTGGCCCCACTGTGGTGAGCGGGACTCGGCTGTGGAGGAGGCTGATATCATTTTGTTTTCTTGGATGATCCAAGGCTAAGCTGCGGTCGCCTGTGACCTTACTAGGGTGAGGACATGATTTCTAGCTGGGACAGGTTCTGCCTCAACCTCTTTACCCAGGGGTGATAGGGTGGTGGTGGTGGTGGTGGTGAGGTGGTGGGCATCACCACCGTTCCCAGCCTGCCAACCTTTCTGGGCTGTTACAGGAAGCAAAGGAGACTAGGCATTTGAGAAGCTCAGGAGATGGCCTTGGACTATCACCTCCACAGGCTCCCTCTCAGCAGCCAGCAGATGCATGGGGGCTGACCCTAAGCCATGCTGGTTCCAGAAGCTGACCCTCCTCTGACTCTGAGCCCAGAAAATGCTTCCGTTTACTCAACAGCCTGGACTGCTCTTTCTTAGAGCTAAAAAAACCCCAGAATATAATAATAACATGTCCTGGGTTTCTTTTCGATTTTGATAACAGCCTTCTCTTTTCATAAGGATAAAACTGAAGCCTGAGAATGAGGCCTTCCCTGGCCACTAGGCTGTTGAATGGAGCCTGGGACTGGCTCACCACAGGTCCTTCTTTCTCAGCACTTCCAGAGCCAGCGTCCCCTGGGAGAAGGGACAGACTGGAGAGCTCTGGCCATCAATAGCCTCTCCATCCAATCTGACATTCATCATGCAAGTGCTATGCGCATTCACTTTCTTCTAGGTCAATTGTTTTAATAGTGTATTTTAATTGTACAAAATAATGGTTGCATTGAGATGTTAATGCATCTTTTTTTTCCCCCCTGTGAAACAGACATGTGGGGACAGAGAAAGGGCAGTACTGGGCTTAGCATGGGACTTTTAGTTAGACACTGTGATCTACACCTGAAATCCCAGAACCTGAAAGACTAAGGCAGGAGGATTAGGAGTTGAAGGCAAGTTTTGGCTACATAGTGAGATCTTGCCTCTAAATGTCAACAACTAGGCTGCCAAGGCGGTGACTCGGACCTGTAATCCCACTACTTGGGAGGATGAGGCAGAAGGATAGACCCAAGTTCCAGGCTAGCATGGGTACAATTGGGATACCGTCTCAAAACAACAAAAGCCAAATGCTGAACGAACAAAAACCCATGCCTTCTAACCAAATTAGGAAAGTGGAGGTGTTTGGGACAGAGGTGAGCAAAATTTCTTAGCAGGAGTGGGATTAATAGATGATTCTGAGTTACAGCCTTCCCTTCTCACATAGACCAGCTGCACTGGATTATTATCAACACCTGTACATACACACAGAGACACACAGACACATACATATTTACACGATCACACACAGAGACACACGTGCATACACATATACACAGACATAGACACATACACACAAACACACACATAACATAATCACACATACACATAGTCATTCACACACAGACACACATACACACAGTCACAGAAACAGAGACACACATACACACACACAAAGCATAGCAATACATACACACATACACACACACAGACACACATAAATACACACAGAAACACACATACCCACAGACATACATATACACACATACACAGAAACACACATACCCACAGACACACATAGACACAAACAGACACATAAACACACAGACACACACATAGAGAGAGACACACACACATACATACAGAAACACACACATAATTTTAACGACTTACTTATATACACAAACACATACACAGTTTTAATGGCTCACACTATTGTAGAACTGGCAAATTCAAAATCTAAAGAATGAGTAGGAGGCTGGAGACCTGGGGAAAAGTTAGTCTTGCTATTTGAGTCAAAAGGAAGCCTGCAGGTGGATTTGTTTTTGTTTTTGTGTTTGAATTTTCAAGACAGAGTTTCTCTGTGACAGCACTGACTGTCCTGGAACTCACTCTGTAGACCACGCTGGCCTCAAACTCATTTGAGATCCACCTGCCTCCCCAGTGCTGAGATTAAAAGCATGTGCCACCATGCCCAGCTTGGATTTCTTTCTTTAAGGCACATGGGCTAATTTATTTATTTAGGCCTTCAGCTGATTAGATGAGGCCTGCCCACATTGTAGATAGTAATCTGCTTTACTTAAAAATCTGCTGTGTTGAACCTTTATTTCATCTACGAGAGAATACCTTCATAACCTCTTCCAGATACATTTAACTAAATATCTGAGTGTGGAGACCTGACTAGTAGGTACAAATCAACTACGGGAATGTGTAAGTGTATACTATAACATACAGAACAGCAACACTAATCTTATCGAGCATTTACTGTAGACCAGACACCATTCTCTTACTGAATAATTTTTAGCTACAGTTGCAGTACAGTAGCCAATGGTCAACAAAAATAAATGGTGGTCTCCAATGTAGAAGGTGATTGTGAACAGAGACGAAGGGGTATGAGCACTGGGCAGACTGTAGTTGAGGTAACATAGGCAGGAAGGACCAGAAAAGTACTTGGACAGTTACTTAATCTCCGAGTTCCTTTTTCCTCATGTGTAATACAGAGTTAAAAATAGTGCTTACCTCATTCACAGAGTAGGTGCTCAACAAATATTTATCAACTGAATCAATGTTGAAGAAATCACTGGAGCTGTCACTAGGATTACAGAAGATAGTTTACAAAAGCCCTGGCTAATGATTAGAACATGGTGAATCTGACTGTTGGTGGACGGGTATATTTTTTTCCTGAACCCTGTAGACACAGAGCCATGCGTAGTACTGCTGGGACTCACCTCGCAGGGACTCAGGGAACAGTGTCGCTCCCAGGAAGCTCTCGTTTCTAAAGGCAGTGACTGGAGAGTCGTCACTCGGGCCTGAGTCAGGGGCTGTTTTTCTTCTTAGCCCAATCCCAGGGCAGCCAGTTCTCCGTGGCTCCCAGAATGTGTACTTGGAGCCCTGGCTATAATAGGTCTTGGCACAGGGAAGTCTCTGAAGACCCAGGTAATGTGGTCTGGAGCCGGGTGAGTCCCCACATCTGTGCCAGCACACTCTGCCAGCAGCTCGGTTACAGAGTCCACTCTCTGCCTCTCAGAAGAGAATGGCTGCCTTCTCCTCCTAAGCCTGTACCTCCCTAGGGGCACCACCATCAATTAGGCTAATCATTCCCCTTTCTCCTCAAACAAACTGCGCCATTGATGGGATTAATCTGAGCACAAGGACAAGAAGATTACTACAAATCATTAACAGTTCATTCATTCTTCAGCAAGGGCGGATGCCATACTAACAGCAGACACTCAACTCTGACACTTACCAATCATGTGACCTTGGTTGAGTTTTTCCTTCTCGTGACTCAGCACCTTCATCTGTACTATGGGTCACATTATACCTATTTAAAAGGTTCTTAGGATGTTTGGGTGTATTAGCATATGTAAAGTGCATGAAAACATGTTCCGGCATAAGATGTGTGCAATAAGCAGGAACTATTTCTGTTACTACTGTTATGACTATTATATCTATCAACACTTTCCCCTCTACCGTTTGCCAGAAATTCCACTGGTTTTAGAGGAAAGAGCACTGAACCCTACAAACACTGCTGCTGGCTTTGTGAAGTTTGTGTTCTCTTGAGCATGGGAGAAAAACTAATAAGTAGACGAAAAAGATTAGAGATGATGGACTCTGACAAGTATTGTAAAAATGCCAACAGTGTGCTGTGCACTGGGGGCCGGGATCTACCGAGAGGGGCTGGGGAGGGAGGGCCTGGGTGATCTGTAATTGTCATGCTGAACGTGGAGGTGGGAGGTGTGAGAAAGAAGGACTAGGAATAAGGAAGTGTATGTATGAAACCTTTGAGGCACAGAGAACATGGTACAGTCACGAGGATGGGAAAGGTCAGTGGGGCTGCAGCCAGGATGGAAATACCGGTGGACACCAGCTCTCACACAGCACCTACGGCAGATCATGCACCTCCCTGACTGGTTTCTATGGTTACTTATCTGATCTTTGTGGCAGCCCTAGGAGGGCACAGGACAGCCTAGATCACATCGTGCACACATCTCACTCTTCTTCTTGTTGCCCCCAGATTTAAGCAGACACTCTCAACTTGGAATTTCTGATGCTTTAAAATGTGGTCTCAATAGATCTTCTAGGCTTATTTTCTTTTGTGGGTTATTTGACTGGATTGTGAAATTAATTTTTTTATACAAGCAATACATATTTTCCTTGAATTAATATGGTGAAGTTTTTAACTATTTAAAATCTTCTTCTACCATTGTCTCCCTATTCCATTTCTGTCTCAGCTTCTCAGAGTTAATAATAATATTGGCTTATTGTAAATCTTTCCATAAATTATATGTTCACACATTAAATTATTTTTCAAGATAGGGTCTCATGTAGCACAGGCTGATCTTAACTCACTAAGTAGCAAACACTGGCCTTGAAATTCTGATTCTCCTGCCTCCACCTCCACGAGACTGGAATTATAGTGGTGTACTCCCATGCCTGGTTTATATAAACATACATACTGTATAAAACTACAGAAATACATAGAATTTATTTGTGATTAAAAATGAATGCAAGTTAAACTTTTTAGTAGTATTCTGTGGCTTCTTTCCATCAAGTAGCCTCCATGTTGGCATACATGGATTTATATTAATTTTAAAAATTGCTGCATAGTTTTCTGATAGTTTCTTTAGTGTTGAACAGTTAAGATAATACAGTTTGGATCCTGAGTATTTTCCAAGAATCAATGTTTTAAAAGGGCTGTTCCTTTCGGAGACAGTGGGAACCCTAGAATGTGGCTTGAGTCACAAGGGGTGTGCCATAGGAGGGAATACTGCATACTTATCTAGTCTCTCTCATTTTGCTTTCTAGCCTCCATGATGTGAACAACCCTCCTCACCAACATCCTGTGCTGTCACATACCCAAAGTAGCAGGGCTACGCAACGGTGGATAGAAGCTTCAGAAACCATCAACTCCTAGAACATTCTCTTCTCTCTCGCTCTTTTTTTTTTTTGAGACAGGGTTTCTCTGTGTAGTTTTGGTGCCTGTCTTGATCTTTCTCTGTAGACCAGGCTGGCCTCGAACTCACAGAGATCCGCCTGGCTCTGCCTCCTGAGTGCTGGGATTAAAGGCATGAGCCACCACCGCCCGGCACATTCTTCTCTTTTTAAGCTGATTACTTCAGAAGTTTTGTCACAGTGACAGAAAGCTGAACTACTATGTGGGCTGTTTTAACTGTTTGCTATGAGAAAGATTTCAGCAAGACATATTGTTACCTGTCAGGGTCCATCTACTGCAAACAAGGACACCAATGAAGGGAGGGGTGTGTTTACCAAAGGACTGAAGTCCTGCAGGAAAATGATGCAATCCAGAGACTATGAAATACAGGAGGAATACCCGAGCAGCTAGAGGACCCAGGACAAGCATGTGTGAACAGAACACAGAAGGAAGGGGTCTGTATTGTGAGCTGGGGCCGTGGAAGGAAGGTCTGGAAGAAAAGGAGAGTGACATTTCAGTTTCTCTTTTTCTGGTCCTCTGCAGTGAGTGGCTTATGCTTTGGCTCATAGAACTCCAAGAGTGGCAGTGTTCCTTCCTCTTCCAGGTTACTGACTACTTTGAAGAATGTTGGTGTTCTTTTTGGAAGGTCTAGGAGAATTCTATGATTAATTCATCTGACCCTAGGCTTGTTTTAATTGGGAGATTTTAAATTACTGTTTCTAACTCACTAGATGATATGGATTTATTTCAGCTTGACTTAGCTTTGGTAAGCCATATATATCTAGGAATTTATTTGTTTATTTTAGATTTTCCGGTTTAGTACAATAGAGCCTTTAAAGTAGGTCCTTATGATTCTCTGAATTTCTTCAGTGTCTGTTGTAATGCCTCTCTTTTCATGTCTGATTTTATTAATGTGGATCCCCTCTCTCTTTCTCTTGGTTAATTTGGCTGGAGATTTGTTGATCTTGTTAATCTTTTCAAAGAACCAACTCTTCATTTCGTTGATTCTTTGTATCCGCACATAGGAACTCAACAGCAGTTATGACAATGTACACAAGTCCCATGCAGGCTCAAGCCAGCCCAACATCCACACATAGGGAGAGGAGGTAGACATGAAGTCCCCCCCTAGCCGAGGAGCTATGGGCAGTTGATAGCTGCTGGGAGAGGGGAAGTCAGTTTTCTTAGGAGTGTTGCCACTTGTAGGCCAAATGTGGGACAATGGCAGGTCACATGTCCAAGAAAATATGGGCAGCACAAATTGGACTTTTTCTTAGTTAGGGCTTCTATTGCTGTGAAGAGACACCATGACCATGGCAACTTTATAAAGGAAAACATTTAATTGGGACTGACTTACAGTTCAGAGATTTAGTCCATTATCACCATGATGGGAAGTATGGTGGCAGACAGGCAGACATGGTGCTATAGAGGTAGCTGAGAGTTCTACATCTTGATCCACAGGCAACAGGAAGTGAACTATAACATTGGGCATGGCTTGAGCATATATGAGACCTCAAAACCTGCATTCACAGTGACACACTTCCTCTAAAAGGTCACACTTCCTCCAACAAGGCCACACCTCCTAACAGTGCCACTCCCTGTGGTTCAAGCATTCAAATACATAAGTCTATGGGGGCCATTCCTATTCAAACCACTACAGACTTGATGAGTGGACATCAAAAGAAAAGAGAACACAAAGGTGAGTGGGAAGGGAAGGAAGATGGATCTGGGAGAAGTTAGGAGAAAGGGTGGGAACTTATTGTATGAAAGTCTCAAAAAACTAAAACAACACACACACACACACACACACACACACACACACACACACACACACATACATACACACAGAAGCAAAAAGGAAAAGTAGAATCAGAAAAAGGTACATAAATGCGTGACTAAACTCGTCATACACCAATTCTTTAAGTTAATAGACTATTACAAACAAAAATAAAACAAAACCAACTCTGGCAGGTTTGGCCTCTCTTTAGCCCCTTCCATTTCAGGCTATGTCTGTGGAGGCATTGTGAGTTAGGGAGACCATGAGCTGAGTTGTAGATGGATGCTACATGGCTACTGAAAAATTGTAGACTTCTGAAGGGCGTAAAGGAAAATACTCAGAACTAGAGGGTGTGGGACCTGAACTCAGGTCTCAGTTTTATCTTCAATTTACTTTATGACCAGTATAGTTTACAATTCCTGTGTTGGGACTTAACCTCCAAATCAGTATGAGAATGGGATTTGGAAATGGTGACTTTGAGAGGAATTGGGATCGGATGAACTCATGAAGGAACATTCATGACTTTGGAAGGAGAAGAGAGATTTGAACTAGCATATTTGCTCTGTGTTGCTATGTGACGGCACCTGCCATGTTAGGATATAAAACAAAGCCTTCACAAGATGCTGACCGTGCGTTAGCTTCTTGCTCATGGACTTCAAACTTCCAGAACTCTATGCTAAAACAACAACAAAAACACCTCAAAATAATTACCACCCTTGGTCTTTTATAAAGTACCCAGTCGATATTATTCAGTTATAGCAGTAGAAAGTAGATTAAGGCCATGAATGACCTTAGGCAAAGGCCTACACATTTCTGGGCCAAAGCTTTCTCCTACTACAGAAGAAGCAAAGGGCTGATTAAATCAGTGTTTCCCACAACGGTATATGAAATGGCTTCAGTGAGTGATGTAGCAAGCTTTCTGTTGCAGCCAGATTTTTGAGTCAGTTCTTCATCAAGAAAAAAAAAAATCTGTTTGATGCTTATTTTTAGTCTTTCTTTGAAATGTGATCATCTTCCCTTTTATTAAAATTGGAGCAGACCCTATCTTCGAAGCTTCCAGCAGGTGATAATGCTTAGCCAAATTCAATGTGATTGTTTTTATGCTGTATTTTAAATCTACAATTACCTTCCATTTTTGACAAGGCTACACTTGTCTAACATTTACAGTAATATATCAGTCAGATCTCAGCAGCTCAACAAAACCCTCCTCCTTTTCCTTGCTCATGCAAAGTGTGCTGAAGTCAAACTAACACTATAGACTTTAGAAAGTCTAAGACATTGCTTACCAAGCTTCCCTTTCATCAGACTCCCCTGGAGATCTCATTCACATAGAGGGTGCTGGATCCCACCTCCACAGCTTCTCATTCTGTGGGTCTGGGGGAAAGACAAAGACTCTGCTTCTCCAGCAAAGCCCCTGCTGCTGGAATGGGAATCCCAAGGTCAGAGGACACAGCTCCTGGGCAGCTCTCCTCATGGCTCAGTGACGCAGTTTTTAAAGAGGAATCCTTGAACATTGTCACCTGGATTGCCTTCTTGCCTGGAGAGATTTCCAGGGGTCATTAGGTGCTCTGAGCCGGAAGGGACACACATTAGTTCTTCCGACAGTGAACTCACCAGAAACATCACAAGGAACCACCCGATTCAAGGCAGTGTGTGGAGAGGAAGCACGTGTGATCCTTTCATGTACTAAGACAGAGAGGAGGGCAGAGCAGGATCAGGACTAGAAATCCAACCTAGACGTCTAATCTACGTCCAGACAGCTGAGTCACTCTTTGTCGTTGAAAAATTCATTTAAAAAAATCTCCTTGAAGCAAAAAGGTATATAAAGGAAAACAAGAATTAAAGAGTGACGAAGAGTGCTGTCGTTATGGCCAAAGTGGAGAGAAGCTGTATGAAAGACCTGAGTGCTAATTCGCGGTCATATACCTGCCAAAGACTGTAGCAACCAGTCTGCAGAGACCGTCAAGCCCGTTTGCTCTCCTGCCCAAACTGCGCTCATATCTCCTCTCCTGGTCTGATCAGAAACTTCATGTACCTGTTCCATTTCATGGAGCCCTAGTTGTCCATCTTAAAACTTAGTGGGAAAAAGAGAAAAGGGGTTACATAAAGCTTTTGGCCCATTTAGAAAACTCCCACGCCCCTTGATCCCAGGTCATGGTCTCTTGCTGATCACCACCATCCTCTGTATTCCTTCCTTCAAGTTTCCATGGCTGCCCAAATGTGATATGTGACCAGTCTTTAGATAGTAGAGGTTAGTGTGTTATCTGCGGAAGGTTCTGATTCAAGAGGTGTTATAGCGCAGTGAGAACATGTGAGGTAGCAGTGGAGGATGGGGAGGAGGAAGGGAAGAGGAGGAGGAGGATAGACCCTGATTCTTGTCAATCGGTGCTTCCTATTTCTTTCAATTTCTTATTGTTAAAATAAACAATCGCTTTGGAGCAATGTCTGCCAAGTGGCATGAAAAAGCAGCTCTACAGAGATTTGAGTCATTGGGCCCCAAGCCCTATAGTCGGCTTTTGGCTTCAAACCCCTGGGAAGAGGAGGGAGGCAGAAGGGACTGTTGGCTGGAGCTGAGGGTAATGCAGGAAGCTTTGGTCAGGATGGGGCACTCGTGAGGAATCTGGCTGTGTGCCCTGTTATATTTCAGGGACAAATAACTAGTCATTTCTTCTCTGCTCTGTCTCATGTATGAGAAGGAACTACATATTATTAGAGAAGTAGAAAAGCCACAGGAGTCAACTTCTAGCCCAATCCCTATTTTGCAACCATGTGCCTGGTGTATCAGTCTGCTGTTGCTGCTGTAACATATGAGTGCCAACTGATGGCTTGTAAACATACAACATGTTGCGTCTCTGTAGGTCATAGGTCTCAATGGACTAAACTCAAGATGTTGGCACTGCATTGACTTCTAGAGACTACCAATAGTCTAGGTTCAAGGCCACGTTTCCATCTTTGAAGCCAGCAGTGAGGGTAGAGTCCTTGTATCACACCTTTCCTCTTATATCTCCTTCTACCACTTTAGAGGATCCCTGTGATTACATGAGGCCACATGGAAAATCCAAGTGACTTTTCCTGTCTCAAAGTCAGTTGATTAACAGCTCAATTCTCCATCAACATGTATAACATCATAGTCATAGGGCATGGACACCTTTCAGGGGTGTTTGATCTTGCATATGTCGGACCTCAAAGAACATTCATAGCTTATCTGAGAACATAACTAGGGATCAATTAATGTTCAGTATCCATTCTACTCTGGCTCATCATTTTCAGACACACAAACAGTTAAAATCATGGGTTAGGTGGGTTGTGTTGAGTATCTGCACTCAAGCTCTAACTCACCCTTACCAGCTGTAGAAACCTGGAAAAATTACTTAAGCCGTCTGTATCTCAGGGTCCTGACCCTTAAATGTGGGTGATTTCCACCTCTGGATGGAAGATGAAGTATGAAAACAATGAAAAAATGCTTATCCCTGTTATAGGACACAATACCTATAAATGATATTGCACGACTTAAGGGAAACTATCATACTTAATCCGTGTGCTGGTTAGCTTTTTTGTCAATTCGACACAAGCTAGAGTCATGTGGGAAGAGAAAACATTAATTGAGGAATTGCTTCTACCAGATGACTTGTAGACAAGTGTGTGGGGGTATTTTCTTGATTAATGATTGATGTGAGAAGGCCCAGCCCATTGTGGGCAGAGCCACCCTGGCAGGTGGTCTGTGTGGTATAAGGAAAACTAGCTGAGCAAGCATGAGGAATAAGCCAATAGGCAGCATTCTTCCACAGCCCCAGCTTCAAGTTCCTACCTTGAGTTCCTGCCCTAACTTGTCTTAGTTAGGATTTCTATTTCTGTGAAGAGGCACCATGACCACAGCAACTCCTATAAGGAAAAAAAGTGGCTTACATTTTCAGAGGTTTAGACCATTATCATTATGGTGCAACATGGAGGCATGCAGGCAGACATGGGGCTGGAGGAGGAGCGGAGAGCCCTATGTCTTGACTCATAGGCAGTGGGAAGTGGTCTGTCTCACTGGGCATGGCTTGAGCATATATTAGACCTCAAAGCCCGCCTCCACAGTGACACACTTCCTCCAACAGGGACACACTTCCTTCCGCAAGGCCACACCTCCCGGTAGTGCCACTCCCTTTGGGGGCCATTTTCTTTCCAACCACCAGAGTTCTTTCAATGTTGTAAACTGTGAGGTGAAATAAGCCCTCTCCCCTTCCCAAGCAGCTGTGGTCACAGTCTTCAACACATTATCAGAAAGCAGGCTAGAACAGGCCTCCTAAGACTTCCGTGGACAGCATGCCTGGTGCTGGAGTCCTTTGATGGAGATACTGAAGCTCAGAGAGTTAAAATGGCTGAAATGGGGTCAGTTAGTCAGTTTATTGGTAGACCAGGACAAGCTCTGTAATTCCGTAAGCTCCAGTGTCCCCGCACTTTATTAACTCCCAACTTAGCCTGCATGAGAGAGAGAGTCTTGATAATGTTTTTGGAAGTCTTATAGCCCTCACATTCAAAATATTCAGCTAAGCTCCTAATGTAAGATGTCCTGAGGTTAGGTTCATTGGTTTCTCCCTTGCATAAAAACACTGTGGCTCACCACTAAGGCAATATTCTTTCCCATGATTTAAAGCAGCCATTAAATCATTCTGTCCACAGATCCATGCCTAAGGCTTCTTTCTGTACATTATCTGAATCTGAGTTTGAGTGAAAAATATTACTGTATAAAATTATAAAGATATAATCACTGTGTGTGTGGTTACGTCTTTTAGGCAAAACAATATACCTTTACTTGACCATTTATTTATTTAACAGATGTTTTTTGAGCACTGCGAAGTTGGTATGTTAAGGCTTTTTAAGCTATTGGAGTATTTCAGAGAACTCGAGATGTAAAATCCCTTTTCCCTGCCCACATTCAGCACTAACAGGGGAGAGAGGAGTCAGTTGAAGGTCAATGTGTCCTCATAATTACTGATTTAAAGCTGCCTAGTGTGGAGCCAAATGGCTTGCAAATGTTTCTAATCCGCTCCTGGAAGGCAACAACATCAGACAAAGCTCAGAATCAGCCAGCACGGCTCTGAGCATAGACAGAGAAGTAGCCTCCTTTGTTCTGGTAGCCCGGCCTTAGAGAAGAGAAGGTAAGCCTAGAACCTCTTCTCCTCAACTGACCAATCAGAGAAGGCCTCTTCCTCCCCTGAGGAGGACTGTTGGGAGAAAGCTATCAAGTGTTTTCCTAACAAACCCTGATGAATTTCTTCCATGTAGAACAGCGGTTCTTAACCTGTGGATGGCAACCCCGTTGAGGGGTTGAATGGCCCTTTCACAGAGGTCACCTAAGACCATCGGAAAACACAGATATTTATATTACGATTCATAACAGTAGTAAAATTACAGTCATAAAGTAGCAATGAAATAATTTTGTGGTTGGGTAGTCAACACAACATGAGAAACTGTATTAAGGAGTCGCAGCGGGGGCTGGAGAGATGGCGTTTCCAGAGGTCCTGAGTTCAATTCCCAGCAACCACATGGTGGTTCACAACCATCTACAGTGAGATCAAATGCCCTCTTTTGGTGTGCAGGCATGCATGCACATAGAGCACTCATATCCATAACATAAATAAATAAATCTTAAACTTTTTTTTTTTTTTTTAAAGAATTGCAGCATTAGGAAGGTTGAGAACCACTGATGTAGAAACATCTGCAAGCTGAAGAAAGGTTGTCTCCTAACAGTGTGAGGGAAGAAATCCAGAAGCAGCTTCATCCAGTTCTCTGGGGCTTTTCCAGTCCACTCCCTGGGAAGCCTGTGTGGTGCTGAAGACTGTTAGAATCTGGACACACTGCCTCAGGAATGGCTGTGCTGTAAAGGAAAATGGCTGAACCATGTTGGATGTAGACTGAGTCTAGCCTGCCGATTGCTCTCTGAGGCTGGCTTAGGCAGGACTGGAAACAGACATAGAAGTGGGGAGCTGTAGGACATTACTAGTGCTCAATACCTGTAAAAGGAAAAGGAAGGATGCAGGACCGGAAGGAGCAAGAAGACGCAGCAGGATTGATGGACTTTCAGACACCCTGGTGGGACCTTACTTTCACTGTACAGGGTCAGTGTGGCCCAGCCGTTCGTAATGTCGTACGCCCCAGTCACTGCAGGGATTCAGGGCAGGGCAGGCAGATCTCTACAGCTGGGTAGCTCCTCTCTGTGTCCAGGCCCTCACTCATCTGTTCGCTCCTCCACCACCACCGCCTTCCTTCTTGACATCTTAGCCACACCCAGTTGTTCTCGTTTCCAGCAGATCTCATGCCTTCTTACACCCCGGGTTGTCTGAAATTCCTTTTTTTTTTCAGAGCTGAGGACCGAACCCAGGGCCTTGCGCTTGCTAGGCAAGTGCTCTACCACTGAGCTAAATCCCTAACCCCTTGAAATTCCTTTTATTTTCTACCTGCCCTTATTTTTTCATGGCTTCGCTCAGAAAACATTTCATCCAGAAAGGTTCCCCAGACTCCAGGCTGGACAGACACTCCCCATTGCGTGAGCAGAACACTCTTTCCACCTTGCCAAATGACATTGAGTGTTCTGTGGACGGAACTCTCGGCCTGCACTCGGCCTCAGCTTTTTCACAGGATCGTACCCTGTTCTTTGCATCCTAGGGTATCTAGTAAGATCCTGGTATCTGGCGGGTGTTTAGCAGGTGGCTGCCTTTCACCTGCCCTTCTGGGACGTGTTCACCTCCAATACACATTCACTGGGTACTTTTGTATAAATTGTACAGGCACTCCCAGACCTGTGTGTCTTGTTCTGTAGTGTAGCCTCCAGGGTACCCAGAATAGGATCTCATACGTGCATACACTTTCTCAGGAAATACAAATTTTTTTAAAAATTTGTATTGAATCAAAGCTTATCTTCTCTGGCCAAAAAACACTCAACACAGGATCTGGAAGCAGAGGGGAAACTCAGGCAGGTATTCCAGGCACAGAGGCAGGCAAAGTCTTAAAAGGAGTTGGAAATAATTTCTGAGGAAAGGAAACCAGCTCAGTAGACACCCTTCTGGGTTTGTTTTTATCTATTCCAGGGAAGAATTACTCAGCGCTCTATAAAGATAAGTGAGGACTGGAGAGTGGTAAGATGGAGATGGGCGGGGAGAAAGATGGACAAGTCAGCCCGATGACACCGCCACTTCCTTTAAGCCCAGTATAGAAACACTTTCCATACGATGCGTAGGGAGAACCAAAGAGACAAAATGTACTAGCCTCCTCACCCCAGATTGACATGGAAGGTTGAAAGTGAACATCCTTCAGTCATTGGCTGGGCCTCAAAGGCTGCAGGGAGGTAAGATCTGATGTACCAAAGAGAATTGGGGGCTTCAAACCAGCCAAACAGGAAAAGGAAAGGTCCCTTCAATTGTTCAGGGGGTAAAGAGGAAGACATCGGCAATATCATCTTTCATCAGCCACTCCCTGTGGGGGATAAGCTTTCCTACCGCTTCTCTGGGCTTGCCGTGAAGGGCTGCTTCCTTCTCTGAATTAAAAGCTGACGTGTAATCAGATGGTAACTCTGACTGACTGGACTAGGACTCTTTGGGGCCAACTCAAAGTCACAGCCATTCACTTGGTACTTATTATCTCCTTTGGTTATTCTGTGGTAGAGATTTCTTAGACTTTTTTTTTTTTTTTTTACTTCAGAGGTTGAACAAGTTTGAAGGAGTATTTTGTGAGGGCAGCAAGAGGTGTACATGTGACTTTTAGCTCTTTTCTGTCACCAATGGGCTCGTAGCCTTTTAGCAAGACAGATCAGTGACAATGGATGCACTGTGGGGACCTTCTGTGACTGGTTATTTCTTTATCTATTCCTCTTAAAGACACCGTGAGATGTTGCTGACACTCTCCCTCCGAACCCATGCTGAGGCTCGGGATCTGTGGTTTCCTAGTCAAAGTCCCCACCGGAAGTGAGTGGCAGTGGAGAGACAGCCTCAAGCATGGCAACCCAAAGGCAATAGTTCTCACCTGGGGTGATCCTGTTCCCTCCCCCACTCTTCCAGAAGACATTAACAGTATTCGTAGACATTTGGGTTGTCACAGTGGGTGTGGGTGGGGACAGAGACCAGGGCTGCTGTCAAACATGCAATGCCCAGGGAAGCCCTTCTCAGCCACGATAATACTGGTCCTAACATGGCGACAGTGTTGAGGGTGAGAGATCCTGTTTAAGCCATCTCTAATCTCTGTGTGGACGTGGGTCATTCTGACTTCTTCACCTTGCTGTGACTCACCCGAGCTCCTGAGTGTGGTCCTCACAGGACTCACCATCTCATCAGTATTGTTTGTTTTCTTGTGATTTCGGTTGTTAGCCGTCATTCACATTCTAAGCTGTTTGTGGGTGAAGGTTCCACTGGTCCACCTCCAACTCCCCCTCAGTACCTGGAACACAGCAAGGGTTCAACGAATATTTGTTAAATGAGAATGGGCAGATGGACACGGGGAAAGTGCAGCCCCATTAAATAAACAAAAGCAAAGTGGCCAGCACGGAAGTGAGTCCTGCTTCTGTCTGAATCCCAGTCCTCTGCTCCTGACCCTGTGTCATGGGTTGTTATGGGGCAGGGGGATTGAGATCCAGTCTGTATTCTGTACGAGCGAGCTCAGAGCCCAGCACAGGAGGGAGAAAGTCAGCGAGTGTTAGGATGTGAGGCCAAATTCAGACTGGGAAAGAACTGAGGGACAGACGAAGGATGGGAGGAACTCTCTTTGGTACATCAGATCTTACCTCCCTGCAGCCTTTGAGGCCCAGCCAATGACTGAAGGATGTTCACTTTCAACCTTCCATGTCAATCTGGGGTGACCATGAGGGAATGCAGTGGAGAGCTGCCCAGATATTAAAAGAACAGCTGAACATGCCTACAGCCGTTCTTTCTCTCCTTTTAGCAAAGACGGTCAGTAGAACATCCATCTTTTCCTAGTCCTCGGGGACTTTGGATCTCTGACAGTCTTCAAAAATGATGGCTAGCGGCTGAGCAAATGTAAATTCAAGACCCAGAAATACTCCGAAGTCAAGTACCTGGTTGGCACTGGCTCCATCTCTCAGAGGCTGGCTCTAGTAGGAGCAGTGACTACCGAATGCGGGAGCAAACTCCCACGGCTGAAGGCTGGGAAAGCTGCAGGGAGGGCTGAGTAAGGACGGGATGAGGAGGAAGGCGATGCCGACGAGTGATGGAGACGGGAAGAATGAGGCAAAGGAGAGCCGGGAGGAGGAAGAGAGGCAGGGGAAGGAGAAGAGAGGAAAAGGCAGAGGAAAGAAAGAAAATTAGAGTAATAGTAGAAGTAGGAAGTACTTTTGTTTTGTTTTGTTTTGTTTTTGTTTTTCGAGACAGGGTTTCTCTGTGTAGCTTTGCGCCGTTCCTGGATCTCGCTCTGTAGTCCAGGCTGGCCTCGAACTCACAGAGATCCGCCTGGCTCTGCCTCCCGAGTGCTGGGATTAAAGGCGTGAGCCACCACCGCCCGGCTGAAATAGGAAGGACTTTTAAAACATCTTATCACTATAAATCATGCAGAAGTTCTTCAAATTAAATACAATATTAAAGTTACCTTTCATACTGCAAACATCCACCTGGCTCATTCTATCTCCTTACGGGGCATTTGTTCTCATGGTATTTAAAAAAAAAAAAAGATTTATTTTTAATTATGTGTTTATGTGTGGGTTTGTGCACATGTGACTACAGGTGCCCGTGGAATCCAGAAGAGGCCGTCAGGTATCCTAGAGCTGGAGTTACAGGCCGTTGTGAACTGTCTGACATGGACATGGAACTGAGTTCAGGTCCTCTACAAGAGCAGGAACTATTTATGGGCTGTTTATCTGCACAGAACTCCTCCCCAGTGCATACAGATTTAACCAACCTAAAGTCACACAGGTAATAAGTGGATCCAGATATGAAAAAATAGTGGCAGTGGGAACAGTTGCTCTGGACAGGTGGAGGGGAAGGAGGGAGAGCAGAGAGAAGAAGGATGGAGTTGGGGGTCCCTAGGGAGTCGATCAGAATGCACCCCTTGAATGTCTTGGGGTAGAGCAAGCTGTCTGCATGCAGACCCATGACTAGTGACTCACTTGGGGTTTATCTGAATGAACTTTGCAGACCGATTGATTGTTCCAGAGGGTCTTCGGTGACACTGTGGTTCCAAGAGTACTGTAAAGCCGCTGCTAGATATTTGTCTTTCTATCTTCCAACAAAACAGACAGGAACCATGAAAATGATCCAACGACTCTCATTTCATTACGCTTCGGGGCAAGGAAAAGAAAGAAACAAAGTCAGGAAGTTATTAATATAAACAGAAGTGCTTCCTGTACATGTTAAGTCTGCAGGTCACATCTCACGTCGTATTCCTGAAGTGGGTGTTGGAGCCTCTGCTTCAGGAAAAAGGAAAGTGCTTTAGAGAGAGAAGCTCAATCAGTAAGAATCTAGGATTCTGGCTCGGGACTTCTCCAGTTGTTACCTCCTTCCTGAGTATTGAAAGTCAAGTTCGATGTTTTCCAAGTGAAATTAGTATTTCTTTCCAATTCACTTCCCAGAATGAAAAGTCCTGCATAGCAAGACTCCGGCCTATTAATCATGGAGGGAAGATTAATGCTAACATCAGTCTAAGATGTACTTATGCCAAATGTTCCTATAATAATTGTTTATAAAAGAGCTTATTTAAGAAAATGTTGGATCCCAAAAGAGTAGTGTATGTCCTCCCAGCAGCAAATTAATAGAAGCAAACAGCAGTGTCCTTGGAATCCCTTAGATAAATACGTCTGAACCATTCCCTTAAGCCCCGCCATGCCTGGGGTGGCAATCTTGCTTGTCTTTAAAGCCAGTTCTAAAGAGCTTGCATCTTACTTTCTGTGTCCTGGTTGCTCTGCTGTCTCTCAACTTCAGCTCCTGTGGATCTTTCTTTCTATATAATTACTGTATTGTGCCGTATCCGTACTCCCCTAGAGGACAAACTCCCCAGGGCTGAGCCTGGTGTTTCCCGATTGTTACTATGTCCTCAGCAAGCTCTCTGGTTCACAGTAGGTCTGGAAAAAATTTTAGTTGGAAGAATGGATGCATGGGGTCACCAACCATGAAAGGCAGATAGGCTAGCATCCATGATGCCATCTATTGGCATCCTCAGCCCCAGCTCCGGCACAGAGAACCGAAGCTCTCTAACGGTCTGCCAGACTGAATCAAGGGGCACCAGAGCTGCTGCTTTACATGACATACACTTCAAATAGAAAGAATTTGCCTGTCTGGTGAGAAAACATCACACCTGGCAGGGAGCAAGTGCTGGGTGATGTGCTGTCTCCATATTTGAGCATTCCATAGTGCCTCTGCGTGATCAGACTTCTTGCTGGGGAACCCCTGAACAGCAAGGGCTGCAAGGAATATAGCAATGTTTGATAGGTACAAAGCACTGTGCCGGAGCTTTATCCATGCTAACTCGGTTAATTCTTATAACTAACCCCATGAGGGAGGACTAGTATTACCCTTTTCTGCAGTTGAAACTGAGACACAGAGAAGTTGTGTGCACACATATGGACGGGGCCTTCTAGGCTGCCCCAGGGAGGGAGGACAGGGCAAGACCTCTTGAAGGCAAGGGGGAATGTCATGCAAGAGCCTGCCCTGTCTTTTCTGTATCTATATTAGTACTCTATGAAATGTTGGATAATTGGAATTCTGCAAAAATTGGCAGAGCAAAGGTTTTTTTTGTTTTTTTGTTTTTTGTTTTTTTTTTTTGTTTTACTACAAATAAAAACTGATATTTTGGTTCTAAAGCTAGAAGTACTCAAAGTCTGGAAAATGTTAAATAATGCAATGTCAGTTTCATATAAGAAGCAAAGCCAAGCTTAAAATCTCATTCCAAACAGCCCTGCATTTATTTCCTTTTCCACATGGCCTGCATATCCAGGGGTCTCTACAACGGCCACTTGAACTTCTAATACTTTTAAATCAAGAGGCTTCCTCCCAACCCCACTTTTTTGTATAAAATTTTTGTTTCCAGGGGTTACGTTCTGAATTAATACTGAGTAAAATCAAGCAAGCTGAAGGTAAATTTGAAAGTACTTGTCTTGGAGTACTAGAGAAAGAGAAATATGAAAGGCAGGTAAAGGCCAGACAACAGGGGATATGGAAAGAGATTCATGGGATTTGGTTAAGGCTAGAGAATGGGGTCAGATGTGTGTTAGCCCTGGAATAAAAACACATTGCTAGTGACAGTAGCAACATTACAGTTTTTGAATGCCTGTGGTGCTTTAAATGAAAATATCTCCTTTAGATTCAGATGTTTGAATACTTGGTCCCCAGTAGGTGGTGCTGTTTGTGGAGGATTAGGAGGTGTGGCCTTGGAGGAAGTTTGTCACTGGTGGTGGGCTTTGAGACTTTAAAAGACTCACACCATTTCTAATTCCTTCTCTCTGTTTTACTGCTTGCAGTTCCAGATGTAAACGCTCAGCTTCCAGCTCCAGCTGCCATGGCTCTGCTCTGCCATCATGGACACTTACCTCTCTGGAACTGTAAGCCAAACACACCCTTTCTTCTGCAATGTGTCGTTGGCTGTGGTGTTTTATCACAGCAACAGACAGGTGACTAATACAATGTCTGACATGTGACATCTACACAGATAAATGCTTTATATTCTGTTTTTATTATCTTTAATACTGAAATTGGTCAACTCCAAGAGGAAACAGAACTTTTTAAGCTGGTAAGAGAATCTAAACCAACACCTATGTAGCAACAAAACACAAAATCTGAGTCCTCAGAACCACTGTAACTTGAAACCACAAGGTCACAGATACCCAGGCTTCTTGTCCTTTAGCAGCTCTTGGGTCTCTTCTAGAGTGAAGGCTGCTGGTCCTGCCTCAAGGATGATATAAGAGTGGAATTAATCTATTTGAAGGCAAGCAGAGCCAGTCTAGGCTGATTCAGTGACCACATACTCAGATGTCTGAGATTTTTCTGACCTGGGTGCCAAGTTTTCCGGTCCCCAAGAGGAGACAGGATACTAAGGCTCAGGTTGGTGAAATGGCTCAGTGTGTTAAGGTATGTGCCACCAAGCCTGATCACCTGAGTTTGATCCCTGGGACCCACATGGTGGAAGAAGAGAATTTACTCTCCTAAGTCATCTTCTGCCCTTCACACACACACACACACACACACACACACACACACACACACACACACACACACACACGTACACACACTCCTAGTTCTTTTTCTGTTGCTGTGATAAACACCATGACCAAAAGCAACTTGAGGAGGAAAGAGTTTATTTGGCTTACAGTTTCATGTCACAGTTCATCAATGAAGGAAGTCAGGCCAAGAATTCAAGGCAGGAACCTGGTGTCAGGGACTGAGGCAGAGGGAACACTGCCTACTGGCTTGCTGTCCATGGATTGCTCAGCCTGCTTTCTGTACACTGAAGGACCATCATCTCAGGGGTGGTGGCACTGCACACAGTCATCTGGGTTCTCCTACATCAATCTTTAATCAAGAAAATGCCCCACAAACTAGCCTACAGGCCAATCTAAAGGAGGCATTTTCTCAGTTGAAGTTCTCTCTTCCCAGATGGCCCAGGCTTGTGTCAAGTTAACAAAAAAAATTAACCAGAATGCACAGAAATGAAATAAATAGAAATGTAATAAAAACACTGAAGTTCTAGGGTGTCCATCCCAGTAACCTTAGGGAGCAAAGGCTAGCCAGTGAGCAAGTTGAAAACAATGACCTGAAGTAATTCCCACAGCTGGAGGGCCCTTTAAAGTTTCGAAGTGTGTACCCCTGCGTTTTTTCCAGAGCTTTGGAGTACACGCTCAACTCCTGTAGCGGGGAGACAAGAGTACAGATCAGAACAAAGGACGCATTCACAGAGGGTCACAGGCATCTCAGGAAGCAGCCAACTGGGAACTATCTCCACGTTTGTGTGGGTCATTTCCTCTTTCCAAGACTCCAGCAAAGAGGGAGGTCCAAGGAGGATTAAAAGTCTGAGGGATAGAAAACAGTCTGTACCGAGGGGCTCAGCGAGGCTGGGACATTTTGGCGACAGGCTCTAGCTGCATGGCGCTGCCTGGCCTTGTTCCTCCTAAGCTGGGTGGGGGCCCAGAGGAGTTGTGCCCAGAGGTATTTTTGTCCTGTTGCCTCAACCCAGTCAGCTCCACTTGGAATGATTTATGATGATTTCTTTGGTTTGTTTTGTAAACACAGCCCACACCAAGGGAGGGAGTTGTATTCCCAGGGTCTTCCATTGCAGCCTTATTGCTTTAAAAGTATTTGCTGAGGGCGGAAGTTACTTTGTATGTGTTCTTAAGTAGCCTAACCTAGAACATTAGAAGCATGAGAGTCTTTGGAGGTTACCCAGCCCTGCTCCCTCATTTTACAGTGTGTGGAGCTGAGGCCCAGCACAAGCTAATTAGAGAGAGTGGCTGGCTGGAAAGGCTTGCCTACAGAACCCTCAGGTGGTCCTGGAGGGAGCACATCACACACAGCCATTGCTTTTGTTGAACTCAGACTTGGCCAGGGCAGTTGGGCTTTAAATAAGTGAGTAAAAATGTGTTGTATGGGAAGGGAGAAGCTTTAGGGACTCAAACCAAGGCAGCATGCCCTGGCTTAGGGCTGTTGGTGGCTCTAGAGAGAGACCTGAAGGGAGAGGAAGGTTTGTCCAGGGAGCAGAGGAGAGAGTGGGTGCTGGGTGGACTCTGGAGTGAGAAGGCAGAGATTGAGGCACTGCGTACTGCAGATCCCAGGGGCCTGGTGAAAAGTGGGGAGGTGCATGGAAAGAATTAGATTGAATCACAGACTTAGTGAGAAGAAGCAGGAGAGTTTCAAACATGAGCGGATGAAGTGATGGGACCTCGTTTGCCCTTTCAGTAAGATTGCTCTGGTTGTGTGGAAGAGAACATGCTGGAAAGCCCAGGTCTGATGCAGACCGTGGCCCCTTATTCTATCTAAAGTGGCTTCTGTGGCTCAGGGACCAAGTGTAGTGGGATTTTGTATTACAGCTGAGATTTCTTTGAAGCCAGGTGTTAAACACAAAGCTGAGGCTAAAATACATGCCTTACAAAAAAACCCAATGGCCTGATTTGGGACAAAAGCCAGACAGTGTATTTCTTGGTGTTTGAAAGACACTTTCTGACTTCTGAAGCCTGTCATAGGAAAAAATGTGGCAGGTCCCTGGATAGGCTGGTCGAGAATGGGCCCTTTTCTCTTATAGACCCCTTTAGCAGAAAATTTTAAGCTCACAAAGTTGTTTTATGTCCTGCCCACCCACCCACATACACACACCCCTGCTTGTCTTTCCAAGTGCTGGTTGTCTGTCTTTTCATCCCTTCCCCCTACCTGCTGCAGAAAGTAGTGTGATGAAGTCAAAAGTGCAGACTTTGGAAAGACGAAGCTAGGTTCAAATGATGATGGCTTTCACACTTAGTGGCCGTGTTAGTTGCCTGTCTGGTGCTGTGACAACATGCCTGTAATATCTCTCCACTGTGGAGGTGGGGGTGGTGTTCCATGGTTGGCTGACTCCATTTGCTTTTAGGTTGTGGTGAGTAAAGACCATCACGGTGCACAGCATGAAGCTGAACTAAGCTGCTCACCTCATGGTGGCCTTGGAGCAGAAAGTGAGAAGAAGGGCTTGGGGACAGACACACCCTGCAAAGACGTGGTAGGTCACCCTCTTAGGGACCTACTTCCTCCAACCAGGTTTCATGTCCATTCAGCGGCAAACTCATCAATGGGTTAACCAATTGGTGAGGTTAGCATCCTGATGATACTGTCTCCATCAGCAGAGGATGTGGGGCTCAGATCCACGCGGCTGGGACCGAGCAGCTCAGGTGTGCTAGCGAGGCAGGCTTGCAGTGAGCACACAAGCCTCTGAGCAAAGCTGCCACCACCGCCCCAGAGGCTGTGGGCAGGAGCCACAGGGAGTGTGGGGCCTTTTTGCCACATGGGCACCACTTACTAAGATCAACCCCTGTGAGTCTATTTAATGGATAATAGGGATTTATGAAGATATAAATTGAGGACATACGCTCACAAGTACAGAACGGAGTAGACAGCTGAAGTCATCCTCTGATCTGAGCAGGAGCGAATCCACCTCGCAGGCAGCAGGGGGAAGGGGCATGTGACCCTTCTCCATTTCCTTCTAAGAGGTCACGTACAATGGCAAGAAGCACCGCCTCCTTCGAGCCCTATAGCCCAAGGTCATGGGGCAGAGCAAACACCACTACAGGGCGTATTGCTATTTTCATCATGATCTTGTAAGGTCTGAATAAGCTAATATGTGGAACATAATTGTAAACTTGGTACACAGAAACTATACAGTGAGCGAGCGCCTCTGCTCACTTTTTTTTTTTTTTTTTTTCAGTTTCTCTGGTACAACACTGAACGTGGCTAGGTACTCAGATCATTGTGTCGATCTCCTAAACATCTCCATCAAGTCTGGGGAAGGTCTTAGTGTCATTATAACCCACATGTAGCATGGGAAGGAAACTGTCTCTTGTCAAAGAGGGTCTGGATCAAGGTTCCAGGTCAGGGATGGGTCTAAATGATGTCTGAGCGATGCTATCAGCTGCCAAGACTCTCCCATTAGCCATGATTTCCTTTTGCGGTTGCCTCATTCAATTCAATTTAAGCAATCACCTTGTTCCTACCACTGTGTGGCAGGCCATGAGCTAGGTCTCATGAAAAACCACCAATATTAGTAAGCTGTAGGTCTTGGCCAGTTGAATAATACCAACAGGGTGGCCAGCAAAAGGGATGATAATAGGACAATACTGTCCCATGAGGACAATCACAGGATCCAGGGGCTGTTTTGATGGAGAAAGAGTTCATCTTGTAGCAATCACTATAAGGCGTATTTTGTCTCCTTGAATGGAGTAAGGCTATATGCTGTCTTTAGGTATCTAGCAGTAGAACAGGTTGTCTAACAGATAAAGCATACTCAGTCTCGGGAAATGATCAGGCATAGACTGGGTACGTGACCACTAGGGTGCTATGGAGGGAGTGCCTGGGAATGCTCAGGCATAGGGTGGGTAAGTGACCACTGTAGACAGGAAAACTTCAGCTACAGACCACTAGGGTGCTATGGAGGGAGTGCCTGGGAATGCTCAGGCATAGGCTGGGTAAGTGCCCACAAGGGAGCTATAGAGAGAGTTCCTATAGAGGGAGTGCCTGCTGTGGGTGGGAGGTTGCGGGGATGACCTTTAGGCTTCCTAGTGATCTGAGGTACAAAGGTCCCAAGTTTCCATTTTCAAGCTCCTGTGATCTTTCTCTGGATGCCTTCCAGCTTCCTCCCTCTGGCACTGACCCTGCAACTTACCTCAGTACTTCTGGAACACAGCTCTGGAGCCTTGCTGCACCAATGCACTAGTCCGGAGACCTGCACTGTCTGCTGCTGGGTCATACATGAACTCAAATCCAGTCTGTTCCAACTAGACAGTTTAATTTGTTATGCCAGCTCCTTTTTAGAAACCTTGCCCTTTAAGTATTTGTGTTTTTGTTCTCATACACATTTCTTACACTAAAAGCTATACACATCGGCATCTGCTACGTAACTTTAAAGCTTAGTGCTTTTGAAAGGCAGTTTGGCTGCTAGATTCAAGTCCCACCTCCGTTACTCACTGTCAATTTTGTCTTTGTTGAACCTCAGTATCTTTATCTATTAAACAAGGTGATAACATTTAGTTTACTCCACTGTTAGTCTAAATAGACAATGTATATAAAATGCATAGACTCAGGTCTGGTACACAGTTACATTTCCAATAAATATCAATGGTAAATAATTATTAGATAATGAGTTGTTCTTGTGTAACAGTTTCCTCCAAGATTGAAACATTCCATCTTTCAGAGATGCTCTTTAAGCAGGGAGGTAAACAACTCAAAATAGCTTCAGGAAGTCCCTGAAACTGATCAGATTCACTAGGCCCCTCCCTCCCAGAACAGGCAATAAAGCTGCTGATAGTTGCTCTCAGACAAGACAGATCAGGGAGGGATGAGTCTAAACGATGTCTGCAAAGAAGACTCTCAGATGAGCCAAGCTACAATGACTCTGAGACCGGACCAGATACCTGGAAGAAGCAGAGAGCATCCCAGCTGCCAGGAAGAAGTTTAGACCAGAGTTACTTGGAAAGGACACTCTCCAACCTGCTGAGCTGCCTGCAGGCTGTGCAGTGTGCTCCAGGTTTCCCAGCTTTTATGATCTATCAACTGTGCTGGGGTGGGCCTCTGACGCAGCTGTCTTTGAGGCATTTCTGCTCCCGTATGTAACCTCTCACCCATACTCCTGTAAGCAACCCCAATAAAACTCATTGGTCACCAAGTTGGATGCTGGTGGTATCTGCACTTTGGGCTGTCATGGGCTCCCTATCTGAGGTGAGTAGATGGGTATGTTTTATTTCCCCGGGAACAAGTTTGTCACACAGCAGTTCTTTCATTCACTTTCTAGTGTATTGATTTTGAAACACTTCTTTGTACATTTTAGAAATCAGAATAATGTTGTCATTTGAAAGGTTCTAGCTAGAGGTTAGCACCCCAAACTGGTGTTTAGAACTGAGAAAACTGAGCCTCACCTAGTGGGAGCTGGCAAGAGAATGCAGGGATCTTTGCTCTTGTCTCATGTACTTCCATTTATCATAATTTCCCTATTGAACATTGATTAAATTATCTTGTTTTCCCGGAAGAATAATCCCAAATAACAAATGCTTTGGCAATAAATCTTTAGATGTGACATCAAAAGCACAGGCAACCAAAACAAAACTGGCTAAGGGAACCATTTATAGCAAACGGTTCTGCACAGTAAACAGCCACTAAGTGAGAAAGAGCCTACAGAATGAAAGGGCTTGGTGATGCACCCTTGTAGTCTTAGAACATTGGCGGTGGAGCCGAGGATCAGAAGTTCAAGGCCAGATTTGGCTATGGTTTGAGGTCAGCCTGGGCTGCATGAGACAGCATCTCAAAAAAAAAAGTATATACAAATCACGTATTGGACAAAGGTTTAATATCAAATATATATGTATATATGTGTGTGTTTATTTATTTATACACACATATATACATATATGTATGTATAGTAAGACCCTGCATAGAGAGGAAGACCCTGTCTCAGAAAAACAAAACAAAACAAAATCCCCAACAATAACAATAAAAACACACAACCTTGTTAGCAACCTTGTTTACTGTTGATGGAGTAGATTGCTGCAGTCCATAGAGACAATAGTACAAAGAAGGTGGATGTACTATGTGCTCCAGCAATCCTATTCTGAGTATATGTCTGTATTAGTCCATGTCAGAGAGAGAGAGAGAGAGAGAGAGAGAGAGAGAGAGAGAGAGAGAGAGAGAGAGAAAGAGAGAGAGAGAGAGAATTTATTAAACCAGTTTACTTCAAAACAGTAACAACAGTTGGATCACACCTGAGAGGCTGAGAACCTGGTAGTTTCTTGGTCCTTGAGGCTGGGTGCCTCAGCCATTTAGAATAACCCCACTGTAACGATCTCTCACTGGAAAGACTGAGAACCTGGTCATTTCCCAGTGCACAGGGATGGTGCCTCAGCACTCTCAACCTGGTGCTTGGAAACTGGGGAGTTTCCTGGAGAGCCTCTGGCCCTCTATCTGCCAGTGATGGAAACCTGGAAACTCTGGTTTTGATAGCAGCAAAGGAATCAGCAGCTGCAGCAACAGGGTAAACGGACTCAGTGGTGAGAGGGAAGGCCAACTGAACAAAAGGTGAGTACTCTGCATTCTGCCATGGCCTTTTTGTCTGGGCTTCTACCCAGAGGTGCTGTGCACATTGGGGTGGGTCCTCTCACACCAGTGAAGGCACTAAAGGCAATTACTCAACTGAGGCTACAACTCAGAAGATTCTCATTTGTGGCAAGTTAATATTTAACATCACAATGTCCGAAAGAACTAAAATTGGGATCTCAAAAGACATGGGCACTCTCTTACGTTCATTGCAGCATCATTTACAAATAATAAGGGAAGCAAGCTAAATATTCGTCCCTGATAATCTCTCTGTCTCTGTTTATCCCCCCCCCCCCCGACACACACACACATACACATACAGAGACAAACACTGAAGTCTTATTCAACCTTTTAAAAAAAGGGTATTTTTCACTGGCCACACCATGGATGAACCTCGAGGATTCCATGATGGCAAAAGTGAAATATGCTAGCAACGGAAAGACAAACACTACCCGATACCACTGTGTACCTAAAATAGATGAGCACACAGAAGCAGAGAGTCCAGTAACCTTTCCTGCCCCGTGAGGTTTGGTCAGTGAGAGATTCCTAAACAATAACTAAAATAGTCACTGCGTTTGTATAGACCTTTAAGGTTTTAGAAGCATTTCCTCTCTGCGTGTTTGCAAGCTCAGGGAAGTATATTCAGTAACACTCAGTCACAGAGGAGAAAATGGATTAAACAAAGGAACAACTATTAGGATCCTGCCCTCACTCCTGCACATGCACAGCTTGGGGTCTTGCATCTTGTGTCATCAGCAGATGCTGGCAACTATGTACCTGCCTTAAAAAGCCTGATGTGGACCCCCACTCTCTCTCTCTCTGCTCCTTGCTCTCTGCTCCCTGCTCTCTCTCTGCTCCCGCCATCTTTCTTTGTCTCCAGGCCAGGCTCTCCTCCCTCCTATCCCCTACTTCTTTCTAATAAAGCTCTTTTGTAACTCTGGTAGTCATGGTCGTGGCCCGTGACTTTTCGCTGGTAACCAGGGCCGCCACCAGTACCGTTTATCTTAGCCATCAACAACCTGTGGAGGACACAGGTCTCAGCAGAAGTTGGTGGGGGTGGGAGTGTGTGTAGGTTGGTCATTGATAATGAGTGATCCTAAGGATCAGTAAAATGACTATAATTAAAAGTACATTACTAGGGTCATGAGGATGTCTGGGGTCTGTGCTGCCACCTGAAGCCATGCTGATGTCCATGGGCCTTGCTGCTGTGGGGGCCATGTTGATATCTGTGGCTGTTTTACCACTGAAGGCCATGTTGATGTGGGTGGCCTGCGCGGCCACCCAAAGCCATGTTAATGTCTATGATCCATGTTGCTGCTGAGGCCCATGTCTGGGTCCATGGTCCTGCTGCAGACGAGGGTTGTGTTGATGTCTGTGACCTGTGTTACTACTGAAGCCATGTGGATATCCAGGGTCTGTGCTGCCACTTGAATCCGTGTTGATGTCCATGGTTTGGGCTGCTGCCAGGGAACATATTGGTGTCCGTGGCCCATGTTACCCCAGAGGCTGTGTTGACTCCCTTGGTCTGTGATGCCACTGAGGGCTATGATGGTGTCCATGGCCCATGCAGTGACAGAGAGTCATGTTGATGTCTGTGGTCTATACTGCCACCGGAGACCATGGTGATGTCAGTGGCAGGTGGTGACACCAGAGGTGATATGCAAGTCCATGATCTGTGCTTCTGCTGACTGGAAAGGGCAAGGAAGCTACCTTGGTATTGTATCGATGACTGCAGACTCACAGTTGAGAAAGAAAGGGGCATAGAAGACTTCTGTGACAACCCATCTCCTCCCACCCCCTGCCAAAAGTAACAGACTAGACAGCCATTGAAGAGAACTCTATTTTTTTTTTTTTTTTTGGTTTTTCGAGACAGGGTTTCTCTATGCAGTTTTGGTGCCTGTCCTGGATCTCACTCTGTAGACCAGGCTGGCCTCGAACTCACAGAGATCCGCCTGGCTCTGCCTCCCGAATACTGGGATTAAAGGTGTGCACCACCACTGCCCGACTTTGAATGGAACTCTTAAAAATTGCCATAAGGATGCTGAAGTGTAGCTCTCCACAGTTGATGACTTCTGGTGGGGGTACATGTGAGGAAGAACTCAGTTTTCTTCAAGGGGCTGGCCGCTGGGATTTTGACCATGCTCCATTGAGTATATGGGTAACACTAATTGGATTTTTTCTTCTTCTTCTTTTGGGAGGGAAGTTCACAAAAGTAGGGGGGCAGACCTGGGAGGACTGGGAAGTGACTGTGATCAGGGTGCATGATGTGAAATTCCCAAATAATCAACAAAAATATTATGTTGGAAAAAAAGTACTTTATTACAGATAAATAAATTCGCAAATAGTGTAGCTTGTTACATCTTATTGTTCTTATCATACCACATACAAATCATCAAATGAGAGGAGACTTTGCAACTGGGGGTAACAGGGCTATTGCAGGTAGCTGAATGGCACAGGTAGGGTTTATGTTTCACTGGTATATGCCCCTTTCCAGACTTACCAAGTTGGATACATTGTACATACATACACAGCTTCTATTATGTGACTCAATAAAGGGGCTTAGAAAAACAGCAGGGTAGGTCAACCAACACCTTGTCTTCTCCATGAAATTTGTTGTTTAAATAATTGAAAAGATGGTGGTATTTATGTTACTTTCTGTGTTTTGAGAGAAATTTGTGTTGCCTGTTGGCTTCCTGGGGTCCAGCAGCCCTGCACTGTCCCTGAACCTGGTCCACCATGGATAAGCAAATGAGAGCTCTAGACAACCTTGAGTGAACATGTCTTCTTGCCACTCTTTCTAGCCTACCTTTTGGAACTTGAGTTCCAGGTCCAGGCTTTCAACTTGTGGAGTTGTGACAATTCCCAGATGTGTTGACAAATGTTTTCTACGTGTGGAAAGTGTAGTTCGGTTGTAAGACTGTTAACACTGCATTGATGCCTGCTGCAGGGACACTGAGCTGAGTGGCAGGTGTAATGTCATGCAGAGCAGGATCAGCTGGCAGCTGTGAATTGTGTCCTGCCAACATGTTCCATGGAAGAGACTTTTCTGGAATAAGTGGCAACTTGGCTTTGGGAATTTATAAAAAGAAAGTATGGCTGAGGGCAAAGTCAAATTCAATTCAACTTTCAACCAGGACGGAAGGGCACAGAGTAAACACACAGTTCTGATTGTGCTGTTGAGCTCTGACACACCATGGACCTGGACACACACGTTCCAGAATTTGAAAGTGTCCTGTGAACACGTAGTCTGAGAGCCATTGTCCTAAGTGTGACAAGGAACAAACTGTTCCTTGGTAACATAATTTTGTGCAATACTGAGTTGAACAAAGTTCAGCCAGTTTCCTACTTGGGGATTTCTCAGTGCCCTTAGCACGCTAATGTGGTTCTTCCTCAGTATTTGTAGGGGAATGTTTCCATAATCCCCCATGGATAGCAAAATCTACAGGTACCTAAATGCCTCATAGAAAATAGCCCAACATTTGCACATGAGCTATCTGTATCCTCTTGTGTGGGACCTCGAGATTACTACAATGTCCAATATGATAATATGATATAAATGGTTCTATTATGTTGTTTAGGGGATCAGGATGAAATAAGGAAATCTTTATCTGTTCAGTACCTATGCAATTTTAAAAATGATTTTGATCTGCTGTTCACTGACATTGGACCCTTGTATACAGAGGGCCAACTGTATGTGGTTGGTCTCCAGAGAGGTTCAGAATGAATCTTTTCCCCATCGCTTTTGGCCTTAGAACTGTGTGTTTTTTACAAGAACATAAGCAGGTACTAGTGGTCTCAGAAAAACATGTTGACAAAAACTGTGGGATTTCATCTTGTCTTTTGTTTCTGAGCAAAGGCCAGACTGTTACATGAAAGATTAATACAAAGGTTTTCTTCTTCCAGACTCTAATATAGAACTTAGCCACTCACTAGCATCAAGTCTTTCTTAAGGTAAGAAAGTTCCAAGACCTGGTACTTACCTTAGGGAGACCTAAAGGCACAGAGGGAAAGCAGGAACCTATGCACTCTACTTTGGGTTTAGAGTATCTTTGAGGGTCTTGGCTTCATTAGATATACACTTCTTCATGTTTCTTTTGCTTTTAAGGTTGTTTCCAAAGTGCAGCTTCCAGAGTGGTCCTGCAAAGGACACATTAACTATGTGATTGGACCCAATTTTCCTTCAACTACATGGATATTATGGAAAGCCTTGGTGTTTTCTTTTCTTTTCTTTTTTTTTTTTGGTTTTTCGAGACAGGGTTTCTCTGTGTAGTTTTGTGCCTTTCCTGGAACTCACTTTGTAGACCAGGCTGGACTCAAACTCACAGAGGCCTGCCTCTGCCTCCCAAGTGCTGGGATTAAAGGTGTGCGCCACCACCACCCACCTGGAAAGCCTTGGTGTTTTCATATCCTTAATCTAATCAAGCTAATTGATTGGCATGTTTGGATTTTTTTTTCTCATGGGTAAAATGAAATGCAACAAACACAAATATGCACTATCTTAGAGTTTCTATTGCTGTGAAGAGACACCATGACTATGGCAACTCTTATCAAGGAAAGCATTTAATTGGGGGCTGGCTTACAGTTCAGAGGTTTAGTACATTGTTATCATGGCAGGAAGCATGGTTGTATGCAGACAGACATGGTGCTGGAGAAGTAGCTGAGAATTATATATTCAGATCAGCAGACAGCAGGAAGAGAGTGAGACACTGGGCCTGGTTTGAGCATCTGAGACCTCAAAGCCCATACCCTAGTGACACACTTCCTCCAACAAAGCCACACCTACTCCACCAAGGCCACACCTCCTAATAGTGCCACTCCCTATGGGCCAATGGGGGCATTTTCATTCAAACCATCACATGCACTAAACCTGCTTCATGCTAGATGTCATGGTTTAAGAATGCAATTGTGGATAAAGCATCTTATTTGTTTATATGTATGACGATAAGTCATAATACACTACGTTATCTGCAGAAAGTGCTGCAGAGACAGAGGAGGAAGTAATGGATTGTGTCTCAAAGATCTTGACAATTCCTTCAAGCTCTGGTCATCTGGGTGATATTAAGCTTTCAGTTGGCCCTGTGACTTCTGATCTGCAAAACAACATTAGGAAACTCTCAGTATCGCCATCATCAGTGCCAGACGGCTGTCAGCTGGTCTGCTGTTGACCGGATTTCATCTTGTGGAGACCTTGTTTGAGGGTAGCTCAGCAGGGCTTCCCTGCCCAGTCTCTTTGTGGGTAAGTGTTTTTCCTGAATACAAGTCTGCCTTGGAACATTTGGGCTGGTGTAGAACTGCATGCATGTTAGTCATTGTTTTGAACTAGTCTCTAGCTATTAGAGGAGAAAAAAACACAACAGATTTCCACTAGTGAAAACCCTAGGTTCCTACCTCAATTTCCTAAGGGGAAATTAACTAAGTTCTTCATTTGAAACTTACCTGGTTTCAGGGACTCTCTTCTGCATTATCACATGTCTGGCTTCCTGCTGAGGTTATTTATTTTATTTTGAGATTGAGCTTCATGTAGCCCAGGTTAGCCCTAAGCTCCCTATTTAACTGAGGATGTCCTTGGACTCTTGATCTTCTTGCCTCCCCCTCCAAAGTGCAGGGATTATAGACATGTACAGGCACCTCCATCCTTTCTGAGTCTTAGAGACTTACTTTCCCCACTCCCCAGTCTCATTTTTCTCCCTCTTTCTCCTTCCTCTACTTCCACTCCCAGGTACCATTTGCTGAAGATGATAGCAGAGATGAAATCACCAACAGCAATGAACTACTGCTGATGTTCAGACCAAAAACCAGCAAGCTGGGCCAGATGACCTGATAACGTTCAGCTGACCTGGCTCATGAGGAAATGAGATTAAGGATCTCCAGCAAACCCTGGAGCCTTGGCCATTCCCCTCCCTCTACAACATCAACAGAAAAATCTCCCTCTACCTGCAGCAGAATGTCTGGAAGCAGCATTGCTAGTAGCTGCGGCCTCAGGCGCCTACTTCTTCCTCACCTCCACTTCCTAGGTATTCCACAGAAAACAGAGTTCATTGTGGCTCAATATCACCAAAGGTGGCTGGCACAGGAAACGCTGGAAACTTAGCCTGGGGGTCCAGGTTTTGGAAGACTGCCTTCCTCTACTAGCCGGAAGATTTGCTGTGGGCAAATAGGAGGGGAGCCCTCTCATGTCTTCTGAGCTGTCAGAAATCAGGTCCTGTCATCTCTAGCTTCAAACTAAGCTCACCACCAGCCCACACCAGCTCCACCAATCTCAGGAAACCAACTCCAGCCCATTCTATTGGCAAGCAGTAATTCTCCCGCCATCTTCTCCAAACTTTTGGCGTTTTCAACCTCCACCTCTCCCTTCTCCCTCCCTTATCAAATGTGTCCCTCCACTGGATTGGTTTTAGCCTCCCCTTCTCCTTGGACTTCCCTTTATGAACTTCCACAGAACTCAATTTCTTCTCTCCACAGCTCTTCCACAGAAGAGTCCCCACATGCATCTCACTCCTTCGCTACTTCCTCCGTGACACCACTCTGCCACTGACCCTGGTTTTTTTTTTTTTTTAAATAAGTAACCGATGACATAAGCTTCTTTTACTTAAAAAAAAAAAAAATCCTGTTTAACTCCTGCAGGGCATTAAAGTTTAATACTATTGTTATATAAAATTAATATTAAAAGTTTTATTAGAAAGAATCCAACCATCGAAGTGGACAGAGTAGAAAGAGGGGTGTCACTAACCCTGCCCGCTCTGTGCCCTTTCCTCCAGGTAAAGGCTACAAATGGTTTCATAAAAATGTCTTGATTTGGTTGCTTATGGACTTAGCGATTTATGTTCACTTACCATACCTTCTGCAAACTGGCATTTTTATTTAACAATGTGACATCGATACCATCCCGTGCAAGTCTGTGTAGGTAGACTTCATGAAAAATGTTCAAGTAGTATTCCACTCTATGTCTGTATTAACTTCAAGTACGTAGTCTCCTTTAGATGGATCCTGAGGCTGTCTCTGTGAACTTCCTCCTCCATTCCTGTGCCCATTCATTTCCACAATGAACAGTGCTGCAGCACGCCCCTTACACATGTGTCTCTCCATCCTTGGAGCACTAGACACCACTGCCATTCTCGGCTTTTCACGTCTTTTTGCATCGTTAGCTCTGTCTTGGTTCTCTTCTGCCGTAGCAGACTATGCTGTTCCCGGGTGCAGAATGGCCGTTCTGGGTTCTCCCTTCTCTCTGTGACTAGGCTCTTCTGAAATGGTCAGGTCGATTCCTTTTCTCATCAGTTCTGATGGAGAAGCACCCCTGCACGCCAGGCTAGCTTTCTCGAACGGCTTCATCCATGTATTCCTTACTCTGGGGAAGGTCGCAGTAGTGAGGAAGCTGGAGCAGACACCTTGCTGGCCTGTGGCGTTGGGGTGGGGAGTGAGCCATTTACTGCCATTGTTCTCAAAGTGCTAAAACCCAGAAGCTCAGAAAGTTCAGAACCCAAGTGACTGACTGTGGTGATATTGTGTTCCCCAATATATTGAGCACCCTAATAAACTTATCTGGGGTCAGAGAACAGAACAGCCACTAGATAGACATAGAGGCCAGAAAATGGTGGCACACACACCTTTAATCCTAGCCTTCTGGAGACAGAGAGCCATCCAGATCTCTGTGAGTTCAAAGTCACACTGGAAACAGCCAGGCATGGTGACACGTGCCTTTAATCCCAGGAAGTGATGGCAGGAAGCAGAAAGGTATATAAGGCGTGAGGACCAGGAACTAGAGCCTTTTTAAGCATTTAGCTTTTAGCAGCAGTTCAGCTGAGATCCATTTGCATGAGGATTCAGAGGCTTTCAGTCTGAGGAAACAAGATCAGCTGAGGAACTGGCAAGGTGAGGTTGGATGTGGCCTGTTCTGTTTCTCTGATCTTTCAGCTTTCACCCCAATACCTGGCTCCATGTTTTTTATTAATAAGACCTTTTAAGATTCGTGCTACAACTGAACCAGCCAAATGAAGGACGTTGGATGGACTCTCAGGCCTATCTTCTTGTGTAACCCGTGACCTCCAGTAACCTCCTGTGACCTCAAATAACCTCCCATGACCTCCAATAACCTCCCATGACCTCCAGTAACCTCCCGTGACCTCCAGTAACCTCTGTGCTATCTTCCTCCTTGGCTGTAGTATTCACAGGGCCTTCCACATACACTAACTACCACATCTGCAAAGCTGTGAGAGGAACATTTCTGAGAAATATGTGTCCACTCTTTTCAACCTCGAACGGGAACTCCTAGACACTAGATTGGTTGCTTCTTATGTTTAGTACTTCCTATATTCAGTAGTCATTACACATGTTTGCTGACATATATGTGAGTGAACTAACCTGTGTTTGCTGGAGGAAGAATCACAGAAGCCCCTGATACAGATTAAAATCCCCAATTTATCTCTCCATGGCACATGCTTCAATTGTGTTCATTTTACTGCTGATTCATGAACACAGACTGCCTCCTTTTCCTAGGGCCCTAATTAAATAATGAACTATGAAGAGGCTTCTTATATTGGCAGGCAGTAGAACATAATGGTTTAAGAAACACAATCCCTGGGCTAGAGAGTTGGCTTAGAAAATAGAGTGCTTGCTTTTGACTTTCAGATTACCAGTGCCTGCATAATTGCTGGGTGGGTGTGGCAGCTTAGATCCCTGGAGCAAGCTAAACTACTCAGATTGGTGACCTCTGGGTTCAGTGATAGACCCTGTATCAACTTAAGGCAGACAGTTACTGAGGCAGAGACACCCGATGTCAAACCTCTGGCTTCCTCATGCACATAAGTTTACATGCAGCTCTGGAATCAGAAGTCCTGGGTTGCTGAAGGCCATCCATCACCAGTAATATGGAGCAATGGGTGTAGAGTTAAGCAGAAGATTTAATGAGGTAGCCAGGCTGGAATACTTGGCACATTGCCCAGCACACAGGAGGCACGTGACATCTGTCAGCTGCGTTGTGGTCCTTATAATCGGTGGCATCCGTTTTCATTTTTTTTTTTTAATTTTGCAATACAATTCAGTTCTACATATCAGCCACGGATTCCCTTGTTCTCCCCCCTCCCGCCCCCGTTTTCATTTTTGATCAGGTATTTATTTTCCCCTAACACCATGGAAAGCACTGCCTGGGATAATTGGTCAGCTTAGGTTTTCACACTGGTGGGATTTCTTTCTCGCCTCTGTTTATAAAACAAATACTTGTGGAGGCCTACTGCATTTCAGAGTCTTCCTGGCAGCACCTGGACTGGTCCTTAAGCCTTTAGAGGAGTCTACTGGAGAGAAAGGGAACATGCTGTGGTCAGGGCTAGGGATAGAGGGAGGATGGGGGGGGGGCGGCACAGATCTGCCTTGCCTTTTTTGTAGTTTAGAACGTTGTGGGAATCTCTGAAAAGCACCCCTCTTTTCACACTGCAAGGTTTTGTTTCAAAATGGCGTTTCCTCACAGTCTGGTGGCTGGGTAGCTTCTGGAGTCTGGTTATTGGAGGTGACAGTATAATCTCTGCTGTTTAGGATGGAAAGCTTCCCCATGACAGCGGCTCCTCAGGGTGATTCGGGAAACACTATTTGTTCTGTTCATGCGCATGCTCCTGCCCACATCCAGTTAGGAATTTTGTCCAGTGGTGGCTGGTGGTTGTTTTGTTTGTGCTTTCCTGGATCTTTCCAAGGACCCTCTTAGTGTAGGACCCTACCCTCAAATGGAAACAAAACAAATCAGTAAACAAAACAAAAAACAAAACCCAAGATAATCCCCCAAACTCAAATCTGTTGGAACAAACTCTTCTGATGTAAACTATAGGTTCTGCATGTGCAGAACTATAAATTCCGGAGAACTACATCCAATATTTTAATCAAATTACCTCCAACAGAAGAAAGAAATTCCTTAGCAACACCATTCATCATGCTTGGGGCTGCTTCCTCGCACCTAGCCTCCATGTTTCCTGATGCAAGGGAGGCTTGTCCTTCAGCCGGCACACCTGACAGGAAGTCCAGTTTCAGCAGCTGGACGTACAAAGGGAGAGAGGCTCTGCATTTCTTCTCAGTGACTCTGCATCCGAGAGAGAGAGGAAGCTCTGTGCTGGGTTCAAAAAAATCTCAGGTCTGCTGCCCTGAGAGGCTAGTGTTCTCGGGGACAGACCCTCCAGGGTGACAAGCGCACCCCACAGCTCAGTCACAGAGGGCTGGGTGTTGTGGTCACACTGGGGCTGCTTCTTTCTCCTCTCGTCCTCCCTCTTCCCCCGTCTGGCTTCTTTGTCACATCCTCTGTCACGTGAAATGATTGTTCAGATTACTGCTCTAGAGTCAAAGGAAAGATTACCAGCCAAAGGACAGAAAATTCACCTTGAACACTGGGTGTGACCTTGGACAAGCCCCTATCCTTCGTGAGACCCTGATTCTTTCTATGGAAAGTAAGGGGTTCCTTTTATCAGAGCACGTCTGAGATGCCACCACCTTCAACATTCCAGAGTTCCCAAGTACATTATCCCACCAAGCGGGTGACCTACTTGTAGAGGACAAAGAGAGCAAGCCATGGCTAGGAATTCTCAAGAGCAACCAGGTAGGAGGGGTTCCTCCCAATAAACTTGACCACAGATTGGAGCAGGCTGTTTCTCCAAAGCTCTGGTGAGGGTTGGCTGGGCCACACCTTTGGTGGTGCTCCAGCAACATCTGGAATGTGCTTATCAGAGAGCATCAGACTCCTCAGCCTGACAGTTCCACCATCCAAATACCAAGAGAGATGAGGGCTGGCAGGAGGTAGGGCCCAGGGGAGGGATGGATGGATGCCAGATCAGCATTTCCATTCTGCCGCTGTTGAAAGTTCTGCTCAGAAAGAACGCGCTCTGATGATGCCTTAACACACGGAATGGGTTGTTCTCCCTGAATGACTTGTCCTCAAGAGGACCCGAGGGAGGGCCCCGGGGGACACTGACAGCTTAGTGAAGTCACTTCTGGGCCTAATGGTTTTGAAAAGAATTAATTAGTTAGTAATTAATCTAATTAGAGAGGTGGTGGCAGAAGCCTGGGGTTGGAAGTCGGGACACTTGGGCTCTAGCTCTGGCTCTGCCACTACCTGGCCGAGCAGCCCTGGGCAAGCTGCTTCATCAGTCTGGGTCTTAGTGTTCCCTATTAGTCTCTTCCTGCGCTGGCACGCCTCCACTCTGAGCTCTTGAAGATAGAAACCATCTTGCTTTTAGAACAGGGTCAGAGCCACCTCCTGTTTTTTTTTTTTTTTTTTTTTTTGGTGTGTGTGTGTGAGCTTCTCTTTTGTGGAGGTGTGTCTCTGGTAGAAAAATCACATTCCCTTCCCATGCTCTTCCACCTGAAGAAGATCTTTGGGATATAGCCAAGAAGGTGGGTGTGTAGCATGGATGCTTGAAAACTTAGAAGGGGGCTTTGGCAATAATCACCTAGCTATGTCAAGAATGCCACCGGCCCTGTTGTTTGCTCAGGATGCTTGGCGTGTGTGGGAACCAGCATTTCCTAATTCTGAAGAGCCCAGGTGCCAGAGTGAGGCTGTCTTCATTGTGCATCCTAGCCACACCGAGGGGAATCATTTCGGCACTTCGCTCAGCATCAGACGCTTATTTCCTGCCAAGCATTTCACTGAGCTGTTTTGCATGTATCGCCACACCCTATCCTCAGAGCCCTATAAAGCAGGTGTGAATTGGATCTGCATCTTACAAACGAGGAGACCAAACTGTAGAAGGGTCATGTGACTTACTCAAAGTCAACTATCTGCAAATGGCACTTGAGACTTGAATTCTGGTCTATTGACTCCAAGGCTATGGCTTAGCTATCTTCCAGACCTTAATTTATTTAATTTTCACTAAAAAAAAAAAAATCTATAAATAGGCATTACACTCCCCATTTTACAACTAGCCCTGGAGAGTCTGAGGGCTAACTAGTTCCAGCTGGTTGAGATTACTGTAGTAGAGGCAGAACACAGCTCAACCCTCCTCAACCCTCAGGTCCTGGCTTTTGATTGCTCTGGGCCATACTTAGAGTTCAGTGGCTGAAGTTTAGTCTTCTAGGAAAAGCCCCACTGAGTTTGACAGGGCACACCGTGGGCTGGTCAGAGTGTCTGCTTCAAAAGCAGGGAAGAACAGACAGACACTGTACAGTGCTGTGAGGAAATCTCTAAAGTGTGGATGATCTCACCCAGCCCTGGTCCTGCTTGTCTCGCCTCAGGCCATTCCAGACCTTAGGCACATCCAGTCTCCCAGTGTGACAGGCCTTAACTTTCCTCATGAGGATATTTATTTTAAGAATCAACTGAGATTTGGCTGTGAAAAGACTTTGTAAGTGAGAAATGGACGCAAACCGGATCATTATTATTGATAGTCTGTATCTCTGCTTTGATCTTTCACCAAATTGGGCGTTGAACTGTATTACCTTCAAGGTTCTTGAGACACAGTGCCTCATCGTCTGAGCCTGCTATCCATGATGAAGCAGCATGAAGCCGTGTTAGCAGCTCAAGAGAGCTCCTGCCTGACTCATTAAGAGATGTCACACCTAGGATGTGAGGCATTCCAATGACTGCCACTGTGACACATCCTCCATCCCAGAAAGTCTGGAATGGGACATTCCTGAACAGATTCAGGCATGAGAAGAGCGAGGACAAGTTACAAACAGATGGCCCAGGGCTTAGGACAGGCAAGAGATTGTTTTCATTTTTTTATGTTCTCGTTTCGAAAGGCTCCGCAGGTATAGCCGAGCGTCCATTTCTCTGACGTCGTTACCCTTTGGGAAGCATACCTTTCCATACACCTGTGGATGCCTTCACACCAGGGCTTCATGCTTCTCAGCCTGCTTATTCTAGCAGGGGCTGGGTAGGGAGTCCCTTGCACTCTTACCCACTCAGTCATCCAAGGGACAAGAAGAGAGGGAGTCTGAGGACAACGTCTTCCAGTGACTGGCCAGCTCTGCAGGATTTAGTGCAAATTCTTCCTCTTGAGTAAGTAGTTCCCCACTTTGACCTAGTGGTCCTCAGGTGGCAAGAGATGGGGAGCTTAGCTCCTTTGGGGCTTTCTTTGAGTCTGTGAAGAAGACGGAAGCAGCCTCACAGCTTTAGCTTAGAGTAAGAACATCTCTTCGTCACTTCACCCAACAGGCTGTGGGAGAGCCACCAGAAGAGCTCAGAGGCACTGCGTGACTGAGCAGGAAAGGAGGGACTGCAGCACAATGGTGGCCCCCTCAGGTGTCTCCCCATTTGATCCCATCCCATCCGTGAAAATAGGAATGTGAAGACATTGACATCTTTGTCTAATAATTAGCTGCTGGAGAAGTCCCTGCTTGAGGTAGTTGTTGTCAGGCAAAGGAAGAAGGCAACCTTCAGGAAGACGGCCGAGCCAGTCACCACTGATGGAGGACCCGGCCTCCATTCATTCATAAGAATGAAAGGTGAGAACAAAGTGAAGAAAGCTTAAAAGTCAAGCCACAGAAGTTCTGACACAGATTTATGGAAAATGGGACTTAAGGATGATGTGTGATGATCATCATTCCTGAGCTTATAGTGGTCCACTCTTGGTGACATCAGAAAGAATTGGCTTTAAAAAAACAAAGACTGTGTCTACCTTGAGCTTTTGTTAACTTTGTTAGTCTTTCACAACTTGGGGAAATTGAGTTATAACAAAATCATTTATTTAAACTGGCTTTTTCTTTTTGGCTTTTAAAAACACCTATTTATTTAAATGTTACATGAAGGTTTCATCACCAGATTGGTAAATCTGTCCTTCTGTGTGTTCAACAACCAATGCTTAGAGGCCTACACCAACGAGGATAAGAGAGTCAAAAGGGACAGCCAACAGTTTGGTCTTTGCCCTCCCAGGGAAAAATGTGACCCAGAGGAAGATGGCACCTCTCTGGTCATCTGTCCCTTTAGTGGAGAGGCCACAGTCTCCAGAGGGTGGACACTAGCCAGTGTTTATCTTAGAAGAAGAAGGCAGGATTACTTAGTTTGATGACAAAGCTATAAACACTTTGTTGGATTTATCCAGTGGGTGGTGCTCTTTCTGTATATCCTTTGGCTTTCTTTCTTTCTTTTTATTTTATCATCAAAGAAAGGCTACAGTTGACTATGAGTTTATTCTTCCAGCTTACACCAAAGTTACTGTAGACTTTGGCAAAATACTCTTGCTTTTCACATTCTGTTAGCTAGATGATAGTGGAGTTTGTGTAAGTGGAGAAGATGTATAACTTCATTTATTATCAGGAGAAATAGAATTTGCTCCTTTTTATTCAATTTATGAATACTTCTTCATAAGACTTCGGAAGGCCGAGCGTTTGATAATTTCTGATTGTGTGCTAAATGAAAGCCGGCACTTCAACCTCCTGATCAAAGAGTGTTGATCCACACTGTGGTCCTATTGTGAGGCGGTGCCTAACATCATCAAAGAGCTGTTGATCGGCCTGGGTAAGCCCTGGAACTCCATATTTATAGGCTTTGTTTTGATTTTAACAATTCTTTAAAAATCTTAAAAAGACAAACGTGTCTTAACTCCTCTTTAGACTGGAGAAACTTGGTTAATCACAAGAACAACAAGTTAGTTCAATGTTAAGTCCTTGGTAAACTAAAGACCCCTTTACACTACAAGTAGACTTTATGTATCAAAATAGACTTTGTGACATTGAAAAATGTCGTATGTGCTTAAAATTTCTTAAAGGATGTTTATTGCTTACTATATAAATGTGTATTTTTAATGAACGATAAAGATGACAGAAAAAAGATATACCCTTTTAAAATTGTGCCTCTGATCTGTGACCATGGAAACTGAAGATTAATTTGAAAAGCTGTTTACTGGTAATTTATCTCTTCTATATTACCATCCTTCAGAGACTTCTTGTCCAAGCCCCTCCTTTGGAGTTTGTAGTTATCGGTTTTAGTCTTATGAACTGGTGCTGATGAAAACTTGGAGAGAGGACAAGCTCCCATCCATGGGCGCGCGCGTGTGTGTGTGTGTGTGTGTGTGTGTGTGTGTGTGTGTGTGTGTCTTAATAAATACTGCTGACCCCACAGCTGTATAGATTGCTGAAAGAAGTGGATTTACCATCCCTGAGTCAAGAAGCCAATTCAGGAGGCTGTAACACCCAAAGGGGGAGATCAAAGAGAAGCATCCAGGGAGCCTCTCAGTTACTTCTAAAGAGGACCCAATGGTATCTACACAAGGGACACAACGTTGGTGGAGTTGACTTTGTTTTTACTTTTACTAAATATGATGCTTGTGTTATTGTTAGGGGGAGAGCCTCTTAACTGGAAGAATATTTCTAGTCTGAAATTCAGATAGAAAAACTATTGAACTAATCCAACCTTAAAATTCCCCCATTTTGTGATTGGGGGGGGGTGTCCCTGGTTAGTTCAACTTCTGGAGTCTAAGCTATGCAGGGAAGATTACATTGTACAGAGACTAGGTTTCAGATAGGAAAAAAAATCAAAGCTTGACATCAAGAATTGAATGCTTGGGTAAAAAGGGTCAGATTTACCATGCAGGCACACTGGGCAAGAGTGATAGTTGTGCTTGCACAGCAGGGCATCCCCAGCCGCAGGTAGTAGTACCCCTTCCCCTAGAACGGGACACAGCCCCCACTGGAGCAATTCCACGGTAGCCTAGTTTCAGGGTGAAGCTATCTGGAGAATAAGATTCCCGGAGTCTGTGTCTCCTGTGTGTCTCTTGAGGCTGGAAAGACTGGCCCATCAAATTCTCTTCTTTCTGCATAGGAAATGACTCCTCATATATCACATGGCAGGGAAGTGGATTCCCTCGCCCAACTTATACCTCTGTCCTGAATGTCTCAGACAACAAAAGGACAAATAACAATGTAACAAATAGCACTCTGCCCTCAGTGTCTGCCCTGACTTCCGGTGGTTCTAGGAAACTACTCAAGCCGCCTCCCATCCAACTGGTAGGGGATCTGCGTGCTGGTTCAGGTGGCCATACCCTTCACCCTGGCCTTCGTTATCCTCTCTTAGTGAAACTAATCTCGGGCCTAAGAGGCCAATACCTGGATCTTTTGGTGTCTATGTTGACTCTATAGGAATCCTCAGGAGAGTTCTAAACAAATGTAAGACTAAACACCAAATAGCTGCAGCACTCCAGCTGTCTATCGGCTACAGTAAACAGGAATGTAGGGAAGAGCTCTAACTGTTCTCACCTATGGGGTTTATCAGTCCTGTCAGGGATACCCTTGAAGCAGTGGTTCTAAACCTGTGGGTTGCGACACCTTTGGGGTGTCCAACGACCCCCTTTCACAGGCGTCTCATAGTAGATATCCTGCATATCAGATATTTATACTACAATTTATACATAATATATATATATAATGTACAAATATATACAGTAGTAAAATTTCAGTTATGAAGTAGCGGCAAAAATAATTTTAATGTTTGGGGGTCACCCCAACATGGGAACCTGTATTAAAGAGTCCCAGTGTTAGGAAGGTTGAGAATTGTTGCCTTCAAAGAATGGCCAGCCAGCTGGATCCCTCAGCTGGATAATTCGGGAGAACAAGATTGCACTTACCGTGAAGCAAACAGAAAGAAAATGTTTGTGTCATGCTAGATGAAAGATGTTACGCTTTCATTCCCAAGAACACAGCTCCTGAACCAACAATTTACCAGGGCCTTTCAAGGATTAGCCACCCTGGCCAATCCATTTTAGAAAAATTAACTAAAACAAAAGTGAAACTAGAACCAATAAGAGAAAAAGAACGGGCGGAAGGAACTCTAAGAAACAAATGGTTAGGGTCCAGTTTCAGTCTGAAGTACCCTGAAGTTCATCAGCGTCACAGATAAACAAAGTGCTAGGCCCTTCTGTCCCCTGGAGGGTGGCGGGTGCTGGCTTCTCTCAGAGCTCTGAGATCTGGAAGTTATAGGAATTCTCCATGTGCCTGAGCCCGCAATCAGGAAGGGGGCAGCCTCAAGCCTCAGAGTATCCATTACGGAACACTTGGTGTCTTAGACCAATAGGATGGGGAATTTGGGAAGGTGGCGGGTCCTAGCCAATGGGAAGACAGGACCGGGATTTGAAAACCCTTGACTTGAGCCATGTTTCACCATTTCTCTGTGCTGATGTCCCTTTCTGCAGAACAGCATATTAAAAGCTCTTTCACCAGACTCCTGAATTGTCATTTTATTTCCCACAGTGATGATGACTCCCCGGTTCATTGTTCCGTTCCAGTCTTGGTCCATTTCTCCTGGCTGTTAAGGGTGAGGCTGTTTTGGCAAGGCTGACTAAATCCAGAGAATAATTTCTACCCTGATGGGCTGCCCGTTGTTTCTCTTTCTAAGAGGGACCCTCTAACACAGGGAGGACTGAGGAAGTTCAAGGTTTCAGACAGGGGTGACAGGGCAGAGGAAAGCAAGAGCTGTGTGGCCCCTGATGCCCGTTCACCGCCACACACCTGTTGAGCCATCCCACGGACACCCCGTCTGCCCCTGGCACTCCTTCATTGTGCTCGCTCTTCGTTTGTTTATGTTGCTTCCTGAGCACAAAGACTTGCGTAAGAAATTGGCTTCGACTCCTACAGCGATCGATCGGCCATGTGGTGGGGGCAGACTGACTTACGGGCACCTGCCTGCCATGTGGCTGATGCTCCAGGACGTGCGTGCGTCCTGTTGCAATGAAAGGAGAGCTGATTCTTTTTTGCCTAGGGTGACTCCTGGGTGGCTCTAAGAATGTGGACGAGTCACAGGTGGGGCATGGGTGGGAGGAAGCCAGTGTGCCTGGCAAGGGCAATGGCGTACAAAGGTGACTCCTCTCTTTGTCTCCCTGTGTCGCCCACTGTGAATGACCGAGTGGGTGGTGATGGGTCAGAGATTGCTAGGCAGGAGGCCAAGGCAGCAGAGCTAGTGTACTGGCACACTCAATAGCCTATTTCCTATTTCCCAGGGCCTAGCAGGCCACAGCCCCACACCCCTCCCTTTCCTTTCCTCCTCGCTCCTCAGCATGCCTGCCTCTTTGCTGTCAAAAGCTCAGCTCTGACCCCAACTCTGCCTCCATCCAGCCTATCTTTCCCCATCTTCTGCATTCCACGCTCTTTCACAGCTTTCTCCTCCTGGATTATTGCAACACCTTCCTCATCAGTCTTCAGGACTCCCTTTACTACTCCTCATGGACTGTGCTTCCAAGGAATCTTTCTGAAAGCGTTTTCCTGCCTCAAGCATCTACGCTTGTCTTTCTAAGCATACTTCTGCAGATTCCACTTTCCGCTGTGTACAAACAGGGCCGCATTCATATTCATGACCTAGATGTCTTTCCCTCCTGCCTCTGTCTACTCACGCAGGACCCTCATCTTTTCCTAAGTGCAACCCAAGGTTTTTGGGGTCCCTTAGGGAAATGCCACTGAAAGCATGCTGTACCCACCAGCACCTATCTGTGCATACTTGCCAGTGGTCTTCAATGAGATCAGCATCTGCACTAAGGAAAAATTGAACTTCCATAGCAACGTGGCATTCTGTGGGGACTTTAGCTGATGTGATTTGAAAACAAATTATACACAAATACAACAACAAAAAGCACCATGTCCTTCACGGATCACTTGAGAAACACCACCCTAGCTTGTCTCATGCTCAGTCAAGCCTGGTCTCTCTATGCACTCTCTCCTCAGCTCCCTGTTACCCTGTTGGCTTCTTGGAGCTGTTTTTTTGTTTTTGTATTGGGAACTCAGTCCCCAGCGCTGCTTCCTCCTGGAGGACAGCCTTCCAGAACATGTGTGGAGCAGCTGCCTTTAAAAATGCACCTGCTGTTCAGAACATCTGCTCTCTGGTGTGAAATCTGGATTCAAATTTTAAAGCACGGTTTACTTTGCTCCTCTAAAACAATTTTTTTCCTGTTTTAACACAGTAATTTTTTCTAAAGAGTTTAAAAAATCAACTATTGAAATATAAATTATAAACAATACAGTGCACTGATTTTTTTTGTGTGTGTGTGACTTGTGTGACAGGTGGACATGCACAGGTATGTATGTCTGTGCATCTGTATTTAGAGGTCAGAGGTCGCAGTCATCTTGGGCATCTTCATCAATTGCACTTTGCCCTACTTTTTTTTCCAGACAGGGTCACTTAATTTGGAGCTTACAGATTTTGGTAGACAAGCTGGCCAGCAAGGCCCCAGGCCCTCCTGTCTAGTCCCCCAAAGTGCTGAAATTAAAATCACATGCTGTGACAAGCAGCGTTTTATATGTGAGTGCTGGGATCCAAAGTCAGGACCTCATGCTCACATGGTGATTACTGATTGAGCCATCTCCCCAGTCCAAACATACTCTACTTTTATTGTACAATTGGATGGATTTTGACCAAAGTATACACTCGGAAGATCACCATCCCAGTTAGAGATGGAGCAATGCCTGTTCCCACTGGAAATTCCTCTTAGCACTGAGTTGCCAATCCCACTTCCGATGCAGCTAACGGAAACTGATCTGGGCTCTGCTATTGTAAGTTAGTCTGGCTGCTTCTTGTGGATAGGGCCATCATGGGTGCTGCTGGCTGATTTGCCTGGTGTGGTAGTTTTCAGAGTCTCCATGATTTGTATGTATCAGTGGTTCAATCCTTCGAGCTGCTGAGAAGCATTTCACTGCAAGTAGATCATTTTGTTTACTCATTCTCTTGTTGATAGACATCTGTCTGGGCTAGTTCCAGCTTTCAGCTGCTTGAATAAAGTTCTCTGAACAGTCATGTACAAATCTTTGTTTTGACAACTGTTTTCATTTCCCTTGGGTACATGCCTAGTAGTAGTATTGCTGGGTCATCTGGTGAGGATTATGATTAACTTCATTAGGAGCCAACATTAATCCCAGGTCACATTGCTTTGACAGAATCACATGACTTCTGATTGGACCCTAGGTTCGATGATCCTTGCTGAATTGCGCTTTGCCCTGGCCAAGTTCCTATCTGGAATGACCTCATTCCTTTACTCCAGTGACTCGCTCTACTGGATCACACAGGGAATTCTCTTCCTGGTTCTTCATCTGGGGTCCTCTAGAAGAGTCAAAACCTTTCAGTTTGCTTCCTGCTGCAGACACCGATTAGCTCAAGGCCCTGTTAGAGGTCAGACTGCTTGCAAATTAAAAAGTGACTGAATATCCTTTTCTCCACTTCTGGAGCCACTCATGATGTAAGGCCAAGTCACATTTGCCAATTGACTCCAGGAAATATGTTTCCATCTTTGCTCCCAGTGACACCATGTTGCCTTTTCATCATTCAGATTGGAATTTCCTTGGAAAGGCCTTTCTGTTGTTGTTGTTGATCATGAGAAAGCAGGTGTCCTTATTACTTTATCAGCAACCATTTCTCACTTCCTTCACAGTACCCTTCATAACTTTTAACCCTACATTTGCTTCCCCAAACACTTCTTTTTCTTTTTCTTTCTTTTCACTAGAAAACTACAAAAGCAAGTTTTTTTTAAAAAGGTTGGTGTTGAAGAATATTATTTTAAGGTGTGTTACATTTGTTTGTGCTGTGGAACATTGTTTAATGATGCAAAGATGTGTTGCATTCTTTTATGTTGCATTTGTTTAACTCTGTGAAGCTGTGTTGTTACTGTGCCTGTCTAAAATATCTGATGATCTAATAAAGAGCTAAATGGCCAATAGTGAGGCAGGAGAAAGGATAAGTGGGACTGCCAGGCAGAGACAATAAATCTGGAGGAGAAATCTGGGAGGAAACGGGGAAAAAAGCAAGAGAACAAGGAGAGGAGGACACCAGGGGCCAGCAACCCAGCCACCCAGCCAGTCACGGAATAAGAGTGAAAGTAAGATATATAGAAGTAAGAAAAGGAAAAAGCTCAGAGGCAAAAGATAGATGGGATAATGTAAAGTTAAGAAAAGCTGGCAAGAAACAAGCCAAGCTAAGGCTGGGGATTTATAATTAAGAATAAGCTTCTGTGTGTGATTTATTTGGGAGCTGAGTGGCAAGCCCCCAAAAGAGCAAAAACAACCAGCAACAGGTTAGTCTGTCTGTCTTGTCAGTATGTACAAGGGCCCAACACAGTATCTATTTTTAGTAAGTGCCCAAGGAACTCATGGATAATAAAATGATTACCCAAGCCATTTATCTACATAACTTACCTGGAAATGAGTAACCCTTTCACACACACTCCTGTACTCACACGTGTGAACACACACAGAGACATGCACACACGTATACATTATGCACATACATGGTACACACATTAACATCATAACACAGTTTGTCTAGAATTTGGTTAAATTTGTTTTCCATCATAAAACTTATACAAGGTTTTTTTTAATATTCTGACAGATTATAAATTTTCAAGAGTGTGAGTGGAACAGTTAGCATTGCCCATATTTGAGATCCATTTAGATCATGCACAAACTCCATGGTCCATACTCTTTCATCGGTCTTTCCTTATTTTCTCATTTATCTCTTTATTTCCTCCGGCTTTTCTTCCAATCATCTTCCCTCTTAAAAAAATTCCTTTGTAACTTCTGATGTCTTTCTTGGAACTTTCATCTGCATGGTGAGGTGTGTAGATGTCTTTATTTTAGCCTCACTTGCCATTAGCCTGCATCTAAGGCTTGCAAATCTTGGAATCTGGCATGCCCGACTTCACAGAAACATACGTGCTTGTGGGTCTTATTCCTCACTCATAGGTTTAGCCAGTAGAGAAATAAAGGGTGACTTTGTTGGTATGTGTGTTGGGGGTATACCATTCAGATCTCATATTATCTGTGGGATACATCTCTGGCTGGGGAGATGAGATTGGTCATCAGGTGGGAAAGGAAGGCAAGATATTATGCTTCCTCTCTTTGTACAGAGCAACAGGGGTTCAGACCACTCTGCAAATTTCCTCAGCATTGTCCTCCTCACCTCCTGATAAAATGGGGGGGCCCAACTTAACTGAGACACAATCCCTGGGCCTGCCTGATGAGGAACGCTTCCTGGCTCACTGTTAGTGTGTGGTGTGCCCGCACTAGCAGTAGCAGATAAGAAGCCAACAAAACAGAATGAAAATAAAAATATCTCACCTAAATTTATGGGAAATCTCCCTACGTCTTTGAGAAGACTTATTCCACCTGAGACGTTTCTGGAAAATCAGAGCCGGTTTAACTCAGGGATACCATTGTACAAATGACAAGACAGTGGCCTGGTTAGGTCTGCATGGTTGAGGCTGGGATGGAGAGGGTCCAGCATCTGGCTTCCCTATCCTGATGCTGGTGCCCTTTAATTTCATCCGTCTGTCTCACTAAAGGATATTTTTAGTACATTGTACTTATTAAATATAGTTTTATGTTCTCTGACCCGTCCTAAAAGCTTGTGAGCCAAATGTTTCATATCCCTCTGAGAAACATAAATTAAATAGCTCATTTTATGTGTTCTCTAATTGATCTTGCAGCTTTGTTTGGAGACTCAACTCAGGCAGAGGTGAAGGACCACAGTAAAATAACCATTGCACAAGGAAGAAGTGGTAGTGTTCTCATTCTAGTGACTCCTTTGGGTGACCAAGGACACCCCACGTTCTACTTTGGTTTCTATTGCTGTGATAAGCACCATGACCAAAGTCATTTGGGGGAGGAAATTTTTTTTTTTTTGTTTCAGTTTACAGTTTATAGTCCATCATGAAGGAAGTCAAAGCAGGAAGTTAGGGCAGGAACCTGGAGGCAGGAACTGAAGCAGAGGCCATGGATGGGTGCTGCTTACTGGCTCATTCCCCCATGGCTTGCTCAATCTGCTTTTTTAGACAACAAGGCTCACTTGCCCAGGGTTGGCACTGCCCACAGTGGGCTGAGCCTTCCCACATCAAAGGTTAATCAAGAAAATGCCCCGAGCTGGCATACAGGCCAGTCTGAAAGAAGCATTTCTCAAATTGAGGTTTCCCCTTCCCAGACATTCTGCTTTACTCTCTGTGGCTGTGATAAAGACCATGACCAAAAGCTACTTGGGGAGGAAAGGGTTTATTGGGTTTATTCATCCCTAACACAACCCGTGAGGGAAGTCAGGACAAGAACCAAAGCAGGGCAGGACCCCGGGAGCAGGAACGTAAGCAGAGACCATGGAGGAATACTGTTTAAGGGCTCTTCCTCCATGCCTCTCTCAGCTTGTGTCCTTATACTACCAGGACCACCTGACCAAGGGTGGCATTTGCCCACACTGAGCCAGGCTCTTACACAACACATCAGTCATTAATGAAGACAATGTCGCACAGATTTCCCTACAGGCCAGTTCGATGGAGGCATGTTCTCAGTCGAGGTTTCCTCTTCTCAGATGACCTTAGCTGTGTCAAGCTGACAAAAAACTGACCAGCATGCCCCCTTGAAATTGTCAGAGGGTCAGAAAGCATTAAAGTTGCAAAGATATCGGTGAACAGTGTTATGTGTGTGTGTGTGTGTGTGTGTGTGTGTGTGTGTGTGTGTGTGTGTATAAACTGAAGCCTAGAGAGGGGAAGGGTTGTCATTGGAGTGGTGCCATGGTTAGGTAGCTGCAGAGACAGGGGTAGAACTTGGGTTTCACTGCTCCCACAGTGATGCCCTTCTATCTACTTCATTATTGAGCCTGTTTAGTCTGGTTAGAGATGCCTATACCGGGCACCACTGGTCCTGGTTAGAGATGCCTATACCGGGCACCACTGGTCCTGGTTAGAGATGCCTATACCGGGCACCACTGGTCCTGGCTAGAGATGCCTATACCGGGCACCACTGGTCCTGGTTAGAGATGCCTATACCGGGCACCACTGGTCCTGGCTAGAGATGCCTATACCGGGCACCACTGGTCCTGGCTAGAGATGCCTATACCGGGCACCACTGGTCCTGGTTAGAGATGCCTATACCAGGCACCACTGGTCCTGGTTAGAGATGCCTATACCGGGCACCACTGGTCCTGGCTAGAGATGCCTATACCGGGCACCACTGGTCCTGGTTAGAGATGCCTATACCGGGCACCACTGGTCCTGGTTAGAGATGCCTATACCGGGCACCACTGGTCCTGGTTAGAGATGCCTATACCGGGCACCACTGGTCCTGGTTAGAGATGCCTATACCGGGCACCACTGGTCCTGGTTAGAGATGCCTATACCGGGCACCACTGGTCCTGGTTAGAGATGCCTATACCGGGCACCACTGGTCCTGGTTAGAGATGCCTATACCGGGCACCACTGGTCCTGGTTAGAGATGCCTATACCGGGCACCACTGGTCCTGGTTAGAGATGCCTATACCGGGCACCACTGGTCCTGCTTAGAGATGCCTATACCGGGCACCACTGGTCCTGGTTAGAGATGCCTATACCAGGCACCACTGGTCCTGGTTAGAGATACCTATATCAGTTATCTCATTGCAAACTTTTTTTTGTCACTCTAGGGCTAAACATAGATGAAGTGAAATCCCACAAGGGTTAGCAAACACTATCCGTGGAGCTAGTGACTATGTATGTACGGTGTTAGGTCTCTGCTTGCGGGGAGAGGACTAAAGCCTTATTTGTCTGAGACTTGGCTTCAGCATCTATCCCCAGGAAACATCCGTCTCACGTGGCATCCCTATAGCTGAAGGGTAAAGTTTACATTTCCTCAGAATGTTCCTGAAAGCTAGCCACCAGGTCTTCTAGCTGGGAAGACAGAGGACTCACAGTAAGAGGCTGGCAAGGGGGCTGGATCTGCCAGCGGTGCCAACACAGCACCTCAGCACAGGCTCTGGCTGCCTCTGAGCCCCGATAAAGAGGCCTTGCTGGTTCTAGTGCAGAAGGACAGAAAGGGAAGCCGGTGACTCAAGCGTGTCTGTGAGAGTTTCTAGATGAGGTTAATTGAGGGTTGGAGATCGACCCTAAACGCTGGCAGTACCATTCTGAGGGCTAGGAGTCCCGGACTGTATAAAAAGAGGAAACAGGCTGGGTACCAGCATTTCTCCCTCTAATACCCACACTAACTGCGGGTAGTGTGACCAGCTACTCCGAACCATGCTTTCCTTGCCATGAGGGATGCTGTCCTCAGACTGTGAGCCCAAATAAGGCCTTTCTTCTTTAAGTCACTCCAGTCCGATGATTAACACAGCGACAAGAAGACTAACTAGAGATGCCTCTGCTAATTTAAAAGAAGATCCTTAAAATCAGCCGTCAGACATCAAGTTTTGAGCTCTACTGCCTTTGAACCATATGACCAAATAACCTAGTTATTCATTTTGTCTCTTTGTACAAGTGTATACATGTTGTATCTATAATCTTGGGTTATGCTAAATGAGCTAATGCGAGGAAAACAGTGGTCACACTCCTTGACATATAGACGTGTTTCGGTAAATGCTAGCTCTTTTTACTGTTATCATTTTCCTTGCCGCCATTTTTGTCATCCTCATCCATGCCAAAAGCTCTCTCTGCTCTGGTGACCTGTGTTCATTTAAGCTACTGTTGCAGTGACCCAGTAGAAACGACATGTCTCCCTAAGTCTTCCCTTACCAGCGGGCTGGGGTATCCTAGATGATTCTCTTGGCCCGCTCCCGTCTTGTGCATGGGGAATTAACCAACTCAGACTTGAGCTCCTGAGCACAGCTGCCTCCCCTCTAACCAGATCGTATTTCCCATTGAGAAGAGGGAAGGAAAGAAGACTAAGTTTCCGCGAAGCTCTTCGAGTACACTGTGGACCTCCTAACTCCTAAGGTGTGTCCACAGTGGGTTCTGAGCTTAGTGGGTCCCTCCACAAATGCCATATGTAGACGCCAAGCTTGAGTTTCATTGTTAATTCCATGATTGGGTGACCTTGGCCACGGTGTTTCATCCACACACAGACTCTGGATTCTCTGAGCTCTGATGTGGAGCTGAGAGGGATGCCTTTACCAACAGGCCACTGAGTGATGGAAAAGCTTGCTAACAACGTGAAAGATGCAGATTTTGAGCTGGAGGGTGACTCTTGTGTGGTGTGCTCTGAGGACCAGGATCTACGAGGGGAAGTCTTGGGGCTTAAAAGAAGCATGTAACACCATGGAACACAGTGTCACTGGACCTGTTCCTGAGCTGCTAGAGAAGTAGTAGTTAGAGGTATTCTCAGCTGACCTGGTATTTGTGTCACTGCCTGTCTTGGAAAATGGCTTACTCTTCTCTGACGTTTTTCAGTTGCTGTTGTCAAGTAAATGGCTCGGTGATGTCCTGCCATTGGTAGTCAAGGCACACTGGGTGGCTGTAGTCATCATTTGAGATTCATTTTAAACACTGATATACTTACTGCCTAATGACTTGAGTTCCCTTCCTATGTTGGGAGTGGTGGCAGGAAGAATGATGGTGAAGAATTACATTGTTTATAAAAGCAATTTCCCTCTGGTACTGGAGGCATGCACCATCCATTAGAAATGTGGCATCTCATAGGCATCATGGTCTATTTGTTTCTAGCAGGGTGAGCTGTTACAGAGTTTGGACTGGACATTAAAACAACATGTCAGTTTTCACTAAGTAGAGATACTATTATAGTACAGCCTTTCTAATAAATGCCTGAGTTTATATTTGAATAATCATCTTCAATAACATCCTGTTTATTAAAGGAGCATGTGTACTGATTAGGATCCCAGACCTAGCACTTGTAACTCCAGGAACATGGGTAAGTTTAGCATTCTTAGTTATAAACCAAAGATAATAGAACCTACTTCATGGGCTTGTTCTGGGTGTTAACAGAGACCATTCACTGATAAGTGTAGCATCATTTGTGGCACAGGCAAGCATTTGATATGTGTTGAATACAACTATTACTAGTAGTTAAAAAGCAGAATAGGGAAAAAAGGGAGGGGAAGATTGATCTGAGTCAACCAGATAAATGTCATGAAACTATGAAATATGCTGCCTGAGATTTGGCTGGCTCACCACGCCACCTTTCTCTGCTGGAATCTGGAGCTCTATGGATCTTTAATCTCAGCATCTCTGAGCAGTGAAAGTTCTCAGCACTCTCCCACAGTGTATGTTTTATTGTTTATAAGTTGTTTGATACACTAATATACTATTAAATATAAGCATATGACATGCAATTTCACAAAGGCTAAGGTAGATATAAATATCGAGAGCATCTCTAACATTTTTCCATGTTTTTGGAGATTTTTGTGCTCATCTTCTATGAGGCTGTGATACTGAGAGAGCCCATCTGTCAGACTCCATGCTGTGAAGGTCAAACTAATGATATCTCTTTAAGGCAGTTCTAGACTCTTAGGTTTGCTTAGCTGTGTGCTTGCTCAAACCACATACGCACATAGACAATCGTAAGAATGGTTTCTGAATGCTGTCAATGAAAACTCAACGACAACTTCGAAGGGTCTGTTTTTCAAACCCATCCCAACACATGGGAGGCAGAGGCAGGAGGATTTCTGGGAGTTCCAGATCAGCCTGAACTGTATAGCAAGACATTGTCTCAAAGAACCAATGAACCAACCAACCAACCGAATATCATATTGAGTCTCTACTATATTGCAAATGCCACTGGAAGAATGAGAATGGGATGTATAGCATGCAATCCCAACTACAGAGCATCTGGACTTCCAAAAGGGCAGAACTACACAGTGTGAATAGTATAGTACCATGAAACGTGTACAGTGAAAGAATAAAATCAAAACAAGAGAAAGGGGTGGGGGCCTTTCAGGGCGCTTCCCTGTAAAGGGTTCTAAGACAGCTACCCAACAGACAGACCAAGGAGAGGAGTGCTTGAGCTAAAGGCCCAGAGTGTGAGTGTGCCTCCACATCCAGCAATCTGCATGCTGTCTGAGATGCTTCACAAGCTAGATATGTGGATTGTGAGGCAGGCAAGGAAGCCACGGTGATACCAGACAGGATGGTCGAGTGACAGGGTCTCTGCACCTTGGGCCTCAGGATCATATTTGGACCGGAAGCTAAGATGGAGAATCCCTTAAGGGTTAGGACTGGGGAAGTGGCAGTCAGATTTTCATGTTAAAGGCAACTTGTGGTTGCTCTGTGGATGAAGGCATGAAGTTGGGAGGCTAGGGTCTCCTGAGATTCCAGAAGAGACAGAGAGGCTGAATGGACTTCAAACAAGGGAAAGTGATGTTAAAGAGGATGCAAAGAAGCTGGAACTTAGGAGCCCGTCTTGGAATATGCATCACCCCCCTGCTTTTTCCAGGCTGAATTCTGTGGAGTTCTTTGCTCCTGAGAGGCAGTGAGACTTGATAGGGGAGCTTTCAAACCAATGGTGCACAAGTGTCAATGCTTTTGTATTTTCTGACATTCTTCCAAGATCAGCCAAACCTTTTCCAAACCACAATTTTTAATTCCACTAGGGATCTTTGCCCATCAGATCACTGGGCAAAAGTGCCATCCTATAACTCCTACAGGTCCTTTTGTAGGAAAGGGGCTCCATGGAGTTAGTCTTGCTTTGTCTATTGGGGAAGGTTCAACACACAGAAGCCTCATGCACAGATCTGGCAACTCTTAGTGAGGAAAGACCACAGGTTCCTAGGTTATTGAGTCCCTCCTACATTTGCAATTCCAAGATTTGGAGATATGAGACACAAGTCAACTCATTTTATGCACTTTGTTAATGACACAGCACACCGTCGAGGGACAATGTGGTGGTTTGAATGGGAATGGCCCCATAGACTCATGTGTTTGGATGCTTGGCCCATAGGGAGTGGCACTATTAAAAGGTGTGGCCTTAGCTGGGCAGTGGTGGTGCAGTTTTTAATCCCAGCACTCAGGAGGCAGAGGCAGGTAGATCTCTGTGAGTTCGAGGCCAGCCTGGTCTACAGAGCGAGATCCAAGCAGGCTCCAAAGCTACACAGAGAAACCCTGTCTCAAAAAACCAAAAAAAAAAAAAAAAAAAAAAAAAAAAAAAAAAAAAAGGTGTGTCCTTGTTGGAGGAAGTATGTCACTGTGGAAGCAGGCTTTGAGGTCTCAGATGCTTGAGCTAGCCTAATGTGTCATTCACTTCTGCTGCCTGCAGATTAAGGTGTAGACCTTGATCCACCTGTCCAGCACCATATCTGCCTGCATCCCACCATGTCCTGCAATGATGATAATGGACTAAACCTCTGAACTGTAAGTCAGCCCCAATTAAATATTTTCCTTTATAAGAGTTGCCGTGGTCATGGGGTCTCTTTGAAGCAATAGAAACCCAAACTAAGACAAAAGATGCTGCAGTTTCCTCCCTGTAGTTAAAAGGTGATTTAAGCCGGGCGGTGGTGGCGCACGCCTTTAATCCCAGCACTCGGGAGGCAGAGCCAGGCGGATCTCTGTGAGTTCGAGGCCAGCCTGGTCTCCAAAGCGAGTTCCAGGAAAGGCGCAAAGCTACACAGAGAAACCCTGTCTCGAAAAACCAAAAAAAAAAAAGGTGATTTAAATACTGTCTAGTTCAAAGTTGTTCCATGATGAGGTGCTGTCAACATTCCTATATGTCTCCTGGTATGATGTGCATCTGTTTCTAGCCATGTATTGGTTATATGTCTAGCACCGTAGGTGTGTCTTTGTCCAGCTTTAGTAGTAAAGTTGATAGTGTCTGTCTGTTTTCTGAAGTGATTGTGCAGAGTTCCAATACATTCACATCACTGTCAGCATTGCCTTTTAAAATGTACTTGCTTTGATATGTGATGGCATCACTTTATGATTGATTTGATTTCTCTGATGACTCACGGAATAGACAATGACTATGCTTTTCTTTTTATCCTCTCCATTTCTTCCCTTTCCAAGGGGCTCCAATTTATATTCAATATCAACTTCTCCACTAATGTTGCTCTGAAGTCACTCTTCTCCTAGTGATCTACACCAAAATGCCTGCTCTTTTACAGTTCTCCTTGGCTAATTAATGTACTTAGGTCTTATAAATGCAAAGATTCCTAAAGCCAACTCACAGTGGCTTATGTCACAAAAACAGAGGAGGAAAATTAATTGTTAAACTTAATGACTGGACAGTTTCGGACTGCATGACTCCAGGGACATCTTGATTCAGACTTAAATAATACTACTACTAGCCAGGTGGTGCACACCTTTAATCCCAGCACTTGGGAGGCAGAGGCAGGTGGATCTCTGAGTTGGAGGCCAGCCTGGTCTACAGAACGAGTTCCAGGACAGTCAGGGTTATGCAGAGAAGCCCTGTCTCAAAAAACAAAACAAAACAAAACAAAAATAAACAAGAAACAAACAAAAACTAAACCAAACCAAAAACACCTTAGACTGGGTATGGTGATGCATGCCACCAAGCCAAAAAAAAAAAAAAAAAAAAGCAAAGAAAAAGCAATACCACTACTTTCTGGTTTTCCTCTGTCCATCTGCTTTGTTGGCTCTATTTTCATATGTGATAGCTGCAGTAGTTTAAGGGACTAGAAGAGGGTGTTGGGTCCCTTCAGGCTGGGATTACAGTCGGTTGTGAACCACCATGTGAGTATTCTAAATTGAACCTGGGTCCTCTGGAAGAACAGCTAGTGCTCTTAACCCCTGAGCCATCTTTTTAGTTTCAAGAATCCACTTATTTCAAATCAAAGCAAAAAAACAAAAGACAAACCAAAACCAAACCAAAAAAAAAAAAAAACTATTCTATTCAAAACTCCATTGTGAAGTGCTACCATGGAGTCCTGTTGATTCTGGACTGTTTGTGTCAATTTGGGGACCATCTTTCTTGGGAGATTGGCTCAGTGTAGGTAATGTATCTAACCTGAAGGCAAAAGTGGGTTGAATCAGCTGTGCTCAGGTCAGATGGGCAGAGAGTTGAGAGGCAATTGTTTCTTCTACTTGTTGACTTAATTCAAGGTTAGAAGCCTTGACCTTACTGTGGGGGTTTCCTCCGTATCCATCAGTTATGATTGCCCACCAGTTCTGTATGCTAAATAGCCCCCTAAACTGTTCACTTTATCAGTACTCTTATCAATCTAGTCTAAGTGATTATCTTTTGACTTTTAAAATAGTTTGTGATCTTTTCTTAAACCCTAAAAGCTGTGACAATGATACATAACATACATATGTGTGTGATGTATGCAGTTATTAGTGTAGGGGTGTGTGTGTGTGTGTGTGTGTGTGTGTGTGTGTGTGTGTGTGTGTGTGTTTATGGGTATATGAAAGTGTACTTGGATGTGGAGGCCTGCAGTTGATGTTTGACCTTTTTCCTCCATGCCTTTGTTTTTTGAGACACCCTCTCACTGAAAATGAGAGTTGGGATGGCTGGCCCATGAACATCAGGGATCCTCCTGTCTCGGCCTCTAGCCAGCACTGGGACTGCAGGGTCTCTCCACTGTTTCTGCTAGTGCAGCAGACACCTTGCCAACTGAGCCATCTCCCTAGCACCAACATGACACTTTCTGAGGGCTTACTAAATACTCAACACTGTGCAAAGCACTTTTCTTCCAGAATCCCATTCAGTTCTCAGAGCACCTTAGTGAAATAATTACTGTTTGGCACTGTAGGGAACTAAAGAAAGCTGCAATTAAACAAACTTCTTAACATTCGAAGGTTTTTGGTGGTTTGTTACTTTTCTGTGCTCCTGATCCCCATTACTATGTATAAACGACTCCCAAGTTTAGTGTCTTGAAAATGATAGCAACCGTTTATTTGAATTGAGTCGACAGCGTAAGCAAGCAGCAGCAGGGAAGGCTTAGTTCTGATCCTTGCAGCATTAGCTCAAGTGTGTGGACAGGAAGACAGAGATCGGCTTTCAAGCCGGATCACTCATGTGGTTGAGAAGTTAGTGGGAACTGCTTATAACTGTTAGATCAGGAGAGGTTGAGCCAGGGCCTGCATATGGTTCCTCTGTTGCTTGTGTGTGTTTGCTTACTTGATAGTAACTATGTTCCAAGAGCCCCAGAAGATAAGAAGTAGATAGAGGGTTCAAGTTAACATCTGTACCTAGGAATCTACTAGAATATCAACGAGCCTAGATTCAAAGGGAGGGACAGGAAGTGTCTCTTGATCTGTGGAATGGCAAAGGGTGTCTGGATTAAGTCTTCAAACTGCCACATACTAGACTACAGGAATCTGTAAAATGGACTAGAAGGCTTTCCATGGTTTGGAATGCGCTAACCAATCCCTGATCCCATTTCTTGATACTTCTATGCACAATAACCTTCCTTGTGTTTCTTCAGTGTACTATATTCTCCCTTACCCCAGGGCCATTGCACCCACCTAGAATGCTTTCCCCATCTTTACCCAATGTCCTACCTCTGATTCTTAGTGGAAAAAAGTAATTACGAATACTAGTCTCAGTTCTTAAACACATTGTGGCTCATAGTAGGACATCAGATATATTTGAACAAAACAAATGATTGAATAAAGGAGGCCTTTCCATCCCATTCAACTAGAAGCTCCCTATCTGCCTCCCACCCCACCTCTCATGTCTGGGTAGAGGGGCTGCAGCTCTTTCTAAAATTCTGTCTTCTCTAAGAAGGTGCAAGCTTCCCTGAGGATTTACATAGGTTGAACATCCAGCATCCAGCACATGCGTGAATGGAAAGTCTCGAGAGCTTGCTTTCATGGAATCTCTGTCTAACGCTTGCAATGTTCTTATCAGCAACACCACTATTTGTTTCGAAGCTCCTGGAAGGTAGGTATGATATTTCTCTGAGTCACAATTTTTTATATTCTTAGAAAACAGGAAACAGATGTCCTCAGGGCCAGCAGAACACAGCTGGATTTTAATGGGCAGAAAGCACAGCATGAGGGAAGCAGGAGCTGGCTGTGCTCCCCGCTGTTCAATGAGTGAAATTTTGTTCTTATCACTCTATGGCCCAGGACAATTTCTGTTCAGAGAAGGAGACAAACAGATTTTGTAACGGGGATGTGCAGGTCATTGGGCTAGACTTGGTTTGCCACCAACTGGGGCTGTCTCTTAGGAATTGTTCTTTATACTCTTGAAACAAGGACTCTAAGGCAAGACATCTCCATCTCAGTACCACCAATTGGTGACTAGGACCAGGAGTAATATAGTGGAGTGGTGAGCTGGTCCAGTCCTGGAGTCAGAGCAGGTTTCAGCTTTAGTTTTGTCTTCTTTGATTCTGCGACTCACAGCAGGAAATTTCGTCTCTCTGAATCTTGTCTCTGTCATGATTTTGTTTGCTTGCTTTAAGAGAGGATTTCACTATTTCTCCCGGACTGGCTTTGAACTCTCTCATAGCCTATGTTGGCTTTGAATTCATAATCCTCTCAGCTCAGACTCCTGAGTGCTGGGACTAGGAGTGAGCTATCACACCCATCCCATAAAGCTGCTTTGAGAATTCAAGCTTGATACCCTATATAGAACGTTTAGGATTTAGCAAGCATGCATTGAAATACTACAGTTACTAGGAAGTTCTTACAGGAGGATGTGGTATAATGGGGCAGCATCTTGATTTTGGAATCAGATAATACACATCTTTAAGGACATTATCTATGAACTATGTGACTCTGGCAAGTGACTTTCTGAACTTTGACTTTTTTTTCATGCCCTTAAGGAAAAGATGAAAATGATATTGTGATAATTCAGTAAGATAAAATATATGAAACATGCTCAACAATGCCTAACATATAGTGTATGTTCAAAAAGTAAATAAAAGTTGTACTTTGAATGTAGCTCAGTATACTTAGTGTGTATTAGTAGGTAGATTTTGGAGGTCCAATGCCCACCCCCCTAAATTTGTGTTTTGAAAATTATTTTTGCAAACAATTGATCTTGATTGGAAGATACAGGGGATTCATAGAGACAAACAGTGTTTAGTGGGCATAGACTGGGACCATGGTACTGGAAAGATGAGATAAGGACTTTGGGTCCTTTCCACTGCTCATGACAAACCACTGAAGAAGACGAGCTTTTCCAAAATACAATTTGAATGTATAATATGAAGATATCAGAGGAAGACTGAATATGGAGAGATAGTCACTCACTAATATATCTACCAGTTATTCAACCATTGTCAAGCCCCTATATACCAGATTGAAGATGGAGAAGACAGATTAATAAAATCCAAGGTGTAATAAGTACTAGACTAGAGAAATACATCACTAAGGTATCTAGCTCGAATTTTTGAGTTTTCCGGAAAGGCTTTCAGAAGGAAGTGGTGTTTACACTCAAGGAAAAGGCTCGTTCTAGCAGAAGAAATGCCAAGAGCAAAAGAGTGCCTGGGCTAGAGAGAGTAGGGCGAGTGTGGTGCTTGAATAGCTTTCAGTCTTCCAGACAAGAGCAGTGACTAGGGGGAAGTGGAAGAAAGGGGGATAAACCAGCCCATGACCAAGAGGACAAAAACTATGGAACATGATGGAAACCGGGTAGATAGGAGGTGCAAGGGGTCATGGTGACTCTGCTTAACATTCCTCCCCATGCTAGTTAACCCTTTAGAGTGCCTTCTACTTTTTGTTGGGCATCTCCAGCTTGTGGGGGGGGGGCATTCCAAACTCCGCCCTCAGCATGCCAAACAGCAGCTCCCCAGACCTGCCCTTTCCAGACCCTGCCTCTCAGAAAGCCCACCGAGGGTCAGCCTCTCCCCGGGAGTTGCTCAAGACCACGCCTACAGGGTATTTAAGACCTGGTCACCAGACCTGCCTTGTGATTCCTCTCCTACCTTCCCAAGGGTCACCCAGGAGTTGCTTTGCTCTGTTTATTAGACCTGGACTTGTTAATTCAGCTTGATTGGCTTCTTGCATCGGCGGAGGATACTCAATGACCAGGGATCCAACACTCATCACCTTTTATGGGTACTTCTTGGGTATTTGCCATGCCAACTTCACTTAGTTGGGAACTGTGTGTGTTTGATTTTGTGTTCCAAGCTGGTGAGAAGGAGGAACTTGTATAGCTTTGGAGAGCAGAAGCAGAAGTGACCATGGTTACTCTGTGCAGGTCATTGGGTTCAGATGCGGTGATAGATAGGCACAGTATTATCTGGTAGATCTCAGCCCTCATAGTTTTTGATGATAGACAACTCCAGGCCCCATGATTTGTTTGTGGAGCCCAGTGGCAGAAGCCTCCAGCAGGCAATGGTTTCTCCTCCTACTTCTCTTTTGTGAGCCCACTGGTGGCTGTGAGTGCCCACTTTTCTGTTTTACCATTAGACTCCTTTCAGATCCTTCCAGAAATCTCCTTTCCCAGTTTCTTCCCCACTTGGGTAATATCTAACTCTGACTCTGTTGTTCTATTACAATCACAGTGACTCTCCCCTAAGTGAAACTGACTGGTGCGGGGCTTTTAAACCTCCAAGCAGTTTATCCTTGAGCATTTCTGGTATGCCCAGGAAGCCAGGGAAGGGATGATATTTGTGTTTCTTTGCCCTAAGACACAGGTCATCATCTCATTTAGTCCAGAACCAAATAAAGGTATTTGTTTAAGAGTCTGACTATTCTCCTTCCATTTAGCCAAGAGGATCAAAACATAGGAAATGATAAGCTGGATTACTATGTAATAACATAGAAAAAGAAGGAGACAGAATGTTCCAGCAGGAAAGAACAGTGTGTGCAAAGATCCGGGGGCCACAATCATCTTGTCTACTGTAGGCTTGCCATGGAGATGAATAGATGAATGCATATGAAGAACTTCATCCAATGGTACTAAGCTGTGCAGACGTGAACTCAAATTGCAAGGCCATTTATAAGGCAGACTTTGTGCTGTCTACTCTCCAGCAGTCCTCTGGAGTATTTTACTCTTCTCCATGCTTCTGCCTTCAGAAAACTAAAATTTCAAGGAACATGCTGAAGTGGTTGGAGTCAGCAAGACCCAGTTGACTCGGAATTCTTTGGCTTCTTCCTGAGCCATTGAGGAAAAGACACCAAGAGAACCCATATACAAGTTCATTCTCTTCTCATACCAGAACTTTTCTGGAGTAGAAATAGAACAATAAAAGAGTTATTCCAAGTTTTCTTCCCCTGACACTCCCAATTTCTTTCTCTTCTGTCTTTGGGACAAGTGAGAGAGAAACAACCTTAAGAACCTCAACTCTAATAATTACTTGCATCCAAATATGGACACGTTATCTCACCTCTCTGAATCATAGATTCTGCTTATGTAAGATGAGGATAATTTACCTCATGGAGTTGCTATATGTGTGGTACCTAATCAATGGTTAGCAAATGTTAGATACTGTTACATAAAAATAATATCACTTTGTATTGTTATGTAGAATCAGTAGGTCGTTGGTAGCCTTCATGGCATCTAAATATCATGTAGTGAGGGCTTGAGAGATGGTTAAGAGTGCTCAATGCTCTTTCAGAGGATTGCAGTTCAGTTCCCAGAACCCATGCTGGACATCTCACAACTGCCTCTAATGCCGGCTCCAGGGGATCGGATGAACTCTTCTGGCCTCTGAAGACACTCACACATACATGCATGCACACACACTCTTACACAGGCACACAAATATATACACGCTTTACAAAGAAATATAATACAGTGAAGGTCACCATGATCTTAAAGAAATCACAAGATTGACAAGCTTGGTGGTCCTCATAATGCTACCACGCATCTATTCTAGCACGTGTGAGGAGAACCAGTTGAACTCATCTACTCAAATCATCAGAGCTATGGTGGAAAGGGACCAGTATTTGGCTCAGGTTCCTTGGCAGCCTCCATGCTGTCTTTCTCTTTGTCTTTACAGCTGGACTTCTGTGTACCTGTATGTGTTGACGCTGAATCTTCCTACTGCTTGCCTGCAGTCTAATGTCTGTTCTCACCTTGCCACTGAAGCTAGCTTTCCAATGGTGACCAATATCTTTCTTGTTTCTAAACTCGGAGAACACATCTTTATCTCCTGACCACTCCCACTTCCGGGGATGACTCCTTCGTTGGGTTCCCTGACGCTATCACACTCTTCCTCTATAGAGATTTTACTTTCTACCTTTGTAAATGCTGTTCATTTTCTAGTCTTTTCATTTTTTTTTTTAACTCTTGTTTTTGTTTGTCTGATCATTCAGATCCTGCCCTAAGAATTCGTGTCTTCTTTCTATATACTTCATCTGGGGGATTCATCCATATCCGCGGGTCAGACACCAAGCTATATGGAGGTAGCCCAGTTCCCTTGCTTAGGCTTCATACTGTCCTATGTACCATTGCTACAGGAGTCACAACAGTGCTTCAAACCAAGTCTGTTCTAAAGGGAATGAATCTCTCCACAAAATGATATTCTTTCTTTTATCCCTCTCAATGACTGATACCTCAATTGGCACGATATTTGAGAATCATCAGAGCACTTTACTTCTGTCCTTCTCATGTCTCTCATTCTTAATTACTGCCCTGTCAGCTTCCAAAATGTCTCTGTGGTCAGTTGTCTCGACACTCTTCTTGTTAGGTCCCTCTTGTCTTTCTGTATCACAGCAACAGAGAGCAAATGAGGATAGTCCACTTCTGGGGAGGGGTCTTAGATGGCTTCTCTCCTAATCAACCTCATGACTTAATCCCAGCATTGGAGTCAGGCTGTGGGGACTTGAATTCTGCCTCCTGCTAGCTGTAATTTAACCTCAGAGAGTCTCACTGTCTTCATCTGTAAAATGGATCCAGTAACAAAATCGATCTGACAGATTGGAAATGAGGACTAAGTAGGATGACATTCATGAAGTGTTCACTCAGCTTCCTGCCCGTATTGCCACCCTGTTTACCTGTCTAGTCCCATTATCAGACTTAGAGTTTGTGTCAAATTCCCGATCTCCTATCTTCTACTCTTCTAACACTTTATGCAGAGAAATCAAAGATCTCTGCCTATATTTGTTTTCTGTGTAGGTTAAGAGGTAGGAGGTATCATTGGTGTTTCTTAATGAAAAAAGAAAGGAAGCTGAAAGAAATTAATCAAAAGAATACCTGCCTTAGAAATTTTTCTTCACCTACTCACTATCACGATTTTAAAAGTAATATAAGCCCAGAAAATGTAGAAGATACAAAACCAGCAATGAAGATATTGTAACTATAGTTTTAACATCTAAAATCCCCATCGTCAATATTTTATATTTCATATAGTTCTTTTTAAATTCACGTTTCTTTATTGTGATAGAGATTAAATGACATGAAATGAGTTCTTTGTGTATAAATTGATGAAAATCCTTATTCCCCGTTTGAATTTAGGCTAAGTGAAACAGAAACTAATGCCTAGTATTTGCTGTACTGCAAGCAGCTACTTAGTAAAAAAGATATTTAGTCAATCACAAAATAGGTTTTGGCATTTTGGCTGTTTAAAAAACAATGCTGTCTTGTTAGCATTTCTTCTTGACATTGTTTCTCTGTCCTTTTTGTTAGTTGCTTATTGCATAGGCATCCCAGAAATAATTAACTTATTCACTTATTGTTGAACGTTTAGGGTACATTATTCTTCCTTATTCAAATTAATACTAGGGGAAACATCCCAGTGAGAAATTTGTTACCTCCGTATTAGATAATTCCCTTAAGTTCTTATCCAAAACAAAGAATCATCTTCTTATGAGTTTTCTTTTGAAAATGGTCCAGAATTTTCTATTCAATTTTTTATTCATTGCTTGTAAAACATTCACTTACACTTTGTGACTTCTTTCTTTTTGATGATGTCTAAAGCCCAGGGTGACTTTCCTGGTCTTTATACAGGAAGGAGATGCTCTTGCTCACACATGAACAGACACCACTACTGACAACCTTGAGGAATTAACTTGTCAACAGTGGCAGAGCAAAAGCAATCATTTATTTTTATTGATTATTTTATTGTTTGGCAAGTTCATACATGTATATGCATTCTGATCACTCTCCCTGCCTGCTACGTTTTCTATCTCCTCTACACCCTGTCACCCCACTTCTTCCTATAAGTCCATGTCCCACACTCACTCTGTGTGTGTGTGTGTGTGTGTGTGTGTGTGTGTGTGTGTGTGTGTATGTGTGTGTGTGTGTGTGTGACTGGTTTTTCACCAGGGTTGTTGCATTATTACAGTTTGGCGCAACCCATTTGAGCTTGGTGGGCTCAGCATTTGGTAATAACTAAAGACAATGGCTGTCCCTGTCCCAGAATCCATCAGCAGCCAATATTTCAGCAGGGAGTGGTGGGGCCCCATGAGCCTCTCCCTGATCCATGATTGACGGGCCCAGTCTTGTGTAAACCCAGTGGAGGCAAACCTAGCGGGTGTGAGATCATGTTGGCAATGGCTGTGTTATGCCCTGCAGATAGCATTTCACAGCCCTTCTCCTCCCTCTCTTCTGGCTCATACAGTCCCTTTTGGAACCTCTTCTTTGATGCTTACTGAGCCTCAGAGGGGAATGGTACAAGTACCTATTTATGGATGGATGCAATTATTCTCATTAGCATCTTAAGTAACCATGGGTCTCTGCCTTCAGCACCATCCACTGAAAGAGAACGTTATGTGATTAAGGTTGAAAGTAGCATTTGTCTATGGTTAGAAACAAAAACATTTAAGAGGCAGTCTGGTGCCATTGTCAGTTTAGCTAAACAATAGTCATAAGACTCTCTCCCAGGGCCTATGACCTTTCTAGCCATGGGTTTAGAGTACCAGCCAGGTATGTATTCCTTTCTGTGTAGAGGTTCACAAATACAGTTCTAGAGCGGTTGGTTACCCCCATAGCTGTTGCCCGACTATTACACTGGTGGGCACATCATGCCTGGCAGGTTGGCATTGTATTTTGTAGGGTTCACAGATGGTTAGGACCATTGATGGCTTCTCCCACCCTCCTACCCCTGCCACAGCAGTCTACATAATGTGAATGCCAGCCAGCAGGGAGGAAACTTCTAGCTCAGTTCTAACCTGATATCTCTGTGTCTTACAACTAATGCTTATGGTAGCTTCAGCAACAGGGTCTTTACATCTACTTTTGGTAGGCAGCCAGCAGCCAAGCAGAATGGCAAGAGCATGTATTGTTTGGGGGGCATCTTGGGTCTTCCTGACCAACAGCTCGTAAAGAGATACTCGCAGTGGCTAGGAAATGGAGTCAGTCTAGCTTTCCACTAACAGATAAGTGGACAATGAAAATGTGGTACATACACACAATGGAACTATATTCAACTGTAAAGAAGAATTGAGTGATGAAATTTGCAGCTAAATGGATGTAACTAGGAAAAAAAGTTACACTGAGGGAGGCTACCCAGACTCAGAAAGACGAATGCTGAATGTTCTCTCTCAAATGTGGCTCCTTGCTTTGAATCTTTAGGTTTGTGTGTTTAACTTGGGGGATATGTGGCAGCCAGGAAACTAGAGGGGGCCATGGTGGAGGCTAGCAGAACACAGTGATGTGAAATATATGGAGGGGAATATATGCAGAAGAACTAGCTCAGACCCACACAGGCTCCCTGATTGTCGCTTCAGTCTCTGTGAGCCCCTATGAACCCTGCTTAGTTGATCCTGTGGGCCGTGTTCTCATGGTGTCCTCAACCCCTCTGGCTCCTACAATCCTTCCTACCCATCTTCCACGAGGTTCCCTGAACTTGGTCTAATGTTTGGCTGTGGGTCTCTGCATCTGTTCCCATCAGTTGCTGGGTGAAGCCTCTCTGATGACAGTTGGGCTAGGTTCTGGTCTGTGAGTCTAGCAGAATATCATTGGGAATCATTTTATTGACTTTTTTTTTTGTCCAGTCATGTTTGCCAACCAACATTTTTGAGAAGAAAGAATAATTAGAAAACTAGAAGAAAACAGAAGGAAAAATAAAAAAAAAACCCTCTGCATATAAAAACATTGATTTGGGGCCATTTTATTCTCTTTGTCTAGAATTTTCTCCAATAACCTTTCAGAGATTTAAAGAGACTCTCAAAATTCTTAAGTTTTAGTTTTGTTTTTTCTGTTCTTCAGGATACATCTCCCTGATTATTTCCTTTGCTCTCCCATGGGACACAATTTTCATACTTCTCAATAGTCCGGTTGCCATTTCTGGGGCAGGGCTCACTTGGTCAGTTTCACTATTACCATGTGATGCTTCCAGTTGGATGTGGCGTTCCTGAGTGCTCTCAGCAACCGGACAACCACTTCTAAGCTGAGGCTCTTTCCTCTTACACTCTCTGTCTCTCAGGCATTTACAACAACAGGTCCACGCTTCAGTCCTGGGCTCCTCCCTCTTTAAGAAAAACTGAGGTCTATAAACAATTTTTGTTGGTTATAACCTAGTGATGTCAGATAAGAGACCAAAACAAAATTCTAATAACTAAGTTGTGAATTCATTTGAAAACAACGAAAATAAGTCAACGGTGTTAACATTATTAGCATATTGTTGCAAAAAAAATTCCCATTTGAGACATTGAGGGATATAACACGATTTTATGCTTGTCCTGTCTTCAACATAGGGCTGAGCCTTGAAATTATTGCTTTAAGTGGAAAGTCATGGGTCTTCATCGGACCTTCTTTCCTCTCTGGTTCTCCGGAACATCCTCTGAGGTGGCCTCTGAAGTTGGTGTTTCCACTCGTGTGTGATGAGAGCAGTGTGATTTAGCAGACATGCATCTCCCTATAGCCCCGAGTCAGGGACTGAGAGGATTCCAGGTTTTGTCCCACCACCAAAGACTTGGGGCCTTTGTTGGCAGCTTCCCCGACTGTGTCCCAGGCTATGGGGGTGGCACCTGGCAGAACGGGTAGTAGAACCAAGAGGTGCACACGGGTGTGTGGGTGCTTGTGTTTGTGTGTCCACACACGGTATTGCCTAAGAGCCTCCCTTAGCCCTTGTCTGGGACTTACACCCACTGATTCCCAAACAGGGATAAAGTTCTACAGTCAGGAGGGCACAGTGTGTTTGCCATCAGGAAAGGGGCGCTGGTGCAGGGTGTGTGTGTGTGTGTGTGTGTGTGTGTGTGTGTGTGTGTGTGTGTGTGTGAACAAACAAACCCAACAACATCTCAAACACATCCTTATTTGTGGAATGAGACACTGAGCCCCGCAGAGGGGAAAAAACTTGCAAGCCACGCCCAGTTGGCCCAGGCGCCCAGATGTTCCATTCCCAGCACTCGGAAAAGACACCTAAGACTCCCTGCCTGGAGTCTTTCATCGGATCCACCAGAGTACCCCAAGGCACAGCTGGCAGCTAGGGCTGTTTTTCAAGAGCTCAACCTCTGGGGACACTGGCCCTGCCTTGACCTGGCGTGGAGTCTGAGGAGCTGCAGGGAGTCGCCTCCCTTCCTCAGGACCCTTCCTCAGGGATTGTGGCGGTGGGCCATCCGTTTTGACGCCAGGTGGGTGCTGTGTCCTGCGCAGTTCGCACTGAGATCGCTTCCCTTCCAAAGAGCTGATTGCGCCTTCGTTCTTTGTTTATATTTCTTGGACAGCTGACAGTTCCTGAAAGCCATACACTTCCTGGGTACAGAAGGGGAGGGGGTGGTTTCGGGACAATTCCTCAATGTCCAGGGCAGCAAAGAGCTATGTGAGGGGAGCATATGAGGCCCAGAATGGAGGGGTGAGTCTGTATGGGGCAGAGGCTGCCATAGAAAAGAAGCTGTACTCGCAACTCCCAGACCTCCAGTGTTCGCCTGTCCAGGGAGGAACCCAGTGCTCTTCCTTAGGGGATGCCGCGCAGGGGACATCAGCAGGAATGGAGAGGCTAGCTCGCTCCTCCAGCTCCCTTCCCCAGCAGCAGGCTGACTTCTGGATTTTCACCAGTACTAGTTAACTTTCTGACGATAGGTTTTGCTAATCAGGACAAAGGAAAAGTGTCTTCCATGACACTTCCCACTTCCTCCCTCTATCCAGAGACACTTGCTGAGACCCTGCTATGTTTGAGGCTCTGTCTTAAAAGCTGAGGATTCAGGCTGGGGATAGGGCGTGTGGGTAGAGTGCTTGCTTAGCCTAGGAAAGGCCCTGGATTTGATGACCAGTGATGCATAAACTGGGTATGGGAGTACATGCCAGTATTCTCAGCTCTGGGAAAGTAGAGACAGGAGCACCAGAACTTCCTGGTTATCCTTGGCTACAAAGCAAGTTCAAAGCCAGCCTCAGCTATGTGAGAGTCACTCTCAACAAATAAACAAGCAAATAAACAAACCAGCTGGGGGGTGGGGATGGGGCTCAGCAATGAATAAAGCAAGCAAGTCTTCTGCTTTGTTGAAGCTGGCCATTCCTTTAGGGGTCAGATGATTGACAGGGAGACAGTTGGTACCAGATGATAAGGTAGCAGTCGATACATGAAAAAGACTAGGGCCCAGATTGGAATGAAGGATGTGACAGGTCAGGCTAGGGGGAGATGGGCTCAGAGTTGGTCAGGGTGGGAAGCAGAGATGTGAGGAGATACTTAAAAGAGACCTTGGTGGGAGGGGAAGAATAATAATGTCCTGTTGAGGGGAGCAACACTGACCAGAATTATCACCCTTAAAAACAGGCGAAGTGCTAGCACTGTTTCCTCCCTGTTTGTGACTGGTGGCCCCTTCCATGGACTGGATAGGCCTGAGCCCAGCTAACTCTCCTTACTCTAGCTGGCCTCACTGATACTGCTGCTGAATGGTACCTCTCTAAATAAATGTACTTAGCGAGCAAAAGAAAACAAAATTCTCCAGCCTTTCTTGAATCCAGGTCAGTTGGTTGAATTCGGCTTCTTGGCTTGCTGCTGCAGCATCAGCCACAGAAGCAGCAAAGTGGGACCTGGACCTTGGAGCCCCTCTGATTGGCTGTTCCTGCTGCCCCCTCCCCCATCCACATCTAGTTCATATACTTAGAGAACAACACTAACATTTCATGTTTCCCCGGAACTTGAATTTCCTCTTGCAATGTTGTTCTGTTCTTCTCTGAGGACGTTTTCTGAGAAGGAGAACTCTCTGTAGGTTTCTTTTCTTCCTTTTAAACTAAATATTGTCTTTTGCTCACGCCAGGCCCTGGGCTAAAGGCTTTACACTCGGAATGTTGCTTAACCCTCACAACCGCCTTCAAGGAGGCATTATTGTTATAATCATTCTTACTGAAAGACAGAAATGTCACACAGAAGGGTAGAGCTGGGCTAACGGTCTGCAGGCCCACTGTATTCTAGTGTGTTCTCCATGCCTAACATTTGTCCTCAGTCGGAGAGGAGAAAGGGTGTTCTCGTGAAGAAAGCATTTGCCCCTTCAAACTCATGGATCCTCTATCTCATTGGCCATTTTGGTTCTTTCACCCCGTGGTCATACCAAGTAAGCCAGGCAAAGAGCCTACTATCCTGCATCCTATCTATAGAAAGTGCTGACATCTGCACTCTTGGCACTCCTGAGTAATGGCTAGACCCAGAGACAGCTAGTTACAGGCTGGCAGGCAGCCTGTGAGGCCTGAACGCTCTGTCTGGCAGTCACGCTGTGCCATGGATGGTCACTGCCTGAACCAACCAAGCCTTTTATTTTGGAAAGCAGCGAGAGAAGGCTGGGGCTAGAATAGCACGATCAGAGGAGGCAGCGACAGATGCTGGAGGTGAGAAGATGCCCACGCAGTGGAGACGATCCAGCCGATAGGACTAAATGAATTCTGGGGCTGACCAAGGTTTGGTCTCCACAGCATTTGGTTCTGCAGTCGGACGGTTCTTAATCCTCCCTTCCGTGTGAATTCTTACAGTATTCTTACTATCTGACCATACACCATGAAAACAAAGAGAGTTGGGCTTTGGTTGCGGGGTGCAGGATCCCTCTTGTATGGTTTGAGAGAATGCAGCACAGGAAGAGGAAGGACCCTGAATCATGCAGGGAATGGAACATGGCCTGTCATGGCGGCTCAGCCTTCTCTCCTCGGTTGGAGCTCTTTCTAGAACCTCACGTAATGGTCCCTGCTCTTTGTCAGCAGCGCCATTTCCTCTGAAGATCTTCAAGGGAAGTGACAGCCACGATTGGATAATGAAGGTCTGTGAGCAAGAAGGATCTGTTCCAGTGTCATAGAGAGAATGCTGTCTCATGTGATAGGGCCAACGGTCTCTAGAGCCCAGGTGGACACAAGGTCCTCACAGTTCATGCACCACTATTCTTTTTCTTCTCTCTCTCTCTCTCTCTCTCTCTCTCTCTCTCTCTCTCCTCTGTCTTTCCAAGACAGGGTTTCTGAGTAGCCCTGGCTGTCCTGGAATTAGCTCTGCAGACGAGGCTGGCCTTGAATCCACAGAGATCCGCCTGCCTCTGCCTCCCGAGCGCTGGGATTAAAGGTGTGCGCCACCACTGCACTGTTCTTTTTCTAACATGCAAGATACCCCTTCCTTATTCACAGCTGTCAATAGAGTGCAGAGAGATGCTGCGGTTGTGTGTTTCTCAAATTGGGAGAGTGGGGTGGTGATTCTTCATCACTGAGGATCCCAACACCCCAGAAAGAGTGGACTATGCAAGTGGTTTCCATAGCATGCCTCAAAGCATCCTAGTTTCCTACTAGGCACATCTGAGGGCTTTACAACAGAAAAAAAAAGTGTACCACCAAAGGCAGCAACTCACACTTGTTAAAGAATATACATATCACTTATTTATAAACTATGTTCCATGTTGGAGGTTAAGGCAAGATGCCATTCAAAGGAAAAGTTCTGCCGCTGAGAAAAGATTGAGGAACGTCTTTCCTGAAATGCTATACATTGTGAAGCCACAGTATGTCTATCTGCAGAGGGAGAGCGCAATGGGGCATTTACATTTCCCAGCAAATAAAGGACAACAAACACTCTCCTTCCTGTTTCCCAGTGCCCCACCCGCCAGGGCAGCAGCAGGATTTCTCAGTCCTTGCTGGGCATGTGCTGACCTTCCTGTCTTTGAGACATAAGCCCTGGAATGCTTAGCTACCCCTTGGCAGGATGCTCTGCACCTGCTGGCTGTCCTGATTAATACTCCGGCTTGCTTGTGCCGTTCTCTCGAACTTCAGATTCTGGCCCCGTGATCCTGGGGAGCAAAAGGTCAGAGGTTGAGGTGGCAGGCATGTATGCAGGCCAGTTCTTTCTCTGGTCCCCCCACGCTGTAACCTTTTCTGGTTTAACCTCCATCCTTACTGAAGAAGTGGATTAACGAGTCAGGCCAGATAACCGGTTTCTGTCTTTGCTAGCTTTCCCACTTCGCTTGTTTATCTTTCTGCACAGCAGCTAAATACCTATGGGTACTTAAATTTCTCCCTGCCGCAGCCCAGCTCGTCCAGCTTTGGACCCCTTCAAAACGTCATCTCCCCAACACCACCAAGGCCAGACTTCCTAATGCCAGACACAGGTGATTCAGTCTTCCAAAGGCACCTGAACCCCAGGCTGCTTCCTCAAGCTGGACACTGGCCTTAAACTGGATTCCACCAGGATAGCCTTGGGCGCCACTCCCCAGATCTGTTCCATTTGGCCCACATTTCTTTGTAATTTAAATCCAGAGTTAACACTTACAAAATTGGAATTTCATCCTCCAAAAAAAAAAAAAAATCTACATTCCTGTTTTCTTTTGAAAATTGCAAGGTGTGGCCATCAGTCTGTGCCAGTAATTTGCAGAATGTGAACAGCTGTTGTTGCTTCTTGGGGGGAAAATGGTCCATGCTATTCCTCTTTCTACTTGGCCTCTATAAATATTCATAATTTTAACCTTAGTCTTAAGTAACAACATATTGCTAAGAATTATTACTATATATTGAGTTCTTTGCATAATAGATAGCACGTTGAGGACTTCACATACACATGCTATGTCTTCACAAAGGCTCCATGAGATATTTATACTATCGTTCCTATTCCACAGATGCCAAAGCAGAGGCTTTGATGAGCTGAGAGTTGTCTGGAGCCACAGACCTACACACACATAATAAAAGGCAGTTTCCTCCACTGTGGAAACCATGTGATTCTCAGACTTGGTAGACTCCCTCCACGGAGATGGTATCCGTGAGCATGACCCTAAAAATCCTTTCAGCATTTACTCACATTTGGGGTTGAAGCTCGTGTTCCCAGGTGTCTCTGAGACTTAGCCTCTTGTATGTCTGTAAGTGTTCACCCAGTGGGAAATCTGAGTCCCGACAAGGTCAAGCTTTATGTAATTCTCCTCCTCCTGTCCCCAGTCTCTCCTGCTCCTCCCCCTCCTGACCTCTCTGCTCCTGCTGCAGGCAGTGACATTACCTCCAGCTTCCACTCAACTATGTGGCCATAATGACCTCATCTCTGGCTCTTCTTGCCTGCCTGTGGATGTAAGGATGCTTTGATCTGTGGATGCTTTGAGCTGTGTTTATACTTGCTCCATGACCCTGGCTTCAGATCTCTGCCTCCCACCTATTCCAAATCTACTCACTGGGTCATGGATATATTCCTCCCAAAGTGCTCATTAGATTACATTATTGTATAGACCTCACTGACTCTCTGAATGCAAACACAGGCAGCCAGTGCTCCTGGGCACAGCCTTCAGAACTCTGTGACGCTGGGAAGCTTCTCTCGACACGGTTAACTTGTAATTCCCCTTTACGGTTCTAGACCTTCAGCCAGTCAGAACTGCGTCACCAGGTCTCAAATGCTCCCTGTGCTTTTTATGTCTTAACACCAGTCCTTGGTCCTTTGCAATGCTCTGTGCCTCAGCCTTTCTTGGGAAACGTTACTCCAGTGTTTGAGGTGAGGCTCAAGTGTTGTCTCAAAGGAGACTCCCCTGAACAAAATCCTCTCCCTGTCTTTTCGCCTTCACGCCCATCCCAGCCAGAGAGGCAAACCTTCACCATTTGACAAGCACGTATCAGGCATTCCTCGTCATGCGGTTTTTTCCCCAGCATGATGGTAAATCCTAAGTGTTTACAACATGGCAAGTGTTGCCTTAATGCTATCAGGTGGTGATGCATGCAATGTGGAAAATATAGAGTAGCAGATTCTGATTGACATGGTGATAATAAGCACGTGAGGAATGTCCATACCCACCTGGACTTGTGACTGGGGGAAGCCTGTGCCACCGATGTTCAGACCAGCGAGCTCCACCTAGAAGCAAAAGTTCACCCACAGCTCTGGCAGGTCTGTTAACTCCTCCTGCATCCTGCCTCCTCCTTTGTGCTTGATTAGACACCATAGCTGCATGACCTCTTTGTCTAGCTCTCCCTAAAGGAAATGCAGCCAGGAGAAGAAGCTGCCTCTGGGGTCTGCAGATTCCAGGACACTCACGTCTGCAATGACAGGCTCTGTCCTGTTATGGGCAGAGAAGCTGAACTAGACCATGGGTGAGGCCGGGCAACCATGCTGATTAGAACTGAGGATGCTAAGGGGTGATGCTGTCTGCAGCGCCACTCCGGAGTCTGCCATTAAGAGTGCAAGTTCTACCTAGCAGTCACTGAGGTGAGCTGATTACTGTAGAAATCAGACTCTGCTTCCTCATCTTTCTCCCTGCTTTTCCTACTTTCTTAGACACCGGTGGTGACAACCACCCCGAAGAACAAGGACAGACACTCTGAACTTGATGTGTTGTGTACTTTTTTGATTTGATACCCACAGGTACATTCTATTATTACTCTTATTTTGTAGGCAAAGCAGCTCAGGCTCGGAGGAGTTCAGAAAGGTCTTCAGAGGAAAACCTAGCACATGACAGTGTCAGAATTCACACGCCATCTGGTGCCCAACTCCAGGACCCTGTGTTCCATCACATGATAGCATAGCTTCCTACGTTCCAAAAATTATACCTGACCATGGTTTCATTCAATGTTATCTGCCCTCGGAAGCTTTTCTTGATTGCCAGCCCTACCCCCACAAATGTCTTGTATAACTGACTTGAACAGTAGCTGGCATTCATTTATTCAATGTTTATTACATATTCAACAGTGACTCTGGGCTGGGCCCTGGGGATAGCTCTGCCCATCCTTGGGAAGTTACTGTAGGGCAAGATCAAGGCTTGTATGGAATCTGTTGCATTCTTATTCCTTTATTCTTATTCCTTCCAGGGCCAGAGAAGGTCTTTTCCTATGGGCACGCCAACGAAGCCATTATTAACAATCCGGGCTGAAGACATGGAAATTCAGGAAGCTGCCAAACAGGCAGGTGGAGACACAGCAGGCTGGTCCACCCCGCAAAGGGGTTCTGGGATGGAGATGTGCGTTATGATTCTTTCTGCAATAGTCCTGTGGAGCTCAACTTCCGAGTCCTTGGAAAAAGAAAGGAATGGATCTGCCCAAGCTGTGCTCTGTAGGAGTGTGGCGTTGGGGGTGTTTGCCAAGTATTCTAGAGGTCACTTGAAGTAAAATCTCTCTCCTTTCCCCAGGGCACTGCCATTCCAATGCGTCAAAGGCAATCTTGTCTGGGATAAAGATGGAGCCAAGATTAGGCTGTGCCCTGTTGACTTCCCAGGCTCGGTCCAGGAGTGGCTCTCTCCATTCTCACCCACCACGTAAGTGAACAGCATGTCCTTAGCCACATTGAAAAGGGGATATGGGAGAAAGCTTGCTCAAAAAGAGGCCTCAGGCAGGGTGTTTAAAAACTGGTTTGTTTTTCTCAGTTGCGTCCCCAAAAGGACCTGATGGGTTCCTCGAGACCCCACTGGAACTAATGGCTCTCAGCTTCTTCATGGATGCAGTGGACCACCGAGAACCACAAGGAACTGGTATACACATTTAAGAATTTAGGAATTTAGGTATCCCTAAATAAAGTATACACATATAATTTAGAATGCAATTTTAGGGGCTTCTTAGATTCCGTCAGTGAACCCAAAGCATAGTCTTTCTGAGGAGATATGTACAAATATATAAAAACGACTTTAGGTAGTATGTGACAAAAACATTTAATTTTAATTTTAATTCCTCAGTATTTATTTCAATGTATATTAAAGTCATAATTAACACACTACACCTACAGTTTTGCAAGTGTTTTTTGCTTGGTACAAGATTAACTGAAAAAATGACTAAGTCAGTTTTAGAGGAACACGGAACTATCAGTGCTTTAGGGGGGTCATTGAGGCAGCAGATGAAGGACGCTTTTGGATGCACTGTCCTAGTTAGTGGAAGCTAATTAAATAATTTCATTGCACAATAAGAATGTTAGTGGATAGCCAGAGGCACAGGGAGAAAGTCCTCAGGGTGTCAAATTCTAAACCAGAGTTTTCTATGACACTCTTGTTAGTCTGGCTTTCAATTTGTGAGGTTTTAATCTCATAGAGGAAACACACACACACATATACATATGCACATAAATACATACATACATATATACACATACATATGCACATAAACACATGCATACATATACACATGCACATAAACACATGTACATGCACACATACACATAAACATATACACACACGTACAGGTGCACATAAACACACACACATACACATGAACACATACACATAAACATATACACACATAGAGATGCACATAAACACACACACATACACATAAACACATACACACACATAAACATATACACACACATACACATGCACATAAACACATACACACCCATACACATAAACATACACACATGCACATAAACACACACACATAACACACACACACACACACACACACACACACACACACACACACACACACCTGGTTTAACTCTGGAAACAGATAAAACAGGCTCTAACTCCATCCAGCTGTTATATTGGCACCGTTTTATAAGGACTTTATAAGTAGATTCCTCGGGCTCTTCTCTCTGCTTACATTTATAAACAGAAAACAATCTCCAAATGCCTGTCATTCCTCTCACATTGTTAGAGATCTGCCTGTGTACAGTCTCAGGAAATAATGTTCTGTTTTCTCTGGAGTCTCTTCAGTTCTGCTGTTTTCAAGGGGAAGAATCAATTTCAGATGCTATGAAGCCTCTTTCCATTTGGGTTGTCATCGTGCTTGGTGGCCCTAGATGCCAAGTAGAAACTATGGTACATAAATATAAAAGATGTCTTTAAATCTTCTTTATGGATAAGCACATCTGGGGAGCACTGTGCTTGATTCTGAATGTATCCCTTTCCAAGGGAGGTGGACATGGAGAATTGTGTCCAGAAAGAGGGCAGTAGAAAAGGGAGGGAGGAAGCTACAGTCTACTGAGCAGCAGCTGATGGGCCTGGTACTGTCATGTGGACAGAAGAATCCATGGTCATTCCAAGGTTGTTATTTACAGGTCTTTAAAAGGCTATTGTGGGGCGGGGCAGGGCAGGGCAGGGCAGGGCAGGGCAAGGCAGGGCACACATGCTGCCAGTCTACAGGACCCTAGGTGACAAATGCCACCTGTCACTTCAGGAATCAGGAAGAGTGGGCAGGTGGGCAGCCAGCAGTAGCTCTAGGGAATTTATTACATATGAATTATGACTCTTAAACAGTAGCAATAAATTTCAAAGACATTTAGAAATATCATGTGGCCAAACAAAGCATACCTGTGGGTTACCTCTGGCCTGTGAATGGCCATCTGCCTTTGCTGGCCCTGAGTTCTTTTAATTTTTCTAGCTAATGTTGAATATGAGAACATGTGAGCCTACTGTAATTTCCTCTTTTTTTTCTTTCCTCTGTCTCCTTCTCCTCCTCCTTCTCTTCCTCCTCCTCCTCCTCCTCCTTCTCCTCCTCCTCCCATCTCCTCTTCTTCTTTCTTTTCTCTTTTTCCTTACAGGGTCTCATGTATACCAGTCTGGTTCAAATTTCCTTTGTGGCCGTGGATGACTTTGAACTTCTGATCCTCTTGCCTATATCCCTCAAGTGCTGGCATTGGAGATGTGTAACACAATGCCTACACAGTGATAGAACTGAACCCAGGGCCTTGTGCCTGTTAGCAAGCATAGCTAAGCTACACCCCCAATCTGATCTATCCTCTCTCCTTTCCTTCCTTCTAAAACTATTTACTTATTGTTATTATGTACACACACACACACACACACACACACACACACACACACACACACACACATCTGCAAGGTGGAATGGGATGGAGTGGAGGTGAGCGTTCCATGGTGCATGCCTGGATGTGAGAGGATAACCTGTGGGTCCATCACTTAGGGTACAGGGATCAAATGACCTCGTCAGACTTGGTCATCTCCTTGGTCCCACTAATTCCTCTTTCTTGTGTGGCAGTTTTGACTCAATATTCAGTTTTCAGTAGACACATAGACTCAAGAGAGCCTCTGAGAATTTTTTAAGGGAAGACGTGTGACAGTCAGGAGAAAGCCAGAACACTGACACCCCAAGAGTTGAGGGACTTCTTGGAGGTCCTGGCAATTTCAGGCAGCCTGCACTAGTGGACAGTACCAGGAAACACAATGGGTCCCAAGGCAGGCAGCCTGGTCTCTCATGCCACCTAGGTGTCAGGTCCAAAGGAAACTCCAATTTCTACAAATTCTGGCACTTAGACAAAAGCTAGCATTCCTCAGGAGCTAGCCAGTTCCCCTCTACCAAAGGAGCAATTTCACTTATCACTGCTAGAAGGGACAAATGGCTGCTTGTGGTGCCTATTAGCATACCAAAGGGCATGCTGGCCTCCAGGCTCCCTCCCAGTGTTAAAATTACCTAGCCTTTTTTTTTTTAACCTCTTTCCTCACCCTAAACTTCTCCAGTTCATGGGCTCCCCTCTCCCTAGCTACTCATTTCTCCTTATAGCCCCGCTAATTTGTCTATGCGCTCTCTTGATCCTCTCTTTGTCTTCATCCCTTGTCACCACGCCACCCCCAGCTCCTCCCTCTCTCCTGACCTGGTCCAGCCTGGGGGCCATGCTCAGTTGACTACTTTCTCTCCCTGCTCTGGACTCTTACAGATGGCTTTGGCTGTTCTCTCCCTCACATCTACAATAAAAGCCTTCCCCTTAACCCATACCACAGAGTGGTTACATCATCAGTTTATACATCAGGTAATTCTCTAACTGAACAAGTAACTTCCCGACACTTGTTTTCTCCTCTATGAAAATGAGAGACAGGATTGGATTGGGTCCTGTGATGTGATGACAGTCACTGAACCCCCTCCCTACAGGATTTCCAAGTTCCCATTCTTTTGGGCAATTTTCACAATTTTACAGTAGCTGCCCCCTTGCTGTCAGGGTTCTTTTTGCTTTAAATGACTTCCTCCTTTCACTCTCTATGTAACTCTGACTAATGCATGCCTTAGACAGACCTCCCTGATCCCCAGACTAGGACCACACTCCATTACTAGACACCATTCCTTCAGAACACTCACTGTATTTGTGTGCTCATCCAATGATGGTTACTAGGTTACGGTAATTATAATGAATGTGGTCTCTGTGTCAGTTAATGCGTTAAAGATAACCTCAGAGAACACTAAAATACATCAGAGTCACCTTAAAGAGTGTAAACAAAGAACTTCCTTTTGGACTAATTTAATCAAAAGTGAGCCCAAATTTGAACTCTTCACTTCTCTCCCTGTGCCTTCCATCTGTCTGGAGTTTGTGGTTACTGATCTGTCTCTACCCTGTGTGTTACATATGTCTGATCTGTCTGTTTGTGTTGCCTATATCTGTTCTGTGTCGGAATCTGGGCCTGTTAGTTGTGACTGACCCTGTGTTTTGTTAGGAAAGCAAAGGTTAGCAAAGGTTTTGTTAGGAAAGGTTTGGGGTTACGGTTTTACCCTGCATTTATTGAGCAGCAGAGAAAACATGGCATGGGAGGGGAATGAGAGGTTCTTTACAGAAATCTCTAACAAAGTTTTACCAGGGAAGAAGTCACTTTACTGACCTCAGATGACCCCAAGTAGGTCCCAACACTTCAAACAGATGGTATCAACCTATATCCTCATTGTTTGCAACATAAATGGTAGATATTTATAGCTTACGGTTGATTCCAATGCGTTGGCAGCTTTCAGCAAATGATGAGCACAGCATGCACATACATCGTGCTGAATCAAGGGCATGGAGGAGTACGCAACTTCAGATTGAAGCTGTACATTTAGCATGGGCAATGAAGGGCACAGGAAGTTTGGTTATACTGTTCTCTCAAGTGCAAGATAAACTCGAACAGGATGAGGACACAGGAGGATGAGAGCAAGCTAAGTCCATGATTTGAAATGATCATTATTGTGTGAGGTCTTCCAGAAATTCAGCCTTTGGTTGTAGGAGTGGTCAAGAGATAATTTTTATAAAAATGTATCACTACAGTTCTCCAGCATTACCTCTGCCCCTCATACCCAAGAGTACAATGAACTCAGCATGAACTTCCGGAGTTGAGAAACCTTTACATACAGGCCAAGAGCAATGAGCAGTGTTGATAACCTTTGCTGTCACTTGTTAAGTGTGTGACCCTCAGGAGACTGATCTTTACTTTTTCTCGTTGTGTTGGTGGTGACGGCACCGTTACCGGGGATAAAAGGTTTACCGCTGCTTGTTCAGAGAACAATTGCCAGGACCATTGTGTTACAAGAAAGCATCAGCAAAGGTCAGTTTGGAGAAATTGCTGTGAAGATATTCTCTTCTAGGGAAGAACGTTCGTGTTTCCGAGAGGCAGACATTTATCAGACTGTGATTGCTCCAAACCATAGAGGATTCAACATGGACTATGATAAGGCCATTAAGCTGATTAATACCATCCAAAGATCGACTTTGGACTATAAATTGCTCAGGACAATTTCAAGATGGCTAGCTGAGATGATCCAGATTCACAGACTACTCCAGCAAGGACTTGAGACAAGCCCTGTTATGCAGAGACTGGACAACAAATGATACAGCTAACTCTCCCAGGACTTGACAATTAACCCAAAAAATTTCTTTTCAGGATTCCCCTTAAGATGTCTTCACCCCCAGAAAACAGGAAGTAATTTTAAGAAAACGACACCCACATTCCCAAGAGGTGGGGTAGGTGGTTTTTGGTTGTTCAATGGCTTATGGATAATTGTCATTGTTTACGATGGTTGGTTACAGGTTGTTAATTGTTAATGGTCAGAAAAAAAATCTAAATGAAGGAGAATAGATATAGGGTACTTGTTTGAAAAAAAGAAAAAAGAGGATATAGAAAAGAGTAGATTATTGAATCTACTCTGAAAAGAAAAAAGGAAGATATAGAAATGATAAGATAAAAGGTAGATTTTTGAATCTACTCAGAAAAGAAAAAAGAGAGAATATAGATATAAGAAGATAAAAAGATTATTGAATCTACTTTTAAAAAGGAATTACTTATTTTAAGTAGGATAAGTAATAAAAATTTTTGTCTAATTTTGTCAAATGTTACTGGACTGGACATTGTTAATGTATATAATGGAGTTTTTTGTCTGAATCTGTCAAATGTTAATGGACTAGACATTGTTAATGTAATTCTTGACTGTATATATTGTATATACTTATTGTATATACTTTTTCTTGTATTAGTTATAACTTTTTTATTTTAAACAAAAAAAGGAGATATGTGGTTGATATATTGTGCACCTCAATAAACTTATCTGGGGGTCAGAGAACAGAACAGCCTCTATATTAAACATAGATAGAGGTTAGGCCATGGTAGCACACACCTTTAATCCTAGCATTCCAGAGGCAGAGATCCATCTGGATCTCTATGAGTTCAAGGCCACACTGGAAACAGCCAGGCGTGGTGGCACACACCTTTAATCCCAGCACTTGAGATCTCATGTCTTGCTTAGGAAAGACACATGCCTTTAATCCCAGGAAGTGATGGCAGGAAGCAGAAAGGTATATAAGGCATGAGGACTAGGAACTAGAGGCTTTTAAGCTTTTAGGCTTTTAGCAGCAGTTCAGCTGAGATCCATTTGGATGAGGACTCAGAGGCTTCCAGTTTGAGGAAACAGGATTTGTTGCTGGAGTTATCTCCAATCCTGCCCATGCTGGCAGCCACTCAGACTCAAATAAACCCCTTATATTACTTATAAACTATATGGCCATGGCAGGCTTCTTGCTATCTAGATCTTACATCTGAAATTAACCCATTTCTATTAATCTATAAGTTGCCATGTGGCTTGTGGCTTACTGGTACTTTACATCTTCTCATGGCAGCTGCGGCTGGCAGCGTCTCCTGACTCAGCCTTCCACTTCCCAAAATTCTCCTCTCTCTTTGTCGCACGTATACTTTCTGCCTGGCTATTGGCCAATCACACTTTACTTATTAACCAATCAGAGCAACACATTTACAGCATACAGAACATCCCACAGCAAGGATTGGCTGAGCAGCTGGTGAGGTGAAGTTAGCTGTGGCTTGTTCTGCTTCTCTGATCTTCCAGAATTCACCCTGAAAGCCAGGTAGACAGCAGGCTAGTAGGAATTATCAATAGTGGGTTAAACAGTAACCGACGGTATGTCTGTGCTGTCTTGTTTATCCCAGAGCCTGTACACATGCAATCAACCAGCAACCAGCACAAGACAAAGGCATGGCACGGACTCCCAGCCACGAGCCAAGCTGACTCACTTACCGGAGGCTGACTTACGGGAACAGAGAAGCCGGCATTTGATCTACGCACAAATCCTCAGGAAAATAAAGCTGTAGGGAAGTTGGGTGTCCTATACAGAGCGATCAAGTAGCATGAAACACATCTGCATCCACACCCTCTTCCTTCCTATGCTTTCCAGTACTGAGCAATTACTGTCCTGTGTTCAGGAAAATTAGAGGTAGGGTGGTGACTGGCAGGCAGTAGGGGAAATGGTGTGCATGCGGTGCACTTTCCTCTCTTCGGTTCCGATGTTTTCATCAGTGAAATGCAGGCATGGAGTGGGTGACTGTGCAATTACTCTTTGTGCTTAAGTCATGCTGAATCTTCAGAAGGTGAGATTGAAATTCTCTTGTGGAAGACTCACTCCTCCAGCAACTGTGCTAGGAAGAATATCATAGAATATGAGATGCCTCGGACTGAGAATCAGAGACTTTTACAAAACCATGTTGGGATTGTATCTTTCTTCTGTATTCTTCATGGAAAGTTACTTGAGTGGAAATAGTGACACTAGTCTCAGTAGATTAATGTAAGATTATATACGCTGTGGAAGGCTCTCTAACACAGAGAACTTCATTAAATGGAAACTATTGTTATTATAGGGTGGGGTGGTGGGATCTGCAGTGGTGAGTTAAAATGAATAAGAAATGTTCTTTACAAGAGAGGAACTTAACATTCCACCAAAGTGATAAGAGACACATAGTAGGGTGAAATGCTAGACAGAAGAATGCCCACTGAGACACAGATGGGCTGTGTTTAGAAAGAAGATAAATTCAACCGGAGACCAAAGGAGGCTTGGATGGGTGACAAACTAGAGCATGGGCTGTGGCATCCCAGTATATGTTGGTACATAACCTCAGCTTCCCTAAGGAGCAGTTAAAGGCTGCAAGCAAGCTTTCTCTGTAGTCCATGTTCACCCTACATGTCAGCGGAACTGATGGAACGCACAGAATACTTTACATCCTACCCGAGAGCAACAACCCTACCTGCAAACACCAAATATATTGTGTATCCAAAAGGAGTACTGATAGCAGCATCTCACGGCACAGATGAAGTGTGTGTGTGTCAGGGGAACTGAGAAGAGCAAGAACACATGCTGAGTGTCTTATTCACCAGTACTTCAAACTGGGGAGTTGAAAGAGTAAATGTCTTCTAATCAATCCCGTTTGCTGTGCAAGGCTTTCCCCGCAAGCTACCTGTGCTCACCTACTCCCAGGGCTCTCAGAAAGCAAGGATGCTTGCACAGGAGGAGTGTAAAACAGGCGTGAAGAGAAGGAGCAGACAGCAGAACAGAAGCCGGGCCCACACAGCGCGAGAGAGCCCATGGGCTTACCGTTAACATTGCTGCCTCCTCACTTACAGGAGACATGGAGGGGAAGTTGGAAGGTCCCGCCAACACGGCGTGAACAGACTTGGGCTATTCTAGTTTCGCAACGTGCCTATTTTGGTATCTCCGACTTTATAGGTTGTAATGGGATTAAACAGGAAGCCACAGGTAAAGGGCCTGTTGCAAAATGCAGTGTTCCATAGTAACAGCTACTATTGTTGATGTTTTTAAAAATGAGACAACAAAGAGAGGAGAGTCTTTGCCAGGGTCTTTGAAGAAATGATGGCGAAGCTTGATGAGCCCTGCGTCCCAGGGCTGGAAGCTTTAGGGGTGAAATGTAGGAAGAACTGAGCCACCTGACCGGTCCAAGCTCTTTGTTTCCGCCATCTTCAGCCCCAGGAGTCTGGGCTGGGGCTGATAAACACAGCCAGAGACATATCCGGTATGTATTTCAGCAGCCCCTCCTTGGAGAGGACGCCAAAGCAGGTTTGTTGTGGGAAGCCCTGGGGGAACTGAGAGGAAGAGCTTGGGAGAACATGTGGGAAATCAAGCCAGCCAAGAGAAATGAAAAACACATTAGCTGGTGTGAAGGGAAGAGGATGCAGAGCCCCGATCTGATCCATAGCTTGAAATATTTCCGTCATCTGCTGCAGAAAGGTGAAAGTACCTTCTGTAGGACCAACTCAATCCCAAACCTTATACTGCTGCAAGAAGACAACTCTGGGATTTTCGGTCAAAACTTCACACAGAGAATAACGGCAATCCCATCCCTCCGGATGCAACCTTGTAGAGTTCTCACAGCCTGGCCTCCAGGTTGGTCTTCGGAGAGGACAAACTTTTTGTGCATAGTGTCTTTTCTGCCAGCTAGCTGCCTGTGGTTTGTCGAGCAGGGCTATTGACCTCTTTGGGACTCTCATTCCCTAACAAGGCATCCAAATGGGACATTATGAAGTCTTTTCTAGGTTTAAAAATATGTGGGGGGTGGGGGGAGAAAGAGAGAGCACAAACATTTCTTAAGTAGGACTGGTTGCCGAGTACTTTACATATTTATGCCTAGCGTATCTCTGAGCGAGTCCTCATGGTTTCCCTTTAAAGAAGGGCACTAATTCTGGTTTAGCTGTGAGGAATATGAGACACCCAGAGGTCTGAGATACATCATGAAGTTGAGATTTAAAATCATATCGATTGCTCTTCAAAGATCATAGTAGAATCATGGTAGTAGATATGTTTGCCTTCTGCAAATGCCACCCATAAAGCATGTATGGTTTCCTTCACGTTGTAATTTGACTGTGAAACGCTCACATGTGGGAACATTTAGACTCCAGTTGGTGATGCTCTTTTGTGACACAGGAACCTTCAGGAGCTAGGGCCTCACTGGAGGAAGTGGTCACTGGGGGTGGGTTTTGAGGTTGTGTAGCCCAGCCTTGCTTGCTGTCTCTGCTCTACTTCCGGACTGCAAGTGCAGAGAGACCAACTGCCCTGCATGCTTACAGTCATGCCTTTGCTTGCCCTGTTAGGTTTTTATCCCCTGAAGCCGTAAACCCAAACAAACCCTGCCTCCTCTAAGTTGCTCCTTGTCAGATAGCTTTATTCTAGCAACGAGAAAAGAATCCAAAGACCTTAGTCTGTCTCATGTCCCAGCTTTGGATATTTTTGAGAGAAGAGCTCTAACTTCGGAAGTGGGACAGGCTGATACTTCCTCTTTGCTGAACTCCACATTCACTGATGTCATTACATAGGCACCTTGAAATCGGTCATAGCGTGACACTTGACATCATAGCTATAGATAAATATTGCCAATGAGGGGACGCTGCCCCCATATCAAGGGAGGCTGACTCTGTGACTCCATGTCATCTCTTCTTTATCGTGAGCTGAGAGAATATGCACTTTGAATCAGATGGTGACCTGACGTTGCTGGGAGATCTGAGAGTGGCTAGTATCTCACTGGCCTGGCATAGACCAGCAGAAGGGTGTTATCACCTGGAGAGCTGAAGGAGATGAGACTCCTGCTCTGTCTAGCTAAGTAGAATCTCCTGTGGTTTCAGTAAGTCTTCCATGGGACTTTGATATCCATAGCCCAGAACTGCCTGCTTAAACTACTGCCCAGGCAAAGAACCTCCTCCCTTGGGCTCTGGAATGAGGATGGCGACAATAAGCCGAAAGTCAAATCTCTAGAAAGCGGTGACTGCTAAGGCATGGGTCTGAATTTCACTCTTATTCCTTCACTAGGATAGCTCTTGCCTTGTCTGGTGAGCTGCAGCAGGGCATGGCACTGTGATGGCCAACAAGAAGGCTTGCCTTGGCCCCATCACCGGGAGGGCTGGGGGAAGCGCCTTTCCACCTTCTGATCCTACATCTGGTTTTTGACCCTGGCATGCTTTGGTCTGAAGAGTAAATGACCAGTGGGACTGATAAACCTGTGCCACTGCCCCAACCCATGTGTTTTCTGGAAGTTTCCGCTCCTTGCAGCAGCTACTCTGTTTCCCCGGCACTGACCACCAGCCTCTGGCCTGGCTGGAGAGATACAACTATCCCAACTCTTTTCCAACTTCCTCCTCAAAACCCAGGTTGGCTTCTTATGCTGTGGTGTCCCATTCAAGGGGCTTGAATTTTAAAGCATCCTTTTCTTCTTTGTGTTTAGAGTATGACCAACCTAAGCCTAGCCAGCAGAGTCTCCTTTGGGCAAGAGAGTCAAGTCCAAGAGGACAGAAGCAAGCATGCCAGTGACGTTTGCTGTCGTCTTGCCAGATGGTGTTGCCTGTCTGGGCTTCTGCTTCCTCCTTTGGTGTTCTCCAGTAGAGATCTACTATCTATTGGCATTTTGTGTAGGAAGATACTTTATTGTCCTGCAGGAAGTTCTGAATTCTTGGACCCTAGCCACAAAATGCCATAGAACCGGCTTTGTCACGGTGACAAGTCCCAACACCCCCACGCATGTGTTAGAGGCCCCATTGGCTGGGTGCTTTTCTGGGTCTGCATTTCCAGTGCCAGAGTTTCCTTATCTGCTTTTCCAGAACCAGGACTTCAGAGCAGCTTCAAGAACTTCACGGGGCTGGAAGGGGAGGCCGAGCGTGCTCCTGACCTGTCGGGGGGAACCTGTACTGTTTAGGTTTATGTTTTTTCAGTCTGTAACAGTCAATAAAATAACTTGCTTGGTCAAAACCTGCTGTGGCTAAAAAAAAAAAAAAAAGTGCGAAGCCGCTGGCCTGGCCCAGAGGCTGCTAAATGACAGCCTTGGAGTCCAGAGCACTTCACAGACATGTTTTGTTTGGCATGGGATTTTTGAGATAGTTGGGGCTAACGCCTAAAAATCGAGATTTTTAGCTTTGGGAGGAAATAGATATTGAGAAGCAGAGAACAAAAAAGACTTGGCAATACTGGCTTCAGATGTCCACAAGGGTGGTGCTGCTGACTGATGGAGGTTGCCCCTTTAGGAAGAGCTGACTTGCCCCTGCTTCTCTATGTCTGTCCCTATGGGCATCTGAAAGAGAATGTGAGGATTAGACTGCTATTTTGCAATCTAGAATACATGGGAGAACTTTTGAAATTCCAAGGCTGAAGCCCTAAACCAGACTAACTTGAGAATCTCTGGAGGTGAGGCCTGAGTGTACATACTTTAAAAATCCCCTCCAGTGATTTTACTGTTCAGGAGAGAGAGACCCAGCCCACTCCAGGTGACATCCAGTTTAGAAGCCCGCCCCTGAAAGCCCCTACCTCTAGAGGGGTTTCCTTCTTCTATCCTCATTCCCTAAGGACCCCCCCGCTTCTTCCTCCACCCTTGCTGTTACCAGGACACATTGTATCAATTCTCTTGCCCTGTTGTTGAAGTCTTCCTGGGATGTAGGTACTCCTGTCCCCAGCTTTTACTAGGTTCCTTCTTCTAATTGAATCCTAATGTATCAGTAATGTGTTCTGTAAAGGCTCCAAAAATCTTAGACCTCTCTATCGGGACCTCAGCTGCTCCCACAGGGAAACTAAAGCACCTTCACTAGCCTTGTCCGTCAGCCTCTGCTACAGAAGCAAGTCCACGCTCCTGCCTAACACTTCACATCTGGAGGGATAAGTTCAGGGCCCCTCACTCCTCTCTCTCTCTGGCACCTTGTTTACCTAGATGTCAGAATTATCTGTGAAGCAGGGCTTCTTAACTTTGGCACTTCGGACAGGTTTTAGGATGGTTGACTTTCTGCTTTGGGAGCTATGAGCCAACATAGGTTCAGCGCCACACCTGTTCTGTATCCCTTCAGGGCAGAATCACATGCACTGAATACCACTGCTGTATACTAATTCGGGCAGGAATGAAATGTGCTGATATTCCAGTTCTATGCCATGACTCCTCTTGTATTCCTGGCATCCCCATTTCCCTTTATGGCCCTGCCTCAGGATCTGCAAGGGAGTTGGTTCCGCCTACAGATATCAAAACCCATGGTGTGCAAGTCTCTTACGTAACCTGACAAAGGGTCTGAATACAGTCTCTTACTTCTCCCTGTATATGTATTAGGTCATCTTTAGCTCACTTATTATATCTAATACCAAGTCAAGGAGCCATAAATATTGTACTGTATTGTTTAGGAAATAATGACGGGGGAAAAACTGTTCATATTCAGTATGGATACCCTTTTTCTGAATATTTGTTATCTGAATATTAAATTTTTTTTGTTTTTTTTTGTTTTTCAATACATCCCAACCGTAATTTCCCCTCCCTCCACTCCTCCCAACTCCCCCACCCCAGATCCACTCCTCCTCCATTTCCCTTCAGAAAAGAGCAGGCCTGCCAGGGATATTAACCAAACACAGCATAATAAATTGCAATAATGTCGGGCGGTGGTGGTGCACGCCTTTAATCCCAGCGCTCAGGAGGCAGAACCAGGCGGATCTCTGTAAATTTGAGGCCAGCCTGGTCTACAGAGTGAGATCCAGGACAGGCACCAAAGCTACACAGAGAAACCCTGTCTCGAAAAATCAAAAACAAACAAACAAAACCCAAAAACCAAAACAACAACAACAACAAAACAGACTAGGCACAAACCCATCTCTCTGATCACACCCCCTTCGATTGTTTATCACCATAGCAACAATGGATTATCCAGTCACTCCACAGTTAATACATCGGGCATTCTTTGATTCCTCTGATTCTCTCTGTTGAGACATCTAAGCTGTCATCACATTTTACCGCCTCCATTGCCTAGAACGTCTAGAGCCTCTCCCTCCACTGCTTCCCATCATCCCCTTTTGTGCTGGTCTTACCTCTCCTTCCCACCTTTGATGAGGACTACTGCAACAGCTTCATTCCCTCTTTCACAATCCGCTCTTCTTACTGCACCCAGGAGCCTTTAAGAGCTGTAAACCAGCTTGGGCCATTTGTCTGTGCAAGAGCCTTCAAAGACTTCCCAGTTTTAGAATAAACTCCGTATTCCTTACTAAGGCCTATGATACCGAGCCGGCCCCAAACAACCCTCCCAGCAATTCCCCAATTGCATCTTCCTTATTTCTTTCCGGCCATATTGGCTGGCTTCCACTCATTCTACCCAACGGTTTCTTGCCTAGGGCTTTTGACTATCCCATTTTCTCTCCTCCTCTTCTTACATCTTAGTTTCCACAGTTGGTTTCATCCCCAGATTCAGATTTCAGCTTTAGTACTCTTTACCTTTCCAGTCCTCAATTTACTAAATGTTTGTGAAATAAAGCGAATGAATCCGTCACGTTATACCTTTCCAGCAAATTTTTACGAACTAGAACTACTGCATTTCTCTTTTAGTTTCACAATTGTCATGCATTTTATTCCACTAGTGTGTGTGATGTCCAAACCTCATGTCTTACTCTTCCTGGTTCCCAGCACAGGGCTCAGCACACAGTATGACCACAGCAATTCCCTGGAAGGGATCAGTGGATACAGAGTGATTTGCTTCAGGGCTGAGGCCCCCCAAATGCTCTCATAGCAAATGTTGACTGGTTTTCTTTACGTACTGACATTTCATGATGCCCCACAGACTCCGAATCAGCAAAATGTCAATGCGCAGTGGGCCACTGGGAATTCCATGAGTCACTCGGGGGATAATTGTCATCTTTGTGTCCCTGTGACCATAATAGGCTTTTGGTGGAGTGGTACTTATTTCTTAACATCTTAGGGAGGTGGAAACTCAGGGGCAGTCAAAGCACGGCCACTTCACTTGACAAGCCAGGAACACACCATTTAACATCATAGTTTGCTCACCAATCGCCAGTGCGTCACATGAAGAGGTAAAAATGGGCTGAGGAGATAGACCAGTCGGCGAAATGCTTGCAGTAAAGCCTGAGGACCTCACTTTGGGTCTCTGAATTTACATTAAAAGCTTCTGGAGGTGGTGGTCCGCACTTGTAATCCCAGGGCTGGGGAGATGTGGAAACAGATCGATTCGTGGGGCTCACAGGCCAGCCAGCTTCGCCGGCTTGGTGAGCTCCAGGCCAGTGAGAGACCCGTAGTTGTCCTCTGGCCTCTACATGAGTGCTCATACAAGTGCTACTCCCATACAAACACACACACCACAGAAACACACACACACACACACACAGAGAGAGAGAGAGAGAGAGAGAGAGAGAGAGAGAGAGAGAGAGAGAGAGAGAGAGAGAAAGAGAGAAAGAGAGAAACACACACACATATGTAACACAAATCTTAAAAGATCTTATTAATAAAAAACCCAGAGCCAGGTATTGGGGTGACGCTGAAAGATCAGAGAGACAGTACAAGCCACATCCAACCTCACCTTGCCAACTTCTCAGCTGATCTTGTTTCCTCAAACTGAAAGCCTCTGAGTCCTCACCTGAATGGATCTCAGCTGAACTGCTGCTCAAAAGCTTAAAAGCCTAAAGTTCCTGGTCCTCACACCTTATATACTTTTCTGCTTCCTGCCATCACTTCCTGGCATTAAAGGTGTGTGTCACCATGTCTGGCTGTTTCCAGTGTGGCTTTGAACTCACAGAGATCTGCTGTGGGATGGTCTGTATGTCAAATGTGTTGCTGATTGGTCAATAAATGGATCACTGATTGGTCAGTGGCCAGGCAGGAAGTATAGGCAGGACAAGGAGGAGAATAGAGCTGGGAAGTGGAAGGCTGAGTCAGAGAGACACTGCCAGCCGCCACGATGAGAAACAGCATGTAAAGATGCCGGTAAGCCATGAGCCATGTGGCAAGGTATAGATTAATGGAAATGGATTAATTTAAGCTGTAAGAACAGTTAGCAAGAAGCCTGCCACGGCCATACAGTTTGTAACCAATATAAGTCTCTGTGTTTACTTGGTCGGGTTTGAGTGGCTGTGGGACTGGCGGGTGTCAGAGATTTGTCCTGACTGTGGGCCAGGCAGGAAAACTTAAGCAACAGAGATCTGGATGGATCTCTGCTTCCAGAATGCTAGGATTAAAGGTGTGTGTGCCACCATTTTCTGGCTTCTATGTCTTATCTAGTGGCTGTTCTGTTTTCTGACCCCAGATAAGTTTATTAGGATGTATAATATATTGGGGGACACAATATCACCACACACATATACACACACAGAAGTAGAGAGAGAGGCTACTCCCATATAAGCACACACACAGACACACACAAACACATACACACACAGAGACACACAGAAACACATACACACATACACACACAGACACACACACAGAAAGAGAGAGAGAGAGAGAGAGAGAGAGAGAGAGAGAGAGAGAGAGAGAGAGAATAAGTCACTGCATCCTTGCCTGGCAGGCCAAACCACCTTGAGTCACTGGTGAAAACCCTGCTGTTCTCGTGGGCCAGACTGCCGTGCCCTGATGTTTAGTCTAGAGCTCTGGCCGTGATCTGGACTTTGTAGGAAGACTGACACTTGAAACTTGATTCTCATCAAAAGCTCAGGATTAACAGAAAATCTGGTGTCCAGAGTCTGTGCTGCTTCCTCACATCTGTTTTCAAAGGAGAGCTGAGTTATTCAGGGAAATTATATTCTCTCCAGTTAAAATAGAGGTGGCTTAATGCTGAGCTTTCATTACCCATCAGCACCATGCAGAGGGAAAAGCCCTCGAAAGTGAGCTGTTAAATGTCACTAGAAACAAGAGATGAAAAGTCTCGAAGGAAAAACAGGAGACAGAGGGTAATAAGAAAGGAAGAATGTGTTGGACACAAAATCGTGAATGAGATCAGTTTGAAACCTCTAGGTTCAAGGAGAAGAGGATTGGTAAAGGAGGGGGGAGGGTCTTCTGTGCTTTTGTTTCCCTCTGCTAGGAACATGACAGGTGACATCATACAAGTCCCTTCCCCTGTCCAGTCTTAGGTACAGTACAAAGACTAAAACAATGAACACAATAATGTCCAGAGTTTTACTTACTTGTCATTTTAACTCAAAACTCCAAGCAGATCCCTGACTAGAACTGAAGATGTGGTCTGATGTTTTTTCAATGACAGGCTGAGATATCAGTGGATGATTCCTTTACTTAGGTACCTAGCTGCTGTTATGAAGCTCCTGGTCACTCCCGGACACCACACCACTCCTTTTCTCAGGCCCCCAAGTCCACGGGTGTTGGGTTAGAACCAAACATAAAAGCCTTCCCATTTATATGCATGACTTTGAAGATTACAGAACACACCCTTATACTTATACTCTATTACATGTAAGTCTCAAAGCAAGCCTGAGAGGTGATGTTCTCAAATTACCCACAAGGGAAGCCAAAACTCTGTAGGAGTAAATGATCTCCCCAAAGTCACCTGCCATGCCAGTCAACTGACGTGTATTCTCAGCTCCTTCCTGCAGATATCTCCTGGCTCAACACCCCAGGAACCTGCATGCTCTAGGTACCCTATCCTGTTGCTTCAAGGCAGGTGTGGCTAGTGGGAGTCGATGATCTGATCCTGGAGGTGAGAATGGGAGAGGCCAGGTGTTTCTTCTGTTCTTTCCGCCTGTAGTGGCAGTTGATTTGTGGGCCGGGTGCCTCTCGGTCCTGTCAAAAGTCTTGCCTTTCTGGATCTGGCAACACGGTCTTCTGTGTTCCTCCAGGCTCAAGAGCAAGGGCATCTCCCTGTTGTTAATCTCGGTGGCACCCCAGCTCCCATTAGCTACGCAGTGTTTCTGTCACATGTACATTTGATTCTGCATTCAGGATTCCTCCACCTTATCCATGGCACGTATGTTCCCAGCCTTCCAAGTGGGCGCCTGATATAGAGGGTAGTACTGAACGCTATAGATAATGGAATGAGCCATTAAGTACTTAGCAGAGTGAGGGATGTACGTACAGTGTGGATACTCTGGACAAAGTTCTAAGTGTGATGAAGAGGGATTTAGTAAGATTTCATCATGCCACAAGTGTGTTTTTGGAACTTTTTCATTTAATGTTTTTAGGTCGTGTCTAGCCGCAGAGAACTAAAACTGAAGAAGAGGAAATAAAGGAATAAATATATGTGTGTGCATTGTCTTATTAAACAGTGGGAGTCTTCCCGCAATTATTTAAACCTTTGTAGTCTTGGTCGTCTAGCCTCTAGCATAGAGATTGATATTGCAGGCACTGGTGTCCTGACATTTAATCCCGGCAGGGATTAAATTATGTAATACATTCTGTGCCTAAGACAGTAGGAGGCACCTAGAGAGTCTCTGTGAGGTGGCTGTTACCATTACATTCCATCATCTGTGTGCTACAAGGCGTTGTGCTTTCTTATCAGAGCAGTTATTACATTGTCTTATCATATTTTATGTGTACATCCTTGTCAGCTGTGAGCTAGTGGAGGATGGGGAACTGGTATGGACTGAATTGTGTTCCTGCAAAACTCCTGTTTTGCAACCTTAGGCCTCCTCAGCACCTCACAATTGTATTTAGAAGTTAGGTTTTGAAAGAGGAGATGAAGCTAGAAGGAGCCCGCGAAAGTGGTCCTCAGTCTACACAGGCTATTGCTAGGATAAGAAGAGAGATACTGGAAGTGGGTGTATACAGACAAATATACCAGTACAGCAGCAACAGCAGGTGGCCATGCACAGAGCTCGGGAAACGAGCCAGCAGATACCCTCATCTTAGCGCGCCCCCCCCCCCCCCCCCCCGGCCCCTGGGTGATGAGAAAACAGAAACGCCTATTGTTTAAGTTACCTATACCGACATATTTTGTTATGGCAGTCCATTAAACTAAGGTCGGAACTAGACTTTTGTTTATTCATTCAGCAAACACTTGGGGGGACATCGACAACGTCCTGATTTGTATAATAGGATACACAAGACTGATAAAGCAAAGAAAGACAAAGGCAGCCTTTGTGTTCAAGGAAGCTTCGAGTCTGGTGGGAGAGACTGATAATCAGAGGATGAGAAAAGCCGGGATGGTTTGTGGATGAGAGAGAGGGGATCGTGTGTTCAGAGCGGGGTCAGGTGGGGGCGGATAAGAAGGGGACATTCAGATGTGTCGTCTCTGACACTGTGGCAGTCAGTGCTCACAGCCAGTGCTCTCCAACGCTGTTGACTTTTTACCAGAGGAGCGTTGTGCTGTTTTATGGCTGTGACACGATGTCATCTCTGAAATACAGAGATCCACACAGACACCCAGAGGTGTGCTTTGTTAGTCTCCTAGGGGCCACTCAGTTCAAGTTGGCAGTCAAGACTCGTCATCGCAGAAAGCGGTGGTGTCTCTCTTCTCTGTGTGGGAATGCATGACTTCTTTGAGTTAAGGAGAGAGCAGAGGGGCAGGCTGCCCTGTGTAGACTGTTTAGGGCATATGGGAGCTGTGGCAGGAGGACGGCTGAGAATGAAGAGGAGAGGAAGTGGGTTCTCACTTCAGCCCCGCCACAAGCAGGCTGTGACCTGGGTCCACACCCTTCCCCTCTCTGGACCTTCACTTCCTCTTCTTCAAAACTAAAGAGGTATTTTATCTCTTAGGTCCCTTGTGGCTCTGTGAAGTCTTTCCTGAAATCTAGCAATGTGGAAAGGAGGGGGCAAGGACAGAGAAAAAGGAGAGGGTGGAGACAAGAGAGAGAAGAAGGTTGGTAAGCAGAAAACGAGAGAGAGAGAGAGAGAGAGAGAGAGAGAGAGAGAGAGAGAGAGAGAGAGAGAGAGAGAGAGAGATTTGTGGTTTTCCACCTTCCTCACGTCCCTTAGCAACAATGGCAACCCAGGTCCCTTAGCAACGATGGCATCCTAGGTCCTGTGGTGGTTCATGGTAGTGATGAATTCAGCAGTCTAAGCCTTGGCTGCACCAGGAGATACAAACAAGCAAATTCTAGAAATCCCTGGCCCAGTTTGATTACACGCACCCTGGGCATAATAATATCAAAACCACATAGATGCAGTGTTAATTAAATAGAACAATGATTATAACACCTTTAATATAGAACCTGGTACATGTCCTTTTGCTAGGATAAACTGAACTTTCAATTGTTTTCCAGGTAGTTTCTGTGACTCTTTATGTACTTACTAACCTGCTATCCCAGAGCTACATATGAATCCCATCATGAATGTGGTATATGTTTATGTGTCCTGTGTTATTGAATATGAAGGAGGAAATTTCTTAAAGAGAATTTAGGGGAGCCATTGGGTATGATGCAGGCCTCTCTCTCCTTACAGTCCCACTTCAAAGCATGCTCTGTTAGCTATAGGTTACAGAAACCATGATTTTCTTCAGGCTTGGAGTTAATTCCAAAGGGTGGAGGGGTCCTGAGGGCTCACAGAGAAGGCATTAGCTCAGTGGGACTATGAAAGCAGGGCCTGGGTTTGAAAATCTGGAGAAGGGATGAAGATCTGGAAATTCACATTACTCTAAAATGGAAGGCAAAGATCAGGGTCAAGTTATGAAAACATCAGAAGGAAATGGGCAGCGGGCTGAACAGGAGGGTGGGTCAGAGTCCTGACTGGAGGATGTGAAACGCAAAGCTGAGGAGTCAGAACTCCATTCTGTAAGCCATGTGAACATGGGTCCGACTACCATTTCACTTTCCTTGTTTCATGTGTCCGCGTGAGTGCCTGAAGGTATGTGAATGTGCCATGGGTATGCAGTTCCCATGGAGACCAGAAGAGAGGATTGGGTCCCTTGGAACTTCCATGTGGCTGTGAGCTGCCAGGTGAGTGGTGAGAACTGATCCTAGACTACTTCAGCAGTCTTGGGAAGGTACTGGGCACAGTGCATATGTATGTATTAGAGGCTCACTAGCAAATCTTTATTGATGAAGTTAGAAAGTTGAGAGGCTACAACCTCGAATATCTCAACTAGGTGAGCTTAACCATTGAACAATCACTTATAACGTGTCCTTAATGGATTTCTCTAAAACATTATAGTTCAAATCTGTCTTTTAATTTGGACACCATGGTGGCTAATCTTGATTGCCAATTGACGGGATTAAAGGATAACAAAGAGATTAGTAAAACACACCTCCTGGTGTGTTGGTAAGACCATTTCCTGAGACTGTTGACTTGTGGGACACCAACTGAGGGAGAAAGACCCACTTTGAATGTGGGTTATATTAACCAGCAGGCCGGCCACCATGAAGAATAAAAGTGGGAAATGGAGGAGGCTGCCTTGTGCTTGCAAGCTCGTCTTTCTGAACAAGTGTGTCCATTGCAGCTGCCGTCGCCCACATCGGACATCAGCCTCGAGAGCCTTTGACTATGACCTGCATAGTCAAACTCCCCAGGGAGTTTCCAGGCCGATAGCCTTGGACTGGGGAGTGCATCATCAGGCACTCAGTTTCAGAACTAAGCAGCTAGTGAGCACTCTAGCTCTCCAGCCTGCAGAGAGAATTCCAAGCAACTGGCAAAAGACACGATTTCTAAGGGACTTCTAGTAAGAAAAGAATCTTCATTTCTGTGTACATGTACCTTTTCTAAAATCATGTAAACTTTTCAAATATAGGGGCCCATATACATACATTCATTCACACTTATATGCATGTGTGTATGCATATTGTATAATTGCTTCTGTTCCACAGAAGAACTCTGGCTAGCTAATGTACTTGTAGTTCAAAACTCATTCTGCAGCAGGATCTCAGTTTCCCTGCATGGGAGTGGCTCCAGCTGGCCTGGGAAGAGCAGTGTCAGCCCCCAGTACAGTCTCCATCATTGTTTGCTATGGGACATCTTGGGCAAGACAGTACTCAGGCCTCATTTGCCTTAAACAAGGGAGAGAATGTGTTTGTTGGCTTTGTGTTCCCTGCATCTCTCTAAGCTCTTATGTCTGTATTTGGAAATCCCTTCATCTGCTGTCCCCGAGTATCAGTGGGTTTCAACAGGGAAACTTTCATGCAAAGGTGATCAGGACCTGCCCCTCTTCTCCCAGGGTCAGCTTCAGCCATTCATGCATACTGGTCTTGGTTTATCTTTCAAACTAGAAGTTTTAGAAGCACAGCCACTAACCACAGGTCTTTACCTTAATAGTGAGGTCATCATCCAAGTCAGGCAGACTGAGAGAAGCCACAGAAGGCATAGCAAGCTGAAAACGGTTCTGTTGACACTTCCTGGAACACAACTGAATAGCTCTTCCTCGACTACTCATGGTCAGGAGCAGTTAGTGCAAGAGTGAGAAGGATGTGGATCAATTAGGGGGTCAAACAAGAATCAGTTTAAAAACTTGTTTTAGATCATGTGCAAGTACAATATAACAGTAAGCAGGAAAAGCAGCCTGCAAACCATAATTTAGGATAATCTCAATTTTATTGAATATATACTGTATATCACCTATCATATCTATTATATACCTATCATATATATTACAGAGGGGGGGAGAGAGAAATGGAGAGAGAGAGGTGATGTGGTAGAAAAAGGCAATATTCTCAATGCTAACAGAAACTCTATTCAAAAGGAATATTCAGAAGTCTAATTTTTTTCTTTGCTTCTTTATACGACCTTGGCCTGTCAGATTTCCTTCAGTATGCAGTTGCTGGCCCAGTCATTCAGCAAACAGTTCTTAGCATATCAAGGATGAGTCAACCATGTCCTAGACACTGGAGGTCAAATCATGAGCAGTGAGTCAAGCTCCACGATGCAGTGAGTGGCACACACACACACACACACACACACACACACACACGAAGATACCCAGTGACTGAGGACAGACAGACCACACCTCCACCTTCCATGTGTGGTGCCTCTGAGCTGAGCAAGAAGCTCAGAGAGCAGGAAGCAGAGATGTGCCATCCACGGGAACTGCATGGTTTCCTTCAGGGAGCCAAGAGCAGCCCAAAGCAGCTGGGCCCTAGTGTCCTGGGAGTAGTAGCCTAGAGTGTGGGCACCAACGGTGCCAGGCCTCTAAGACCTGGCGTCTGTGGCTATGTGGTGGGGCCACCGGAAGCATCCCCATTGGGAGTGACTAAGATGGTTCTGATTACAGACTGGGAGACATTTCTGGGGTGGAGGTAGAATGCAAACAAGGAACCTATTAGTAAAACCATTTTTCTCCACAAAGTTAACCAGTTCACTGACATGAGTTTCTGCATCTGTAAAATGGGCAGATGATAAAACTTAATGATTTCTATGGGACCCTTAGTATTTAAAAATAAAAACTCTATTTGTGTGTACTTGTTTACCTTTTCTGAGAGCCTGGAAACTTCTCAGACACCAAGCAAAATTTACCCCTCTTTCATTTCCCATCACATTGCCCCACACCTTCTGGGTCTGAGCTGGTCAGGATGTCCCATGCTGGTGTGTGTCTGCATATGTGATTTGTTCTCAGTGTGAGATTCCCTTGTGGACTTACTTGCTGAGGACTTCGCTCTGAAGACAATAGGAGACAGAGAGAACTCCTTCTGCAAAGCCCGGCTTCTGCACTTCAGAAACTTCACACACGTACAATGAAAGAGGTAGATGCCAAGAAAGTAGGGGCAGAGAAACACTGACATTTAGAGACCCCCAAGGGCCATGATCTTTGAGAGAGAGCCCACCTGGGCAGGTGAGAAATGGCTCCTGGGAAGGAGCTCCCAGTTTGTACAATAGCACCTGTCCCAGTCCCTAGGATACTGGGAGATGAGAAAGTGTGGGACTTGGGCTATTTATAGTTGGGGGAAATGAGGCACAAAGAAGCAAAGTGACTCACAGGCCAAGGATTTCTGACTTCAGGGCCTCCTCTTGGCTAATGTGAAAACCAGACTCCACTTACAGAGTCATGTAGTGAGGCGGAAGGCATCTGCTTGTGCCAAAGTGGCGAGGAGTATTAGGGATAAAGTAGGCTGGGCGTGAGGGGACAAGCATCCTCTGCAGAAACTGTGACAAATGCTGATACCGTTACCAATACTCCCGTAACCCAAGAAGGGCTGCCATGGGCGGTAGAGCTCATGTAACGAAACAGAACAGAATCCAACAAAAGCACTAATAGAAACCGGAGCCAGCCAGATGATAATCCATGTGGAGAGCGTGCAAACCCGGGCAAAAATAGATCAGAGACACTTTCCCCAGAGACACAGAGCTCAGAGATCCTCAAGTGAAAGATGGAGAGGGTGAAGCTGGGGGTAGGAGTGGGAGTCACACCCAGCATCAGCAAACAAGCCATGGTCAGTGGGCCCAGGACTGGGAGGCACCATTTTGTCCCCTTCTGAGTCAATTATCAGCATGTTTCCTCCCAGACAATTCTGGGGTTGAAGTCTTTACTAGAGGAACAAGGCCTAAAAGCAGGCATCAAAGTGATCTCAGAGCACCTGTGCACATGCTGGTGCACACACAGCTGCACACGTTGGTGCACACACTGGCACACACGTGAAGTGTTTCGGTATGTAAGGCTTTCCTTTGCTAAGTGGTGTGAATAGGTAGCATTCCTGGACGATCTGCCTTTGCAGCTCCAAAGGCACCGCTCAAGCTAACTACCCGCAACTTTTTCTTTTACAGCCAAGGAGGGTTAGGGACTGTGGTTGAGGCTGCAGACTTACCTGAGTCAAGGGTCAGGCCAACCTGCCCCCAGCCCCAGACAGACACTTTCCACCCTGAAGGAGGAAGGGCTGTTGTCCTTTAATGGGTTTTTCTTCTAGTTTCACCGCCCCAGCGTGTTCTCGAAGGAAGGTGTTAAGAGAGCGAGGCCATCCCCTGCTCAGCCCTCCCATTGGGGCCTGACCTCTTGGCATATGGATTAGTGGCTTTCTGAAGAAGTCTGAAGTTCCTTGGAAGTTTGCTACTGTGTGGATGGGGACAAACACAATCACTCACGACATTACTGAGTGTCTGCCCCTTAGTGGCAGGAAGGCTGTGGGGTCCTTTGTGTCCCTTCCGTCACTCTTCATTTGTTCCAAACAGGGAGCTGTAAGGATTGCCATTCCAGTCTTATTTTTTACAAGGGGGAAATAAAGTTCACTCAGGGTTCGGAAGCTTTCTCCAGTTCACAGAGTCCAGGAGAGGCATGGGATTTGAATCATGTTGGAGTATGTTATACCCCGGGTCTCAAATACTTGACAGTATGGGTTCTAGCAAATACCACAAGTCTCACAATCTAGATTCTTCTGCACCCTTTCTTCTCTGCCAAGTGGGGTCACAAGCGTCGGGGTAACGTCCGAAGTTGGTAAGTCCCCTCCCCCCCCCCCCCCCCCCCCCCCCCCCCCGACTCCGAGGGTCAGGGAAAGATCCAGAATGACTAGACTATAAAAAGACCTAGATGAGAGCATGGGCCGTTCCTGTTAAAGGACTGACATCCCGGAGGAAGGAAAGTGCTTGGCTTACAGATGTTAGGGAATGTGTGAAGGGTAGGCATAGAAGGCATGGGTATAGGCCTCAGAAAAGATAGAGAACGTGGAAATTCTTTGTAAAGGAAGCTGCTGGCAGAGGCGCCTCTCCGTTGCGTGTGACTGTGCGTGTCACAACAGTCAGAAAGCTGCCTACACAGAGCAAGGATATCCTCTAGTGTCCCTGACAGCATTCCATTTCTGGTTTAATAAGTCCCCAGAAACTTGCTCATTACCTACTATACTGTTCCAATTGTTAGAAAGGTCTAGACTGCACGTTGAACCGAGCACCTGCTTCCTGAATGTCTGCATCCCTCGAGTATCTGCCCTTTGGTTTATAGCAACCGAGTTCCATTTCCTTCTTACCCAGCAGCCCACTGGATATATGAAGACAACTTTCGGTTTTTATACTGGTGTTCTCCAAAGTGTGCCGAGCAGAGCAGCCGGTTTGCGCGATGTTACTAGGTGTCCTTATAAAACAAACAGATAAAACTGACTCCATAAATAGCATCTGTGGGCAAGCCAGGTTAAACCAGGCCAGTCAGGTACACTTCCTGTAAGGGTCTCAGAGCTTTTATGACACGCCCAGAGCTTGGATTCCAAAAGGGAAGCACAGCACAAGCTGTTCTCGAAACCTTTGACCTTGGAGCCTTGATTTCCCCCAGTTTACTCTTTGCTGGTTTCCGTAAGTACTAGGAGAAACGGCATTTAGAAACTCCTTCTTCTGCACATCTAGATACTTGCTGTCGTGTTCCTGTGCTGAAAGCTGGGTGGCCCCTGCTACTTATTTACTTATTCAGATTTTTTTTTTTTTTTTTTGCCGTCTCAATTTTTCTCTCCAGGGCTATGAGATACCAGTGTTGCACGTCCAGTTACTCTTTTCATTTCTTTTTTTCTCTTCTCTTCTCTTCTCCTCTTTCTCTCTTTTTCTCTTTTGAGACAGGGTTTCTCTGTGTAGCCCTGGCTGTCCTGGAACTCACTCTGTAGACCAGGCTGGCCTCGAACTCAGAGATCCACCAGATCCACCAACCTCTGCCTCCTGAGTGCCGTCATTAAAGGCGTGTGCCACCTCTGCCTGGTGATCAGTTATCTTTGAATGTCATATAAGCAGAAAATGTTCTGGAAACAAGTATGTATCATGTAACATTCCGGACAAATTTACAAAGAAAAGTATCTGCTGTTCATCTGAAATTCAGATTTAGCTTAGGTGGTCTCTGTTTTAATTTGCCAAATCTGACATCCCTTCACTTGAAAAAAAAAAATGACCCTCCTGCCCCCTGCAGAGTAGGCTAGACCATAACCGAGGCACTGAGGGCTTTGGAAGCCCTTTTCAGCCCTGCTTTTCTATGAGATACTTTTAAAGGAGAGGTAATTAAATTTTTATGGATTATTAGAGTCCAATCTGAGGTTGACAGACACCAGATATCTTTTTGAACCTAGTAGCAAAATCCAGAAGGCCATTTCCCACCCTTCACCCCTGCTTGCAAGTATGTGTATGCTTCGCTGAATGTTAATTTTAGAGCCCTGGTTGACTATATGCTGTTGCTAAATAGCCCTAAATACTTTTATTTATAAGTCTCTTCTCATCGTCTGTCTTCCCATTTAGATCAAAACTAACAAAGGCAAGCCAAGCCATGTGTCTTCACGGCACTGCTGTATCCCTGGCAGTTAGCAATGGCTTGGGCATAGGAAATCGTTCAAAACGAATTAACGAATTGCTCACAATCTCCCTCGGAAAGCTGAATAAACCATATTGGTTAATACTCAGAAAAGAGATTGCCAACACTTCTCCTCAACTCGGGGATGTGTCATCCACCCCAGACTTTCCCAGACCTATTACTGTACCTACATACCACTCACCTGTGCTGAAGGCGATGCTGTTGGAGGCTGCTGTGCAAAACAAGAACATCTAATTGCTATGATTAAAATAAAACATTTCAACCACACACAAGCTGTTTTTAAGAAGTTGAACTACTTCCCGGAGCCTGCAGTTTTTTTTTTTTTTTTTTATTGAGGTGTGGAACTTGGCCCTTAAAACAGATTGGATCATCTCCAGTGGGTGTGGAATTGGGGTAAATCGGCTGGGTCTTCCCACAGAAATGTCCTAAACTCGGACTCTGAGCTGCTGGCTGGGCAGGCATGGAGAGTGGGGTCCTGGGGTCCCATCACTTCACAGTGGGGAGCAAATGCCTGGACACTGAGTAACAAACACAGAGGGTTTGGGATGTTGCTCTTAGCCATGTTTGCTAGAGCTGACCAAGCTCAGGGCTTATCAACAGTGACAGCATTCTGGGGACAGTCCCTGGAGCAGGCACTTGCTTATCATTAGCTTGGCACCTGTGGCTTCAGTGCTGGGGGGCTGTTAACCCTGACTAAGATGCATGCAGCAGAAAGCAGGGGACCCCAGGGAGGAGTCCTGGGTCTTAGGAGAGTGACAGAGTTGGGGAACACCACAGAACTGGTGTTTTTGAAAGATAAGCACGAAGATTGGAATTGAAAATCAGCTCTGCCCTGTGCTGAGGCTAGTCTTTTAACCTCAGTCTTCCTATCTGAGAAATGGAGTGCCCACACTGACCTTAGGGTTATGGAGAGGGTGAGACACAACGGCCAGTTTGAAAGTTCTTTGTAAACTGTGGAGTACTAGGTCAGCCTGGAGGATCAACACTACCCAGTGTCCCCTTGAACACTGCCATCTTCAGCAGCTCGATGGGGCTGGCAGGTGGCCACCAGGATTACAAAAAAGAGTGCCCAATGGAGGAGAAAGAAATATGCTTCCTACCCAGCCTGAAGCAAAAGGAAAATATTCTGGAATTCCTCTTAATTAGGGAAGGAAACATTTTCTAAGACCATTTTGGAAAACGTAGTATCAGTGGGTGGGGAGTCCTTGTGCGATCATCAAATCCCCCAGGATGTCTTTATGAAGACACAGGCTCTAGGTAAGTTTAATTCCTACCGAATGTTTCAGAGATCTCCCTGGAGCCTGCCACTAGCTCTACCCAAGGCCCTCCCTGGCCTTGTTGTTCAACAAGAGCCCAAATGTACACAAACATAGTCCCAGTGCACTGAAGGGGATATAATGCGGGCATCACGGCTGACTAATTCCCCACTACTTCCTCCACTCTGCGACGCTACCCCGCCATCGGAGGAAAGTTCCCTGTGTGTAAGCTTGTGCGTCTATATGAGTTACTGTGGTAAGGCAATGGAGGACACAGCCATCCCTGGCGTCACATGTCACAGAGCTCCATGGCGATTCCTACTGCAGTGCCAGCAGGTCTTCAGAGTCCTCCGATTCCCCTGTGGCTCCTTGTGTTTATGACTTAGGGTTGCCCGCTGTGTGCTAAGAGCACACGAGCCTGTGGCTGCCAGGGGCCCTGCTTACAACTCTGAGGAGGCACAAGGCAATCTTTATGCAACCTGACCTGCCCATCCTCCTCTCCTTGCCCAGGCCAAGAATAGTCAATGATCATGTTCTGGAAGAAACCCCACCTTGTCACTGGACGCTCTGAGCCAAGAGGAGGAGGAACAGCGCTAGAGGCACATGCAGGGTGCCAGTCAGCCAAACCCAGGGCAAGCAACAAAGGCAGATTGCTCCTTTCACATCCACGGCTCTCCCAGTGATTGCCCCAAGGACTGGTTGAGGCCCGGTAAAGAGAGCATTCCTCACCCCTCAGTGCCCTCCAGTGCCCTTTCTTTCTCCGTTCTTATGTATGATGTATGTTTGTAAACTATCTGAGAGGCACTTTGACAAATACATGTGCAAATGTTCATTTTAAAGAAAGCACACGCATACGCAAACCTTCTGTGTGCAGTGATGTGCATGAAAATCCCTTTAAATATATCTTTAGCAATAGCTCTCAAAACATAGACCTGACCTCTGTGGTCAATGCATCATCAGTGTAGATGTGCTCTTGGGATAAAGACCAAGATCCCAATGCAGCCCAAGACTCTTCATGGTGGGGCTCCCTTGGCTGCAGTTGCAGGGACAGTCCACAGCTTCTTCTTTGTATGCCATTTACAATGACTTACATATACTTGATTTTTCTGATGCAAGAGACTTCCTTCTAACACACGACACTGGCACGTGCTTTTCTCTCCAGGTAGCATGCTTCCCCTCTCTTCCCTCTTCTAGGAATTATCTATGTATCATTTATATGTCTATTGAACCTTCATTTCTTTGAGGGTACCTTTACAGACTATTCTGAATTAGTCAAATTCTCTAAACACTCCATATTACCTTCATAGTACCTATCACAATTGCAACTTTATATATTCCTGCATATTCTATTCAGTGCGTGTGTGTGTGTGTGTGTGTGTGTGTGTGTGTGTGTGTGTGTGTGACAGAGAGAGAGAGAGAGAGAGAGAGAGAGAGAGAGAGAGAGAGAGAGAGAGAGAGATGCATTGGGAAGTGGGTATACATTTTAAAGAATTATCTTTCCCATTATGTACCAATAGGGCAAAACCAAACTTTTATTGTTGTTAGCTCACCAGTTTTCAGCACCTAAGATTTCCATGGTACATAATAAGACCTCAGTAGACATGTAATTAATTGAGAGTATATACACTTTCATGGGGAGAGGGGCCAGCACATGGACTTGTGTACACTTAGCTAGTAGTGTGACCATGATTACATGATAAGGCATATTTGCCTACTTGGAGAATGTAGTAATGTGTCTAGGAATTCTTTCATGTGTGAGTGTGTGAGTGTGTGAGTGTGTGTGTGTGTGTGTGTGTGTGTGTGTGTGTGTGTGTGTGTGTAAGGGAGGGTGTTTAAGACTATTCATGTCCTACTTATGTATGAATATTAATATGGAAGTACATAGAAAAGAATGAATATGTATATGCTGTGGGATGTTCTGTATGGCAAATGTGTTGCTCTGATTGGTCAATAAATAAATCACTGATTGGCCAGTGGCTAGGCAGGAAGTATAGGCGGGACAAGGAGGAGAATAAAGCTGGAAAGTGGAAGGCTGAGGCAGAGAGACACTGCCAGCTGCCATGATGACAAACAGCATGTGAAGATGCCGGTAAGCCACGAGCTATGTGGCAAGGTATAGATTTATAGAAATGGATTAATTTAAGCTGTAAGAACAGTTAGCAAGAGGCCTGCCACGGCCATACAGTTTGTAACCAATATAAGTCTCTGTGTTTACTTGGTTGGGTCTGAGCGGCTGTGGGACTGGCAGGTGATAGAGATTTGTCCTGACTGTGGGCCAGGCAGGAAAACTTTAGCTACATGTATATACATCTGTGTAAAAATACATGCATGAACATCTTTGCTCATATGCCTGTAGATGTCTGTCTTAGTTTATTTTTCTGAAGCTATAATAGAACACACAAGTCATGTTAATTTATAAAGAAGAAAGGTTTATTTAGCTTATGGTTCTGGGGGCTAGGAAGTTCCAGATTGGTTAGTTGTGTCTGTTGTCTTCCAGCTGGATGCGCAGACAGGTGTGAACAGGAGAGACAAAACAGAAGAGACAGCTTCACTTTATAACAAGGTACTCTTGTGAAAAAGGACCCACTCCCTGGAGAAGGGCGCTATTCCTCCTAATGATGTAACCACACTTAGAGGCCCCACCTCACAACACCACCAAAATGAAAACCAAATTAGCATATGACTCTCAGAGGAGACAAACCATGTTTAAAATATAGTAACATCAATGTAAGAGTCTGTGTGCTTATTTGGGCGTGTGCAACTGTGGGCACATGCATATGTGTGAGTCACGCTATTCTCTGAATCTGGGTGGGTCTCCTTTCAGATTTCTAAGTAGGAACATTTATGTACATCAAGAGAACTGATTCATATAGACTGTAATGTGGTTTGACTTAGCCCAAGGAAGACCGTTGGGAAGGAAGGAGCTATGGGCAAGGAACCAGAATGAGCGACTACCTCCCTAGTCCTATGCAGAGGGTTGGGGAGCTGGTGACAGTGGTGGGTATTAAATGTCACATTGTGATTAATCCCAACTGTATGAAATGCCTCGATGCTGGAGACATTTTATTATGATCCTCTTCCTCTGTCAGGTCATGCTTTATCATTGTTAAATTGTTTCCACTTACACTGTATTATTAGAGAACAGAGGAAAAGCATGAATCTGTCTATCGAACACAGCAGTTATGTGTGTGAACACACACTGCCATGAAGGATAGGTCTTTACATCCATGCCTGTATTTCATGCTCTTGAGCGGGAAGGGAAGAAGACGATGGTATGATGTCCAGGGCACCTGACTGTGGTCCTAGGAACATCTGTTCTAAAGTTCTCTGAGAACTTGAGGCCAAATGCAGTTTTCTGGCCCCCAACTGTGTTAGTACTAGCTAACTAAATTTCAGAGATGGGACTTGGGGATGTGTGTCTTCTCAGGAGGGCCCCTAATCATTTTGTTGTAGGTTCTGTAAGGTTTGGGGCCCACTGCAATCAAATCAAATGCTTTCAAGACACTTAAACCGATGCTACTACCCCTTCGGTGAATCTGTAGGAAGAGATTGCTAAGTCTGACACCCTCACACCCTGGAGGGAGACCTTCCACTCTTTCAGCCTAAAGACACTAGATGAGGAGGGGTTTCCTGAGGGACACTATGAGCAATGAAACAAGAAACCGAAACCAAGTGTCTGTGAACAGAATTGACAGGTTATTACACATATCAGAAGAACTGTGAGTTTCTAGAAAAAAACCACAACCAGCCCCCACCTCCCAAAACACAAAAAAAACCAAAAACCTCAAGAGAACAAATCCCGAGCCTCAACAATTTAGATGGACTTTTTTTTTTTCTTATAAAGAGAAAAGCTAGCCAGTAGACCAGCAAAAGAACTGGATGACAAAGAAAATCCCCAGACAAAGGCACTTGTGGCTTTTCGGCACAGGCCCTAGTTTTCAAAAGCCATGTGGTGAGGCTGAACAGCAGGCAGCAGTCTGGAGGATTCCAGTTCTGCTGTGTCATGGGTGTTGATGTTGTGATTTTAAAAGTTGTTTTCTCTTCCTGGACATGAACACATTTAGAAAGTCCAGCTTCCCCTCAGAGTGTCTGAAAACTAAATAGAGCAAGCCAGCAAAGACCTTACCCTCTTGGCTGTCTTGCTGGGTCATCCCAGTCACCATACACTTGGGTGGCAGGGCTAGAGGGCTCCAAGTGAGGGGGAGTAAATCGGGGTCCATCCTGGGCTTCTAATGCTCATACTGAGCAAGGCAGAGAAACGGGGAAGGCATATGGTTTTGAGGTGTCAAGGCCTCACAGAAAATGGAGACTTAACTCAGAGCAAACTACTGTGCGTCCCCAGATGCCTCTGGCTGCCCCCCAGACCCAGCAAGAGGAACTCACTCCAACTATGCTTGGACTAAACGGGAGTGGTTGGTGCTGGGGTTCCATGACGTTGATGCATAGTGACGACCTGCCTGGATGGTATGCGTTCTCCCTGAGGCTCCCAGGATCACGAAGGAATGAGACCCTTCAGAGACGTGCTCCTGGAGAAGGACAGTTACACCCTTCCACGACACACCTCGTGTAGTCAGTCTCCCTCCTTCCTCCCTCCTCTCTTCACTGCTTTCCTCCAGGGAGGAGAAGCGGGCATATCCTATGGGGCTCTGGTTTCACTCTAGTGGATCATGTGACCTTGGGCAACGTAGCCTCTTCAAGCCACTTTCCTTACTCATAACGCGACAACAGACCTGAGGCGGCACCCCTTGCTACTGACCGTCACCCTGCGCAGCTCACAAGAGGTGCTGTTGGGGCGGAAGCCTCCTGACATGCTTCCCACACGTAGCTGTTGGTCACTCCATGGCTTGAACAGACTAATCTGAACCAAAGCCAGCAGGCGGGGCTGGAGGCCTAGAACAATGCAGAAAGAACTCGGGGCCCGAGAGTCCAGCGGTTAGTGTCCTATGTGCTAAGAACTGGCCAAGATCATGCTTTCACCAAGGTTTAGTATAGAATCAGCTGCTTCTTCCTTCGGCAAGGATGGGAGCAGGGAGCATTCTGTTTCACTTACAATGTGTGTGTCTCTGAGAAACATATTCTTCAAAATGTCATCTGATTTTTCAAAAATTCTGTGTTCGTATGTCTTTGAAAATAGTAGACCTGACTGTTCTTAAAAAAAAAAGAAGCCGGGCGGTGGTGGCGCACGCCTTTAATCCCAGCACTCGGGAGGCAGAGCCAGGCGGATCTCTGTGAGTTCGAGGCCAGCCTGGACTACCAAGTGAGTTCCAGGAAAGGCGCAAAGCTACACAGAGAAACCCTGTCTCGAAAAACAAAACAAACAAACAAAAAAAAAAAAGAAAAGGTGTTCACAGCTGTTCGTATTAGAAAACTCCAGAGAACTTTCTGAAGTGCAGATTCTTGGATATTCAGGTCAGACATTCTGAGTCCAACTTTTAAAGAGTGGCAGTTCTTTTGTACCTCAATGTGTGACAGCTTGGGAGGACTCTGTATCACCAAGCCAACGGGTCACCCAAAATGATAATATCTGGGTCATATGACATTTAGAAACATTGGGGAGAGTATTTGTGAAAGTGATAGCCGTGAATGCAAGCCACTATGAATAATCTAATTCTACAGGGGTTTAAAATACATGTATATGCACTTGTATAAGCATGCTTCAAACTAAGATTGAAAGCATACACATGAAATTCAACAATGGTTGTCTCTGGATGATAGCATGATGTGTGATTTAGCTTTCTTGGTGCTGTCATTTGCTTTAAAGTATTCTATATTAAGCATCTACTACCCATCTAATGAGAGGAAATGTGCTTTAAAAATAAAGGCAAAGAGACCAGATGTTCAACACCGAAGACATCCTGAACTCCTATAGTAACTGGAGGATGGAGGAAAGGTAGGTGTTCATGCCACCCAGAGTACCTCTCTGAAGACAAGATGAAATGGGTAGAGAGAGGAAGTGGCCTGCCAGAGGTTCCCAACCCTGACCATTAGTGGCTGGGCTACCACAGACCTTAGGTCTCTAGGTTGGGGGTTAGACCATTTGGAGTATTCTGTGCTGGCCAGGGACCTGCCTTGCTTTCTTCCAGCTCTGTGAGGGTGACTGACAGACCACAGGAAGTGCGGTGATTCTGAGGGTGGAGAAGGATGTAATAGCCTTTGCAGAGAGACCTTTGTAGCTCTCATTACGCTCTCTGTGGGAGTTAGTAGGTCATTTGCAAAGGCATGGGAAGAGCAACTGATGAAAAGGTCTAATAATGTGGAAAACTGCTTAACCTTATCGCTCTATTTCTGGATGCTCCCCATGGCCTAGGATTGTTGAGACTCTGATTTCCCCGGGAGGTTTCCCAGTTATGAATGTGGTGAAACCTCTGAAATTCAGAGGAATGGGGGAGAAGTCTAGCTGGAGTGATGAACACAGGGAAATCAGGTCTGTTATTTTCAAGAAATGGGATCACAGATGTGGAAGGAACCTAGGCCAGCTTGATGTAGAAGACTTTGTGCTTCATCCTAAACAGTGTTTCATCTTCAAAGATGGGAGGTTCACTATTCGGAAAGGGAACCTATTTGATGCTTAGGAAAGTCTTCTTTTACCTGCCCTGGAATCTGCCTACCCATGAGGCCATGCTTGTACTCCAGTCTTTACAAACACTGGACACTGCCTTATCCTCACACAGTCTTTCAACACTTGATAGCACCTCACAGTATGTCCTGGGCAGACTGACTATCCTCAGAATGCTCAGCTATTATTTCCATAACAAATGTCATCAACTCTAACAAGAAACATGAGATATTTAGAAATCTCTATTTAGCCTCTACAATGAACAGCTGTACAAATTCAGGGCTTAACACAGCTTGGATACTATCTGTAGTGGCTTCATTTTACAGATAAGCAAACTGAGGTCCCCCCCAAGAAACTGCATTACTCAACTAGAAAGAGACAGGGAAGGAGGAAGAGAAAGAAAGTGAAAAGTTGAGCTGACACCTACCCCCAACCCCAGTTGTAGGAATTGAAGATAAAATTGCTTCATCTCACCCCACCTGCTATCATTCACAAGACACCAGCATTTCTTTTCTTTTGTTTTTCGAGGACAAGGTTTCACTGTGTAGCTCTGGCTATCCCGGAACTTGCTCTGAAGACCAGGCTGGCCTCGAACTCACAGAAATATGCTTGTCTCTTGACTCCTGAGTTCTAGGATTAAAGGTGCAAGTCACGAGTGCCCTGAAAGACACCAGCATTTCAAGCTCTTGAAAGTGCTTGGGAAATTTGCTCTCCAAAGTATTTTAAACATTTCTCTATCAAATTATATTTGTATTGTCTGTCAATAAAGGAAGACTTAGCACAGAACTGACCCTGTGCTGATTGTGCAGCTGAAGGGAAGAATGGAGGTTATACTATTAATGAAGTGCATGAGTCCTCCTTGTTCTTGGTAGTCAGAAATTAATTGCCCCGTTGCCTTAGAACAGCACCTATCTAGAACAGCCCAGACCAATGTCCACAAGGCTCAGCTACCCATTCAACTTACAAGACCTTCCTGACTTTGGAACTGAGGGTGACTTTGCGGCAGCCTGTGCTTTGGTTTTACCCTGTTGTGCTCCCTTTCAAGTTTCATATCCTTTTTTCTATTTGGCCTCATCCTCTAAGAAAAGATGAAGCCAAGACCCAGAGAAGTCAACTAGGCACTTTAGTGACTGGTTTCCTGCCCCAGACCCCAGCCATCCAACAGTCGCATGTTTTGAAGGGACATTCCTCCTTGCCCCCACCCACGACAACCTCCCTCTTCTCTCAACAAGGTATTGCATTTCCAGTTCTGACGCTTGTTTTGGCACACATCACAAGCGTCTCCCCGCCCCCTGCCGCTTCCTGCTTTGCATGGGTGCTAGGCTCCTTGCGTCCTCAGATCACACAGACCTAGGTTCTGATATTTACTCGGCAACTAGCCGGCTGTGGGGCGTTTTGAACATCAGTTGCTTTATGTGCTAGATGATAACTATTCCATCTGCATCTGAGGATGGTAAAGATGACCCAGGGCTCAACAGTGGCCTCACATAACCTTAGCCTTCAGTTCCATTTCATGGCACATGGCCATTTAGTATTATGTCAGGGTCCAGGAGGAGGAGACCACAGCCTCTACCTCTCTCATGCTGCACAGAGCAGGTGTGCTATGGATACTCCAGGACTCTTTCCGGCGCAGATGGAGCTGGCAGCCAATCGACCATCACAAACGTTCTCAGCAGCATGTAAGGACAGCTCCTGTTTCCAGGCTCCTTTCCCCTCCTAGATTCCTTGCCTCAGTAATTATCTTGCAGGCAGGCCCACCCTGGCCTGCCACCGTTCACACCTGTCAGCTTGCCTCTCAGGATAAGGTTCTCACTTGACAGACACTGAGAACTTGCTGTCCAGGCAAAGAAAACTTTACGGTGACGAATCCAACACAAACCTTATGTAACTAGCATGTCAACAAACAGGAGACTGGAGAGACGAGGGGGGAAAAAAACTACATAAAAGGTGAAAAACAAGGGGTTGCAGTAGGCCCATGGTATTCTTATTTTCCAAGCCTCTTAAAACTGATCAAAGTTCTTAAGCTTAAAGCATCCCTAAAGGGACTCAAATATTGCAAAAGTCTCTTTTAGCTGAGAATTGACGTTGACCTTCATAGGTGAAATTGTAGCAAAGTGCATTAGAAGTGCCTTTAGCTGAGAGAACGTAGGCATAATCTTGACTTATTTATTAATAATAGTTCTTGTCTACTTAATTAATAAATAATAACAGGCAGGTTTTTAATATATATTAATTATACATTATAATTATGCGTTATACGTTAAAACTGTGAGGAATTCTAACTGAAGTTGCTTGAAATTACTTGCTGGTCATAGAGAGTTAGGGGATCTTCCTGCTTCCCTAATGAAAGGAATAACCTAGTAGATTCGTTTTAATAAAGGAAGTCCTTATGACCAAAGTATGGCACAGCCCCAAGGAAAGGCTCCACCACTCAGATGAGGGCAGAGCTCAGTGGTGATGGTTTCATCAGAACACAGCAGTCCCTGGCAGGCAGTTGGGCTCCTGGCTGAGCCCTCCTCTAGCATCTTTGGTCACTTACCTTGAGCAGTTTGTTCCTTCTATTAGGCTTTCAGGCTGTTCAGATTATGAGCTCTTCCAAATCCAAGACCTCGGGAGGCTATGGGGTATGTGTAGAATATATGAGAAGCTGGCTGTACCTCCGGCCATGAGGCCCAGAGGAGGAGGAGGAGGAGGAGGAGGAGGAGGAGGAGGAGGAGGAGGAGGAGGAGGAGGAGACTGGCATGGAAACCTTGACCAAAACAGGAAAGCACAGAATAATATACATTGCACTTTGCATAGCACCGGCTTAGCCTCCCTGTGAGAGATCAATGCTCACCAGAGGCCCCAGTCACCGAGCTTTGGAGAAGCAGAGGAGGCTGGTGTTGGGGACCTTGGACAGTAGGGAAGGTAGAACTAGAGTCAGCTTTATGAGCGAAAGACATGGCAGCGAACCTGGCAGGCTGATCCTCTCCAGCCCGGGGTTGCCAAGGAGGACGAGCCACTCCGTGAAACCTGGGCCATGCTCTGGCCTCAACACACAGGCAAAAATAGAATGGGGCTGCGAGAAGAAATGTGTTTACTTTTGTGATTTCCCTCTGTGCCTCTTAACAGTATTATAATCTCTCTGCAAACAGGCAGTGAGGGCCTGCGGGCCTCACCTCTGCTGATAAACCCTCCCAAATAACTCGTGCATGAACCTAAAACCTTAACTTCTTGTGGCAACCTCTGGGGCAGCTGGGACCCGAGATTAGAAGGCAGTGTGATGAAGAAGAAAGAAGAGGGGCTGAGGGGCTGTCATAACTGAGTGAACTGGGAAAAAACCCCTCTCCTAGGTGTCAGCAACACAGCATTTGTAGTAAATAGCAAAACGCAGCTGATTTAGATTTTCAAAGTCTACACTAGGCTTTCTGCTAAGGATTACTTTACCCTTAGGGGTAACAGGTCACGGCCGAGGTTATTTTGGGCTATGATTTATAAACTTGAAGGGTGCTACTGGAATTAACTGGGAACAGGTCTGCTGCTAAACATCCTATAATGCATGGGAATGCCAGGCATGAGAAAGCTTGTTTTACACAGAAGTGTAGAGAATTGGGGGAGAGGATACATGGGACAGCGGTCTGAAGGGACGAGAGGCTGAATTTGTGTTCAGCATATGAAGTATTCACCAACTATGTCTTCAAGCTTTACTGTCTATGACCAAGGTCTTCGATTGCCCCTGGAATGCTGAGATTCCTGAATAGCTTTTGCACAGAACATCTTCCTCCCTCTGAATACACCAAGCCCAGCTGCAGTACAAAGGGCATTACTGTAAGAGACGGCGATGATATAAATATACACAGTTATTAAACAAGCCGGGCTGGAAGGTGGGTGGCAGGGACATGTGGGACAAAACATATGCCCATAACTCTCTCTCTGTGAGTCAGGGTTTCCTGGGCGACAGCACAGAATAGCAACTGTCGGACACACTGGATTATGCAGAGAGTAGGCGGGACTGATTCGGGGCTCCAGTGAAATCAGGAAAGATACCGGTTTGCATCTGGAGACCCAAAGGCACAGGGAAGGGCTAGGCAATCAGTGCATGGCATTCTGGTATCCTTCCATATTAAGCCACTCGGCAGTTCTGACACATAGTTACCTGTGGTTTCCAGTGGGAAAGACAAGGACACTTCAGAGTCAAGAGGTTTTGGAGAAACAGGTGCAATGAAATCATGGTCAAACAATTTATTTACTGTAAACTTTAGACTTCGCTCAGAAAACAACTGAAGCTGTCCCTCAAATTCCTGCCTACAACACTCCATTTGAGCAAATAAGTGGAGTGGGAGAGAGTCTATATTCACAGCAGAAAGGTCCAAGACACAGGCTTGTCAAGTCCAAGGGTACAGGAAGGAAAATTTCCTTCAGATACAAATTACCAGCAGCAATACATAGTATCCCTAATACTTGACGGATGAGGTAGATACATGGAAAAGTCATCTAACATACAGACACAGTCCTCTAGGACCAACACACTTCAGACAGAAACTTTTAAGTTCCATGCAAAGAGGAACTGAACTACAAGAAACAAATAAGCACTCAAATACAATCTCTCTCTCTGTTTTTTTTTTTTTTTGCGGCTTAAAAAAATAAAATAAAAAAGGCAGAAGGATGCCCCCCCTTCTGCAAATCTCTATACAGTTTTATTCTAAAGTTATTACACTCAAGTTAAATAGTCTGGTTAGTGTCTTGTAAGGGAGGGGGTCTTAAAAAGTAGAAAGCCTGCATTACAGCGGTGAGTCATTTGTACCACAGTTCCTCCCTTGGGAATCAATGCTAAGGCTAGGCACAGTACCTTGACAGTTCACAAAGCTTTCCATGCCTGGGGGGTCCTCACACAGCAGCTCATTTTCTTTTTCCTGCCCCAGCTGACATCCACTCACTTCCCCTGTGTAGTCTGATTTACCATTACTGTTGCTGGAGTAGCCGTTCCCATAGGCTTTCGAAGACGACCTGCGGAGGCATAAAAGCTCCTGGAAGGCAATCCTGAAATCTGGACTTCGACAGTAGATAAGGGGATTGAAAGCAGAGTTGACATAGCCCAACCAGTTGAGGAGGATGTAAACTTCCTTAGGGATGAGGTTGTTTCGGATCACATGCACGATGTTGACAATGAAGAAGGGCAGCCAGCAGAGGGTGAATGTGCCCATGATGATGCCCAAAGTCTTGAGGGCTTTGTGCTCCTTCAAGCAGAACTTGGAGGACCTTCGGAGTCCATGCCCGCTTCTCCCATCCTGCTCCACCTGGCTGAGGTTTTGGGAGTGGAATCTTCCCTCAGATTTGTCTATCTTCTGGAGCTGTCTTTTGGCCACCTGGAAGACCCTGGAATAGACAAAGACCATGACCACCAGAGGCACGTAGAAAGACACAATGGAGGAAGCAATGGCGTAGGCCTGGTTCGTGAAGAAGTCACAGCAAGTCTCGTTGTGATAGCAGGTGATGGCTTCCTCGTGTGTGGCACGGTACCAGTGCATCTGGATGGGCAAGAAGGAGGTAAGGCCGGATACAATCCACACCATCAGGATGACCATTCGGGCCTTATTCTTGGTCAGCAGGCTCTGGTACTTGAATGGCGACGTGATAGCAATATAGCGATCCACTGCAATCACGCATAGGGTCTCAATGCTGGCTGTGACGCACAACACATCAATGGAAGTCCAGAACTCGCACCAGAAGTTGCCAAAATTCCACATTTTCATAAGAATGTGACTGGCCCCAAACGGCACCACCGCTAGGCCCATGACTAGATCAGCACACGCCAAGGAGGTTATGAAGTAGTTGGTGACGGTCTGTAGTCGCTCGAACTTGGCAATGGCTGTGATGACCAGTACGTTGCCAAACACGATGGCCAGGACAATAATCGACATGACGATGGCCATGCCTACCACCCACGCTTCGTCCCGCTCCTGAGTGATGTTGTGGTCTGGCGCACGGCTCCCGTTGGGTGCCAGCAAAAAGTCGCTGTCGTTCCCGGGTGGCCCCATGGCTGGCAGAAAGCAGGTGAGCGCACCGGCTTTCGGTGCCCTGGCGCTCTCAGGGGGTGCACCTCCGACGGGGCGCAGCCGGCCGGGGGCGGACTCCTGGAAGCTTCATTCAGCGGCTGTGCTGGGGGCGCGTCCTGCACACTCAGCTCCTGGGGTGCTCGGGGCTCGCGGTTCCTGCTAGCTGCAGCCTGAACTCAGGAGAAACAGCCTCGCAGTGAGACCTGCCCGTTATGTGCACCGGACTTTAGGGGAATTGCCCCGTGACGTGCAGCAACTTTGGGCCAATGGCACGACCGCATGCCCGGAGGGGCGAGGCACCAAGGACCAACCCTCCCCGTCTAGCCCGCCTCCTCCCCGGGTTGGCCCGGGCGGGGCCCAGTTGCTCCCCCGGAGGCCAAGCCACCACTCCCTCCCAGCTACCCTAGCGGGGCCCTAGAGAGAGAAATCTGGGGCTGCTGTGCGACCCGCCAACCAAACGTAGTCTGGAAGTTTCACCTGCCTGTGCAGATCATCTCTGCGGGCTGAGGTCTCTGGACGCAGGTGGCACACAGCGCGTTTTCCATCAGGAACAGAGAGACTGAGCAAGCTCACTCGGACACGCACACACAGGCACAAACGCACCCGGCTGACAGGGACATGCTCAGACTTATGCCGAACCACAGCCACAGACACGGAGACACACCCGCGCCCGCTCACGCTGAAGACAACAGCTGTCTCCTGGTCCAACACAGAAGGGTGGCTGTAAACAAACACAGGGGCCCCTAGAAGCATGCAGAAAGAAACGCACAGAAGCGCTCATGGGGAGATGTGGACTGCGGAGCATTCAGACACTCAGGTCCGCATCCAGGTACCACCCTCCTGAAGCACTCAAAAATCACACCCTTTTTCCCCATTCCCAGACTCTCAGTATATTCCCTTTCAGTTATTTGGCAAGAACACAGGAGGTGACTTCAACAGCCACAGAGTTTCTCAGCACACTCTTTGAAAAATAGTTTTTGGCGTCCTTCCCCCTTGAGGACTTGCAGGCACCGAGGCAGTAATTTCGCCCTTTGTATTTCATTAGGAATCGAAGTATTTACACATTTAGGGAGAGTTAGGTAGTTTTGTTTTGAATTCTTTGGGAGTGTGGCATCATTTTCTTGTTATACGGTGGATATCTGAGGATGCGTTGAAAATGAAAATGTAATAATTTTCTTCTTAAATTTTTAAAAATTAAATTGATTTATTTTTATGTGTATGGAAGTTTTATCTCCATGTATGTCTGTTCACTGTATTTGTGCTTATTTTGAAGATCAGGAGAGAGCATCAGATTCCCTAGGACTGGAAATACAGAAATGTATCAGGTTGTAGCTGACATGTGGATGCTGGGAATTGAACCCACGTTCTCTGGAAGAGCAGTCAATGCTCTTACCCACTCAGCCATCTCTCCAGTCTGAAAATTTTTCATTTCAAACAATCTCTTCAATAACTCCATTGAAACTATAAAAATACCATTTCATGTGTTGACTGGATACTTTGTTAATCTTTTAAGCTGGGTCATGTGAACCTACTACTGTTGGACTATTTCTGCCTTAAAAAAAACCTCACAATTTCATATAATTCATTATATTAAAAACATGCTCCTGGAGACCATTTTAAAACTACAGAAAGTAAATGGTAATTGTTCCCTCCCTTGAAAAATCAGACCAAGACTAAGATTCATGAAATACTATCCTGTACATCTGGCAAACGACTTGACTGTCGGGAAAGAAAATAATTTTCAGGGTTTGATTTCACATGTATTATCTTTGACAAATTGCAAGTCTTTCACACTGCATAACCAAACATAGCTTGTCGATTACATAATAACATAACAATGGCTGACATTTAGGGAACATTCTGCTATGCTCCTTTTGTGCATTATTGCATTTAATCCTTCCCACAGTTCCATGGGGGTATTTTTAGCGCAGTTCTCCAATGGGGCTCAACGGGGCAAATAGTTTGCCCATGGACACTGGCCAGGCAGTACCAGAAGCGGAGACTAACTCTATCTGGTTCTAAGATCCATTTTTTCAACCTTTCTAAGGTACTGTGCTATTCCATGAAGAAAAGGGGGGTGGGGGAGGGTCCAGGAAAAACCTGCAACTGGGATTGGAGCACCTGTGTTCCAGGTGCAACCTTGGAACTTTTACATTCGTTTCCTTAGTCCAACCACAGTGAAGGGATCCAATCCCCTCCATCTCTAAGAGAGTGCACATACAAATGTGCGTGCGTGCGTGTGTGTGTGTGTGTGTGTGTGTGTGTGTGTGTGTGTGTGTGTGTAATGATAAAGTGTGATAGTGTGACAAAGTCATTTTCACTGGGATGAGTGAGAATCAAATGCTATAGAAACTGTGAAGTGCTATCACACAGATAAATATCAGACAAATGTGAGTTTGCCAGTGAACTTCATGTGATTTACTCAGTCGATTAGAACGTATTACTAGTTTCCTCCAGCAGCACTATAAAACACTTTATGAAAAAAGTAGCTGCAGTGTTTACTTCAGAAATGGGGCTTAGAAATGAGACCCCCGGGGACTACTACAGTAGTCCACACTGGTTTTTTTTTTTGACAAGTGCCTCAAAATATTTCCCATAAAACCCACAAATATCAATTAAAGATGTATTATGTTCACATAGCTTTCAAAATGCAACCACCCCATATTTGTGTTTTCCAAAATTGGCTCTGGTCTGATGCGTTTTAGGAAGAGGCTTTGTATTATGTAACAACCTTCCTTTAAATATACATCTACCCTGAATTGTGGAACTAAAACATTTAAAACCTACTTCCTGTTTGTGAGGGTGTGGAGTAAATAAGCCTGTAGTTTAATCTTCCTCAACAACAAAAAAGAATAAGGCAAACCTTTTTTAGGAAACACACTGATCAATCCTTTATTTGGTATACACTTAAGTTGCCCTAAACTTTAACTAAATAATTTGGGAAACATCTTTTTAAAAAAACCTCACACATACTAAATCGAGAAGAGGAAATGACATTCGTCAAAAAGGAGGTCCCATGATATTTCCCAGCAGTTTTGACAAATAGACAAACTCTTTCCTCCTGCGGCAGGAATTTCAGAATGTTATCTTTTCTTTGACTTCCTTTTAGAATTCTAAGTCTAGACACAATTAAAACAGGGAAGAGTTTAGTAGATCATTTAGTTTATTTCTTTTAGTTTGAAAAAAAAAAAAAAAAAGAGGAGCCTGAAGTGAAGAAATGGGGAGTGTCCTGTTGAAGGTGTTAGGGGAGTTGAATCCAGCTCTGACTGAGCCTGCTGAGGTTGCTTACATGGATCTTGAGCTCTTGTAGAGTCAAGTCATACGACAGACTAAGACTAAGCCACCTTTATCTGATGTAAGAAAAATCGAGCTCTTTTATGGTGATTGATAGTGTCTAATTACATATTTTGTCAATCCCTTAAGACACTGATTTGTCATTTCCTGCCTGCCAAACAGGAGTAAAAGCCACAGTTTGATTTATCTAATGAGTGTTTGAACAGGAGTAAGGATCTGTGCTGCCAGAGAATGCCCTCACAGCAACCACTGGGCAACTTAGGAACCTCCTCCTGGGTCTTGGCTCCGACAAGAATTCTTCCATCTTTATGACTTTTGTGCAGAGAAACATCTGCGGAATTCTTTTGTTTAACATGACTATCTTTTAATAATATCTCTAGATATGATTATCTCACCGTATTTATATTAAATGAAATTAAATGCATGTAAAGTACTGCACATACTATCTTCAGAAAGAGATAGTTATTCCTATTGTCTTATCTTTTTTTTGCATTAAAAGGTAGATATAAAACACAAAATTTGTCTCATTATATCATATGTGTGAAAGGACCCTTTAGATATGAGTATCAAGCAATTTATTTTTCAATTGAGTTATGCTGAGAGTAAACAAAACTCCATTCCCTTGAGAAAAGAAACAAAAAATTTCCAGGGAGAAGAATAAACCTGAAAATTATTACCTCTGGCATTTGAGCATCTAGTTTGATGGGATGATAATGGTTTGGGGTGAAGCGTCTTAACTCCTGACACAGTGTGTCACCCAAAGTCTGGGGAACCATCTCTAGTGAGGAAAAACCCACTGGCTTTTTGTATTTCCCCAACGTCCAGATTTTGAACTAAAATCTGTCTTCTTTCCATTTATGCCCATGACTCTTAAGTCTGCCCCCTTGAGGTCACTCAAGATAATCACTTCTCTCTTTCCTAAGGCTGTCCTTGAGCTCTTGAATGGATCTTCTCCTCTTGAGGTTTAGTATTCCTGGGTCTGGGATACCCTGGACCACTATGGTCAGTTTCTGTCCACAGTGTTTCACTTAGTTGAGGATATTAACATCAATACCTGGACCATCCTAGAACAAGTCATCAGTCACTTGGCAGTCACCTTGGCAACCATGAAGCAGAGCAGAGCAACCAGCAAAGCTCTCCAAACAGGTGCTTATGCCAGATGAATTTAATTTCCTGCCATGCTTGGGTTTTATGAGAGACACGCTAATAAATCCTCTACATCCCAGGGGCATTGGACAAAAGGAGATGGTATTAAATTAAAATAAGGGAGGGGGAGAAGGTGGGGGAGGGAATAATTCAGTTGACTACATAAAGGACTCTTTGACCTGAAAAGAATTAATCATTCAAAGGGACTAAACATCAGCAGCTTTTCTCAATTGGGATTTTGCAAGAGAATTAAACCCCACAGAAAATTATTTGACTAAATATCCTTCCTAGTTCCCCTAAGCTGGTACAAAAGTGTCCTCCTTAGGGACATAAGAGGGGAGTTGTAAGTGTGATGGATACCCAGGACTCAGTGTGTAATTCTCTTGCCGCATAGGACTCAAGGGATTGCTTGGAGTCTCCTTCAGGAACGGGAACAAAGAGCGTGTGATGTGTAAGCAATGGATGTCTGGATAGGAGGGAAGTACTGGGTGCATCGACAGGGTGTGAGTAGGGGATGAACACACCTTAGATCTAATCCCAGAAAGGCTGCGGCATTCTGAGTAACCTTAGCAAGTCACCTCTTTTGGAGCCTCAGCTGTGACCTGTGTAATGGGAAGATTTCCACCAGAAATGCACTAGCCTGCTGTGGGAGGAAGTGACTTGAGGGCCATTGAGGAGATGAGTTCCTGACTGTGAAGAGCCACTGTAGAGTTGGCAAGGACAACTTAGAATCCTACAAAACAACTTGTTTGCAGCTCCACCGTTCACATTCTGCTTCTCACCATCCCGACTTCACTGTTCTGAGACGCATGTATAACATGATTTCCTGGATTACCGACTCACGTTAAAAACTCAGCTACACTTGTTTTTTTTAAAGACAATTTTATATGCATCCCTAACTACATGTGGAGAAGTGGTCTCACCTGCCATAAATAGAAAGTAAGCATGAAAACAAAACAATGTTAGTACATTTCGGCTTGATTTTGCAGCCGGCCAAAGTTCTGAGCCCGAGGCAGGCTCTCGTCTTGAAAAGAAAGATTCTCAAGTGTTGGAGAGACATCAGTGATGTTCTAGTACCTAAAGAGAGTGCTTCCATGTATCCCTAAACACTGGATGGCAATTGAGAAGGGAATTACTCCTTGGTAGTTGAGAAGGAACTCAGTCCTAAGTAGTCACTGTCATTTGATGAACAGATGCTGCATTATTTAAATTTTTTTATTATTAAGAAACCAAAGATATCTCAGCATGAGACTTGTGCTAACAGGATAAAGTGCAGTGAATGGGCATGGACTTTGGAGCCAGATTGGTGCTCTTTGGGCAACACGATTTGGTCTTCTGGGCTTCAGAATGTTAAAATGCAAGAGGAAGATGAAACCTTTTCTGTGGTTGAGAGGGACTGGAAAGCATGTGTGAAGCGCTAGGCTTGGACAGGGAGGGAGAGAACCAAGAGACGTGCAGCAGGACAACCCAGCAAGCTCTCCTTGGGTTTAGCTGGGGGCAAAGAGATGGATCAAGGCTGTGGAGGGTCATTACCAAACAGGGTACAAGAAGAACAGCAGCCTGATGTGAATGAGGAGGAGGGGGTGAAGAATTCAGATGGGACCACGTTGAGTTTAAGGTATTGGTTAGACATTGAAATGAAAGCTGAAAATACAATGATTCGAAGGTAAGTAGATCTGGAGAGATGTGTGTGGGTGCTTCATGTTGGAAGTGTTCTGTGGAGAGCCTTGCTCTCAGGTGTTTCCAATAATCAAATGAAATAGTGTATTTAAGGAACTTAGCTTAGTGTTTCCAAGAGAAATGTTTATCCTCGCTGTCGCCACCATCATCGTCGTCATGGTCATGGTCATCATCATCATCATCATCCTCCTCCTCATCGTCGTCATCATCATCGTCATCATGAGTTTTCTGAGATAGATTCTATTTCAGGAAATCCTATTCATTTCCTTAAGGGCAGCCCTTTAAATGAATAAATAAATTGGTGCAGCAGGGAAAGGATCCTGTCTCTACACCAAATTACCTATAGTGGACTTGGGAAAAGGTTTTGCATTAGACTGGCTGGCTGCTGCATTCAAGGTGAGAATTTGTTTGCAAGTTTTGAGAAATGAAAGTCTTTGTGAAGGAGAAGCAGCCTAGGGTAGAAAGAAGCAAAGAGCCAGGCAAAGCCTGATGCTTGGAGCAGCGCTGGAACAAGCCTGGAGCCAACTGCTTCCTCCAATTGTTAGTGGAAAAACCCTGAACCAGTTACTTAATCTCCCTGTGTCGCACTTTCCTTATCTATAAGTGGAGCTGTTGATAGCTCACAACCTCGTGGGTTGCTATGAGTATCAAACAAGTTAGTATCTGTGATGTGGTCAGGATTAGCTCGGCAAATAATTTGTGCTACATTAATTGCTGACATTAAACCCGGAGCATCTATGGAAAGGTCTATTACTGACAGAATCCAGAAAACATGCTATGTACGGAGAAGAGATGGGCTGTACGACTTGGACGGAAGGACTCTCCTGCGTGTAAACTGCCTGGTGCTGTGGCGTAAGGCAAGGAAAGGCAGGGTCTTGTGGGCGCTGAAAGAAAGAAGCAGAGGGAGTGTGGTGATCAAGCCATATCTGTCAGAGGAGAGGCCAGAGGAAGCAGGACTAATGGGACAACCACAGGAGATGAAATCAGTCATAGGAAACGACAGAGGATGGGGGACTCTTTAGGAAGAAAACATGGCGGTCTTTCTCCAAAGCAGAGACTTCTGCTGGGGCCCAAAAGGAAAATAATTTCCTGGGTCAATGTCTTAGTGACTTTTGTGTTGCTGTGGTAAAACACCCTCATCAAAGGCAGCTTATGGGACAAAAAGAGCTTGTTTTGGTCAGTCATTCCAGAGGTCTGAGAGTCCATCATGGCAGGGAAGCATGGCAGAAAGTGGCTGGCATGGCGATAGGAGCAGGAAGCTGAGATTCACATCTCAACCATAAGCCTGGAGCAGAGAGACTGGACTCTCAAACCCTGTCCCAGTCCAGGTACTTCCTCCAGCAAGGCTGCACCTCCAAAACCTCCCCAAACACTACTACCAACTGTGAGTCAAGTGTTCAAATACCTGAGCTGTGGAAGACACGTCTCAGTCAAGTCACAACAGTCAAGGACAGGTCAAGATGTTCCTACTGACTGTGGGGAGGGAACATGGAGAAACCAGTCCTGGCACTTCCTTGTACTATATGACAGTCCCTCACCTGGCCTCTGTTTCCAGATATATAACATGATAAGGTCAAATCAAGAGACTTTAGAGATCAGTTCCTACTACACTGTAGTCAATTGGTACTCACTATGGAATCTGAAAAACAATAAGCATATTTTTGTTGCTGTTGTTTATCATGTATGTTATACACCAGGAATTGGACTTGAACACCTTCATGCTATTTTCATTCATCATCTTAGGTTTTTATCCTGGTTTCTGTACAACCTTACAAGCCAAACTATTCCCATTCACAGACTAGAGAGTGGAGGTTTAAAGACACAGGGCAGTCTGCCCTGGGTTGAACAGGAAGTAACAGAAGAGGGGCTCCTCAGCTGCCTCCCTCTGCTCACGAGCCTAAGTCTCAATCACTGTCATAGGACTCAGACTCAACAGTCTAAGTCAAAAACAAGGCTGTGCATTCTACCTGCTGCGGAGGAAGCACCCGGTTGCCAGGGTCTCACACTTGAGCTTTCCACACTACTGGAGCTAAGAGGAGGCAATAGTTTCCAATCACTTATGGGAACAAGGCCAAACAACCAAGAGTTTGAGCCAAGCGCCCCATTCATGGTTTCTAAAAAGAAAGGCAAGATACTAGAGTTTGGAAGTTGTTGGTCGCGAGCCTCTGGGCTTTGCTCATGTCTTCATTCATCTGATTTCCTTTTATGCTCACCTCCTGTGTGGGTCTCACTCCCCACCCCCGCCCCGCCAGAACACTCCATGCACACATTCAAGCACATGTTCTCACTCAGTTTTCTCCAATAAGACTTGCTGACTGGTGGACAGAGTTAGACGCCTCATTGGCAGGCTTTTGCAGTGTTCCACACACTGAACTCACAATAACACTTGTCTAATAATAATTTGCTTGTCGTACTATTTTGTATTCACAGTGTCCCAATACAGGGTCAAGGCTACAGAAGATAAGTACTCAGCATGTAGGGGCATGCACGCCTCTACCCCAGACCTAGACACTCTTAAAGGACCCGGTAGAGGCTAAGCATTGAAAGGAAATGAAGAAGGAGGCGGTGACCTCGGATAATAGTGAATAATAGCAATAAGTTCATAAACTTGGCTCCCGAATAATGTAGTAGATACCACGACACAGCGACAAACTCAATTTGATGGGTGGTCGGGGACCAGTTCAGTACCTCACCTTCCCACACAGACGCTAGGAGGGAAACACAGGAAGATTCCTAAGAAGAGCAAGGATTAGATAAGAGGAGGACTCCAGCCAAGAGACTAATAGGATTTTTTACAAAGAACATGAATTGGCGTGGCCGTTTAGAAAGTGATTTGGCAGAATTTATTAAAATGTATGTATTCTTTCATCTAGAATTCCATTGCTACAAAGTTCTTTCTTAAATCTGAGATGTGAAAGCTATTCTAGCAAAGAAATATTCTTAAGTAGTAATTGTTCAGGAGAGTAAATATCTAAACAAATGAGGAGAAAAACCATATACTGTATTGTGATATGCAGTCATTAAAAAAGGTACTAAATATATGGGGAGTGACTCAGGAATTTGTCCTTATTGTACTATAAGGCAAAAAAAAAAAAAAGGATTTAATATTTACTTTAAAAAAAATCCCATAGCACTTCCTCTAGTAAACCAGAGTCTGTTGCAGGCTCTAGGGGTCATTCTGCACGTTACTGCATGCTGAAAATTTATAGTACTGTAGCACTAAGAAGGATGATTGTGAAAAGACAGTGTGTTATAAAGATTATGAAAGAGGTGTGAAAGGGATTTGCACTTAACAGAAGGCTGGTTTTGTTGGACGTGTCAAGAAAGATGAAAAGACATCATAAAAATGTTCCTTCAGGCTTTGGGGAGAGGGCTCAGTCAGGAACACACCACTACACAACCATGAGGACCCATGTTTGGATACTCAGCATGCATGTAAATTCCAGCCGTGATGGAATCTATCTGCAATCCAAGTGCTGGGAGGTGCTGACTGGAGGCTCCCTGGAGCTCACTGTCCAGCCTAGCTGAACTGATCAGCTCCAGGTTCAGCGAGAGACCCCATCTCCAAAAAACAAGGTGGAAGGCGGCTGGAGAGGATGGCTGGGCAGAGACCTCTGGACTGCACACACGTATTAAGCATACCACATTCATATGTACACACAGAGTTTTTCATTCAACTGGTGGCCATGGAGCTGGGTTTGAAAGCTGTCTGGGTTTTTGGTGGTTGGACAAGGAAGGAGAGAATGACTCAGAAGACAGCACAGACCAGAGTATAGAAGTGGGAACCTTTTGTCTCTGCTTGAGAAACAGCAAATATTCCTGGAGGTGCCGTCGCCCGATAGATGAGAAACAGAATGGAAATAGATGAGTTGGGCTGTGCATTTGGAAAGTCCCCGGATATTGAGATGAGGAGTCTCAGGTCTAAATAAACCACAAAAGGAGGTGGCTTAGGCCCATGCAAAGCACAATCTGGAAGAATGTAGAAGGCAAGCTAAGTGAGTCCATTCCACAGGGGTGGGCTCAGGAGCCCCGGGGCAGAGAGCAGATGAGGGAAGAAGTAGGTTTGGCAAAGGTCAGGATTTGGAGCTGCTTAGAGGAGCTAATAGCTCAGGTTTAAAGAGGTAGGGCTAGGGACCGGGAGAGGAGATTACTAAGGCAGGACAGACAAGGATAAGAGTCTTTTGACCTGCGCTGTAGTTCTTAGCTGTTTGGGCTGTGCTTCCATGGAGTTCTGGAATATACTATCACAGCTGTAATAATCACATCATTCTACCCTAGCGTGAGGGTAAGGAGGGGATTTGCAGATAACAGCAAAGAAGTAAAATTTTTTTTCAAAAAAGAGATCTGTTTACAAGGGGAGGAGGAAGGATGTAAGACGAAACCAGGAAATGAAAATGATGATGGCAAAAACTTGAACAACGCGGAAGCTTCAAGAAGAGAACTGGAGCCGGCTGGCATGGTTCTGAGGGCCTGTTTTCCGTGCTGAGTGTGTATGTATGTTATCTTTGCATACAGCTTGCTGATGGGTACTTTTTGATAGTCCAGCAGATCAACAGGGCTGCAGGTCATTCTATCTCAGAGGTGCCCTGAAGGATCCCCTCAATCAGCAGAGCTCAACTTTGGCAAAGGGGCCTCAGAGGCGGCCACAGACAGCGACAGAGGTGGTGGGAAGCCTAGCTCTAGCCACGGTGGCCCTTCTGAGTCCTTCCTGTAAGTCAGTGTTTACACACACTGTTCCTGGTGCTCCGCAGCTTTCTCTTCCCCCCATGCAATGCATCTGTGCTTACTCATTTCTTAGTTTTGAGCTCAATTATCATTTCCTCTGGAAGTCAACCTTCCCACCCTCGATCCACTACTGAGCCCCTTGCTAGCTCAGTGTGTATCACAATTCTATCCCTTTGATTTTATTTGTGAGATGTTTCTACTCATATCGTTTCCCCAAAGACTTCTCAGGGCAAGAGACAGCACAGGTTTTTATTTGCTTTTGCTGAAGCCTATCACAACTAGAGGTTTGCGCATGTTGACACTCAAGAAATTGTTGTGATAGGCAAGCTTCCATGGTCCTGTTACTTTTCTCCTTCATTCTGAGTGTTCCCGGTCCCTTCAGCAGCTGTTCTCAACACGTGGGTCTCGACCCCCCACAGGGGTCGCATATCAGATATCCTGCACATCAGATATTTACACTGTGATTCATAACAGCAGCAAAATTACAGTTATGAAGTAGCAATGAAAATAATTTTATGGTTGAGGGTCACCACAGCAAGAGGAACTGTATTAAAGGGTTGAACCACTGCTTTAGGGACTGTAGGACTAGGACTCTGACCACTTACTTCCCCTCCAGGGACCTGTCTGACTGAGGCCTATTAGCCCCACACGGTCTTTCTTCACTTCCACTCTCAAGACCTCACCCTCAAGGCTCACAGTCAATACCCTCTTCAGCCTTTTTCCAATATCAAGACAGTCTTCCTCTACAAGCTGTCTGCTGTCAAGCAAGGCACATTTCCTTCCCCCTGGTAAACAGAGGGTTCCCAGGGCTACCAGACAAAAACTGCTCTGGGGTCACTCCTTTTAGGTTCTTGGCTCCCTCTGTGTCACTTCCTCAGTGCCTCAAGTCCTCTCCTCACCAGAACGGCCCCTATTGAGGCTGCGACATTTTGTTTGTTCGTTTGTTTTTTATCATCACTCTGGTAGACTCTTCCATCACTTCTAGCCTTGGTCCACACCAGCCCTTCCTTATGCTAGTTGCCTCAGGAGTTTCCCCAACCACACAGCCTGCTCCTGCTATTGATTGGTACCGGGACTTCAGTTAATTCAACCCTTGCCCTCACTGGCTGTGGCAGTGCCTGCAAATCGGCGTTCACAGGCTGCATCTGGCCTACAGATGTTTTGGGGTTTAGCCCGCAGGGTTTAAAGAATTAGCCAATCTCCAGCCGTTAAAATCGGAGCTGCACATATAATTTTAGAAGTTTAGCTTCTCATAAAATCATCAGGGAACCAGCCATACCAGAAACGTGAAAACAATAAGTTAGAGCAGCCTAGGAGAGTTCTCTCCATTGGCACACATGAATTTCCCAGTTTCCACACTCCCTAAGTTCTTATGGTTTTCGGGCTAAGTGGTCAGCTGTCACCAATCAACACAACCAACAGTGTCATCCCACAGCACCATTTCTTAGTGCTTGTGTCCCCGCCTTCTGAAGGCCCCGACCTTGCTACCCATGTTTGCCTTGTAAGAAGATTCAACGTCAGACTGGGGGAATGGCTAAGTGGTTAGAGCGTCTGCTGTGCGAACATGAGGACTGGACTTCAAATCTCCAACACCCACATAAAAAAAGCTGGCGTAGCTGTGTGCATTTATAACCCCGATGTTGTTGGAGGGTGGAAACAGGAGAATCAGCGGGGCTTGCTCACTGCCGACCAGGTACAAAACATGGTAAACCTGAGGCCTACTGAGAGAATTTGTCCCATGTGAGTAAGGCAGGACAGCTGATATTTTCCTTTGGTTTCTACACTTGCTGGGGCATGCAGATTCACACACACACACACACACACACACACACACACACACACACACACACACACACCCCTTAAAATTCACAGGTCATCTTTACTTTTTAATGTGTGTAGGCTGAAAATATGGATATTTTAAATTTTCCTTTTCCTATTTCCCCACATTTTTCTCCTTAAACCTGCGTTCCTTTTGGGAAGCTAGAATTCAAGCAGAGGAGGTGTCTGCCAATGTTCAGCTGTGGATGTTAACCAGGAGCATTTAGCTCCCTTTGTACTATTGGCTCACACTACTGGGTTCACTATCTAAGTAGGTCACGTCTTATCTCATGGTATCACTCTCAACTCATCAATTAAGATAAATTCAAATCACTCTTCACTTTCACATTCTTGTCACTGTCTTATTGAGGTACAACACACAGATACGTAAGCATGTTAAGTATATTTCGTGCCTTTTGTGAGGATATTTTAGTTAATTCTCTTTAGTTTGTGCATGAAATAATGTGTTCCACTATGACATCCTCTCATATTATATGTTCATGAATGTTCATAAAGAGACTCCTCCTCTGGGCATGGTGGTTTGTGTTTATCATTCCAGAACTTTGCTGCAAAGGCCAGAGGTTTGCAAATTCAGTTCAGGCCTGGACTACATAGCAAGTTTTGGGTCAAGAAACTCAAAGCAAAAAACAACTAAAAGAGACAAGCGTATTCAACAACAACAGACTGTTAGTTTGTAAGTAGTACCTGGTGTGAGAGAGCTTATCCACCTGTATTAGCTCATTTGACCTTTGCTATCTAGAGAGGCAGGCAGAATTGCACTTATGGAAACAGACTGCTTTCAGTCTCCCAGTTAACGAATGGCCACACTGAGATGTGAACTGAGTCTCCCTATTTCCTAAATTCTCAACTGCACCATAAGAAACAGAGAGACAGAAGACTGGAGACAGCATTGCTCTGAAACAGATGCACACAAACACTAGGTCTTCTGCATGGAAGATCAACTCTCAGTCACCTCCCAACTTGCTTCCTTCCCCCTAGACCACTACTGCCCCTGCAGTCACTTTGGTAATTTCTCCCTCTACTTCTCCAAGGTTGCAGTTCAACAATCCATGCAATGGCTCATTTTGGAATCAGTTTGATCAAGAATCACTGTGATGGAGAAATCCAGGGCTGGCTTCCTTCCTTTGTTGGGACACGGTGACAGAAGCCACAGAACCAGAGACAGGAAACGCTCTACTCACTCACATGGCAGTGAAAGCCAGAGGCAGAATCCTATGTCTGTACCATTGAGGGTGTCAGTACCATTCAAAATTCCCTGGTGTTTTCCATTCCAATGCCTGCACACTGGGAGAGGCCCTCAAGTCATCTTGCTCCCTTTTCCTGCCATGGATAGTGAACCTGAATCTCAGAAGAGAAAAACATTTGGTGGAAGGGTATGGTTGGCACGTGACAGCCGTCAGTAGAAACCTATTTTCAGGACTCATTCCTAATCCCCTGGAGTCCATACACCGCTGGTTCAGGCTTCTGGCTTGTGCTGCTCGTGCACATTGGAGCTATTGCCTTTCAGCTCCTCTTCGACTTTTGTGATGCAGAGGCTGAGATCTGCAAACTCTCGTTCTGAGCATTTCTTGCAGGCTATCTTGATGATCATGTTGGCAGTAAGGACAGTGGGGACTGAACCTCTGTCTCCTTTCAGCACCCCTGGACAAGCTGTTCCCCTGCTCTGAAGTCCAAGTTTTAGTCCTGTGATTCTTCCTCTTTCTGAAATCTGTTACCCAGATGGGAACTTCCTGTGCACAACATCTCTCTGGCGGCCTCTCCATTTCCCTTCTGTTCTCTCTTTCTTGCTGGTGGTAGGGTCTTCCTGAAGCTCCTCACACACGACTTTCTCAGCCTTTTGTCGGTACAACCTTCTGATAACTGTGCAATGCCTTCCTTGCATTAAGTGCCTTTTATTTAAAACAACCAACACAGCTTCTCATCTTTGAACTCAAAAATTTTTTTCTAGTTTTTACAGCTTTTTACCTTATGAATATCCACAAAACCACAAAACAGGTAATATCTGAAAAATAAGATGAGGCATGAACATTCATTAAGAGGTAGTTACTCAGGATCCATTTGGGTTCTGAAACATAGGGACGAGTAGCCAGGACTACCAGGAGTTCAGAGTCTTACATGCAGGACAGGTATGATAAGAGCTGTGGTGATGGGGGTACTGGGAGGACAGGAGCAAGGCCTTGAATCTGAAATGATGACGTGGCAGAAGGCTAGGACACACTTAGAAAATAAGATGTCACCGAAACCTGAGAATCAAGTAGGAATTAGTGTGTCAAACAAGTTTGTGGGTTACAGGAGGCTGGTAAAAGAGCCATGGAGGGCAGAGATGAGAGATAAGAAAACATGTCAAACAAGGTCTGTTCAGGTAGCGTTGTTTTGCTCTCCCAGATATCTTCCCTGAAGTCCTCACCTCCAATCAGAATGTGACCTTATTTGTAAATAAGGGTTGTTGCATATATAATTAGTCAAAATGAGGGCATAGTAGAATAGATTAGGTGTCTCATCCAAAATAGCTGGTATCCTTAGACAGGGGCCAGATCTGGAGATAGACAAGTGCACAGAGACAGAGTACATACAAGTAGAAGGTCAAGATCGGAAGGATGTGTCTACATTCCAAGGAATACCAAGTACTGCCAACAAACTGTAGAAGTCAGGAAGAAAACCCACAGAACAAGTTAGAGTCTTCTCCTCGGCCCTTAGGACCAGTTAGTCCTGATAACATTGTGATTTCAGACTTCGACTGTGGAATAAGACGCCTTCTCATCTGAGCCACACAGTTTCTGGTACTTTGTTGAGGCCGCAGCGATACAAACCAACAAAATATCATAAGGACTAGCGATAAAGAGTGCCACGTGGCTTATTAGTTACAGCTTTCACTCGGCCAGTGCTTATAGGACGTCGGGATCTGGGCTTCTAGGTATTAGCTGATTTAACCTTCGTGACCACTGGAAGAGGCAGATACCATTTATTGTCCCATTTTTACAAATAAGGAGAGTGAATATAGGAAGATTAGATGACTCGACTAAGGTTATTGATTTCATATTTGATGTTTAAGGTTGGGCTTTGAACTAGACGGAGAATCCATCAACACCATTACCCCATGACTGTGGATTTTTTATCTTGAGAGTAATACCCCTATTTAGAGACTTTAAAAGAGTCATGTAGCATGAATCTTGGATGGTCTTATTAATAAGAACAAACCTGAAGCCAGGTATTGGGGTGAATGCTGAATGATCAGAGAAAAAGAACAGGCCACAGCTAACCTCACCTTGTCAGTTCCTCAGCTGATCCTGTTTCCTCAGACTGGATGCTTCTCAGCTGAACTGTGCTGCTCCAAAGCCTAAAAGCTTAACCAGCTAAAAGCTTCTAGTTTCTGGTCTTCACACCTTATATACCTTTCTGCTTTCTGCCATCACTCCCTGGGATTAAAGGCTCAATTTCTGGGATAAAAGGCATGAGTCACCATGCTTGGCTGTATCCTTGAACACACAGAGATCCAAGTAGATCTCTGCCTTTGGAATGCTAGGATTAAAGGCATGTGCTACCACTGCCTATCCTCTATGTTTAATATTGTGGCTGTTCTGTTCTCTGACCCCAGATAAGTTTATTAGGGTGCACAATATTTTGGGGAACACAATACCACCACAGAGTCAAGTTACTTGAAGTCTAATTTATAAATGATAAAATCTACTCTCTTTTTGTATGGGTTTACATGGAATTTGACACACAAATAATATCACCGTCGTGAATTGAGAACCATCATCATTGGAGGCTTTTAAGGAGAGCAGTGACATGCACAGTTTTGATTTTAGAACTGTCATTGTAGCTACAGTGTAGAGGATGAACTGGACAAAGGTTGAGTGGACATTGTCTGTTATTAGAGACCATTTCTCCTGAAGACTTCAATAAGGAAATCTGGGTCAACTACAGCTGGAAAGGTCTCAGGATCACCTGAGATCCTTTAATAAAGACTCTAAAAAAGTCCCCAATTAGGTAGTATGCAGCCAATAGGGAGGAAGCTTTGTCTGATCACTCAGTTAGGCTTAGCATGGTTAGCAAATTCAACTGAATTATGTGAATTAGGTAATTGTGAGCTTACGTCATGAAACCAGGTCTCTGTCTACAGCAGTAGAAGGGGAGGCTTAGACCCTTAGACCAAGCTTCCATATGTAAACCTAACAAACGTCAATCGCTCTCCAGAGTCACTTATCTGCCGTGGGTAACTCTTGAGTGTTTCATGCCTGTGACAGCTAATTCCATGTACCCTGTGTATCTCATTCCTTGTATCTTCTTGTCATTTTTTCCCCAGAAGTCCTTTTCAGTAGACCTTCCCAAGGACTCCAGATGAAATGTAGTGTTCGTCCCATGACTCACTTGACAATCAGTTTCTTCCTCTGCTTTATTTTCTTCTTGGGCACTTACTTCTCTTCCTAAAACATTTTATTTCATGTTCACCCTATCAGTATCCCCAAAACTCCTTGAAAGCAAGTCTTTTGGTAATTACTCTATTCTTAGTGTCCTGGGTCATACCTGACATACAGTGGACACTCAGTAAACTATAGAATGAATGAAGCCATGGTTCAATATTGACGGACTTTGATGCACACGGTCTATATTTTTTCACATTTTTTGGTTAAGGAAATTAGGCCCATGCAGGTAAGGATGTTTGCTTAGGGTCCAATTCCAGCACAAAAAAAGTGCGTTAAGTGGGTGGACTTCAGAAACCGCTGTGCTGGATTGACAGGTGAACTCTAACACTTGGAAGTTACAGAAGTCAAGTAAGTTGCCCGATTTCTGTGAACCTGTTTGGCTCACTTATAAAATAAAGACAAGAAACCTTTAAAATAACTTATAGAAATAAGTGTAAAACCTATCAAATAGGGGCAAAACCTCTCTGGTATCATTTCTGTTAGGTGGAAATGAGATGATTCAGCTGTAATATTTGGTGAAGGGGAACTTGTCTAAAGCAAAGTCTCCATAAATAGTAGATGTTGCTGTTTCTTCATGTCAACCCCCAGCACTCTTCAGATATTTCTTGGCTTCAGGAAAGTGTAACTCATCTCTCACGTGAATTTTAAACTTTAGATGAGAGAAAATACTAGAAGATAGGAAGATTTGTGGTGGGAAAATGAAAATGGGGTCCTGTGATGGAGAGACTCACACAAGGAGAGATTAGGTCCTCTTCCTCACTGAGACCTCGTTTCTTCATCTGTAGCATTGACAGAACTCATTCATAATCTCCACAATGTGTCTAATCACTAAAATGGAAGTAGGCTACAATGAATGGTTTGTGCTTGGTAGAAAGGAGATGTTAAAGGAAGATAATCTGGCATTGTATCTTTTTTTTTCTTCTTTTGCAGTAGTGGCCTACTTTGAAGTGCATTTCTTTCCCAAATGAATGACCATGGCAGATCTACTGCATGCCTGCCCTTGTGGGATAGCTTTGTCTATGGGTGTCTAGGTGTGTGGGTTGTCTCTGCTTCGTTTTTAAAATTTATTTTTATTTTTTTACGTGAATATGTCTGCTTGTCTATGTGTGTCTGTGTACGTGTATGTAGGTGCTCAAGGAGGCAAGAAGGGGGTATTATATATTCTGGAGTTGGAATTATTAGATGATTATTTGTTGTCCTATTTGAGTGCGGGGAAATGAACTTGGTTACTCTGGAGAAGCAGCAAGCACCCTAACCACTGAGCAACCTCTCCAGTCTGCACCACTGCTTCTTTTGAGCTGAAGTAGGTGCTCCTTGGATTCTCTTCAGATGCTGTGCTCCTTCCAAAACCATGGTGTCAGAAAAGTTAGCTACTTCCGGAGCTGTCAGGGATCATCTGTTCTGTGTCACTCTCCTAGCCTTTGGTGGCTTACTGGTAATCTTTTGGTGTTCCTTGGTTTAAGGTATATCACTTTGCTCTCCTTCATCACCACAAAGCATTCTCCTTGTGTGCACGACTGTATAAACTTCTCCTTTGCTTCACGGTTCCAGGCATATTGGATATACATGGCCTCGTCCTAGGCATATTGGATATACATGGCCTCGTCCTAGGCATATTGGATATACATGGCCTCGTCCTAGGCATATTGGATATACATGGCCTCATCCTAGGCATATTGGATATACATGGCCTCGTCCTAGGCATATTGGATATACATGGCCTCATCCTAGGCATATTGGATATACATGGCCTCATCCTAGGCATATTGGATATACATGGCCTCGTCCTAGGCATATTAGATATACATGGCCTCGTCCTAGGCATATTGGATATACATGGCCTCATCCTAGGCATATTGGATATACATGGCCTCGTCCTAGGCATATTGGATATACATGGCCTCATCCTAGGCATATTGGATATACATGGCCTCGTCCTAGGCATATTGGATATACATGGCCTCGTCCTAGGCATATTAGATATACATGGCCTCGTCCTAGGCATATTGGATATACATGGCCTCGTCCTAGGCATATTAAATATACATGGCCTCGTCCTAGGCATATTGGATATACATGGCCTCGTCCTAGGCATATTAGATATACATGGCCTCGTCCTAGGCATATTAAATATACATGACCTCATCCTAGGCATATTGGATATACATGGCCTCGTCCTAGGCATATTAAATATACATGGCCTCGTCCTAGGCATATTGGATATACATGGTCTCATCCTAGGCATATTGGATATACATGGCCTCATCCTAGGCATATTGGATATACATGACCTCATCCTAGGCATATTGGATATACATGGCCTCGTCCTAGGCATATTAGATATACATGGCCTCATCCTAGACATATTGGATATACATGGCCTCGTCCTAGACATATTGGATATACATGGCCTCATCCTAGGCATATTGGATATACATGGCCTCATCCTAGGCATATTGGATATACATGGCCTCGTCCTAGGCATATTGGATATACATGGCCTCATCCTAGGCATATTGGATATACATGGCCTCATCCTAGACATATTGGATATACATGGCCTCGTCCTAGGCATATTGGATATACATGGCCTCATCCTAGACATATTGGATATACATGGCCTCGTCCTAGGCATATTGGATATACATGGCCTCATCCTAGGCATATTGGATATACATGGCCTCGTCCTAGGCATATTGGATATACATGGCCTCATCCTAGGCATATTGGATATACATGGCCTCGTCCTAGGCATATTGGATATACATGGCCTCATCCTAGGCATATTAAATATACATGGCCTCGTCCTAGGCATATTGGATATACATGGCCTCGTCCTAGGCATATTGGATATACATGGCCTCGTCCTAGGCATATTGGATATACATGGCCTCGTCCTAGGCATATTGGATATACATGGCCTCATCCTAGGCATATTGGATATACATGGCCTCGTCCTAGGCATATTGGATATACATGGCCTCGTCCTAGGCATATTGGATATACATGGCCTCGTCCTAGGCATATTGGATATACATGGCCTCATCCTAGACATATTGGATATACATGGCCTCATCCTAGACATATTGGATATACATGGCCTCATCCTAGACATATTGGATATACATGACCTCATCCTAGGCATATTGGATATACATGGCCTCGTCCTAGGCATATTAAATATACATGGCCTCGTCCTAGGCATATTAAATATACATGGCCTCGTCCTAGGCATATTAGATATACATGGCCTCATCCTAGACATATTGGATATACATGGCCTCGTCCTAGACATATTGGATATACATGGCCTCGTCCTAGGCATATTGGATATACATGGCCTCGTCCTAGGCATATTGGATATACATGGCCTCATCCTAGGCATATTGGATATACATGGCCTCGTCCTAGGCATATTGGATATACATGGCCTCGTCCTAGGCATATTGGATATACATGGCCTCGTCCTAGGCATATTGGATATACATGGCCTCATCCTAGGCATATTGGATATACATGGCCTCATCCTAGGCATATTGGATATACATGGCCTCATCCTAGACATATTAAATATACATGGCCTCATCCTAGGCATATTAAATATACATGGCCTCATCCTAGGCATATTGGATATACATGGCCTCATCCTAGGCATATTAAATATACATGGCCTCATCCTAGGCATATTGGATATACATGGCCTCATCCTAGGCATATTGGATATACATGGCCTCATCCTAGGCATATTAGATATACATGGCCTCATCCTAGGCATATTGGATATACATGGCCTCGTCCTAGGCATATTGGATATACATGGCCTCATCCTAGGCATATTGGATATACATGGCCTCATCCTAGGCATATTGGATATACATGACCTCATCCTAGGCATATTAAATATACATGGCCTCATCCTAGGCATATTGGATATACATGGCCTCATCCTAGGCATATTGGATATACATGACCTCATCCTAGGCATATTAAATATACATGGCCTCATCCTAGGCATATTGGATATACATGGCCTCATCCTAGGCATATTAGATATACATGGCCTCATCCTAGGCATATTGGATATACATGGCCTCATCCTAGGCATATTAGATATACATGGCCTCATCCTAGGCATATTGGATATACATGGCCTCGTCCTAGGCATATTGGATATACATGGCCTCATCCTAGGCATATTGGATATACATGGCCTCGTCCTAGGCATATTGGATATACATGGCCTCGTCCTAGGCATATTGGATATACATGGCCTCGTCCTAGGCATATTGGATATACATGGCCTCATCCTAGACATATTGGATATACATGGCCTCATCCTAGACATATTGGATATACATGGCCTCATCCTAGACATATTGGATATACATGACCTCATCCTAGGCATATTGGATATACATGGCCTCGTCCTAGGCATATTAAATATACATGGCCTCGTCCTAGGCATATTAAATATACATGGCCTCGTCCTAGGCATATTAGATATACATGGCCTCATCCTAGACATATTGGATATACATGGCCTCGTCCTAGACATATTGGATATACATGGCCTCGTCCTAGGCATATTGGATATACATGGCCTCATCCTAGGCATATTGGATATACATGGCCTCGTCCTAGGCATATTAAATATACATGGCCTCATCCTAGGCATATTGGATATACATGGCCTCGTCCTAGGCATATTGGATATACATGGCCTCGTCCTAGGCATATTGGATATACATGGCCTCGTCCTAGGCATATTGGATATACATGGCCTCGTCCTAGGCATATTGGATATACATGGCCTCGTCCTAGGCATATTGGATATACATGGCCTCGTCCTAGGCATATTGGATATACATGGCCTCGTCCTAGGCATATTGGATATACATGGCCTCGTCCTAGGCATATTGGATATACATGGCCTCGTCCTAGGCATATTGGATATACATGGCCTCGTCCTAGACATATTGGATATACATGGCCTCGTCCTAGACATATTGGATATACATGGCCTCGTCCTAGGCATATTGGATATACATGGCCTCATCCTAGGCATATTGGATATACATGGCCTCGTCCTAGGCATATTAAATATACATGGCCTCATCCTAGGCATATTGGATATACATGGCCTCGTCCTAGGCATATTGGATATACATGGCCTCGTCCTAGGCATATTGGATATACATGGCCTCATCCTAGGCATATTGGATATACATGGCCTCGTCCTAGGCATATTGGATATACATGGCCTCGTCCTAGGCATATTGGATATACATGGCCTCGTCCTAGGCATATTGGATATACATGGCCTCGTCCTAGGCATATTGGATATACATGGCCTCGTCCTAGGCATATTGGATATACATGGCCTCGTCCTAGGCATATTGGATATACATGGCCTCGTCCTAGGCATATTGGATATACATGGCCTCATCCTAGGCATATTGGATATACATGGCCTCGTCCTAGGCATATTGGATATACATGGCCTCGTCCTAGGCATATTGGATATACATGGCCTCGTCCTAGGCATATTGGATATACATGGCCTCGTCCTAGGCATATTGGATATACATGGCCTCATCCTAGGCATATTGGATATACATGGCCTCGTCCTAGGCATATTGGATATACATGGCCTCATCCTAGGCATATTGGATATACATGGCCTCGTCCTAGGCATATTGGATATACATGGCCTCATCCTAGGCATATTGGATATACATGGCCTCGTCCTAGGCATATTGGATATACATGGCCTCGTCCTAGGCATATTGGATATACATGGCCTCGTCCTAGGCATATTGGATATACATGGCCTCGTCCTAGGCATATTGGATATACATGGCCTCGTCCTAGGCATATTGGATATACATGGCCTCGTCCTAGGCATATTAGATATACATGGCCTCATCCTAGGCATATTGGATATACATGGCCTCATCCTAGGCATATTAAATATACATGGCCTCATCCTAGGCATATTAAATATACATGGCCTCATCCTAGGCATATTGGATATACATGGCCTCATCCTAGGCATATTGGATATACATGGCCTCGTCCTAGGCATATTGGATATACATGGCCTCATCCTAGGCATATTGGATATACATGGCCTCATCCTAGGCATATTGGATATACATGACCTCGTCCTAGGCATATTAAATATACATGGCCTCATCCTAGGCATATTGGATATACATGGCCTCATCCTAGGCATATTGGATATACATGACCTCATCCTAGGCGTATTAAATATACATGGCCTCATCCTAGGCATATTGGATATACATGGCCTCATCCTAGGCATATTAGATATACATGGCCTCATCCTAGGCATATTGGATATACATGGCCTCATCCTAGACATATTGGATATACATGGCCTCATCCTAGGCATATTAGATATACATGGCCTCATCCTAGGCATATTGGATATACATGGCCTCATCCTAGGCATATTGGATATACATGGCCTCATCCTAGGCATATTAAATATACATGGCCTCATCCTAGGCATATTGGATATACATGGCCTCGTCCTAGGCATATTGGATATACATGGCCTCATCCTAGACATATTGGATATACATGGCCTCATCCTAGGCATATTGGATATACATGGCCTCATCCTAGACATATTGGATATACATGGCCTCGTCCTAGACATATTAAATATACATGGCCTCATCCTAGGCATATTGGATATACATGGCCTCGTCCTAGGCATATTGGATATACATGGCCTCGTCCTAGGCATATTGGATATACATGGCCTCATCCTAGGCATATTAAATATACATGGCCTCATCCTAGGCATATTGGATATACATGGCCTCATCCTAGGCATATTGGATATACATGGCCTCATCCTAGGCATATTAGATATACATGGCCTCATCCTAGGCATATTGGATATACATGGCCTCGTCCTAGGCATATTGGATATACATGGCCTCATCCTAGGCATATTAAATATACATGGCCTCGTCCTAGGCATATTGGATATACATGGCCTCATCCTAGGCATATTGGATATACATGGCCTCGTCCTAGGCATATTGGATATACATGGCCTCGTCCTAGGCATATTGGATATACATGGCCTCATCCTAGGCATATTAAATATACATGGCCTCGTCCTAGGCATATTGGATATACATGGCCTCATCCTAGGCATATTGGATATACATGGCTTTGTCCTAGTTCGTCCTCTGCCATGTTCTTATTTCTTAGTAAAGCCACTTTTACAGGTTCAGGGGTTTAGAATGTCAACATCTCCTTGGGACAGCGACATGATTCAACCCCTAACAGCAATCCTTAGAACCTTAAACAATACCCTTGAGTCTTCCCTACAAGAAATCTTAACATGAACTTTTGGTCCTAGCTCCCATGGAATCAGGCTTTCTGTTCCTGAGTGTCACAGGTCCAGGAGTACAGCAAGAGATTCCATTCACTTCCCATGACAGGCTCACGTTACGCTTGTGGCCAATCAAAAGACTCTTGTGTTCCCCATGCTGGTTGTCAATATATTTTATCCACCTGGTACTTGAATAGCCGATTTGTTGACACTGTATGCCACACAGATTCCTCCAAGATTAATCTTTGGGAGACTCAGTTTTTTTTTTTTTTTCATGAGAACTGGAGTCATTATAAACTCTAGGTTTATAAGTAATTATTCAATCGATACTCACATCTTCATGACTCTCTGACCCAATCACAGGAGGATTGACTGAAAGTGATCTGTCTCATTGGCCAGAAACAAGAGTAGGCATCTACCTATACATACTTACAGGCATCTGCTCTGTCCCTGGTGCTTCACTGGTAGGGTCTCTAAAGGTCCAGACACTGAGTCCTCAACAGATTTTGGATTAGGCTGAGGTAACCTGCCTTGGGCACAATAATTAACTTAAAAATAGCCACAAAGGCTGGGCCGGTGGTGGCGCATGCCTTTAATCCCAGCACTCGGGAGGCAGAGCCAGGCGGAGCTCTGTGAGTTCGAGGCCAGCCTGGGCTACCAAGTGAGTTCCAGGAAAGGCGCAAAGCTACACGGAGAAACCCTGTCTCAAAAAAAAAAAAAAAAACCAAAAAAAAAAATAGCCACAAAGAGTGAAGTATTAAAGTTGTAAATAAATAAAAGATTCAAGAATGTCAAGATAAGGGTGGAATACATGATGAGAATCTTAGAAGTATAAGGCTGAATTCATTCTCTTTAAAATTTGAATATTTTGTTCATTAAATAATAATTTTAACCTTAAAATATTACATATATGTTGACAATATTTATCTCAGTTACAACTCAAATTTTTTAGATGGCTGAAGACTCAATTCACCCTTGTTCTGACTTTTCTCTATGTTTATTGGTAAAACAGAGTAGAGTTTGGGATCAGTATCTTGGTGGGGAGTCAGGATACCCAAGCCTTCTGTCACTTAAGCTGCATCACTATGTTCCTGTGCATTGTTGAATAAATTCTTCAAACTTTCAGTTTTTCTGACTGTGGAATTATTTGGATAGATCCTTGGTTTCAAGGCACAAGTTTATTACAAGATTTTGTGATGTTAATCAGAGTTCTTGTTGGAGATCAGGGGACATACCTTCTGCTGCTGGTTGTGGTCAAGTAACTTATTATCTTTAGTTCATTTTCTTCTGCTATAACTAAGTAAAACTAACTAGGTAACATATATATTATGTGTGTATGTATTTATATATGTAATGCACGTTTTTTTCAGATCACTTTTCTAGATGCTGGGAGGTCTAAGGTCAAGGGTTGTATTTGGTGAAGCATCTTACTAGAGACTCTGATGACTCCTGAGATAGTGTAGAGCACTACATTGTGAGGGAGGTATAGGCAATGATAGAGCCAAATAGGCTTTTATAACAGATGTATTCTAGAGATAATCCATTAACCCATTAATCTATTAATTCAGAATAGACTGATTCATCCATGAGGTCAGAACCCTCATGGCCCAACTACTAATTTAAGTCCCATTTCTTAATATCTCACAATGGGATTAAATTTCAATGTATGTTTTGGTAAAGGCAGTCTAACTGTGATACTTCAGTTAGAAAGAGACAGGCTTGCTTCTTTTCATTAGGAGGGAAATGAAAGTGATCTACAAGGCTCTATTTCCCCTGTCATTCTTTGATCCCTTTTCAGTTTAAGAACAACCAAGAATATACAAATACCCTAAATAACGCAGGCAGCTCAGAACATGACCAGATGTCAGTTAAAAGCAACTGTACTTCAACAAAGGGACTTACTCAAGAGCAGAGCTGGCAGTTTGGTAGGATGCCATGGAGATATCTCTAGGCAGAAAGGCAATTCAGTGTCAAATGAGTAATGTCTAATTATGGTTTAACTTCGAAACACCCTCATTAGAAATTTGAGTGTATGTATTTTGGCGTCACTCACCTTGAGAGCACGTATTGAACACCCATCTGTCCCTAACACTTGGCTGCACACTACAAGTAGTGCTGGGATGAGGCTGCACAGTGATAGCCTTTCCCTGCTCTTCTTCAATGTCCTCCAGCCAAGGGGGGGGACTTGAGGCCATCTCAGAGCTCCTGGTCTTGCATTCATTCTTCATTATGCTCCATTCTCACTTTGTCCTTGAAGTGTTTGACCACCGGCCACTCCCCAACCCCTTCTCCCCCCAAACCCCACTCCCTCTGGGTTGCTTTCATTCTTTCCTCTCCTCTTCTGCAACCAGAGCCACCACGGTGCAAGGACACTTCTCTCTCTCTGGGACAGCTCATCCTGTTCTACACAGGACAGAAAAGTGACCTTACGTCTTCGTTGATTACGCACTCCAGCATATCAGTTATTTACATGGTTTTATAGTAACCCAGAATACCCAAATTCTTGGCTTTACAGGTTATTATGCAACAGCACTGTTTTCAACTCTGAATAAATCTTTGCTTGTTTTAAGATGGAATCTTTTCGATGGGGTTTCCTGGTCTCTCTCTCTGTCTCTCTCCGTCTCTGTCTCTGTCTCTCTCTGTCTGTCTCTGTCTCTGTCTCTGTCTCTGTCTCTGTCTCTCTCTCTCTCTCTCTCTCTCTCTCTCTCTCTGTGTGTTTCGAGACAGGATTTCTCTGTGTAGTTTTGGTGCCTGTGCTGGATCTCACTCTGTAGACCAGGCTGGCCTTGAACTCACAGAGATCGGCCTGGCTCTGCCTCCGGAGTGCTGGGATTAAAGGCGTGCACCACCACCGCCCAGTCGCATATCTCTTTTTAATGTGGAAAAAACACTGCAGCCAAAAGATCCCAGCGTGCTGCCAGCTGCAGCCTCCTCTTGAGTACTCTGAAGAGGCTATGAATTCTCTGGTGCTGAGCTATGCTTACCTACGCTGAATAGAGCATTACCTTTGCTGAATAGAGCATTACCTTTGCTGAATAGAGCATTACCTACGCTGAATAGAGCGTTACCTACGCTGAATAGAGCATTACCTGTGCTGAAGAGAGCATTACCTGTGCTGAATAGAGAGTTTCCTATGCTGAATAGAGCGTTTCCTGTGCTGAATAGAGCGTTACCTATGCTGAATAGAGCATTACCTATGCTGAATAGAGCGTTACCTATGCTGAATAGAGCATTACCTATGTTGAATAGAGTGTTACCTATGCTGAATAGAGCGTTTCCTATGCTGAATAGAGCGTTTCCTGTGCTGAATAGAGCGTTTCCTATGCTGAATAGAGCGTTTCCTATGCTGAATAGAGCATTACCTATGCTGAATAGAGCATTACCTGTGCTGAATAGAGTGTTTCCTATGCTGAATAGAGCGTTACCTATGCTGAATAGAGCATTACCTGTGCTGAATAGAGTGTTTCCTATGCTGAATAGAGCGTTACCTATGCTGAATAGAGCGTTACCTATGCTGACTCAGCTTTTCCTTGTGTAACATTGATTCACACACCTTGAAACTCGTGCTCACAGAAGGCGCTTTGGAAAATGCAAACTTACACAACTCCCAGCTCCTGCCTGCAGCATAATCAGACATATATTTACTATCACCAGGATGGCTTCTCCTTTGTAGAAGCAGGGCTGGCTTATCTCAGCTCAGATGAACATTCATACCACACCAGCTAAACCATGACCAGCCACAAAATTCCACTTACTTCAGAAACCACAGTTTTGTGCAATAATTGCTTAGGCAGTCGTCTTCCAGAAGCATAAATTATATGTGCCATTCCACTGCTCAGATCCCTCCAATGACTTCCCAAGACATGAAGAAGAAAATGGACTCCTAGGGCTCAGAGATCTGCCCTTCCTGAGTTTTTAACTTAGTTTCCTGTCTTTCTACTCGTTGCTCCCCTCTGGTCACACTGGCCCTTCGCAAAGACACCAAGCTTATTGCTGTAGGGCTCTTACTGTCGTTTTGTCTCTAGGTAGACTTTCGTAGCTCTCACCCCCTCCCCCGCCCCATGACTCAGTCTCTCTCATTACTTAGGTCTCTGGCCAGTTCATTCTCCGTCTCTGGACCTCAAGCTCCTACTTCACTACTTCACCCATCCGCTACTGATTCTTGCTTCTGTCGCCTTGATTCTGTGGTTTCATCATACTTACATTTTGTTGTTCATTAGCTTGCTCCTTTTCTGTTTGCTGCTTCACAGCAGAACGCAGGACCTGAAGGAGAAGAGAATTTGCTTGCCTTCTTCATCATCCCATCTCCAGAGCCTGGAAGAATGCCTTGTATGGGGTAGATTCCAATAAATTACTTATCAAATAAGTGAAAAAAATGTGTTTGGCTGAGGTCCAAATTCTGGGTGATTCAGTGAGGTAACTGAGCCTCTACTTCATTCCCACCTTACAGAGTTAATTGTTTTAATAAGTAAGACTGCTTTATTTAATTTCCATCATTATATGTATCTCAACATGCATCCTGTTGCACTGTAAGTTAAATAAGAAAGAAGTAGTATTCTACTTACAATTTCATAGCTTTTACAAATGAAAGATGCTGTAGACATGGTTACTTCTAGTTAGCACAGATCATTAAATACCTTAAAATATATATTTTTAAAATGTGTGTGAAAGCAACAAAAACTTTATTGAACTTTTCTATTATTTTAAAAGTCAAAACTATTTTGGTTATGTAAATCAACTTTGATCTTTGTGAGGAACCTATCCCATCAAAATGTTTGCCAATATTGATAGATTTCATTTTCCTTGTATTCAATATAACAAACTGATTCTTAGGCAGTAGGGCACAGACCTTGGTTTATACACTCACTGACTTCTTGACTTACCTAGAATTATTTTTAGGACTCTGGAAACTGTAAATGAATTTGGAAGGAAAAATGAATCGGTAAACAAACAAATAAATAAATAAAAATAGAAAAAAGAGGAGCTTTAATTAGTTGAATTAATCAGCAAATGAGATGTACTCAATTCTGACATCCATTTCTGGGATGGCAAGAGGCAAGTGATGTGATCTGAATGCCGTAGAATAGGTCTTGACTCAAAGTTGGACATATTCATCCCTGAAACTGTGATCATACGTGGCACCCTTGTGAGATCAAACTGATTGATGTGTGGAAGGGGGCGGAATTCATGAGGTTCATAAACTACCTCTGCCCAGCTGAAGTTGTAATTGCTGGTGTGTGTGTGTGTGTGTGTGTGTGTGTGTGTGTGTGTGTGTGCTCTTTAGTGGTACAGTGATTTGTAAGTTGTGCAGGGAAGGTGATGTGGTTACATTTTAGTCATTCCTGGTCCTGTAAGTTCACCATTGGTTCACCAAGTTAGACTTGGATGATCCTTTCTTTGTCTGCTGGCGCCCCACTTGGACTATAGATATTTCCTTACAATTCCTTGGTGGGGAAGTAACACAGTGACTCACTTGCCCAAGCTTCCTGTGCTACAAAACTGATCCCAATGCATCATAACCCCTGGGGACTCTGCTCTCATGAATGGGTTAATTTTATTGTTGGAATAGATTGATTATTTCTAGAGTTTGTTACATTCAGTCGTCTCTCCCTCCTTTCCTCCCTCCTTCCCCCTTCTCTTCCTCACTTTCTCATTATCTCCTTCCCCCTCCCTTCTTACATCTGCACACTAGTGCGGATGAAAGCTCTCATCAAATGCCAACCCCTTGATCTTGGATCTCACACACAGGAAAACGTAGATTTCTACTCTTTATAAATGATCCTGTTTGTGTATTCTGTCATAGCATCACAAAACACACCAAGACAGCAGCTCCTAACTTCTTCAAGTCTTAGTTTCTCCAACTGCAGAATAGGCATACTTGTATTTATCCTGCTTAGAGCTGTTTTGGAGATTATATTTAAAAAATCTGTGTGCAGTGTTGGATATAGAGGTAGATGACTACTTTTTTCCCCACTTCATTTCATCCCTTTTGTCACTAAATTCACTGCCTGGCACATGGTAAAGGACAAGGAAGTGTTCGTTCATGCAGTTCTCCATGCAGACAGGCTCTTTCACTAAACCAGACTGATCCATCATCAATGCATGTCTTCTGAGGGCCTTTTCTATGTCTGGCTCTCTACCTGGTATTGTAAGGAGATGCACATGTACTTGTGAGACATGCTTGAGATGCTCATATCTTAGAGACGAAGTACACATGTGTAATAATATAATCTGAAAAGTAGGTAGGCCTGTGGGAATTGAAAACCGACCAGGAATAAGAGACATCTGGAGAAGCCATGCTTCGGCAGATGAGAGGAAAGGACCCTTCAACAATGGCAACAAAGGCATCAACGGGAAAGGCTGGAAAGGGAGCCACAGGATGAAAGAGTGTGCAGGGATGGCAGTAAGATTATGGGAAGGACAGGATGATGCAGGGAGGCAATATGGAAGGATGCATGGTCTGGTGGCTGTGACGGTGTCAGAGGGCCACTTCTGGTGGTGTCAGAAGTCTCTAACATTGGATACCAAGTGTGATGTTGTCCGTAAAAGGTAAATTATTAAGAGGAATTATGAGTGGGATGGAAGAGGATATAGGTGATACTGTAGGGAAGGAGATTCCATTGGGAATGAGTCTGTAGGGGACCTGGGGGTGGGTGGGTAAGTAGAGGCTATGGCTTTAGAGAAAGGATGTTTTTGCAGAGATCAGAATTGGGATGGGAGAAGTGGGGGCAAGTGGCTGGTGTTATACACATCCTGGTTATTTTTCCACAGGTCCCTACCCAGCATTATCTCCTCTCATCTCCATGATGGATTTTTAAAGACTGGTGGCTACTTTGAAGCTTATATAAAAATGAGGTTCCGGGCCCAGGGTGACACTGTCCCTTACAGCAGAGCCTGGATTTAGAGCCCGTTCCTTAAATCCTTACACTTCCCCATTATCCAAGGGTGTGAAGACTGTCATGCAGATCCCAGTCGTAACTTCTTTTGATAATTTACCTTTTGAGGCCGGGCTACCCTTTCCTGTTAGCTTACGGAGTGAGTGGGAGTCTTAGGGGAAAATTGGGGACGTGGAGTCAGGGAGAGAGGAGAGGTCTTTCAGGCTGAGAGAAGGATTTCAGGAAAGAAGGCCATAAAAAGCGCTGTGAGAGAATGTGCTGGAGAGAGGAATGAGGAAATAAGGGGTAGTACTCAGGAAAGCAGGGCGACCACACACAGACACCAAGACAGTGCTAGAGCAAACCTGGAGCCACACTACCAGCGGGGTTCTCCTCAGCAGACAGCACACCCACATTAACTCTGCCCACATCTCTCTCTGCTCCCGAGCAAGCAATACCACCCTCTAAACCTGCTAAAAGCACAGTGAGCTGTGGTGCACGGGGAAAATGGTGGGCTTAGTGGGTCTGAGAGTAGGCAGGACCCGCGTTCAAAGCTCACTTCCCCACTCAGGTACCTTGGAGCGCCTTCTTCCAAATAGCTGTGGGAGAGTAATTCACAGTCTCTCACACAGGCTGTTCTACTTCGCCCAACATGTGTTACGGCCTGAGAAACACCAAGTAAAGGGGGAAAGGCATGGTCATCACTGTTGGTTTGAAGGAAATTGTGCTCTAAAAACTTGTGTGAGGCTAAAAAGCTGCATGCACTATTTAGGTATTTTTCTTACTGCAAGCTCAGAAGTGGGATATACTTGTTTCAGTTCATTGGGGTAGCTTTTCTTTGGCCTTCTTAATATCTCTTAACATCTGGTGAACTTACTTTCACTTTATGTCAGTAAGACTTTATAACAATAACTTATCCAAAGTACTTTGCACTTAGGCTCTTTCGTTTCTTCTATGAGGCCCAGCAGCCAATTAGATAGATGTCCTTGTCACTGACATACTAAGAAAGATACCCCAGGCGAGATTTGTTTGTCTGTGTGTGTGTGTCTCTGTCTATCTATCTATCTATCTATCTATCTATCTATCTATCTATCTATCTATCTATCTATCTACTTATCTATCTATCTATCTATCTATCTATCTATCTATCTATCTATCATCTATCTACTTATCTATCTATCATGAGTATGTGTGAACCTGCCCATCATGTAGTTGAAGGTCAGAGGGCAGCTTTTTGCAGCCTCTCCTTCCACCATGCTGATTCTAGGGATCAAATGTATGTTGTCAAGTTGATGGCGAGAACCTTTACCCACTGAGCCATCTTGCCCGCTCACCTTTTTTGTTTAAATATGCTAAGTAACATTGGTACTCTTCCACAGACCTGTAGTGCTGATGCAACAGCACAGAACTGAGTCTCCTAGGAATGTTAGATGGGACACCCATGAAGTCTCACCGACAAGACTGCCTAAGTATGAGCTGAACAATAATAGATATGCTAATGTGGCCAGGGAAAAGTTAAGGAGTGTTAAGGGAGGGAGAAAGAGTCTTCCCTAGGGAAGAACACACCAACGGGTCATCCAATATCGAATGGTCAGCCCTGAAAACATACGTGCCGGTAACATTACACAGACTGAACAGGTTGTATTTATATATTTGGGAATATACATGTACACACACACACACACACACACACACACACACACAAAACAGCAATTAATAAAAACAGAGGTCATGGATTTGAAAGAGAGCATGGAAGGGGTGTATAGGAGGGCTTGGAGCGAGGAAAGGGAAGGGAGATTATAAAAAAATAACACAGGTAATTGTGCCTTAAACACATGGTAAGAACTGCAGCCGGGCGTGAGGGCTGAGAAGAAAGTGTAAGGGGCAAAGCAAACAAGGGTAACCTCCCCCAAACTCCATTCCTAGTTACTTGTCATCTCTGACACTCACTGTCTCAAACTGTCACATTGTCATTTTTATCCTTGGGTTGTTGTGAGGGTGACAATGGATGGCACATGCCACATTGGTCCTCGTTAAGTATGTACTGTGTATCAACCTCTGTGTGTTTCTGTCATGCAATCTAGCAAAAATCTACAGCTCACTTAATTATTTTTTTTTAACACATGTTGGGTCCTTCTCATGCCAGCTTATTGGTGGATGTCATAAAACCAAAGTCTCCAGGAGCTTAGACTAGTGGTTTGAGAACAGACTGAGTCACACAGCTTGTTTCCAAAGTGAGTCACTTGGTAGCCAGGGCTTTGCCTTGGTAAGCGTCAGAGCTGGGGAAGAAGAGAGACCCATTGGCAGGGCTGGTGCCAGATGGGATCAGATAATAGGGTTTGTGCTTTTTGAGGGGAACAGATCTATAAAGACCCACTGGTGTTTCACTGGATGAGTTATTTAAGTTTACAGTTGCTCCCAATGTTTACATTTATCTGGCCTCTATTTCTCAAAAAAAAAAAAAATTATCTTAGAAATATAAGCCATATTTGTGTGACCTTGGCCAAGTCTCCTTCCTCTCTGATTTTCATTATAATCCTCTACCAAGTGATGACACTGGTCTAGTGTCCTCCCTACAATCCATTCTGATTTGGTGTTTGGACTCTCAAGGTCCGGGGCTGGAGTTTAGGTGTATTCTTTCATGTCAAAGACAAAGCAAGCTCCATTCACTTCCTGGATTCTGACACATCATCCTGTAATTCCTGCCTGGCTCCCAGGGCACCTCATGCCAACTGGTGGTTTTCCATCCTGTCGATTCGATAGCTCTGTTGTCTCTCAGGCATACAGGAATTGGTGCTGGTGAGGTTCAGAGGTCCCACGTAACCCAAAGGCCATTTGCTTCTCCCAGGCCCCTGCTGATAGTTTAGGAGCCAGAGGGCTGGTCTTGGTTTCCAACAAAATCGTTTGTCTGTTACTTCCCATTTATGACTGGTTGTTGTGGTTACCAAACAGATGGACATACATGGCATTTACTTTTCCTCTCGCTCTCTCTTGTTTCTAACAGCAAGGTGGAGCCACTGTGGGATTAGCTTAATGATATGAGTCACTGGGTACAGGACATGTTTCCATTTGTTAGTGTTTTATTAGTAGTGCTATTGAGGTGTCATGTCTAAGGCCCATGGATACTGGAGGCCTAGATTGACCCCTTCTTTTCATCTAGATGGGTTCCATGTCTTAAGTACACCAACGCAATTACTACATATCCATTCTGTAATGGAATACACGCTTATTGATGTGGGGCCCAGACTTCTCCATAACTGATCAGTCTTCATTCAGGCTGCTAATGGTTGGAATTATTGGTAAGTTTCAGAATGGGTCAGGTAATAGACAACTGAATTGTGAATGGAAGCTCAATTACCAACTATTATATAAGCCTCCACCTAGCTCCACACAATTTCATTGCTAGAAATTAAAAGATAAAAACTTTATATATCTTGAAGACCAGTCCTCTGTTGGATGTGGGGCTGAAGATCTTTACCCATTCTGTAGGCTGCCGTTTTGTTCTACTGACTATGTCCTTTGCCTTGCAGAAGCTTTTGAGTTTCATGAGGTCCCATTCATTAATTGTTGATCTTAGTGTCTGTGTTGTTCAGAAAGTGGTCTCCTGTGCCGATACATTCAAGGCTATTTCCCACTTTCTCTTCTGTCGGTTTCAGTGTAACTGGATCTGTGTTGAGATCTTCGATCCACTTGGACTTGAGACATGGATTTATTTGCATTCTTCTACATGCTGACATCCAATTATGCCAGCACCTTTTGTTAAAGACGTTTTCTTTTTTCCATTGTATAATTTTGACTTCTTTGTCAAAAACCAGTTATCCATAGGGGTGTGGATTTATGTGTGGGCCTTTGATTCGATTCCATTGCTCCACTTGTCTGCTTTTATGCCAATACTGTGCTGGCTCGTTTTATTACTATAGCTCTGTAGTAGAAATCTGGTACAAGGAAAACTCCCAGGAAACTACAAGGATAACCCCAGCTAAGACTCTTAACAATAGTGGACAGGTAGCCTGAGCTAGCCATCTCCTGTGATCACATTGGTGACTACCCCAATTGTCACCAGAGAGCCTTTATTCAGTAACTGGTAGAAACAGATGCAGAGACCCACAGCCAAACATTAGGCTGAGCTCAGAGAATCCTGCTGAAGAGAGTAAGGAAGGATTGTAGGAGCCGGAGGGGTCAAGGACATCACAAGAAAACCAACAGAACCAATTAACCTGGGCTCATAGAGTCACATAGAGTCTGAACCAACAACCAGGGAGCCTGCATGGGATTGACCTAGGCCCTCTACATATAGGGACTCACAGAGTCTGGAGCAACAACCAGGGAACCTGCATGGGACTGACCTAGGCCCTCTACATATATGTGACAGTTGTGTAGCTTGGTCTACTTGTGAGACCCCTAACAACTGGAGTAGGGCCTGTTCTTAATGCTTTGCCTGGCTCTTGGGAATCTACTCCTCATACTGGATTGCCTTGCCCAGCCTCAATACAAGGGGAGGTGCTAAGTCTTACTGCAACTTAACATACCATGCAATTTGTTAATACCCATGGGAGTCCTGCCCCTTTCTGAACAGAAACAGAGGAGAAATAAATTAATTAATAAAATTTTAAAAAAGAGAAAAAAGATAATAAACTTTCAATTTTCTCAGTGAAATCTAATAACCGGGACATATAATTTTCAAACATAGTTTGTTACAAGCAATGAACAATTGTCCCATGCACCATAAACATTAGATCTGTTTAAAAGTTCCATACGTTAACTATGAGAGCACAAAGCAATCATGAAAGAGACATTTTCTGAAAAAGTCCCAAGGGATCTGAACACAGGATGGCTGAACCGTGTGTGCAGTTTTAGAAAAATATGGATTCTGTATACGTATTATTTTCATACAGTACACTGCAAAAACAAGACTTCCACCTCCCTCAGGTCTCCAAGCGCTTTGCCCTTATTTGGTGCACGTGTTTAGATGTGGCTAAGAAATACAGCCAGCCGTAAAGTGTAGGCAGCTGTTTGAGAAGTCGAAGTGTTTGGATGCAAAGGGAGGGAGTCGCCTTGACAGAAAGAAATATGGGAGTGGTTGGGAAATGCAAGCGCCAATAAACCAACAACATTTTTGGGCTGCTAGAAAGCTGATCTAATCTTCGGCTAAACTATAGAAGTATAAAGAATATAAAATCACCCAATATGCTAGCTTTCCAAGTCCACACTTGGAGAGTTATATTCAGGGTTGGACATCAGATTAGCAGAATGTTGAGCTGTTTGGAACCATACATAATTGTGCAAGGTTAGGACATTTGGGAGAAGAGAAATGGGGAGGCAAAGATGCTGTGGGATTCCATCTGGGTATCATTCACCTCTGTTGTCTCAGTCAGCCCCATCCCTTCCTTCCTCAGATGAGATTGCCACAGAGAGGCATAGCTTGGGGCATCTGGAAAAAACAGATCCTAGGTTGGAGATTTGCTCAGAGTAGCCTTATAAAGGACAACTCACTGAGAAGAAAGGAAGCAGGCAAGAGTGGGAAGAGGCAGGCTGTCGGGGGTCTCACTATGGCCTTAGCCCATTCCCCGAGGTCTGGACCTGGCATAAGTCTTCAAGTTGTCTTGAATTGAGGCAGAGGAGCTGGGTACCTGTTTATCTCTGTAACCCAGCCATTGGATGTGGGCTGGCTGCATCCAGGGAGGACACAACCATGGTTAGGCAGCCCTCTCTACTCTGGTGACAGGTTCAACTGTGTAGCTGCATGGAGATGAAGCAATGTTGGTGCATCCATTCTGATCTGGTCCATCACAATACCCACTGGAGTGCAGTAGAAGACAGCCACCAGTAGCTCTAGGTTTATATTTGTCTAACTCCATGACTACAGAGAGAAACATTTCTCTGCTCTCATTTGAGTTTTTAAAAGTCTAGAAGTAACCGGAAATTGAAGAATTATGACGAGTTGACTTTGAATCTTGTTTTCCATTGTGGCAAGATAAGCAAAGCTAGGCAGGATGGGGGAAACACAGCAGTGACGTGGTGGCCACCCACGTTTAGTCCACTTCATCTGCCCTGAGAATCAGGAGACTGCTTGATTCTGGATGGCACAAGAAAACATAACCCCATGGGCAAGAGCACTGTCATTTCATAATTCTTATGCCTTCTGTGGAAAAGACACTCCTGTGACTGGAAGCATTCCGGCACAGGCCAGATGTTACCCCCTCTTTCTAGTCCTCAATGGAGAGGGTTTCCATATTTGGATTGCATCGGAATTCCTGGAGGAGGTTTCAAGTGATGCCAGTTGTTGGGCTCCATAGTCGGACACTGACTCGGTAGGTAGGTCAGATGTGGGGTTCAGACTCTCTTTTCAACACTCCTCATCTGCCTTTCCTATGCTGTCATGTGTGGAAACGTCAGGACTGAATCAGATGTTTCAGTACTGTTGCTCTGAATGAATCACTTTTGTGTTTGAAGTTCCAAGGTAGAGTGTGGGGGAGAGAGGGAAAGGAATTGCACGAGCTCATTCACTTTGTCATCTCATAATCCGGGAAGCAGGATTCTGAGCCAGCCAGTGGAACAGAATTCAAAATCCACTAGACTCGATTCCTATAGGATCTTCCAGTTATAAAGACTCATTAATAACATGGATTTTCCAGGGGAAACAAAGTATCGCTGTTGTTCACTGTTGTTGGCATTTGATGAAAAGAGGTTTGTTGAGCATGCCCTTTTTATCTTTTATGTTTTAATTGTTTGAGAATTTCATACATGCGTATAATGTGGTTCGATCAAGTCCACTCCCTCGTTCCCTCCTGGCTATTTCCTCCCCATCTTACCTCCACCAATTTTGCTTCCCAACTTCATGTGCTCTTTTAAAAATCCACTGAGTTTGCTTAGTACTGCCTATATGTGTGAGTCTGTCTTTTATTTATGAATGCTTCCTCAGTCCGGCATAAAGGCACAATATCCGTGGACCCACGAATAAGAAAACCTCAGATGAGTTCCTTTGGAAATTTTTACAGGCAGGACATGTCTCCTATGATTCAGTAAAAAGTGATTATTTTGGGAGCAACAAAAGATATTCTTTTTTAAAAAGTACAAACATGCGCAACACTGCCAGATAAACTAAAATAGACTTTAAATCTATGAACTCTTGTTTGTAACTTCTGACTGCCATTCTAAATGTGCAGGAATTTAATTTAGTTATAATCCTTGTGTTTATCTTTCCCCTTTGAGGATTATTTTATATTCATGTCTTTATGTATCTTTATGGCCTTTGTAGTTCTGGCATTTGAAGCGATGTACTGCATAGCTTTGATTCCTATGGCTGACTTTATTCCTCTAATTTGGGGGTAACTAAGGGATTTCCTTCTATCTTGCCACCATTACACAAGGTACTGTCCTGGACCATTTGATATCTGCCCTCACAGGTGCCTTTCCCAGTCCCAGAATCTCAGCTCCCAAAGGAGTTCCCTTCCCTCCATCACCTAGCATGTGACCCAATAGGCTCCTCATCTGGCAGGGCTACCTCTCTATTTTCCCCAGTTCCAAGGAACTTCTGGCCACAGTTACTAGGTGAGGTGTCTAGCTTTATCACATGGAGTGTGCCAGAGATATGTAATGCACTGTGGTAGTAGCCGTGAACATGACCATGAGTATTCTTGAGTTCACGGCCACCATCTTATCCATATTGATCCAATAAGCTATTCAAGAATGTCTCTCTGGCAACAAACATTTCAAAGCCACTTGCCTAATGAGTGATTGATTTCAACAATCATTTCTTTTTTTGGAGAGTGGGCATCAAGTTTTCATTGAATGTTAAATAAGAATTTCTTCTAGCTTTCCAGAAATTGAAATATAACAATCATATAAATTTCTGGAAAACAGAATGTATGTCTCACTCTCCCTTTTATTATCAATACAGTCTAGTTTCTGTCAAAAATTGATAGAGAGTTGCATTAAAAGTCTTTTTTACAGGACAGTGGTGGCACACATCTTTAATTCCAGTACCTGGGAAGAAGAGGCAGGTGAATCTCTCAGTTTGAGGCCAGCCTGGTCTACAGAGTGAGTTCCAAGACAGCCAGGGCAACACAGAGAAACCCTGTCTTGAGAAACAAAACAAAATAAAATGTATTTTTCAAGATTCTTATTTTTGTTTATTCTTAGTGGCTTTCCACTTTTGAAATAGTAGGACTAACTCTTCATCAGCAAATGATCTCTTACCCCATGGATGAATTATCTTTCTTAGATTCTAATTAGACTAATCCATAGTCAACTGAATCACTTAGCATTTAATAATTTTTATTATTGACACATGTCACCTGCACATGAAATTATTACACATGAATAGAGTGTACTTTGCACATATTCACTGCCCTTAAGAATTCGTTCATGTCACTGAAAACTCAAGCAAAACATTTTGAGCGATAAAAGGTGTTTTTCCAAGAGATAGAGTATATATTGTCACGATGATTTCAACACATAACAAAAAGCTGCTGGTCCACTTCCGCATTAGTGTTGCTCCCCAGAGGCAAACATTTTCAGCTTTCAGTGAAGCCTCGATTACCTCTTTTGTTCGTTCTGAGTAGACTACACTACCATCTCTTCATTTTGGTTCTCTCCTACCCTCCACTCTCAGAAATCCCAAGCCCCCAATTCTAAGTTAGAGAGTCCCGTCTCTTCTCCCTCCATCCAAGATGTTGAAACCATGCATCCAAGTTTGCCATCTTTTTTTTTCCTTCTTTGCATCCTTCAACAAGGCTAGAAAAGTCATCATCTGTCTAGCGAATGGGTTCCAGGAAGGAGTAGAGCTAAATCATATTTGTAACATCCCATTTCAAATAACTTAAAAAATTCTAAGAGTGAATCGATGAATAAATGATAAAAATATATCAACGAATGATGACAGACAAAATATTCTCAGTGTCCAAGATTCAAAAGGTACAAAATGTTTTGGAGTAAAAGCACTCCCTCTTACCATGGCCTCTGGCCAACTTGTTCTCTGCCACCAATGTCAACACTTTCTTGGCAGCTTCCAGTCATATATTATGCAAATTCTTGTGCATGTTATTTTGCCACTTTATTCTCAGCGTTCCACTCTGTTTTTAACCTCACACTTAACAGTGTATCTTTAAATGGGAGAAACGCTTTCTTCCTTTATTTCTTTTTATATTTTCAGTTAGTTTGCATGTTGTGATACAAACATCTTACACATGCCATGTAGGTAAGCTTTCTAACACTATACTACGCCTCCAGCCCTTGACACCTTGGGACAGGGTCTCACTGTGTATCTTAGGGTATACTTGAAGTTTCTATGTAATCCAGGCTATCCTCTAACTCTTTTTTTTTTTTTGTCAATAGTTTTCAAGTGCCAGAGTCGCAGAGCCTGTAAGATAAACCCCTTGACAATCTTGGTTTTGGGAGTCTAGCTCCTATACTGTGACAGGATACATTTTTGTTATTTTTAGATCACTTGATTTGTAGCAATTTATTATGATACTCCTAGGAAATTATGAAGACGAATTTGGACATAGAAAGAGCTAGTAATGTTGGTGGAATCTGAAGAAGTATTGATGAATCTATAGATACTAATAAGATCAACTATTCACACATGTTCACATCCTAAACATTTGAGCTACTTTTGGGTGAATATCTTATAAAAAACCTTGATGAATCAGATATATATTCATTATATCTGCATACAGCTCAGGATATTTATACCAAAGAATGCAACACAGCAAGCCTTAGGAAATATTGTATGTAGGGGAAGCTGAGGAAAGATGCAGAAGATAGGTTATGGGTTTTAGAAAAGGATTATGAAGCAGAGAAAACCATAAACCAGTTTCTGTGTTAACATGACATTGCAGTATTTCAGAACAAATAAGTTCTCCACATCTTCTTTTGGTTTTTCGAGACAGGGTTTCTCTGTGTAGCTTTGCACCTTTCCTGGATCTCGCTCTGTAGACCAGGCTGGCCTTGAACTCACAGAGATCCGCCTGCCTCTGCCTTCCAAGTGCTGGGATTAAAGGCGTGCATCATCACCGCCCGGCTGAGACAGGGTTTCTCTGTGTAGTTTTGGTGCCTGTCCTGGATCTAGCTCTGTAGATCAGGCTGGCCTCGAACTCACAGAGATCCGCCTGGCTCTGCCTCCCGAGTGCTGGGATTAAAGATGTGCACCACCATCATCCCGCCTATCTTGTTTTTCTTTTAAAAACCATTAGATTGAACTGAACCAGATGCAGAGACACAATGAGGAACATCAAAGGGTCAGTCTCGGTCTTTTGTGGCTTCTAGTATTGACCAAATACATTATAAAATTGCTATTTTATTTTACTTACAACAAGTGGCCTGTGGGATGGCATGACTAGGACCTTTGGAAGGCCTACCTAACCTAGTTTTCATGGTGTGGTGGTTTGAATAAAAACGGTCCCCATAGGCTCATAAATGTGAATGCTTGGTTATGGGGGGGGGGAGCAGGGGGGCAGCACTACTTGAGAGGTATTAAGAGGTATGGCCTAGTTGGAGTAGGTGTGGCCTTGTTGGTAGAAGTGTGTCACTGGGGGTGGGCTTTGGGGTTTCAAGGCTGCCTACAGATCCAGATATAGATGTCTCAGCTACTTCTGCTGCATACACCATGTCCCTCTGCACAACACCATGCTTCCTGCCATGAGGATAATGGACTTAAACTCTGGAACTGAAAGCAAGCCCCACTAAGTGCTTTTTTAAAAAATAAGATTTGCCATGGTTCTGGTGTCTCTTTGCAGCAACAGAATGCTGACTAAGACTCATGGAGAATGGAATATATTAGTGTATCAAAGAGCACAGCATGTCTTATGCTTATATATCAATTGACAATAAAGGAAGCTTGTCATTTTCACTTTAAGTCTGAGAAATCTGAGTTGCAGAAGAGCACAGTGAGTGCCCCTGTTTTGCTAGAAAGGCAGGACAATGCTTCTAATCTGGATCCTGGCTCAGTGGTCTTTTCTAAACCATGTTGCCACTACATACTCATCCACACATAGCTATATATGTGTGCATCTATAGCTGTATTTGTGTATACATGATATATAAATTACCAAAAGGCAACTTCACAAAATATTAGCCCATCACCATTTTGAATCCCACTCATACATGAAGAACACCATTAGAATTTCAGCACTTTACCTACATTGCCATAATGAGTACCAGATTCTTCTTTGTTTGGGAAACAGGTGTGCTGCTCGTCAGTCATTCAAGATTGGTTATCTTGTCCTAGCTTCCTAGTCCATAGGAAATATTTCATAGATCCTGTCACCTTGGTTGGGAGGTTCTGTGTCCCAGCCTTTCCTGGAGGACTTAAGTGGATATTCATGGTAAGAAAGTTATATTTAACTCCTGAACTCTCAACCCTCGGGACTCTCGTGGCTCAGTTGCCAAAATGTCAGCTGAGATGCTTTCCTGCATGCCACAGAGGCTTCTTTATGCTCAGAAGAGAGCTCCGATTTTGCTGCGACTTGGCAGCCTCTGCTCTGAGCTGGAGCCACTCCGGGAAAAGCTGCGTTTACATGCACAGGCAGAACCCTTTCTTCCACATGAGGTTCTGTTGCAAGCTGTGTGGAACAGGCCATCACAGAAGGCTTCATTTTTCTCAATCTTGCTATTGGTTTTTGTTTGTTTGTTTGTTGGTTTGTTTCAGTAACAACAGATTCCACGTCAAACCCGCAGGACCCAGAGACGATTGGAAAGCGAGGGTATAGCTGCCAGTCACCATGAACATCCACAGCTAGTACATTATGCTTACTCCGAAAGCAGAAGGACAGTCACAAAGACATTACATTCATTGATTTTTTTCAAAGAACACCAGACGCTATAAACAGCGTATACAGGACAAAACACATCACTACAACTGTTAGTTTGCTATTGAATGACGCAGACTTTGCTCACTGTGGCCAAGGAGAAGGCAAACAAGTTTTGAGAGCAGACAGAACCAGTGGTCGATTCTGTCCTCAACCTTCTACCCTCGTTATTAAGAAAAATGATATCGTATCTTGTCAGACTTCATTCCCTTCTCTGTAAGATGAGAGTCATGTCTCCATGGAGGACTGAAGAAGATGGGGGGGGACTATGAAACACCCAGAACTATGACTTGGCCTTGAAGACAGTCAACAAGTGTCAGTTCATCTCTGTATTTTCTTTAAAGTTTTCGCAGGCAAAAGTGCTGGAAGACGGCTTGGGTGGTTCAGATCTCTGTGGAAACAGCTTTGATAGTTTTGATTTGTGGGAATGCATTTTTTAAAATATTAAGCCAGTTGTTTTTATTCTAAGTAAATCCCCACTAGTTCCTGGAGTTTTTATACCCATAGTTTAAGAGTGCACAGCCAGATAGCAGCCCTACCGACTTCCAAGAAAACAATGCGAGGCAGGGAAAGATTTCTCAAATTTGGGCTTTCATGTCATAAGCCAAACAAGGAAAGCCACAATGCTGTGAGTTAAGAAAGGATGTGGATATGAAGGAAAGAGAATTCTTAAAAGACAGAGGGGGTGGGGGTGGGGGTGGGCCATTCAAAACCTAGAGTGAAAGTAGGGTCACATGGAAACATGAATCCTTAGTGAGACCGTGGAGCAGGAGGCAGTGTGGGAGGTTATACACTCTGGACCTGGTAAAGCCCAGGCCGATGCTGGCCAGTGTGGCAGGACAGCATGAGAGAAGTCATACTTGAGGAGGTGACAGGGAGTGCTGGGGTGAGAGTTAGGGATCTTGACCACCTTAGCAAGGTCCAAAGCAGAGATGGGAAAGAATAGAAATATTTGATGCCTAGAGGGACTGTAGTCAGGCTGTGAAGCTCCTAGATGGTAGCCATGTTGTGATCAAAGTCCATAGTGGAGAGACATAGGCTGTTGGGCATCATGCCTTCAAAGCCAGATGTATTCAGGAGGTAGGGGTGGACATGGAAGGGATCCAACATGGCTGGTATGTGTAGAGATGCCTAGAGATGGGGACCAATATCAAGGAGGTTCTATAGCACAGTCCACAGACTGACTACCTAACTCCCCAATCCAATAATGTCATTGACTGTGTTTCCTTCTGCTTAAGCTCCCACTGAACAGGACAGCAAAGTTCTCCTTTGGAGTTTAGATTACATATTGCTCAAGGATGTGCCTCAGAGGAGGAGGGGCGCCGGAGCAATAAACCTAAATTGGATATCAGAAAGTATACTTCTTTCGGAATGATACAGAACTATCCCTTTCTGCCCGTGTGCTTGATTGAGTGTAATTTTATACACGCTCAAAGACAAGTCTTTACCTCCTAAGCTTTTCAATAGAAAGGCTGGGCAAATCCTTAGCAGAGTATGTCACACCACGTATTGTGAGCATCTTCGTGGTTGCCTGTCTTACCAACATGAAGGGACCAAAGGCCAGTGTTCAATGCTGTTGGCTTTCCACATCTTAGCTAGGACTTGGCACATGATAAATGTGCAATAAATATTTATAGGATTATTTAATGGCTGTGCCTTTTCAAAAATAACTGGCAAGAATCTTTTGCATAAACAGAGCATACACAACTGCATCTATGAACAAATACATAAAAGAGAAAAGGCAGCGTACACATTGAACCCGAGGCCCTTATTAGGAAGGCTGAGTCGAATGGGGGGAAATTGACCATTTTGTTTGTGAAGTCCGCTGATTCCTAGAAATCATAAGGCCTGGCAAATTTCCTAGAATTCATTGTGCTCTTTATAGAACAGAATTGCATAGTGCTGTGTTAAATTTAATACAAAGCTCACAAACTCTATGCTAAATTAGATGCTAAGTTACACTCTACCGTAGACCAGAATGGCTAACAGTGGAATACAACTTATTCTTAAAATTCAGGACGTTTTGCTTCTTACTCGAGTGCTTCCCAGGATACAGTAAGCATGCTAGCGGTAAAGATGTTGACAATGTGAGGATACGCAGATAAATACCAGCTTGTGTATTTGAATGAGTCCAGGCATGCTCCGGCAAATCTTAGCACTTTGGGTAAGGCGAGATAGGCACCGGAGAGTCAGGGTTGCTTTGCCGAGCAGTGTGAAGCAATAACGCAGGCAGAGCCAGCTTACAGCAGGAAGCGGAGGAGGCGGTTTCAGGATCACCAAGGCTAGAGAGGCGCGAACGTTAGGTGGATCATTTTCAAGTTTGGTGTGGCAAAATACCAACTCGAGAAGCCTGAAATGCTACAAATGTCTATTGCGATTCTTTCCAAGAGGAACTGTTTGAAAATTCAGTTGTACCCAGGATGGCCGTCCTCTTGTGGTTCTTTGCCATGGGGCTTATCTAATGTCACATTTAGAAAAACAGAGATGGGTTTTTGTCAATAAAATATATTTTTACATGGAGAGAGAGAGAGAGAGAGAGAGAGAGAGAGAGAGAGAGGGAGAGAGAGAGAGGGAGGGAGGGAGGGAGAGAGAGGGAGGGAGGAGAGAGAGAGAGAGAAAGTTTTGAACTACATAAACTTGCAGCTGCTTTGCAGCCCTACTCCAGGTAGTCTGGCCTGGAGTGTGCAGTGCCCACAGGCCTCAGACAGTCTGTCTGTATGTGCATGTTCATGGGCCTTGGACAGTCTGTCCATATGTGCAGTGTCTGTGGGCCTCAGACAGCCCGACTGTCCATGTGGGCAGTGTCTGTGGGCCTCAGACAGCCCGACTGTCCACGTGGGCAGTGTCTGTGGGCTTCAGACAGTCCGACTGTCCATGTGGGCAGTGTCTGTGGGGTTCAGACAGTCCGACTGTCCATGTGGGCAGTGTCTGTGGGGTTCAGACAGAGCTGTTTTGCAGACCATCAGAACACGTAGAAATGGCTTTCCACATTCTGTCATCAAGGATGAGACAACCGTATTAAGCTGGTCTCAGACAGATAAATATCATATTTCTCTCACTAATGGTTCCTAGATTTTACACAGTTACGCAAAGTCATGAACATATATAAGACAGAAACGTAGAAATGAAACTGTCCAGGGGTATGAGGGGTCTAATGGGGCAGGGTAAGAACTGGGAGGGCAGAAGTGTATGGGAGGGGATATGTATAATATGTGCTAGTATAAAAACTTAAAAATAAATAAAATTTAAACCATTTCTCTAAAAGGAGAAAATGCAGACAGAGCATTAGAGTTTTGGCTCCTCCCCAATCTCATCTCTTTGTTTGTTATTGTTATTTTAAGACAGATTTTCGCTCTGTAGTCCAGCCTGGTCTCAAACTCCTGGGCAATCTTCCTGACTTAATTCTCCCAGTTCTGAGGTTACAGATACGAGCCACCACGCCTTGCTACTTCTTTTGAGTCTCCGTTTTGCCTGCACCAACAGGCTGAGAACTTCTGTGGAAAAGGAAGTTGTTTTTCTATGGTAGCTCACTCACACTGCATTTCCCAATTGAGATAATCCCATTCTTAAGACTTGGGGAAGGGCTTCCAGGCTTCTGATAAGAATTGATACACAGACGGCAAATTTCTGAAAGCATTTAAAAATAGAGCATTATTGCATAGCTTGTCCTGAGTAGGTGCTAAGAGCTTGACTAACTTGGTCTGGAGATCTGTTTACATCATTTTCTGGTTTGACCCCGGGCCAGTGGACGACCATTTATCTCGTTAGAAGTTAGGTTAGGGCCAGACTGAAGGGGGCCGCACCCAGGCGCAGCTTGGTGCTTTGGTGAGGGTGTCCTGTCAGACAAAAAGGCTAATTTTGATGGCGATGACTTTGATGATATGGAAGGGGATGAATGACTCTCTATACATGACCAAATATGAGTGAGCTCACATGCTGGACACTCCGGCTCATCATGTATGCCACTGCGATGGTGGACCCAGAGTGGGAGACAGAGCCTTGACTCACCTCCGTGAAGAAACTCAAGGCCTGAAATATCCTCGTCTTCCTTCACTGCCATCTGCCAGCTGGGAGCTATGAGGGCTGGGGTGGTGAGTGAGCTCTCTCAACTGAGCAAGAGCCTTCCTGACTTGACCTGGGTCTCATTTCTATGCTCACTTTATACATGCAAATGATAAAGTTCACCCTTCCAACCCCCACCCTTCACCAAGTTAGATTCGTCGTCCAGAAAAGAGTGATAAAAATAAAACTTATCCCACAGAACTGTTGTAAGAACGAAACACAGTAAAAGCAGGCACAGGTCCTGGTCTAAAAGACATGCTCTCACTACGTAGCCCTGGCTGGCCTGGCCTGGAATTCACTATATAGACCAGACTTCCTTCAAAGTCACAGAGATCTGCTTGTCTTGACCTCCAAGTGCTGGGACTAAGACTAAAGACAGGAGCCACCAACCCTGCAATTGTTTTTTGTTTGTTTGTTTGTTTGATGCTAGGCTTCATCAGCCTGTCCATGCACACAGATGGTTGCAAACATTTGATTCTATTTTCAGAAACAAGCACAGAAAGCCTTTTCTTTCTCAGGCAGGAGATTTTGGGAGGTAGAGGTCACAATGGCACTTTGGTACCTGAGGAATCTGTGAGAAAGTACCAGAAAGAAGGCTGTGTGGGACCCTGGGTGAATGCCAGTCAATCAGGACATTTATCTGGAAACCACCCTGTGATTTGGAAACGGAGCTGGACGAGAAGGTGGGAAAGGGTGGGGTCGCTTGGGGCTTTCGGTATCCCGAACCACTTTAACTTTCTTCCCCTTGTGAGTGCAGGGCAAGGTCAACAATGAGGCAGGCACCCACCCCACCTTCTCCGGACTATCTTCTCCATCTCCAAGAAACACAAACAAAATAGAAGGAAGGAAAGGACACAATGGGCAAAACATTAAGGAACAGTTGCCTTTTCGAGTCCCTGGCAGGGAGCAGGGTTTTCTGTGAGGGGCATAATGATGTGGACATTTCAAGTACCACAAGACCTCAAGCTCTCATCAAAGCCTCAGAGGATTCAAATGAGCCTAGTTCATCTGCCCGCTTTGTAGAAGATGAAGTCCACAGAAAAGATGAAAGCAATCAGGGGATGATATCTGAGGGGGTGGCGGCCAAGAAGAGTCTGCGAAAGGCTGAGTGGTATGTCCAAAAACCTTCACACTCACTTCCACGCTGTCCATAGGGAATGTCATGTCTGTGTTAGACAAGCTTCTCTAGAACCAAGGGACAGACAGATAGACAGGTGAGTAGACAGATATACAGTTTTTATAACATATTGGCTTACATAATTATGGAAGTGAGGATGTTTTGTGATTTGCTGTAAACATTCCACATAGACAAGATGGTAGTATTTAAAGACATGAGAGCCAATGGCAGGAATTCTGATTTTGATCTGAAGTCTTGAGAATCAGGAACATTTTCTTTTTCCTTCCTGACTACTATGAAGTGAATGGGGAGATTGATAGGCCACCTCATCAGTCAGGCAGGGTGAATTCAGTCTCTCTCCAACTCTTTGTCTTCCTAAGGCTCTCCATGGGGTCTGTATTGACACTGGAGAGGGTAATCTGCATTATGCCATGCACTGATCCAAACGACAAAGCCTCCCAAGGTATCTACACAGACACCTGGGAAGTAATGTGTAGCCAGCTCTCTGGGTATCACAGTCGCCTCTAGAAGAAGGAGTAGTTTCAGGTGGAGATGCTTCTGAAACTGGAGCCTGGAAGTGGTAAAGTCAGAAGAGAAGACCCTTTAGCCCTGAGCATTTAGTATGTGTTGAAGCAGCTGGGCAAAGGAAGTCAGGGTCCTTATCACCTAGTGATTCACCACAAACTCACCTCTGTCCATGGCCAAGCCACACTGCAGAGGTTGGAAACTGGCAGAGAAGGGCGTTTGGAATGCAGATACCAACATCATTAATTATTGCCATGTGCTCCCTGTATCCCTGTCTAAATCAGGCAGCTGCATTGAGTGAATAAGATAACACATGAAACCACTCTGCTAATTTGCTGACATGATTAATAATAACTAAACACAAGAAGAAGTGATGAAATACCGAATCCAGCAGGTAACACTTTTGCACGTAGAAGCTATTTTTTTTTTTTTCCGAGACAGGGTTTCTCTGTGTAGTTTTGTTTCCTGTCCTGGATCTTGCATTGTAGACCAGGTTGGCCTCGAACTCACAGAGATCTGCCTTGCTCTGCCTCCCGAGTGCTGTGATTAAAGGCATGCACCACCACCGCCGCCCAGCTAGAAGCATTTTTTTTTAAATAAAGTTTTCCATCACAGCCCATTGAGAATCTCTGGTGAGTCTTGTTTTCATGTGTGTGGATATGGCCTCCTAAATGGGAAATTCTCTGTAGTTGAAAGGGATCTAGGTACAAAGTTATACCTTAAAAGACAGCATTACTCTATAATAAGTTCTAAGATGTACAAAGTTTATTGTTTGCTATCGTTTGGATTGTGAATGTCTCTGTGGTGATTTGAAAGAAAATGGCTCCCAAAGGGAGTGGCACTATTAGGAGGTGTGGCTTTGTTGGAGTGGGTGTGGCCTTGTTGGAGTAAGTATGTCACTGTGGAGGCGGGCTTTGAGCACTCATATATGCTCAAGCCACATCCAGTGTCTTACACCACTTCCTGTTGCCTGCAAGTCAAGGTGTAAGACATTCGGCTACTTTTCCAGCACCATGTCTGCCTGAACACCGCCGTGTCGTACCATGATGAAAATGGACTAAACCTCTGAAAATGTAAGCCACCCCAATTGAATGTTTTCCTTTATAAGCATTGCTGTGATCATGGTGTCTCTTCACAGCAATAGAAATGCTAACTGAGACAGTCCCCAAAAGGCCCGTATCTTGAAAGCTTGATCCCTGCTGACAGTACCACTGGCGAGTGGTGGAAGCTCTAGGAGCTGAGGGCGAATGGAAGCTACATAGCTAAAGTGTGCTCTTTTTGAAAGGGATATTAGAACCCTGGCTGCATCCTGCCTTTCCATGAAGTAAGTGGCTTCGTTAACACGTATGTCAAAATGTTTTTGCCCCAGGCCCCTAAATGATGATACTCACAGACGATGGACAGAAACGGTAAGCTAAAAATATACATTTTCTGATTTTAAGTTGATCTGCTTGTATATTTGGACGTAGTGACAGATACTAACACATTGTGACAGAAATTCCTTTGAAGTTTTTATAGCAAGTTGGAATGTAGCTAGCCTGGGCCAGTATTCGAAGAGCCAGCTTCTCAAGCTGTGAGTCATGACCCTGTGGGTGATCATGTAACTGAATGTGAGCATCACAAAAGTTTGACAACCGTAAAAGGTTTCTGAACACACAATGACTGGAGAGTAATTGGAAATGGAGCATGTGATGAGTCCAAAGTGGAGCGCTCGTCCACGCTGCATTGTTTGGTTTCACCGTGGCCTCCGTTCTGCACACACTTGGTGTGCACTTTGTACTATGTGCTCTCAGAACCACCCAGCGCCGGTGAACCTTGCCTGAAGCAGCTCAGCTCAGATTTGAGACTATTAGTGTTGTGAACTGCAGGGTTGTTACTGTATATAGAACGTGCTCTGTTCTTAAAGACACACAGTGCTTTAATTATAGAAAGCAAAGGCTTCCTGCTTTCTTACTGTCGTTTCTCAGCATGGATGTATCAAATGAGGTCATATTTGTATTATGCCATTTGAAGTGTTAACCTGAGTTTCATTAAAAAATCATTACATGGATTTTAGTGTGGGATTAGGACAGACTTTTTAATAAGTATTCTCAGCACTGCGATTTTAAAAGTGAAAATACAGAGCAGTTCTGAAAATGTTGAAGTTCTGTGCCACATGGTATCACATATTCAGGTCAAGATTTAATTTTTGTTCATTCGTTTTTGTTTTTTTCAAGACAGATTTTCTTTGTGTAGCTATATGGCTTTCCTGGAACTCATTCTGTAGACCAGGCTGGCCTGGAACCCACAGCGATCCACCTGACTCTGCCTCCAAAGCGGTGGGATTAAAGATGTGTACCACCACTGCCCTGCTAAGATTTAATTTTTTATGTGAAAATTAATAAGTAAATCCATCTCATCAAAGTGTGCAAATTTGCTTGGATCTCTAATAAATGATAAAATTATATGTATACCAAATAATTGTTTTAAACTATTTTATGTTATTTATTATCAGTACATGCTTAATTTGTATGTTTATTATAAACACATATAAACTGGATATTATGTGAAAATTTTTCCACCAAAGGTTCTTGAATATAACAACTTTAAGAAGCCCTGTTAGGGAGGGTTCCTGGCTCCATAACTTAGCAGCTCTGTGGCTTTGCCAAATTATTTCAACACTTTGCAGGTAGATATTTTTGTTTGTAAAATACAGAGCTTTTACCATAGCACCTAGGACATAGTAAAGGTCTAATAAACACGTGAATGTTTACCGCTATTTTTCGTTAGTTTTACTTTATTACTAGAATTTGGTGTCCAGAAAGATCGTGGGTGAGGTGTGTGCACTGACTGAAACCCAGTTTTTCTGCCTTTCAAGTTAGCTCTTTCTTAAGAGTCTTGTCCGGGTGGAGGGAAAGCTGGGGTGGAGGGGGGGGAGGGGGAGGAGGGATGAGAGGGGGATCTGTGGTTGGTATGTAAAATGAATAAAATTATTTCTTAATTTAAAAAAAAGTCTTATCTATCCCTGTTGAGCAGTCTGTGCTCACAGATTTGGCAGCAAAAGGCCATTAAACAGCTTATCAGACTTTTTAGTCCTGACTCAGTTTCCACTAGCCTCCCCTCCCGTCTCCTCACCTCCCCACACTATGTCATTCCCTCCTCTAGTGTGGCAGCTCATCTTAACTCCCACAAAGAGTAATATTGACAACCCCTACTACGAGGAGACTATAAAATCACCTCAAGACTTTGAAAATCTTGTTCCTTCCCCTTTCTGTCAGTTCATTTATGTATAAAATGAGAGGGAGGTAAAGAGTCGATAACCAATGGATTGCTGACTGGAGACGGGCGATGTGCTGGGTGGGAGAGTGAAAGACTGAATTGTGCCAGCTCCCAGTTCTCACACATTTCATAGTGTACAGATGATACTGAGGGAAATGGTCAAATATGAAGTTATGAAGATTCATTAAAGACATCAATCCATCAAACAGTTAATTCCTCTTCCCAAATTTTTTGCTCGTTATTTGAGAACTTTGTATGTATTTTGACCATATTCCCTCTCTCCCCAACTCCTACTAGAAACATCCTTTCTTCTTTACTCACCCAACTTTGTGTCCTCTTTACTTTTAAATTGCTTTTTTTTTTAATCATCCAGAGTCATTTTTTTTTTTCTGCCCATATATTCTTGGATTGTGGCCTTCCCCTGGAGCGCGTTTGACTTATCAGGTGCCACACTCTTCAGGACTTTTTCTCTCAGCAGCTATGAATTGCTGGTTGCTCCTCAGATAGGGGTGGTCCTTTGTGCCCACTTCCCTCCATGCTGGGACTTGTTCTGGCTTGACTTTGAACAGGTCTTGTACATTCGACCACAGACTCTGTGAGCTCGTATGTGCTGCTGCCTTGATGTGTTTGAAAGAAACTGTTTCTTTCTATTCTTCTACCTCCTCTGCCTCTTATTCTGTCCCCTGTTCCTCGATGATCCTTGAGCCTTGGGAGGAGGAGTGTGATACAGATGTCCCAGTTAGGGCTGAGCATTCCGCAGTTGCTTGTTCTCTGTACTTTGGCCAGTTGTCTGTGTGTCTCTGTGTCAATCACCATCTACTCCAAATTGGTGCTCTCATGATGGTTGAGTTGATTCTTAATAGAAACTTGAGTGAGCAAGTGGAGAACAACTAGTGCTTTAATTATACTATCAGCAAGAACAAAGGATGGATGGAAAGAAGAGGAAACAGCTTGTGCAAAGACTTGAAGGTGTCGAGGAATACAATAACAGGATTCATGATAGCAGAACAAAGTTGGTGAGTGGGTAAACATCAGATAATGTGGTGAGGATAGAGTGGGAAGAAGAGAAGATAGATTTTACACTCAGCTTTGTCCTGTTTCCCACACCAACACCACCACTAGGCTTTTTCAGCATCAAGAGAGAGATCTCACCCCAAATTGCTTCTCTTTTCTCCAGAATATAGTGCATACAATATTTGCTGGAAGGATGCAAGGAAGAACTCATACACCATCTCCTCTTCACAATGCTTTTGTATTATGAATTCACAAATCTATCGGTCAGGTCAGAGCATGCAGAATGCAATTATTTCCCCAAAGCCCATCAGATGGCAAGCAAGCTCTTATAACACATTTAAACCATGAGTCTGCATAACGTCTGTTCTAAGTGTCATCACAAAAGAGTCAAAAAAGTAGGAAAATGAAAAAGTTACTATAAAGTCAGACTAATTGATTGTTAAAGAAAGTAAATAATATAAATGTTTTTGGTTTATGGTCATACATAGCCTGAGAGTTGGATCGTAAGGACATTACATGCAAATGGTGAACAAAATAGAGATGTGGCCATTCTTATATCAAACTTCAAAGAGTTCAAGTTCAAAAGCTGTCACAAAAGATAAAAACTTTTATTACATAATAATGAAAGTGTCAGTTCAAGAGGAATTTTAGCAATTATAAATATGTATGTACCCAGTGTGGGAGCACATAAATATATAAACAATAATGGATATTAAAGGAGAAACATTAATGAAAGGGTAGTATGAGACTCTATTATTCTGCTTGTAATAACAGGCAGAGTGGACAAAGTCAGTGTGGAAGCAGCAGCCATGAATAATACCGTAGACCAGACAGACTGAAAAGCATCCACAGCACACCACAACCAGTGGTCAAAGACTACACATTCTTCTCAGGTACTCATGCAATGCTGTCCAGAATTCATTGAATAGAAATTAAAAACAGACGGAACTAACTTTACTATGATAAAGGCCATAGCTAACATCACTTAATGGTGAAAAGCAGAAAGATTTTCTTCTATGATCAGAAAGAAGTCCATCAAATACATTCTCACCATCTATTCAGTGGTTTACTGGAATCTGTAGCTAGAGTCATTAGGAAAAAAAAAGAAAACAATATACTCAAGAATGAAAGGAAAAAGTAAACTTAATTCTGCAGATTTCATGATATCCTGAGTTGAAAATAAGTCAAAGAGTTACATAAACACATTTGGTTCAAAATCAGCCTATATGAACTAACATTGAAATATTTCAAGAGGATCTTTTTTTTTAAAATCTCACTTAAAAGTCAAGGCTGTGAAATATCAAAATTAATCAAGGATTATATATGACAAACTTGATGATACTGATGAGAGAAAAGAAACACAAATAAATGGAAAGTTCCTATGTTCTGAGACTGAGAAGACCAATACAAAAGTGTCCATGCTATACAGACTATCCTATCAAAATCCCAATGACATTTTTTTCACATAAGTAGAAAATCTAATCTAAAACATATAACGAGCCACAAAAGACCTTGACCAGCTAAAACAATTTTTAGCCATAATAAAGCTCTGCTGTTATGGTTTGTGACTTAAAATATATTGCAAAGCTATACTAATCAAAACAGTTATGGTGCTGGAATAAAACATATGTAGAAGACATTAGAACAAAAATAAAGAGAAGTAGGTCCAAGCATATACAACCAACTAATCTTTGACAAGGGTGATAGGAATAAACAATATCTCACCAGCAAAGGATGTTGGGAAAGTAAATTAGGCAGATGCAAAAGAATGAAGGTGGGCCCCACTATACATAATCAACTAAAGGGATTGAACACTTAAGTGATAACTGGCGACATAGAATTCCTGGAAGTTAAAAGCAGGGGAAGCTTCTGGATAGTGGATTTGGTGGTGGTTTCTGGAATATAGCAGACAAAATGAAGGTGACAAAAATGAATAAGAGAAATGATATCAAAATGCTTCTGTGCAACAAAGAAATTGACCAACTAAAGGAAAATGCATCCTAATGTAAAAAAGGGAGGCCATGGCCCTAAACCACAGTTGTGATAAATACATAAGAAATCTCTCTGCTCCGTAGGAAAAATCCAACAAATGTTTTAATTTTAAAAGGGAAAAGGAGTGGACAGACATTTCTCTAGAAAATCTAGACCTGCAAATGGTTCATAGGTATGTGAAGAGATGCTCAACCACAAAGAGAGACCGCCTTACACTTTGTACTATAATTGCTATATTTTTATTTTTAATAGATGAATGCTTGAAAATACATACAGAAAATGAACCTTTGTGTGTTATTGTTGGGGAAACAAATTGTCAAAACCATATAAAGTTTCCTCAGAAAATTAAAATAGAACTGCCACATGATTAGGGAATCACACTTCTGGGCACATATCCAAAGGATTTGGAATCAGGATCTTGAAAAGACATTTGCTCTCCCCTGGTCATTGCAACACTATTAATGATAGCCAAGATAATGAAGCACCCAAATGTCCAACAGAGTATGTACATACATGGCATCTGCATACAAAGAACGTTAGTCCTTTTCAAAGGAGAAAACTTGTCCATCTGTGACAACATAAATGTACCTGGTGGACATGCTAAGTGAAACCATACAGACACAGAAGGACAAGCGCAACATAATTTCACCTACACAGTAAAACTAAAAGAGTCAGATTCCTAGAAGCAGAGAGTCAGTGGCGGTGGGCAGTGCCTTCGAAGAGAGGGAAATCCAGACATAGTGGTCAAAGGCTTTGCTATACATAATGAAAGAGTCTTAAAGATGCAAGGTACAGCACAGTGCCTAGATTAATGATATTGTACACTTAAAATTCACTGGAAGAGTAGAGCATATGCTAAGTGTGATTATCGCATGCATGCAAGTAGCATATAGGAAGAAACTTGTGCAGGAGATAGATGTTTATGGCATAAATTGTATACTATATTTTAAATATATAATATTTAATGCATAAACTCACTGAGTTGTATGTATTAAATATGTATAATTTTTGAATGTCAGAATTTAACAAGGTGCACTACTCTATCTAAAGAAAGGTGTCCTAGAGTGAAGACCATAAGCAAGAGGGCAAGGAACACACACTATACTATTTTGGCTTTGAAGCTTAAGACACTGACTAACTCCTTTTTAAAGGAAAAATTTACTTTCTTATGGTCCATAATGTTAACCTATTTATTTTATTATAATGTTATTTACACACATAAAAATAAAAGCAGGAATAAATTGCTCATCTTATGGTTGTATCAAATAAAAATAGCATAAAGTTATTCATTTAATGTAAGTAAAATTGGAAAACAGCTAAACTTTACATGGAATAAAAACATGAAGGAGCTGTTCCAGGTAGAAGTAAATCTCCCTGCACTTACCCTGTGAGACCTTTTGGAGTTCCACTAGGCTGTATTCCCCTGAACCTCAGTTTTCCATCACAGAGTTTCTATTCTTATCATTGCAAAAATTTTTCACCAAGAAGTTCCATGACGTTATTTGGTTTTCACTTGGTGTGAATAGATCACTTATTCCTTAAGAGCATTTTTATTTTCTTTTTCTCCATGAACTCAGAACAACTTACTGGTATGACTTGAGGCAATTGTTTTTAAATTCAGTTAAAAAAAAAACAACCCAAAACCTCATGAGTTAGTTAAAGAAGTGGCATAAACCTTAAAAGTACTTAAATGATCATAAAATTAAAATGAAGAATTATACTATCTTTCTCTGTCTAGGGATTTTTAGGTGTCTGAGATTCACAGATGCCACAGAATAGTTCACCGAGTCTTCATTTTTTTTCACCAGCTTGCCTTTGTGGCCATATCCTGTACCTTATCACCCACTTAACTTCACCTTTACCCACACTCTGGCCACTGTGGGTTGGGTGGGGAAAGGAGGGTGCATTTAAGCCAGGCGTGTGCAGTCCATTGGCTGGTTAACTAACGGCCAGGAATTTTGAGATGTGAAAACAGGAGTAGGCTACATTTCCATCCCTTTGCTTCTCTCTCTGAATAAGGAGGAAAGTTTCCCATTCATAAGACACATGGATACAGAAAGCTGATGCCAAGTGAAGAGCAGAAATCTGTCACTGACATGAAAAGTGAAGTTATGGGCCATAGACACCACCAACATCTTGGATTATCTTGCAGGTACCAACAAACCAGCTCAAGTCAATTTATGATAAAAAGAAAAGCCAACTGCTCTCTAGACCGGAAGAACAATGATTCCACCTGGAACAAGGCTTTCTTTCCCATTGTTCTCTGCTCTGCTCTTTGCTTTCTTCTAAGACACTGCACGAAGGTAATAGAGAAAGCATGCATCTCATTCCAGCCAACATCAGTCTTCTTGCGGCTCCAACTGAATCTACAAGCCTATCCCTGCTGTACTTTGTGAGACCTAGAGTCCAATGCTCTGATTCACATGCCCCATCCTCACAGTGATGGATAATGTTGTCATCTCTCCTAAAAGCACATGGCTTGAAAATGAGTGAATTGTAGAAGGGCAACAGATATTTGGTGGCAACCAACTACATCACTGAGTCTGATGTGTTTCAGTTTCTTTGCAAATTAATTTAAATAATCATTTTTTGCTTACCTCTCATGATGAGTGTGAGAACCAAATGAGGCACTGAATATAAAAACATTTGTTAACCAACAAATGCAGACAACACAAAGTGTCACAGTTGAAAGGACTCACTATTTCCCTTTCTCAAGTCTACAAGAGCAGAATCCAGCTGCATGGACATCCGTACCTTGCCGACTACAAAGCCAACTCTGCTGGGATTACTTCCTCTTGCAGAGTTCAACAGTTTCCCCCTTGTTACACTTGTTTATGTTCAGAATGCTACTTCAACTGTGTAAAGGTGTTTTTCATTTGTTTATGGTGCATTTGTTTAACGATGTAAGGATGTGTGTTTAATGATGTAAAGATGTATTTCACCTTACCTGCCTAAGGCACCTGATTGGTCTAACAAAAAACTGAATGGCCAGTAGCTAGACAGGAGAGGGATAGGCAGGGCTGGTGGGCAGAGAGAATAAATAGGAGGAGAGAAGAGAAGAAACAAAGGAAGAAGAGAACGAGGGAGAAAGAGAGGGGCATGCCCGGGGCAAGATGCCAGGCAGCTGCCAGCCAGCCAGATGTGAGAAGCAGTGAAAGTAAGATACACAGAAAGAAAAAAAGGTAAAAGCCCTGAGCAAAACACAGATGAAGAGAAACAGCTTACATTATAAGAGCTAACAAGAAACAAGCATGAGATAAAGCTGAGCATTTATAATTAATATTACGTTTCCATGTCATGATTTGGGAGCTGGTTGGTGGCCCACAAGGAAAAGCCTGCTACAGACCCCTAATTCCTACCTCCTCTTATTTCACAGACACAGAAAGCAGGTGCAAATTGCTTCTTACTGGAATCTTGAATTAAAAAAATAGCCACAATTCAAAAGAGAAGGTACCAAGAAAGTAAACAACACATTGAAGGATTCCTTGGTTTTGAAACATATGTCAAGCATTCAAAGAACGCCACATTCTTTGGGCGTCTTCTTCCAGACAGAGGCAGTTGGAATCAAGATTTGTTGCTTGTGCCAATAGATTGGTGTTTAGATAGGCAGATTCCCCAGTAGGGATTCATGGATGGACAGAGGTAACAGGAGGAACAGATCTGAGGCCCCGTTAAATCTGTCCTGTGGCAACAATAGCAGATATCATAGGGGATGCTTGCGGGGAACCTTTGATGTGAAAACAATACTTAGAAAGAAGCTGAATGCCAAGGCATTCTCACAGACATGCTCTGAGAGGACTTTTGAGTTGTCAGTTTCAAAAAAAAATATAGGTGAGCTTCCTTGATCTTATAACTTTGTTGAACATGAATCCCATCCTCCGTTCCAAACAGATTTGACATAACTTTGTTGGCGTTTTCCATACAGCCCACACTGACATAAAGGCTAGGGAAATTTTAATCAGTGTTTTGGGAGGGATGGCTTGGAAATGAATCCATTCCCGTGAGCTCTGCAGGCTTTTCTGCACAGAGCACCTTTGTGTAAATGACAGAAGTGTGTGTGCTGCAAAGAGAACAGTGGGAAGCGTCATCCCTCCTGGGTAAGGCTGCCCTTTGCTGAGTGCGCAGCTGGCCGGGGTGGGACCCTGCTGCACATAAACTCAGAGTGACCTGGAGTCCTGGGTCACTTGAAATTGGGGGGACAGAAAAACAAAACAAAACAAAGGAACTGTATTTGTTGCATTCGTCAATGTTGTGGAACCTTACAGCAGAAGTTGAGGTCTTGAGGAAGGGCTTAGAAAAGAGTTAGCTGAAGAGAGATTTTGAAATTTGGCGGCATGGTCCTCAATATAAGGCATTCCTGTTCTGAATACCTGGGGTAAGGGCTGGAGATGTGTGTCTTGGGAAGCTGCTCGTGCTCAGTGCTGGTTTCCTCAGAGGGCTCTCTGGACAGCCTACTGCGACCTCTGTCCTCTCCTCACTGAGCTCATTGGGTTTCTTAAAGTGTGCTCAGAAATGGCTTCTGTTTTAACTTGTTAGTGTTCATTTCATAGTTACTTGTTTTTCCCTCTGTTTTTTATTTAAAATTTTTAAATTATGATTTTTTATGAATTCTTGGAGAATAGCTTTTGAGACACACCTGCTCCCTCTGAGGGACTCTCTCTCACCTCTCTGCTTTTGAGTTCCTTTTGTGCTTTGTCTTGCTCAGACAATACTTGTAGCTGTGCTCTGTCTTCATGGGCTTTCAAATGCTGTGATCAAACACTATGACCCAAAGCCACCTGGGGAGGAAATTGTTTATTTCATCTTAGAACTCTCAGGTCACACTCACCACTACAAGAAGTGTAAAAATTCAGGGCAGGAACCCAGAGGCTGGAATGGAAGTAGAAGCCATGAAGGAGTGCTGCTTACTGGCTTGCTCTCCATGGCTTGCTAAGCCTGCTTTCTTATATCATCCAGGACCACCAGGCTGGGGACGGCACTGCCTATAGGGAATCGGGCCATCTCATATCAATCGTTAATCAAGAAAATGGCCTGTAGACTTGTGTTATGGAGATATTTTCTCAATTGAGATTCCCTCTTCCCAGATATTTCTAGGTTTGTGTCAAGTTGACAAAACGCAACCAATACCAGCTCTGCAGTACAATTTTATGAACACATTGTATCACCTAATACTAACCCCTGAAAATCTTATACTCTCTGACATCTAGGGGTTACCCACTGGAGCCTTCAGATTATATCCTTTCCACAGATGTATTTATTTTACTTTGTTTTCACAATGTTTAAAGCTATTTTTTTTTCCAGCTTTTAGAAACCAAGCTCTATCTCTCTTACATCCCAATGGCCCCGTAAATATAATAACTAGCGTGCAATGTCCAATCACTCAGTTGAGTCTCTAAAGACTTGCCACAGGGTCTCCACATTCCTGCATTGCAGCTCCGAAGCAAAGGGGGATGGTGGGTCCCCCTTCAGGTGGGGGCTGTGGGCTCCCTGTTCTACCTGGGTTTTTCAACCGTTCTCTTTCCTTCTTGGAGCCTAGTTGCTGTCTAGAGTCGTAACTCCATTACTAAGTTTTGAGTTCTACACGGTACCAGCTGTTTGACAGGTGCTTCATGAATATTTATAGATTGGCAAAATGAAAGACTAAACCACTCCAGGAGATGTGGGCTTGAGTTCACCTCTCCATCTAAGCTGCCAGATAGGAATTCATAAAAAGAACCCAGGATTCTATGAGATTTGTATTGTGGTTTCTCCCAGTCAGGAGTTATGAGCCAGTTCCTTATTTTCAGGAGATTCATCCAAATCTTTCTTTGCCAACTGCCAAGTAGCTAAGCAGCCCTCCTCCAGCTGAAGGAGACAGCACCAAACTTGGAAATTCCAGTGAGCGTGTTGTTCTTAACCAACCTCTGAGTTTCTGCACAGTAGTGTGCTCCTCTCCAGAGTCGTCAAATTTGGCTTCAAGTAACTCTCCAATGAAAAGCCCCTTGGGGTATAAGCTTTTGTCTAAGAATATCCCCCTCTTCCACAACTCCCTTTTGACTGCTAGGATCATTGGTAGGTTATTTTTCTGAGATAAAAATGGAAGTGTTTTCAACTCAGATGTCTTAAACATAGTCTCATCTCTGCCGTGAGACTTCACATCTTTCAATTCAGTGTTCACTGCCAACCATTCTGCATCTTCAAGGACAACATGCTTGCTGGCTAGTCATACATCAACTCGACACACAAACTTGTTATCTGAAAGGAGGGACCCTCAATGGAGACGATGCCTCCATAAGATCAGGCTGTAAAACATTTTCTTAATTGGTGATGGGCAAGGGCCCAGCCCATTGTAGTGGTACCATCCCTCAGCTGGTGGTCCTGGGTTCTTATAAGAAGGCAGACTGAGCAAGCCAGTAAGCAGCACCCCCAATGGCCTCTGCATCAGCTCCTGACTCCAGGTTTGAGTTCCTGTTCTTGATTTCCTTTGATGATGAACAGCAATATATAAGCCGAATAAGTATAAGTATAAGCCAAATAAACCCTTTCCTCCTCAACTTGCTTTTTGGTCATGGTGTTTCATTGCAGCAATAGAAACCCCAACTAAGACAACACATAAACCACTCAAGAAAATGTTTGGAGACGTGTAAGACATTTTGCAATTTATTAGTCATGGGTTAATGTTTTTTTTGTTTGGTTGGTTTTTATTTTCTGGTTGCTTGCTTTTTATCCAATGCTGTTTTTCCCCTCCATAGATATGATGGTACTAATATTGTTTCCATTAAAATATATTTAGTAAAATATTAAATATGTGTTGATAAAATAAGGAATGATAGTCCCAAAGGAATGAAGATGTGGCAGAAATGCTGAGATAGTGATGGGTATGACAATTGTTTGGAAAACACTGAGCGTTAAGATACAGTTTGAAAGTGAGGTAGGCTGCTGATGGAGCTTAGTAGGTAACATGCTTGCCTACCGTCCAGGATATTGTGGGTTTGATTCCAGCACTGCATAAACTAAGTATGACAATCTGTGATTGTAATCCCAGCATTGGGGGGGTTGGAGGCATGAGAGTCAGAAGTTCAAGGTTATCTTCAGCTATATAGGGAGTTCAAGGCTGGCCTGGGTCCCATGAGACCATACTGCAAGGAAAAAAATACCCTAAAATTTGGTAACGTCTGGGGTCCTCCTTTTTTAAGGAATGCCACTGTCTCTTTGGCCTCAGCTTCCACCATTTTCTTTTCTGTTATTTCATTTTTATTCATGATCATAAACTTGACTTTGAAATCCAACTAGACTAGAAGGTAAGTAAGAACATGGGACCCACCTGCAATGGGAATAAACAGATGGCAGGATGTCTAAGCGGGTAGGGTAGAGGGTGATCTCTTGAGCTAAAAAAGGACAGGTCTGATGGCTGAGATAAATATAGTCATTGTCCTCAGAGGACAATGGTGATCATGCTGCTTTTGTTGTTTCTGGAATCAAAATGCCCCATGGCATCCATCACATCCATCACGTCCATCACGTTGATGTCCTGTTTCACTCTCTAAGACCACATGCTTGCCACCAAGCCACTCAATCTTGGCCATTTTGGTCTGTGTTTGGTTCAGCAGCTGCTGTTGGCAAGACGCTAGGATTTGTGTACTCCAGGACAAAATTCTCACCATCCAGTTTCTTCTCCCTACACACGAACTTGCTGCTACTCTGTTTAGGGCACGTGAGGGCCCAACTGTGGAATCTGGAAGGGACACTCATGTCCACATCTGTTCTTCTTGTCACTTGGAACACAAGGGCTTCCTGCTGTCTTTGGAACTTTGTCTGTGAATAACTCAAAGGAGAGGAAGCCCAGGAGCTTTCCTTCACCCACAGTGCTGCAGAACATGAAGGGTTAAGCAGACTGGCTGGGGCTTCTGTAGGCAACGGAGGCATCTTCAAAGCCCAATGGCTTAATTGCTTTCCTTTTTGTTTTTCCATTACATTAGCTTCATATAAGAAGAACGTGTTATAATTCAAATGTCCTGGGAGGTTTCCCAACCTCTCACAGGAGCTTTATAAATGTGAGGTCTTGTTCTTGGAGTGAGGGAAGTTGTTCTGTGAGGGACGTCTTTGGCTCTCACTCCAGGCTCATCCTTTTCTTTCCTAATCTCTTTTGCATGACTGGCCTCTTCCCACCCTTTCGTTGTAACGCTGCCTCCTCACAGAGGACCACCTGGACTACCCTATGAACCATAAGTGCTGTCTCTCTTTTTAAACACAGCATCATATAGCTCAGCAGATAGCTTTCCTTTCTACTCACCAAAAACTGGAATTTTTGTGCACTCTTTATTGTATATCTCTTCCTCTGTATTGAGTTCTTCTAGGCAGTGTTCTGCTCACTACTGTATCTCAGGTGGTCAACAGCGCACCCATGCATAGGTACATGCAAATGGTTGGTGAGTGAATGGATGTTCTTACTGCATTTGTTCGTCATGAATTCTGTCTCATCCTTCAATGTTCATTGGGTTCACGAATTACTCTTAGAAGACCCCAGTGCCTACCATAACCAAGACAGTGTGTTCCTTCTCCCCATTGAGTCCAAAATCATTACCTATGTGCCTTTAGGATAGAAGCAAATAGATGAAGTTGTAGTTGGGTTAAAGGGCTATCTACCGCTAGCTATCTGAATATCTAGCATGATTTCCCACAGTGTTCATCTGGTTTTTTTTCTTAATGTAGTTTTTCTCACATTAAGGGAAGAAAGCATTCTCTTTTAATGACTTTAGTTGTATTCAGAACTGACAAGGGTAAGAAGTGAGAAGAGACAGAAACAACAATGTGAAAGGAGGTACAGCTCTCATACTTGTGGGACATCTAGGTTAAGTATCTATACAACTCTCAATGTGAAATTGCTAGTCTCCATGCCTACCTCCACAGAATACAATAAACTTTGCCATCTAGTGGTAGAAATGTAGAACTGCAGACATATATTGCATACTTAACTGGATCCTTCTCCTGCTCTACAGTTAACTGAGTACCAATAATTGCTCCTCATGTGGCTGGCTAGTCACGTATTGATCAATATATTGATCACTTAATGGACCCTCAGGAAATCAGGTTTCCTAGTGTAACAATTGATTACGGGCTCTCTGGTTCACATACAGTTGCTCCTTGGATTCATCAGTGTCTATCAAAACTGTTAACAAACTGGGGATATTTAATCAGAAGATTTCACGAACAAAAAAACTTCTACATGGACCTGGGAATTTTCTGGGACACTGATACCAGTGGCCTGCATTCTTGCACTTCAGCAATTAGTTTGAGCTGACAAAAAGCTGCTCCTTTGGACCAAGCTGTCCCGTCGGCTCCATCAGCTCTCTGTTCTGGTTCCACATCTGTTTGAGTCTGAGTGTTTTGGAGGTATAGAAACATTTAGTAGCTTTTGGATTTCTTTGTTTATTTTTAAGGAAGGAAACCTCTCTAACCCTTTTCCCAAAAGGCCCTCTGCTCAGCAGTGACAATTATAACCACACAATTATCAAGGGGGTAATCTATGTCTTGATGACCCTCAGATGAAAAGCTGTGTGCGTCTCTGGGTTTCTTTTTCTCTTAAAATAATGTCTTTACTCAAATTCCCCATATGTGATTATTTTCCTCTCCTTTGCTTAGTGAGTGAGAAAGCTATTTTTGAGATTTTGATCAATTCTCTTTTTTTTTTTTTTGTTCAATAGGTACTTAAGTGATACTTTGTCAATGCCGGATCTCTGCTTCATGCTTCGTGTTGGTGTAGTTGGGGTGCAGTGGACATGCCCTTTATGGAGAAGGTGTGACCACTGTAAACAGTCTATATTACTATGGACACATACGTGAGGGGCATGCAAATGGGGTCAGAAGGGTGTTTCTGGAGAAAGTAACCTTGAAGTTTAAGTCTGCGGTTAGGAATTAGCCAAAGGGCAGGGGAAGTGTACAGATCCCAGACAAAATTCGGAGAATTGTCGGGGTGGAGCAAGACTTCCACGAGCACCTGAGAACTCTTTGGGGGAGTACAGGCAGGCAGGTGGGGAGCAGTTGCCGCTTACGACTAAGGCAACCAAGACCCAGAATTATGTTTTCAAAGACACAGTTGAGAGCCAGGCGGGGAGCTGGCCCCTTTGGTCCTCACCTGGTTGGTTTGCTAGGGTGTTGTGAAGGTGCCCTCAACACTCTCAAGGCCTGGCTCCGATGCCACTCTGAGTGTTGCCGCTGCCTACTGGGCAGCCGCTCTTGTTTTTGTTCCCAATTCACACTGCTCTTTTCCCATTTCCCTCACAGTTCTGTTTTCTCCACAGTTCCCTCCCGGCTCTCTGTGTAATCTGGCATTTTCCTAGAGCTGTTGTGGACTTTCTGTTGTTTGGAAACACTCAGCAACAAGGTCGTGAACTTCTCAACCCACCCCATGGAAACCTTTCTATCAAAAAGTTAGCTTCAAAGCCTAGTTGGATGTAGTTAATGCAAAGCAAAGAGTCAACAGACATGTCCCCAGAGTCCTGGCACCGGAAAGCCTTTTTCTTGTTCCCTTTGCTCAATTCCCTGCTGGTCAGCAGCCTGAACTTCCACCCACCTTTCTCTGCTGGCGGCTCTCCACGTGTCCTGGGGTGATCATCGAAAGCTAGGGTAGGATCCTAGAGGTCGAGAAAACACTTGAACACAAGCTCCAACCCCATATGCCCTAAAAGAAGCTCTCTTCCTTTCTGACAGGGCCGTTTGCTTCCCCTTGAGACGTACTGGTGTTGGTGCTTGACACACCTGGCTTCTGGTTTGAGTAGCAACAGCCACTGGCCATTTGAACCTGGAAACCTTCTTCTTTGGGACCCGATTTCCTCTCCTGTGATGTAAAAATGATAAGATCTGTGCTGCCCACTTCACTGGGTCATTTTGAAGAGGAGAAAAAAAATTACTCTATAGATCAATCACTTCTGAAACAGGTATTGATTGCTCAGCCATCTGTCAGCCCCTGGGGGACAAAAGCCCTTGCTCAGTTGTAATGTGTGACGCAATATGACAATCTCAGGCAGAGAAACCCGCCTTGAGCATAGCCAGGTTAAGTGTATATGTGTTCCGCTCTGCACATGTCTGGCCTGGTCCCTAACAGACAGTATTTCTATTACTCCATCATGGACAAGAAGGTCCCAAAACCATGGACAAAGAGGAGATGGTCCCAATGTCTGAAACGATCTGAAATACTTACATCCAAAACACTTTTTGACCCCCCTCCCCAAATCCTTAGGTCTTCTTCCAAGTCAGGACTTGCCCTCCCCCGTGGGCTTCTCAGTCCCCTCTTCACCTGCCTTCTCCAGTTCCATAAACGGAAGTCTAGGGAGGAAGGAGAGACAAGGAAAAGGAGCTAACAGAGGAGTCAGCTTTGGGGAGAAGTGAGCAGGGGTCGGGGCCATCACATTGGAGCAGTTTAGGAAAGGCTTATTTAGAAGGAGGAACCCCAAAGGGGCCTGTGGCCACCCAGGGGCTGCAACAGTAGAGCTGTTACCACTTCTAGGTCCAAATGGACAAGGGGAAGGAACTACATTCAGAACAGGAGAGAATGTTTAGATATGGTTGAGTGATAGGAGCCCTAATGGGGAAGTGTGACCATCAGAGAGGACAGTGGATTTGATCGTAGGCATATCTAGGCTTGGGACACTGGGGACTGATGGACCACTTTCAACAGGGAATACGAGAAGGGGCTGAAGTTGGGAGACCCAGGTTAAGTTTGGGGCCCGCTATGTTAATGACTGAAGAATATCTACTTAGAAGTTGCCAGGCTTGAACTTGAGTTTCGGAAGAGACCTCAGCTAGATACATACAGTCATAACATACAAATAGTGATTATTACTGTATTGAAGATCAATGAGACATATATCACATGTGAAATCTGATGCTCAGCAGATAAAGAATGTAGTCCTTGACATTTTGAAAACTGTCTTCTTCCATTCTGGAATGATGTCCACTCTCGAAGTAGATCATACAGTTATATAGGTGCAAGGTAATTGCAGTCCACTAAATATTCATTTTATAGTAGAGAAAATTGAGGAGAAGAAAGACAAAATAAAGAATTATTATCCTTGCAAACGACACAAAACCCAGTTGAAGCTAATTGAAGAAAGTCTTTGGCTAAAGTCAAGGAGTGATTTTCAATGTCAGACATAGTTTGGTCCAGAGGGTCAGAGAACACCACAGGGAAAGGGTGCTGGTGCCTCTGTCTCTGTCCATCCTGTTTCCCCATAAGCATGTTGCCTTCTCTAAGGCTGGCTCAGTCTCATTTTCATAAAATGGCAAGCCTCCCATAAGCTGCCTTCCAACCCAGCAAACAGGTGGTACCCTCTCTCTCAGAAGCCCTATTACATGCCTCGGGCCTCATCAGTAGCTCGACATAGCTGATCTTAGAGCTGATCCATCACTGTGTTGGAGGGATGGGGACAGCCAACAATATTGGGACAGTAGGAAACTACTGGTAAGACTAGTAGAAGGGGGTGATTCTAAACCCACAGTAGGATTTCACACTAGAGGTGAAGTTTGTCCCTGTGAACAACAGGTTGCTGTTACCTGAGATAAAAGACCCAACCTGACAACTTTAGGAAGAAGGGGCTAGAAGTTACCTGATTTGTTGGCATTAGAGCCAGAGCCCAGGGTTGGCTGCTCCCATTCACTTACTGTCTCCTACATTTTTATCACTGCAGCCTGTTTGTCCCCATACATGTTTCAGAGATTTAAGATGGTCAGAGGCTGGGAAAGGGTCAAAAGGAATAGCAGGGGTTAAAAACTCAGAGAGACCTCACATCATCCAGGATGGTGCTCTGGCCATTACCTCTGATTAGCCCAAGTTGAACTAGACAGGAGTAAGTGAAGAGCTGTCGTCACTCAGGCCAGCAGGTGGGGAGGGTAACGAATAGAAAGATGCTCATGCTTCCTGCTCCTTCCTCTCCTCCACTTCACTTAGCTTGAGAGAAATCAGTCCATAGCATCAGGGGACATTTAAAACCTGCATGCAGCCAGGCAGTGGTGGCACATGCCTTTAATCCCAGCACTTGGGAGGCAGAGCCAGGCCGATCGCTGGGAGTTCAAGGCCAGCCTGGTCTACAGAGGGAGATCCAGGACAGGTACCAAAACTACGCAGAGAAACCCTGTCTCTAAAAAACCATAAATAAATAGATAAATAAATAAATAAACAAACAAACAAATAAATAAATAAATAAATAAATAATAAAACCTGTATGTAAAGCTGACCAGCCCCCAGAGTGGTTTCAGTTCATTATCCACTGCTAGACTGTCCCAGACGACTCCCAAGCTCCGTTTCTGCCACCCTAGTCTTGTTTGTGTTGGCTATTTTTAGAACAGTGTGACTCCTTGGGGATCATCACACCCAATTCCCTTGTCTCCTAAAAGGGCAAGGGGACTCAGTGTTTCAGAATGAGTTAAGACTCACACTTCCTATTAGAGTTGATCATTTGAATCCGCGCTTCCCATACCTGGCCCAAGGATCCCTCTGTTGCCTCCACCTTCCTCCCTAATGGCTTCTGCAAAGTGCCTGACTGGCCTCTTCCCTGAAAAAATGATCTCTTAGGCATTGTGGGTGCAGGTGGATTTTACCTGAGAAGTAGGGGGAATTCCTAAGAAGATTTGCAAGTTGGTCTTCGAAAACTCAGAAACCCGGTTTAGATTTTGTGTCTTTATAGGCTCTTAGACACTCACAGAAGCCCACTGAGGTTGGAACAGTACACACCACTGTGAAAATGAGCTGCACGTGGTTGTAAAGTCCCGTTTCTACCTTTCAGGATTTCACACTGAACTTCATTCCCTTTAGTGCTTCTGTAGAGAAAGGCGTTGGGGATCACTACAGGATGCAGAGTACTGGAGGAATTTGCCTGTAGGCAGTCTGGGATCTATCCACTTTGCTCTGTGGTGGGTGGCTTTACTTTTCTCCAGATGAGGGTTCAAGGGCATGCGATTTGTGCAGGTACACATGGACCAATGTTGAGAGAACTTCAGACTTGCACTGCTGTGGACATCTTGAAATTCTGAATCCATTCTCTCTCCCTCTCTCCCTCCCTCCCTCTCTCCCTCCCACCCTTCCTTCCTTCCTTCCTTTCTTTCTATTTTACTGTTTGATAGTTTCATAATTTGTATAATGAACAGAATTTCAGGGACCCCACACTATGGGGGAGTGCTTTCGTAGCTCTTCAAACTAGTGCTGCACAGTACAATGGTGAATGGTAAAATTCAGGTTGATAATCTCAATTTTTAACGTTTTGGAGATCACCATCAAATAGCTTAAATAAACACCATGAGGCCTGAGAGGCATGGAGGAAAAGGAAGGTAAAGCTTCATGTTCTATAATTAGTGGCACTTTAGTATTCTCCCCTACAAGAAAACCCATATTTTGATTTTTGTACAGGACCACACAAATAATGTGGGCATCCCTGCCTTTAAGGCCTTAGTATTTAATTTCTCATATTCTCCAACTTCAACAGGGTTGTTTCTAACACTCTGGCCATTTGAATCACCTTACTGCCCAACCATGTTTCTTTCAAATATGGAGTTGTTTTCATTAACAGTGTTTAATTTATCAAGAGCTGTATTACTTTGTTCGGTCTGCCGTGGCAATATATTTTAGCACTCTGGGTGACTTACATGGAGGGATGTATTTCTTCATGATTCTGGGTCAGGGAGGTGCCAAAGCCCTTCATTCTTCTGAAGTTCTTCCCTGGCTTTTCAGGCCTGCACATGTTGCTGGGCACATACATTATCCCCGTATACATTGCCCATCCCTATGTGTACACGTCCTTCTTCCCCTTCAATCCACTTGACTTGTGTCTTACTAATCTAACCTCTTTTAATCTTAATTACATTTTTACAGTCCTTATCTCCAAACACAGCCATATGCTGGGGGTTAAAGCTTCAACAAATAAATTGGGATACAGGTAGAATTCAGCTCCCAGCAAGAACTTATGTCCTCTCTCTTTTGGTGGTGGTCTTGATGCAGTATCTAGTACCCACATTTCGCAAGCCCATTCATTCACTAATTTGATAAATTTTTGCTAAGTACTTACTAAATGCCAGTTGCTGGGATAGATACTGAAGATGTGATGCCCAAGAATACAGGTAGATTTCTGACCATGAGAATTTAGGCACACTGGGGGAGATAGGGATAAAAAAAACTAAGAAAACAATTACAGACTATGAGAAGTACAGAATAATAATACCCAGTGCTTTGATAGCAACTTAAGTGGGTAATAGTTTGAATAGGGATGTCAGGGAGTCTGTCTCTGAGGAGACAGTACCTGGCTATGCAGGGAGAAAGACTCCTTATCACAGAGTGATCAGAACAGGAAGTAGCAAGAACAAAGACTCAGAAGTGGTAACAAGCCCAACATGTTGCTGGTGGTGACTAAATGACCATACAACTGTCGTGCATAGTTTTATATAGAATATGGAATGAGGGGCTGGAGAGATGGCTCAGAGATTAAGAGCACTGGCTGCTCTTCCAGAGGTCCTGAGTTCAATTCTCAGCAACCACATGGTGGCTCACAACCATCCATAATGAGATCTGGTCCCTTCTTCTGACCTGCAGGTATATATGCAGACAGAACACTGTATACACAATAAATAAATAAATCTTTAGAATATGGAATGAGATAGGCAGGAACAAGGTCACGCAGGGTCGACTCGGCCTACAGAATCCATTCTGAATGTGACGGGAAGCCACTGAAGCCAGTGATAGGGCATATTCTGTAGTGTTGAGAGATTGGCGGAGTGCGGGAGGGGATGGAGAATCCGAGTGACATTGTCTTCTGTCATTCATGCACTTTTATCCCACAGGACTGGTTAACACAGGCTTTCATAAACACTGGGGAGGGTGCCCTCTGCTGTCCTTGTCCTTTTTAATTCTCATCTGATGACCTAAAGGGAGAGCAGAGGCGCTTCCCCAGGACGCTTCCCTGTCCTTTCTTCCCCCTCCCCCATTTCCTCCTCCCTCCCCTTCCCCATCTCCCTCTTGTCTCCATTTACCTCAATCATACATTGGTTGTACAAAATCATGGACTTTATTGTGGTGTTTAAAATTGTTTATTTGTGTGTATGGTGCAGTCAGAAGAGCTTTTGACAGTTCTCTCTTTCCACAATGTATGCCAGGGGTCTGAACTCACATCGTCAGGCTTGCAAAACCAGCCGAGCCATCTCACTACCCCATTATGACGTTTTCATATATGCGCATCATGTAATTTCATGATTCATGTTCACCCTTCTGTGTCACTGTTCCCTTCCATCTTCCTAAAGAGCTCCTTTCGACTTTCACGTCACGCGCACGCACGCACGCACGCACGCACGCGCTTAAAATCTGGACTCCACCTGTATTTGTCTTTTTGAATCTGGCTTAGTTCACTTAACGTGGTCTCCAATTCTGTCCACTTTCCTACGTATAACAATTTCATTCTTCTTTATGGCTAAATAAAACTCAATTGTATAGATGTACTACGTTTTCTTTATCCAGCAAGCTGTCCATGGACAGCTAGACTGACTCCATGTCTTCTCTATTGTGAACAGAGGAGTAATAAACATGGGTGTGCAGGAATTTCTACAGTATGCTGATTTAGATTGCTTTGGGTATATAATCAGGCATGGGATACCTCGATCATGTATTAATTATATTTTTAGTTTGAGGGCTCTCCATACTCATTTCTATAGTACCTTTATCAATTTACATTTCCATTAAACAGTCTGTATGTTTTCCTTCCCAACTCCTGACAATAGGAAGTGCTGAGATCCTCCATTCAGGTTTCCAAACACATACAAGTATTTTCCTTAATGAGAGAAGGGGCACAGGGGAGCTCTCAACCAGGTGCGTAAGAATTCTCTGGAAAGAAGGCTAAATATGGCATAAAATGGTCTTTTTATAAGAGTGTTTTTTTTCCTGAAAGATTATACGTGCTCCCAACTAAAACAATAATCAGGAAACAAACAAGAGGGGGAAAAAAAGCCACTAATAACAACCATTCCAGATCTTACTATTAAGGTGAAAAGTGTGTGTTAATGCATGATGAGCACTGCTCCAGCAACTCTATGTGCATGCATCATATAAAACACATTCAGTGTAAATCTCACTGTAGTTAAACCATTACTGACATTACTGAAGCAATTTAAAAGTTGTTTCTACTTTAAATGTATGGATTGTCTCAGCGCTATAAAACACGGGTCAGCAAATCTTTCAGAGCAAACGTTTAAGGTTCTGTGGAATAAAATATCTTGGTCACAACCATGCTTCTCTGCCCTTGCAGGGTGAAAGCATTCAGGGTGTAAATGGACCAGTGTTGTATTCCAGAATTTAGTTGTCTGTCGGGAAGGAGTGATGGGCCAGGGTTGGCTCACAGCTTGCAGTGTGCTGATCTGGAGGCGCCGATACAGGAGAGTTGTGGTGAGTTTTCTCCTCCACATTTTGCTTCTATTCTTTTCACTTTGCTGGGATTTCTGGAGTATTCTTTAATATGGCCATTATGTCCATTTGGGATTCCCCTTAGCTGTGACATTAAAGGCACACAGTCTTCCTCAGCGTTCTTTTGCTTTCGTGAGTTCTTTATTATTGCTCCGTGTTCTCAAATAGGATTGTCAGGCAGTTTTAACTTGCCTTTGTTTTTAAAAGAGTTCACAGGGAATATATTTCCCGAGTTTCATCATGTCAGGAAGCAGCCTCTTATCTCTGTTCTCAATGGCACCTTTGAGTGACACAGTGTTTACCTCCACTCCGATTCTCCTAGCACTTGGTCTGGCTGCCTTGACTGCGCATTGCCAAAGCCAAGGCAGCTCCTTGAAAACGCCCGACTTCTCCCTCTAGTGGCTGATTCGTTGTTTTTCTGCACCCATGTCAAAAGAAGTTTTATCTTGATTCTTCCCTTCTCCTCTCCCTCTCTCCATCACTCCTTCTTTCCCTCCTTCCCTCCTTCCCTCCTTCCCTCCCTCCCTCTCTCCCTTCTTCCCTCCCTCTCTTCCACCTTCCTTCTCTCCCTCCCTCCCTCTCTCTCCTTCCTTCTCTCCCTCCCTTCTTCTCTCTCCCTCCTTCCCTCCCTCTCTCCCTCCCTCCTTCCTTCCTTTCCCTCCCTCCCTCCTTCCTTCCTTTCCCTTCCTCCCTCCCTCCCTCCCTCCCTCCCTCCCTCCCTCCCTCCCTCTCTTTCTCTCCCTTTAATTGAAAGCAGACTTTTTCTCACATAATATATCCTGATTACAGTTTCCTCTCCCTCCTCTCCTCCCAGCACCTCCCCGCTCCCCTCCCATCCACCCCCTTTCTATCTCTCATTAGAAAACAGGCTTCTAAGGGATAATAAAATAAAATGATAAGATAAACAAAACCAATGCATCACAATAGGACAAAACAAACAGAAGGAAAAGAGCCCAAGAAAAGGCACAAGAAACAGATACAGATACAGAGACCCACTTGTTCGTACTCAGAGGTATCCCATAAAAACACTGAACTGGAAGCCATAGTATATACACAACAAGAACAGGTAGGGTAAACAGAGAGGAAAAAGAAAGATAAAATTGAAAAATAAATAAATAAAATCCCCGACACAACATTACAAGATAAGGAAGCCCCAAAGAGGCCATTGAGTTCATTCCCCTTGGTTGTTAATTGCTTGGCATAGGGCCTGCCTTTGAGAATAATTTGCTTTCCCAATGAGACTTCCTTGGAGAAAACTAAATTTTCATTTTCAAGCAGTTGAGGAGTTGCAATCAATTGAAGATTGCTTCTGGGTTAGGGGTGGAGACTTGTGTCCATTTTTCCTTTCAGCTCTAGGACTCCATTGGGTGCAGACCAAAAACGTAGCCGTTCCTCTTGAGTCTGAGCTATATGAAAAATGGCTTTGTCAATTGTCCCATGGGTCTGAGGTCTTGAGCATCCTAGACATGGCTGTGCTCAAGTTAAGATTCACGTTCAGTCAGGGCTTCACTTACTCAGGGTTTCCTCCAGTGCCTTCAGACATGCTTTATTACAGCAATAGAAACCTAAGTGTGACATTTTTTATGATCTTAGCCTTTCTAACTGTGGTAAGAAGAAATCTCAAAGTAGTTTTGATTGGCGTTTCACTAATTGCTACGGACGTTGAATGTTTTCAAAAAGATAGTACTGGACCATTTTCATTTCTTTGTTTCAGAACTCTGTTTGTATCTATAGCCCACTTACTTAATTTTATTTTGATAGGGCTGTTTCTTGATTATTGATTTATTTTTGATATTCTGGATACTCATCGTCTGTCGGATGTACAGCTAGTAAAGATTCTCTCCCCCTCTGTGAGCTTCCTCTTTATTTGACTGTTTCTTTAGCTGTGCAGAATCATTTTATTATGAGTTTCCGTTTGTTAAATGTCAGCACTAATTACTGAGCAAATAGAGTCCATTCAGAAAGTCCTTTCCCACACCTGTATCTTATAGCAGTTTTCTTCTAGCAGTTTCGCGCTGAAGACTGTGACCCACTTTAGAGCCGATGTTTGTGCACGGCGAGGGGATTAGATATGGATCTGGTTTCATTCTTCTGCCTGTGGTCTTTCAATTTTCCCAGCACTGTATGTTGAAGATGCTGTCTTTCCTCCAGTGTGTGTGTGTGTGTGTGTGTGTGTGTGTGTGTGTGTGTGTGTGTTGTTTCTTTTTCAAGTAGCTGACTGCTGTCGTTGCCTTGTTAATCTTGATGCTTAACACTGATGGTTTAAGCAGGAAATTGCTCAGTTGTGATCATTCTGTGTCAGGCAGGTTTGCTGCTGCTGCTGCTGCTGCTATCACAAGGGGTAGCTTCTTTGTGTTTGTTCTCTCTCTCTCTCTCTCTCTCTCTCTCAATTACCGGGGATTGTGGCAGGCAGGCTACCACTGAGTCACAGGTGCATGGGCATGCTTTTAAAACATCTGTGAACCCCTTTCATCTTTCCAGGGCAGTTTTCTTAGGGTATACCTTTAAATTCCCTCTTGGCTTTCCCTGTACTCTACTAAGCATGCCAGGGGACCTCACACATTTTTTTCTCTCTCTGTATTCTTTACCTTGGCTTTAGTTCCTCTGTCGTTTCTTTCTGTATTTTCTGTCATTGTTCCTGGCAGTATTTCCACGGCAATTCAGACTCACCTTTCTTTCCTTTGCCATTTATCACTTGTTCTGTTTGAAACACTTTTGTGTTTTTTTTTTCCAATCTAGTCTCTTAAACTGACAGTCTCTTCCTCATGGCAGTCAGTGTTTCATAATTTTCTTAGAGGTTTTGCTTGGATTCATATTTTTTATGTATATGAGTGTTCAGAGTACATGCACCTCACTGAATGCCCATTTCCTACAGGGGTCAGAAGAGAATATTGAATCCCCTAGAGTGGAATTACAGATGATTGTGAAGCACCATGTGGGTACTGAGGACTGAACTGGGTCCTCTTCATTAAGAAGGTTTGAAAAAGAAACCGAGTTCAGAAAAAAGAAACCCCCTTTCTTTTTCTAATAGATGGTTCTACTTAGTCACACACCCTGCTCTTCTGGACCTATTTTTTCTTTCCTTTATCAAGATGCTGAGTTGGCAACTGAGTATGGCTTTTTATACATTTTTGTTATTATTAACATTATTTTGAATTCTCAGTATTTTGTTGATGGGCTCTGCTGTTGAGATATGGAGCTGGCATAAGAGGCTGTATTAATCATACCAGAGTCTATTTCTTTTCATAGTTACCAGTTCTAAAAGATTTTGGCTCAAATCGTACCCCTTTCTTCTGTGGTTGCAACTGATAACTTGCCTTTAAAAATGGCTATTTTATCAGGCGTGGGAAGAAGTTTCTGGATCTTGATTTATTCTTCTGTCCTTATATGGAGGTAAAGTATTGAAGTAAAAGTCTGGTACAGCTTTGGAAGGATTGAGTTATGAAAAAAAGATAGACTGGATGATTTTTAAAATCTCTCTCTTATCTTTGCATTCCGAGGTTAGGCTGTGGGACAGCGGGGGCCACCCAACCATTGGAAACAGTCAAAATGCAAGAACAATTGAATTGAATAAGGGGCACTGCAGTTTTCAAGCTATTAGAGGGCAGATCTCGCTAATTTTATAACAGTAGTCACTGCTGTCAATCTTCCAGGAGCTCACTTAAATATCTGCAAAGTGTGAGGAGGCCACAGCCATGATGGGAACGAGCTGGGGCTATCTGGCCAGCAGAGACTGCTCATTCACTAGAGGGGCTCATGTTTCTTTCTCCTCTTGCCTTCTGTGTCTACCCAGTTAAGAGGGAACTTCTGTCTGGAAACAGTTAAAGTCAACTCAAACCCTCGGTTATCCGTGCTATGTTTTCCAGCTGGAGTACAGAACGGCGAAGTGACCTGCCAGGAGTTTCTGCTGCCCTGCTCATTAGTGGTAAAGACCCAAGATGGAGCCGCCACTAGATGGCTCCTGTGCCTTCACAGACCTCTCCAGGTCGTCGAGTTCTTACTGCTCACACTGTGTTTTCAGGACCGAGGCCACAGCTGACAGCAAGAAGTAAATGAAAGTTCTCCCTTTGGGCTAGTGGCATTTTGAATAATTAATTATTCTGGACAGAGTCTGTTTTGGTCTCAGAACAAGGATTTTTTTTTTCCAACAGAGAGTCTATAAACTTGCTGTTGCTGGTAGCATTTGTCCTCTTTGTCTCTCAGACTAGGTCTTAGTGATGGTGGGGCCATTGCCAGAGTGAGGCTTCATCCTGTTACTCACTCACATCCTTCTGCCACTGTTCTTCAGTCTCTTTAGCAGCTGAAGCCTTGCCTTCCTCTCCTTAGAGTGCTCCTGGCCTCAACTTTTTTAATTTAATCATTAACTATCTATTTGTCTATGTATCTATGCATGTATATATCAGTGTATCTATCTATCCATCATCTATCTGTCTGTCTGTCTGTCAGTCTATCTAGCTATACATCATGTTTAACTGACTGCTCATCACTCTTCGCAGAGAAGCGCTGAACCACAAATCGATAAACCCTACCACAGAATTCAGATCACCATCTGTTCTGTCGCTGTTAGTCACACCAACTGGCAAGGACTTAATAGGACTGGGCCCTTAGAGAAAGGATATGTTTTTGTTGGTTTTCAAGTGAGTTTGCTTGGGCTATGTCATAAAAATGGCTATTTGCACTCGGGGGGCACTTATCTTTCATTGCCATTTATATTGTCACAAATCAGATTCCTTCCAACAAACAGCAGGCAGCTTCAGGGGTGTGTGGATGTGGGCTACGGCCAGTAGTTAAATTCACTGTGGTGAAAGTGGTCAGTGCTCCCACACATCTTTTAGCACTAGACTAGCACTTGTGGAGAATCATGCTTCCTACCTGTCTAGTGCACTTGTGTGGATGTCAGTATGGTAGAAGGGTTATATTCTTCTCTTTGTGAAGTGCTGGGATTAGAACCCAGAGCCTCGTATATGCTGATTTCTATACTTCTTTGGCCATGAAGGGATTATTCCTACTGAAGACTTTAGTTAGGCCATGGATTAGGGGATGATGTGCCTTTGCTTGCTCTTTTCTCTAGGGCTAAAGATAGTAAGATCCCATGGGTTTCCAGTCATAAAGAAAATCAGACAGAGTCATCTTTAGGCATATGATCCAGCACTAAACCATGGATGCATGTGAAGAGAGAGAATACTCCTGGGTTTATGGACTCCAAAAGCTGTGTTATCTAATATGCAGTTTTAAATTTCCACTGATATTGTATTATTTACAGATTTGAATAGGGTTTTGCAGGTAGAGTTTCTCTGTGTCTCAGCAGCCACTCCCAAATAACCACTTAGAGACTTATTATTAATTATAAATGCTTGGCCAATAGCTCAGGCTTGCTATTAGCTAACTCTTACATTTTACATTAACCCGTATTTCTTATCTACACTCTGCCACATGGCTCTGATACATTTTCTCAGTACGACAAGATCATCTCCTTCTTTCTGTGTCTCCTCCAGATTCTGAGAGACTCCTCATCTCATTCTGCATGCTCTTTTTTTTTCTGCAAGTGCTGCCTAACCTCTACCTGTCCAGCTATTAGACAGTCAGCTTCTTTATTAATGACCATGATCTGCTGGGGGTCTCCTTTTTCTTATCACTCCTGAAACATGTCAGGGAATAGTTCAAACCTTTTTGACTTTCACTGGTCACTTTTTACTCTGGACTGTGACCCACGGCCCTATCTACTGATCACCTCTTATTATCTCACCTCTATTTCTCAAGCTTTCCTCCTGAGATCTTCTTCAAAAGTAATGGATATGGCTAGTATCTTAGCATGGCCCCTGCCAAGAAGATATAGTCTCACTCTCATTTCCCATTGCTTGTGCTGGACTGCAATTGTCTGATGAAATCCTGTGGAATATTTCTTTACACTGTGTGAATATGTGTCAATGTGATGGGGTTAATAAATATATATGCACATATATGTAGCAATAATTATAGAAAAAGAAGTAATGAGTTTGAGATGGAGTTTGGGGACACAGAAAGATTTGGAGGGGAAGAAGAGGATGAAATGATATAAATACAGTACCCATGTATGAAAAATGTGAAGCAAAAATGAAATTTACAGATAAGTTGATGAAACTAAAAAAATATACTGAATGAAGTAACTGAGGTATATATAAAACAAACAAACAAACAAACAAAAACGATTGCATGTTCTTTCTTATGTGTGGGTCCTAGCTTCAAATCTCTAATTTTGTACAGTCAACTTAAGAATCCTGGTAGGAACCACAAATCTAGAAATAAGCTATATGTGGTGCCTTCAGGAAGGGGGAATAGTAAAATGTAGGTGATGTGAAAGAAAAGATGGGGAATGATGTTGACGATGGAGGTGGGAAGGTCTAAGCAAGGAGAGGTTGTGACATAAGGGAAGAAATGTGGCAGGGGGAGGGTTTACAAAAATGAAGGTAGTACAAAAAGAACATACACAACCTACCATATTGTAACGTAACTAAGTTGGAAAGGATATACTCTTCATGGTTAGAAGAAGCTTCTCTTAACATTATGGGCTGTTGAACAGAATCTACAGTTCAAGGTTATGTGATAGATCCTCATGAGTTATTGGTCAAGAGAGTCACCCCAAACAATACAAATACTTACCTTTGCCCTTGGTTGTCTGCTGGAATTAGATGATAAACACCTATTGTTGAGACATCACATAGCATGGCTGCATAATGTCCTTCCTGGTTTTGTCAGCTTGACACAAAACTAGACACATCTGCGAAGAGGGAGTCTTACTTGATAAAATGCATCCATGAAATTGTTCTGTAGACAAGTCTATAGTGTATTTTTTTTTTATTAATGATTGATTTGGGAGAGTCCAGCTGGGCCCTCACCACCCCTGGGGCAGGTGGTCCTGGATAGTACAAGAAAGTAGACCGAGCAAGCCAGTCAGTAAGCAGTACTCCTCCATGGCTTCTGCTTCAGTCTCTGCCTTCAGGTTTCTGCTTTGAGTTCCTGCCTCGACGTCCTTCAGTGATGGAGTGAGACCTTTGTGTTGTAACCTAAAATAAACTCTTTCCTCCTCAAGTTGCTTTGCTATATCTGTGCAGCTTGGTCTCGGACCCCTGGCTAGTGATGGTGGGAGTGAGTGAAGAAAGGACAAACACTTAGACACATGCGCAGTGAATCTGGGATCCGCCACGGTTCTCTGTGCTGCCACCACAATCCAGAACCTCAGCATGTTTATTAGTTATAGCATGGGGGAAGAGTTAGCTCATCTCAGTATGAGGTCTCTGCAGGCCAGCAGGCTTAGCCTATACACATCTGGAAGGAGGAGGCTGCAGTTGTGGGTCTTTGCACAACTGATCAGCTGTTCATAAACACTCCTACTTGGACACCCGAGGAAAGCTTTGCCATTCCTGTGGAGCTTGGGCCATTGAGCTTCGTCAATTGTCCTATAGGTCAGAGGCCTTGGGTGTTCTTGGCATGGACAAGTCCATGTCAAAATGCATACTCACTCAAGACTTCACTCACTTAAGGCTGATTCCTCCCCCTATGGTTGCTTTCGGCCATGTGTGGTGATATTTTTTTTTTTTTTTTTTGGTTTTTCGAGACAGGGTTTCTCTGTGTAGTTTTGCGCCTTTCCTGGGACTCACTTGGTAGCCCAGGCTGGCCTCGAACTCACAGAGATCCGCCTGGCTCTGCCTCCCGAGTGCTGGGATTAAAGGCGGTGTGGTGATACTTTATTTGTGCTGAAATGTGATTTTATTTGTATGTTAATAAATAAAGTTTGCCTGGAGATCAGAGGTCATAGCAAGCTATAAAACAGAAGTCAGGCAGTGGTAGCACATGCCCTTAATCTGATCACAAGGCAGAGTCTCTGTGTGGTCAAGGACACAGCCAAGGGTAGTAACACACACCTTTAATCCCAGTACCAACCATAGAGACCTGCAGGTCTGTATAGACAGGCAATGATGAGGAAGTGATGTTGCTGGGCTTAGAGCCAATGAGAAGGCAGAACAGGAAGGCAATAAAAGTGCAGGATAGACAAGAAGAAGCGCTCTCTGGGGAAGCTACAGAGGTGTGGTGGTAAGCTAAGGCTAGTCATGACTATTTGCTATTTCTCTGATCTCTTCCACTATTAACCCTGCATTTGGCCCTGTGTTTCTTATTTAATAAGACTGTTTAGAAATTCGTCTACAGTCGTGCTATTTTACCACAGTAACAGAAACCATAACCAAGTCACATGATATAGAAGAATAAAACTGGAATAAAGCTATAAGGCTTCTCCCTGCCAGGTAGTTGTCACAGTGTCAAATGTCTGTGCAGACTGTCCTGAAGAAAAGGCATTAACAGTCTTACCCATCTGTGAACCCTGTGAACTGCAATAGCAACCTGACAAGCAAGATGGTCCCACTTGTGTAATAGTGGTGTGACTGTTATGAGAGTGTGGGGGACCTGCCCCCACGTTTTTCCCCAGGGTGCATTTGAACAGGGAGAAGTGGGAAATATTTAGCTAGAGATACCTAGATGACAAGAGGAAGGACAGAAACACAGGATAGTCTCGGGAGGGCCTGGGTCAAAACCCACCAGCCCAGAACTTTATTCAAAAGGGCTTTTTATAACAATGTCAAGGAGAGGGTCAAAAGACCTACCCCTTGCTAGATATAGCCAAGTACAGACCCTTCCAAACACCTGGTACCCAGGCCCGTGGTCCTATCATCTTCTTATGCAGCCCTGCTGGTAAAGCAAGCTCAGATCTCACTAGGAAACCTCTGTGAGCTCCCACATGAGGGTACACAACTGTTTTCCCCTTAGATTTAAGGCCCACTTCATGGGAGGGAATCCATACTTATAGTGTAAAATCATTCAAAAGTCCATGTGGGGGAGGTTATAGATCTTAGGGAGGAACTTAATTTGGTTGTTTAGCTAAATTGATACAGCATCAAATGACCCACTAAATAAGAATGCATGTATTAATAGACAATTACCACTCTCAGCCTTCATCAGAGAAGTTTCTCCTTCCAGTGAACTGCAGTGAATACAGATTCATGGCTTCAAAAGGTCCCGAGAATAAGTTATGATTGAGTGCTCAACCCTAAATAAGACATGTACACCATGCTCTCCTGAGCTCAGGAGATACTGTGGAAGAGAGAACAGAAAGAATGTAGAAGTCAGAAGACAGAGAGAAGGGCTGTGAAATGGCATTTACTGGGCAATATGTCACCGCAGTAATCATAAATTTTTAACAACTGCCTATGATTGCACTGGACTGTCACAAAAGTGACTTTATTGGCTGCTAGCCAGGGATGGAGGCACTGTCCAGGGAGCCCCACTCCTCACTGCTGAACTGTTTCTCATTGATAGACAGGGAAAGAGGGAGTCATTAACTTTGGTTTTATACCCACTGCGGATCCTATCAGACTTCAGTGCATACCCCCAATCCAATGGTCATACAGATGGTCCTGAGTAAACTAAATGGATCACAAAATAAAACCAGAAGTCCTGGATCTGTGAGAAGGACAGGTAGAGAAAGGAGGGAGAATTTATGTGTATGGGAGGTGATGAGAAAGAATGAAGGCATGATTAAACAGAACATATATATATATATATATATACATATATATATATACATATATATACATACACATATATACACACACTCTCTCTCACACACACACACGTGTGTGTGTGTGTGTGAGAGTGTGTGTGTGTGTGTGTGTGTGTGTGTGTGTGTGTGTGTAGGGCTGGGGATATAACTCAGTGATAGTTAAAATAATACAAACAACAGTCTATTGTCTATATTAGACTGTGATTCTGTTGAGGCCATCAAGTTCATGCTCATCCAGGGGCAGTTTATTTGGGATTGAGAAAACTTTTGAAAACATTATTTCCACAAACAAACAAGGCAGTTGTCCGTGTTCTTAAAGTCTATGAAACCTATCAGTCAACATTCATATTTGTTATATATATATTAGTACAGGAGCCTTTCTCAAAGGCCCAAGGACAGCTTCTCTTTATAAGACAAGGGGTCACAGTTCAACAACTCCCTATGACTTAGCTAATAATAGTAATAAGAGTCAAGCAATATGAGTCACACAATTAAATAGCTTGGAGGGCATGCCTACAGTAACAAATCTTCATTGTGCAGAGAATGAATTCACTTGGGTCTTGTGTGTTCTCTGACAAGCTTTCTGCAAGTACGTGTGTTTCAGACCTTCCTTTTCCTGGAAGCTATCAAGAAAACCTACTTTCCGGTTGTCTCTGAAAACCTCCAGCTTCAGGCATGGGTGGTACACACACTAGGCAAATGTCTTTCCTTGTACTGTGAAGTTCAAGGAATGTTTCACATGTGTTAACTCAAGTTCCACCAAGGATCCTGAGTCTAGATTCGACGATGACCCACTGTTGTGTGGTTCTTGAACTTCAAACTACAGCTAACAGCTAAAAAAAAATGACTCCTGGGGTAGACAGGTTCTTCAGTGGGCTAAGACTGTAGTGGAGGAAGAAGTGGTCAATTTCTCTGAAGCTCAGTTTCTTTGTGTATAGGGCACATGATGATTCTACCTTTACTGGGTGAACATGAATACATAATTCTGCAAAAATTAGAACAAAATTACACAAACAAAAGAGGAACAAAAGGATAAACAGGTAAACCACAGTGGCTACCTATGTGCGAGTGGGCTACCTAGATAGGATGATTATGGTTCTTGTCAATGTATCACCTCTTGTACCAATGTTATGTAGCACCTTGTGCAGAGTGAAATGAGGCCATGAATGCTTCATCTGTGCCGTACTCCAGAGTCCATGTAAAATGGTGCTACCACTGTTTCCACTCCAACACCTTGAACAGCCCATAGGGATCTGTCCTTTGTCTGACACTGGGTAGTTCATCCATTGAGAAATGACAGAAGCAATTGTGGTAGCCTCAGCGAGCAGTCTGGTGTTCATTCATTCTGAACCAGTGACTCTTTTCCCTGTGCCTCCTGTGCCCCTTTCTTCTTGTCTTCCTCCACCACATAAAGTCCAGATGGCTCACTATTGTCTGCCCTTTACATCTCCCTGGTTAAATGTTAACTCTTCTACATAGCAGGCCATTAGCTTACTATGGCTTAGAATGAGCAACTCTGATAGCTGCTGTGATAAATTGTGCCTAGGAAAGGGGTTTCTCCGGGTTGATGCAGTGACTCGAGACAGCAATGGACGAGCCGACTTAGGGACCATTTGGTTACTACCTGGATTGAGAGGTTCATTTGATGCATTTAGCTCCCCAAAACCTCTGAGGATGACCGCATTGAGTGTCTGGGAACATCTCCTTGCATCCATCTTTATTTGTTTTAATAGTCAGTGTCCAGCAATGAAAAGACAAAATCAGATGTTAGAAAAAAACCATTGTTCTAGATGTGACTGTCCATCAGCAAAAGAAAGAAGTAACTAGAGGAGAAGACAGAGAGCCACAAGACAGACTCCTTGAACAAGTAACTCACTTTTTCACACTCATGGTGTAGACTCACATCTCTAATGTGCTGTGGCCACTTATTTAATAGTTCATCTGAGGGCCAGGCTTTCTAGACCCATAAGATAAAGATGCTAGAAGGAACTGCATGCCAAGGAGCCTAGGAGTTAAATGAGATCATGAGACAGTGATTAAGGTTTTAGACTCAAGAAACAAGGATAGAAATCCCAGCTCTGACAGCTGCGTGACCTTGAAGCAAGTCACTGAATTGTGGGTAGGTTAAGTTATTCGCAAAATGTAATCTAATAATAGGAACACAAAGTATGTATCACACACTGTTATTTTGAGGACTAACACAAAGCAAAAATACATCCAGGACAAATACCTATAGAACATAATAAGTTCTCGGGAAATGTTTTATGGTGTAGTGGTGGTTAATGTTGGCAATAAAGGACCACGTCTATGAAGATGCAGTGCAGACCCTGGCGTATTGCAAGCCTTCTTTACATGGTAGTTGTTAGTAGAGCCTTCCCGCCTTCTATGACCTGCTCACAGCCGTGTCTGTTCCGGTCAGCGCTAGCCTTTCCACCTTAGCAGGAATTCAGTGAAAATACTTGGTTGCATGAAAGGGAGGGATGTGAACAGGCATTGTTTGTTTATACTAGCCAGGATTTTCAAGTGTTCAGTGCATCAATGCCTTAGTGTTTCTAAGCTTATTACTACTGGATCTCTCATATTCAGTGCTGTCAAGTGAATTCTAATATCTTAATATCTGAATCCCTAATCCCTCCTCTATTTGGTTTATTTTACCTATTGGAGTCAAGTTTAATAGCTCTACTTGGACTCTAAATGGGACATTGTAAAGTCCCTATGACTGACTTCTCCTGTAGTGCCTGACATTCTTTCTATCAGTCCCCATGAAGATCTAGCCTTCATAGACTGTGTCAAATATCTCCAAGCCTTTTTCCCACTGTGGAGAAGTAATTCCATATTTGTTTCAGGATGTTCTTCTTTGTGGATGTTTCTAGTGGTGTGTTCTCCAGATCCAAGCTCAAATTGCTTGTGGTATTTTCACAGCTATGAGATTCTATCAGTATTTGTGGAAATACAAATATGCATTTTAATTTCAAACTTATTTATTAGCCTTATAAAAAGCCCAGTGCCAGGAATAGATTATATCTTTTGGAGTTGTTAGCCAATGAGGCATAGACACCCAAACATTATGGACTATTGCCCATGCACTTGGTTACCCTCCAGAACTTGTTGGTAAGATCCGCTTGCTGAAGAAACCACATACTTGAGCCACAGCATGAACAAAAATCAACCTAGAAGCTTCATCCCTAGTGGCTAACTTTTGTAGCGCTGGACAGTGTGTCATGCTACCAGAGGAGAAAAGTAATCATCAGTCTTGCTGAGTTGCATTATTGTACCTCATAATTGGAAGGTACAATAATGATTAGTCTGGTAAGGCATGCCTACTGGTCTAATGGCATGAATGACCTTGGAGTAACCAAGCATTTTCTGATTGGATTTCATGCCCACTCCACAAGTTGAAACTCGTACCTGGCATCATAATAGGAGTTGGGAACCTGTGGCTAGAAGGATCATAGGCCCCAGGGGAGAACCACTGCTATCATTTTGCTAAGTGGTCACAGTATTAAATTGATTTCTAATGACTGAGAGCTTATCCATATGTTAGTGTACCTCTCAACTCTCATCAGAGAAATTTGTTTTTGCAGTAGATGGTGATGAACAGAGACCCACAACTGACCAAGGTGCAGAGAATAAGAGACTATGGGATGCTCAGCCCTAAATGGAACATCCATATCATACCCCTTTTGCTAAGATTCATAGATCATTCTGGAAGAGGGGGCAGAAAGATTGGGACACCACAGTGCAGTTGCACAAATGAATTCATGGGGATTGTGAAAGAATGCACGAGACCCGCACAAGCTCAAGCCTGATGTTATCCCAGCATGGAGAGGGGAGGTGAGCATGAGGCCCCACCCCTAGGTGAGAAGTTACTGGCAATCAATAGCTGCTGCTGGGGGAAGGAGAGTTGGGATTTTTAAGGTTATGGTAGCTTAACCACACTCCAGCAGCAGGCCACACATCTGAGAGCACATGAGCAGCATAATCTGTAATACATATATTTAGAGGGCACAAAGCTGGATGGGCAGGGAGGGAGGGGACTGATCTGCATGGAGTTGGGAAGGAGTGAATATATTCAAAATACCCTCTATAAAATTTTCGAAGAAGTAATAAAAATGAGAAAAAAATATGCTTCCATGTGGCAGGTAAGAAGAGCATATCAACATTTCACTAGAAATGCCATGAGGCTCAGATTTCCTTTGCCACTCAATGTAGAAGCTATCTGCAATTCCAGACTTATTTTTTTTATTCACTCCATATTTACTTTGAAAAAACATTGTTGAGTAAGTGTTCTCAGAGTCTTGGTACTTCTCTCTGCCACGTTTTCACTTTTCTTGGGGGAGAAAATCACAGTAAGCTCAGCTCTCCTAAAAGGTAACCTGAGGTTTTGGCATCTAAACAAACGTTGAAAAGAAGTACAGGTCGCATTTCTGATATTGGTGTATGCTTCAGCAAGAAGTGTTAGTCACAGATCCAATTTTCCAAGTGACATTTAAGGAGGTTTCTTAAATAGATTCATTAAATTAGACCTGGATAGGAAACTAGTGAGTGTTTCATCTTTTAAGTGATGAATTTGTCATTCAGGATGCAAGTCTGATTTTATTTGAGATCACTGTAGTTTTGGTTTATATAAAAATTGGTTTTGAATTGCTTGATATTTTCATTATTGGATATAGAAAAAACACAATAGAAACAATAAGTTACCTGGGTTGTACCTGTTATATTTATTTAGGTATACATAGGAAAGATTTCACATAAAAGTTAAATGTACATGTGGTTACAATACCATAAACCAAACCCATGAGAAATTCAGACACACAAATACTTTTTTTTCTTCTGCACTCAGTGAGTATTCAGTCTTGTGAGAGGAGAATTAGAAAAATATAGTTGCCCTGACTTTTGCAGTGTGCATTCTCTATTTCCAGAAACAGTAGCTACAGAAAGGAACAAAGTACAGAGTACAAGATGTGTGGAGGCTATTCACACCATGAAGGGGTTTATCCCTGAAGCAGAAGAAGTATGGCCACACTGTGGAGGACGCACACGTCTACGGTTCTTTCTCCAGTGCTAAGTCAAACGTTTTAAGCAAGTTACTGGGCGTGCACACCCCTGAAAACACAGACTTCAGAAAGTCAAGAATGAAGTTCCACAGATGTTGGCTAGCACATCTGTTTGGACTGGGAAACTGCAGGCAGAGATGAAGTGGAAACAATAATAAAGAGAAAAGGAGCCATTTTCCTACCCTCTACATCACGGGGTTAATTCAGCCTTGCTTGAAGTCAGTTTGGCAAATTAAATGGCACTGATAAAATCTACCCTCCGCCCCCCACCCTGCACTGCCTTTAGAGACCAGAATTCTGATCTCATCATGTTCAGTGAGAACATTACCAATCGATAAAAGTGGCACATGCCATTGGCATGGGGCATTGTTTCTTGACAAAAGAGATAACTCAGACAGAAGGTATCTAGAACCATGTAGGATTAAAATGAAAAGAATCTGGTATTTTTGATCACCAAGCTGGAACACTTTGATAAATGAGCATCTCTTCCTGGGCAAAATTCTGCTTCACTCTCTAATAAGCTCGACTAAAATTACAGCCCTTCTTAATGGGCCGAATTTGAGTCACACTGACCATCCTTAGCTAGAAGTTTTCAGTTCTCTAGGCACATTTGCTGTTGTTGTTGTTTGGCTCCATCAATCACTATTGCTTGGGCTGCATGTGAATTTACTCAATCCTATACAAAGACAGCCTCGTCTAATGGGTGGAACATTCTTGACTTTGTTACAGCTGCAGATGGCAGCATCATCTGCTGCTCCTTCCGCCTTTTGTTTGGAAGGGCGATTTCTTTAAAAACAGAATTGCATTGCTTCATCTCTTAGTATAAAATCACACATACGTGATGCAGAAAAGCAAGCAATACCACAAGCATAGATACAAATAAAACCCAAATCTTCTTTAATCCCACACCCATAAAAGGAAGCATATTACATATGTGATGCTTAATAGTTTACTGGACCACAATAAAAACATGTAATTAAATATCCAGGCATGATACTTATAATTCTTTAATTCTTTGGTAAATGTATGTTCTCTGGATCACTTAACAATTTCAGTGTTTGTTTTTTTGGGTTTTTTTTGATGCTGAAGCTTCTTAAAAATTGAGATTGAGTCTCCTAGAAATGTTAGAAGCTGTATCTATGAAGTCTCACCAGTATGGATGCCTAAATACAACCCCAAGAAAGATGACATCAGGAAACATGCTAGTGTGGGAGGAGAAAAGCTTATAAAGGTCTCAGTCTAGACAAAGAACTTCAGGCCACTAAGGAATGTTGAGAACAGGAGAAACAGTCTTCCCCAGAGGAGAGTGCACCAGCTAGTTATTAACTACCAAATGGTCAGTCCTGGAAGCATATATATATATATATACACACATGTAACACTGTATGGACTGAGCAGGTTGTATCTACACACACATACACACACACACGTGTGTGTGTATACATATACAATGTAATATATGTAATATATAAATTGCAATATATGTGTATATATTAAACAATTAATGAAAAATATACCAAGAATTTGAAAGAGAGCAAAGACAGGGAACATGGGGGGTTTTGAGGAAGGAAAGGAAAGGGGGGAAATGATATAATTACATTATAATCTTAGAAATAAAAAAATACTTAAAGTAGTAAAGTTTTGCTTCATTAAAACATCTTCACAGCTTATTTTACTCTGTGTGCATATAATGTAGGTACTTGTGGAGGGCAGAGGGCATCAGATCTGGAATTGGAGTTACAGGCAGTAGTGAGCCACCTGACGCAGATGCTGGGAACTACACCCAGATCCTCTGCAGCAGCGGCCTATATGCTTAACCACTGAGCATCTCTCAGCCTCTTGGCAGTTTCTATGTCTTTGTTGTCTATTCATCCATGGTTATTCACATGAGATAAATTTCTGAGCTTCTTGGTTAGTCTATGAACACGATTAGATCCTGTTGTCGGCACACCGACTGATCTTCAGGATGTTTTCAGTGTGGGTCTGGAACTGCATTGTAGCAGAATGCATGGTTTCTCCAGATGAAGCATCCTTTTCCTGTGTCATTTTTCACGTGTTAAACCTGTGAATTACTTTATGGTTGATAAGTGCCTAAGAACAGTGAGTTCTATGTTGTTAAGTTTGTTGGTCAAATGAGATAGGTGAGAAGATTACTTTTAGTTGTGGGGGTACCAACTTCAAAGCCTGTGCAAGGATTCAAAATCAGTTTCCAGGACCAACCTCCCAGTTTTGGCCCCAGTGGTGTTGAACAGGCACTATCCTTGAAGCTTCCTTTTTATCGTGTGTAAAATGAGGCTACTATCCACCCCATGTGTAAGTAGGTGAACCGCAGCCTGTGGTGTTGGCATGACTAATCCCATTCTCACTTAGAGAGGTAGGCTTGATTGACAAATATCCAAGAGTATAAAATCCGATCTCCCATCTCTAATTCAGGGATGTGCACCCCAGATTAAGCCAGTCAGCATATAGAATTTGAAGCAGATTATTTTGTGTTGATGACACTTCATACATATCCCATCTGGGTTTTCCTACAGCAGGATTTTGATTCTCATCTTACTGACAAGGTTAGGCAATAATTTCTTGGCCCTTTAAACTGTGGGTGAAACTTGTGAGTGTCATTTTCAAGTGGAAGTTTCAGTACCAGTATGTGTTTTCTCCATGGCCCCTTCCCACTGCTACAAAAATCAGTGAGTCTTAGAAAGGAGCTGTTCTTCCATTCAGTCTTGCTATGGATCAAGTTTTAGCTGGCAAGTTTAGTGAAGAGTAAATGTCTGTCACTTGGATGTCACTGTGAGTTTGAAGTCAACACCACTCCACAGGACAGAGGTTTGAACCCAGTTTCCCTTCACTATGAAGCTCAAGACATTTGACTTTTTGATAAAATAGGCACGCGCGCGCATGTGCGCGCACGCGCGCGCGCGCACACACACACACACACACACACACACACAACTATTATCCCAGTGGGAATAGGAGATAGTTATTCAATTCTGAGAGATCACAGTCTGGAAACATAGATTTAGATCACCCCAAATTCCATGTTCCAGTGTAGAAGCAGTTTCAGGGAGTTTTATAGTTTTCCAGAACCAAGAAAGGCACCAATCAAGGCAAATTTAAAATACATTGGTGGGTACATCAGAGAGGCAGGTACAGTTACCGCAAGGTAGGGAAGAAACCTCTCCTTTGGGGTGATGCCGTCTGATGACATGCTTAGCCGTGGGGCTGGTGGAAGCTAGTGGTCTGCTAAGTTAGTAGACTCCAAAAGGGTTTTATCTATTAGTCACAGGATGTTAGTTCAGACGCAGAGGTGGGAAAGGAATGGCTAGTGGGGTAGCTAAAGCTAGACCAAGATGAGACATAATCAACCTCTGGGCCTGTGGCATTCCAACCTCTCCACTCAATGCAGTTCTAATCAACCAGTCTTCACAGACAGTTTCCAGGAACTCTTGCTGGCAGACTTCTGAGTGAGGAAACACTGGCTTCCTTGATGATGTGATGTACTGTAGTGTCTCCATACACCCATGGACACAGTCACACTTGGTTATTATGATGCCAATCTGCCAGAGGAAAGAGCCAGCAAATGAGGACACCAGCAAACAGCTGCAGAGACAGTACCCTAAAACAACAACGCCCCAAGTGGACCTATCTTCAAACTCTTCAGATAAGCGAACCAGACACAACACATCCCCTTCAATCCGCTCCAACTGAGTTTTCTTTTATTTGTAGCCAAAATCATTTTGGTCAGTTTCAGTGATCTAGCGGAACGTAATGTGGGCGGCATGAACCCAGAGCAAGAGCATGAAATGGTCATCTCTGGCAAGTGGTTGTGCTAAGAGGTAATGGAAAAGCCACACAGGTCCAACTTGAAAGAAGCCTGGCAGATAAGGAGTTTTGAGAGGAAGGCACAATGGCGGGCATCTCTCCACTGGGAGGGAGAGATGGAAATTGAACGGAGGATAGCCAAGGTTCAGGTTTCTGGCAGGCTGTCCTCAGAGCTCCCTGAGTGTGTCTCACTGCCTTGACTGACCTTCTCTTCACTGAGCTGGATGCATTTCAGTCCACTGTGCTGCTCTTTTACAGTCCCAACATGGAACACAGGGGCCTCTTCCTGGACTCATTGGTGGACTGGTAGGGGGCTTAATTAATTAGCATGTGTAAGATGTTTCCGGCTCTTTAGTGGATTAAGAGTAATTAGGAAGGCAGAGCCAAGCTCTTTTGAATGCCATTTCAATTCCTTCCCTGCTTCTTGCAGGAACTCAGCATACCGTTTCATCTCACTTCTCATTAAGTAGATTCAGAAACTACCTAGGAACTCTTGACAAGGGCCAGTCATCTTATCCACAGATGTAGCAAATAGTATTGATAAATAATGCTGTTTAATAATTACCATGAGTGCAAAGTATTTGGAAGTACAGTTGAAAGTTACTGGATTTTTTTCAGCTTTCTCTTGTAAGAAATCTTCCCTGTCAACTCAGGGTACACAGATCTCCCACAGTCCCCTCTTAGACGCCCCTCCTCGCCCCCATAATGAGCCTGGTCTGCCCCGATAGTCATAGACTTTATATGTTCTTCATTTCACACCTTGATAAAACATTTTTGTTCTGCTTTTCTTTATCTTTTATCACAGAGGATAAACAGTTAGGAATGTCATTCAGGGGTGCACAACAGAAATCTGAAAGGTATAACAACATGGAAGGCTTTTCTCTCATTCTGGAGGTTGACTTCCTACAGTTATTACAGTTGTTCTGTGATGCCACTGAGGTCCTAGACTCAGGTCTTACCGTCAATAACACGTGACTTTATCTTCAAGGTGCAAGATAACCATTCTAACTCCAGATATCAAGTCTACATTCCTGACAGAAAGAGAAGGCATGAAGAGAAAAAGGGAAAGGAGACCGCTGACTGAATTACCATGAATGCCTTACTTGGAAGTTAGTTACTTGGACACCTTTTTTTAAAGGTGACTCTAGAAAATAGCATTACATCAGTGTTTAGTGATGCCCTCACTAGAACTGAATCTCTCTTGTTTAAAGACAAAGGAACAATGGATCCGAAGTGGGCCATTACCAGTTCCTGTCACACCACACTTTTGACAGTATATTCTAAGTAAAGCTCTTTAAATGCTAATTATTCTGTTATGTAACAATAGAACTTAATCTCATCTAGGTGTATTTTTGTACCTCCCAACTCCATCTATATTCCTCCCTCTATTCCACCCACCCTCATTTCTGATAGCCACTGTTCTTTTCTATTCCTTTGAGGTCAGTTTTGAGGACTATGTGAGGTGATAGAGAGCCTCAATTTTGACCTTGCTCAATGGGAATACGCACAATAATACTACACTGTACTCTGAGTGCTACACTTATGTTTCAGTGAAGATGCAAGTATTTAAAAAAGCATTTTCTCATCTTCAAAAATAATCATCATCAATCCTTACATTGTGCCTTAGGCTGACAAGTACCCCACCCCCCACCCCCATCCTGGCCCAGTGCATATGGCCTGTTGGATCTTGGGCTGCTTAAGAGAGCACAGAGGTCCCTTCATCTGGGAGAATATTAAGATCTTTATTTGCCATGTGGTACTCAGCAGTGATCATTAAAAATAGATGCAGAGGGAAAGGCCTTTGGAATCTTTTAGCAAGCTGAGATGCAGCACTCAGGTTCCTAGATTCTGGCCAGCAAGTTCACTTGTAAGTACCCAGAAACTAAAAAGGCTAGGGCTTCTTGTCCAGGGGCCTTCTGGTTAGATTTCTGTTTCCTCTAATATGTTCACCAGCATTTCTGTGAACATGAGTTGCTTCATGTGTGAGATGTAAATCAGACTATATCCCAACATGGGCTGCAGGAAGCCATAATGAAACTCAAAACTCAGAACAATAACAATGATAATGACCTAAAACACTTGTTGTGTGACTGTCTAGCCATTGACATCTTCTAAATGTGTCTGGCTTATGAAGATAAAGACTGACTTGAGAGGGAGACATAATAGGAAAGAGGTGGGCAGGAAAACCATGAACAATTTTGAGTTCAATATAAACAAAATTTCCAGTCTATAGCAGATTAGCTTGTGTTCAGTTAATGCTAGTTTTCTTTGTACTCTGTGGTAAAGAGCTCAAGAACTGTCAAAGAGATAAGTGTACAAAGTCGACTTCATCTTAGCTAGGATTTTTTTGTTGTTGTTGCTGTCCAGAAATAATTAGAAAATTGGAATCAAAGTTACTGCATTCCGTTTCATAGCAAGGCTTAAAAGATCTTCCCTGTGCTGCCTTTTGGGGGACCAATCATTTAGTGTTTGTGGGTTATTTGTGCCCTCCTCAGATAACATTTCCACTAGGAAAATGCAGCCCCCTTCTCTGCCCACACCTGCTCCCAGACCTCCCCTGCCCGCATCAGCTCTCGTTTTCAGAGCGCAGGAAGTATAGCGCACACCCCTGGCTTCACTGGTGCTGTCTGTTTAGGAGTTGGTGGTTGTGTATGAGGAGATATCACTTTCCCAGTGAGGTCTCCTCGTCCTTGTCTTCACTAATGTTGTCTTAGAGAAGCCATCAGTGTGCAAGGTCCAGAAGCAGTGACATATGGTACTGAAATGTCCTTTCTTCCTGGCGACATACATCATTAATTAAGAGCAGATTCCAAACACTCTACTAGGCATATAAATTCTCACGCTGGAATGAACTGAAAATGAATCCACCGATTTCAGCTTTGTATTGATCACTGTGGGATTGTAGTGAGATATTTGGTACATGCCGTAGTTAATATAGATGTTTAATATTTTTATTAAAATCCTTCAGCTTGTCCCCCAATTGATGTAGCCTCTAAAACATTTTCTTAACTAGTCTTTGACCCTTTTTCTTTTGAATCTTGTGTCACTACTGCTACTCTGTACCCTATAAATGAACTATAGCAAATGAATAATAGTAAAGTCGTATTTGAGACAGCTCTGTGGTGCTGTGTGAAACTTTACCATAAGATCCATTAAGCTTGAAGCACGACTTCCTGGAAATGAAACTGCTGCTACATTAAGAGCTCTGTGGGTATATCCATAAGGAAGCTTCCGCACAGGATTCCCTTCTGTGCCTTTTCAAATTCCCGGGGAACATCATCTGGCTTTAATCCCAGTTCCTACTAACTTCCATTAATCCAATCTTTGGTTGATCCCTCTGGGTTTCAGGAATGTTGTTTACACTGTTCCAGACCAGTAAATGACCCCACACTGTAATCCCTATCTGTAACATCTGAAGTATAACTGTTTCCTGGGAGCCTTTATAGCCACGGGGACAATACAGATTGACATCTTTCTTTGTTACCCATAGGGAGATCCATATTACCACTCACCCAGCCTTGGTCAACGGTTACAAGTCAAAACTGTTTGCAAGCATACAAAATAAGGGACAGAAAGAAATTTAACAGGTGCCTAAACTACAGATCTTGATTAACGCTCTCCATACTGTCCATTCTTAAGCACTCTTTGACTGACAGCCGCCAAATGTATCCATTACTCATTGCTATAGTGCTATAATATGCATTCTGTTGGGTCCAGAGGGGCACAAAAAATGGGAGACAGACGACCAAAGTCTGAACCACAAGCCAAGTTTATTCCAAAAACAAAACAAACAAACAACCCCCCCAAAAAAACTCAACCAACCAAACAACAACAACAAAAACACTACCGGGCACAAGAAGTTTACCATTTAACTGGGACCACAGCCAGAGTTTGGGCTTCTGAAACCGTGGCAATGGGGGTGGTTTTCAAGTCCCTTTTTATAGTAAAAAGTAAGCATGAGGCATGGAATGCATGCTAGGAGTCATGTAGAAACAACTATTAAAAGTTAACTTTGGTCCATGGCAGTTGTTGGTTGTAAGTGGTAAAGGGGTTATCGTTAAAAGTTAATCCCTGGCTGTTGGCAGAGGAGCTGGCTGTAAAGCAGAGAGCCATTGTTAGACGTTAACGGGTCATGGTATCTCTTTCCTTGCTCTCCCACTCTGTCCCTGTTCCAGCTCGACCATCCCGTTCCCTTATGTTGTCCTTCCCCATCCCCTACCCTCCATTGCTCCCCTCACCCCTAGTTTGCTCAGGAACTCTCATCTATTTCCCCTCCCCAGGGTGATCCATGCATCTCTCTTAGGGTCCTCCTTGTTAGCCAGCTTCTCTGGAGCTGTGGGTTGTAGTCTGGTTATGGGATTCTATGACCAAGGGGCATCAAGGTCATGATGGAGAAACTTACAGAGACAACCAAACCAAACTAGTGGGAACTCATGAACTTTAGACCATTAGACCAGCCGTGGTGGAGCCTCCACCGGGACTGGACTAAGTCCTCTGCATAATCGAGACAGTTGTATAGCTTGATCTGCTCAGGGGGCCTCCTGGCAATAAGATCAGGATCCATCCCTGGTGCATGAGCAGGCTTTTTGAAGCCCACTACCTATGGGGGACACCTTGCACAGCCTTGATGCAGGGGGAGGGGCTTGGACCTGCCTCAACTGAATGTCCTAGGCTCTGCTGATTCCCTATGGGAGGACTTACATTGTCTGAGGAGGGAATGAGGGGATGGGTTGAGGTGGGGGAAGGCTGGGGGGCAGGAGGAGGGAAGAGGGGGGAATCTGTGGGTGGTATGAAATATGAATAAAAAATTTCTTAATTAAAAAGACATTAACCTTTAATAGCTGATAGAGCTGACGACTGTCAGTTCTCATTTTTTAGGTTTATAATTTTATTTTTATATTTTTATATTCCTATTTCTGGACCCTTCACATTCCAGTGTATGTGATATACAATTGATTTTAATAAAAAAATCTCTCAGAAACAACTTTATAACAAAGTGCATCTTTATATATGGCACTGTCACATATTAATCTATTTAGTTCTTGCAGAACCTTGTAATTTAAACAAGCTGAATATACTACACTACTGAAGGTCAGAAAACTAAAACTTATGATGATGTGTAATATGATTTGTTTGTAATTGGATGTAATTTGATTTACAGTAATATGGGATGGAGAGCAATAGTTTTTACCTTGACCAGACCTCAATTTCTTTGGGGAGGGACGTGTATACAATAAATTCGATTATGATTTTAAGGCATACGAGTTCATACTCACATATCCCAGTACACATCCAAATCCTACTGGGAAAGCAGCAGCTATGAGCACACTGGGCACTGTGTGGCCCTGATTGCTAGAGGTGTGGAAGGGCAGCCCCCGCTAAGAGGGCCACAGTCTTCCCCGAGTGAAATTTCAGATTCCTTTGTCTTTCCCAGTCCGTTCTCTCATGTTACCTGCCTGGAGCCTGTGGCTATTCGAGTCTTTCAGCACTGAAGTCTTCCTTCCTTTCCTCTAACCTCTCCTCCCCGTTCTCCTTATAACTTGTCACTTCCCCTTCTCAGTTTCTCAATTGTCTCATCATTTTCATTCAGTGAATACCATCCACCATATTCCCCTTGACACCAGGTGGTCTCTGCCACCCCCTAGGCAAACCTCTCTCAGTCCTTGCTACAATGGACTCCCGCTGACCCCTAAACTGGTTCTTCCCACAAGCTTAGCTGGTCTTTCTTCTGGAATCTTTGGGCTGTGGAAGAATCTGACTGAGTGAGTGATCATTTCATCTTTAGGATTTGCAAAGTAAGGCTCTGGGCATCAACTGAGTGCTAATTAGCACTGTGTGTCTCACAGCAAGACAATTCTACTGCATTCAAAAGAAACATTTACTAAACAAAGCTTTATACTAACCATCAACTTTCTCTAAATGTCTCTTTTAGTCTGCAGCTCTTGTTTAACTAGGCACTTCGCCATCTGAAAGTTTTTTGTTTTTTTTTTTTTTCATCTGAAAGTATTTTACTTACACTTTCCCAACAGGTGGCTTTCTTTCCTTCCCTGATAACATTGCATTTGAATAACTCCCCAACTCAACATTAAATACAAAGTTAGATGTCACCTTGTGTGGGTCCTTTCTAAACAACAACAAACAAGTCTATGGATACAATACATTCACATGGTTTAAAAAGTGAAGTGGGGTGGGGGTTCCTAACAGGAAGCATCTTTCTCTTGTCCCTCATTCCCAATCTCTTTAGTGAGAGTCATTAAATTATTTCATCTACCTCTTATTGGATTAACCTTGTATTTCTAAACATTATGATTTGATTGTTTTATCCTTAGTTATTAATTTGAAGTATTCTCCACCCAGTGCCGTGTTACGATAGGCTATGGTTCTGCTGTATTATACCAGCCTTGTTTCCTCCTCATGCCTTACTATACACAGGTCTATCCCTATTTTAAAAATGAAAGTTGGGAGAAAGTGGTAGGAAGATAGGAATTAGCAGGGAGGAAATGGGGATGGATTTGATCCAAATACATTATACACATATATGCTATTAAATAAAATATTTAGAAATAAAATCCATATCCAGTCTTCACCAGCTTTTTCTTCACTGGTTTACCTGCTCTATCCTTGTGTCTGTACTTTCCAGTTTCAGAGCATCAGCCAGCAGGCTCCTTGGACAGTAAAAAAGGACCTTGCACTATTCTTCTCATGCATTTGCAGTGGGTCTTCAACTTACTCAGAACCCAAGCAGGTCCTTACAGTGTCCTTCGTAGCCCACTGGTCTGCTCTCTGCATGCTGGGGTTAATCTCACTACCTCCTTTTGTCCACAGGGTTCCAGTCTTCTCTGTTTGTTATGTAGCTCAAATGTGTTTTCCTGTGGGGCCTTTGAGGGGCAGCCTACCCCACACTGAGGAACTATTGGCAGTTGACAGCAGCTGGAGGCAGGGGAGTCATTCTTCATTGAGGGTGTCAGTATCCTGCAGTTTAGTGAAGGGCCCCCTCGCACACATAGATAGTGCTAACTGGACTCAGTATTTATTTCAAAAGTAAAAGAATGATGAAGAGGAAGACATGAAGTAGTTGGGGGGAATGTGCTTCTGGGGAGAGGAATTTGAGGAAGCAAGAGTGGATATGGTCATATTTCTATAAACGTGTGAAATTCTCAAATAATAAAAACTTACAATAAAATAAAAATGACAACAGCAATAATATCAAACAACCAAACATAAAGAATCAGATTAGGTGAATGAAGCAAAATGGTGGTTTCAGGTGACACACTCACACCCAATTGCAGTTGCCATGACAACGACACTTCCTTCTTCTCCAGGAGGATAAAGGAGCTCCTTATTGTATGTACCATCACCTACATGTTTCATTATAAATGCCCCATAATATCAAGAGTTTGCTTTTAAGGAGAGTGACTGATGCTTCTCTAATCCATTTTATTGTGACTCTGAGAAAATATTATTTATTGTGTTAGAACTTTCATATGCTATTTTAAAACATATTTAATGAGATATACATCATACAATCTACTCTTTTTAAAGTTTACAGTTATATGGTATCATGGGCTGATGATATTATGGGGATATTATGTATCTTCTCAAATTTGTGCCAGGGCCTCAACCAGTATTTGGATACAAGGTCTTTAGAGAAGTGAATGTGTTAAAATGAGGTCAGGTGGGTTGGGCCCTGATCCAGAATTACTAATGTCTTCTGAGAAGAGTTTTCTGTGTTTGCATACAACAGTGGCCGTGGGAAGGCAAGATAGCCAGAGCACAGCCTCCTTCAAGTCAGAGAGAGGAAGCCAACCTTTATTAGCTTGACCCTGGCCTTGCAGACTTTCAGACCCCTACTATTTAAGGCACTAGATCACCCAGTCTGCTTGTGGTGTTCTTTTGTGAAAGCCATAGAAAGTGAATACGGATGGTTTTCAATACATCCATAATACATGCGGCCATCATCATTATTGTCAAATTTAGAGCCATCATATCACCTCACAAGGAAATCCCATACTTCTTAGCTGTTGCTACTTACTTTTCTCCCTGTTATAAGCACGGATGAGAGTCCAAAGGGCCCTCATTGAGATTTCCAGGTCCCTGTGTTCTGGAACAAAGAATTGGACTAGGGACATAAGGACAGTGATAGAAATAGGGATAGTTTATAAGACAGAGAAAGGCATTCCTGAGAACGGAAGTGGGCTAAATAGATGGTATTGGTTCAAAGCACAAAAGCCCTGGGTTTGTGTATGATGACCCTTTATAGGCCAGTTACATGGCACTCACTCCTCCCATATTTGTGTGCCACATGCTTTTCTTGGGCATGCTCTGTCCCTTAAGTGGGAATGGTGTCTTAGTCATTGTTCTATTACTGTGAAGAGACACCATGGCCACAGCAACTCTTACAAAGCAAAATATTTCATTGGGGCTGGCTTACAGTTTCAGAGGTGTGGTCCATTATCAGCATTGCAGGAAGCATGGTGGCACACAGGCAGACATGGTGTTGGAGATGTAACTGAGAGTTCTACATCAGCATCAGCAAAGAGCAGGAAGAGAAAGAGAGCCACTGGGCTTGGCTTGGCTTCTGAAACCCCAAATCCTACCCCCAGTGACATACTTCCTCCAACAAGGCCGCACCTCCTAATCCTAAACATTCAATGGTATTCAATAATATTCAATAATATGAGCCTATGGGGGCCATTTTTTTTCAAATCACCACAAATGGGTTTCTAACCTTTCTGCTGTGTTATGCTAATGTCTCTCTCTGCATCTACCCTTCTGCTAGCATTCCCATGTCTCCCTACTCTAAACAACCATTAGTCTATTGTCTTCATAGTCTAATCTATGATAGAAATATCATGAAAATAGCATAATGCATGTGTCATATTGTGACTTTTTTTTAACTTAGAACATATCAGATATCCTGCATATCACATATTTACATACAATTCATAACAGTAGCAAAATTACAGTTATGAAATAGCAACAAAAATAATTTTATGGTTGGGGGGGTCGTCATAACATGAGGAACTCTAAAGGGTCTCACTCAACATTAGGACGGTTGAGAATGACTAATTTAAAGCCTGAAGTATGTCTCCTGCAGACATACACATCCTTGGTCTCATTTTGTTAACCCAGTTTGACAGATTCTATATTAATTTCATATCAATGTGGTTGGAATATATGTGTCAGTTTTTCTTCTGTCTTCTTGTTCTCATGTCTTTATTTCCCATGACTCTTTCTTCATTTCCTTCTTTTGGATTAAATGAATATTTTATGTAGCATTTGCATTTTGTCAATGATTCTTCACTCATGTTTTGAGTTCCTTCTTTTTTTGTTGCATTAGATCATATGGATAGCATAACTTACCAAAAACAACTTCATCTGTATAAACAATTTAATTCAAGTAAAATGTAGAAATGTTACTTCTATATAACCTTTGTCTTATGGTATTGTTGTTGCAGGTATTCTGTCTATGGATGTTACAAACTCAGTAAAATATTTTTGTAGTTATTCGGTTACATACCTTAATGCCTTTTAAACGCACTGGCAGAAGGATGGTGGCGTGTGCATAGCCACAGGCGTTGTCATGGTAACCTTCCCCTTCATCATTTCTGCGGGTCTTCTGTTCTTCTGAGTTCCACTTAGCATGTACAGTTGTTTCCTATTTGGATACAACTTAATCCCGTCTATTTCCTTTGTACCTTTTTGTGAACATATCGCATTTCTCTATTTTATAGGCCTAACAATATAGACTACAATATTGTTCAATCCAGCTGCTTCTTAAATCAATAAAAATAGGAAAGAAGAAGGAATACATGCTTATATTGTCTCAGATACATAGTCAGCTTTATTGGCACTCTGGTTTTTTGTTTTAATCACATTGCAGTTAGGGATCACATGCTGTGAGTCTTTAGAATATTTATTGCTTATAAAATGGTTGGGAAATAACAGTTTTACTCAGTGTGTGGGAATCTGGGAATTTTTTATTTCACTTTGATTTTTAAAAGACCATTTCTCTGGACGTGGAATTCTTGATTGGCAGCTCTTTTTCTTTCCTTTGAGCACTTTATCATTCCATTGTCTTCTCATAATTTTTGCTCTCATGAGAAGACACCTTATTTGCCTTGCTGTTTAAGTGATGTGCCATTTTCTCTCGTCACTCTCCAGGTTTCTTTCTGTCTTTGGCTTTCAGCATTTGTACAGTGATAGATTGGAGGTCTCTACATTTATCTCACTTACCCTGGGGGAGTGCTGCTCCATAATACTATGCCAGGATTTTCTGAGGCCCTGCTTCTCAGTCCATTCCCTCTCCTGTCTGCTCTTTGGATTCTGTAACCTCTACAGAGCTATCTTTTTTAATGAGATTGATTTTTATCTATGTGTGTCTGCCTGCTTGCTAAGTGTGTGCAGGTGCTCACACAACTCAGAAGAGGGTGTTCAACCCGGAGATAGAATTACAGGTGGTTGTGAGCTGCCCTGTATGGGTGCTGGGAACTGAACTCTGGTCCTGGGGAAGAGCAGCAAGTGCTCTTATCTGCTCAGCAATGTCTCTTGCCTCAGGATAAAGTGTTTTTTGTTTTGTTTTGTTTTGTTTTGTTTTTTGCCAGTTCAAATTTACTGATACATTTAGTGAAAGTTTTTATTTCTGTTATTGTACCTTTAATTCCTGAAGTTCCATCTGGTGCTTTTCTGAAACCAATGTCTAGCTTCTTACTAAGACTGGGTTTTCTGTTTGGTGTGACTTTGTCTCCATTGTTCCTTTACTCCTTTAATCAGGATTTTCTTTAGTTCTTTAGGAATGTTTCTCATGGCCACTTAGCTTTGCTTCTTAAATCTGACTCTTGGTTTTTTTTTTTTTTACAGGCATTTCTTTTGCCCACTTTTCTCCTCTACTGTATATTATATTTCCCTTTCTTTTTCCTATCTTTAAAGCTGTTTTGAAATGGCACTGTAGATAGATATAATTGCATAGTTCTGGGTTCTGCTCTCCCCTCTGCCCCACTGTGGGGCGTTTACCCATCACCCCCACAGTTCCCCAGAGTTTTCTTGAGTGTGGGCAGCAGGAAATATTAGATAGAAGGATTTATTGTGGAGAATCTTGCGGAGATAAACAGAAAATAAAGGATAGCCTCGAGAGGGCCTGGAACCTTTTCCAACTGGCCCCGGCTGTCTCTGCCCCAGGGTATTTATAGAGATGCCAAGGGGTGGAGCAAAAGACCTCCCCCCGCCAGCACAGTCAAGTGCAGACCATCTCAGACACCTGCACTCAGGCCCGTGGTCCTAACCATCCTCTATGCGGACCTGCTGGGTACAGCCACGAGGAACTCGAAAACGGGCCCCCACACCCCACCTTGCTGTTTTCCTCGTGACCAGATGGGGTTTCCGTGCAGTCCCCATCCCTCGCCCAAAGTGCTCAGTCCTCTTAGGTAGCAGTTCCTACGACCTAGCAGTTCCTACGACCTCCTCAGGCTATCATGCTGCCACGTGCTATTGTCCTGGATCTCACTCTATAGACCAGGCTGGCCCAGGCTGGCCTTGAACTCACAGAGATCCATCTGCCTGGCTCTGCCTTCCAAGTGTTGTGATTAAAGGCGTGTGCTACCACCGCCCGGTGCCATGAGCTATTCTTAAACCTTTAAAAAAAAAAATAAGGACTAGATCTCAGATTCTGTCAAACAATTTATTGCTTTTATTGCTATAAGTTTGTTATGAATAAGCTTTTGAAATAAAATTACTAGATAGAATATATTTTCCTTTTATTGTACTCTTCTAACTGCTTGAATTCTGTCTGTTAGCTGATATCTAGTGTGGAATTAACTTACTTGATTGAATTTGCTTCTTTTAATAAAAATTTATAGCTGTAAGAGGAAAACTAACCATGATACTCCCCACCCTGCATGTCCACGTTCATGTGTACACGTGTGTGTGTGTGTGTGTGTGTGTGTCTGTCTGTCTGTCTGTGTCTATGTGTGTGTGTGTGTGTGTGTGTGTCTGTCTGTCTGTGTCTACGTGTGTGTGTGTGTCTGTGTGTTTATGCCCCAATCAACATTAGGATGAAGGCCATTTTTCCCCCTTCAATGGTAGTTTATGAAGTTTGCTAAATTTTTTTAATTTAGGGGAGATAAATGGATAATTAAGCTATAATTTGGTACTTGAAAGTTTGGAGGCTATTGTCCTAGGAGTGTGTTTTCAGGATCTCTTTGTTGTGTGTTTATCACTGGTATGTAGAAAAGCTACTGATTTTTTGTAAGCTGACTTGTATCCCACCATTTTGCTGAAAGTTTTGGTCATTTCTAGAAGTTTTCTGGTATGACTTTTTGGATAAGGAGATCTTTTATGTATAAAATATGATATCATCTGCAAATAAAGATAAATTGACTTCTTTTTTGTCCCCTATTTGATCTGGAATCTACCTCCCTGAGGAATAGTTCTCATAGTGTCTGAGGTGCTATGCAAACTGCCAAGGAGGAAAAGAAATCAGCAGTCCTATCTAGCTGTAAAACCTGTGAACCACAGCAATGACCAGCATGGAAGATATTCACAGTAATGCAATAATGGCAAAGATCTTGGGAGTAATCAGCAGGTGTCCAACTGGACTTAAGGCTGACTCAATAAGAAGGAATTCATGCCTGGTAATGTAAACCTAGCCAACTACCAATGGCTGGTGAGGTCATGGGCCCTAGAGGGGAACATACTACCACTACTTGTATAAACCAGTATAATTTCCAACTTCATTCTAAACATTTATCCTTATACCCATAGACTCCTTACCAAAGAAACTTCTTTTAGCAGCAGATAGAGACCATTATAGAAATCCACAACTGTCCAAAATGAAATGAACAGCTGACTATGAAGTACTGAACCCCAACTTACACATCTACAGTATAACTGCTACACCTAAAGCTCAGTGAACATCTCAGAAGAGGCAGCAGAAATATCGTAAGAGCCTAAGGACCAGAATATCACCAATGAAATTTCAACAGTATGGTTACCTAAAGAAAACATGAAAAAAAAACCCACAAGTTGACTTTTCAGTGTGAATGAAGAAAAATCTCATGAGGCTGTACCCCTAGATAGAGAACTACAGGCACTTAAATGCTACGTAGAAAGGGGAATCTACCTTCTTCAGGGATGAACCCCTGGACAGGTTGTCTAATCCCATGGTCAGTCCTAAACACACACACACACACACACACACACACACACACACACACACACACACACACGAGCAGCACTAGATGACTCAACAATTTAATTTTCTTAAAGAAGAGGTCATGAATTTGTTGAGAGGGAATGGAAGGGACACAAGAGGAGTTTTAGGGATAGAAGTGTTAGTGTAAATGCAGCATTCATGTAAGAAATTCTCATAAAAATTAAATTTAAAAATACATTGCCTTAAAAGAAGACATGAGTGTCAATGGGAACACCTCTCAAATATGTAGTGTTGGCGTTGGTCTACTCATTGATTTACCTCATGTAAGTCTTTAGGGCCTAGTCAAGAGAAGGTAAAGGTGTAGAGTTTGTGTTAATAGTAGCAATAGTTAATAAGTAGTAACTATGACAAGCGTTGTATTACAGGAACATTGTTCATTACTTCAATGAACCTTTATGACAGCCATGAGAGGTAGCATTAATTTTATACTTCGGTTATGCTCTGTTATGCTACCATTTCAAAGCATTCAGAGTCATTTCTCCCAAGTTGTTGAAAGAGAAATTGGCAAAGCCAGCACTTAAATACACGTTATCAAACATCAAAACCTACAACTTTATCTTGAAAGCTATTATAAGGGAAAATAGAAGTCAATATGAAGGAAAATAGAGTAATATGTTGCTTTATTTATGGAATAAATTCTGAGAAATGCACCTTCCCTTATTTCATCCTTGTGCCAACATCATGAAGTGTATTTATACAAACCAAACTTGAATGCACAGAAGCCAACTACTCAACCTGGCTTCTTAGGAGATGCATTCAGCATGAGATGTATGAGGCTGCTGCCTGTGTAGGGAGGCATGCTGCTTTTGCTATTTTCCAGCAAACTCTATGCCAGGAGTATATGCTAATGATGAAATCAGAGTTGTTTCTTCTCACTAACCATCAAGTACATAATGTATATGCTATATTTTTATATGGCCAGCAGCTTTGTAGGTTAATATACTCTTTGTGTAGAGTTTACTGAAAGGGGGACATGACTTTTGTTAATGGGTTAACTGGAAGGCTTAGAATATTTCTTTGTAGACAGGTGGTCAGCTTATTTAACTCAGTTGTCTAATTTTCCCCCAAAAGACCTTTTAAAGGCCCTTCAAATCAAATACCTTAATGATTTTTATTTTTGTTAGAAATAAAATTTAGGATAACAAGTTTTTATTGAGTGTGTAGCTCACCTTCATAATTCAGAAATTTAGAGCTTCTATCAAGAGATTAGAAGATTTTTTAATGAGCCATGAAAAATCATATCAATGTAAATACTAATTCTGTTTTCCAATGTTGAGGTTTGGTAGATGAATCCATTCTTTCATACTTTGCAACTTGGTCATCCATCAATGCTAGAGTGCTCCTTGAGAAAGAGCCCTTATTGCTGGTCTAGCCCCTCATAAGTATACAAATACAGGACTTTGTGCCAATAAACGTATGCTCCCCTTGAGATGCCAATTTGATATTAATCTATAACAATTATTAAAAAGAAGTTTTATCACTATTTCAGTGATCTACTCAGCACAGTATGTATCAGACAAGCTTTGCCTTAATAGCATTTTGATGAAAAGTCAAAGTTATACATGGATAACTAGAGGGGTATAACTGTGATGAGCCCATAGCACATTTATTATATAGTGAACACTACAAAGCTATTATATTTTTACCATTTAAAAATACCTGGAACAAGCCAGTGGCTGAAGTAACATCTTGGACCTATATTAATCTATAGGAAGGTCCTGGGTCCTAGATCATCCTGCATCCTGTCTGAGGTCCTCAGTCAACTCAGAGACGCTGTGCTTTGACTCAATGTCCACCATTGCCCAAGAGGAGCAAACGCCACCATCCCATGTCTCCAAGCTCGTTTTTGTTTGTTTACTTAACTGCTGGTCATGCTAGGCAAGTCCGGAAGCTTTAGTGAGCCTCCATTTCTTTACTTGTGTAGTGGAGATACTGATAATACATTCTCTGTGAGTTTCTGCTGTGAAGATAAAAGTAAGTAAAGTCTGGGAAACATTTTATAAACTGTGAAGTGCTGTGAAAAAAAAAAAGTTATCGTTTAACAGTGGTGTTTTGGCAGAGTCTAGATGCCAGCCAGAAACCAGGCTGACTCAGAAGCAGGTTTGTAGGGGAGCTGGCAGCCTGCTGGGACATTGCTAAGGAAACCAGTACAAACAGAAACGTCACTAAGCTCTATCCTTATCTGTCTACTGCAGAGTATCTGCCAGGAGCACAAACAGTGCAAGGAACTGGTCACGGGTAATTTGCAAAAGTCAGCAGCTTCCGTTTATGGAGAAAAGGAAAGTTGGAGTGGGCTCCGAGGGAAGGTGTTTCATCTAGTTCAGAGAAGGGAGTGCCTCCTGAAAATTTCCATCGTGTATATGCCTTGCCATCTGGAAGGCAAAGAGGAGGCTGACTTAGGCTTCTTCTTAGGAAGGGAAGCCTCTGTCCCTGGCATCTTTAAGATGTTTGTAAGGAGATCAAGCTTAGTAGCAGAAGACCTGGGACTTCCTCTGGGCTCAGCCAATGGATCCCATCGTCAGCATCCTTACTGAGCACAACAAAGAAATGGGAATAGAAATAAGTCTGCAACTCTGGGAACTGGACCCACAAAAGCCCCCTCCGTTCCTTCATATTCTGAAAAAGAATCTCTCAATAATTCTCCTCTATGTCACTAATAGTTCCACCATAAGCTGTGGTTTCTGTGATGGATTGCTTTTACTCCCCCGCTTTTTCAATGAAATAGATGCACTCTGACCTCAGTGTCCCTAATGGGATTCCTTTTCACACACCCTCACCCTATGACATATTCCTCCTGTGATGGCTATTCCTGATTGTCAACTTGACTATATCTGGAATGAACTATAATCCAGAAATGAAGGGTACACTCGTGATCTGAATTTTGAGGCAGGAAGACAACATGCCTTTGATTCAGATCTTGAGGTTAGATGACACGTGCCTTTAATCCAGACCTTGAGGCTGGAAGGCACTCCTTTAATCTGGACCACACCTTCTGTTGGATACTGTATAAGGACAATGAAAGAAGGAAGGGTGTTCTCCTGCTTGTCCTCATCACCGTTAGCCCATCCATTCCTTCTTCATGATCCCAGCAGACCAGCTGAGACACTCAGCTTCGTGGGACTGAGCAGCTCCTAGATTCTTGGACTTTCCATTCATAACTAGCCATTGACTGCAGCCTGTAAGTCATTCTCATTCTAATAAATACCCATATATATATTTGTATATGTATATATTTGTATGTATGTATATATATATATATATATATATATATATATATATATATATATATATAGAGAGAGAGAGAGAGAGATTGAGCCATTCCATAAGTTCTGTGACTCTAGAGAACCCTGACAAATACACCTTTGCATCAGACTATCATCCCCAAGGTCTCTCTCTTCATATTATATCTATTATTATTGGAAAGCTATATGCTCTGAACTGGTTCTTGACCCCTCCCACGCTCTTACTTACCATAATGTCAGTTGAAGTGTTCTGTCTTCACGTCACTCGGTCTATCTAGTTCATTTCCTCTCACTGGGCGTTTTTATTGGGTTCTTTATTAACTCTTGCATGGATTGTTGGATTAGACATCACTTCTACCTTCTAGTTACCTTATTTTTTTAGGAGACCTTCCATTGAAACAACAAAAGGAACAAAAAACAAGATTACAAAAGAGAAAGACAAACATGCTTGGTGCCTAGCCCAACTGTCATCAGAGAGCCTTCACCCAGCAACTGAGGGGAGCAGATGCAGAGTCCCACAGCCAAACATTAGGCAGAACTCGAGGAATCCCATGGAAGAGGGAGAGGAAGGATTGTAGGAGCCAGAGGGGTCAAGGACACAACAAGAAAACCCATAGAATCAACTAACCTGGACTTATAGGGGTTCATAGCAACTATCAGGGAGCCTGCATGGGACTGACCTAGGCCTTCTGCACGTATGTTACAGTTGTGTAGCTCAGTCTTTTTGTGGGACTCCTAACAGTGGGAACAGAGGCTGTCTATGACTCTGTTACCTGCTTTTGAGACCCTTTCCTCCTACTGGGTTGCCTTGTCCAACTTAAATGGGAGAGGAGGTGCCTAGTCTCACTGCAGTTTCATATACTATGGCTGACTGATGTCCACAGGAGGCCTGACCTTTCCTGAAGAGAAACAGAAGAGGAGGAGTTGATGGGGGCAGGGGAGGGGGAGACGGGGAGGAGTTGGGGGGAAAGGAGGGAGGGGAAACTGAGGTCGAGATGTAAAAAGAAACAACAAAACCAAAATAAATTAATTAAATAAAATGAAAAAATACAAAAAGAAAAAGAAAAAAAAGAATTTTTAGTAAATTTTTGGTTTGTGTACAAAAAGCAGTTTCACGGTGATGTGTTTATACGGTCACTTTCCTCTCTCTTCCAGAAGCTGCCAATGCTGTCTTTGAAGGCAAAGTCCTGCATGCCATTTCTTGGCTTGCAATCATATTCTTGACGACTTCCTTTTCCCTGCGTAGCATATGAGCCAGTTCCTCTTAAGGAAAGCGTTTGGAATTGTGTGATCAAAGGAATAATTGTGGTGTCAAGTGGGTCTCCGTGCAGGGTGGTTTTACCGAAGTTCTCACCAGGACCAAGATTCCTCACACACGACAAGGGATGGTTGGAGGGAATGCAGAGAAGACTAGGTGTGGGGTGTTTACCCACCAACCCCACAGTTCCCCAGAGTTTTCTTGAGTGTGAGCAGCAGGAAATATTAGATAGAAGGATTTAGATTGTGGAGATAAACAGACAGAAAATAAAGGATAGCCTCGAGAGGGCCTGGAACCTATTCTAACCAGCCCTGACTGTCTCTGCCCCAGGGTATTTACAGAGATGCCAAGGGGTAGAGCAAAAGACCTCTCCCCCAGCACAGCCAAGTGCAGACCATCTCAGACACCTACACTCAGGCCTGTGGTCCTAATCATCCTCTATGAGGACCTGCTGGTTAAAGCCACGAGGAACCTGAGAACGGGCTCCCACAACTAGGTATGTAATCTAGATTGTTTTAAAGATATTTTTCTCAAAATTCTATTGTTCACTAGCATCTTTTTAGATTTCTGGGTTGCCTTTAGCTTGAGTAACAGTGACTCGCAGGTAAATGATAGGTGTAGTAAATAAGCAGGCTGAGATGCCCACCAAGCTCCAGCGGATAGTTCTAAGCCCATGATCACATGGGTAACTCTGGTGTCTTAATTAAGCTTACTAGTACTGTGATGAAACACCACGAACAAATAAACTTGGGGAGGAAAGGGCTTATTCAGCTTATTCTTCCACATCACAGCTCATCCTGGCTTGCTCAGCCTGCTTTCTTATAGAACCCAGGGCTACCAGCCCAGGGAGGGCAGCACCCAAGATAGGCTTGGACCGCTCCCTCATTAATCACTAATTAAGAAAATGCCCCACCGGCTTGCCTACATCCCAGTTTACAGAGGCATTTATTCAGCAGAGGCTCTCTTTCATGACTAGCTTGTGTCAAGTTGATAGAAAACTAGCCGGTACATCTGGTTAAGCTTAACGGAGCACTCAAGAAAAAAAGGGGGCAAAGACATGAGTGTGGGAAAGGGACTTGAAGGGAGGAGGAAGTGGAGGCCTGGGGTGACAGTAGTCAGAATGCACTGTCAGCGTGCCTGAAATTGTCAAAGAACAAATTCAATAAAAGACATACAGTTGAAAAGAAAATCGGCTGGAAAGTCTGTGAACTGCACTTGTAAGAGAATTGAATTTGACATAACCATTACTGAGAGTAAGTGAATGGGTTAGGTCCATTGGATCCCATAAAAATAAGGGTCAAAATTAACTTTGGGAAGGCTTACATTAACTATAAGGAGTAGGTGTTTGTTTCCTACAAGCATTTAAACAACATCCTTCTTAGAATTTAGTTTTTTTTTAAACAGTTGTTCTTGGGGTTTTCATTACATTTGATTAATATACTACATCTTGTTCTAAATTAAACACATTTCCCACAGAACATGTTTACATGCACAGTTATGCTGTCTTTATAAAATTCAGTGATTTATTACACTGATAAAATCTGTTGCCACTTAACAGCTCAGGTAAGTCTCTCTCTCTAAATACTGGTTTTCTTGTAATAAATAATAAAAGGAATTCATTTAAGGAGGTGTGTGGTGTAAACACAGAATAAACATATGTGTTTAGAATAATAGTGTCTTTAACAAAATAAGTAGCTGCTGTGATGATAACAATGTGATGACCCAGATAAGAATGACGAGGAGGGAGAAATGGGAAGAGGAGATGAAGATAATGCAATTCCCATAAAGGATGCAGAACTTTCACACCGCTGCACTGTAGGAAGGATTCGAACTCATGGTGGAGACAAAGTTTTCCTGGCCCAGCTTTTTCCCCAAGAACACATTGTCCCTACTCTGGGAGACACTGGTGAAACCAGTGTGTACTTTGTGGCAAATGTGATGCCAACCCCCACTTCCGTGACTAATGAACACTTTGCACTTCTGTAGAAAGTAAATTTTAATACTTCTGACTGATAAGGAAAAATAGGGTTTAAGCATTTGATAACTGAAAAATTTGAGCGCTATTTATTATCCGCCTCATGCAGCTGACCCACAGAAATCTCATTTCACACACTCGAGTGTGTAAGAAATATCAGATTATTGTTTTCATGAAACAAGTGAAGTCTATGAGCCTCTGTCTTGGTAGGTGGACAGAAAACCCATTATCATCAGGGATACCGTTTTTCTTTCCCTAGAGCCATATAAGAAACACTCTGGTTGTAGTCTTCCATGGCAAGCACCGATAAATGTTTTGTCTACACTTGCATGGTTCCTTAACTGGCAAGCAAGGAACCTTACATGCTAAGCTTAAAGGGAGACCCCTTGCTGAGAGAAGATGTTTTCCTCAGATAGATCTCATTCAGGTCCTGGTGCCTACTTGGAGAAAGATGGCTCTGGGAATCAAAGCTGAGGTCCCTACTATTTGTGGAAATCATAGACCCATGTCCTCCTGTCCACACTGATAACTCTCATTTTTCTGATATTTCCCATTCCAGCACAAATTATCCTAGGAACTCAGAGGATATATATATATAAAAAAATCAAGGTCCAGAGAAGCTTCTGTGTTGAAGGTGTCTCCCTTGGGCCTCAAGCTGAGGAAACACAAAGGTTTGGCTGGTTTTGAAGCGCGCTCCCCCCCCCCCCCCCCGTGTGTGTGTGTGTGTGTGTGTGTGTGTGTGTGTGTGTGTGTGTGTGTGCGCGTGCGCACACATGCACACGTGCATTCCTGTCAGGGTTTGTATGCACATACATGTGTGTTAATGTATATGTACACAAATGTGAATAGAAGACAAACCTAGACTTAAATAAACACAGCTTAATATCTTTGCCAATCATTTTGTTTACTCATATTATGGATATGGAAACCAAGGTTCTGAGAGGTGGCACAATTCATAAACCACAGAGCACGAGTAAGTAGCAGTGATAAACTGCACTTTGGCACCAAATCTCTTACCAGCTTCCCCAGGCACAGCCTGAGGCTATTACATTTTTACAGCAACTATGAAGAATGAAAATTTTACTTCCCTAGATTTTTAGCTACTTCAAAATTCACAGGATAAATGACAAATGCTGTGGTTTTCTTCCTTTTTAGCTGAATTTGAATGTTTGCAATGGCAGAAAAGTATTCAATTCTAGGATAACGTTGACATTAAAACCATCAAGGGCTAGCATGCTCTGAGCTTTAGAGACTGGGTAGCCACGTTTTTGCTTTATTTTACTTTTAAGTGGTGATATTCTGTGTGATTTGGTTTTAAACAGCAGAATTTCACTCTGCAACATATGTCAATTTATTGGAGAGATTGACTGGCCAAAAGCAGAGAAAATAAATCACAGCTTTAGAAAAGGCAGGTCTGGCCCTTGAGGGTCCAAGATTCTGTTGCCCAGTGGTGCTGCTCTTGGCTGAGTGTCCATAATATTGCAGACAGCAAGGGTTCCTTTTCTCATGTTGAATGTTCAAGATAAAATATTAGTAGGGTGATTGGACTATTTAAATAGTTTATCTGGTCTTGATTTAACTTAGGTATGTGGTACCTATCCAGAAAGTTATCCATTTCTTTTAGGTTTTCCAGTTTTGTCGAATAGAGGTTTTTGAAGTATGACCTGATGATTCTCTGGATTTCCTCAATGTCTGTTGTTATGTCCCCCTTTTCATTTCTGATTTTGTTGATTTGGATGCTCTCTCTCTGTCTTTTGGTTAGTTTGGATAAGGGCTTGTCTATCTTGTTGATTTTCTCAAAGAACCAACTCTTTGTTTCATTAATTTTTTGTATTGTTCTCTTTGTTTCTATTTTATTGATTTCAGCTCTCACTTTGATAATTTCCTGGCGTCTATTTTTCCTGGGAGACTGTGCTTCTTCTTGTTCTAGAGCTTTCAGGTATGCTGTTAACTCTCTAGTGTGAGATTTCTCCAACTTATTTATGTGGGCATTTAGTGCTATGAATTTCCCTCTTAGTACTGCTTTCATAGTGTCCCATAAATTTGGATATGTGGTGTCTTCATTTTCATTGATCTTTAGGAAGTCTTTAATTTCTTTCTTTAGGTACCACATACCTAAGTTAAATCAAGACCAGATAAACTATTTAAATAGTCCAATAACCCCTAACGAAATAGAAACAGTCATTAAAAGTCTCCCAACCAAAAAAAGCCCAGGACCAGATGGTTTCAGCACAGAATTCTACCAGATCTTCAAAGAAGAGTTAATACCAATACTCTCTAAATTGTTCCACACAATAGAAACAGAAGGAACATTACCAAACTCCTTCTACGAGGCTACAATTACCCTAATTCCTAAACCAAACAAGGATACAACCAAGAAAGAGAACTACAGACCGATCTCCCTCATGAACATTGATGCAAAAATACTCAATAAAATACTGGTAAACAGACTCCAAGAACATATCAAAACAATTATCCACCATGATCAAGTAGGATTCATTCCAGGGATGCAAGGGTGGTTCAACATACGAAAGTCCGTCAATGTAATACACCATATAAACAAACTCAAAGAAAAAAACCATATGATCATCTCACTGGATGCAGAAAAGGCATTTGACAAAATCCAACACCCCTTCATGATAAAGGTATTGGAGCGATCAGGAATACAGGGAACATACCTAAACATAATAAAGGCAATTTACAGCAAGCCAACAGCCAACATCAAATTAAATGGAGAGAAACTCAAAGCAATTCCACTAAAATCAGAAACGAGCAAGGCTGTCCACTCTCCCCATACTTATTCAATATAGTACTTGAAGTTCTAGCCAGAGCAATAAGACAACATAAGGAGATTAAGGGGATACAAATTGGAAAGGAAGAAGTCAAGCTTTCCCTATTTGCAGATGACATGATAGTATACTTGAGCGACCCCAAAGATTCCACCAAGGAACTGATACAGCTTATAAACACCTTCAGCAACATAGCAGGATACAAGATCAACTCAAAAAAATCAGTAGCCCTCCTATATACAATGGACAAAGAAGCGGAGAAGGAAATCAGAGATACATCACCCTTTACTATAGCCACAAATGACATAAAATACCTTGGGGTAACACTAACCAAGCAAGTGAAGGACCTATAGGACAAGAACTTTAAGTCCCTGAAAAAAGAAATTGAAGAAGATGTCAGAAAATGGAAAGATCTCCCATGCTCATGGATAGGCAGGACTAACATAGTAAAAATGGCAATCTTACCAAAAGCAATCTACAGATTCAATGCAATCCCCATCAAAATACCAACACAATTCTTCACAGACCTGGAAAGAATAATACTCAACTTCATATGGAAAAACAAAAAACCCAGGATAGCCAAAGGAATCCTGTACAATAACACAACTTCTGGAGGCATCACGATCCCTGACTTCAAGCTCTACTATAGAGCTACAGTAATAAAAACAGCTTGGTACTGGCATAAAAACCGACATGTGGACCAATGGAATCGAATTGAAGACCCTGACATTAATCCGCACACCTATGAACATATAATTTTTGACAAAGAAGCCAAAAGTGCACAATGGAAAAAAGAAAGCATCTTCAACAAATGGTGCTGGCAAAACTGGATATCAACATGTAGAAGGCTGCAAATAGATCCATATCTATCACCGTGCACAAAACTTAAGTCCAAGTGGATCAAGGACCTCAACATAAATCCAGCTACTCTGAACCTGCTAGAAGAGAAAGTAGGAAGTAGTCTTGAACGCATTGGCATAGGAGACTACTTCCTAAATAGAACACCAGTAGCACAGACTCTGAGACAAACAATCAATCAATGGGACCTCTTGAAACTGAGAAGCTTTTGTAGAGCAAAGGATACGGTCAACAAGGCAAAGCGACAGCCTACAGAATGGGAAAAGATCTTCACCAACCCCACATCTGACAGAGGACTGATATCCAGAATATACAAGGAATTCAAGAAATTAGACATCAAAATGCCCAACAGTCCAATTAAGAAATGGGCTATAGAACTAAACAGAGAATTCTCAACAGAGGAAACTCAAATGGCCGAAAGACATTTAAGGAATTGCTCAACATCCCTAATCATCAGGGAAATGCAAATCAAAACAACTCTGAGATACCACCTTACGCCTGTCAGAATGGCTAAGATCAAAAACACTGAAGACACCTTATGCTGGAGAGGATGTGGAGCTAGGGGAACTCTCCTCCACTGCTGGTGGGAATGCAAGCTTGTACAACCACTTTGGAAATCAATATGGCTCTTTCTTAGAAAATTGGGAATCAATCTCCCCCAAGATCCAGCTATACCACTCTTGGGCATATACCCAAGAAATGCTCAACCACACCATAAGAGCACTTGTTCAGCTATGTTCATATCAGCATTGTTTGTAATAGCCAGAACATGGAAACAACCCAGATGCCCTTCAACTGAAGAATGGATAAACAAAATGTGGTACATATACACAATGGAATACTACTCAGCAGAGAAAAACAATGGCATCATGAGGTTTGCAGACAAATGGATGGATCTAGAAAAAATCATCCTGAGTGAGGTAACCCAGACTCAGAAAGACAAACATGGTATGTACTCACTCATAGCAGGATACTAGACATGAAACAAGGATGACTTGTCTGCTACTCACATCACCAGGGAGGCTACCTGGAAAACAGGACCCCAAGAAAGACACAGGGATCGCCCAATGACAGAGAAATGGAATGAGATCTACATGAACAGCCTGGACATGAGTGGGGGTAATGAAAGGCGAGGGTTGAGGGAAAGAGAGCTTGGGGGAGCAGGAGATCCCAGCTGGATCAACAACAGAGAGGGAGAACAAGGAATAGGAGACCATAGTAAATGAAGACCACATGAGAATAGGAAGAAGCAAAGTGCTAGAGAGGCCCACAGAAATCCACAAAGATACCCACACAACAGACTGCTGGCAATGGTCGAGAGAGAGCCCGATCTGACCTACTCTGGTGATGGGATGGCCAAACACCCTAATTGTTGTGCTAGAAACCTCATCCAACTACTGAGGGATCTGGATGCAGAGATCCATGACTAGGCCCCGGGTGGATCTCTGGGAGTCCAATTAGCGAGAATGAGGAGGGTTTATATGAGTGAGAATTGTTGAGACCAAGGTTGGATAAAGCACAGGGACAAATAGCCAAATGAATGGAAACACATGAACTATGAACCAGTGGCTGAGGGGTCCCCACTGGATCAGGCCCTCCGAATGGGTGAGACAGTTGATTGGCTTGATCTGTTTGGGAGGCATCCAGGCAGTGGGACCAGATCTTGTGCTTATTGCATGGGTTGGCTGTTTGAAACCTGGGGCCTATGCAGGATTGTTTGGCTCGGCCTGGGAGGAGGGGACTAGACCTACCTGGACTGAGTCTACCAGGTTGACCTCAGTCTGTGGGGAAGGCTTTGCCCTGGAGGAGATGGGAATGGGGGGGGGGGGGTTGGGGGGAAGGTGAGGGGGACGGGAGGGGGGAGAACAAGGGAATCTGTGGCTGATATGTAGAACTGAATTGTATTGCAAAATAAATTAAAATTAAAAAAAATAAAATAAAATAAAAAAAATATTAGTAGGGTGAGATTTTGGTGAGGTTTTTCTTTTTTTTTTTTAATTAAAGGTGGCTACCTCCTCTCTGAGTACTCAAGTGATTTGTCTTCTTTGTATGTTCACTTTGGGTGTCTTCCTATAAAGGACAATGGTCCCTTTGCATTTGTTTCTCATCCTATATTACTTAATTTGATCTTAATTATCTCCTTAAAGGCCTTATCTCCAGAAACAGACAGTCCAGATTTATGGTTCAGTTTCACAATGGTGTGAAGGTTATGTTTGTTTAGTAGAAACCATACTTTGAATTAATCTTTTCTCAGTCTGTGGGTGTTATTCTCTTGTGATGGTGGGTATCAGCAAGCCCTAGCTTCTAGTCAGCCATGTTGTCACCAAGGTGACCCCCTGACAGTGAACTGCACTATGATGCTGGGTAAGGTAGGTATAGTCAAGGTAGTTCTGTCCTATAGTATTTATAACAATTAATGATGTTTCTGGGATACTATCACATCATAAATGTAGAAGCATCTGTATAGTCACATGGGGCCTGGTTAAAGTTTCAAGCATGCATGACAATTCAGTTGGTTTTTGTGTTTTTTGTTTGTTTGTTTGTTTGTTTGTTTTTTCAGGACAGAGTTTCTCTATGTAGATTTGGTGCCTGTCCTGGATCTCACTCTGTAGACCAGGCTGGCCTCGAACTCACAGAGATCCACCTAGTTCTGCCTCCCTAATGCTGGTATTAAAGGCATGCACCACCGCTGCCCATCGACAATTCAGTTTTTAGCGCTGTTCTTTTCTAGTGTCTTCTGGGGGATGAACCTGCTCCAAGTTCTTCTGTTCTTGGCCTCCATGCTTTAAACTCATGTTCCCAGAGATTCTGCATTGGCTTGGACCATGGTGCCAACCCCCAGGGTGAGAGCATGATACCACTGCAAAGGCCATGATATATGGGATGAAGACAATTTTATAGGGAAAATTGAAGCACGTTATGAAGGAAAGGATCCTGCAGAGAAGATAGAACTGATGACGGCTAGGCAAAAGTATCATTTGGTTATTTTCCTCGCTAACAGTGTAGCTGGAATTCCACTGTGAATGAAATAGGGCTTTTCCGTTTTCTTAGAGGAGATGATCAGACTTTCCCTTCATTCTTCACCCATTCTGGAGGTAGCCCTGTAAACAACCCTGAGGTGTAAAGCTTAAAAACACTATTTTAACCACAACCTCTTTCACAAATGGGAAAAGTAGGGTCCAGACAGGGAGGAGTCTTGCCTGAAGCTTCCCAGCAGCAATTTTGGGCTGAGTGGGGATCACAGCATTGAGCCTGCAGTCAGTGCTGGGCAACCCCCAGCTTTGATGCAACGATCACTGAGCATTCCATTCTAAGCAAGTTCAATTTTGGGAACTGCACCACACAGCCCACTAGGGGTATTTTTAGATACTAATTGTTTTCTCACAATTTTTTAAAGGAAAAAAAAACTCAACATATCTAGACAGTCAAGAAGAAAAATTACAAACACTGTGGGCAGTGGATATCATGCATCAGCTGAAATCACACAGCCTGAAAAACTGTTCTGTGTGACTGATCTGCTGGCTGATTAGAAGTGAAGGAGAGCTGGGAGCCTTTAGCCTTTGGTTCGCAAGCTTGGCTCCACATCAGAGCCCAGTGCAAATTCCTATAATTGTTGGCTTTGGAGCTGTTTGGGCTGGGTCCCAGCCTTGCCACTATTCCTCTTGTGTGACTGTGTTCATGTCACTTAAGATTTGCAAACATCAGCTTCCCCATTTGTAAAACTGACAGTCTGATGGTCAACTTTATAGGTATATTTGGAGAATTAAACAAAATCTTTGAGAACAGTGTCCAGTATAGTCTGGAGTCTGCAAATGCTCTAAAATGTTAGTGGTCAACTGGATTCTTTTTCCTTTGAGTTGGCTCTTTGGGTATTAAAAAGAAAACCTGTTGCATACACACATCTACTGTTTGTAACAGTTCAGTAAGACTTACTATGCATGATTGAAAACCCCATACAACCACAAGGAAGTTATTCCATGAAACTTATAGAAATGAAAAGCGTTTGATCCAGAAGACTACTATTGTTTTCAAGTCAAAAGGCTCTTGGAGAGCAGTAGATGATCTGGTCCAAAGTGGAGTGGGTTGTTCTTGTCTTTGGGGGTGATTGGTGTGTAAAAGACCTCAGGGCTCACACTTCATCTGCCTTTGTGAATGAAGAGTCTTAAGAAGCTGTAGTTGAGGAACAGAACAAATGAGACTTGCCTTTCTCTTCTCTAGGTCTCCTGCTCATGGGCTCAGGTTATAAAGGATGGAGCAGACAAGGAAACCAGGCTAGTCCAAGAAATTCACGGAGTAATTCACTGCCAGCACTTGGGGAAACCTTAATTTTGATGGCAGCCTTCCAATGATTGCATTGTGAACTACTTCCAGGAAAATGGGTTATGCTGATGAAGAAGGCAGGGTTATTATAAAGTCTGCATGAAGACTAAATTGTGAATCATGTTGGTTTATGAGCAGGTGTTCATTTACAGTTAGGTAAAATTGTATTTTCTTACAACATTCATTTTCTTTTCCCTTTCAGTCTTCTATAGATGATTGAGATGTTTCCCCCCTCATCTTTATCCCTCAAAACATCAGTCTCTAAAGAGAGGAGAGATAACGTTAAAGATTCTGTGAAAATATATTGGCTAAATGCCTTGCCAGGTTATAGTTTAAATTTGTAAATTCTATAAATGAATTGAAATTGTAATAGATTTGGTGGTAGGGGCTTTTGGGTAAAGCCTGGAAGGTCTTACATAGGTTCAATATGAAAGGGTATGTATTATCAGTAAGTATCCTAAAAATGATGGAAAATGGTAGAAGGGGTTTTGGGGAAACCTGGATTTTGAGTTAAATGTTGCTATGGCTCTCAGCTTGCTTCCTGCAGACTAATGGCACAAGACAGCACCAAGCATGTTATTGTGCTCCAGGCATGTATGGGTCAGAGCGTCATGGGAAACTTGCCACTGTTTATAAGTCCTGGGCTTTAGCTGGGATCATCAGACATGTTGCGATGACTCAATTGGGAGCTGGAATTGCTTCAAGGCTTATCCATCCTTAGGGCTGCTGGCCAGTACTATTGTTCTGGTGGCCTCAGTGGTAGTTGAAGACAGGCTCCCATCATCCTACCTGCCCCCCTCCCTCTGTATCTACATCCACACAGAATGCTGATTGGATTCCAAGCACATGTGCTATGTTTTGTATATAAAATGTTTGCTACAGAATCACGTGATTGAAAGTTTAGGCCCCAGCTGGTGACATTGTTTTACAATGTTGTGGAACTTTGGGAAATAAAACTTAGCTGGTGGGACTGGATCTCTGTTGAAGAAGGGGTGGGGATAAACAGGGAGGTTTATGACCTTACCCTGTTTTCTGATCCATGAAGATGTAAGCAAGCAGCCTTACACCCCTGCCATTATAGCCTGAGTCTCTGCCATTGTCGTGATGGTCTCTACCCTCAAATCCTAAGCCAAAATAAACCTTATCTTCCTTAAGAAGCTTCATATCAAGCATTTGGTCACAGCAATGAGAAAAGAAAATAATACAATATGTAACCTACAAAAAATTAAGTGAAGCCATGTCTCTTTCTATGATGCAGAGTATATCAGTTCCAACCTAATTCAGGGAGGAAACAGACACCACTTCTTGACAAAGGCGAATCTACTTTATATGAAAAGACGAGTGTGTGGCATGGAATACTGGTGTAACCCTCTGTGGAAAATTCTGGCTCATAGGTCTCAACAGCATCAAATGCTTCTAAGAACTTAAGATTCTGGGATTTATAAAAGCATCAATGATAAAATTCAGTTTCCTAGTGTGGCCAAACAGTGTCTGCTTCTTTGAACTCCATTCTTCCCTTTATTCTTTGAGATACAGCTCACGATTCTCTTCTTGAACACTTGAATCATTTTTCTGTCTTTGGAGTCTTTAAGCACACAGTCTACTCCTCCATCCTCCAAAGAATGAATGACAAAGGATTATTTCCTGTTTGAAACTTCCTCTCCCAGGTCTGAAAGCTATCAGATTTGTAAAGAGGAAACTGAACAACCATGCAGGTATGTTTTTATTAGATTAGGAAGTTCATTGGAATACTGTGATAGCTATTCTTGGTTGTCAACTTGACTATATCTGGAATGAACTACAATCCAGAAATGGAGGGCACATCTGTGATCCAGATCTTGAGGCTGGATGACTCATGCCTTTAATTCAGATCTTGAGGTGAGAAGGCACACCTTTAATCTGGGCCACATCTTCTGCTGAAAGGACAATGGAAGAAGGAAGGGGTTGTTTGTTCTCACCTCCTTGCCCTCACCTTGTCAGCACATCCATTCCTTCACTGGCATTGGAGCCTACTTCTTTGGAATTCCAGCATGTACAGAAGACCAGCTGAGACACCCAGCCTCATGAGACTGAGTAATCACTAGATTCTTGGATTTTCCATTCACAGCTAGCCATTGTTGGACTGCAGTTTGTAAATCATTCCAACAAATTCACACACACACACACACACACACACACACACACACACACACACACACACATTCATTCTGTAAGTTCTGTGACTCTAGAGAACACTAATACAAATATTGATAATTTAAAACATACTCTATACTTTTCTTTTAATTTACCACTTACTAATTTTGATCTTTGATTTTTTTTCATGTTCTATTGTTCTTTGAGAATCCCCTATGTGTTTTGACCATATTCCCCACCCTCCTTTAACTCTTTCTGGACTCATCTCTCTTCCATATCCCAACTTGATGTCTTTGTTTTTAACCCATTGAAATCCATTTATGTTATCAAAATATTCTTGGATGTACAGTCTTCCACTAGAGTGTGTCAACTTACCAGAGGCTACACTTTTAGAGAAAGACATTTCTCTCTCTCCTAGCAGCTAACAATTGCCAATAACTCCATGATTAGGAGTGGAATTTTGTGTCCAATTATCTATCCACTCCATGATGCAATTTTGTCTGGCTCGGGCTTGCACAAGTCTTTTGAATGCTGTCACAATCACCATGAGTTCATGTATGTAGTTGCCATGCTGTGTCTACAAAATACTGTTTCCTTATAATAATCCACTACCTCTTGCTCTTACACGCTTCCCGCCCTCTCTTCTGCAGTGACCTGTGAGTCTTGGGAGGAGGGGTGGTATATATGTTCCCTTTAGGGCTGAGCATTCTGTAGCATCTTATTCTCTGCACTTCACCCAGTTGTGGGTCTCTGGGATAATCACCATCTACTACAAATAGAAGCTTCTCAGATTTGGGTTGAGAGGTACATTAACCTATGTAGGATTCCATTTAATACTACATACACTTAGCATAGTAATAGTAATGGGATCTCCCCTAGGGCCTATGACCTGACTGCTCCTAGGTTCTTGATTTATAATGGTATCAGGTACAGGTTTCAGCTTGTAGGGTAGGACTTAAGTCAGTTCAGAATGTGGTTGTTTATTTCTATAATATGTGTCACTATTATAGCAGTGGTTATGTTTTACCAGGCCAGTCATCATTGTATCTTGAAGGGTTTACAGGTTTCTCAGTTGGATATGAGTGATGATTACATTTCTCCTATGGTAGCAGGCATAGCACTTTCCAGTACTATGAAAGCTGATGTCTTCAGCAATATGTTCTAACTGTCAAGTTCTGGAGGATAATCAAGAATAGTGACAATAACCTGCAGTGTTTGAGGCTTTGATGGAAACTCACTGACCAACAACTCCAAAAGAAGTAATCTATTCCTAGAACTGAGCCTCTGGTGTCTAGTGTGGATATTGTGGCTCCATTATAGGGAAACTTCACTTAACTTTTCTATGTATCTGTGTTTGTGTGTGTGTGTGTATTTTTAGTACGCTTCTACAGTAGTGAGTTTCCATACAACTTTTCAAAAGTCTTTAATGCTTGTTATTTCTACACCACTCTCTTCTCACCCATCCCAAATTAACCATTCCTGTTTCATTATTGTCCTTCAATCCTTGATACTAATCCATTCTATCTCTTTTCCCATGAAAGCCCCTTTCCACAGCCCTTTAGTAAGTTCCTGACCTCTATGAGTATTCCAAATGAAACATGCATATCTGAAGATTTAAAGCTGACATCCATAAATGAGAGACAACATTAGATACTTGGTTTTCTGGGTCTGGGTTACCTCACTCAAAAGGATAGCTTCCAGAATTTATCTGAGAATTTTTATAATTTCATTTTTCTAAACAGCTAAATAATATTCCATTGTGCAAATACACCACATTTTTATTAGCTGATCATCAGTTAGCAGACATATAGGTTGTTTTCATTTCCTGGCTATTGTCAATAGGGAATCAATGTACATGTGTGAACAGTTGTCTTTAGAGGATACTATTGTGCACATGTCCAAGAACAATACAAATGGATCATGTGGTCAATTTAATTTTAGCCTTTTGAAGAACTCTCATACTGCTTTCCATAGTAGATATACTAATTTGAATTCCCAACAGCAGTAAGGAAGTGTTCATCTTTCCTCACATCCTTGCCAGCATTTGCTGTCATTTGTTTTTTTGACTTTGGCCATTCTGACTGTGGAGAGATGAGATCTCAGAATGATTGTATCATTGTTTATACTCTGTATCTGAACTATGGATACCCATAGAAGGGTAGCAAGAATTTCTAAAGGCTGAGCAAGAGAATTCCCTTTTAGATTTTCTTATGTTTGTCCAGCAAGAGGAGATAAACTCATTTGGGCCCTAGAAGCTCCCATGTTATGAGATGTTGAGTATCCACCACTGATACCAGAGATGAGGGGCCCCATAATCTGTTCTTTGTCCTATATTTAAAATAGAAGGGCAACTGGAACTCAAGTGCCTCCACACTTGCTAGTGACTGTCCTATGCTAGGAAGAACAAAGTGATATGGCTATGTCTAAGGATGCCTTGCTTATCTTGTAGGTACACCTGAAATTAGAGAGACAGCCGATCATACCAAGGGTGGTGAAGGTATATTTCATGGAGCTGATAAGATGCTACTGCTCTAAACATGGAAAACTTGTCAGCCTCACACAGTGACTCTTTGGGTAGTCTTAGAATTCCAGTAATGAGAACGGAACTTTAGTGTAGGAAAGAACATGAATTGTAGCAAACTAGTTCCTATATTCTGGAGATGATAGATGCATGTAAATAATTAACATACCACTGTAGCTGAATTGTTCCTGTGTTCCAGCCTGCCAGTGGTCAGGAGAAATCTCTCTCACCCACCAGTCCTGCAGCTACTCGAACCCAAGTGAACACACAGAGGCTTATATTATTTAAAACTGAATGTGGCAGACTTCTTGCTATCTAGTTCTTATATCTTAAATTAACCCATTTCTATTAATCTATAAGTTGCCACGTGGCTTGTGGCTTACCAGTATTTTGTATCTTACTTCTCATGGTGGCAGCAGCTGGCAGCGTTTCCTGACTCAACCTTCCCCTTCCCAGAATTCTCCTCTCTGTTTATCTGACTTATACTATACTGCCTGGCTACTGGCCAATTAGCATTTTATTTATCAATCAATCATAACAACACATTCACAGCGTACAGAAAGACATCCCCAGCATTGTACCATCACCTACAGTTATAGCTTTATCTATATGATGATTTCTTTACTTATCTTTCCTCCCTGATTGGAGAATGGGATTTGTACATTTTATATAAAAATTATCAGAATAAGACTTTTGCAACAGACATAGGACTACAAAGTTGTATCAGCAAAGAGAAATGAGCTGAGAAAAATGAATGCACTAGACACATTTATTTGAGGCCCATCCACATTTGGGAAAGTTTATTTTTTAAGCTCTTAATTTTGCCTAATTCTCATATTTTTTCTGATTAATTTAAGTGTGAGGTCTGGAATCTCTGTGTATTAGCATTTGTTTAAGGACAATGCCAGAGATATGCTGAAAATCCATTTGTTTGTTTAAAAACACAATCCTTCATCGAAAGAAGCACAATGTGGAGTACGTCTCCCACTTCCTGTTCTGATTATTTTCTCAGACTTGGTTCTTGATTCTGTAGACTGGCGATTGGTTTGGGTCAACTCTAGACTACACCAAAGAACCAAAGTCAACAAGAAGTAGAGAAGTTAGTGAGGTCCTGTCAGCACTTTCTTTCTTCAAAGCTGGAAGTCCTTTTTTCTCTGTGGCATTAGACAGGGATGTCCCAATGGTAAGATTTTGGCTGCAGCTTGTGAGAGTGAACCTGGCCTGGAAAGGCAATGTACCTTGACAGCAGTGGGGCTGGAAACCTTGCTGCTCTTCTAGCTTGGAGAAAACATCTCTACATGACCTGAGGCAAATTGCTTTCCTCTCACTACATCCCAAACTACCATAAGAAAAAGAAATTAAAAAGAGAAAGGAAGATTATTTGTAAGCCCTTCCAGGCTTATCTTCTCACAGTCTCACCACAGTATACCTCTGGTTGAGAGAGCATGACCAACACCAGCATCCAGCACACCTCTGGTTGGGAAAGCATGACCAACACCAGGATCCAGCACACCTCTGGTTGGGAGAGCATGACCAACACCAGCATCCAGCACACCTCTGGTTGGGAGAGCGTGACCAACACCAGGGTCCAGAATCTTCAACCTAATAATAATCTTAGTTTATGAAATTTGACTTTTGGATTCTTTAGAAATTAAGTTCAATCCCTTAAATAGTAACTGAATACAGCATAAGATTATTAGGCTTTGGAATGTGAATCAGCAATGAAATTCTTCCGAAGGAGGAGGCTTCTTCCTGCTTCCGAGGACCACCTGGGGGGTAGTTTTTGTTGAGTGAGTGCCTTCTTGGGCACCAACTAGATCTTAAAGACTCCCCAGTTGTTCCACATGCATCTTCCCAGTTACCCTTCTCGCCAACAGTAATCATATTTAAACAGAAATTAAAAGAGTTCTTTCTTAATGCTCCAGCATAAAGCAGGAGGCTTAGCGTAAGGACGGAGTGTAAAGGGAGCGATTAAGAATGTGTTCTTATTAGTTCTTGGCTCTGCAATGAGACGTGAGTGTTTATTTTGTTCATTAAGGTCTTTCTAGCAGCTTCACTACTGTGCACAGAAAGCCACGCACTACCTCATGCCACTGAAGGTTTAAGTCCTCGTTTAGTTATAAAAGAAAGTGGAGGGGAAATGAGGCAGACTACCAAGGGAGGGAAAGACTCAGACTGGCCTCTGAAGAGTGGGATGTTTATTCTAGATTTATCTATCCAGCGAATGGCTCATGTTATTATAAGTGCATCGATACTTGGGAAGTGCAGGCTGAGAAAACCTGGTGGAAAGAGTTTACTCTGTGATAGTAACATTGTAGAGGTCTCAGGCCCCAGCTGATAGCAGCAGCTACAAGCGAATGCAAGAGGTTTTGGTAGGCCACAGGGAAAAGACGTACGATGCGCGGCTCACCGAGGAGGGAGGTGGCGCCAGAATGAGGAAGGTTCTGGATCTGTGTCTGAAGAGAGCACTTGGCAGAGAGGAGGGGAAGGAAGAGAACAGAGAGCACCCATCCCTTTATCTGGTCAACTGAGGTCACTTACAGTTTTTCCAACATGAGTATTTCTCACCTTAGTAAAAGATATCCAGTCTCAGGTCTTTCTGGATACTGGCTTTAATCATAGAACAAAGTGGGGCGGTTTCATTTTTATTCTTGAGGAGGACTTTTTCTCCTTTAAATTTTCTGATGTCATTACAAACATCTACCCAATTACTATAGGTGAAACCTGAGAACCAGCTTTTATTCTTTTTTTTTTTTTTAATTTAATTTTATTTTTTTTGGTTTTTCGAGACAGGGTTTCTCTGTGTAGCTTTGCGCCTTTCCTGGAACTCACTTGGTAGCCCAGGCTGGCCTCGAACTCACAGAGATCCGCCTGGCTCTGCCTCCCGAGTGCTGGGATTAAAGGCGTGCGCCACCACCGCCCGGCAAGCTTTTATTCTTTCTGATCTACCCTCATCTATAAAACTAAATTCCTTTCCCATGTATTGCACTTTTTTTTTCCACACTGAGAAATTTGTGTGATTTTTTTTTTTTTTTTTTTTTGCCGTCCTTGTATTGAGAGTCAGACAATGGAAAATGACAGACCATTTTAGCAGGTGATACATAGAACACAAAGGCAGAAAGGGATTTCAGGGTTGCTGTGGAAGGCATGAAGCATAGAAGAACTTGGTTGTGGATATATGTGAGCAAAGATTCCAAGGGTTGAAGGGTAAACTCTAAAGGTGTTTAAAATCCTGACAGGAGTTATTTTGGACCAAGGGAAAGAAAAACTGAGAGCGCAGTTTGTGTGTTTCAGGAACAGGGAAGACCAGAGTGGTTGAGACAATGATGGGATGGGGTACAGAAGAGCATGAGAACAGAGTGCAGGAAAGTTGCGGATCCTGTAGCCCTTGGGATGAGTGAGAAGAGATTTAAGCAGGGAACTGGCACAAGGTGTTCTGACATGTCCGTTTCAACACATTCCCAAGCTTGCCCATGCCTCCACATTTCTCCATCTCCGTGACTGCCTAAACTATAACCATCTCTTCCTTGACTTTTTCCAAGTGTCATACTTGGCTTTCACATTTATTTCATCCACACTCTCAAAACATGGTGCATCATGATCTTTGAAACACAAATTGGGTTATTGCTTATCCCTTCTTACACATATAAGTGAATTCTCATTGCATTTTGAGTATTAGCTAAATTTTTCTGCATCACAAAGGACCTGTGCAGCTTTCCACAGTGTGGTGAGCCTCCTTCCCAATTCTCTAACACCGACTCCCTGCCCGAGAGTCTTCTGGCTCCTGAAAATCCAGATGCTGCTCAGTCTCTATCTCTTATCCCAGATGCTTCTTCCTAGGTGAAACCCTTCCGAGCTGGCTCCTGATGAGCCTTGTGACTTCCTGCTGGTCACCTGCGCTTTTTGTACACTGTATTTATTTTTGCTTGCTTTTCAATTTTTCCTGTTTCCCCTTTTAGACTATGTATACCAAATTTTTGAAAGACTAGCATAGTGTCTTCATTTTGCTATTGGAACTTAGTAAAAGCTTATTGGGTGGGGCAGAGGCACTTAATTGAGAAATGGGGAGGGAGAACAATTCAGAGGGGAAGGGAGGGAAGAAGAGAATAACACTAAGGATGTTTGAAAGAACCACAAGGAACCATTTTTTCATTACTATTCTCTCATATATTACATCCTGACTGCAGTTTCCCCTCCCCAGCACAAGGAATCATTTTTAATCAAAAATTATGTATAATACTTATATGTGTAGGTGTGTGTGTGTGTGTGTGTGTGTGTGTGTGTGTGTGTGTGTGTGTAGTATGTGTGTGTGTGTGTACATACACATAGTTTAAATGAAGTTATGAAGTTAAGCCACTTGGGCTTTCAGTGATTCCCGCCCCCCAAATACATAGACTGTCTAACAAATCTCCCAGCTTTAGGCATGAGAAATCCCCTTTTGAGCTGCTGGTCAAGAAAGTTCAAAAAATTCCTAAAACAATAGAGGCGTTTGCTGTTGCCCATGGTTACCTCCTAGAGGTGGAGGGTGAGTCCCTATTTCTGAATACACCACACACAATGGATACAGGACTCAGAGGATTAAAGCTGGATATGACCTAAGCCTGACAACTAGTTATAGTACCAGAAGGTTCTACGCAAGCTGCTATTGGAGGGAAGCAACCGATAATCCTGCCCCAGCTGTGCTATCTATGAACCACAGCAATGACCAACATGGCAAGATACCCCTACAGGTGCAACAGGAGCACTCATATTTTGGTGGTAACCAACAGCCCTCTGGTTGGACTTACGGCCCACTCAACCAGAGGGAAATCACACTTGGTACCGGAAACCTATCTAATCTCCTGGAGCTAGTGAGGTCATGAATCTTAGAGGAGAATCTTCTAGCACCACTTTACTAAACCCTCCTAATTCCAAACTGCACCCTAAAGACTTATCCACATCCTCATAGATAAATGTAGCTGTCATTCCTCATCAAAGAAGGTTTCTCTTCTCAGCGAACAAGGACAAAAAACACAGAACTTACAAAAATGCAGAGAACAAGTGACCTTGGGGAGCCAGACTCAGTGGCTACACCAACAACACAGCCCTGTCACTGAAGACTCAGGGACACTGCAGAAGAGGCGAGCAGAAAGACTGTAAGAGCCAGAGGATGAAGCAGTCTGCAGTGAGACCCCGTCTCTTAGAAGTCACAGGGAGGCCACACCTACGACACCTCAACAATAAAGCTGCCTAAACAGGACCTGAGCAATGACGATGTCAATAGACAAGTTAATGTGAGAGGGGACACTCTCATGGGGCCTCACCCCTAGACAGATAACTATAGGCAGCTAAGGATCACGGAGAGAGGGGTAATTAGTCAGCTTTAAGGATGAGACTCCTAACTGGTTATCCAATTCCAAATGATCAGTACTGAAATCACATACAAACAACACGAAAGAGAATTGGCAGGTTATATTTATCTATTTATGTGTTTATACATACGTGAAACAATTAACAATTAAAGAAAAAGAGGCCATGAGTTAGAGAGAGAATGGGAGTATACATGTAGTGGGTAGGAGGGAGGAAAAGGAAGGGGGGGAATGATATCATTATATTTTACTTTAAAAAATAAAAGCATATATTAAAAAAATCTAACCAAAGGAATAAATAAAAAAATTGAAAAATATCACAGTTTATACCTGGACAGATTTTACAATTTCCTTCCTTCCCTCCTTCCTTCTGTTTCTCTCTCTCTCTCTTTCTCTCTCTCTCTCTCTCTCTCTCTCTCTCTCTCTCTCTCTCTCTCTCTCTCTCTCCTCTCACACACACACACACACAAATTGTAGTCTAGTATCTATGAGTAAACTTCATAATTAGCAAAGGACCAATATTTCATATACTGTTTTTAAATCTTCCTAAAAGCAAGAAAGGACAGCAGGTACAATATGAATAATGTGAATGTTTGAAATGGTGACATTTTTTTACTTTGTGAAAATGATATTTTTAGTGTGTTCATCTCCTCTAATTGTCTCTGCATTTATTTCTGTTCCCATGGGAACCTAGAGAGGGATGGTTCCCTCCCCACCCCGGGCTTCAGCAAAAGAGAAGGACCCCGAGAAGAGCTGCTGTTGAGATACATCAGTATCTACCCCACAGTTCTTGTTGGAGACTTGTGCTCCATCAGATGTGTGTGCTGCACCACGGAGAAGCAGGTACATGAGAGAGCATGCCATAGAGGAGAGGGTCACATCAGCAGCTCATTCCTATATAGTGAGCTAGAAAGGCTAGAGGGAAGTAACAGAGAGAGGTTGGTCAAGCAAGCTTTTGGGAGAGCAATACCTATATTACCTACGCTGTTCTTGAAATTTGTCTGGGGTTAGCTGGAGAAGAGGTTAATTATCTTCTTGTTTGAATTAAAAGGCATGAAGAAAAACTGAAACAAACCTGAGAGACAAATTAAGCCTCAGAAAAGTTAGAGAAAAAAAAAAAGACCAGACAAAACATATGTGAAGTTTCTCCATTGTTTATGTCCAAATGTGGAGGGATGCTGGTCTAGCTAAAGAACACTGAGAACAATGAAAGAAAAGGATTCCAATGCCTTCTTGACTCTGGTTTCCCAAGCAGAAGGGTCACATAGACATGTTTGGGACACATTTGGTGTTCTCATCAAAAGATTTCTTAGGGTGTTATGCATTGGGCACAGTGGACAATGGAAGAGCTGTGTCAATAGGAAAGGAGAGAATCTGGCTTCGGGCTTCGGCATCTGCAACTGATAGGTACCCCAGTGGGGGCCACAGCCTGACCGGCTGGTTTGGGAATGGCATTTCCACAAAAAGAACAAAGGCATGTGTTGAGTGTGGCGGCTCACACCTTTAACCCCAGCACTTAGGAGGTAGAGGAGGCAGGCAGATCTCTGTGAGTTCAAGACCCCCTGGTCTACAAAGAGAGTTCCAGGAAAGCCTAGGCTGCACAGAGAAACTCTGTCTCAAAAAACGAAACAAACAAACAAAAACAAAACAAAAAGAACAAAGCTATGCAACCTACAACAATTTCAAAATAAGCCAAATCCTCCTTGAGTGTCTCAACAACGGGCTGGGGAGATATCATTCCAGGAACGTTCAAACTCTCCCTTTTTTTCCTTACCCACACCTGTGCCCCCATCGGCAGCTGTCTCCTATAGATTTTTCCTCTATAACTCCCCAATGCATCTCCTTATTACTCTTACCTACATCATTTCCTCTCGTACCACTACAGACTTCATATCGTCAGACAATTCTGTGTTCAGTGGAGTCACCACAGCAGCACTACCTTAAACATTCTTTCTAGGAAGCCAGAACACATCTTCTCCTTCTATGTTTATGTTTAAAATAGGGTAACATTTTTTTTTTTTAAATTGCCTTTCTTGTTGGTATTTTTGCTGATTCCCTAACTACCCAAATGTGTAATATGGAGCAAAAATGTACAGAAACACCTAACAGTCTGCCAAGTTAAAAGCTTGTATTTTGCAAAGCTGTGTCTATAGGGAGAGAGTTTAAAAATAAATAATCCTAATAACTAGATGCCTGGCACTGAGCCTTGCAGATACCATGTGTCGTCTTGTTTGGACCTGGCAGCGGGATCAGGGTGAGGTAGCCTTCTGCTTCCACTTTCCAGGTGAGTGGGGCTCCCAGAGGTCAGGCTCCAGGGGAAGAATGAGACCCTGAGCTCTCCATCTCTCGGTTAGACTTGTCACAAGCCAGAACCAATGGATCAGAATGTGCACCCATTGTACACTCCATCCCCAAGGTCTAGGTTTCACAGGTAGATATGATTAGAAGGAGCAGTTGCCACAGTGGTAGACAGCTCCAGGGAGGGGTTAGTCAATGTTACCAAGTTTTCCTGCAGGCTGGGAGGTGGGATGCTGTTCTGCAGCATAGCTAGTGCAGATCAACCAAAGAACATCTATGTCAGGGTGATGACCTATCTGTTCCTGTCTAGGAATTTTGCTAGGTTTTCCCATCCCGGGGTATGTCTTCTTAGAATCTTCATGACTTTGTAGAGCCAAGAGAAGCTAAGTTCAGTCTTCCTTAGTGGCGACACTGCTCTCTGTCTGTCTGTCTGTCTGCCTGCCTGCCTGCCTGCCTGTCTATCTGTCTGTTTCTGTCTCTGTCTCTTTCTGCCCCTCTCTGTCTCTCTGTCTGTCTTTGTCTCTATATCACCACCATCAGGATTTGCTTCTTTATCTTCATAATTCATTTCTGGTGGTGTTTGCGTTCCTGTAAATAAGATGATAGTCATTATCATTCTGTCAGCTAGTTTTATGTCAACTTGACACAAGCTAGAATTATTTTGAAAGAGGGATCCTCAACTGAAAAACTGTCTCTACCAGATTGGCCCATGAACAAGCCTTCAGGGTGTTATTTTGATTAACGATTGATGTAGGAGGGCCCACCTCACTTGGAGTAATGCCACTGATCCTGGGTGCTAAAAGAAAGCAGGCTGAGGAAACCATAAGGAACAAGCTACTAAGAAGTATCCCTCCATGGCCTTTGCCTCAGGTCCAGGCTCCAGGTTCTTGCCCTTCTTGAGTTCTTGTCTTTACTTCCTTTAGTGATGAAGTGTGACCCCAGAGTTGTAAGCTGAAATAAACACTTTTCTCCCCAAGTTGTTTTGGTCATGGTATTTTATCATAGTAATAGAAATCCTAAAAGTATATAGTCAAAACATAGTCTTTCTAGTTTTCTTATAGGTCCACATGGGAGAAAATGGTTGCAGGAACCATTTTTTGGAAGTAAGTAGTTTTCCTGGAACTCCTTTGAGGACACAACTCAATGTTGGCTCCCTAGAAAGATTATAAGCTTAATGATGCTTACACATTCTCATTGGATCAACACTGCAAAATACTCTTTATCTCCATTTCCTTTCTTTTCTTTTTTCTTTTTGGTTTTTTGAGACAAGGTTTCTCTGTGTAGCTTTGTGCTTTTTCTGGATCTTGCTCTGTAGCCCAGGCTGGCCTCGAACTCACAAAGATCCGCCTGGCTCTGCCTCCCGAGTGCTGGGATTAAAGGCGTGTGCCACCACCGCCTGGCTCCATTTCTTTTCTTAAAGACTCACCATTATTATATTTAGTGTATGTATATGTCTATGTCTATGTGTGGGTATATGCACATGAGTACAGGTACCTGTGGAGGCCAGAAGAGGGCCCCGGATTCCCTGGAACCAGAGTCACAGGAGTCTGGGAGATGCCCAATGTGGGTATTGGGAACCCAAGTAAATCCCCTGCAAGAACAATATGCACTCCTAACTGCTGAGCCAACCCTCTAGCCCTTGTGTTTATTTCTAGCCAGATCTTTAACCCTGGCTCCAAATGCTTCACTTTAGAGAGTGTGAGGCATGACTTTTAGATGTGTTCTGTGAAAGAAAACTGAATGCTTCAAATTGAACTGGTTATTCTAGTGCTGAGCTTATTTAAAATGGTGGCAAGCAGCCACACGTGGTTACAAGATACAGGGAATAAAACTTGTCTAATACACAATGTGCATATTAGACATCATGCTCTACTTTGAAGAGTTAATGCAAGGAAAAGAGTCCTACTCTCCCACAATTTATGCCATTTAAAATTTTATGGTGCCAGAGTGAAACTCAGGGACTTGTACATGAGAGGAAAACACAATGCCGCTGAACTGCATGCCAACCCCATAGAACTTACACTTTCCCCACATCCTCTGAGAGAGATACTATAGTTCTGCCATTTTAGGGATGAGGTATATAGAGGATCTGTGACTATTTAGTGCTGCATAGGTAGTAACTTAGATGTTCTGGATAGCTTCATTCCAGAAAACTATGCAATACACAAATATTTCCCTAGATATGATGCTATGTATATGTTTTCCTCTCTCTCTCTCTCTCTCTCTCTCTCTCTCTCTCTCTCTCTCTCTCAACTTTGAAATAAAACTAGGCATAATTGAGTAGAAAATCCATTTCCTTAGAACAAGGGCCTCTAACATTATAGCAAAAATCTAATTTCTTAACTACAAAGTCAGAGGAAAGTGGGAAAATGTGAAATTCTGTGATAGAAGAGGAATTTCCATTCTGCCTGAAGCTTCATGCCTGCCATGTCACCACATTCAGCAAATACTCTACCCAGTCCTCACAGACACTTACAGTACAGTTGCATCATGGGCGTGATCTTAGTGAAAGGCAAAACCACATATGTGCAAATATTACTGTGTCCGCAAATCCCCTTATAAAGGACAGCATTGAAAACCATCATGCTGCTGCAGAGTAAATCCAGCCGAACCAGATTTCTAACTGAGGTAAGTTCTTGTTTCTGGCATTGACCATTCTTGATATTGTTGGTTTGCATTGCAGGTATATTATATGGAAAGCACATCACCTGGGACTCTCAAATCACACTCAACACCTTAAAGCGCTCACTTTAAAAGAAGTGTGTGAAAACTGGACCAAAGAAGGGAATGGAAATTTACTCCCATTTGCCAACTCACACTCACAGGCGTACACTCACTGAATGAAGTAGAGGAGAGAGTTGTTGCTATAATTTAAACTGATTTTGTTTCTATGTGAATTTTGAACATACATAATTAAATTTATTCAAATTTCATGAAAATGCATATGGCTTCAATCTCCTAGTCCCATTGGTAGATACTTTTTTTTTTCATGAATCTGTTGTAAGTTGGATCCTTAAGGAAGAGATGTTTGTCAGTATGGTGTGGTGCACTTGTCTTTGACGAGCTTGAGTTCATGTGCCAAGTCACCTCTTCTTAGGACACTAACTAAACAGATTACCTGTGTGTCACCGACTTCTCAGGTGCTTAAGAACCAGATAGAAATTAACAAACTATTCCTATATTTAGAGCACTTAAAAAGTTGAAAGGATCTGCTCATTAAAAATTAAAAATAAATACCCAGGTAGGGAAACAACGAAACAACCGACAGAATGGGAGGGAGTCTCTGGCAGCTATTCACCAATAGGGATTAACATCCAGAATACAGAAAACATTTTAAAAAGTACACACCAAAGAGCAAACAGGACAGTCAATAAACAGATGAGTGAATAAATAGAAATGGCCCATAAAATACATGAAAAAGTGTCCAACATCTTTAGCTACCAGGGAAATGCAATTCAAAACTACATCATGAGTCTTCTAACCTAGTCCAAATGGCTGCCGTAAGGAAAAACAAAACAATAACAATGAAATATTAGTGGAGAGACTTCATACACAGTAGATAGGAATGAAAATTAGTGAATCTGCTATGGACATCAACATGGAGGTCCCTCAAAAACACAAAAGCAGAGCTGCCGCATGATCCAGTTAGACCATTTTGGAAATACACTCAAAGGACCCAAAGGAGCATGAATAGTGATACCAGAACTACCTATGTTTATTGAAGTACTATTCACAAGAGCAGAATAAAGCCAGTTTAGCTACTTACTAATGGATGACCAGATAAAAAAGATGTGGTATATGAATGTGGCACAATCATGTGTGTGTGCGTATTTGTGTGTGTCTATGTGTAGAAGCCAAAGGATGACCTCAGATGTGGTTCCTCAGGAGTGTCAGTTCCTCAGGAAAAAAGACAGAGACTGTCACTGTCCTGAAGCTTGCCAAGAAGGCAAGACTGCCTGGTGAGTGAGCATCTCTGCCTCCCTAGTTCTGGGATTTTAAGTGTGTACCACCACATGTGGCCTTTCTACATAGATTCCAGGGCCAGATTCAGGAACTCACACCTGTGTGTCAAATACTTTACTAATTGGCTTGTCTCTCTGGCCCCACAGTGAAGAGTTACTTAGCTATTAAGAAAAACAAGATTATACATGAATTTTAAAGCAAAATAAAATGTGTTTTGCTATGGCTTTTCCAAACATTCTTAGTGAATGGAAAAGGCACAAAGTCGATAAAATGCCTCTTAATGTTGGTACCAGGAAATATAATAAATACAGGAATAGGAGGATAAAAGAAAAGGTGAATTAGCCAATTAGCTTCTAAAGGCGAAGTCATGACAGGAATGAAACAGCAAAATCAAGCAAAAGGTAAACGTTTGTGTGGCAGATAAATGGAAAGTCTAATGGCTCTTCACTCAGCTTTAGTTTGTAGTATTTAAAACTGAGATAGCCTTTAACCACAATGGAGCATAATTCCAGTGCGACAGTCTTACTACTTTGTTAGTGGCTGAGATCTCTGGTTGGTGTGTTTGTTAGTTTGTTTTTTCCGTTCTCCCTCCCTCCTTCTCTCCTGGTCTCCCTCCATCCCAGTATTTCCCACCACTGCTTTCCCAGTTATCTCTCCCTGTTTTTCCCATTTCTTCTTCCTTAGCATTTGCTTCCTACTACCCCCTCCCTAGATCTCTTCTCCTCTGCCCTTAGCAAGGTCTCGTTTCACTTTCCTGGTTTCTGCAGTGATTTCAGGACGGGGACACACACACACACACACACACACACACACACACACACACACACACACTCAAAGCTATCATTCACAAATAACAGCATTTATTTCCTGTGTATGCACATATATACATAGTTTGAATGAAGGTATGTCACCCGTGGTGATAATGCTCCCCCTGAGAGCCATAGACTAACAAAAATGCCAGTGCTAGGTTTGGGAAATCTTACTTTGACTTGTTTGGCAAGGGAGCCAATGAGACTACCAAAACAATATAGGTGATTGTTACTGCCCTTGGTTGCCTCCAAGAGCTTGATGATAAGACCTTATTGTTGAAGATACCCACATATCAGACAGACGACTAGGGGGATTTGAGCTGGAAGGGACCTGGAAGTGTCCTCCCCGAGGCTTACTCTTAGAGTAACTGAAGATGCTCTGAAGGCTGCCAAAGGAAAAATCCATCAATCAATAGTCCCAGCCAGCTGCAAAAGCTATGAACCACCATGATGACCATCATGGCAGGACATTCCCCAGGGTGTAATAGTGGCATTTGTATCTTGGGAATAACCAGCAGCTGTCTAATTGGATTTAAGGCTTGGTCACAGGAAGGAACTCATGCCTGGGACTGTAACTTAGCCAGCTACCTGTGGCACTACTACTACCACTTTTCCAAACCAGCATAATTTCTAACTACATCCTAAATACTTATCCTTATGCTCACGGGAAGTGTAACTCTCACCCCTTTGTAGTGGATTGAATGAGAATGCCCCTTTAAGCTCATGTGTTTGAATGCTTGGTCTGCAGTTGGTGGAACTGATTGGGAAGGATTAGGAAGTGTGGCCTAATTGGAAGAGGCATGTCACTGGGGGGGTGAGCCTTGAAGTTTTAAAAGTCCATGCCATTCCCAGTTAGCTCTCTTTCTCTGCCTCGTGGTGGTTGTCTGAACATGTATACTCCCAGCTACTGCTCTGGCACCTTGCCTGCCCGCTCCCATGCTCCCATAATGATGGTCATGGAATCACCCTCTGAACTGTAAGAAAGCCCCCCAATCAAATGCTTTCTTTGGTAAGTTTCCTTGGTCACGGTGCTTTGTCACAGCAATAGGAAAGTAACTAAGACACTCCTCATCGAAGAAGCTTCTTTTTGTAGCGGACAAAGACCATTACCGAAGTCCACAATGGCTTAAAATGCAGAGAAAAACTGACCACAGGATTCCTCGTTGTGATAAAACACAACTCCTGTACCTAAGACTAAGGGGACATTGCAGAAGAGGGGACAGAAAAGATTGTAAGTGCCAGAGGACCAGGATGTCCTTTGTAGGATAGTTATCTCTGCACCCACGAAATCTCAAAACTCTGGTTGCCTAAATGAGACTTGAAAAATAGCAGCACAAGTTGACATGCTACTGTGGATGAGGGATATCTCACATGATCTCATTTCTAGATGAAGAGCTACTGGTACATAAGGGCTGCTGAGAGGGGGAGAATCAGCTATCTCCCAGGACAAGCCCCGTCCCCACCCATAGGTTATCCAATCACAAATGTTCAGCCTTAAACACATATGTATATGATTTTGATTACACACATATATAATTATACATAATATATAAATATATCGTAATTTAATTATGAATATATAATATACTTATATATGGTTATAAAATAAATATATAAATATATATTAAAATAAATATATTAAAATGAATATAAATATGTTATAATATAATATATAGTATATATATATATATATATATAAATCTTCCACCTTGCAAAAGCAAAACCATTTGCCACTTGCCCCCCAAAAAGTAGATAGAAGTAGAGATCATGTTAACTAGGTCCAACCCAGAAAGAATATTAGGAAAGGGGAACTGTTAAGGAATAAGAAGGGGACAGTACGGGGGATGGAGGAGGGGAAGTATGGCCAACAGGGGAGTAAATATGACACTTCCTTATATACACATATAAAAATAATGAAACACGCTTTTCCCTATAATTAATATACACTAATAGAAAAGAAAAACAATAAACTAAAAATAAAAAGGATGGTGCCAAGGAAATGCATTTACTCGAGAAGAACTGTGAATAGTTAAGACATAAATAAAAGAGTTAAAAGGAAAGACTTTATTTGTTCTTATGTTTTTGACTGTGCCAAAGAAAATATCTCCAAAGAAGTGAATTCCCTCTTCAACTTAAAAAAAAAAAAAAAGACCCACTGCTTCAGGGGAGAGAGGCTAGGAGAAAGGAAGTGTGTTCGTTACATTTTTGTTGCTGGAATAAAATATCATGAGCAAAGGCAATTTAGAGAAGAGTAGCTCACCTGGCTAGAGGTCTACAAGTTCATAATGGTGACGGGAGCAGCGAGCTGGGAGATCACATCTCAACTTCACCCTGGCAGCAGGGAGTGTGAACTGGAAGTGTGGTGAGGCTATAAACACACAGTCTGTCCCCAGTGAAGTACTTTCTCCAGCAAAGCTCCATCAAGGCCCCAAACAGCGCCATCAACAGGGATGAGTATTCAAATGCATGAGCCTGGGGGTGCGGATAGTCTCATTTCAAGGGCCACAGGAGGGTTGAGGAATGGCTGCAGAACACCTAAAGCTGACTGCTCGCGCAGTAGGGAACAGTTGAACTTGCACTTTGAGGACATAAGCCAGTAGAGTCTTGGAACACCTGGGAGGCAAAGAATTGGAGGCTGGGGTGGCAAGTGGTTGGTATTAGTCTCCTAGAGCATTTCTGTTTTAAAGTGCAAACAAACAAACAAACAAACAAACAAACAAACAAACAAACAAACGCACCTACCAGAGATCTCATCCACTAAGGAAGTAGTGAGACTGTCGCACTGGAATTATGCTCCCTTGTGGCAGTTTCACAGTGTATTTTCCCAAAGTTTTTAAGTCAATGATCTTAAAGGCTATCTCATTTTTAAATACTACAAACTAAAGCTGAGCGAAGAGCCATTAGACTTTCCATTTATCTGCCACACAAACGTTTACCTTTTGCTTGATTTTGCTGTTTCATTTCTGTCATGACTTCGCCTTTAGAAGCTAATTGTCTAATTCACCTTTTCTTTTATCCTCCTATTCCTGTATTTATTATATTTCCTGGTGCCAGCATTAAGAGACATTTTATTGACTTTGTATCCTTTCCATCTTCTCTACTGAAGGGACTTTATGACCCAGGCAGCTTTCTCGATAGAGAAGATACTGAAAGTTGTAAACCACATACAAAGCCAGCTTTGTTATCAGTTGATTTGTAGAAAACCCTGGTCCCCAAGCACATGCCACCTCGCGGCCTTTACATGTTTCCCTGTTTCTTCTGCTCCACTTTCCAAGGCCCCTCCTAGAGTGGAAAATGGAAGAATCCTGATGGAAATGTATGTGCCTAAGGTGGAGATTCCCTGTGTATAGTTGAGGCACCATGTTCCCAGGGCAGGCTATCTATTTAGAGTACTTTCTGCTTTTCTAGGTTTCTTTCCAGCCTGCACCTGCTCTGATGAGCTTTAAGAAGATTTTGTAGCCAGCCTAGTTTGCTTTGGGATGCAGCTACAGGGCCATGGCTCTAGGATCTGCTATGGTCACAGCTTCCATTCCGATTTTCCCTCAACACAGCTGATATCAAGAGTTGTTACCACTCTCCCAGATTATCAATGTTCAGCCATTTACAGTTAAAATATGTAATAACCATTTAAAATAAAGTTTTCTGATTTGTGATGCAGAGAAAATTTGTGGCAGTGTTTTCTGAAATAACTCATACATTTTTAATCTGCTACTGAAGGCATTTCTATTAAGTGTGCTGTTAGGCATTCCACTTCTTTCTTTTAATAATATTTTGTGAATATTTCCCTGTATTATTTAAATCCTCTTTGAGAGGCATTTGGATATATATATATATATATATATATATATATATATATTCATGCTCATATACATAATGCTTTCCAGTGTCCCCATCCATAATTCAAAATTGCACTTAGCTAGAAAACTATGCAGGATTTCCATGGAGCATCACTTTTCCATTTATAAGAGCACTAGAGGTTCTACAAAAAAAATGTATTTCGACTTTTTCCTCCATAGCTTAGGGATTCTCCTTGATGAAAAACACTGTCTTCATGCAGTCTTTGTTAATGGAAAGTCTCAGAGGAGTCCAGACCCTGAGATTTCCTTTTGTCCCTCATGACGTACATTTCCAAGAGATTTCAGCACGTGTGCTCACCCTCCACAGTGGGAGGAAGCAGGAGCAAAATGCATTCTGCACACGATAGAGCCACGATGGAGACTTTAAGAAGTCTTCCCCTGGAGTTCCACAGAGCACATCGATTTCCATTTCATTGATCAAAACTCAGCCAAGTACTAAGATGCTGAATCTGGAGTTATCTATCATTGAATAAAAGTGAGATTTGGTTACTGTGGTGATTTGAATGTAATGGCCCCTACAATTTCATCGGGAGTGGCACTATTAGGAGGTGTGGCCTTGTTGGAGTAGGTGTGGTCTTGTTGGAGGAAATGTATCACTGGGGAGGCAGGCTTGAGGTCTCATATATGCTCAAGATACCATCCAGTGAGTCAATCCACTTCCTGTTGCCTTCTGGTGAAGATGGAGCCAGTACCATATCTGCCTGTCCACCGCCATGCTCCCACTATGATGATAATGGACTGAACCTCTGAACTGTAAGTGAGCCACCTTAATTGAATGCTTTGTTTGTAAGAGTTTTCTTTGCCATGGTCATGGTGTCTCTTCACAGTGCTAGAAACCCCAAGACAGTTACTTATCAGCAAGATAAAGAATGAGTGACCATCTGAGAGATGCATTGCTTACATCAGAGTTAAATGATTATTATGGCAGTGGTTCCCAATCTTCCTAATGCTGTGACCCTTTAACATAGTTCCTTATGCTGTAGTGACCCCAACCATGAAGTTATTTCATTGCTTCTTCATAACTGTAATTTTGCTACTGTTATCAATTGTAATGTAAATATCTGCTGTGCAGGATATCTGATATGCGACTCCCAAGGGGGTTTCAACCCACAGGTTGAGAACTACCAATCACAGCATCAGGAACAGTTTGAGCCACCTAAACATCATCAGGACTTTGATTCTATGGATTTTTTAAAAATCTTTAAGTGTTGATTTTTTTTTTATCTCCAGACTGAACCTCTCCAAAACAGAAGAAATATCTGTAGCATTTCATGAAGTAACATCTTATACCTCACTGTCCAGTGAGGGAGGGGGGCATCCTTTTTTTTCTTCTATTTCTTTTTTTTATTTGAGAAATTTTTTTACTCATTTTACATACCAACCACAGATCTCCCTCTCATCCCTCCTCCTGCTCCCCCCACCCAGCCTTCTCCCCCTGACCCAGCCCCATCTCCGCCTCCAAAAGGGTAGGGGCTCCCATGGGGAGTCAACAAAACCTGGTACATTCAGTTGAGGCAGGACCAAGCCCCTCCCAACTGCATCAAGGCTGAGCAAGGTGTCCCACCATAGGTAATGGGACTCCAAAAGCCAGATTGTGCACCAGGGATAGATTGTGCACTCACTGCCAGGGGCCCCTCAAACAGACCAAGCTACACAACTGTCTCCCACATGCAGAGGGCCTTTTCCGGGAGACATTCTTTCTAAGACCTCTTACAGAAAAGCAAGAAGATCACTTCCCAGAATCCTGAGCTGAGACTTTGTGTGTCATTGGCTCAAGATAGATTAATTCCTTGCTAACTCAAAGATTAAGACCAACAAGGTAGAATATATTGATAGATTTACGTCAACTAATGTCATGTTGAGGACTGGCAATGGGTTAGCTTCCCTAAAACATGAATTGTCTAGATATTGGAGATATTATTACTGCACAGGAAATGGTGAAATTACCTGGAGATCATTGTCCACTGTGGCTCTTGAAGAAATTATCTTTCTTTTTGTATATAATGAGCTTATGTAGCTATTTCTTTATTTGCTGTTGAGTGGCCTCCAGTATATTATTCCCCTCTCTAGTCACCTTGGCAACTCTAAGTAACACAGATCTTCTGCTCTTTTATTAAGAAAGGGCTCACATCTCTTGACTTTTATTCTGTGTGATGGGGACATTGAAGTTCCTTCTTCCATTCATACATCTTCCTGCCTCTATTTGCCATTTGGTTTGCCAGTTGCACTATTGGGTTTTTTTTTTTTTATATAGTATTAAGAGTTATGCATTCTGTTCTGTCACCAGGTAAACCTTTTCAACTATCTGTAAGTTGGATGAGAGAGTTTAAAATTGGAAAATGAGATTTAGATGGCTATGCTATCATAAATACTGTTTTTGGAAAGCCCAGATATTTACATTTTCCTTGCAGATAATCAAACAAAAGCCTATTTGTGCCTCTAAAATTCAAACACTGCACTTTTTACACCTTCACTATGTGATTAGAGTGTTTTTTAAGTTTTCAAGGTCTTAATCTGGCAGAACTCTATATTTTCTTTCTCCTAGAGACTTTATTTCCAGTCATCCAGGCTGAATGGGACCAGGTACTCCTGAGATCAGCAACATCCCTGGATATCTTACATCTAGAGATAGATCTACAGCTCAGCAATGAACTTGTTCTACAGTAAAAATGTAGAGCTTGTCAGCATACAAATAATAATGAAAGCAAGCATCTGTTATGGAGTATTAATTTAAAATGTGTTACATTTGTTTATGCTGTGCAATATTTGTTTAATGATGCAAAGATGTATTGCATTCTTTTATGTTGCATTTGTTGAAATCTGTAAAGCTGTGCTACTTTGTCTAAAACACCTGTTTGGTCTAATAGAGAGCTGAGTGGCCAATAGCTAGGCAGGAGAGAAAAATAGGGGCTGGCAGGCAGAGAGAATAAGGGGAGAAGAAGAGAGAAGAGGGAGGATCGAGAAAAGGAGGACAGGAGGATGCCAGGGGCCAGCCACCGAGCCACCCAACCAGCCACTGAGTAAGAAGGAAAGAAAAGTATATAGAATAGAGACAGATAAAAGCCCAGAGGCAAAACGTAGACATGATAATTTAAGTTGGCTAGAAATAAGCCAAGCTAAGGCTGGGCATTTATAAGTAAGAATAGGATGCCGTGTGTTTATTTGGGAGGTGAGCGGGGGGGGGGGGGGGGGGGGGGCAAAGAGTTAAAAAAAAGAAAAATCAACTTCAAGCCTCCAATGAAAGAGAAGAGCAGGAGCAAGTGAAAGAGAAGACGAAGAGCCTTGATATTTAAGTGCTAGCTGAAGAAGAGTTGAGTGACACTTAACTTTTCAGATTTCAGCATCAGACACGTCTGAGGAAAGCAAGAGGTGACGCTGAATGTTGCCACCAGGACAGGGGGTTCTTCCTTCAGCATTCCTGGCAGATGTTACCCTGTTTGCACTTTAGTACCTCCAGTGCTAGACGGTTCCAAATGCCGAGCTCACATCTGGACGTGACTTTCTTTGTGATGTCCCAGCCTATCCTCCTCTTTCTCAAATAGTAAAAGTCTAGCCAGACTCTTGTTTCCAACAGCATACGTGTCCTCCTGAGAGTCTCAAGCTGTGGAGTGTGGAGTGCACTGGATGCAATGTATCGTGAATGTTGTTTGGCATGGTTGTTATTGTTAAGACTTTTACTCCATGCTTGCTCAGAGGGAGACAACTTGGTTTCTAGTCCAGATTAGTCTGGACTCTGCTTTCTCCCCACATCATCTCAATATCAAGTTCCTTCATCCTTGTGTGATTGCTCTTTTAACTCTGTACAACTCTAATAGTATCTCTCAGAGATGTTAGGAGACACTTAAGAAGGTATATGAAGTGGTTAGTGTAGATGCTCAGTGAATGTTTGCTAAGTAGTAATAAAACGAGGGTAACACTAACAATGAGCCCCGCTTGTCATCCATATTTCCATTATGAGTCTTCACACTGTATGTTGGGATTCTCTGCCCAATCCTGTCTCTTCTAGTTGGCTATGAGTAATTTGAGAAGAGGGATCCTATCTTCTTAGAGTCCCATTACCTAAGACTGAACACATGTCTAAGAAAATGATGAGGCTGGGAGATTGCTCATGAAGTAAGAGTGCTCGTTGCACCAGTGAGGGCCTGAATTCAGAACCTAGCATGGATGTAAATAGCAGAGCATGGCTATGCATGGCTTGCAACCCCAGTGTCATTGTGGGGTGGAGATAAGAGGTTTTCTGAGGCTTGTTGGCCACCAATCAAGGTCTAGGTTCAGTGAGAGAACCTGTCTCAATGGAATAGGGTGAAGAATGTTAAACAGGACATGCTACATTCTCCGCTATCTCTGCACACATAGATAACACACACACACACACACACACACACACACACACACACACACACAGAGGACATTATTGAAAATGGATATTTACCAATCTCTGGCTTACTAGGTTGCCCTATTTTAAACGTTAGATTACAGCTCAAGTAATCCACTAACTCTTCTATTACAATGTTTTATTAGTACTAGGAGGAGGTCTCAAAGCATCCACATTATGAACAATCCAAATATGTCTGTTCTACTCATGTGTACGTCTCTGCTCTGACCATCTCTGCTGCCAGCAACACTGCGTTAAAATAGACACCTGCTGCCATGCCCTACTGGTGAGGTTGCTGGTGTCTGGGCTAAGGAGGTGAAGAGCATGATTCATCCCTACATGCCGAAGAGAGTGCTGGAGCCAAGTCTGAGACTGGTTTCATTACCTGGCCTTGGACAGTCCTGGCCACTGCCTAAAGCCTTGTTTGAGCTTTATTTCCTTTCTTTATATAAATTATACCATCCCAGAGATCCTCTGGGGTCAAAAGCCATTTCCTGCATGCACACTTTTCTTTTATTCCCTCCTCAGGACCTCGTTTCCTTATTGTAGGACAAAAACCCTACAGGGTTTTGAATGGGACAAACTGCTCTGTGGGAAGGAGCCTATGCTTGTCATCCAAAGCTGCACTCGTCCCAGTAAAAATATTACTTAAAGTTTACCCCAAATATGCTTGTTCATGTTACAGCTCAGTGCTATGCACTGCACGTACCATTATTGTTTACACAAATTTGATTTTGGATTTGTAGAAGCTAATATAATTGCATATCAAAAACAATAAGTTTACTGGATATAAATGAAAAAAAAAATAACCTTAAGTTTGGTTAGGGTTTTGTTCACTGGGTCATGCTCATGATGCCTGTCTCCATGCTTTGACTGTTAGCCCCAGACTAAATAGTCATTTATTTGATTTTTGTTGGTAATAAAACAGGAATCAGTTAACTGCCCCTTCAAACATAAATATTTAATCCAAACAGTATCGGGACAACTGGAGGACAAAGAACACAACAGAAGGGCCAGGGCGTCCTTATCTCGCCTGTAGTAACTGCTCGGCTACCCTTTATTGCCCCAGTTCTCTCTATTTGAGGCAGCTGGCTTCTCAGCACTCCAACGCTGCTGGATCAACACAAGTGTTGGCAATAACACTTATTACGAACAGGGTGTCTTGGCTTGGTGAGGTCTCACGCTTGCTTTCTCAAGTCTGCTCCTTTCTTTGGGGATAGACTGGTCCTGGGAAGCTGTTTCCTGGCTGGAGACAGCCCACAGCCTTTGCCTGTCTCTGTCTTCTCATCTGTCCCCACTTGCAGACCCACAGCATCGTGACATGGGAACCACGTGTCATACTTGCAACCCCTCAGCACCTGAGTCTATTCTTCCCAATCTTCATCCTTTCATAGACATTCTAGAGGAAAAGGGGAAAGGGCATGTGACATTGGCATGGAGAAGATGGCTTGAAACCCAACAGGGATGGGGTGTAGCAAAGCAGCTGGGTATCTGGGCTACATGGATTACTGTTAATCACAAGATAAGACATTGGTGTCACTGAGCAAGAGACAAGCATTGTATAAATTATCTATCGCAGCAACAAATTGCTTGATGGCTTAGGACGTGGGTCACCTCAAAATTCTTTGGATTACTAATATGACACAGCTCTCACTGTGTTAATGTCGAGGTTTCTGCAGAGCTGCAATCCTTTTTCTGTATTTGGGGTGAGAATCAGTTCTGTCTTCAACTTCCAGAATCTGTTTTTTGTTGTTGTTGTTGTTTTTGTTTGGTTTTTTTTTTTTTTTTTTGACTCATTGCATTTTCAAAGCCATGTGGTCTTACTCTCCTGAGGGGAAGGGATATAGGCCAGGAGGAAGACCAACAGAACTCAGAGGCCTTTTCGTGAAAAGGGGTGGTCAATTTAAACTTTTCAGCCAAGCCCAGTGGGGTGGTGGTGCCTGTGATCCCAGCACTATGGAGGTTAAAACAGGAAGAGGTCAACTTCCAGCCTGGGTCCTGTCTCAAAACTAAGCAGACAAATAAACAGCAGGACAAAACAGCAGGGGACTAGCCCAGGATGTGTCAGGCCTTGGGTTCAATCCTCAGCACCGAACACAAACCATCCAGTGCAAACTCCTGGTTCCCTCGGGTTGGTTCCGGTACAGTTGATTTTGAAGACTGTCTTGGAAGATTTCTTTGCTCACAGAAGTTAATCACTGCCCACAGCATCTCTGTTTAGCAGGCTTCCAGGCAGCCTCAGTGGTACTTGAGGGTGAATTCTTCACCCCAAGGTCTGTGGTTCTTCCCTCATCGGGGTGACAAAGACCCCGCCTTCTCCTAACTCTCCTAGCAACGTGGTCTCATTTAACCTTTGCATCATTTCTTCCCCGTAATTGGGGGGCTTTGATCAGATGTGTTGAAGGAAGATGGATTTTGCCCTGTCATAGTCCCTCACAGATACTTCACATCCTTGAACCCAGGCCTGGGCTTTTGGAGACCCTTAACACAACTGTCAGTTTGCAGCCTGCTTTCCATGTGAGAGCGCTGAGGCTGGCTCCAGGCTTGTCACATGGTCAAGGTGACAGGTGGTCAGAGCTGGGAGAACCCACTAACTTCAGACAGGGAGGCAAAGAGTGGACTAACAAGGCAAGGCTGATCCCTTGGGGAGCCCGCAGACAAATGAACGCATTAGCTCTGGAGAACTTGACATCCTGTTTCCAAAGTGCCCAGAATTCTCTTGAATGCCGCTCCCAGACAAACCTTGCTCTGGGCCAGGCTGAGTCAGTCATGAGAAGAAGGAAGTAGGCTGCACCTAGGAGGGATTGCCCCTGGCACAGGCACCACAGAGACATTCTCGAGTTTATTGTCTCTGAATAGAGGAAGTGGGCACCCAAAAAGGTGAACGGATTGGCCCAAGGTCACCCAGGAGTCTACAGTGCAGGGCTCCCTGTCCCCAGCGAATGGGTATGATTCTGGTCAGGGAAGCACATGCTGGTCCCCTTAAAGGTGTGAGATCTGTGCAGCTTCTGCGCCCACTCCCCTGTGCGCCCCTCTGCACAGGTGGCGCCCCGTGCCCTGTGGGGGCGGCAGCGAGCAGGACCGCAGGGACACTCAGGCTGGCGACTGTGGAGCCCACGGAGCCGGCTCTGCTAGGAGAAGGATGCTCTGCATGCCCAGGTGAGTCCAGGCTGGGGTCTCCAGCCTGCTGCCGGTGCCAGGCGCCTGCCCGCTCCCCAGCGCGGGGGCTGAAGCCCGCATCCAGGGGGGCGGCGGCGAGGGCGCAGGCAGTAGCGGGGAGCGCAGCACAGCGCAGCGCAGCAGCGGCAGAAGCTGGGCTCTGCGCTAAAGGTAGCCGCAACGGATCTGCCAGGGCGCCTCTCTCCCTAGCTTTCCGCAGCGGCGTGGTGCTGGGAGTGCGCCAGGAGATCAGAACCCCAGGAGTCCACGTGTGCAGGTGGGGATGCCGAGAGGGGGCGGGGCGGGATGTCGGGGTGGGGTGGGGGCTTCAGGGTTCTGTACTTCCGACACCCACCAGTCTTTGTCGAAGGGATGGGCTGTGTGTTGGTGTGGGTGGGTGGACTGTCTGGGTAGGACCTGTCTGTCTGCAGCGTGGGACCACTGAAGGTTGACCAGCTGCCCTCCTGCACTTGTGTAGGTAAGTACTTGTGAAACTGCGTGTGTGATCACTGACTGTATGAGGTTGTATGTGAAGAGAAGGAAAGGGAGGGAGGAAGAGAGAGAGGGAGAGAGATAAGGAGGAAGGAAGGAGGGAGAGAGAGATAGGTAGATAGATAGATAGATAGATAGATAGATAGATAGATAGATAGATAGATAGATAGATAGATGATAGGAATAGAGAGAAGCTTATGTTGTGTATCTTATCTTTATTGGTGTGTAATTTGATGTATCTCGGTAAACTGTAGATGATTGTGAGTGTGTGACTGAGTATGCCTTCTATGTGTAATGAGATACCTGTGTATAAGCAGCAGGAGTGTGTAGTAGCATGAGTGTGTGGATATTCTGTGCTGCATGACGATATCTCAGTCACTGGCAGTACTAGGGGCCATCCAGCCGTTGCCTTTCGGAGAATCCAGTCTCAATGGAACATGCTTCTTGTCCAGGCTTGCACCTTGCCCCGGCACACTGCTGGCTGCATTTGAAAGAAGCGGCTGTTGATTCAGGGCAATGCTAATTGGCAAAGGTGAGGAAGTCATGGCAAGTGCTTGGCTTCTTAGTGTTCGATAGTAGGAGAAAATCTTGGCGACTTTCCATCTGACCCATGAAAACAACGTTTCCTAAGGAACAGATTTGACGTGAATTGAAAGTGCGTTCCAAGGAGGGGACACAGATGCAAGTTTGCCCTCTTGGTGTTCATATTGTCGGGATGGATTCTTTGGGTGACCCTGGCTTGTAGTTGCTGATAGAGGTTTGTCTGGTCCTTGGAGATTTCAGCATCAGTGACCAAAGGAGAAGAGGTTGCTCACCGTTCCTTGTGAGGACAGCTAGGGAAGGAAAACACCATCGGTGATGGATGTGGTTGGTGTCCCAGAAACAAGGAAGTCAGAGAAAAGACAAGACCCACAGAGTTCCGAGAAGCAGTTCCCACCTAGGAAATACCTTTGTGTAGAAAAAAAAAATACAGAAAATAACCAGATGTTCCAACATTCCCAAATAATTTTTAAATGTTTCACTCATGCCTCCTCATTCTAATCTCTGTTGTGTTTGCATCATTTCCTCTTCTGGGGAATATCTTTGTTATAATTATTTTTATGTGATAGAGTCACAGTTGGTTTTTAAACTCTAGGAGAACTAGAGCACAGTCAAGTTGCCCAGAATGTCAAGGAGCCTTTAGTCCTCCTGTTCTGAGCAGGTAGGGGTCTCAGAACAATAGCATGCCTGGTTTCCCCGAAGTTTTCCGGGTTTTACTTCTAGCGTGATTCCTTGGGCCAACAACAAACTCACAGCCATCACCAGATTCTGTTCCTCCTCCTCTCACCCCCTTTCCATTGTCACAGATGGAAGACAGCACCTGGAACTGTCATAAACAACATCCCATCCCAGCATGTATCCTTGATTTGTTCCCCAAGTCATCTAAACAGGGTACTGATGTCACCTTTCATTTCTCCTCTCCCTTCACCAGAAGCTGCCAAAGTTTAATCTGTTGACAGTTTGTTTGTTTTCACGGACCCAATTCCCCCCTTTTTATTCTCACCATGGCCAACTTTATGAGGTGAAACCAATATTTAGGGGATTTCCAAAGATGGGAAGTGATACAGACTCTGATCATGGGGAAAATGCAAAGCAAAAGAATGAATGCCAGGAAGATGCGATCCTTGGGATAATGTGTGTCCAACTAAAAAATTGTCAGTTCTTGATGAGTGTCAGATTATGTGACTTAGCTCAGGTTTCTGCCTCTCTCTGTCTTCATTTCTTTACTTGTAAAAGTGGAAACAAAAAATTTCAACTAGAGTCTTGCCACTAGATCCTTTTGAAGGATTCTCTCAGCACCGAAACACTCTGATTGGCATTGTTTTAGCAAGAATAAGTTTACTTAATGTCTCATGTGAACCTATAAAAATTTGTAACCTTTGTTTGAAAAATAGTGTTTGATTTTTGGGGGTTGACGTGGATAAAGAAGAAAAGTGAGATGTACTGTTGGCTTAAGTTTGAGATTGAGGATTAAATGCAAACACCATTAGAATTGGAGGAGTTTTAAAGGTCACTCAGTTTTCATCTTTGTGAAGTGCCAGAGCCTACCTTATTAAGATAATGCCATGTTACATTATAATTCATGTTTTCTCCAGCCTCAACAGCACTGGCATTTGGGATAGATGATTCTTGTCCTGTGCATTGTAGGGTATTCAACAACACCCCTAGTATCCTTTAATAGCACCACAAAGTTACAACAACCAAAAGCAAACCCAGGCATTGCTAACTGCGCTCATGGAGGGACCCAGTCTTCCCGTACGCTAGTTGAGACTCACCGCTGCGGTTCACCCACAAGCCGGGTAGCCTTCTACAACAACACTTTACAACCAGACACTTGTTATGCTGTTGACTGCCTTCTTGCCCTGTCTCAGGTCTGCTACCCCCCGTACGCTCTCCTTTGTTCCTTATGGATTTTCACTGCCTTGTTTCTCGGCCTGCAAGTACTCAAGATGTGCTGAAGGCCGAGAAGCATTTCAGAGGCATTAACAGTCTTAATAACTCACATTAACCCAACCCTTGATACGTGCCAGGCACAGTTCTAAATGCTTTACGTGGATGGTTGCATTTAATCTTCATTAAGAATCCTAGGAAGGGGGGAGAGAAGGAGAGAGAGAGAGAGAGAGAGAGAGAGAGAGAGAGAGAGAGAGAGAGAGAGAGAGAGAGAGAGAGAGAGTTCTACTGCCCTCGTTTTAGAAATGCAGTGGCTCAAACTCACAAAGGTAAAATAGCATGTCCAGTTCTCTCAGCTGTTGGGTGTTGGAGCTGGTGTTGGCTGGTGTGCTGTCTTGCTGCAGTCCATTGTTTGGACCTTCACACTTGGACTGCCTTGCATGAATGGCATTTGGTGTTACAGGCTGGATAGGAGGAGCTTAAAGGTCACTTAGCCGAGTTGTAGGATCAAGTCTGCCTCTAGGAAGGAGGCTAAAGACTCTAGGTTGTAAATTGTGTTCAGTTGCCCTATGTGATTCTTCATTAAAACAACAACAATAACAAACCCCCAAACAACCTTCTGTTATCCTGAATTAGCTCAAAGGTATGTGTATGGTGAGAGAGAGCAGTAGCTGGGCAGGGTCAGGGAAGAGAGAGTGTGAAGGGAAATGGAAGGGAGTGGAAGGGACCAAATAGTGAAGAGGGCATTTCTGTTCCTATGAACTCTACCTCACTGTCAGTCTCTGCCATCAAAGGTAAAGTTCCTGTGTTTTTATCAACTCTCTCCTTAGTCTTCTTGGTCTGCTCTTTGAGCATTCCATTCTGCATGCCGTTCACTTTTTACTATTGAGGGAGAGGTAAAAGTAAAGTGTAAATGGCTCTTCAACAGGGTAATTGATAGGACCGGCTACAATAGTGTTGGAGTGAGGATGATTCCTGTAGCAATTATTGATAAGCTTGAGAATCCAAGGTTGACTAGGAAGGTTGACTTTCTTCTATGGCTGCCTGTTGAACCCATCGATTCATCAGCTCTGACCCTGCACATCTGTGGTTTGGTTGAAAGTGTGGCCTTCAGTCTTTGATGAGCAACGGACTAATCCACCAGGCTCGTTAGAGCCTACATCAATGGGCAGCCTCCCCAGTTTCTGATGTTTCTGGGTCAGGGTCCAAGGATTTTCACTTCTAATGGGTGTCTACATGCTATTGCTACTTCTCTGGAAACAACAGTTGGGGTTAAGACTTAGATAATTAAAACAAAGCCCAAATACAGCTTTTAATTGGGAAGATGACATTTTAAAAACTAACTAAGCATTGTATTAATGAGAAGGAATTGATGGAGCAAAATCCATAAACAATAAGAAAGATGGACTCACATCTCTCATTATGCATCTGCCTCAGATCTTTTCCTGTCCCTGTCTCTACCCACCTCTGCCTGAATTTGGATGATAAAATACCTATTCACAGAATAATCCAGACCCAAAGTCCTTTAGTACATTGTTTGACCCAAGTATATTGTGGGAAGCCTCTGTAAGAAGATACACTATTCATCTCTCTAGCTTTTGCTATACAGTTGCATTGCATATCTTCTTTCCCTTTCGAAGCTATGTTAGAATGATGGAGAAACTCCATGGAAAGCAACACGTTTGTGTGTAACTGATGAAAAATTTAAATACCAATCAGAAAGTTTCCTTAAAAACTGAAATTTAAACTCAGTCAACTCTTCCATTCTTCCCAAGTGCCAACATGTGTCTTTGTTTTGGCATGCTTGAATCCAAACTATGGACCTTTAAGAACTCCTACAGAAAGATCTTTTTAAAAAATGATTTATTTGCCAGGTGTAGTAACATACACCTTTATTTAAGAGGCAGAGGCAGATGGATTTTTTGGTGAGTTTGAGGCCACCCTGGCCTACATAATGAGTTTTAGGACAGCCAGAGCTACATAGTGAAACTCTGTCTCAACAACAACAACAAAATGAAAATAATTTACTTATTTTTATTTTACTTGTGTGTTTGCCTACATATGCAAGACAGGTATATACTATGCGCATGCCTGATGCCTGACAAGACCAGAAGGGGGCACTGGATCCCCTAACACTGGAGTTACAGAAGGTTGTAGGCAACTATAGGGGTGCTGGAAATCAAACCTGATCCCCTGCAAGAGCAGTAGACACTCTTAACTGCTGATCCATCTCCCCAGACCTCAGAAAGAGCTTGATAGTTTGAAACTTAAATAGAATAATGTTTAATGAGTATCTATCATGTGTTATCAAAGTTCAAGTAGATTCTTATATATCTGATATTTTTGGATTTTTCTATCAACTCTTGAGAGAAGTACTGTTTCCATGATTTGCAGATTTGGAAAGCAGGGCTTAGATATTTTAAGAATTCTTGTGTCCAGAAGTTAGCTGTACTTTTTGGCTCTGCATCACAAAAATTAACAATGGTTTACTTAACTAAAGGTTGGAATTTATTGGAAGGACACTGGGGCTTTTCTTAAGGATTTCAGGAACCAGGCTCCAGGACAGAAAGGTGGCAGGTCATTCCCAGAGAGCTCAGCTCTAGGAGCTCATGACCTGTTCTTTTTTGCCTTCATTAATGTGACACCCTTTAAAGTCTGTGCCAATCAGAATTCTCCAGAAACAGACTCTTATTGGATCACTCATCTGTGAACACACGGTCAAGGGTAAGTGTAGTTGTCAGGGACTCATGCTAGTGGTTTTGGTAAATTTTTTTCCAGTGACAGGTGATTTTTTGAAAAATCAAATAAATGTTGCATATTCTCATACAACTAGTATAACAATTGGAAGCCAGGTTTACTTTTCAGAGCTGTGCATTTTTTCTTCCTTAAGGGGTTTCTGATGGGAAAGAAACATTAATATGGCTTATAATAAACACACCTGTGTTTCCCCACAAGTCCGTCCCCCCCACTCAATATTCCCTGCACACAGTCCTGATCCTCCCATCTGTGTGCGTCTCCTGGTTTTCTGGCACATCTTTGTCCTCTGTTTTCTGTGCCGTTTGGCCTGCCTTCTCATTCTGTTCATGTATGTCACACCTCTGACTCACAGATCCCAGGAGTGGGTGGGAGCGATCAGCTTGTCCCAGCCATTCCCCTATACAGTAAATAATTAAGGCTAAAACACACCCTGCACTTGCTGTGGATTTTGCTGATAACTCATATTTAACTTTTCTAACAACTCCGGGTGCTAACTTTGTGTTTATTTTCCACTATTTTATCTTGAGAACTCGTGAAGTGAATAGTTGAAGGAATTATATAATGAACATCTGTAAGTAAAAATACCAGATAGCTTTTATAATTCATATCTTGTTAGAGTTGCTTTATCATAATTCCATCATCCATCAGTCCATTTTTTAATGATTAAAAAGTTGCTGTTGTTTCCCGCCCCCCCCCCCATGCCCTGCATTTTTATAATGGGGAATTGAAATCAACACAGGTAACATGGTTTACCCAAGGTCACATACGGAAGAGTCTATGGAGCTGAAAATGAACTTGGGTCATCTAACTCTGCAAAGCACTTCCCTGTCTACCAAGTAGCTGTATCTCCTCTGAGAAGGGAGAGGGGAAGATGAGCTCAAGGCCAGCAGGAAGGCCAACTGGTTCACAAGCACCCACAATTTCCACTACTTTCAACCTTAATAAACAGCTCACCTTCCAAACAAGTAGTCGTCCCTTGCTCCTTCCCCATCACACAGTTTACCACACATGCTTTTATAGAAGTAATAGTCTCATTTCTTCTCAATATTTTAAATTCCCTATGAAAAAGGCAGGCTGGGAAATTACTACTTTAGATAATTCCAAGAACCCTTTGCTCATCGGTTTTTTATTTGAAACAGTAGATCTGCAAGACAGATGGGCTGACCATCCTAAGGACACCTAGCATCCAGAGACCAGTGGCTTATATGAACAAAGCAAGGAACACAGCCTAGTGATAGGATACTGAGATCCTTGCTTGGGCCATGATTTAAAATGCATTCTGCTTCAAGCATTAGTAGATGCTGAGGGGACATGGAGGTTTTGAAGATGTCCATACGTACTAAGTAAGTAAAACTATGCTGGCAATGTTGAGGTTGGGGTTTGTTAAGATGGTATCCTTTTGTGGAATACCTTAGTGGTGAAAGATCTGGGCTTTAGAGCCACTTTCCAGTGTAGCTTTGGACAGCGCCTGTTTAATATGTCTCAGTTTACAAATCAGTGAAGTGAGGATAATTGTAGTGCTGCTTCATAATGTGGTATGAAGACAAAAGGAGATAACGCATAGAAGGATTTGGTCCTGGGTCCACTTAAAACAGTTCTTTACTGTGTTAAACAGGCTCTGTAAAAAATCTGTAGGTACAGTTTCATTTTCCCTATTTTTTTCTTTTGTGGGGGAGATGCTTTTGGGAGGAGAGCATAGACAGGAGCATTTTAGAGGTGACATTTTATTGGTGACATTTTATCTGGAAAAGGTTTGGATTCTGCTCAAGCATTTCCAGGTAAGAATTTGTAAATAGCCTCTGTCCATTGAGATCGTGTTGGCAAACTTAATTGGATATGATAATTTACATATTATATCTGGGACATAGAATTCTGCATAAACTATATTCTTATCTGGGAGACTCAGAAGCAATGGAAGGACAGGGGCAGAAGAGGTAAAGACGCTGCAGAGCACATACTCCTGGCATGTTCAGCAAATCCTGGGATCCAAGACTCTTGCTCATTGAGCTGTAAAAACAGATGAAGGAACGTTATTGAGGAGGATTTCAGAAGGGATGCTCACCTGGATGGACGCTCCCTATCCTTGTAGCCTTTCCTGAATCACCACAAGATTTATCTGCAGCAGAACCACCACCAGGGTATTTTGTAGCACGAATCTCTAAAGGGTCTCATTAATAAAAACAAACCCAGGGCCTAGTATTGGGGTGAATGCTGGAAGATCAGAGAAGCAGAACAAGCCACAGCCACCTCACCTTGCCAATTCCTCAGCTGATCCTGTTTCCTCAGACTGGAAGCTTCTGAGTCCTCATCCAAATGAATCTCAGCTGAACTGTTGGCTCAAAGCCTAAAAGCTTAACCAGCCTAGTTCCTGGTCCTCATGCCTTATATACCTTTCTGCTTCCAGCCATCCTTCCTGGGATTAAAGGTGTGAGTCACCATGCCTGGCCGTTTCCAGTGTGACCTTGAACTCACAGAGATCCAGACGGATCTCTGCCTCTGGAATGTTAGGATTAAAGGCATGTGTGCCACCATTTTCTGGCCTCTATATCTAGTGGCTGTTCTGTTCTCTGACCCCAGATAAGTTTATTAGGGTGCATAATATTTTGGGGAACACAATAACACCACAGTATTGGATAGAGATTCCTGGGTTTTCTGAACCTGTAATTTTGAAAAAGATTTTTTAGATTCATTCATACCTGAGAGCCACCAGCTTTAAAGCCTTAATTTAGGTATAATGAAAACATTGGTTTCATTTGCTCCCAGTTTCAGGACTCTGAAATCAATGGTGAAAGACACATTAAGCATTCTCATGTTCAGTTTCCTTTCGGGCAAGAGGGATGGTTTCTGTCATCGCAACCCAGGGTGGGAGGCATAAGTCATCTGGCGCATTGCTTCCATTTGGAGACTCACAGTAGGAAATATTCTCCAACGACTGGTATGCACCTTTCAAGGAAAGCAGGCTGACATCACAGAACTCACTGGGAATCTCATGTAGGTGTGTATTTTTACACTGATCATGTGAGGTTGATATTACCCATGTCCTATTATATGGATGACACCATCCGGGTAGGGAGAGTTAAGTAGCTTGCTAATGTCAACCAGCAATTGAGAGGACTAGAACAGATTCCAGGGTTGTACTTTGAGTTAGGGGTTAGCAAGCTCTCTGGCCCTTTCTTTGTGTGGACTGCAAGCCAAGAACCACTTTACATTTCAAATGGCTAGAAATATTATCAGGTGAAAATTTTATGAAATTCAAATTTTCATGTTGATTTATTGGAACACTGCCACACAATTTCATTTCTAGTTTGTCTGTGGCTGCTTTTGCACAATCTGCAGAGTTTGATAGTTAGGAATGTGTTTTTATGCTCTGAAAAACCAAGAATACCTGCTAAGTGACCCTTCATAGAAGGGTACAATATTCTGGCCCCCTGCTTTAAACAACTGTGCCCATGTGCCCCAGATTCCAGTCATCTGAATTCTGCCTTTGTGAATCCTGCCAACATGCATGCCATCTGGAACATTATCTCCACAGCATTTTCCTTTAGGTTAATTAATTTTCCTTAAATAAATTTATCCTTAAAGAACCAAAACCATAAGTGGAAGTCAATAGCACTTGCAAGAAATAGAAGTCACCATAAAAACAGTGCACCGTGCACACACAATGTGGCAGAGCACAGCTAAACAGCAGGAACAGGTGATGCCTACCTTCCTCCTGCGTTCCTACTGATGCCTTCACTATTTTCCCGTAGGACTGTCCTGACTTCCAGGAACACACCTGCGTTGTTGGTGGAGATCTATCCTCAATCTGCTAGATTCCCTTTGTGCATAGACATCATAGTTGGCGTCTGGGAATCCTTGTGATCCTCTGTGACCAGACTTAACCAACAAATTACAGGTGTGGGAGTACTGATGCCCCAGTTGCTGCCCACCTCTTTTAAGCAACTCTGAGGCATATGATGTCCTCTGTTTCCAAGAGTTTCCCTGTAGGGTTTTGTTTCAGTGTCTGAATAACGTATTTCTCATGGGTCTAGCCTTTCATTTCCTTTTTCTCTTCCTTCCCTTCCCCTCTTCCCTCCCTTCCTTTTGAAACACCACCACTCCTTCACCAACGTACCCTCACTTGCCCGATTAACTATGCGCACTTAATTTTCATATCCAGATCTGCTTCCAAGGTGCCTAACTAAAACAATTGTGTGCTTTTTGCTAAAGATTATAGACCTGAGGCTTGTCCTTTTTGTTTGTTTGTTTGTTTGTTTGTTTGTTTGTCTTTTGAGACAGAGTTTTTCTGTGTAATTTTGGTGCCTGTCCTGGATCTTGCTCTGTAGACCAGGCTGGCCTCCAACTCACAGAGATCTGCCTGGCTCTGCCTCCCAAGTGCTGGGATTAAAGGCATGCGCCACCACACCTGGCTTAAATATTTTTTTCTTCTTTTTTTTAAAAAATTTATTTTATAATTAATTTAATTTTACATATCAGCCATGGATTCCCCTGTCCTCCCTCCCCCCCATCTTCTCCCCCAATCCACCCCCATTCCCACCTCCTCCAAGGCTAGGTCTCCCCTGGGGATTCAGCTCAAACTGGTAGATTCAGTTGAGACAGGTCCAGTCCCATCCTCCCTACACCAAGGCTGAGCAAAATGTCTCAGCATAGGCCCTAGGTTCCAAAAAGCCAGCTCATGCACTTAAGGACGGGTCCAGGTCCCACTGCCTGAGGGCCTCCTAAATAGTTCAAGCTAATCAACTGTCTCACTTATCCAGAGGGCCTGATATACCCAATGGAGTACTACTCAGCAGAAAAAAACAATGACATCATGAGATTTGCAGGCAAAAGGATGGAACTAGAAAAAATCATCCTGAGTGAGGTAACCCAGACTCAGAAAGACAAACATGGTATGTCCTCACTCATAAGTGGATACTAGATGTAAAGCAAAGGATAACCACACTGCACCTTACAACTCTAGGGAGGCTAACTAGTAAAGAGGACCCTAAGAAAGACACAGGGATCACCCAACAACAGAGAAATAGATGAGATCTACAGGAGCAAACTGGACGTGAGGGGGTGTAATTGTTCTTTATCAATAAAGTCGATTGGTGAACAGCAGGAAGATTCTTTTTAAAATTTTTAAGGTTATAATTTAATTACATCATCTATCCACTCCCATTCCTTCATCCAAACCCTCCTATATGTACTTCTTTGAAAATTCATGGCCTCTTTTTTTATTACACACACACACAGAGAGAGAGAGAGAGAGAGAGAGAGAGAGGAGAGAGAGAGAGAGAGAGAGAGAGGAGAGAAAGAGAGAGAGAGAGAGATCCTGAAACAGCAGGGAGATTTCAAAGATAAATTAGCACATATCTGAGTCCTTCTCATCAACATAAACAACAGTGATTAAAACAGAAAACGAGGGACTCCAGAGATGGCTTTATGGTTAAGAGTTTGCTGTTCTTCTAGAGGATCCAAGTTTGATTGTCAGCACCCATCCACATCAGGTGGCTGACAACTCCAGCTCCAGGGCATCTAACACTCTTCTGGACTCTGTGGGCACCTGTATCCCACATTCGTATACCCATGCTCTCTCTCTCTCTCTCTCTCTCTCTCTCTCTCTCCTCTCTCTCTCTCTCTCTCTCTCTGTCTCTCTCTCTCTCTCTGTCTCTCTCTCTCTCTCTCTCTCTCTCTCTCTCTCTCTGTCTCTCTCTCTCTCTCTCTCTCTCTCTCTCACACACACACACACACACATGCACACGTAATTATAAAATAAAAACTTCGTGAAACAGAACACAGAACACATTTCCACCATACAATGTTCTAGTATGTAGTGCGGGAGCCACCTGTTCCCTATCATCACGTTGATTCTCAAGTGGTCAGAGCACTGTTCGGCCCGTGCACCACCTTGGTTCGGAAAGAAGCTCTAGAGCAGCAGCATCACCAGTACCTGTGAACTGGTTATCAACACGGGTTCTCTAATTCTCTACTCTCCCCCTCGTCAATCAGAAGCCCAAGGGGGCATTTTGCTTTAACAAGCCCTGCAGATGATTCCCATGCATGAAAACTGCAGCCCTACCACAAACAGCCTCTTACTCTGCTCTGTTCTCTTTGCACACTTGGATTTCATCAGAAATTCAAAATCATTTCAGACTTGCCTCCTCCCCTCAGGCATGACTGACAGTTTTCTGGCCTCATTTTGAGCCTCCGTTGGGGTCGACTCTTGCCAAGGCACACAGGTCAATAAGTGGAAAGTTCTGATGATTTGAATGATCTACATAATAGCCAGTTTCAAACTGCTCTCGAGTTCTATCCATCCCTCTGGGGCCCCAAATATGGGGTAATTCCTTCTCCAGTGTGGAAATCATGGTGCTCATTTAACAGATGCTTGGTGATCATGTCCCTGTCTCTCTTCATCGACTCTGTGGTCAAAAGGAGTCATTGTCAAGTGATCACAAAATCTGTTTTCAGTCCCTCTTTTTTTTTTTAGGGGGGGGTTTCTCTGTAGCTTTGGAGCCTGTCCTGGACTAGCTCTGTAGATCAGGCTGGCCTCAAACTCACAGAGATCCACCTGCCTCTGCCTCCCGAGTGCTGGGATTACAGGCGTGTGCCACCACCACCCGGCTACAGTCCCTCTTAATCTCCTTTCCATTCTGAAACGCAAAGATCCATCCTTAACTGGACCTGTTTTGTCTCTGGTAAGCCTTCTGTACTTATTATAGCCTTTGATGGTTAGGATCCCCACCTTGTAAAAAGCCCGCTTTCTACAAACATCCTAGTTCTGTTCCATGAAGTTACTCAGGAAGTGCATGCTCCTTCTTGAGTTTTCCTATTTTCCACTGTTTTCCCTGCAAGATAGACTAAGTGTGCCTCTTCTGTGATCTTCATGGTTTAAAATAGCAGTTTTTAGCAACCATGCTGAACTTTTCACTGAGAAATATTTTATTTACCCAGGAAGAACGTTTCCCTTAGTTATTTTTGAAAAAAAATTTAGTGTTTATACACACACACACACACACACACAAACACCAGCATACTGAGACCCCAAGTATGACTGAATTGGTTCCTGTGTGGATTTATACATAAGGAAATGTGATTGTCACTTAGGACTAACTATCCTAGATGACTTAGCCTGAGTAGCATTTTGGCTACCAACCTGAGTAGATCCGGCTTGTGGAGCACAGGTACTTTTTTCCATTTATGTTGTACAGTTGCATCTGTACACTGAAACATAAATGCTTAAATAAACACATAATATGGATTTGGGAAGGGGGGTATTTACAGAAATAATTTTTTTCTAGAATGAATACATCAATTGACGAAGGTTAGACAGATTGTGGAAACAATAGCCTATAAATTCCAAGTGTTCTCTGGGAAAGAAGCCCAAATGAATAGCTAAGGAGAAGAATTTTTCTTTTTAGTGAGAATTTGCACAATTGTACCTTCAGATGAGTCTTTTTTTTTAAACCACATTTTTCACTTTCAGGGAGCTGGGGCTGGTGGACATCACAGCCAACGTGGAATTAGTTTAGGGCTGTTTGGAGGTTGTTGTGGTGCTGGTGGGATTGTGTACTTTGTGGCTTAAAGTTGGTGGCAGGCTAGACCATTGAGGTGAGAAGGAGGTAAGCAACACACATGTGGACAGTGAACTCTTTTTTTTTTTTTTTTTTTTTTTTTGGTTTTTCAAGACAAAGTTTCTGTGTGTACCCCTGACTGTCCTGGAACTCACTCTGTAGACCAATCTGGCCCAGAACTCACATCCAACTGCCTCTGCCTCCTGGGATTAAAGACATGTGCCACCACACCTGACTTAAACAGTTAACTCTTATAAATACCTACTCTTATATTTTTTTCTTCTACCTACAAGCTGAGATGGGTGTTTGATATGGTTTGTGTGTTTCCTTTAACATTTGGAATCTGTAATTCCCTGAAATTTTTCTGTGCTCACCCCACCCAATACTCTGTGACTTTCCATTCCATATTTGGGGAAACTGAGCTTTTGATTGATTTGATTAAGAGGAACAGTGAGTCAGTAGCAGCAGGGTAGGGCTGAGAACACACAGCCTGTAACTCCTTTGTCCAGGCTGCCTGCTAGCATTCCAGGCTTGTAGCCTTGACTTGGCTATTAAGATACATAATGTTTTACTTATTCCTGACACTTGTCCAAAACAAAGATATCGAGAATGACCTTTGATGTAGAAATGTAACCCATGTAGGCATATTCTATAAAGAAATGTGGTCCCTCTAAGCACAGGTATGCATGGATATCCATCCATGCAACCAAACCCAAGGAAAGCAAACAAGGCACAGCCAAGCTGAGGTTATGACTTAGCTCCAGGTGGGCAGGTGTTGGCATCATACCAAACTACATTGATCTTCCATTCCAATAGGCGGAGACCATTACAGGTGAGTCCCGTGTGCATATTTCTTATAATAGAGATGCAACCACACACTTTCTGTTAACCTTTAACGACAGTTTCCTAGCAGCATTTCAGACCATTCTGAGGTGCACTTACCATGTGGGTTTTCACACCTTCAGTCGTTTAAAACTGATAAGCCAGAAAACCGAGGCCTCAGATCCACAGTGTGGAGGGCTGTAAAGATGAATCCTTCTTTCCCCACTCTTACTCTTTAAGGAACAGTATTGTGTGTGGACATGTCCTTCACAGAAAATAAGCCCTGAAGAGTCTGAGTTGTACGTTCCTGTCATTTTCTTTTAGGACATGTATGATGTTTGAGTAATCCCTGAGGCTGACTTGTTGTGGTCCCTGAGTGAATACCGAGATATTGGAGGATTTATTAAAGCAACTCCACATAGTTAAAAAGGAGGTTTATTTTGGGGGGTAACTTACAGCTAGTAAAGGGGTTGGTTACAGGATCTGGGAGAGGTGAGGTGCCGTCCAGCTGGGTTCTCTGGAGAACTCCACTCGGCCTACCATCCAGCATCCAGGATCACAAGGAACAAAAAGAGCCGGCACATCCAGATCTCAGGTCTTAAGGGCTCCCATCTCAGCCCCACCTCAGGGGCAGGTCATAGGTAGGCATGACAATTACCGGAAGCCTCACTGGGGGTAGTACTTCCAGGTCAAAACTGGAACAGCTACCCGCTACACCAAGACACTCATTGTCCCTCACATGATAGAAAGGGCTGTTTGGCTTTCTATTCATCTTTTCCCCTAGAACTTAACAGACTCTTTTTATGGTAGAAACAATCTCAAAGTGTTTCTCAGAAGAAGATTCATAAGGAGAACACAGTTCCTTTTCTCTTAGACTAAGTAATAGTATGTAACATATCTGCTGTTAACGTACCCTGGCTTGGGGGTAGAGGGAGAAGTGAGAATGGATCTTACTGAATCTCAAACTGACACAACTTTGTAGAAGTGATGCAACTTGTATGACCATATCATATACTCTGAGCTGTTTGTGTTGTTAATTAGTTAGGTAGCTAATTAAAGTTATTAAATATATTAAGCCAGAATTCTAAGGCTAGCAAGAAAAAAACTCGTCATACACACATACACACACACACACAGAGTGAAATTCTCTGAATAAGAGATACTAGTGCACTCATATCTCTGATTAAACAGTACAGCATACTATGGAGTGTAATTGATTAGTTAAACCAGAACATGTGCTGATCTTCTGTCCTTCATTTGCCTTGGTGTCCTTCCCAGAATGTACGCTGTCTCACCAGTTAGTATAATGGCCATCCTTTTAAATTTCAATGAGCAAAATGCAAAAATGTCCATTGCTATGAACATATGAGGTTCACCTTGCATTATAGCACTTTTCAAATGTGATTTCCATTTTATCTAGCTGTTAATTGGTTTTCTTGCTACTCCGGTTTCTCTTCTAATCCGAATCTCAGTGCAATATTTATTTTCTTGAATATTATTCAGGATCCTTTGAGTTGTGGCAGAAACCTAATACAAACTGACTTAAGGCAGTAAACTTAGAAACCAGAAAAAGTAAAAAAAGCACCATTGTGGGACCAGGAGTGGGGGTGGGGAGCAATATCTAGGGGAATAGCAGGTTGTAAGGTCTCTGAAGGGGGAAGGCATTTAATTAGAGATGGGGGAGCGAGAAAGATATAGAAGGGGTGAGGAGGGTAAAATAACAGTTAATGGTGTATAGAAAAGCTCATACAGAATCGTACGATTAACTATCTACCAAAAGTACTAGTACTTCTAATACATGTAAGTCTGTATGTGTGTGTGTGTGTGTGTGTGTGTGTGTGTGTGTGTATCTACACATATAGTTTAAATGAAAATTTCCCATCTGAGTTAACAACATTCCCCACAAGAGTCATAGACTAACAAAAACCCCAACACTGTAGCCAGAGTTTTCCTGCCTGGCCCACAGTCAGGACAAATCTCTCTCACCCGCCAGTCCCACAGCTGCTCAGACCCAACCAAGTAAACACAGAGACTTATATTGCTTACAAACTGTATGACTGTGGCAGGCTTCTTGCTAACTGTTCTTATAGCTTAAATTAATCCATTTCTATAAATTTATACCTTGCCACGTGGCTCGTGGCTTACTGGCATCTTCACATGTTACTTGTCATGGTGGCGGCTGGCAGTGTCCTCTCAGCCTTCCATTTCCCAGAATTCTCCTCTCTCCTTGTCCCGCCTATACTTCCTGCTTGGCCACTGGCCAATCAGTGTTTTATTTATTGACCAATCAGAGCAATTTGACATACAGACCATCCCACAGCACAACACCAAGCACATGAAGCCCCCCCCTTTTTTTGACTTGTTAATAAGGGCTGTCCAAGAGACTCAGAAAACATTGTAGGCTATAAATACGCCTTTGGTTGACCCCCGGAGGTAAAAGTTAAGTCCTTATTGCTGAAAATACTATGCTCTTTGGATACAGGAGCCAGGGGATCTGGGCTAGATCCAAACTGAAAACCTCGGACCTGAGGGCTAGTTCTCATGCTATCAGGAGGGGTCATGCAAGATTCTAAAGGGAGGAAGTAACCAATATTCCTACCCAGCTATGATGCCTGTGAATCACAGCAATGACCAACATGGCACAGCGACTCTAAGGGTGCAGTAGTGGCAATCATGCCTTGGGGACAACCAACAACTGTCTAATTGGAGTTGAGACATGCTCAACAAGAAAGAAGTCAAGCCTGGTACTGGAAACCTAACTCCCTGAGGCTCGTGAAAGCATGGCTCTTGGAGAAGAACTTACAAACGCCACTTTACTAAACCAGCGTAATCCCTACCTACATTATAAATATTTATCCTTATACCCACAGGTAAGTGTAGGCCTCATCCTTCGTAAAGGAAACTTCTCTTACCATCTGATGGAGACCACTACAGAAAACCACTACCAACCAAAATGCAGCGTTGTGGTGGCCAGTCCAAATGAATACATCTGCAACAAAACTCCTGCACCCAAGGCTCATTAAGGAAGAGTCTAAGAGCTAGAGGAACAGGAAGCCTGCTGTGAGGTTACATCTAGAAATGTCAGAAAAACTATACCCATGTCGTCTCATCAACATGGCTATGCAAGATAAACCCTGAGCTCCAGAATTCACAGCTTTGCATTCTGTTCCCAGGTTCGTCAAGTGTTAGCGACATAACTTCACAAGTGAATGAAACTCTCTGACCCTCAGTCACCTCATCTATGGTTGGAGATAAAGATCCAGAGATGGGAGGGAAAAAACAGTGTCTGGCATTCATAGCTATTTAGTTAATGGCAGCTAATTAAAATCAAATGGACTCACCTACTGAAAAATTGCCTGTATTTTATGCGTCTAAGTGCTTGCCTACACATATGTTTATATACCGTGTGTGTGACTGTGCCTGTGGAAGCCAGAAAGGGAACTGGATCCCCTAAGACTAGTATTAAAGATCATTGTAAGCTGCCATGTGGGTTCTGGGAACAGAACCCAGGTCCTCTGAAAGAGCAGCCTGTGCCCCTAACTGCAAAGCAATCTCTCCGTCTTGTCTTTGGCTACTTTTTTTTCTCTCTTCCCTCCTCCTGACCCCCAGCCTTCCCCCCCAACTCACCCTCCATTCCCACCTCCTCCAAGGCATGGTCTCCCATGGGGAGTCAGAAGAGCCTGGTACCTTCAGTTGAGGCAGGTCCAGGACCCCCATCCCTGCATCAAGGCTGCACAAAGTGTCCCACCATAGGCACTAGGCTTCAAAAAGCTGGCTCATGCACCAGTACAGGTCCTGATCCCACTGCCTGGGGGCCCCCTAAACAGTTGAAGCTAAACAACTGTCTCACCTATCCAGAGGGCCAAGACTAGTACCATGGTGGCTCCTCAGCTATTGGCTCACAGTTCATGCATTTCCATTAGTTTGGCCTGGCCATCTCTGTACATTTTCCCATCATGATCTCGATGTTCCTTGCTCATAGAATCCCTCCTCTCTCTCATCGAATGGACTCCTGGAGCTCGGCCTGGCACCCGGCCGTGGATCTCTGCATCTGCTTCCATCAGTCACTGGATGAGGGCTCTATGATGACAGTTAGGGTACCCAGCCATCTGATCACCAGAGTAGGGGTTTTGGCTACTTTTTACTTATATTGCTGTACTCTAGGATGTTCCTATAAAATCCCTCCCAGTGAGGAATTTGCAGACTGTCAAAACTCAATTTCCTCATTTGCAAAATGAATTCATTACTTAATTTGACTGACATGTCTACACAGAGACCACAGTGTGCTAGCAAGTTTTCTAGGCTTTGAGGATACTAGAGCAGTTAAGATAATGGCTTGTTGAGGTTTACATTAAATGACAGAAACAGGGCATAAGTCAAAAAGGCAATTGACTAGAAGAAATGCATGTACATAAAGTAAACAATGCAGCATAGAAGACAGAAATTTTCCGGAAACAAGGTCTGAGATTTTAGACATCGAGAGAAGACTTCCTGGGGAAGTGACATTAGAGGTGAGAGAATAATTTTCATTGAATCCAGGAAGAGGAAACTAAAGCAAAGTTCTCAACGAGGTGGGGGGAGGGAGTCTACTTTTGATGTTCAAGAGAACTAGCACAACTGTGAGTGAGTGGTCAATAAGAAGTGCTCATGGGTCAAGCTGAGTTTGGAGGGAAGCTCAAGCCAGATCATATGTATGTATGGGCTGATTAGCCGTGATGAACAGCTGGATTTCGCTGTGAGTAACTGGAAGCAACTTATCTTAGTTTCTGTTCTACTGCTGTGGGGAGACGCCATAACCAAGGCAACTTAGAATTTATCTGGGGCTTTGCTTACAGTTTCAGAGGGTTAGTCCATGAATGTCATGGTGAGGAGCATGGCGGCAGCCAGGCAGGCATGGCACTGGAGCAGTAGTTGAGAGCTCACATCTGATCAATAAGTTGCAGCCAGAGAGGGATAGACTGGGTCTGGTGTTGGCTTCTGAAAGCTCAAAGTTCACCCCCCAGTAACACACTCCCTCTAACAAGGTCACAACTCCTAATCCTTCCCAAACAGTTCCACTAACTGGGAACCAAACACTCAAACATATGAGTCCATAGGGGCCATTTTAACTACCACACTACTATAACACGTGCACAAGAAATGGTGTGACTTATATTTTTAAACTGTTGCCATGCTAGAGGGGAGAGGAAGTGACAGTGGTTGTCAGTCAGGAAGCCAAATCAAGGGTGTGGTGATCTAGGGAGAGAGGTGGAGATTCGGGTCATGTTATACTGGTTCTGAGCAAGGTAGGATGGGAAAAGTGGGATGAAGATGATGTTTTCAGGTAGACAAAATGGATGGTTTGGCTATAGGATGGAGGAAAAGAAATGCCCTTTGAGTAACAGGGTTTGATGGTGGGCTGATGAGTTCAATTGGAAATGCTTGTTAATTGTCCTGCATGAGATGTCAGGTAGGCAATATGGATCTAGGAGAAGCCCTAGTTGGAGATTATCTTCGGGTGTCTATAGTGAACCAACTATATATCTAAGCCATCTGAACAGATATGATCATTTCAGGAATGATTTTATGGAGAGGAGGAACCCTGCTACTCAATAGACAGGGCTTTGAACTTGTATATTTTAAATAAAATATTACTTGACTTCAAAATGGAAAATTGTGGTGGGCAGAGCTGTGTTGCTTCAGGCTGTGTGTGTATTTGTGGGTTTGAGGCCCTAGGATCCTGCGGGTGGAGCCCTCCCTTCACTTGCCACAGCCCTAAAAAGGTCCAGGTTTGTGTTAGACTTAGAAATTCTAATAAAAAAAATACTAAGAGCAGAAGGCCTGTCCTGTGTCCTCTCTTCCCCTTACGGTTGACCGTTTTCTTCCTGATGCTAGCCAAGGCATCGAAAGGCTTAGGTTGAATTTCACGGTTCTCTTCTGTGGATAAACAAACTTAGAGATTTTTCTTGGTAAGATTCAATTAGAAAACCCACAGATGGAATTATAGACTACCAGAGCTGGAAGCTAACCCAGAGACGTTCTCTTGCGATCTCTCCCATCCTCTGAGAAGTGAGTGATGATGCCTGGAAGAAAAGGGAGCTTGCCCAGGGTAACCTGGAGAGGCAACTGGGCTCTGCCCCTGCATTCTCTAGTTCGACATGTGGTGGAACCAATGTGACACAAACCCTGAAGCTTCTTTTGCAGAGGAGCTTAACAGAGCCGACTTGGTTAAGTGAAGTGAGAGGTATTGAAGAGAGTAAGACGTGTTAGGGCTGCTGAGGGTCTTCATTAAAGGATCTTCCAGTAATTAGAAATTTAACTTTCTTTCAGTGGATGCTAGGATTACTTAGCCTAGAATCTCCGAGTGAGCCTTGGAGTCCCGAATATCTAGGCTCAAGATTCCTGGACTGGGGTTAGGGGGATGCTCGGTCACCAAAACACTTGCTGCACAAACAGGAAGACCTGAGTTCAGCTCTCTGGCACCCATGTAAAAGCTAGTCTTGGTCTGTAAGCCCAATGCTGGGGGCAGGGCAGAGAGGGGATCCCAGATGTTTTCTTATTAGCCAGTCTAGTGGAATGGGTGAGCTGCAGGCTCAGTGACAGACCCTCAAAACATAAGGATCAGAATGATAGAGGAGGCTGCATACCATCAAACTCTGGCCTCCACGTGCAAGTGTGTACACATGAGTGTGAGCCTGCACTAACACACACAGATGATAGACAGACAGACAGACAGACAGACATAGAGAGTTTGATTCCTAGACTTCCTAGAAAGTATATTTGTATGTGCATGCACACATTTTCTGTTTCTGGGCAGAGAGTAAGTATTTACTAGATTATCAAATACCCAACTAAATTCTTGTTGTTTATAAAAATTAACAAACCTGAAAAAAGCCTTGTAGGTAAAAAACAGCTAAATGGTCACTTTAGGCCATGTACTATTTTAATTATAACAGCTTAGTTACCTATTTTCACTAGCTAGTGTATTAAGGCAGATCGTGGAAATAAACTATGTTTCTAGGAAGAATGAAGAAAAACAAGTAAATGGATTAATACAGAGTGAAGAGAAGTACCTATATGTTTCATACCAGGAGATCAGTGGAACAGAATCTTTTTGTGACACTCAGCAAAGTGTGCCTCATGCACCCAACCTCAATGTGCTCGTAGCTCTTTGATATAGTATGGGGTTATTAAATTGTTCTACAAAATGAAAGTCCCAATCTATTGATAATCTATTGGAAGCAATACTTACTTGGCATTTTCTTCCTGTAACAAGGACCTTTATTTTTCTGTGTTATTTTCCTGCTTAACGTCTTATTTTCCTTGCAGGATCCTGTGGGCACTGAAAATCGACACACTCATGCCCATTTCCTGTAATGGACAAACTTGACGCTAATGTGAGGTATGTTACATTTCTGGATCTATGGTGTTGCTCCCAGTGGGAGTTGGTGCTACAAGGCCTCTATAAGTCTGTTGTAGTGGAATTACAAGGTTAAAATGGATGTTCTTAGCTGTACAAACCACAAGTATGGTATACTGTTGGATTATTAGTGCTTCATTACTATGCTTAAATGATAAAACCCAGCTGTTAATATTTCCAGCTGTATGAACCAATAGACACCACTTAAAGGTATATATTCATTTTTGCAATAAGAAAAATGATGCATTTGAATGGAAGTAATATGGCTGAAGATAATCTGTCGGCATCTAAACTTCAGATGTAAAAGTAGCTTTGTCTGACATGTTTTAGTTTACCCACTTCTGTCTTCAGCCAGGGCATCAGATCATGGTTATCTGATACCAGTGGTTAGTATGGTGTATGGACTTATGTTAACCTAAATAGTTTGGCTGTTGCTGTTCTTGTTTCTGTAAAGCTTGGGGATGGGATGTTCTTCCTAGAGGCTTGTTCTGTTTTATTTGGCGTTACCAAGCAGTGCAAAGAAAGTTGTATTTAAGGAGGCTTAAGTGGTCTGCTTCTGTAGCACTGAGGATTATCCACGGGTAACTGCAGATGGAAGGCATCCTAAAGTCACATGCCTTGTGAAATTGCAGGAGCCATTTTTTTTTTCCTTTCACATGAGACTGATGGGAAAGGTATAAATCAGGGGTCCGTCTTCTGGTTTGATGTGGTAGAAACTATGACAGCTGGCTTGACAGGAGCTCTGGCTTGGCCTGACTTGAATGCACTATCTGACAAAGTTAGAGGATCCCTAAAGGGCAGAGTGTGTCTCACGATACAACGCAGCATCGCTGGCACCTGGTGGGTATTGGATAAAGAGCTGTTGATCAGCTAGTCATCAGTGTACAATGCATATTTCAACAGCGTTGTGTTCCAGTTCACCTACATATGAAAAAGGACTATTTAGCAACAACATACCTTGTGCCCTCAGTAGAAGACATAGTGGACTCTGTTATTTACCCAATAGTAAATAACTTGGTGTGGTTATAAGACTCCATGTGGATTTTTAAACCTATTGGCATGTGCTTTACTTCCCTCTCAAAGCTTGTGAGGTCATTTATACAGAGAATACATAATGGGATCCAGAGAACCTCAGTTTTCATTTGTTAACCAAAATCCAGAGTGGGCAATATTGACAATGCAACATTTACAAAACAGCTTTAAGTTCTAGACCTTGGATCAAACAGGGTCAGTTGATTAAAACGCACCACTGGGGGTGATAATTCAGACGTTATGATCCCTTACATTGCTAGCTTTTAGATGTTTATTTATAGCAGCATTAGCTTTGGATGGCAAAACATGATTCTATTAAGTGAACATTAGCTGTTCTCCTGGGATCCTGTGGAACAATGGTGTGGGATTCGAGATGATATCACACCCCAGAATGCTGTCTGTGGACTGTTCTCTCAGTCCATTTTCTAACCGGATCCTATCAACATATGTTCATCCTTACCCACTCCCTCTCTCTACCCACAATATTAGTAACAGGCAAATGTCATGGACTTTATATTCATTTCCTGCTCAGTACAGTCTCTGAGTGTCCATAAAAAAAGGACATTTTGGCTCACGTTTGCCAACTTGTGATGCATATATCATTAGTAATTTTACAATGAACTTAGGTGGTATACCAACAACTTTTTATTACTACAGAGAGCAATATTATTTTGTCACTTATCAAGTAAAATAATTTCCTTTTTATAGAAACATATTGAAATGTGAAAGTGAGTTTATGTAAAGAAAAATTAAATCCAGAAATAATTATTAATAAATTAATATAAACAATCACAATGGTTCAGTATAAATGATGATGTCCGAGCATGTTCTAAGTGTAGCTAGATAGAGTAAATGTTACCCGTTTGAGAAAAGAGGCCAGACTTTCTCCTTTTCAGTTGCTGTCTTCCCATGGAAAGTAAATACATAATGAGGTGAGAGCTAAGGTTCTGGCTCAAGACAGGGAATCTCTTATTTCCTCTGCAGACAGAGGAAAACCAGTGAGGGGAGAAAGTTAGAAGAAAAACAACATTTGGAAGGGAAGTGGCTGGGCTCAGATGGGAAGCAGCTTAGCAACTGATGGTCTTGCAGCTATAACAGACATTGAGATTCGTTATATGTATTAGTGAATATACATAACCTCACTAATGTCACACACACACACACACACACACACACACACACACACACACACACATAAAAACACACACCACAGTGGTATGTGTGTTGAAGCCTCACAGGACTCAGTCTTTCAACATTAACTTGCTGAAAATTGGGTGCTGAATGTTTGCATTGTTGGACATGTGAGATCATTCGTGAGCTATAATGTTGCTTTGTATCACTACATTTAATACATAAGTAATCCCAGGAACTGTATATCATCATTACCAACTTCACAGTGTACGGCAATTAACAAACAAAGGTTACTTATGCTCAGGGTCATGAACTATTCTGTCTTCTTTTATCCTATAACTGTTCCATAAATGACTATATGGTGTGTGTGTGTGTGTGTGTGTGTGTGTGTGTGTGTGTGTGTGTGTGTAAGTTAAAGAGATAGCCGAGGTTATGTTTCTGTTTGAGTAAATATGGAAATATAGTTTGGAAAAAAGAGTGAATATTCAGTAATGGACACCCAAAAGGACGGAGAAGTGTGAGACTACAAATATCTTGGGGGAAATTTCAGAAATAATTTTCACTTTCATGGGCTATGGTAAGATTGAGGAACTCTAATCAAGTCTCACAAAACATGAAGGGGGTGAAGAAGTCTTTGGTTGAATTTAGAGCTAAATATAATAATGTCTTACAGTTTGTCAAACAATATTGACCATTTCAGATTTTGTTCATTTATCTTCATCGAACTGAATTAGCTTCTATGGCTTGGCCCTTGCTATTATCTATCTTCTAGAGTTCTTGGCTAGCAGCATCAGGAACTAACCCTGGCAAAGGTAATTTGGGACCAATTAACAAGAAGCTTAAAAAGTTAAGGCCAAATGTTAGAAGACCATGTTTAAAAATGGACGAAGACTTGAGGAATGGTAGAGGAACCCTGATAGTGAGATATACAGTGAGCCCTGTTCTTCGTGCATTATAAAAAGAATAAGAAGCACTAGATCTTGCTTGTAGAGGCATGAACTGCAGCACAAACACTTTCTCCTGATGACTCTCCAACACAGAGAGCAGAGATTGCAGGATGGCCCAAGACATGATGGAATACCACAGTGAATTAGGATCTGGAAAGTGAGTTCTGACAAGTTCTTCCTTTGATAACTAGTGTCTCACAAATTTTACAGTTAGCTGACACCTTTTCTAAACAATTTGACATCCACAGAATTCAAGGGGTTTTGGCTCCTTTATTTCTTGTGGGGCTTGGAGTAGACAGCAGTATCCTCTTCTGGGGAGGATTGGAAAAGAACAGTATCTCTATAGTTCCTTATAGTTAGGGAGAGGAACTCACCAGTTCTCCCTTCTCTGCAAGACTGGGAAAACATTCAATGCATCTCCAATTGCTCCTTGACTTCAGAGAGCCCAAACTCACTGTTTGTATAACTGCATATGCTTCCACTGATATGTGGTTTTCTTTGGCTCAGGTGTGACCCCTGAAAGCAAGCTGTGTCTCCATTCTTTTCTTCCTGTTGTTTATTACAGGCCAAAGGTGTCTGCTTTCCATGACTTTGTTCTATGAATGTTTAGTTCCAGAAAGTACAGGTTTCAAGGAACCACTGAGTAGATGGAAAAAAAGCTTTGGCATGTCTTGAGATAATGACCCCAGAACTTGAGTAAAAGCAGTCTTCCTTTATATTTAGCTTCTTTGTATTGGTAGCTTCTTGCCACCCTGGATTTACCTCTTTACCTGCTGAGATCTCTGAACTTCTCTCTTTGCTGCCCCAGCAGTCTCCGGAGCTTCTTCCTTCTTCAATAAGGGCAGCCTCATCTGGGATTCTGTTTCTTCTCTTCAAAATGCTTCTGTGTTTTCTTATTAATGTTTCTTATTAGCAAGCAACAAAGCATCCTATGCAGTTAAAAATCATAAATGGCAGAAATTTCCTTCTTTTGCCAGGGTCCAAAAAAAACTGAGAGCCAAACTTACAGTCTGTAAAAGCAAGGATGCATAGGTGTGGGGCTCTCATGTGCATTTATTTTATCTCCCAACTTCTTTTAGACTCTTGGGCTTCATTTGCTTTCTTGATAATGCACCTGCATCTCTGTAGGCTGATTTAAAGAAGGGAGAGAGAAAGAAAGACCAAAAGTTAAGCATTTTAAAAACAAAACACACTGTCTTGATGTAAAAATAGTGTCTTGCTTTATACAACATATGACATTAATTAAAAACCATAACAACATATGACATTAATTAAAAACCGTAACAAAGGTAAGTGGTTGGGTTTGGATTAATCCAGTTGCCATAATGTTGTGGTGTGCTTAGTTACAATTCGTTACTTCAAGACATTGCATTAGTTATCAGTATGACTACAAAAATGTATTGAAATTATCCAATTTTACAAAAGAAAAAAGGGCAACAATTGTGTCAATAGAGAAGTTGGTTTTGGGCTTGATTATTAGTATTGGTAGCAATACACCTTAAGTTTGACAAAAATCTGGGGATGAAGTTAGAATTTTTAATGCTAACTATTTCAAAGTCTTGAAATAATTCACAGACATAAATTGCCCTCCCCAGAGACTTAGCAATATGGAATCAATTTGGAAGTAGGGTTAATTTGTGTTTGTAACCTGGCAATTAGAGTTGGGAACAGGTGCAATGATAAGGCAGGGAGATGTTTTACAGGAAATCTTTCCTCTATCTCTGCAATTGTGACATTCATTAGCATATAAGGAGAAAGTGAGTGGGTATGGTTTCAAAGGAGTTATTTTTATGTTGCTTTAGAGATGTAAATGAGAATAATACTCAACTTTACAGCCCAGCTGACAAGTGGTGAGTTTTCCATTAATTCTTTTGATTAGATCAGGGGCACAGTGAATTTGAGCTGAAACTCACCCCATATTGAATATCTTTGTGCCTGATAGGGACCTAGGGAACCTCAAGCAATGCATGTCACATGTTACCAGCAGGGCAACAACGTGTGTGTGTGTGTGTGCATTTACTGGCTGTGGACTTCAGTGAGCACACCCCCACATACAGAGGGCATTACCATAGTTGTATAGTGTTTCTGCTATATCACCGGGAGAGCATAGCAGCAGCTGGAACCATGTGGTTTATGGAAACAACCCACATATGGGTTCAGGATGCATGACCCCGAATGGGTTAATTTAGTTTCTAAGCCTTCAGTTTAGGCACTTGAAAATGGGACTTTGGTGAAAGTTATACAAAGAACCCATAAAGTTCTTACATCTTGAACATGGAATACTTGGAATAAAGGGTCTGAGTTTTGCCCAGGGTCATCATAGGTATCATGAAAAGTGGATATTTGTGATTCCTGGGACTGATTATTTATTGATTGCTTAAATTCACTTTCTACTTAACTTAATGACCTTACCAATAATTTGCTGATTTTTTTGAATATTTGCCTATTCATTTTCTGGTATGGAAGTAGGACTGCCAAAGAGGACAGATAATCTTCAATATTGCAATAGTTACTGATTTATTTGGAATGAAAGCACTGGGCTTTGGTTCACTATCCAGCACCATTTCTGCTTTACTGTAAGGTATGCGCGAACCTGGACACAGTCTTGTCTGGGAATTAGAAGACCTAGAATTAAATCCCATGTATTTTTGACTCCTGGTTTTATACTGTATTCAATATGGTCATGTCTCACTGCTATGTAAGCACTCTAATGGAAACTGATGTACATTTTCCAAGAAAATGGAGCTTTTGTCCCAGAACTTTATCACAAGGCTGTCTGGAAAAGTGGCAAGAGGATGTGAGCCAAGGGCCAGGAAGCTTCACTGTCCCCACCAGTGCGTGCAATGTCCCCCAGTGCCATGGGTCTTCTGCATGTGCTGTCCCCCAGTGCCATGGATCTTCTGCATGTGTTACCCCTCCCTCCACTGTCATGGATCTAGAAGTGCCGCTGCTACACCAGTTCTTGCTTCTGAAACCATTTTTTTTTCTGCAGAAAACATCATCTGATAAGGAAAAAAATAATTATTTTTTCATACCGTCTTGTTTCCCATTTTTAACTTCTTGTTTAGAAAACAGAACCACAAACCAGCAGACAAGGAAGTCTTGACAAATACAGTTTTCAATACTCCGGCCCTCTCTGATTGAAACGAGGGTGTGAACGCCTGGCAAAGAACAGGTATAGCTGTTCATTGTGTGACCTGGGTCCTTCTGGTCCTTCCTCTGCAGAGTCTGAGGTTGACTAGGATGATAGCAACGTCATCATCTAAAACTCAATGTTTCTGACCGTAGAAAGTCTCTCGCCCAGCCTTCTTTGTGACATGTTGCAGGGAACTGGATTATCACTAACAGGTGGTGCTTTTAAGTGTCTTGAATTTTGTCTTGCTTGCCAGATGAATTCTTGTTGCCTCCTGTGGTTTGCGCCCCACCAAGGCACACTCTGACTGCAACTGATGAACGGCCAGGTGCTTTATGCCTGTGGGAGTGCACCTTGACTCTGAAAGAACAGAAAATTATTTTGAATTATTTTTTTAAAGTTCAGATGTGTATACTGTATTTACTTCATTTCCTCCCTTCCCTCTCCTTCCTCTAGCCCCTCCCATATCTCCCCACTCCATCTCAAATTCATGACCTCTTTTTCTTTATCATCACATATATATATATATATATGTGTGTGTGTGTGTGTGTGTGTGTGTGTGTGTGTGTGTGTGTATAAATCAATATATCCTACTGAGTCCATTTAGTGTTCCTCATATGTATATATTTTTAAGACTGACCACGTGGTACCCAAGTAACCAAATAGAGGGCTTATCCCTCAGGAAGACCCTTCTCTCAGCAGTCATTAATTGCCTGTAGCTCTTCATCTAGGAGTGGGGCCCTGTGAGATTTCCTCCACCCATGTTGGCATGTCAACTGGTGTCATTATTCAGGTCTTGATTAGGCGACCATGTTGTTGAGATTTCATGGCTGCTGCTTCCCTGTCATATATAGAAGACACAGTCTCACAGCAGACATTCTGGTCCTCTTGCTCTTAAAATCCTTTCACCTCCTCTTCTGCGATGCTCCCCGAGCCTTAGGCATGGAGCTTGTGTTGTAGATAGGAAAAAAGTCTGCAGAACTGCAGAGCAGAACTCAGTCATTCAACCTGCAGAGCTGGCTCCTGGCCTCTGGATGTCTTATTGTCCTTCCTTGGGTTCTTTGGAAGCACAGCTAGCTCTTGCCAGTTTTTAACTGAAATCTCATATTCCAGTAGTATGTTTGTAGATAGTTTCTTATGACTTACATAAATCAATGACTGCAAAAAGCTTGGGGAGGTAGAGGTAATGCCTAATTTTGTCCAAAAAATTTACAATATCTCACCAGGCGGTGGTGGCACACGCCTTTAATCCCAGCACTCGGGAGGCAGAGGCAGGCGGATCTCTGTGAATTTGAGGTCAGTCTAGTCTACAGAGCAAGATCCAGGAAAGTGCAAAGCTACATAGAGAAACCCTGTCTTGAAAAACCAAAATAAATAAGTAAGTAAGTAAGTAAGTAAATAAATAAATAAATAAATAAATAAATAAATTTACAATATCTCAATTATCCTCACTTTCCACCCAGTAAAACTCACCTCTGTCCTTAAAAGGATTAAAATATGGTCTATATCAAAGGGTCATCTATGTTACAGAAATGTTTGGTCATTTTTTTTCTTTTTTCTTCATTGTAACACTGAGATGTTGTGAGATTCAGGAAACATGTAACTTAAAGTATTGCACTGTGTCTCACACAATGTCATTGTTCAATGCTATTATACCTTTGTGCATATAGGCATAGATGCTTACTTTTTACAAGATAATAAAATGTTGTGAGAGAACAAAGAAAGGGAAATGCCAAGCTGGTCTAGTCATTGCGTACTGTCCACATGTACCAAGCTGTCATGTGGTATAATTAAAATGAAGATTTAAACTTTATACACATGTGCATGTGCACGTGCACACACAAACACACCCACCCATAAATATAAAGCACATAACTGATGCTCAGAATTACTTGAATTAGTAGAGTTCTACTTATGTCTTATAGCTCCTTGCAGTTCCACAAAAGAACAACAGAGAAATAAAGAGAGTTTCAGAAGAGTGAGAGACTCTTCCTAATATCACACACACACACACACACATACACACACACAAACATATATATATATATGTATATACATACATATATATATGTATGTATATACATAGTGATTTATCCAAGACTAAGATATAAGTCATTGCTTTCCAAACCACTGATTATTTCAAATTACCTCCAACTATTCAAATGCAAACTATCTCCTAATGTGTGTATAAATTTAGATTAAAATGTTATATAACCATAACTAAATCTGAAAAAAGGGTCCTAGACAATAACAGTAAAATATAAAACCGTTTGTCCTTGATGCTTTGAACATTTGATAAGAACAGATTGCCATGATTCAGTCATCTGTGAAGCAGGTGACTTGTATAAACTCACTTCTGAAAATACTGGAAGGTCTTTATTAATAGGGATTGCAGTGTTACACAAGAAACAACCGAGTCCTTTGGGATCTTCACTTTCACCAAAGTCACATTTCTAAGATGCTCAAAGTCAGTATTTTCACTCACCTTTGCTTGATGATGAAAAAGTATATGCTTGGATGTATAAAGTCACTGTAAATTTTTATTGCATTTGTGTGTGTGTGTGTGTGTGTGTGTGTGTGTAACCATGGCCATGTATGTAGACTAGAGGACTACTTGTAGGAGTTAGTTATTTCCTTCCATCACATGGATTCCAGAGATTAATCTCAGCCTAGTCTTTAGAGTGTCACAGTTGGCTCTGTTGAAGTTACGTTGGGGGAAGGTCTACGATTTGATGTTTTAGACTTGATTCCAAAACCAAAGGTTTAGCAGATATGTTTGGCTCCTGGGGTTTTACACAGTGATTAAAACCCTCCGCAGGGAAGCTGGGGCAACAGTTTTCCTGAGTGGCTATGTTTCCCTCTTGCTTTTGCAAGAAAGCATTTGAACTGTTTGTAGCTGAAGGTTCTCCTGTGCTCGCCCAGCACCAAGGACCCCACAGCCCCTTATAAAATAATCACTCAGAAACTTATATTAATTAAAACTGCTCAGCCATTAGCTCAGGCTAACCATGGACTAGCTCTTACACTTAAATTAACCCATAATTTTTATTTATGTTTAGCCACATGGCTTGGTACCTTTACTCAGTTCTGCCTTCACATCTCGCTTCCTCTGTGTCTGGCTGGCAACTCCTGACTCAGCCTTCCTGTTCCCAGAATTTTCCTCTCTCTTTGTCCCACCTATACTTCCTGCCTGGCTACTGGCCAATCAGAACTTTATTTATTAACCAATCAGAGCAACACATTCACAGCATTCAGTGCAATAGCCACAGCAACTGGTCTTTTACCTAAGGCACTCCACAGCATACAAGTGGCCAGGGGGTCTGTGATCTGCCATGGGCTTTTCACTTTATCACTTAAATTTGGAAAAGTATAGTCAGAATTACCTCTAAGCTTACAGATCTATACTATGACATATGTTTTCACCTTGATATTTAGTTGTATTGCTGTTTAACAAATAGGGTTTTGTTCAATTTAAGACTTTTTTTTTCAAGTAAGGAATTGGAACAGGTTTCTGAATAAACACCTGGTAAGTGATTACCATTTTATCATCCAGCTAGTGATGTTTAAGCCACATTCTATTTGCATTTCTAAAGAACGGGAGGAATAACCTTTCCCTTTCTCATCCACCCACTCTCCTGCTCCTTAGCTTACAATGGCTTTATCCATTTTAGTGCTTGTGAAAACTTTTATACAAAGTACTCATCTTTGATCGCTCAGTGCTATCATACTGTTGAGCACAATGACACAGGTGCATACTTATTGTAAGCACTCTAAGCTCTCTCTACGGAAAGTGAGGCTCACATTTTCTAGTCTCTTTGTCTCAAGTGCCACACTTGCTCATTTATACAGTAACTTCCAGGAAAAGTGTGTAAAAAGATGTATAAAGTCAGAGTGTTTTTTTATTGCACTTATTTATTGGTGTGTGTGTGTGTGTGTGTGTGTGTGTGTGTGTGTGTGTGTGTGTGTAATGCATGAGTTCCAAGGCCACATGTGGAGGTCAGAGGACAACTTGGGAGTCCTCTTATGCACTGAACCATATTGCTAGCTATAAGTGAGGTTGCAGCGCAACCAACTAACTAGACCATTCCATGGGTAGAAAGAAAGGTTTACTGAGCACCAAACTGCCAAGCCCCTCGGCCCCAGTGACCTGGTAGAGGGAAGAGCACAATGGAGGGGAAGCAAGCAGAGTTTGTGTCAACAGAATGGCATCTTGGAGTTGATACAAAGCTGTTTAGATTGATGTGGAACTAGGGAACTAAATGTCCTTGCCCAGGGTAGTTGACCTTTGGGGCAGATTAAGGGAGGTTTCTGGTGAACAGACACTGTCTTAAGAGATCTGCTTTTCTAGTGAACAGAAACTTTTAGGCATTTGGAGTCATCTGAGATGGAGAAACCAATGGTACATTTAGTTAAAAAAAAAAATCTAATTGAGAACTGGCTGTATTGGCAACGGTCCCAGTAGTGAATGTTTTTGGTAAGATTCAGATCATACAAGCTATATGATGAATTGAGTAGAATAGAAATTAATTACTAAAAGGACTGATGGTCTTTCTGGCTACTGGAAGATGAATGCTACTCTCTAGATACTGAGAGCAATGAGACTGTCCTTTTATGGAGTCATTTCCTTCCAGAAGTTTCAGAGCTCATTCCTGTTGTAACTTGCAAAGCCTATGGATGTTTTGTATAATTAGGGAGTATATAAACATTAGGGTCCTGACCCTTCTGACAGCTGCTTATGAACAGTTATGGGAGCAAACCACCTACAGCAAGTCTATAGGTAATATCAGAATTATGGAAATTCTTCATTTCCACTTTCTATACTGTTTGATTGTGAGAATCAAATCTAGTTCTTTCCAGAGTAAATAATTTCTTCATGACTCATGAAGACTATCCTGTTAAAAATGTACAAATGTTTGGAAAATAAATACTGTAGTATGTGATTGTGAGTTTTAGACAAGTTATGATAACTAAGAGCTTAAACAAACTTAATATTGAGTAGAGAGTGTCCCTATCCTGAAGGGAATGTTTTGATGGCTTGCTCTGAGACTGAACTGAAATTTTTTTTTTTTTTTTTTTTTTTTTGGTTTTTCGAGACAGGGTTTCTCTGTGTAGCTTTGCGCCTTTCCTGGAACTCACTTGGTAGCCCAGGCTGGCCTCGAACTCACAGAGATCCGCCTGGCTCTGCCTCCCGAGTGCTGGGATTAAAGGCGTGCGCCACTACCGCCCAGCTCTGAACTGAAATTTATCATTGCAGTGTTGACAGAAGTTTTACAAAACAGTAATGTCACCCTAGGACTCTTGAGAATCAGGAAAAGTGTGGTTGATTTCTGTTGTAACTTTAAGCGTGCTGCTTTCTTATTTTTATTCTTTTTTTTTTTTGATATTTTTGTTTGTTTGCTTGTTTTTGAGACAGGACTTAACACTGTAGCCCAGGCTAGCCTCAAAGCAGTAGCAGTCTTTCCGCTTCAGCCTCGTTCTGTGTTGATATTGCAGAGAGGTTACATCTCTTAGTTTGAGAAAGAGGAATGGCGGCTAGTCTGTTCTCCTTAATTGAAAGATTTTATAGGCTGGACAATCAGCCTGAAGCCATAGAAATGGCTTCTTCTTTTAAGCCTGTAGGTGTGAGTAGAAGCAGAAAAAACAAAGGTTACTCCACTTCAGAAAAAACAAAACAAAAACAAAAACAACCTTTTAAGGCATTCGTTTTGTGTGCACATTTCCAGGGTAGACCATTTGGTACTGGATAACCAATCTGTGTGCCCCTCCCTGGGGAAGATTATCTCTCCCCTCTTAGTGTTCCTTACTTGCCTGTCGTTCTTTGTCTGGGGTTGAAGCCTCGTGAGCCCCCTCCACACACACACATTACCATTGCTGTCGGTGTCAGCCTTGTTTAGGTCATGTTTGGGCTGAAATATCGGTCAGACTGTAAGAGTGCAGGTTCCGGCATTTCTAGGAGACACAATCTCACAGCAAACTTCCTGTTCCTTGGGTTCTTTCAATCTTTCTATTCCCTCTCTTGCGATTATTCCCAAGATTTAGAAGCACGCGTGCGTGCACACACACACACACACACACACACACACGTATGCACACTAACTGAAAAAGTGACCCTGAATTTGAAAGAGAGCAAGGTGACGGTGAGGGGGTACCTGGAAGGGTTTGGAGGGAGGAAAGGGGAAAGAAAATGATGTAATTATATTATCTTAAAAAAAAAAACCAAAAACAACCAGAAGTATTTAGGAAAGAAAACCTTACTTTTATTGTTGCAGGGACATTGATGATGCTAAGTAAGAAGAGGGAAGTTAAAGGTTATTTAAAACACCTCATCTAGTAAAAAAAAAATCCAAGCACTTAGTCATATTTTTAAAAAATCTGTAATTCATATTTGATTAATTTTGACATGCTTCTATCCAATTATGTTGAACTGATGAGATTTTACTCTGTGGGGGGAAAAAGTAGTAACCTTTTTAGACAAGCTTAATTTAGCTGTGGGTTTTTTTTTTCTTACTGAAATTACATAACCTTAACTCTGCCACTCACGTTGGACTCTTTCTCTCTCCGCTGTTGTTATGCTCCATCATCCGGCTTCTGAAAAAAGTTCTGACGATGCTGACCGTATTCCTCTCTGTCCACAGTTCCTTTAGCAGTCTGATGACTGACCATCTTTCTTGTAAGGCCAACCTCCTACTCACACTCAATATGAACTGTGTCCAGAGGTAAGCACACCGCCCAGCATCATGTGTCCAGCGGTAAGCGCACTGCCCGGCATCATGTGTCCAGCAGTACTCACACCGCCCGGCATCATGTGTCCAGCAGTAAGCACACTGCCCGGCATCATGTGTCGAGCAGTACTCACACTGTCCAGCATCATGTGTCCAGCAGTACTCACACCGCCCGGCATCATGTGTCCAGCAGTAAGCACACTGCCCGGCATCATGTGTCCAGCAGTAAGCAAACTGCCCGGCATCATGTGTCCAGCAGTACTCACACCGCCTGGCATCATGTATCTAGCAGTACTCACACCACCTGGCATCATGTGTCCAGCAGTACTCACACCGCCTGGCATCATGTGTCCAGCGGTACTCACACCGTCCGGCATCATGTGTTCAGCAGTAAGCACACTGCCTGGCATCATGTGTCCAGCAGTACTCACACCGCCTGGCATCATGTATCTAGCAGTACTCACACCGCCTGGCATCATGTGTCCAGCAGTACTCACACCGCCTGGCATCATGTGTCCAGCGGTACTCACACCGTCCGGCATCATGTGTTCAGCAGTAAGCACACTGCCTGGCATCATGTGTCCAGCAGTACTCACACCGCCCGGCATCATGTGTCCAGCGGTAAGCACACTGCCTGGCATGGTAGAATATTGGAAGAACTTAACTAAGTTTGAAAGACTTTTCTTTCACCCCTCAACTTTCTAGGCAATGTCATATTACCAAAAGCCCCATGAGAGAAAAATTTGTGCCCAAGGACTATTAATGACAATGACTACCACCACCACACACGCATCCACGCTGGATCTCAACGGCGACTATAGATTTTGAAGCTAGGGAGGTGGAAAGGTGAACAGAATATGAGTTCTCGGGCTGAAAGTGAAATGTCTCTCCTGGAGAGTTATCTACTGGCATGGGACCTCTAGTGACAAGGTCACCGTGCCCTTTGTTTTTAGCCACTTGTGGGACTGATTCCTTCGCCTGGGCTGCCACCTCACCCCTACGTCTGCCATGACTAACAGGACCCGGGTCATGATAGATCCTTATCTGTGCTAATCTTTTCTAAGTGTTGTCTTGTTTATTCTGTATGACAACTTTATGAAGAGAGACGCTCTTACTTATTTGCATGCTATGGAGCCATGTAAAATTACTAGGTCTGAATACAGAGCTCGGACCTCTAAATACTATGCTGCAACATCACCACTGTTGTATTTATTATACAATATTCCACCGAGCATTGTTCCACCGAGTCCTGAAACCACCATTACTCATTTTGCTTCAACCATTGCTACTACTACTTTAACTATTTATTTTACTAAGCCGTGTTCTCTACTGTCATGACCGTGAGTTGCTGAATCTTTCTCTGTTCTTGGTATTGTGCTAAGTAAGACCTTCGTAGACAGCGTTTTGTTTCCCTGGGCTAGCGATGCAAAGAGCCCACTTGGAGAAAGAAGGCTTATGACATACAGACTGACAATATGGATGCAACGTGGTGTGGTTGAAGGGAAGGTTTCTATTGCAGATCTGAGAGAGAGAGAGAGAGAGAGAGAGAGAGAGAGAGAGAGAGAGAGAGAACAGCCAGAGGCATCAGGAGAGTCCAGAGCAGAGAGAGAAATTCGTAGACTGAACACAGCCAGCAGACTGGATCCGGCCATGAGAAGCGAGAGCAGAGCCAAGCGATAGAGAGAAGGACTAACACGGAGGGGGGGGCAGAGAGAAAAGGGAGGAGGGAAACAGAGAGAGGAAGACAAAAGAAGAGACCACAGCCAAAATTAGCAGGGTTATAGGGAAAATGAGCAGCTGTGAGAGGGAAGCTCATGGGCTAGAAGAGGTCAGGATAGGGAAGGAGGTGAGAAGAACTAGTATGGACTTTGAAGTGCATAAAAGTTACTTGTGGTACTGAGGGAGCCTGGAGGCCAGCATGCACGTTAGTATACTAATAGGCACCACAGATAGCCCCATGTCCCTACTAATTTTTGAAATTTGGGGAAATAGAGTTTGTTTTGGAGCCAACACATCTCAGAAAGGAAAGGCAGTGGCCTCTGTGACTCAAGATGTACTGAGGAGACTAGCTCCTTAAGTAGTTATTTCTCTTTGACTGATTCATATTCCAGAAATTCGCCCTCATTTTTGATCAGATGTTCCAGGTCTCAAACTGGAATAAATGACTAACTGCAGTGCTTATTAACATATCAAGTCTGATGTTGCCACCAGCTTCCCCCAGCATCCTCCAGTCTCTACCTATTAGAGGATCCTCCTGACTGGCATACGCCACTCCCTATCCTGAACTCTCCAGCCCAGGGACTAGGCTTCCCTTCCCCCAGCTTCTCTCCCTATGTAATCCAGACATTTTGGCTACACGGTCCTTTTTGGCCATTTTGGTCTCTTGGCTTAGGCCACCCTTCTTGGTTGGTGACGCCTCTCTTGCTCTGCCTCACCCTCTCGCCTCACATGGCCTGATTCAGTCTGGCCACACACACTCTGGACTCTCCCAGATGTCTCAGTCTCTGCCCCTTTGTGTAGTTTCCCTTTTATCCTGTCTACAATAAACCCTCTCCTCTATTATATCTAGAAGCAGTCATGTCCTCCCTCCCTCCCTCCCTCCCTCCCTTCCTTCCTTCCTTCCTTCCTTCCTTCCTTCCTCCCTCCCTCCCCTCTCTCTCTCTCTCTCTCTCTCTCTCTCTCTCTCTCTCTCTTTCTCTCTCTCTCTCTCTCTCTCTCTCTCTCTCTCTCTCTCTCTCTCTCTTCTTTCTTTCACTCAAGTCCATTAGTTGCTATTCCTTCTGTGTTCTTTTGGAGTCTCCAGAGACACCTGCAATCAGCCAGGGATCTAGAATCAGAACAGGAATACCCTCAAGAGGCCAATTCCCCTCTGTGTATTAAAACTCCCACTGCAGTGTCCTTCAAAGTGACTATCCTGCTCAGGCTTGAGAATCCCAGTTTGTTTGTTTGTTTTTAAATTGTTTTAGTATGCCCAGATAATTGGTTGAATTGGATTTAATAATCAAGTAAATCCAGATTAATCGACATCTTAGTGAAGCAAAGCTACAGTAATGAGATTGTGTCCAGTTAAGCCATGTCATACTGGCCAGGCTTCATTTTGTAGACCAAGATCCCCGATTCTTTTACCCTTCTGTTCCTTTTCTGTGGTGCTCTTAAACATCCCAGGTTTAGTCTGGGCTTGGTGGCGCACACCCTTAATCCCAGTTCTCAGGAGGCAGAGGCAGGCAGGTCTCTGTGAAACCAAGGCCAGCCTGGTTTGCATAGTGAGTCCCAGGCCAGCCAGGGCAACACAGTGAGACCCCTGTCTCAAAACAACAACGAAAAGCACCTGAGGTTTTGTTGGTCCTGCTGCTGCTGTCCCTGTCTCTTCCCACAGGGTGGGCACTGTCTGTCCCTGAACAAGCGTCAGTCACTAGTTTTCCACAGGGCCTGGCTGGGTTGAAGACAGGCCCAAGGGTTACCAGGATGGCTCCACAGGATGAAAGTGTTTGCTGTGGAATACTGATGACCCAAGTTCAGTGCCCTGAACCTGTGGTTGAAGGAGAGAAATGACTCCTGAAAGCTGCCCTCTGACCTCCACACACAGGCATGTGCATACCAACACTCTCTCACACACATGTCACGCACACACGTATGTGCACACGATAATAATACTTTTCTTGTTTAAAGAGAAACTCAAATGGCCAATTCTTATGCAACTAAAAGCCTTGTGTACAAAAAGCCAGAGTCACCTCGTTTCTGGGATGCTTCTAATATGGACGTCTGGCTTAGGAAGGGTTGATGCCTCTTGTTCTGTGGCTCTTTCCTGTTCCCCGCTGTCTTCCTCTTCTCACCCTGCATTGTGCTTCCGCCATCTTGTATCCTACGTGCCCGTTTCCCTATGGTTTGCTGTCTCTTGCTTTTCTTCTCTGCCCAACATTCCTTCTCTCACTCCCTTTTGTGGCCACATTTTCTCCTCCTTAAACTTGTTTATCTCCCAGCCCCAACTTATTGGCAAACATGCTATTTTGCTTTGCAAATATATTTTTTAGGGGCAGTTGAGTACTACAAGTATTCTCTAGCAACCTACCGAACCTCTGACTGTGGCTTAAGAGAAGCATAAGCTAACAGTTTGGTGAGTAATAAACTCCTGTGTTAATAGTTTATGTCTTTGGTAGCACAAAGTTTACAATATTCTTGCAAATGCATTGCTTTCTAATTCTACAACATCCAGTAAAATAAGACAAGTGTTTCTTTCTTTTACCGCTGGTTTTTGTTTGTTTGTTTGTCTTGAAAAGACGCACAAAACCAAGATTAGAACACAGCATTCTGATTCTTGGCCCGTGTTTTCTTACTATGCATGTGTCGGTAAATGAACATAGGGTATCATTAGTGTCAGCGTGATGATGGAGATGTCATGGGATGTGCATTCTAGTTAAAGAGGCACCCTAGTTTGATGGTACTTATTCTAGGTAGGGATCTACGCAAAGCCTAACTGTAGCTTGGTAAGAAGTTGCTGGAATCTGCAGTTTAATTTATCCCTTAGGAAAGAGTTGGTTATGAGAAAGGCCACAGCATAATCCAGTACCATTATAATATGCAGTTAGTATTAGCCAGGTCAAAAAATGATAATGTTTACAACATCAAAGTATAATTTGCTAGGTGAAAAATTTATAGATATTTTTATTAGTTTATTTTTTTAAAAAAGGACTTCCTCAGAACATCAAACTTCTCTGAAGTTCTTAGATTAGGAGGGATGACTCCCGAAGCCGCTGGGTTGGGAGAACTTTTTTATAAGAGGCAGTGAAAAATCTAGCATACATTTGGACCCTAGCTGAAGCCGGAATACCCGTTGGTGTCTAGGTCTTGGATCCACACAGAAGCGGAGAGCCTAGAGCTGGGCTCTACTCCAAGGAAGCTGCAAGGACAACTGGATGGTGAAAGCTGCCAACAATTGATCATGAAGTACCCAATTGACCTTTGAATTTCCTCATTACAGATGGACCAGACCTCCAAGGAAGTTCTAATGATGATGATCGTGCCCTGTGGACAAGGAAACTGGGGATTTCAGAGTGAAATTCACATCATCAAGGGAGGCTCTGGAAAAAACTGCTCCCCAAAGCATAGGAAATATAACCTATCTACACATGGGGTTTCTAAGTATTTAGAGTTCTGTTAGCTATGATTCTCCCAAGAGAAACTGAATTCTATGTAGGTTAAGCAACTATGGGAGTTTATTAGCTCACTTCACTGAAAATTCGAATGTGCAGTTTGCTGGAGCAGGATCTAGAGCAAAGGCATTGGGATTAACCTTCCCTTTTTACTCTGCCGTACTCTTAGGGAAGGGTTGCCCCTATAATAACACCTTGAAGTTCTCAGCTCATATTTTAACTAACTTCTGTTGCAGAGAAAATACAAATCTTCCCAATATTTCTAACAAAGCTCCAGAATTATACTCATGGGAACAGACTGCCCAATACACTTACCTCTAAACCCACGTAGTTTATATGATAGTTCCATTGGAATTTCCCAGGCATATGAACTATGGTAGCTATCCAAGACAATTGCCAATTGGAGATGAAATAGGAAGAATGAGTTTAGCTCCAGTCAGACCATATGGACTCAAAATAAGGGCAAACACAATTCTTCTAAGGAAAATGGAATTATTTTGCCGAATGAAGAGGGAGCAAGAATACTTCATGGTCTAAAACAGTGATTCTCAACCTGTGGGTCATAAGGGGGTCACAGGGGTCGTCTAAGACATTTGAAAAACAGATATTTACATTACGATTCATAACAGTAGCAAAATTACAGTTACGAAGTAGCAATGAAAATAATTTTATGGTTTGGGATCACAACAGCATGAGGAGCTGTATTAAAGGATCACAGCATTAGGAAGCTTGGGACCCACTGTTCTGAAGTGTTGTGTCCAATATTGAGCCCCACCCACATTCTTCCATGACAAGCTTAAATAGTTAATGTGCTTTTGAACTTCTTTGAAGTTCAGTTTTGAAGGAAATCCTTTCTTCTCATAATTAGGACCTTCATTGTGTCATTCTGAGTAATTGATGTGTTACTACCGACTGAGTTAAGAATCCAAAGCAACCAAGTCCCAGGTGGAGCTCCAGGAGTCCATCTGGCAAGAGAGAGGAGGGATTATATGAGCAAGAGATATAGAGACCATGATTGGAAAAAGCACAGGGACAAATAGCCAAACTAGTGGAAACACATGAACCGTGAACCAATAGCTGAGGAGCCCCCACAGAACTGGATCAGGCCCTCTGGATAAGTGAGACAGTCGATTAGCTTGAACTGTTTAGGAGGCCCCCAGGCAGTGGGACCGGGACCTGTCCTTGGTGCATGAGCTGGATTTTTGGAACCTAGGGCCTATGCTGAGACATTTTGCTCAGCCTTGGTGTAGGGAGGAGGAGACTGGACCTGCCTCAATTGAATCTACCAGGCTGGGCTGACTCCCCAGGGGAGACCCTGCCTCAGAGGAGGTAGGAATGGGAGATGGATTGGAGGGGAGGGCCAGGGGGTGGGAGGAGGGAGGACAGGGAAATCCGTGGCTGATATGTAAAATTAAATTAATTATAAAATAAAAATATTTACAAAATAAAAGAATCCAAAGCAGCCGCGTGACACAGTTAGCAGGTGCCGACAGGGGTGAGCTAGGTGGTGGATTCCCATGGGACTGGCAGGCCTTGGGGAGGGGGGATCAGGCAGTGCTTATGATTTCAAAAGAGCAGATGTCCAAAAAGGAGCGCTGAAAGATTGGGGTACAATTGTCCCGCTCATCAGCTGGCAACAGAGGGCTTCATTCCAAAGCGAACTTCCGGGCCTTTGCTTCTCTCCCTTCAATTGTGTACGGGCAGACATCTCGACTGTGGGTGGGAAGCTTGTGCTGGGGTCATCCCCTCAGTTGATCACTTTTTTATTAGTAGATGGAAACTACAAAGTTCAAATATTTGTTTGAATATCAAAGAACTTATTCACAAACACTAATGACTAGTCCTGCTTTAAATAAATGACTAGAGTTGACAACAGAAATGTAAATTCCACTGTAACAAGAGCTTCTGCTAATACTCCTCTATTTATGGATATTATTCTGACACATACAGATATGGCTGTGTGCATATATGGTAAGTGGATATTCATGTGAGGAGGCGGTGGTGACTGTTTTTCTACGTGAGTGTACATTCCTGGGTAGGTGTGAGTTGTGTGGACATGGCAGCTGTTGAGTCTTGATATAATTTTCATTCTGTTAGTCAAAAGCCAGACTCGGTGTGAGATGAGAAAGACTGAGGGCTAGGTCATGTTTTCCTGAATACTGTAATGTCACCAAAGCCCGGAGACAGAGAATAGGGCTTTGTGGAATCACTCTGCTCAGCAGAAGTATAATCAGACCACACAGATGCAAACCACAAATGTGATTTTAAATTGTCTAGTAACTATACTAAAAGATAAGTAAAAGACAGTTGAAGTTAATTATAATGATTTATAACATGTAATTCAATAATCCAGGATATTGTTTATGCATGTGATATCACATATCAATATAATTATTGAGGCAGTTAACATTGTTGGTTACTTAGTTTTCAAAACATAGTGTTCTCCATTTCTGGCAGAGCTGAACTCAGACTAGTCACATAAGTAGACTACCACTGTCCTTCCGAAGCCTCACCCAGACTCCACCACTACTGCAAACACTGCCAATCTATTCCTCCTCCTCTTTGGTCCCATTGTGGCTTCACCATCTTTAAGAAAATATTTCACTTACTGTTATTACGTGTATGATGTGTATGTATGAGTGGTAGCATGCATGCTATAACAACTGTGTGGCGGTCAGAGGACTGTATTGGGGAGCCTGGGGATAGAATGCATGTTATCAGGCACACACAGAAAACATTTTTACACCCACTGAGCCCTATCTATCACAATGGCCCTTGCCACTCTTCCAAGTGTCTGAGACAGCCTCTACCAACTAAGCAATTACCTGGTGAGTAACTTCAAACCATCTTGTCAACACAGTTTGACCTCTGAAAAATCTCCAATGTTCCCTCACTGTCTACCTGCTGAGCTACTCCTGAGCGGGGTACAAGGCCTTAGCTTGCCTCAAATGACCATCAGCCCACAAGGACAGAGCCCTGCTTCTGGCATACTTAGTTTATTAAATTCATTTTATCCATTGCCTGTCCTTCCACGTTGCCTATTTCTAGTAGGTATTTTTAACATGAAATACTCAAATTCTTTTTGTCTTTTGTATCCTTTTTAATATCATCAGTTACTTCATTGTAGACTAATCAGGCTATGTTTTCCAAACTCCTTTACTTGGACCTGATACGGTTCATGCTACTCTGTTTCTTTTTCTTTTTTTGTGACTCTGTCAAATTATAACTCCTTTCTTGCTTTTTAGTTTCTTTCAGTTGTTTGTGTTTTCACAATCTTCATTCTGGCATTTATTCATGTCTTCTTTGAGTTCCTTAGACATATTTATAATTGTTATTTTGAAATCATTTCCTTGTACATCAGCTAAGCTGCTTTTCTTTGGGAATATTTTGATGGGAATGCTAGTTTCTGGAGGAGAAATACAATCTTGGTTGTTCATTCTGTTTGTGTTTTTGCAATGAGACAGAAAATGAGTAGAGTTAAGTCACTGCTAGTGTTTCTTGGTGCAGATATCTGCTCAGACTTTTGTTGTGTGGGTGTTTGGATCTTTGCTCTTTCCCCAACTTGTCAGTGTATGAGCCAGCTGAATGGTTGTATCCACTCTGTGTTAGCGTGTGAATAGGTGTTGGAAGTAATCTCAGCTCAATGAAGGGGTAGGCGCAACTTCTGGGCTTAGGAGTAAATTTTTTTTAGGCTTCTACTGACTATGTTCATAAGTCTATGGAGGGCTCACTGGGTTCTATAGATGGTCCTTGGTGGTAGAGGCTGGGGCCACAGTGGCCATAAGTGATACTCCATGGGGAAAGGGCACAGGATGCTACATCATTCTCAAGTAAAAGTGGATAGGTTGGAAGGTAGACTAGAATTTTCTTTTCTGAGTTCAAGGCCACAGAACACATTGTACACCAGAGCGGCATGATGAGATGGGGTAGCTGACAGGCTGGGAGGGAAGACTGGGTCTGGGGAATCCTACTAGATATTCTGGGTCTGTGTTCATCAGGTCAAAGAACGGTGTGGCAGGTAGAGTGGCTAATAGGTGAGTGGACAAGCCGATTGGGTAAAGGGTTCCTGCCTGGAGTTCCAGGTCAGACTCCACATGGTCCCAGATCTGTGTGGTTTCTCTACTTTTTTTTAAAAATGAGATCTCTCAGGGAACCCATAGATGACTAATTGATTACACTGACTGGCCAGTGAGTTGTGGAGATCTTTCTGTATCCCCCACCACACACACTTGGAGTACAACTGAACACCAACATGCCTGACCTACGTGGGTACTAGGGATCCACACATACTTGTGTAACAGGTACTTTACTCACTGAGCCATTCCCAAAGCCCTCTCTTGAGGTTAAGTCTGGAGAAACAGGGAGCCATTTCATCACATTTTGGGGGGAGAGTCTGCTCAAGAATGAAGCCAACAAGGGGGTGGAATTACTGTAAGGTAAAGAGAAAAGCTGGACACCACTGGACTCATCTAACCCTTTGATCGTGTGTGTCCGCTCCTACTGGAAATTCTATCAGCGTAGCCAGAAGTTCACTTTTGTTTAAGCCCCTTTGAGTTTGGGTTTGTGACATTTAAAACTAGAGTCAACTGACAGTTGTTAAAGTAAAAAGCCAGGCAAGAGTCTTGAATACAGGTAGTGTTAGCAGAAATGAAAAGTGAGTGAGGAATTAGTTGAAATGGGAAATTAATAATACTAGTTAGTTATGGTTGGATTCGATGGAAGATGTAGTAAGATTAGTAGAACTGTCTTGCCATAGATGACTTACCTGTTATTCATTCTTCCAAGTTTTATAGTAATAGATAATTATGACATGGTATAGGAGTCATTAAAATTATATTGACTATTGTTAAATTTATAAAGCAAGGTACAACTATACGTATGGGTAATATAAGGAAAGGATATGCTTGTGTATATACATAAAATAATCTGGCATACTATGTACACAGGTATTTACACTGCTTGTGACTGATAATTGAGATCATGGGAGTTGTTCACACAGCCATCTGTATTGCACTACTTGTTTAGTAGCATGTATTATTTTGTAATAAAAATAAAATAATACAGACATAGTATAGTTCAGAATATTGTATTTTTCTTCCTAGCAACTGAAGAGAGCAAGTACTGATCACAGTAGGAGACAAAATTTTCCTGGAATTAATTGCCTGTGTGGATGTAGGAGAGTAGGAAGAAAGCCTGCTTATTGGGATCAGGAGGGAGGTTATAAAGCACCCCAGGCTGTGAAATGCGGCCTGAACCAGGGAAGTTGAGGGCCGCCTCACCTATTTCTATCTCTTGAGATGATTATTGTTATAACATTTTGTGTCAAGTTTTCATCAAGGAGAATTTTAAAAACATTTTGGGAAGAAATTGAATGCCAGAAAGCCTTAAAATAAGTGTATTTTGTGCTTTCCTCAGGTAAATTCAGATGCCTGTGTGTCCGAGAGCATTCACCCCTGTGGTTATGAAGACAGCTCTTGATCGCTGCTGGTATAATACAGCTGCCCAGAATCCATTCATTGTGCTGGTACATGGCCCTTGTTGCTTAGCAACAGGAATGGAATTGCTATGTGTGCTTCTCAATAGCTGTAGAGTCCTGATCTTTATTTTCTATTAAAAAAAATAAACAGAAGAGAGAGCGGGGAAAAGACCATGGAAAACAAAATAGAAAAAAGATCCAATTGGCCTTCCAGATGCAAAATACAGCATCTGTCTAAGTTTAACTAGGTGAACAATTGTCAATAATTTTGTTTTTGTGCCAGTGAGAAACTGATTGACAAGTGAAAGTTCCCAAGTCAGCATTCGATTGAGCAGTCTGGAAGAATGCCCCCCGCCCAGGAACTTAATTATTTCTTTAGGAAATGTCTGTTTATGTGTTCATGAGGAAAGGGAGTCCTCTCTTTTTATCTTGGCTGTTTCAACTATTTGTTTGAAGGATGTCTTATTAAGGTTGATCCTAGACCCTATGGCTTCCCTTTTCATCCTCATACAACTCACAATTTGTATTTTCATATTCGATAACTTGGAGGATGGTGAATTCTGTCACTTTCCTTTAGATCAGAATCATATGGAAGGATTACTAAGAGCAACACCTAAGTAAATTACCATGTAGTCAAAAATCACCCTAAAATATCCCTCAAGGTATAGAGTCTGTGCAAATGAAAACAAAGATGTCTTTTTCTCAGTAAGTCCACACCTCATTTTTTCTGGTGTCAAAACAGATCCTCTTTGCTTTCTTGTGAGCTGTATGCAATACTTGGCTAGTTTGGAGCATATATGTTGCTTGCAATTTTCAATACATGAATTTTTGATTTAGAAGCCGAGTCCCAGTGGCTGTATCCAGTGATGACAGTGGGAACTGGGCTGGAGGAAAACACAATAGATACCAGCTTTTGTCTCATGTTTATCTGGGAACCTACGATTTTTCAGTGTATAGTGAACAGAATTGCCTGCAGCATAATGGTCTCTTCTCTTGGAGTCAGTTAATTGAGTATATTTTGCAACATTTATGATAAAGATCCCTGCCTGCTCTCTCTTACATCTTACTGATTTTTTTAAGGCCAGGAGAGTGCCCTACTTTTATCATTCAATAAATCAGTCAATAAATGATTACTCATTGTTATTACATTTCTTCAACTCAGAACTAAAACACTGAAGGCTTGAATTGAATCCTAAGCAATGTGAACAAGCTCCCTACACGACATATGACTCCATAACAGAATGTACATTTTGATTAGCTGTATTGTACCACTTTCTACATGTATTCCAGGTCTAGTGTGCTCCTTCATTTTCCCATAAATTGTATTGTCTTGCTACTAAGAGCAGCCTTTCCCATCTCTTCATGTGACTATTACATCACCTTTACCAAGCCTTAGATTAGATGTCACTTTCTAAGGGAAAGCCTCAATTAACTGTCTGTACTCTGACATACCTCTTAAACATTTTATAGATATCTCTCATTTTAGTACTTATGAGATTTTTTTATTGTAAGTTTTTCCTGCAAAGCTTTATAACACTTAAAGATAAACACTGTCATATTTTACCCAATTTCTTACTGTAGTAAATGCTCAGCAAATATTAATTCAGTGACTGTGGATGTAAACCAGACTTTCACTATTGGTTCTAAAAGCCTTATATACACAATTTGTTGAAGATGCTGTCTTTTTCTCCAGTGTGTATTATTTAACCTCTTCATAAAAAATCAGATGGTAGTAGGTGCATGGATTTATGTCTTGGTCCTCAATTCTATTCACTGGTCAGTGTGTCCCTTTGACACCTGTACTGTGCTGCTGTTATTAATCTACCTCTGTAGTATAACTTGAATTTGGGGATGGTGACACCTCCGCCAGGCATTTGTTTGTTTATTTATTTATTTATTTAAAATTTCAAATTATTTTGGATAGCCTGGGTCTTTTGTGTTGGCATATGCATTTTAAAATTGTTTTCTTTTTCAATTTCTGTGAAGAATTGAGTTGGAATTTTGTTGAATCTGTAGATTGCCTGTGGTAGAATATTCATTTTCACAATAGGAATTCTGCTAAGCCATGAGCCTGGAAGGTCTTTCCATCTGGTATCCTCTTCAGTTTTTTTCTTCAGTGTCTAAAAGTTTTCATTGGGTAAATCTCTCACTTTTTTGGTTAGAGTCATTCCAAGATACATTGTGAGACCATTGTGAGTTAGATCGCTTCCCTGATTTCTTTCTTTTTAGGTTTGTCATTGGCACATAGGAAGGCTGTTGGTTTTTGTGTGTTGATTTTGGATCCTGCTACTTTGTGGAATATATTTATTAGACGCATGGTGCAGGAGCTTTGATGGACTCTTAAGAGTCTTTTGCATATAGAATCCTAAATTATCTGTAAATAAGAACATTTCGGCTTCTTTCCCTATCTACATTCCCTTTCTTTCCTTCACTTGCTCTATTGCTTTAGTTAAGATTTCAAACAATATATTAACATTAATGATCTCTTTTAAGGTGTGTTTTGTTCCTATGTTTCCAAGGCCTCCAGGAGCAACATTAAGTTATCAAAATGAGATCTCTCCAGTTTTATAAACTTCCCTCTTAGGACTGCTTTAACTGTGTCCCATAAATTTTGAGACATTATGTGTTCATTTTCATTCAGTTACAGGAATTTTAAATTTCTTCTTTTCTCTCCAAATCCAATGTTTTATTCAGCTGTTTATTGAGTTTTCCTTGAGTTTGTTCCATGAGTTTGTGTGCTTCCTGCCATTAGTATTGCTGCTGACATCCAAATTCATTCTCTTTTTCCTGAATTTGTTGAGAATTGCTTTGTGTCCTAATCTGTGATTAGCTTTGGAGAAAGTCCTATGGGTTGCTGAGAAGAAAGTGTCTTCTTTAGTGTTTGGGTGGAATGTTCTGTAGTTGTCTGTTAGATCCATGTTTTAAAATGATGGTGTGATATCATTTAGCACCAGGGTTGTGCTATTTAGTTTTTGTCTGCACGAGCTGTCTATCGGTGAAAATGGGGTACTGAAGTCACCTGCCATTGCTGTGTTAGGGTCATTGTGTCATTTTTAGATACAATATTTATTTTATGACACTAGATGCCTTGGTTTTGGTGCATAAATGTTTCGAATTATAATATCCTTTCGGTAAATGTTTCCTTTAATGAGTATGAAATGTCCCTCCCTTTCTCTTCTGATTAATTTTGGTTTGAAATCCCTTTTGTAGGGTATCAGACCAGCTTTGCCTGCTTGTTTCTTTACTCCATTTACTTGGAGAACCATTTTCCATCCTTTTACTCTGAAGTAGTATACGCCAGTGGAGGTAGGCAAAAAGATGGAGCCATTTTACTAATCCATTTTGTTAGTCTGTCTTTTTGCTGAGGAAATTGAAACTATTCATATTGAGAGTTCTTATGAATAATGTTTATTAATTCCCGTTTTTTTTTGTGCAGTGGTATTATTTTCTTAGACCTCTTTATGTTAACTCTTCTGGGAATATTATTCCCAATGACCTCTTGGAGATGTTTAATAATCTCTTCAGATCAAAATATGTGCTTCTTCATAGAGCTGGTTTTGTGGACATAAATTCCTTAAATCTGCTTTTATTGTGAAAATTTTTTTCTTTCTCCTTTGATTATGACCTATTGGTCATAATCCTTTGATCTGGCTTTTTTCTTCTTCTTCTTCTTCTTCATCATATATAACTATTATTCATAGGTTTGGTTCTTTCATAGTGTCAAAGATTTCCTTATAGCAGCATTTCTTAATTGGAGACCCCACCCTCCACTATCAGGGAATATTTGGCACTATCTAGTAACGGTTTTAGTTATAACACTGAAGGAAGCTTCTGGCGCTGTTGGCATCTAATGGCTGACGTCTGTTATGCTGTTAAACATCCGCTGTAAAAGTGTATACTCTGTCTTGACTGTTAGTAATGCTGAATTACTATTAGTAAGGTTGAGCAACCCTGGGCTAGAGGCAAGGATGATGGGACATGAGTGGGAAAGTGGTTCCGGGTTGGTAAATATGGGTTGGGTACCAAGGTAAATAAATACTGTGGACCTTGGGCAATACACAGTGGGAACTGTTGTGCAATAATGAAAATTCAGCCTTGTTTTAAGGAGACAAGTCAACTGTTTTCAGTTCATTTTACATTCTGGATATTAATTCCTTGTCTGAATTATGACTTCCAGAGATGTCCTCTCATTATGTTGACTCTCTTCACTCTGTTGATAGCGTCTTGTACTCCGCAGTCTTTTAATTTCATGTGATTGTATTTGTCACTTCTAGGGATTGTTTCCCATGCTATTGGAGTTATTTCCAGAAAACTCTTGTTTATGTGTCTTGAAGATTTTCCCCTTAGTTTTCTTCTAGAAGTTTAACCATTTTACATTTTATATTAAGGTTTTTGATCCATATAAAACTTTTTTTGATGCAGGGTGAGAGAGATGGACCTATTTTATTTCTTCTGCATGTAAACCCACTTCTGTGGGAGAATGTAAACTAATGCAGTCACTGTGGAAATCTATATGGAGGATTGTCAAAAAGCTAAAACTAGAACTACCATAGGACCCATCTATACCAGCCTTGAGTACACAGTCAAAGGACTATGTAAATCTTGTCAAGATAATCAGATGGTGGCTGCAGTATACATCAGAGCTACAAAAATAGTTGAAGTTTTCTGTTAAAAAATGCTATATTATTGCATTATGGAATCTTTCAATTCCATTTCCATGTTTGGGGTATTTCACTCTATGTGGATGGAGTGAGTCCTGCATCCTGGAGTCTGTCCATCAGATCCACCTCAGGGAGGCAAACATTTGGAAGAAAAATATATGGTGATACACATGCCTTGCAAAACCTGTTTCCTAGCGGAACAGGTAGGTAGTGGTGTGACTGAGTTTTGGAAAAATAAAGATAAATGTCAGCTCTAGTGCCTTCTGCAGACACCATAGGGTGAGCTCTGGCACCTGTGCCGTAGGTGTCCGTGGGGCTGGAATCTCCTCTGAGTTGGTACTCAGTGCTGTTCCACTCTTTTGTCGTTAGGCGTCTAGCACCCATAACTACCTTCTTAAAGAGTCCAGAACTGCTCAGTTACCCTTAGGGAGAGCCTTCTCTATCAAGGTGGCTCAAAATACATTTTGATACTGCAAAAAGAAGTTACAAATGCTATCTGATCCCCCTACATGGTCACATCTGTTTTTTTTTATTTTTTTAATTATTTGTATGAAAGAAAAACAGAATATTGTTCTGTTATGCCAGGTGGGATTTCTGAAGATCTCTTTTATGTATTTGCTTTCAATTTTTTTCTATCATAAGCAATTGGTTTTTAAAAGAGGTAGGAATAAATATATGAGAAAGCTTGTTCTTTTTGACATTAATCTAGTTATGAAACATGGGAAATGAAAGCTCATATAGACATTTTGGAATTGAATTGCAATTATTGTAAAAATGGTATTGTTGTAGCTGTCATACTTCATGGAAACTTTCAGGATCAGGATTTAGGCCAGCTTTGTTTCTGATTGTGTGTTTTACTCAGGGTCACTATTGCTGTGATGAAACCAAATGACCAAAAGCAAGTTGGGGAGGAGAGGGTTTATTTGGCTTACACTTCCACATAGCCCCTTGTTAAAAGAAGTCAGGGTAGGAACTCAAACAAGGAAAGAACCTGGAGACTGGGATGATGTAGAGGCCATGGAGGAGTGCTGCTTACTGGCTTACTCAGCCTGCTTTCTTATATCAGCTGAATGGCTAGAGGCTTTCCAGGGCTCTTAAGACAGGAGCTGGCAACAGGTGGGTAGAGGATGTGATTTCAGGTGGAGCTAGGCAGCACATTTTAAAATTTCAGTGTGGCTTAGAGAAATACAAGTGGAATGTGGATTGCTTGTTATTATTATTGTAATATTTCAACCCTTTAAAATTTATTTATTATGTATGTATGATACAGGGTGAGTATGGAGATCAGAGGACAATTCTCTGAAGTCAATTTTCTGCTTTCTTCTTTTTGTGGGTTCTGGGTATTAAACTCAGTTGTTGGGCTGGCATGGTACACATTTTACCCATAGATTTGTCTTGCAAAGTTCCCATGTCATTCTTTGGAACTCACAAATATTCCTGTTTATGAAAAGGACCTAGAGAAACAAATTGAAAATATTATGGAAATTACAACAGTGAGTAAGAGCACTTGCTGCTCTTGCAGAGGACTGGGTTTGGTTCCTAGGATAGTGTGCAACCTTAAATATATCAAGATTTCTGTGATCACACAGACTTCTATTTGCACATTAGCCGGGGAGGGGTAGACTAGTGGTTTTTAAATTTGGCTGTATGTAGCCACTTGTGGAAAGAGAAAAATTGTGTGTGTTCTGGGCTGTAATAACCTGTACCCTAATTTAAATAATGGGAAAGTCACATATCACTTTCTCATATGCTGGATTTCAGAATTTTTCTTCAAAAAATAGTTTCTTGGTAGTCAGAGGCTGGAACATAAAGAGTTTAATATCCTTGGCTACACATTTATAATAGTTTAGGCCAGTTGGTCTACATGAGACCCTCTCTCAAAAAACTCAAGCTAACCAACCAACTAACCAATCATAAAAGTGGTTTCTTAGTTATTAACAGATCTGAGGAGATATTGAGTTACATTTTGTTGAAGAACCTTCATATTTTGACTGTATTACTTTCCACACTGAGCTATTATTGCTATTGTACTAGGCAGGTACCTATACACACACACACACACACACACACACACACACACACACACACACACACACACACACAGTGAGGGGAGAAACAGGATTATAGAATCTTAAACTTTGAGGTACACATTTTATCTTAATTTTTTGTTTCTATAATTCTAAGCATATTATCTCGGATACTAGTTTTTCTTCAAGGGCAGTGGTTCTCAACCTCCGGGGAGTGGAATGACTCTTTCACAGAAGTCACCTAAACTCTTGAAAAAAAAAGATATTTATATTATGATTCATAAAAGTAGCAAACCTACAGTTATGAAGTAGCAACAAAAATAATTTTATGGTTAGGGGTCACCACAACATGAAGAATGGTATTAAAGGGTCACAGCATTAGGAAGGTTGAGAACCACTACGCTAGAGAGTGCCTTTCTTAAGAAAAAGATTTATCTGTTCATGAATCTTTATCATTGTGTTTGTCACTGACAGTATACTTAAAAGATAGAATGTATCATTGTTAGAAATATGTATCACATGTTTTATTTATTAATTTATTGTGTTTGTGCACTCATGTGCACACTGAGGCTAGAGGAAGTTTCTGGGTGCCCTTTTCCATCCACTGTCTGCCTTAGTCCTTGATACAGCACCTTTCACTAAACTTGGAGCTAGGCAGGCAGTCAACGAGTCCCAGAAATCCTTCTGTCTTCACCACGATGTTGTGCTAGGGTTACTGGCACATCCTGCCATGCCTGATGTTTTCCATAGGTCTTGGGGTTTGTACTCAGGTCCTGATGCTCACACAGAAAGCACTCTTACCTGCTGGTCCACCCCCCCCCCCAACCCTATTATTCTGTTAGATGAAATATTTAAAAGTGAAAGTAATTCCCACATCACTTGAAAGCAGAATATTGTATTGACTGGCACCCGGTATATTTGCCCTACTAATCATAATGAAGAGAAACAGTGTTAGTTAGCACCAGGAAAGCTGTGGAAATGATCCATGCTAAGAGGTTGGCACTGGATCTTAAAGTCAGATCATTGATTTTTTTTTCTGACATATAAAAGTATCTGGGGTAATTTCTGTAGATTAAAAACTTAGAATGTTTGAGAGATTGTTCATCTGGAAGCATTGTGGGGTGGATTAGAAAGGGATATAAACCCAAACTAGGTCATGTTGTCAGTGAATGTGCCTTTTATTTTTGAGTTTGGGGCTTTATTTTGAAGTTCCTGAGGCGCAGAATAGCATTTTAAGCAGCTAAGCAATGCGATTTATTACATTAGCATTTTAGAAAAACGTGGTTGCAGTATAGGTAATGATTTACAGGGAGGCAAGGTTTGTAGCAGAGTCAGCAACCAGAGAGCTTATTTCAAGTGTGAAATTTAAAAACTAAGTTAGAAGCATTTAAGGTGGGGGAGGAAGACAGAGCGAAGAGAAGGAGGCAGAGAGATGCACATGGTGGGTGGTGAAGAAAACGTGAGGTACCTGAAGTGATGCTACATTTGGATCAGCCTACTGGGCCCAAACCAGGAAGACTGGTGGTTTTGAGGGCGAATAACAAAAATTCCTATTTTGTAGTATATATTTGAAGTTCAAATTTATATTATTCTTATAGACTGGAAGCTTAAGAGAAAACAACACATTATGATATTGCATGGAGCAAGAGTCCTGCTTGAAGAGAATTTAAAGCATTTCTAAATGGACGCCTGCCAAGCCCAAACATGAACTCTTTTTTAAAAAGAGTTATTTTATATATGTTGGTGTTTTGTTTGAATGTATATGCGTGTGTACCATGTGTGCCTGATGCCTGAGGAGATCAAAATTGGATTCCCTGGAATTGGAATTATAGATAGTCATAAGCCTCAATATGTACACTGGGAACCAAACCCACGTCCTCTGGAAGACCAATAAATGCTTTTAAATGCTGAGACGTCTCTCCAGCATATGAAAATGAACTCTTAACACAGAATTGCAAAGATGAAGGATGGAAAGAGCTACTTTCAGTGAGAGTCAGTAGCTCCTCGGGTCATCAGGATTTTTACAAAAATGTCAGCTATTACCCCAGTTGATGACTATAAAATAAGTGTTCAGAATTAATAAAGAATTAAAATAAATAGCAAGCACAAGATGATTATGTGTTACTGATGCTGTGATAAGAAATAAAATCATGTTACAAGGTGGAACATAAAAAAATGATCTGTGGGGTGTGTATGTGTGTGTGTGTGTGTGTGTGTGTGTGTGTGTGTGTGTGTGTGTGTATGTACATGTGTGAATGTGTATTATGTATACATGTGTGTGCAGGTGCATATGCCTGTGTCCATGCATCTGAAGGCCAAAGAAATATTTCAGGTGTCTTCCTTAGTCACTGCCCACCTTATTTTTTGAGATAGGGTCTCTCACTGAACCGGAAGCTCTGTTTCAGCTATGTGACTGGCTTGTAAGCTTCTGGGATCTTCCTGTCTTTGCTACTCAACATTGGGTCCATAGTATGGGCAACACGGACATGCCTGGCTTTTATGTAAGTGCTGGAAGTTTGAATTCAGGCTCACTTGCTTTCACAGAAAGTGCTTTATTCACTGCATGACCTTCCACAAACTAGAACTTTTAAAGAGAATAGTTAAGTCATCGAGATAAAAAAAATTCCCCAGGCAAGACTAAATATTAGTGAGGTATAGCAGAGAGAATCCATTCACTCAAAGACTAAAGGGAAAAATTTAGGAAAGTTATAGCACACAGATAGGAAGTATTTGACAGTTTAAATATAGATAGAAAATATTGAGTACACACATGTACACACACACACATACACACACACACACACACACACACACACACACACACACACACACACACATGCATGCATACACATCACTCCCTCCACAATAGCATGTGAAAAATCAGTATGCCAAAGGGAGAAAAAAAAAAGATGGCTGAGTCTTTGCCAGAACCGACAAGGGAGATTGGTACTGATGTGTAGAAATATTGTTTCCTAAGTAAAACACATAAGAGCAAATCCATATTTAAGTATATGTGTAAAGCTCTAGCATAGCAGACATAGTAAATAATGTGCTATGAGAGGGAAGAGCCAGTTGGTCTGCAGGGCAGCAAGACCACTGGATGGAGCAGAGCTGAAAAGAGACACTGTTTCCATTGGGCTATTGTACAAACACGTTTCAATATCAGCACTGAAACAAAGACATCTCCAAACAACACAAAGCATTTATACAGGGATTTCTCTCTAAAATGTTAGGGTAGAATTTAGGAAGATGAAAATTGAAGCAGCATTTAGGAATAGAAGGGCAGAGGCAATATTAAAGAATTTGGTAAGCATGTTAATAGTGTCAGGCAAGTGTTTGTTCTTATGTTGTTTTTATGATCTAGTCAAATACTAATAATTTGAGAGAATAAAATACATGATGGCACTGGACTTGGAGAAGTGGTAAGTTTAGGTGTGTATTTTGGTTCTCTAGAAGAACGGAACTTATAGAATGAATCTCTATATATTATAAATGTATATTCTATATAGCATATATATGTAATATATAATAAATATATTGTATATAATTTATTAGAATTATAACATATATGAAGTTTATTAGAATGGCTTACAAGCTGTGGTCCAGCTAATCCAACAATAGTTGTCCACCAATAGAAGATCCAAGAATCCAGTGCTTGTTCAGTCCACAAGGCTGGATGTCCCAACTGGTCTTCAGTATACTCTGGAATCCCAAAGATGTAGGCTCTAATGTCAGTGAAGGAATGGTAAGAGTGAGAGCCGGTAAGAGTGAGAGCCAGTAAGAGTGAGAGCCAGTAGAGTGAGAGCAAGCAGGCAAAGAGAGCAAGCTTTTTCTTCTATGTCTTTTACATAGGCAGTCACTAGAAGGTGTGGCCAAGATTAAGGTTGGATTTTCCAACCTCAAAGGATCTAGATGAAAAAAGATCCCCAGCAGGTGTGCCCAGTCATTTGTGTTTTAGTTAATTCCAGGTGTAGTCAAGTTGAGAACCAAGAATAGCCATCAGAAGTATTGAAAGGCCCTGGAATAATATTGGAATCAGAAAAAAAATGTCTTCAGAGAGGTATAAAATTGATAGCCCAGCAATTAAAGACTATCTTACAGTGAAGGTTCAGAAAGTTAAGCATACAGAGTCATAGGGTGAGATAGTTTCCAGGAGCTGAGGAGTAGTGTGGAGTAAGGAGATGCTGGCTACAGGGAGCAAGGTTTCAGTCAGACCAGAGGGAAGCTGTACTGGAGATCTGTTGTCTAATATGATGACTGTAGTTAGCAAGAATGTGTGTATCCTTGAGACTCATCACACATACGATGAGTAAGGTAGCAAATATGCTGATTAGCTAGACTCAATAATTTCTTAGTACATGAAACAAAACATCATGCTATATTCCACAAATATACATCATTTATCTGCATTATAACCCCATAAAGCTTGAGAAAAATAAGCTTTAACATGACAAAACACACCAAAAAGAAGGCACAAGACACTAACCAAACTAGAGAAATTGTTTATAAACCTGTAAACATCAATGAATTAGTACCATGGATATATAAGAATTCATATAAAACAATAAGAGCATTTAAAAATTAAAACAATCCAACCAGAAAATGAGAAACATGATAATTCTTAAAGGAAGGAAAATGAATGACCAATAGGTAAATTAAAAAGGTTTATGGAAATGCCAACTCTTACACATTGAGGTGCAATTTCACATCGATCATACCATCAAAAATAGATAAATCAAAGCCACCAAGTGTTGGTAGAATGTGAGGAAAAAAGGACTCTTATTCAGGAGTGAGTTAAATGGTCTAATTATTTTGAAGATGACTTTGGCAAACTTTTCATTAAGTACTTTGCAAAATTTTGATGTCTGTGTTGGAGAACAGTAGAATGTAGAAGTAGATACTCAATAACTCAGCAATTCTCCCTCTGGATTTTTGCCCTAAAATAATCTTGTAGATGAATTGCTAAAAGGTCTTATTAATAAAAACATTTGGAGCCAGAAATTGGGGTTAAAGCCTGAGAGAGATCAGAGGAATAGGAAAAGCCACAGCTAACCTCACCTCACCAACTCTGCAGCTTCCAAAATGAGCTACTTCCTGTCTACCCACACCTTTATGCCTTTCTGTTCTGTTCTCTCATTTGCTCTTAGCCTAGCTCCATCACTTTCTCTTCCTGCACAGCTCTGTCACTTCCTGTCTGTCTGTACAGACCTCCAGACCTCAATGGTTAGTGCTGGGATTAAAGGCATGTATCACTATGCCTCGCTCTGTTTCTAATGTGGACTTGAACTCACAGAGATCCAGACAGATCCCGGCCTTCCAAGTGATAGGATTAAAGATGTGTGCTACCATTGCCTGACTTCTATGTTAATATAGTGGCTGGCTTTTTCCTCTGATCACCAGGTAAATTTTATTGGGAGATACAGTATATTGGGGGACACAATACATCACCACATAATCTCTTGAACTTTTGTATAAAAATGTCATTGTAGCTTGCTTATGATAGCTAAGCAATGAAAATGAATTATCTGTCCCCAACAAGGGAATGGATAAAGAGAATGTGGCTTAGTCATGAAGTTGGATAGCAGTCAATATTAGCCAGCTTGGTTCTATTTGCATACTACAGGTATCTCCAGAGAATGACTGTGACTAAAGTACAAACTCTGCCAACAACGTTATTGGTATTGTGCCATGATTTGCAAAAGAGCAAGATGACACGGGAGACAGCATATCTTGTTTCTGTGTATGTGTAATAATAGGACTGACATCTAACTGACTTTAGTGTGCCAGAAATTCCTAGGCAGGGAGATGAGGGAGGGAAGACCCTTGGTCACATCCAGTTCTTCCCCAGCTCTCAGAGTCTAAGAACTTTGAAGCTTGTCCTCAGTTCACATTTCTCAGGCCTAGCTGTACCTTTGGGGGATGTCTGAGATATTTCCTAATTAGAAATTATTTAAATTTTTTTTTTTTTACAGAAGCATTTGTCCAACAATCCCACATGCTGATAGTGGAGAAAACATCTGTTGGTTGTGTAAGGACAGATCAACTGAGGCTGGGAGACTCTAAGACACTTGGTGGCAGAGTCAGGACTGGATCTGAATCTTCTGGCCTTGATGTTTTTGTTTCTCTGTTTTCCATGACACTTTTCTACATAGTTGAAATTACATTAAAGTTCCCCAAATCCTACTAGAAAAGTTAAGGGGAGAAAATACTGAAGACGGTCATCCCCTGGCTGAGGTCAGCAAGACCAGGAGAGGAAGCCTGGGGAGGGGGTCTGTGCTGATGCAAAGAGCTTGGAGCCTTTAGAATGCAGCCTTGATATGCGCTGCTGAGAGCTTGAGTCTGGGTCACTGACTATTACTGCCAAACTGGACTTCCCCAGGACTTCAGGGGAAGATAGAAGGCCTAAGAAAGGCAACAAAAAAGTGATGTAGCCTCACTTCCCCTTTGCTCCGGGTCACCATATTTCTGGTAAGGCTTACTTAAAGGAGCAGTGTTGCCGCCTATAGCTTGGATTCCCACTCACCCTGCCTGGAAAGAATAAACAGTGATTAGTTATATAAAGTGACAGGGAAGACACAGGTACAAATTAGTGAAGGAGAACAGAGGTGCAGATGTGCATTATGTGGGAGGAGCAGGCCTCCCACCTCCTCAGGTTCTGATGGAAGGAAATGTCTGAGGAAGATAGGCTCAGCTCAGGCAGAGCCCATCACTCCTCTTTCCTCCAAACCTCAGGATTCTGAAGAACCCCTGACTTTCACCATTAACTCTGGCATTAGATGCCTGGTATATAATCCAATCCCAGATGTACAACTAGCTTACTCTGTGACCTTAAACACCGTCCCTCTAAGTGTCAGTTTTCCCAGCCTCAAGTGAAGGCAATGGGCACAAACTTGTAGATGTAACCAACCGTCTTATTCAATAAGAAACACAGAACCAATGCAAAGAGGAAAGCCAAGAGATCAGAGCTAAGAGCCTTACCCGCCTGCTGCAGCTAGCCTCTTCAGCCAAGAGACCTCTCCGAAAGAGACCTACTTCCTGTCTGTTTGTCTTTATATAGACTTTCTGTTCTGCCTTCTCATTGGTTGTAAACCCAACCACATGACTGTCTCATCACTGCCTGTATGTACAGCCCTCCAGGTCCTCTATGGTATTGAGATTAAAGGCATGTGTTTCCAATGCTGGCTGTATCCTTGACCACACAGAGATCTACCTAGCTCTGCCTACCAAGTGCTAGGATTAAAGGCGTGCGCCACGAACGCCCAGCTCTGCTATAGCTTGCTATTAGCTCTGACCCCCAGGCAACTTTATTTATTAACACAAACTATTTCAAATTTCTGCTGTTTCTGATGTACTATGCAGTTATCTTCAGGGCCGTTATGTAATCCTACAGAGTAATAGCTTTGGTTTATTTACTCATGGTCAGTTATAATAATCTACTGGACTGGTGGTACTGGAGTACCACAAGTCATCCTACTTTTTAACCCTGATACAAAGCAAGCTTCCAAGGACCAAGGCAGTGACATGAGTTCGTGCACAAGCAGCCAAGTGTGACAGAGTAGCCAGCAATGGGGACTCAGGCGAGTTACACAGTGCATGCATTTCCCAGAGGCATAGGGCATCAAAATGTTTCAGCCATCCTGGACTGCCAGTGGACACGTTACACAAGAAATGAATATGTCTAATGAGTTTCTGCAGCCATCAGAGTCGGTTTAACAGGACAGGGAATAGCAAGGACCGCAGGGTGACAGTAGTAGGGACATACATTAACGCACCTGTTAACTCCCACAATATTCACTTGACTTTCTAGAGATAGAGCCTGTGATGGATCTCGCTACTGTCCCCATCCCCAGACACATTAGTGGGATTCAGTTATTTGTGTCTGGAGATAAGTCTGCATCTGCATCACCACTTCCCTCCCCTCCTATATGAAAGCACCTCAGTAGTGTGGTTATGACATACCTTCTGCATTTTGTATTCTATGAAACTAAAGATAAAGTGGTTTCAGGATTCATTAATTCTCAAAGAGCAAAAGTGAAAAAAAATCCACCAAGTATAGCTCACAAATATTCATCAAACATTGTTTTGGGAGCCTAGAATTCTAGAGCTAATAGAATTACACAACATTTATTTGACAAATATTAGGTGCCAGCTCTGGCTCCAGGCATTGTTGTGACCTCTGGAATATCGCGACAAACAGGGCAGGAAAGCCTCCTGCCCTTCTGCGGAGCAGCAACAGGTATGTGAGAACATGCAACATGATCTAGTGGCTTGTGTGAACTAAAAAGAAGTGGGTAGCAGAAAAGTAGCAGAAAAATAAAGAGGAAGAGCAATCAGAACTGTCTAGTGCAAAACTCTGTAGCCGGGAACAAGAGTGTCCAGCTTGAGGAACTAAAATCAGGGTCACACTTTGTAGACAGTAAGCTAGGTGACAAGGGTATCAGGAAATGAAGTGAACACAGGGATAGGACTTGGAGAGGAGCATACACTCTTACCCCTTGGCATGATGAGAATTGAGATTGTTAGCTGCTGGGAAAGAATGGGTCAGTTTTCTCTAAGAGTGTAGCCCAAGAATACTTCAGGCAGCACATATTGGCCTTGAAATTTATTTGTTTCTTTGTTTTCTTAAAGACACAAAGTTGGATGGATAAGGAAGAGGGTGGATTTGGGAAGATTTGGGAGGGTGAATATGGTCAAAACACATGTTATAAAAGACAAAACTCTCAGCCCTGAAAACATAAATATATGTGTGTGTGTGTGTGTGTGTGTGTGTGTGTGTAACATTATACTGACTGAGCAGGTTATATTTAGAAATATGTGCATATATGTATATATGCATGCAATAATCATTAGTGAAAAGAGGCTGAGATTTGAAGGATAGAGGGGAGGGTATATGGGAAGGCTTGGAGGGAGGAAAGGGAAGGGAGAAATGTAACTATATTATAATCTCAAAAGCAAAATTTTAAAAAACAGAAGAAAAGTGAATGAATGAATGAATGAATAAGAACAGGTAAAGAACCCAAATAAAAATTTTTCTAAAAATGAAAAAAAGTCAATGAGCATAAGAAAATATGCTCAACATCATTGTTCAAAGGGAAATTAAATCAGAACCACCATTAGATGGCTGTTTTGTTTTGAAAGATAGCAAGCGCTGGTGAGCTTTTGGAGAAATCTGAACACATGAGCCCCGTTGGTGAGGTTATAAAATGGCACAGCAGCTATGAAGAGTGTGGAAGTTCCTGAGTTTAAAGTAGGACTGTTGTGGAGTCCAATAATCTTGCTTCAGGGTAGACATCTTAAAGAATTGAAATTAGCAGCTTGGAGGAACTGTCTGCATTTGGAACCAAGCCAAATATCCATCAATGAAAGAATGAGCAAAAAAACCAATATTGGCATATACATACTATACATACAGCAGGATGCTTTTCAATTCATTTTATTCAATTAATTTTTTAAAAGAAAAAAAGTTCTGCTATTATTCAACAATATAGATGATTCCAGAAGAATTATGTTGCATGAACTAAGCCACTCACAGGATAAGTCCTATGTGATTCCTTCCTATGAGACAGCTAAAATAGTCACCGGTACAGAAGTAGGCAGTAGAATTGCTAGGGGGAGTTTTCTGGTGAGTGTGAGTGAGTTTGCAAGACAATCGCGTTCTGTGCATCTGCTGTAAAATGGTACCCACCAACAGTTAGCAATAAAGTCTACTGTACCTCACAAGCTTATTAAGAAGACAGATCTTTCTAGAAGAGAAAAGTGGTAACTTTTAAAGATGATGGATTTATTACCAGGATTTGTGGTAAGGTAATGCGAATATAAACATGTATCCAACCCCACAAAATTGTGCACATTAGTTATTGGCAGATTTTGTGCTGAGATTGTATCTCAGTGAAGCCAGGGAATAAATTTTTTTTGGAAGAATGTAATGAAATAATGGAAGCAAAGAGCTGATCTGGAAGTGCCCAGCAACTTCTGTTGCTTACCTTATTCAGCTTTTCCTGTGTGGATGAGCACCATTTCCCACTGTTCCAGTTTCTTTTCTCTTGCTGGGGAAAAACCAAACCAAACAAAAACAAAAACACTGAAACTGGGGAAAGTGATTATTTCATCTTACAACCTTCAGGTCACAATCTATCACTGAGGAGAGTCAGGACCGAGACTATGAGGGAATGCCGCCTACAGGACTTGCTCACTGAATGACTCCATTGGCTCTCTGATATGGTCCAAGTCTACCTAGAAATGGTACTGAGCCTTCTCACATCAATCATCAGTCAAGACAATCTTGTACAGACATGGCTATGGGCCAAATGAAGTTCCCTCTTTCCAGGTTTCTCCAGCTGGGTAGTACTAAGTTGACAATACAAAAGAACCAGAACCAGGATACCCCACCCTCACCCATAGCTCAGACTCATGAAGCCAAAGTGAGCTGTTGTGAGTGGAAGACTTCAAAATTGACTACCTAGATTTTCTGTTCCTGGAAGTTCATGCTTAATTTCCTAGCCATTTAGTCAAACACTGATCTGGGTACTTTGATGAAAGAATTTTTTAAATATATAATTAAGGTCCCAAATCAATTGTTTTTTGTGTAGCAAGATTATCCAGCCATACCCATTTTAATCACACATGCATTTTCAGTCTGGGTCTAGAGGAAAGACAGGGTAAATCAGACATTTGAAGCACAGGTTTAAAGATAGAATGTGCCACATGACAGGGTTTGTGGACAGACTCAAGGGGATGGGCAGTCCAGATGACAGCAGCCAGAGGCTTCAGATCATACCAATGGACATGCTAACATGGGGAGGGGAAAGCTCATGAGGCCACAAGCCCAAACAAAGAACTATGGCAACTGAGGAATGATGAGAACAGGGTAATGGTCTCCCCCAGAGAAGAGCCCCCCATTTGGTTAACCAATACCAGGTAGTCAGTCCTCAGATCTTATACATGCATCATATACATACATATATGCAGACCAAGAAGGTTGTATTTGTGTATTTACGAATATATATAAATATAATATATTGTGTTATATATAATATTATATATTTATATATATGAAAAATTTACACACACACACACACACACACACACACACACACACACACACACACACACACACATATGAAAAAGAGGCCCCAAATTTGAGAGAGAGCAGGGTCAGGGACATGGGAGAAGCAGGTGGGCAGAAAAAGAAGAGGGGAAATGATATAATTATGTTATAGTTTCAATAATAAAAGAGTTTTGTAAAAGATAAAAAAGAAAGAGGGGCTTCATGTCACAGCTGCAGGAAACTGGCCAGTGATGGTATGAACTAGACAAGAACTGAAGCCCCCCATGCAGTCAGCAATGAGCTTTGTCTGGAATCTGGCTTCATTCCTGAGCAGAGAACCCACTGAAGCACACAACTGGACCAAGCAGGTGTTATCTTAGGCCACCACATTTCTGAAATGTATTATGTAAATAGAAGAAATGAATGCACTTACCTTGAGCATATAGTTAGCTTGTAGCTTGAACTCAGTTCTGGGCAACTCTAAAGTTTATTTAAAAAAAAAAAACCTCTCATACTGAAGAATTAAACAAACACCAAATTTTATATTATGCAAAAATAAATAAAAAACTTTTTAATTAATCTTTTTTTTTTTTTTTTTTTTTTTTTTTTTTTTTTTTTAATTTATTTTAATTTATTTTGCAATACAATTCAGTTCTACATATCAGTCACGGATTCCCTTGTTCTCCCCCCTCCCGTCCCCCTCACCTTCCCCCCAACGCCCCCCCCCCCATTCCCATCTCCTCCAGGGTAAAGCCTTCCCCACAGACTGAGGTCAACCTGGTAGACTCAGTCCAGGTAGGTCTAGTACCCTCCTCCCAGGCCAAGCCAAACAATCCTGCATAGGCCCCAGGTTTCAAACAGCCAACTCATGCAATGAGCACAAGATCTGGTCCCACTGCCTGGATGCCTCCCAAACAGATCAAGCCAATCAACTGTCTCACCCATTCGGAGGGCCTGATCCAGTGTGGACCCCTCAGCCATTGGTTCATAGTTCATGTATTTCCATTCATTTGGCTATTTGTCCCTGTGCTTTATCCAACCTTGGTCTCAACAATTCTCGCTCATATAAACCCTCCTCATTCTCGTTGATTGGACTCCCAGAGATCCACCCAGGGCCTAGTCATGGATCTCTGCATCCAGATCCCTCAGTAGTTGGATGAGGTTTCTAGCACAACAATTAGGGTGTTTGGCCATCCCATCACCAGAGTAGGTCAGTTCGGGCTGTCTCTCGACCATTGCCAGCAGTCTGTTGTGTGGGTATCTTTGTGGATTTCTGTGGGCCTCTCTAGCACTTTGCTTCTTCCTGTTCTCATGTGGTCTTCATTTACCATGGTCTCCTATTCCTTGTTCTCCCTCTCTGTTGTTGATCCAGCTGGGATCTCCCGCTCCCCCAAGCTCTCTTTCCCTCGACCCTCGCCTTTCATTACCCCCACTCATGTCCAGGCTGTTCATGTAGATCTCATTCCATTTCTCTGTCATTGGGCGATCCCTGTGTCTTTCTTGGGGTCCTGTTTTCCGGGTAGCCTCCCTGGTGATGTGAGTAGCAGACAATTCATCCTTGTTTCATGTCTAGTATCCTGCTATGAGTGAGTACATACCATGTTTGTCTTTCTGAGTCTGGGTTACCTCACTCAGGATGATTTTTTCTAGATCCATCCATTTGTCTGCAAACCTCATGATGCCATTGTTTTTTTCTGCTGAGTAGTATTCCATTGTGTATATGTACCACATTTTGTTTATCCATTCTTCAGTTGAAGGGCATCTGGATTGTTTCCATGTTCTGGCTATTACAAACAATGCTGATATGAACATAGCTGAACAAGTGCTCTTAATTAATCTTAAGAATACACAATATTGGGTGCCATTATGGCATTTTCACATGCATTCATCATTATACTTTATTCTTTTTCACAACCCTTATTACCTCTCATTTCCAGTTCTGCTTTACCCTTTTCTCCTTCAAAATAATAACTCTTCTGTTTCCAGGTCTTAGATTAGATGATAAGTAGATAGATAGATAGATAGATAGATAGATAGATAGATAGATACACAGATAGATAGATGATAAATAGATAGATGATGAATAGATAGATAAAGATGATAGATTGATAAATGATAATAGATATAGATGATAGATGATAGATAGAGATGATAGATAGAGATGATAGACAGATAGATGATAGATAAGTGATAGATAGATAGATAGATAGATAGATAGATAGATAGATAGATGGTAGGTGATTGATATTTCAAGTTACTAGGTACAATTAAAACAAGGTCACCATTTAGATATTAATTTAGAATTAGTCCTGAAAACTCTTAAGGAAAAGAAACTTCCTGCAAGTTATATATTCTATGTAAAATCCAGCACAAAATATCATTAGACTGAAGTGGAGAGCTAGTAAGGGTAGAAGGCTGGCTCTGTCCCCCAGGTTTAATTTAAAGAAAGAATGAGGATATATGAATACTTAATGCATTTTTCTAGTTGTCAGATTAACTTGGCAGCAACTGATAGCTGTGTATGATTTAAAAATCTTTTAGGTAGGAAAGAGCACATCAAATGTCTATCCAATATCAAGTGGTCATGCCTGAGAACATATACACAGGTAATACTATACAGACTGAGTAGGTTGTATTTAGGAACAAATATGTATATACAAAAACGTGTATGTATGTATATATGTAACCATAATTAATGAAAAAAAGAAGCCATTGATATGAAAGAGAGCAACGAAGAATATATAGGGGGATTTAGAGACCAGCAAGAAAAGGGGAAATGATGTAATTGTATTTTAATTTAGCATATCAGGCATGAATTCCCTCCTACTGAGCAGGCCTTATTAGACACCTGTTGGTTACTCTCAGGATATAAGTGCCACCTAGTGCGCCTTTCAAAATATCTCACCATTCTGGTCATTGTGGTTCATATGCTTTACACCAGGTAGGATTATTGATTACTTTTTCTCTCTTGGCAGTTTGCATAGCTCCTTCTGGTGCTGTGAGATGTAGTACTCAGGGAAGAGCCTTCCAGATTGGTTCCAGCTCAATTTATCCAAATACTCTGTTCAAAAAGTGTGTTGTCTTCAGCCATAGGGTCTTAGCTTCAATTTCTAGTCGGCAACCAAGGGCCATGTCAACAGCCTATATTGGGGGTAGGTCTCTTGAACTCCCCTGATCAACAGCTTGAAAGGGTGTTTCCCATGACTGGCACCTGTTTATATATTACTACACACACACACACACACACACACACACACACACACACACACACACACACACAAAACATAAAATAATATGATCCCCTATGACCTTTTAAAACACCTTTAGGGTTATTTATACATCTTCACTTGCTCTGTATTGTTCTCTCTCCCCCTCCCAAAGTAGCCAAGTAAAGTCTCCCTCTCCCTTCTGTATTTCCCATTTCCCCATTCATATCAGCTGTGTTCTACTATCCCCCTCTCTGGAGCACCCCTGTCCCCACCATGGTCACTTTTTACTTTCCTGGAATCTACTGTTACACCAGGCTACACACTTGCATCTAAAAGTTCAGAGCTAGGATCCACAACTAAGAGAAAACATGTATTGTCTTCAGGGTCTGGATTATATCATTCAGCGTAATAGTTTCTAGTTCCATCCATTAACTGTAAATTTCTTTTTTCTTTACAGCTGAATAGTATTCAATGATTATATATATATATATATATATATATATATATATATATATTGAATTTTCATCATCCATTTGTCAGTTGAATGACATATGACATTTAGCTGTTTCCATTTCCTAACTACTATGAATGGAGCAGGAAAGGACATGGAGTAGGCACCTGTGGAGTAGGATGTCAAGTCCTTCGAGCACGTGCCCAGGAGTGGGGTAGCTGGGCCATGGGGTGCTTGTTTTTGCAGTCCTACCAACTGTGAATGAGGGTTCCCCTTTCCCACCTCCTTGTCAGCACTGGTTATCAACTCCTGGCTTGTTCTTAGCCATTCTGATTGGGGTTAAGGTGAAATCTCAAAGTGGTTTTGATGTACATTTCCCCAACTGCTAATGAAAAATGTGTTAGCCATTTTTATTTATTCTTTTGAGAACTTTCCTTATAGCCTATTTTTTTAATTGGATCACTTTTTTCTTGACTCTGTTTTTTGTGTTCTTCTTATATTCTTAATATATTTTATATATTCTTTTTGTATTTAATATGTTGATATTAATCCTCTATCAGATGTATAGTAGACAAAGATTCTGTCTCACTCTGGGCTCCCTCTTCATTTTGTGAGGTCCCGCCTGTCAATTGCTGACCTTCACTCCTGACAAACGAAATCTTATTCAGGAAGTCCTTTCCTAAGTCTAGCTCTTGTACAGGACTGCACTTGTTTTCTGTTATCAGTCTCAGTGTTTCTGGTTTCTCATCGAGGTCTTTGATTCATTTGGAGTTGATTTTTGTACAGAGTGCTAGTTATGAGTCTAATGTTATTGCCTCATATGGAAATCCAGTTTCCCGAGAACTATTTGTTGAAGATGTGGGCTTTTAACATCTTTGTCAAATATGAGATGGCTGTAGTTACATGCCCTTGAGTCTGGGTCTTTCATTTTGTTCTATTAATCTATATGACCATTCTTTTTGAATGTGTGTATGTGCCAGTACTAGTCTGTTTTTATTACTATAGCTCTGTAACATAGTTTGAAATCTGCCTGGAACTATTCTTTTTGCTAAGGATTGCTTTAGTTATCCTGAGTCTTTTGTGAGTCCATGTAAAGTTTAGGACTTTCCTCCCTGTTTCTGTGAAGAATGTCATGGGTATTTTTATTGAGATTACATTGAATCTGTACATTGGTTTAGGCAGAATGCTTGTTCTCATAGTATTGATTCTATCAGTCCATGAGCATGGGAAATCTTTCCATACTCTAGTGTTTTTGTGGATGGTGAAGCTAAAGACCCTTGAGAAGAATTTACTACTAATTACCACTCTTGAGGCAATGGGACCTGGGAGAATGGAGTCAGTGAAGCAAGTGAACAAAAAACTCATGCAATAGCTGACTTTCTTCAGAGCATCAGACAATTTATACTCTGAGGGTTAAGGGGTATCATATGAGTAAAGTGTACAATCACAAGGGCAAGCCACACATGGTGAACAATCCACATGCTGCAAAAACATGTTTTTCCATAGATGCATGTAAATAAATAATAGCCAGTTGTCATGAATAATCCGAAGTAAAATCACTCCTCTCTACTATACCTAGGAGGAGCATGAAATCACAATCCAAGAACAATTCCATGCTTTTGAAGAAACTGACTTTTCAAGTTACAGGACTCTTGTCTTGGTTTCTTGGCATTTTCTCTCAAGCACTCAGAAATCTCTTCAACATGACTCCATTCTTGGGCCGTGTTCCAACATACTACTATCACTTTCCTAAGCCAGTACAATTCCCATTACATTCTAAATACCCATTCTTATATCCACAGATAAGTATAGCCATCAAAGAAGCTTCTTTTTGCGGCAGAAAGTGACCATCAAAGAAAACCACAACTGCTCACTATTTAGAGAACAACTGGCCACAGGGTACCCATCCCCAGTGGGTCCATCTCCAACATTTCTGCAAACTTCAAGAAGGTGTACCATGACACTGGAGAGGATTTTGTTACCACTAAATAAAGTAAAGTTAAATACAAAAAGAAAATAGGCTAGGCACAGAAACACAAGGAAATTCACACATGGATCCAATGTGATATGATCATGGAGATGTTTCTGTAATTGCAAAACACTAGAAAATATCTGTATTCTCCTGTTCATTAACAGGAGAATAAAAAAACCATTGTCATCGAGTAAACTCTCACAAGTAAGTGAGAAACATATCAATATTGATATATTATACATATATACTACCGAAGTTAAAAATGAACATATTTTGAATATTGTTCCAATGTAGCATTTTGCTTACATAAAATTAAAAACATTAAAAATATTGAATATCATTCTGGAATAATGCCTAATGTACTCAAAAGAATTAAAAATGCATAGGAATAAGATAGCCTCCATGTGTGGGATGCATTTACCACTATTGAGAAAGTGGGCAGATGTAAATAGAAAGGAGAAAACTTATTTTCCAAACTGGATGATGTGACCTACTTGAGATGTGGCTTTAAATAATCTATGAAAATCATGTAAGTATTTCAAAGAAACCTGTGCTTCACCTTGACCACCATCCAACACCTGATTCCAAGCTTGGCGTTTATTGTTGTTGGTCAATAGATGCACACACACACACACACACACACACACACACACACACACACACACACACAGAGAAGTATTCAAGCACATGTGTCTTATGTGATAATACACATGCTTTTACTTAATATGACAGATTTTTTCCTATATAAATCTTCCTCTTTTAACTGGTAGTGAATATTATGTTAGGATATCATAGAAATAAAGAGTTCAGATGCTTGAGTTAGGAGATCCTGTGTTCATGTCCTGAATTTCCCTTTTCTGTTCTGTGGCTTTGACATGGTAGTTCAACAATCTGATCCTGCTTTTTCTACTGTGAATCAGATATAGTAATAGTGCCTGGCTCTACAGGCTTGTTGTGACAATAAAAATAGTGAATGTATTAACAGCATTATTCCTGGCACACAGCAGCTTTCAATAATGAGGATAACTTTTCCTTATTTCATCGTCACTAAAGCATGGAGGCCAATGAAGGATTCAAAAGAACCCATGGAACCCCAATGGGATGCTTTGACTAATGCTGTAACAGCGTGTTTTGTAGCTGAGTATTTACTGTCAAACTATCACACAATATTACTATCTCAGCTATAACTTGTACATGGGAGAGTTTCTACCCATGGGTTATTCTAAGAAAGGACAACAATAACACATGCAAACATTTGAGGATTCCACAAAACAGTTTGCAAATACCAAACTGATGATAATGAAATACAGCCTTTTATGGAAGATGTTTATCACAGCTGTCAAAATTCTTGAAGACTGAGAAAATCTTGAAGCTAGAACAGATCATTCTAATTTTGTTGGTAGTGAATCAGTGAGCAGTGTTTGCCTCTGTTTCCAGTCTTTCCAACACTTCATATTCACTGGGCTGCATTTGCAGTGTACAACCAAGGTGGTAGAACAATACATCTGATGTTCAAGAAATAAAACTTACCAGGATTTTGAAATTCACACTTTTTTTTAATCTCAGTACTTCTCCTCATTTCAGATCAGCTACAAACTTCCTCTTTTAAAAGGCAATGTTTTAAATCACTTTATGGTACTGAAGTGAAATAAGTCTTTCAGTGAGTTAATTTATTTATGCACAAATAAAAAAATCTCAACATAGTGCACTAACTAGAATATTTTAGAACTTTAAGTAATTTATAATAAAATTACACATGGAATAAATGCCCAAGTTTATCTAAAGTAGAAACAATAAAAGGCCCTGATATATATGTATGTCAGCATTAAGTGCCCATGGATGTGACAACTTCCCAGAGCCTAAAGCGTGTGTGCCGGACTAACAGCACCAATACTGTGATTGGCTACAGGTGACACATAACAAATCCTTGCTTAAATAGAATGAAAACATGGTCGTTCTTCCACCTAGTTACTATAAATAAAACAAGCAACCATGTAAAATTCTTTATATTTACATGTAGAAGAAGTTGAATTCTCAATTAATTATTCTGTTTACATAAATGCTTGGGAATACATGTTAGTCTCATGAGAATGTAGGACGTACTTTCTGTGTGAGCGATTCTCTGTCATATTGCAGTATGTCACCTGCCCTCACCATAAAGGCCTGCTGTGTTCTCTAGTCATGACCATGACCAAATGTTCCCATTAGTCATCACAAACAGCCCCTGGAGATTATACTACATCCACTAAAGACCATGACTTAGATGGGTATACACATAAGGGAAATCTTTCAACTTACCGAGGTCGGACCTAGAAACCCAACTCACTGACTCATGTACTCACTGAACTGTTGTCTACCCCGATACTCCAGACGGGGACGTATGACCATCTCATCCCCAATGCCAATATTCCTAAAGCAGTCTGTGGCTCCTCACTGAATTGATAGGACAGTTGATAAGGCACAGCTCCTACACCCCTCAGATCTGTCTTTTGTACCTCCTTCCAGCATGGTACCCCTCTCCACTCCCTGCACCCCAGTGTGGTCTTCTCTCCTGCTACACCAAGCCATGTGGTTGTCACTACTGCACGCGCAGCCTTGTTCCTGCTTCCTGCCTGCCTTTCAGTCACTCCCGTTCTCCTTCCGATCTCACCTCAAGGATCACTTCTTGGAAAAACGTTTTCTAATCTCTCTCGGGACAGCTCCCCCTAGGGTCAATGCTTCTCTCACACCATCCACTTGTACACATAGGCAGTTACAGGTTTTCATCTGCCTTTCCCAGCAGCTCTGAGTTCTCTGAGTAACGAAGTATCTGCTTTTTCCCCTTCTTAGTGCCCGAGAGTCTATATTTTCAAATATTTTGTGGGCTGCATGCCCAAATGACTGAGTGGGCAAGAAATGATGGAATGGACAAGTGGACAAACATGCCTGTGACTAACCTGGCATTCCGTGGCCAAACCTCTTTTTGAATCAGTGAGTTTGTTTGTTTTCTGTTTGGAGTAGAGCTTACACTCAAGCTACCCGAAGAAATTAATGATTTAATGTATGACCTATTTGGCAAGAACAATGTGTTAACCAACTAGTTTGATGGATTAAAAAAAAAAAAAAAGCAACAACTCTTGAGTGTGCCAAAACTGTAAGAGTGGATGGGTTTCACAAGAGAGGAAGTCTTTCCTTTATCTCCACTTGAACAAGCAGTGCATAAACATACATATTCTTAAGCTACAAATTCCTTAAGCTACAACAGTTCCTCAAATTAAAACCTTTCCTGTTACGGCTAGAGACAGGGCTCTGTGGTTAAGACATTGGCTGCTCTTCCAGACCACCTGGGTTTGATGGCAGCTCACAATGGTCTGTAACTCCAATCCCAGGTGATCTGATGCCTTCTTGCCTTCTCGGCTCAAGGCACCCAAATAGTATATAGACATACATGCAAGCAGAGCACCCATATGCATAAAACAAAACAACAAACAACAACAACAAAAAACTTCTATCATCTCTGAGTTTGAGGCTAGCCTTGTCTACAGTGAGTTCCAAGCCAGTTAGGGTTACACAATGAGATGATATCTCCAAAAAAAGTAAGGAAGAAAGGAAGAAAAAAACTCTTGTCACTAATTTTTCCTGCCTCAGACACTTTTTTAAAATGTCTTGAACACATTCAGTAAAGGACAATAGAACAAAGGAAACAGATGTGTAAAGTGTTGATCACCTTCGTAATCCTTCAAAATCACTTTTGAAAATTTTATATATGATACGCTATATTTACATTATTTCCATCCCCTGTGGCCCTCCGTTCCTTTTAAATCATACCTTCTTCTTTATTATTGTTAATTAAACACACACATGTGTACATATACATACTATAAATGCTTGTTTGTATGTGTACGTCCTTAGGACTGGCCACTCAGCATTGGATAACCTATCAGGCAGTATACTCCCAGAGAAAACTTCCCTCTCTTAGCAGCCGTTAATTGCGTGCAGTTATTCCTAGCGGTGAAGCCCTGTTCTATTTTTCCCATTCACATCGGCATTTTGACTACTTTTGTCATTATGCTATCTTCTTTAGACAGCTATATTGTTACATATTTGTGAGTATAGCTCCACATAGTATGTAGAAGACAGTCTTGCTGCAGACTTCCTTGTGGTGATATTGTGTTCCCCAATATATCGTGCACCCTAATAAATTTATCTGGGTCAGAGAACAGAACAGCCACTAGACAGACACAGAGGCCAGAAAATGGTGGCACTCACACATATAATCCTAGCCTTCTGGAGGCAGAGAACCATCTAGATTTCTGTGAGTTCAAAGTCACACTGGAAATAGCCAGGTATGGTGACTCACGCCTTTAATCCCAGGAAGGATGGCAGAAAGCAGAAAGATATATAAGGTGTGAGGACCAGGAACTAGAGCTTGGTTAAGCTTTTAGGCTTTTGAGCAAAAGTTCAGTGAGATTCATTCTGAATGAGGACTCAGAGGCTTCCAGTCTGAGGAAACAGGATCAGCTGAGGTATTGGCAAGGTGAGGTGGCTGTGGCTTGTTCTGCTTCTCTGATCTTCCAGCATTCACCCCAATATCTTGCTCCAGGTTTATTTTCATTAATAAGACCTTTTAAGATTCGTGCTACACTTCCCGGTCTGCTTGCTCTTACAAACTTTCCACCCTCTTTCCTGTGATATTCGTTGAATGATTGTGTTATAGACATACCATTTGGGGATGGATACCCTGTGGTCATTTATTCTGCAGATTTCCATCAATCCTGGACTTCAGTGATGGTCTGTCTGCTGCAAAAAGAAGTGTCTTTGATGAGGCGTGATAGTACACTTATGAGTGGGTGTAAGGATAGATATTTAGAATGCATTGGGGATTATACTGGTTTAGGGAAGTGGTAGGATCTCTTCTATGGTCCACGTTTTTACCTGCATGGGTAGTATTTACATGGCTAGTTTTACAGTACCAGGCATGATTTCCCTCCTAGAGTGGGCCTTAAGTCCTTTCAGATCACCACTAACCTCCTCTTTCATAAGATGATTATTTTAAACATCTCTTCATCAGACTTAAGTGAAATAAGCCCGTGATTAAGTTAACTTATCCTTGCACAACTGAAAATAGACAGCTGTTGGTTACTTCCAATAGATAAATACCATTATCACCATTGGGGATATCTCACATCGCTGATTATTATTGTGCTCCCTAGGCTTTACACTGGGTAGACTGCTGATTGCTTTTCTCCCTTGGCACCTTGCACAGAAACTTTAAATATTAGAAAAGCTAGTCCTCTGAGAAGAGGCTTGTGGGTTGATTCCAACTTGATTCCTTTAAGACCTATGTTTGAAGTCAATATGGGATGGGAGTAATCATGTACATTTACATTTGGACCTTCTACTTTGTTCCATTGATCTGAATGACTATTTTTGTGCCCATGTCATGCTGTTTTTATTACTATAGATTTGTAATATAGCTTGTAACCCATCATGGTAATCCTTCCAGTGTTACTCTTTTGGCTCAGAATTGTTCGACTGTCTAGGGGGTTTTGTAGTTCATATAAAATTTAAGATTTTTCTATTTCTTTGAAGAAATATCACATAAATTTCTCTGAATCTATAAATTATTTTTAGTGGGATGGTCATTTTGAAAATACCATTAATGTTAATATGCATTCTACTCAGCAGTCCATGGAAGCTTCTCTAGAATAGATTATACATTGAAACTCAAAACGAATCTTAACAAATTCAGAAAAACTGGAATAACTCTGTGTAGCAGATAATAAAACTTAAAATCAATAGCAAACAAATCCGTAGTAAGTACACAAACTCATGGAGATTACGCAACACAACTACTGAATGATCATTGTGTCAAAAAATAAATCAAGAAAGAAAAATTGTAAATCCTGGAATGAAATATAAATGAGAAGACAACACAAAAACACCTCTGGGGCACATTAGAAAAAAAAACAGCCCCCAAAGGGAAACTTAGAGCTCCAAGTGTCTTCAGTAAAAGGAAGGTCAGAAACCCCAAATACATAGTGGTACAACTCAAGAATTTGGAGAAACAAGAACAAATCAAACACAAATCAAGTAGATGGTAATAAATAACAAAAATCAGAGCAGAAAGAAGGAGGTATCCCAAATCAACAGGATCAGACATAAACAGGCAAACTTTACAAGAAATAGGAAAGAAAATCAGAATATCACAAAGAAGTTCTTTCTAAACTTGCACTTCATTAATTTCTAAAATCTAAAAGAAATGGGCAATTTTCCAAGTTCATCCAAACCACCAAAATTAAACCAAGAGGAGAACAACTTAACAACTTGGACCCAAAATAAGTCAGGAAATTTAAACAATAATAAAAGCCTGCCAACTTAAAAACACCATGGGAATAGGAAGAATCAGAGTGCTAGAGAGGTCCCCAGGAATCCACAAAGATGACTCCACTATAGACTACTGGCAATGGTCAAGAGAGTGCCTGAGCTGACCTACTCTGGTGATCAGATGGCTGAACACCCTAACTGTCATGATAGAGCTCTCATCCGGTAACTGATGGAAGCAGATGTGGAGATCCATGGCCAAGCTCCAGGCAGAGCTCCAGGAGCCCAATCGATGAGAGAGAGGAGGGATTATATGAGCAAGAGATATTGAAACCATGATTGGAAAAAGCACAGGGACAAATAGCCAAACTAGTAGAAACTCATGAACTGTGAACCAATAGCTGAGGAGGCCCCATGGAACTGGACCAGGCCCTCTGGATAAGTGAGACAATTGTTTAGCTTGAACTGTTTTTTTTTTGGGGGGGAGGGGGGGCGCGGGCAGTGAGATTGGGACTTGTCCTTAGTGCATGAACCGGCTTTTTGGAACCTAGTGCCTATGCTGAGACACTCTGCTCAGCCTTGGTGCAGGGAGGAGGGGATTGGACCTGCCTCAACCAGGCTCTTCTGACTCCCCAGGGGAGACCTTGCCTTGGAGGAGGTGGGAATGGGGGGTGGGTTGGGGGGGAAGGCTGGGGGGTGGGAGGAGGGAGGATAGGGGAATCTGTGGTTAATATGTAAAATGAATAGACAATCTCTTAATAAAACAAAACAAAACAACAACAAATTAAAAAAAAATGTAGCCAAGTACCTGGGGCTAGAGAATTCATGGATATTGTAGGAAAACCTGCACCTGCCACTTTACTAAATCAGCATAATCCCTAATTGCATTCCAGTATTTATCCTTACGCACCCAGAAGAGTGTAGTTCTCAGCCCTCATCAGAGAAACTTCTCTTTCAACAGAGTCCATTACAGAAAACCACAATCAAACTGTATTATTTGTGGTGTCCAGTCACAATTGACACACCTACAATACAACTCTAGAACCCAAGGCCCAGGGATTGAGGAAGAAGAGGCAGAAGGAGTATAAGAACCAAAGGAGTAGGAAATTTGTCGAGAGACTGTATCTCCTAGAGATGTCAGAGAAGCCACACCCATGAAGTCTCATCACCATGGTTACCCAAACAGGATGTGAACAATGATAACACCAATAGACATGCCAACATGGAAGGAGGAAAGCTTAGCCTGTGAGGCCTCAGTCCTAGTCAGCCCGCAACTAAGCAATGCTGAGGGGGGAGATGTAGACTTCCCTAGGGTAGAACCTCAATTGGTTGTTCAATACAAAGTGGTCAGCCATGAAATCATGAACATACATGTAACATTCTATGGGCTGAACAGATTGTAGTTACATAGTTATGCATATAAACATTTACCAAAATTAAAGAAAAGATGGCCATAAATTTGAGAGAGAGCAAGGAGGGAACATGGGAAGGGGTTAGAGAGAGGAAAGGGAAGGGAGAAAATTATATAATTATATTATAATTTTAAAATATTAAAATTATTCTAGCTCTGTCTCATAAGGAAGGAGAGGAGGGTCTGATTCAAGGGGAGATCTATACGTGGATCTGTCTATGCTTAGGTGAACTACCGTTATTTTCTCCTCATCTTCCTCTGCCCTGTTTCCTTCTCCGCCTTCTGTTATGACTATATGTATGGTGGTGGTGATATGTAGATGTAAGGAAGTACACACAGGCAGATACTGAACTGATGTTTTGTGACTCTCTTTACATCTTTACACCACAACAAGATATTGACTACTTCCTGTTTCTGTGTCACACACTTTCTTACTGCATGCTAGTCTTTCCAGCTCTATTTTCTCTCTTATGAAATTTCAGGCAAGTTGTTTTTTTTAATCTACTCTATCACATTATTTTTATACAAGTTATGTCTGGAAAATCTCCAATATATTATTGCCAGCTCTTTGTACAAATGCTATTTATATTTGTCCTTTTAACAATCCTTAGTCAAATTGAAACATTCTGCCGTAATGATCAATCATTGCCTAAGCAGTTTTTCTAGCAATACTGTGAGCTAAACAACCAGGACAAATGTCAATATCATTGTATCTAAAATTAACAAAAAGTGTGAAGGATAGTAGTTAGCATTTATAGATTACATCCTTTTTACCAAGCTATATTCTAAGTATTTTTCTATGCATTTCCTTAAACTCATAATAATTTTAATGTCCAGGATGTGATCAGGAATGACTAGGAAATATACTTCAGAGTATTCCTGGTTTTCAGAGTATAACACAAGAACGACTTTGTCTATTATGGAGAATCTGGTTATTTCCCCAGAGTGCATGATGTCAATAATCAAAAGTTATACCTCAAAGAGATAATTGGTGGCCATAATGCATCTAACTCAGGAATAGTTAACCCAACTGTCTTGTAAAAATAGGTCATTCAAACTACAAATCAACAAATGAACTGTAGAGTTAAACTAAACCACAGATCAATTGGATTAAATATATATCCACAGAATACTTTATCTAATAGTTGGAGTACACACTCCTTTTTCCAACCCATGAAACATTTTATAAAATCTATCGTATTACAGGCCATAAATCAAGCCTTAACCTGCACAACAAAATCAGAACACTTCTTTGTATTAGACCCTTGTGTAGGAAAACTAGAAACCAACAGTAAGAGAAAACACAGAGACCCCACAAACACTTGGAGATGTTACAACACACTTTTAAATGAATAGAAAGTCATTAAAAAAGCAAGGGAGAGATTTAAAATTTCCTAGACTCAAAAGAAAATGACAATACAACTTATCAAAGTTCTTGGGTCCAAGAAGTTCTAATAGGAAAGTATATAGTTATTAATACTTAGAGTAAAAAAATCAGATATATCTAAAGTAAATAATGATGCATCTCAGGGTCTTCGAAAAGAAGAACAAGCCAGCAAAACCTAAACAGCAGAGAGTAAACACAATAAAGATCAGAGTAGAGATTAATGAAATAGAAACTAAAATAATATTACAATCAATCATGCAAAATTATTGATGAAAATAAGGATTGTCACAACAAATTTCAGTGAAATTCAGAGATTCATTAGGGAATTCTTTGAAAACTTACATTCAAAAAATTAAAAGAAGGAAAAATTTCTAAACATGTATTACCTACCAAAATTAAATCACAATATAATAGCAAGCAATGAGATTGAAGCAGTAATAAACATCTCTCCACAAGGAAAAGCCCAGGACTAGCAGGGTTGATTGCTGAATTCTATCAAATTTTTAGATAAGCATTCACACTAGTATTTCATAAACTATTCTAAAAAGTAGAAATGGAAAAACACTGCCAAACCTTGATACTCAAAACAAATAAAAATGCAGTTAAAACCCAAAACTATGGACTTGTTTGCCTGGTGAACACAGTTGTAAAACTTTTCAATAAAACATTTGTAAGCCAAATTCAAGAACATATGAAAAAAATCATATAAACCCACCAAGTTGATGCCATTGGTACAAGGCTAGTTGAACATATGCAAATGATACATCTATTAATATATATATATATATATATATAATAGACGTAAAGACAGAAATTGCATGATCATCTGAATTGATACAGAAAGGCATTTGAAAAGGCTTAGCATACCTTCATCATAAAAGTCCTGAAGAAGCTAGGTGTAGAAGGAACATAGCTTAACATAATAAAAGTTGTACATGATAAGCCTATAGCCAATATTAAACTAACTGGAGAAAACCTCAAAGCATTTTCTCTATAATCTACAGCAAAGTAAGGGTCTCCACTTTCTCTACTCTTCTATTCATTCCCTTTCTTCCTTCCTTCCTTCCTTCCTTTCTTTTGTTCTTTGAGACAGGGTTTCTCTGCATAGCTTTGGAGCCTATCCTGGAACTTTCTCTGTAGTTTAGGATGGCCTCGAACTCATAGAGCTCTCCCTGTCTCTGCATGCTAAGTGCTGGGATTAGAGGTGTGTGCCACTACTGCCCCAATTTTCTCTATTCTTATGCAATATAGTGCTCAAAGTTTGAGCTAGAAAGAAAGAAAGAAAAGAGATAAAAATAGAAAAGAAATAAAATTGTCATTATTTGCAAATTATGTGAACCTGTACTTAAACAATTCAAAAAAACTCCACCTAAAAAATGACCCAACGATACCACTCTTGAACGTATACCCAAGGGATGCTCAATCATACTTCAAGGACACTTGCTCAACTATGTTCATAGCAGAATTATTTGTAATAGCCAGAACCTGGAAACAACCTAGAAGCCCCTCCACCAAAGAATGGATAAAGAAAATGTGGTACATATATACAATGAAGTATTACTCAGATGTAAAAAACAATAACATCATGTAAAAAAACATGACAATGCAGGCAAATGGATAGAACTAGAAAGTATCATCCTGAGTGAGGTAACCCAGACTCAGAAAGACAAACATGGTGTGTACTCACTCATAAGTGGATACTAGATATCAAGCAACAGATAATCAGACTACAATCCAAAGCTCCAGAGAAGCTAGGAAACAAGGAAGACCCAAAGAGGGATGCATGGATCGCCCTGGGGAGGGGAAATAGATGAGATATCCATGAACAAACGGGGGATGCTGGGTGGACAATAGAGGGGAGGGGATGGGGGGTGAGAACATGAGGGAATGGAATGGTTGAGCTGACGGAGGGAAGGAGGGGGAAAACAATGAAAGAGATACCTTGATAGAGGGAGTCATTAGGGGGTAAGAGGTGCTAGGGAAATTCCCAGAATCCACAAGGACAACCCCAGCTTAGACTGCTAGCAACAGTGGAGAGGGTGCCTGAACTGACCTACCCCGGTAATCAGATTGGTGAATACCCTGTCATCATAGAGTCTTCATCCAGTAACTGTTGGAAGCAGATGCAGAGATCCACAGCCAAGCACCAGACCAAGCTCCGGGGGTCCAGTCAAAGAGAGGAAAGAGGGATGGATTCTATGAGCAAGGAGGGTCAAGATCATGATGGGGAAATCCACAGAGACAACTGAACCAAGCTCATAGAAACTCATGAACTTTAGACTGACAGCTGTGGAACCTGCATGAGACTGGACTAGACCCTCTGCATACGGGAGACAGTTGTATAGCTTGGCCAGTTTGTGGGGCCACTGGCAGTGGGACCAGGATCTATCCCTGGTGCATGAGGTGACTGTTTTGAACCCATTACCTGTGCCGGGATGTCTCGCTCAGCTTTGATGCAGTGGGGAGGGGCTTCCTCAACTGAATGTACCATGCTTTGGGAGAATGCACCATGGGAGGCCTTACCCTTTTGGAGAACAGGATGGGGGTAGGATGTGTGAGGGGTAGAAGCTGGAGGGGAGAGGGAGGAGAGATGAGAAGGGGATCTGTGATTGGCATGTAAAATGAATAAAAAAATTAAAAACAAATAAATAAAACCTCATAGTTTTGATAAACACTTTCAGCACAGTATCATACAAAAATCAGTAGTTTTTCTATATACTAATAACGGATGTATTGAGAAACAAAGTAGGAAAAATATTCCATTCAGAACAAACAACACTAATAAAGAAGTCTAAGGGCATAGAAGACTTCCACCGTGAAATTGAACAAGAGTCTAGAAGATGAAACAATATCTCATGGTCATGGGTTGGCAAAATAAATGTGAAAATGTCAACATTACGAAAAAGAGTCTATACATGCAATACCATTCCCATAAGATTGCAATAACATTCTTCAAAGAACTAGAAAAAGCAATCCCCAAATCCTAAATAGACATAGCAGCCTAGACAGGCAGAAAGACCCAACAATAATTCATCTCAAACTGTAAGTCCATAGTAACAAAAATAGCATTTTATCTAAACAGAAACAGATATGTAGGTTCAACAGAATAGAAGAGAGGATCCATAAATAAACCCACACTGCTTTTGTCACATAATTCTGACAAAGGTGTTATGGTGACTAATCTTCACTGTCAACTTGACCGGATTTAGAATCACCATGGAAACACAACTCTGGATGTATCTATAGGGATGCTTCCAGAAAGGTTAAACTGAGGTGGGAAAACTCACCCTGAGAGTGGGTGGCACCATCCCCTGGGCTGAGGTTCTGAACAGAAAGGAGGAACTGCATGAAGTACCAGTATCCCTTTCTTTCTGATTCCTGACTGTGGGATACAGTGGGACCAGCTCCCTCACTTCTGTTGTCATGACAACCCCTATCATAATGGACTGCAACCTCAAACCGTAATCCAAAATGAGCTCTTAAGTTGTCTTTGTCAAATATTTTGTCACAGCAGTAAGAGAAGTTTGTCAAGGATACATTGGAGAAAACCCTTTTTAACAAAAGGTGCTGGAAAACTTGGATCTTTGCATGTAGAAGAATAAAAGTAGATCTACATCTGTCATTCTATACTAAGCTAATTCAAAATGAATTAAAGACCTTAATATAAGACGTGAAACCTTGAAGGAGCCAAAAGAAGACACTTTACAGTCTGGGCAGAGGCAAGGACTTTGTGCAAAAGACACAGCATCACAGGAAATAATCTAAAGAATTGACAAAATTACAAGCAATTAAAAAGCTTCTGCAAAGCATAGAAAACTAAAAGCAGTATAAAGAGACAGCCTATGAGAAATCTTACTTTTTTTAATTTTATAATTAACTTAATTTCACATATCAGCCATGGATTCCCCCATCCTCCCTCCTCCCACCCCCAGTCTTCCCCCACAACCCAGCCCCCATTCCCACCTCCTCCAAGGCAAGGTCTCCCCTAGGGAGTCAGCCCAGCCTGGTAGACTCAGCCTAGGCAGGTCCAGTCCCCTCCTCCCTATACCAAGGCTGAGCAAAGTGTCCCAGCATAGGCCCCAGGCTCCAAAAAACCAGCTCATGCACCAAGGCCAGGTCTGGGTCCCACTGCCTGGGGCCTCCCAAACAGTTCAAGCTAATCGACTGTCTTATTTATCCAGAGGGCCTGGTCCAGTTCCATGGGGGCTCCTCAGCTATTGGTTCACAGTTCATGCATTTCCACTAGTTTGGCTATTTGTCCCTGTGCTTTTTTCCAATCATGGTCTCAATATCTCTCGCTCATACAATCCCTCCTCTTTCTCGCCGATTGGACTCCTGGAGCTCCACCTGGGGCTCGGCTGTGGATCTTTATCAGCTATACATCAGAGGATCTGTATCAACAACATGTAAGGAACTGCAAAAATGTTCACATAACTTCAGGAACATGATTTACTCAAGTTTGCAAAAGAATATCACAGAGGAATACATAAATGTTCATCTTGTTTTTACTTACTATAATGAAAGATAGGTTGGTGTTTCTTCAAAAAGCATATATTATCAGTAGCTGAAACCCAGGCAGTTTATTGTCGAATGAACTAACCCTGCTGTAGCCCCTATTCCCCAATGACATAATATTTCCTTCTGCTTCAGGAAATTTCTTACTGTAAAAATAATGACCCTTGTGCTATGGCTGTCAACCTGAAATTTAGCACTCTATGCAGTAATCTTCGTAAATATGCCTAATTTGAATGAAGAATTGCAAAAATTAAACATCAAAATAGCTTCCAATCACCAAGTGCACTGGTGAACTGAATAGCTAATCTTAAAAGGAGAATACAAATGGCAGACAAATATTTTTACAAGTGCTCAACCTTGTTAGCCATCAGGGAAATGTGAATCACACCAGTCAGGATGGCAGTCATGGAGAAAACAGAAGCAACAAATACTGATGATGAAGTGCAAAGGGGGAGCTATGATATACCGCTGGTGAGCATATACACTTGTATAGTGTAAGTGGAAATCAGGATGTAGATTTCTCAAACAACTGAAGGTGGAACCACCATTTTACCCAACTCTACATAGTCGTAGGTATATCCAAAGGACTTCCCGTGCCACCACAGGGATGCTCACATGGCTGTTCATTGCTGTATTATTCACAATAGCTAAGAAATGGAGACCGCTTTGGGGTCCATCGACAGATGAATAAAGAAAATGTGGTACTATACACAATGGACTTTTTACTGAGTTGTAAAGGAAAATGACATCATGACACTTGCTGGAAAATTCAAGAATTAGGAGTCATTATGTTAAGCAGAATAAGCTAGACTTACAAAGACAAATATCTCATGCTTTTCCTAATGTGTGGGACTTAGGTTTAAGGTTTTTTTTTTTGTGTGTGTGTGGGGGGGGGAAATCGTGAAACTAGAAAGGGCACCGTGATAAGAGAAATAAAGATATTCAGAGAAAGACAGAGAGAGAGGCAGAGAGGGCACTGGAATATCTATAGATCATCAAAGCAGAAGGGGCCTATTGATGGGGAAGAAGTGAACAAGCAGGAGAAGGACCACTCTGTGGGAGAAGTAGGGGTTAGGGATGGATAAGAAGAAAATATGCATGGAAGTACCCTTTGCTTTGTATGCTAGCTTTTAAAATGAATTAAAAACACAGCTAGTTATGATACACAATTATAGGGCACTCCTGAAGCACAGAGGAAGGGGGCCATGCTGGAGTCATGGATGAATTCCCAGTCAATAAGATGTTTGAACCTGTGCTGAAGTCCATGTGACAGGTCACCAGGTAAAGGCAAAAAGGAAGAGTGGCTAAAGGCGCATGATGCCTTCCTTGGTGGTGGTTATGTGTCCCCTCTGGTGGCGTTGGTTCTGCTGCAGAGTCAAAGATAAAACTAGAGAGTTACCCAGGCCAAACTTGGACATTTTTCCAAGATAGTAATGGAAAGACGTTACAGAATTTTTAGCAAAATGGGAATTAGTGTTTTTTTTTCTGTGAAAATTCCCCAAATTTTGAGTTCAGTATTCTTTTACTTGTAAAAGAATAAGAAGGTGGAAAACAAATTAAGAGCTAGCTCGTTCATTCATTTATTCCTTCATTCATTCCACAAGTTGTTCTATCCCAGATATGACATGGTCAGGTCGGTGTTGTGGGTACAAGAAATACATCAACATAATAAACCAGTTTCTGCTTTTTTCTGTCTGTCTGTCTGTCTGTCTGTCTTTTCTCTGGTGGTGGTGGGGAGGCATATCAGATACCTGCTACAAAAAACCCATATAATACAGACAAAAGGGTTGAGAGTGAGGAGGTCTATTTTAAATGTGGGTGGCCGGAAACATTCTCTCGGCAGAGGTGAATCTCAGTGGAAACCAGAATGAAGTGAGGAGGGAGCTGATCAGATCCTAGATGGAGAGATCCAGGTGGATAGACATTGCAGGGGGCGGGCAGCATCTGAAGAGAAAGCTGGAGGTGAGAGTGTGCTGGGCTCATCCTGGGAACTCTAAGGAAGCCTGGGAGCCCCTCTATCTGGAGCAGTGGAGGAAAGGGAGTAGTGAGTTGAAATCACAGAAGCAAAAAGGAGCCAGCTTTCTAAGATCACCATTTAGGCCATGGCTAGGGATTTGGGTGTTTCTATCCAGGGATTGACGAGGCGTGTCAAGGGTGGTCAGAACAGAAGTGATAGGTCACAGGCAAAATGTCTAGCAAAGTTTATCCAGCTTTATGGATGACTGCAATGTGTGTGGAAAGTAGTGGAAGTGGGGTCACCAGTTTGGGAGGAGGAGAGGCCATGGAATCATGAGGCTGGATGCCACTGAACCAAGATCAGAACAGGAGCTGGTAAAGGGCCAGGCATAAGGTGACATCCAGAAGACGGAGTTCGCTGACATATGTGAGCAGCAGAGAAGGAGCCCTGTAAAGAACGGTTCTAGATTGTCACCTGGTCACCTGGAAAGGCAGATTTGCCATGTAGTAGGATGGAAAGCAGGCTGAGGTAAGAAAAGCAACCGTTAAATTGAGGCCATATTAGATTTAAGCTGTCTGACAAACTGTAGACCGCATGGGTAGGAGGATGGGTGCTTAGGGCTGTTTAGACAGAGACAAAAGCAAGATCCCTCGTGGGGGTTGGCCGGAAATCAGGGAGAAGTGAGAGACTGAGGAGATACTCAGTAAAGAATAAAGGAGGAAGACAGGTACGGTGCTTTGTCACTGGCTCGGCCAATGGGAAGGCATCGCTTTCACTTACGGAGGGAGCCCAGGTGAATGAACACCCCAAATTAAACAAGATCTCTTCAGTGGCTCCACTAATCTTACTGTTTCTACACCATGTTCTTTGAAATTTCTATTTATATTTTACTATTTTGAGTTGCGATCTTTCTTATGTATTCCGGGCTAGCCTAAAACTCACTCTGTAGCCTAGGCTGGCCTCACACTTCAACTGGCTTTCCTGTTTCAGCCTCCCAACTTCTGAGATTATACCCATGTGCTACCACACTGGCATCTGTATACTTCTTTAGATCAAATTTATCTCTGGTTACTAAAGATCAAGGGGCATCAAACTTCTTCTCATAAAAGGCCATAGAGCATGTAGTTTCATTCTAGCTGGCCTTACAACTCCTACCATAATTGATGGGTTCTGTCTATGTAATATGAAAGTCACCATAAAAATGCATACAACCGTGAAGAATGATGTTTGTGTTCCAGTGAAAACTATATTTGCAAAAATGCAGTGGGCTGACCTTGGCCACCAACTATTGTTTGGCTATCCCTGCAGCAGAGTAACATTAAACAGGGGTTTGTTTTGTTTTGTTTTTCCTTCATTTAAATGGACTGGGAGCAGGTCATTAGCAGACTATGGGAAAATCTGCTCTCACTTGAGTGCTTCCTGAAGTAAATGATTGACCACAATAGAGAGGCTACACACAGTTCCCACAAAGGACGATATTTCTGTATTGAGTAGGCATTTTCCCAAACAGTTGCGGGTAAAGAAATATTGGCAAAATAAGTCAGACCTCCTATATGGAACCCACAATAAATATGAGTGCTTCTCTAACTGCTCCCTTTCTATTTTGTTAAAATGAAATTTCTTAAAGCAATGGAGCCTTTTTATGGTCTAATTTATAGACACTATCATTAATCATTTCATTCCCCCAAAAGAATGGAGCCATATAACTAAAGCACTGCAGTGGAGAGGCTCTTCCATCGTGTAGTTGGTGCTTCGTCAAAGCTGGTCTGGCTTTGGTTTACAACACTCATGCATGGCTCAGGCAGCAGTGCCTTTGATCTTGATATCCTTTGTATTTTCTTCTTTTGTGACTTTTAACTCTGTAATGCTCTATATAGACAAAACCTCTTTGAACTTGGAAGCTTTGCTCATGCCTCATGTGTATGATCTTTGGTTTCAAATGCTCTATTAGGAGCTTCCGGGAGAATGTCAGTCTGTGCAGTTCCAGTTCTGAATTACCTAACCGTCGCCACACGTGTACCAACTACCCACTTCTCTTTAAAATCAGTGTGAGTTATTTTAATACTATAAAGAAATTCCATTATATATAATTTCTATCACATAGGACTTAATTTTTTTTCCTACCATTTTTACATAGCCAGAATGTTTTTTTTTTTTTTTCTGGCTATTAAGTATATTAAGCTGTCACCATCAGCCTATTTTTCTTAAGCTCTTTAGACAAAAAGTTGAACTTCAGCATGTCTTTTCTTTAAAGGAAATTTACTCAGTTCCAAATTAGCATGCTTCAAAGTTAGCGGAACAGCATTGAACCTGCCATCAGGAGACATGGACTTAAATCCCAGCTCCACCGTTTGACAGATGTAGAATATTGCCTCTGGACCATGTGGAAGTATAGTGATGCCAGACAGCATAACTATGAAGATGAAGTAAGCCAGCATAACACATAAACCTTCCCTTCATGCATCGTTCTCTATATGGAATATATGCAGTCAACCATTGTAATGGTCTACTCATTTCCAAGCAACAGTCTTATCTGAGGAGCAAATCACTTGGGAAGATGGGAGGATGCAGGTTCAGACTAATGACATCCCTTCCCAGCACTCAAGTCATAGTCCTCAGGGTTCATTCCACAAGTCAGGGGCATTAGCATCACCTGAGAACTGATTAGAACTATTCTCTAGCCCTAATGTATTGGACTGGAAACTGTATGAGTGGTTCCAGCAATTTGAATTTTAAGCAAGACCTCTGGGTAATTGCTGCTGAGTCAGAAGCAGAACTGCCATGGTGCCTCCCATTGTGAAATGGTTCTACACACACGATATTATTCATTCCTTCATTTAAAAAATGCACTTGGGGAAAAAAATCAGTCTGTTGGAAAATCAACTAAGATACCTCAACACTTACTGAAACAATACAAAGTAACAAAAGGCATAATAAATAATCTCTCCTCCAGAAAAATAATGCTAATTTGAAAATTTAGAATTCCAAGCAACTATAACATTATCTAGAATTTGAAAAATAAACCAAGAGTTTACAAATGAGAACACACAGACACTATTGGTTCTGAGAGTGCTCTAGCAAGAGAGCTAGCCCCGGTGCCTTTCATTTAGTAAAGACTCAAAGATATGCCTAGGAGCAGAAAAGCCATGAAGTGAGCAAAGCCTTCAGAAGTGCCCTGAGTGGGGACTGCTGGTGATGGGAAACAGGAGATGTATTTACAGGAATCAGAGCACCTTTGGTAATTGGCTTGGGGAACCTCATTGTCAATCTGTGGTTGATCTTGAGCTGTTAGTAAGTAGAAGAGAAATAGGAAAATAGTCCTATGCATTCAGATGTGAAATCTGCAGATTTTCAGGCAGAATTTTATTGCTATATGTAGTCTGATTATTGTAGGTTCGATATTGCAAGAAGATGCAGGGAAAAGGTGTGTTTGTGTAAAGATACAGCTACATTATTGCTTACATTATTAGTAAAACAATTACCATCTTCATAGGATCTACTTATTACCACTTTAAAAAATGGTATTCTTAAAACTAATTTACATAAGAAATATTTCCAATGCAAACATGAATATCTCTCTTTTCTGTGTATGTGCCAACAGTCATAGATTTTATTGGTGGGAAATGATAAAGAATACACATTGCACAATTGTAAAAACAATATATACTTTCAAAGCAAAAGTGCAGAGGACATCAAATGAAACAGGTATGGATTATGTTGCCAAAGTTATTGAAATATGTACAGACAGGATTTTGCATTGAGCCCAGTCAACTCCATAGAAACCCAGGGCAGGAGGAGAATTTTTTTAAATGAAGTCTATTCCAGAGGCTCTGCACCTATCTGAGAAGCTACTGGTGATTAATAGCTGCGCTGGGAGAGTAGATTGTTTTTCTCCAGTGGTGAAGCTACTGAGCTACTGTCAGCCTTGGTCAGAGGAGGTGTTTGTTTGTTTATTTGTTTGTTTTTTCAGTGAGCAATAAATGACCATTGTGTGCTTCAACAAAAGTGAGATGTTTATACTATTCCCCACCACTCAAGGCCAGGGAAAGCATAGAAGGGAAAGAAAGTATGTGAAAGCCAGAGGATGGGAAGGAGTGCTGCAAAATGGTGTCTTCTGAGCATGACATGACCCTCAAACTTGTAAACTCACAGAAGCCATGGTTACCTGCCCAAGATCTGCACAAGACTGAGCATCAGTATTTCAGTGTGGATGAGAAGGGACTCATGAGGCCCCACCCCTCCCTGAGGAACTATTGGCAGGTAATGGCTGCTGGCAGAGGGCAGTCAGTTTTCTTTAGTGGTATAACCATTGGAAAGTTGCCTGTAAATGTAACCGTTGGTAAACTGTTCCAGTAAACCACCCTAATAAAGTTCGGTGGGTCATAAAATTATAAAGACATGGAAGTATAAGGGGGACTTCCTAGGAAGACAAAGGACTCCAGAAGAAGTTAGAGGGGCTGAGGCAAGGTAATTGGAGAAGAGGTGAATTTGATTGAAATACGGTATATACATGTATGTTATTGTAAAGTGACATATTTAAAATATTAAAGAAAGAAAAACAAGAACAACAGCAGCAACACAAAACAAAATAAGAAGACATTTAAAAATATAGTGTTTGGTATCTTAAAACAAAGAAAAAGACAAATGGAATGATGTGTGATGGGGTGAAGAGACAGCAGATCTTAGGCTATATGAGCCCGCTGACTGACTTCAGCCAAAGGAAAATTAAGCTTTCTAGTGTTTTCTTGAGAGAAGGTTGAGGTGTTTGTCTGACCTGAGTTCCTGCCCTCCCACAGGGTCAGGGTTAACAGCTCTACTTTCCAAAGTGTCAGGCCTTGGGTTCAATCCCCAGTTAACAAAAAAAGGGTCAGTGAAAGAATTTCTAATAACAAGTTTGTTTTTTTTTTCAGTAACCTAATAATAGAGAGCCCAGAGGTCAGAAAAAGCCTGTCTAAATGTTATTAAAGGTAGGATGAAGATAAAGCCTAAATCTATATTAGATTAAGCAGACTGGTTTAAATCAAAATGTTTTTGTAATCTTAACAGATTCATTTAAAAAATGCATTAAATGTATTCATTGTATTTAGGGCTGCCTACTTGGGGCTGGATAACTTACCAGGAGCCTTCCGGGGGGCGGGGGGAGAGTGAGTCAGTCTCCCTCTCTCAGCAGCCATCAACGGACTAGGGAGGGATCTTGTGAGATTTCCCCATCGTGCCTGTTGTCGTAGTCAGGTTTTGCTTAGGTGACCATGTGTTGAGATTTCATGGAGGCAGCCTCCTTGCAATATCTAGGAGACACAATCTTACAGCAGATATGGTGGTCCTCTGTCTCTTACAATCTCTCAGCCCCCTTTTCACAATAGTCTCTGAGCTGTAGGTGTATGGGTTTCATTGTCGAAGCTGAAAGCTCCACAGTCAACTGTTCTGTGTATTTTGATGAGATGTGGCTTTCTGCAATGCTCTGCTTCTGTTGCAAAAACCAGGCACGTTGATGAGGGTAGGAGCTACATTTGCCTGTGGACATAAGGATGAATATTAAGAATGCAGCTGGGAATTTTTCTGATTTAGGAAAGTAGCAGTAAATCTCTTCTAGAGTCCATGACCTCACCAACCATAGATAATTGGCTAGGTTTACAATACTAGGCATGATTTTCTTCTTATTAAGGGGGCCTTTGGGTCTAATTAGACAGCTATTGGTGACCTCCAAAGTATGTGCCAGTATTGCAACTTTGGTGATATCTTTTGCCCATTCTGTAGGGTGTGCAAAAGTTTTCTAATTTCATGAGGTGCCATTTGTCAATGGGTATTATTTCATTCAGAGCCAGAGTCTTGTTCAGAATGTCTGCCTATATCTTGAACTGCCTTCCCTAACTTTTCCTCCCACAACTTCACTGTTTTGGGTTCTACATTAAGGTCTTTGAAACATTTGACTGTGTTATTTGTAGAGAGTGAAGATAAGGATCGAGTTTCATTCTTCTAGGTATACACATCCAGTCTTCCCAGTACTATTTGTTGAGTTGGCTGTCTTTTTCCCATGTACATTTTGACATCTTTGCCAGAAATCAGTGGGCACAGCTGCTTAGGTTCATACCTGGATCCTTTATTCTCTCTTACTGATCCACATGTCTGTTTTTGTTCGACTCCCAGTCTGTCTTTATTGCTGTGAGTCTGTTTTATAACTTAAAATACTCTATGGTGATACCGCCAGTATTTTTCTTTTTATACAAGACTATTTTGGCGATTTTAGATCTTTTTTGCTTCCATATAAATTGAAAAGAAAATTTAAAGCAAAGTATGTTCATTTAGCAACAATGGTGCATTTTATAACTTTAACACACACTGAAGGGAAAAAAAAACAGTTTCTCAGGACTTTTTAAACTCCTGGAATGTTACTCTTTGAGATTTCAGGGTAATAAACCAGTATTCACAGGAATTCTCAAAAACTTCAGAATTATCATTTAGTTAGCTAAAATTCTTGTTTAAAGGACAAAATACCCCAAGTTTAATATTCAAACAATGAAAAACTAACTTAAAACTCAGGTCTATTAGTAAGATCACATCCCTCATGGAATCACATCATATGAATTTCAAGAAAATTTTCTAACTCTGTAAAGCATGACACTGGAATCTTTGATGGGGATTGCAGTGAATGTTTTGATTGTCTTTGGTAGATTAGCTATTTTCACAGTATTCTTCTGATCCATGAGTATGGATGCTCTGCACATCATCTGGTATCTTCTTAAATCCCTTCAGCGTTTTAAAGTTTTCAATATAGATGTCTTTTATCCTCTTACTTTTGTTTATTCCATGATACTTTTGAAGAAAATTTGAATAGGATTATTTACCTGATTTCTTCTTATAAAAATTTGTATTAGTCCTTTGAGAATTTCATACAGTGTGTTTTTGGATTATATTTGCTCCCCTCCACAAACTTGTCCCAGACACAGTCTTTCCCTAACCACTTAACTTTGTGTCAAAAATAAAATGAAGCATCAAGACCAATTTGTGCTTCCCAAATATTCTTGAATGTGTGGTCTTCCACCAGACTGTGGTCAACTTATTTGAGACTATACTCTTAGAGAGAACAGACTCCACCTCTCCTGAAAGTTAACAGTTGTCAATGGCTCCATGGCTAGGGGTGAGTCTCCATGTCTATCTCCAATTTCCAAAGTAAGATTTGTTCTGACTTGGGCTTTCACAGGTCTTGTGCATACTGTCACAACCACTGTGAGTTTACACATTCAGCTGCCCTGCTTTGTCCAAAAGACACTGTTTGCTTGTAGTCATCCATGATCTCTCTTAAAATCTTCCTGCCCTGTTACCTTGGTTTGGTTACTATTGCTGTGGTAAAACACCATTACCAAAAGCAAGTTGTAGAGGAGAGAATTCTTTGGCTTTTGTTTCCACTGGAGAAAGTCAGGACAGGAACTCACAGCAGGACAGGAACCTGGAGGCAGGAGCTGATGTAGAAGTCATGAAGGAGTGCTGATTATTTGCTTGCTCATCATGGCTTCCACAACCTACTTTCTTTTTTTTTTTTTTTTTTTTTTTTAATTTTTTTTGGTTTTTCGAGACAGGGTTTCTCTGTGTAGCTTTGCGCCTCTCCTGGAACTCACTTGGTAGCCCAGGCTGGCCTCGAACTCACAGAGATCCGCCTGGCTCTGCCTCCCGAGTGCTGGGATTAAAGGCGTGCGCCACCACCGCCCGGCCCAAAAACAATGTGTTATGGTTTGTTTTTTCTTTTTAAATTTATTTATTTACCATGTATACATGCAGGCCAGAAGAGGGCACCAGATCTCATTACAGATAGCTGTGAGCCACCATGTGGTTGCTGGGAATTGAACTCTGGACCTTTGGAGGAACAAGCAGTGCTCTTAACCTCTGAGCCATCTCTCTAGCCCTCTACTTTCTTATAGAACCCAGGACCACCAGCCTGGAGATGGCACCACTCACAATAGGTTTGGCCCTCCCATACAAATCTCTGTTTAAGAAAATGCCCTACAGGTTTGCCTGCAGCCTGATATTATGGAGGCATTTTCTTAAGTGATGTTATTTTCTCTCAGATGACAACAGCTTATGTCAAGTTGACATTAAACTATCCAGAACACCTATCTTCCACAATTATTGCTAAGCTTTGGAAGGAGGGTGTATGGTTCATATGTTTCATCTAGGGCTGGACACTCTTCCATCTCTTATTGTCTTCATTCTGGCCAGTCATGGGTCTGTGCACACCATCTACTACAAATAGAAGCTTCTCTGACGGTGGTTAAGAAATGAATTAATCCATGGGTATAATGATAAGGCATTGGGGGTTGGTTTAATACTATAGTAAAATACTAGTAATAGGTTATCCTCTAGCACCAATGACCTGTTTATCTACAGGTTCTTGGCTAGATAATGGTGCTAGGTATTGTTTTCATTTTGGGGAGTAGGACTCAAATCCAATAAGAAAGTCATGGGTTACTACCATGATGTTCATGCTGCTATTGCACTGATGAGCATGTCTTGCTGGACCAGTCATTATTGTAGCTTATGTTTCACAGCTGGTAGTGATTATTACTCTTCTCTTTCAGTGGCATATGTATTATCTTGCAACTCTAGCAAAGATAGATAGTAGGGATATAAGTTCAGGTCAATACTAGCTTGATTTCTCCATGATCTATGATTCAAGTATATAGTGTCTTCATCAGTAGGGTCTTACCATCACATTCTGGGTGGGAGGTAACTATGATAGTTTGAAAGAAAATGGTCCCATAGCTTCACAAGGACTGCCACCATTGATATATGTGTGACCTCGTTGGAGGTGGTTTGATGTTGTTAGAAGAAATGTGTCACTGGAGGTGGGCTTTGAGATTTCAGCAGCTCAAGCCAGACCTAATTGCTCATTATCTCTTCCGGCTGCCTGTGGAACCAGATGTAGAACTCTCAGCTACTTCTCTCATGCCATGTCTATCTGCATGCTGTCATGCTTCCTGCCATGATGATCATGGACTAAACCCCTGGATTGTAAGCCAGCCCCAATTGAATGTTTTCCTTTTTAAGAGTTTCCATGTCATGTTGTCTCTTTACAGCAATAGAAGCCCTAACTAAGACAGTAACAAAGAATATTAGCATTACCCTATACTGACTGAGGGTCTTTGGGAACTTGTTGACTACCAACTCCAAAATAAGTACCCCATTTCTGACACTGAGCTTTTTTATTTGTTAGCCTCTGATGTCTAGAAGGGGCATTGTTGCCCTATTATAGACTAACTCCATTCTCTCTCTCTCTCTCTCTCTCTCTCTCTCTCTCTCTCTCTCTCTCTCTCTCTCTCTCTCTGTTGATGGAAGCTCTACAGTTGTAGGTTCCATTTGCCATTTTTGAAATGTCTTGCATCATTTATCCCTCCCTGTACTCCCACCTCTATCATGTCCTTCCCTCATCAACACCAACTTCATCCTTCCAGTTTCATTATTCCCATTGAACTCATCATTAGCCCTTTATTCCATTGTGTTCTATCTCCTCTGCCTGCAAAGCCCCTCCCCTGTGGCTCCTTAATAATTTCCTAGCCTCTATGTGCATTTTAAATGAAATTCAAATCAGAAGATTCAATGCTAACCATCACAAATGAGAGAAAATATGCAACATTTGTCTTTCTGGTTCTGGGTTACCTCATTCAGAATGATTGTTTCCAGGCCTGCCCATTTACTTACAAATTTTATTTTTCTTACTACCTGAATAATATTCTATTGTGTAAATATGCCATATTTCTATTACACATTCCATTAGTTGATTGACATTAAGGCTGTTTTCATTTCCTAGCTATTATGAATAGAGTGACAATGAACATGGATGAGCAGGTATCTCCATAATAAGATAAAAAATTCTTTGGGTATGTACTCAAGAGTGGTATAGCTGGGTCATATGGTAAATCTGTTTTTAGATCTTTGAGGAATCTCCATACTGATTTCCATAGAGGAAGTACCAGTTTGCAGTCCCACCACCAGGGAAAACATGTTCCCTTTTCCCTCCATTTCCATGCAAGTATTTATTGTCAAGTTTGTTTTGGTTTTCTGGATTTTTTATTTTTAACCTTAGCCATTCTGACTGGGATAAGATGAAGTTTCAAAGTAGTTTTGATTTGTATTTCTCTGGTGGGTAATTGTGTTGAATATTTAAAAATTGTTTCTTAGCTGTTTGGATTTGATCTTCTGAGAATTCTGTTTAGGTCTATACCCCATTTAAAATTTTTATTTGTTTTGTTTTCGGGCACTATATTTTTTGAAATATTTATATAGTCTAAGTACAAACCTTCTGTCTGTGAGATGCATATCTAGTAAAGACTTTTCCCATTATATGGGTTGGTCCTTCTCTCAAGTGAAGGTGCCTTTCTGTACAGAAACATTTTAGTTTCCTAAGGTCTCATTTATTAATTGTTGGTTTTAATGTCTGTAACTTCAAGGTCCTACTCAGAAAGTCCTTTCCTTTGCCAGCGAGTTCAGATGGGTTTCCTACTCTAATTCTCTATCAGAGTCAGGAAATCAGGTCTTATGTCCCTTGATCCATTTGGAGTTGAGTTTTATACAGGATTTGAGATAAGAATTGTGTTTCATTCTTCCACGTGTAGTTATCTAGTCTTCCCAGCACCATTTTCTGTCTTTCCCCAACATATATTCTTGCCCTCTTTGTCAAAAGTAGGTGCCAGTATTCTGTTGATCAATGTGTGTGTATATTAATCCAAGTATTGGATTAATGTAGTGTAACTTGAAATCTGAAATAGTGATACTGCCCACAGGATTTTTGTTGTTGTTGTCCAGGATTGGTTTGGGCTATTTTAGGTCTTATGTGTTTCTATATGAAATTTAAGATTTTTTAAAAATTTCCATGAAGAATTGTGTTGGGATTTTGGTAAGGATCGCACTGAATCTGTAGATTGCTTTGAATAAGATGGATAGTTCCCCAATATTAATCATAACAATCCATAAGCATGCGAGGTCTTTCCAAATCTTCTGACAGGTCATATACATCTAGAAATTCATACTTTCTTTTTAGATTTTTCCAATTTAGTAGAATGTAAGTCTTTAAAATATGTCTTAATGATCTCATGATGTCATTAATATGATTCAATGCCTCTTCATCTATAATTTATTAATTTGGGTCTTCTCTTTCTTACTGATAATTGGTATTTATTGATTCTTGCTATTTTGTTATATTGGTGTGGGTATTTCTCCCTTTTGATATATTGTTCTGGGATTATTTATTCCTGTGTCTTCTTGGGTGTACTTAGCCTCTTCGTACTGAAGTTTTTCTTCTAGTGCCTTTTATAGAGCTGTATTGGTAGATAGAAATTGCTTAAATTCGATTTTATTATAGAATGCTTTTCATTCTCTATCAATTGTGAGTGATAGTTTTGCTGGGTATAGTGAGGTAGGCTGACGTCTGTGGTCCCTTAACAAACTCTTAGAATTTGTAGAACATCCATATAAAAACCCTTCAAGTTTTTAGAGTCTCCATTAAGAAGTCAGGTGTTATTCTAATGGGTGTGCCTTTATATGTTACTTAGTCATTTTCCTTTGCAGCTTTTAATATCCTTTCTTCTATACATTTAGGTTTTTTATTATTATGTGTCATGGGAAATTTATTTTCTAGTCCTGTCTATTTGGTGTTCGGTATGCTTCTTATGACTTGAGAGGCATCTCTTTCTTTAGATTGGGGAGATTTTCTTCTATGGTTTTTAAAAAATATTTTCTGTACTTTTGACATGGGTTTTTTCTCCTTCCTTTAGACCTATGATTTACAGATTTGGCCTTTTCATAGTATCCTAGATTTCATGGATGTTTTGTGCCTAGATTTTTTTATATTATATTTAACATTTTTTCCTAAGATATCCATTTCTTCTACTTTGTCTTCAAGACCTCTCTTGCATGACTTAGAATCTGTTGGTGAGGCTTAACTTTGAGGTTTCTGTTTGGCATCCTCTATTTTTAATTCCCAGTTTGAGTTTTTTTTAGTAATTCTATTTCTTTGTTAAATTCTACTTTCATGTCTTGAAAGGTTTTCATGATTCCATTCAACTGTTTGTTTTTTACCTTCCATTCAACTGCTTGTTTGTTTGTGCCTTCACAGTCTTCATTTGGGCATTTATTCATATCCTCTTTAAGTGCCTTGAACATATTCATAACTAGTACTTTCAAGTCTTTGTCTTGTGCTTTAGTTACAGGGCCTATTGCAATAGGGTTTCTGGATTGCAGAGAAGGCATGTTGTCTTGGCTGATCACATTTGTGTTTTTATGCTGGGAACTTGGTGTCTGGAGTTAGAGTGTCTGAAGTGTTTCTTGGTGCATGTATCTGGTCTTGTCTTTGTTGTGTGGGTATTCCATTCTTTGTTTGCTATTGCTCACATTAGACTCTAGGCAACTGTGGTGGCTGTGTGGTCCATGTTAATGGGTGTTTCTATTGGTGATACAAAGGAATGGATATGAGCTAGGAGGAAAGACTGCATGGGCAATGAGAAAGAGCTAGGGAGACCTTAGGACTGCACCAAGAGGCAGACTCCACAGCTGGAGATTGGATTGGAAGGAGAAACTCCTGAAGAACTAAGAATAAGTCTGGAGAGACTGGAATAAAGGAGCTAAGGGATAGTGACTCTGTACCAAGAGTGGTCTCATATTTGTTTGGCTAGATTTGTTTTTCTTGTTTGTCTTTTTAAAGAACTGACTCTTAGTTTCTCTATGTTGCTTTATGTTTTCATTCCACTAAGCCCTGCCCACCCATTAAGTATTTCCTTCTATGCACTGATTGAAGAGTTGGCTTGTTTTATTTTTGTTGTTTTGTTTTTCAAGGCCCTAAGGCACATCATTAAATTATTTATTTGAGATTAAGCAAATGAGAAATTGGAAAACATCAAAGACCACAAAATGACAGGAACTAATACACACCTTTCAATACTAATTCCAAATGTCAATGGTCTTAGTTTCCCAGTCATAAAACACAGACTAGCAGTTTTGATTTAAAAACAGGTTATTGATATTTATTGCCTCCAAGAAATGTATGTCACCATCAAAGACAGACTCTTTGTGTGGTTTATTTGTACCAGTAGCCTTGTGCATCTATTTAATCTTTCTTTTTTGTCTAAAAGAGTCCTTTTCTGTAAAACTGATTTAGTTAGTTCCTTTAGCCTGTTTTTATCACGGGAAATGGTGACAATTTTGTTGAATATAGTAGTCTTTGTTGACAGTTCTTATCTCAAAACTTGAAATGTAATATGCCAAACCTGTCTCACTTCTAAAGTTTGAAAATTCAACTGTTGTTCTGATGGGTCTGCCTTTATATGTGATTTATTTCTCACTTACAGCTTTCCGTATACTATCTTTGCTCTGTATATCTAGTGTTTTGATTATAAACTGACACAATGTTTTATACATTTGGTGTTCTAAATATCTTATCCTTGTATTGGCAAATTTTCCCTAGATTTGAATTTTTCACTGCTGTGATTTTGTTGAAAATATTTTATGACTTTAGAATTAAATTCCCCTTTTCTATGTCCAATATCCATAGACTGAGTCTTCTTTTTATTGCCACATAGATTTGAATGTTCTATTTATACCTTATTAATTTGTCTTTTTCATTCTTTGAGTGATCCAGTCCTATTACCTTGCCTATAAACTCTGATATTTCCTCTGTATTATTAGTGAAACTTTCCATGAAGCTCTGGTTTGTTGAAATTTTTATTTCTAGTATTTTAGATTTAGTCCCCAGTATTTCTATGTTTTTATCTAAGTCTGTACTGACTTTCTTAGTTGGCTCAGTTTTTATTTTCTGAGAATATATTCAGGAGCATATTTCCTTTGTTGTTTCTTTAAATACACTTATAATCATTCCTTTGAATTCTTTTTGTAAGGTTTCATCTAATTCATTCTCACTGGAGGACACTACTGTGTGATTAATAATTTTGGGAGGACTCACACTGCCTAAGTTTTTCATGTTTCTCAACTTTTTACATTGAGACTTGGACATCTAGTGTTAAATTGCTGATTGTGTTTTTAAAAAATCGTTCTTGATCTTTCTTATTTGGAAATATTGTATTTATTTATTTTATGTATTGAGTGGGGTGCATGTACTTGCCATGGTACACATATGGAAGTCAGTCTCTCCCATAAGGGTCCTGAGGGTCTGAGATAGAACTCGGGTTGTCAGACTTGGCCGGAAGTGCTTACCCATGGAGCCACTTTGCCAAGCCACCATTATTTTTTCAGTTTTCAATGTTAAAGAGAGACTAAGTGCTAGTGGGATAAGTTGTCTATTTTTTTTCTCTGCTATAATGGTCTTGGGGCATCAGGTTCAGTCCTCAGCAGTCTCCTGAAAACAGAATACTCTCTGAAAAAGCAATCACTATCAAAGCATAGTCTCACTGTGAGAATACAATAGCGGTCAGATAACACACAGTCAAAGGAATGCTGACAGTATGGTATGTACTTACATATTTGTTACTCTGGGTATGGGTGGAGAGGGAAACAGTGGGATAAGATGTGACTGTTATTGGGCTGATGGAGGGAAAAATAGAGAGGTGGGACACTGGATGTGAGGCAGTTTTGTCTAATAGTAGGATGAAAAGATGGGTGAAGAAAAGCAACCAGATAATCTAAAAGAATCCCGGGTCTCTGCAGGCTGTTACATTGAAAACAAGGCTAGCCTGTGTTTTTTGGGAAAACCCTTCAATACAATATGTAGAAAAGAATAGAGAAAAACAGAGCACAATAACACTGGGGTAAAATTGAGGCTGGTTCAGACGAGATAACAGAGTCATTCTTTTATGTATTTACAAACTGACCATCACAATAAAATTATGTTGACAGGAGAATTTCATCATTGGACCAATATCTTTCCCAGAGGAAAGGCCTACTATCTCACATGTTAGGACTGCCATATACAAGGGAAACATCTTTGAAAATACACACGCACTATGCATTCCCAGAGGAACCTGGGTTGCTCAAGTGCTCCTAAACAGCTCCTTCTTCACGCATCCCCACCTCACAATTGTGGTACACTTACACAACAGTAAGTGTGTTACGCACAGTAACACAGGATGCTATCAAGACATTTTTTCTGCTTTCTTCTATGATGCCACACTTCTCTGGTGTTCCGAAGTTGTTTTGGACTTTCTCAGTATCTTCAGCTGCTGCCTTCTCTACAGCATGTTTACATCAAGATTCTGACCTGCTCCTTGGATGTTTACATTCTTCCCCAAGGGACATACTATGTGTATTTCTTCCCTGGATAACTCTTCTCAGTTGTAGACATAGACACCTAGCTGTCTATTTAACATGTATACTTGAAGCTCTTACAGATGTTTCACACCTTATTTTTCTAGTGAGTAAAATTATACCATGTATCTATGTACACAAATTAGAAATGTAGATATGTTTTTACTTTTTACCACCACCCATGCTATTACTTTTTTTGCACATTGGATATTAAATAACATGTATGTGAATGCGACCCCTTCTGTGGTAAGCACTGTCTTCTTTGCACCTGTCAATTTTTAAACTTTTTTATTATTGAGGTTATAATATAATTATAATATATATTATATAAAATATAATTACAGCATTTCTCCCTTCCCTTTCCTCTCTTCAAACCTTCCTATATTCCCTCCCACTCTCTTTCAAATTCATGGCCTTTTCTTTCATTAATTTTTATTGTATTCATATATATATATATATATATATATATATATATATATATATGTTCCTAAATATAATCTTCTCAATTCATATACTGTTGCTTATATTATTATTATGTTTTTGGCTGAATTGACACTGGACATCCAGTTGGTGTGCTCTTCTATGGGGAAGACCACCTCTCCTACCTCCAAATGAGCCTCTCCTCACAGCTCTCATTCTGCTCCAAGCACTGTGCTCTTTGGCGGACCCTTCGAGACCCACATGGCAGCTTTATTGATTTTTTTTCCTCACATGTTCATTCACACATGACATTGTTCTGCTCCTACACTTCTGCATCTTTCAGTGGGACCATAGCTTCTCACCAGGAAGGAACAGCCCTCAGAGTCTACTTCTTATTCTTATGTGAACTCATTTCAGGTGCTTTCCTCTCTGAGAACACAAAAAGTGTTTCCCATCTCGGGGCATTTGTACTTGAGCTTTACTCTATTTCCTTTGTGTCTGAATCCTCCTCAAAGGTCACCTGAATATCATCTGTAGTGTCCCGGGACTACCTAACATTTTCCTCTCATTTGATTGTTCTATATCACACCTTCCTGTTTATACCTGTTAGAGTTTTGTAATTTAGGTGTAATTCAGAAGTTGGGAGAGATGAATTATAAGGATCTGAATCCAATCCCCACCATCTGCCAGGCATCGTAGCATGCCCCGGTAACCCCGGCACTGGTGGAGTAGACACAGGAGGACATCCGAGCTTTTGTAGCATGCTAGTCTAGCTGAATCGATAAGCTCCAGGTTTAGCAAGAGAACCTGTTTCAACACACAAGGTGGAGAAGTGACTGAGAAAGCCATCTGAGGTCAGCCTCTGGCTTCTGTGTGCACCTACACCCACGTACACCTTACTCTTCTTCCACAAAATAGAAAAAAGGCGTGGTTCAGGAAGATCACCAGTGGTGCATAGGGTTGAAAGCTGGAATCCCATGCTGCACCTGAGATTTTCAAAACGCAAATCTATAATCGAAAAGGATACTCAGTGAATGCCAAGCATGAACATGAGAGAACTACTTGGAAGTGCTCACGACGAGTGCTTTTGTTCCTTGACTGTCCATGTCCGTCTTCTCTGCTCCCATCATAGTGTGAACTCCTTGAGGACAAGGACTTGGTCCATGTCCAGCACAGAACTTGGCATATAGTTGCCACTCAGTGTGCATTAGATGGATGTTAAGACACCTGCTCTGACTTTCACAGTTGATCCATAAAGAAACAGGCTCAGAGAAAATAAGTGAATGTTTTAAAGTCACATAGCTTGTTATTAATAAAGCCAGGGTAGACACAAACGCATTTGTAGCATAATATGTACCTCATGCTATTGTGCGGATAGACTTCTGCAATTGATAACAATTATTTGTTGCTGACATTGCCCTGGGACATTTGGTTTTATATAAACTAACTTATATAGAGTACCCAGGTTTAATCTTCGCATTTTCTATCACTAAGAACAGAGAAAACGTTAAACACAGACAGCAAGTTTGTAGCATTTCCTTACTAATGGGTCAAAAGATCTCGGAAAAAGAAATGGAAGAGAAATTTCTCACAGGAAAAGCTGTCAAGGAACGCATTTGGTGTAGATCGCAGCTTTGTGGTGAGAACTGTCTAATTGTTCTTGACGGTATTCCTGGGGGGTGTCAGAGGTCACCCATGGATCTAACACAGATTTTGAAAAAAATGGCTCCTGGTTTATTTTAATTGTTGCAACTAGAATTTAGACTTCCTTTTGCCTAATTAGGAAAGTTCTCTCTACGGCTGAATTGTCCTTATCACTCAGAATTTAATGTTTAGCATCTTCCAACTCCTAAGTGGCATGCCACAGATGAACCGTGACCTTGAACCTCTGATCCACATTCTTTAAGTACATATTCTTTGCAGCCAGAGGTGCTAGTCACAGACACTCTGAATATGTTTATTTTCTTTTCCTAAAAGAAGAAAATCAATTCAGGGAAAGTGGTCCTTATGGGAAAAGTGAGTAATGTAGAGAATCTACCTGCTAAGGGTATATTCATAGCATCCCTTGTAAATAAGAAAGGGACCTAAATTACTCAGCCCAACAACAGCACAGAATTCTTCTATAGTAACATTCTGATGCATACCCATCTGTATATTCTTTTTTATTATACTAAAGCACAAATAGACAATTTACCAGTAATGTATTAAATGACTATAATTAAACATTTCAGTAATAAGAAGTACATCCATAATGGTGTGAAACTATTATCATCAGTACCATTTCCAGAACTTTTCCAGTACTCCAAAGGATAACTCTGCACCTATAAGTAATAATTTCCCACTCCCCTGAATCCCCAGACCTGGGGAGTTTTTATTCCACTTTCTTTCCTTGTGAATATATCTATTCTCTGATTCTAATACAGGCAGAATCACGTGGTTGTCCTTTTAATTCTGGTGCATCTCAACTAGTATGATATCTTTAGGGTACATCAATGTTGAAGCTTATGTTACACCTTCATACCTTTTATGGCAAAATAATATTCCAATACATATATACATTGACATATTTATTGCATTCTGATTATTTGTCTGTTAATGGGTATAAACCACTGGATTATGTCTACAGACTCTTATGAGTAATGCTGTTAGGAATATTGGTATAAAATTATCCGTTTGTATTCCTCTTCTCAGTTCTTTGGGAAATGTATTTAGAATTGAATTTCTGGGTTCATGTGGTCATTCTGAGACATCAAGCTGTTTCTATTCCCATCAGAGAGACACATAGATTCCAAACTCCCTACATTAATGATAACATTTGTTTTAACTTATTTTGTTCTGTTTTGATTGTAGTTATCCTAACAGCTATGAATACGTCTCTCAGTAGAGCCAGGTATATTTTTAATGGGAACTAAAAAAAAATTCTTCTCTCATATATTACATCCACTGCAGTTCCCCCTCCTTCCCCTCCCCCTAGTCTCTTCCCCCCACCTCCCCCTGTCTCTGAGATCCACCAACCCAACCTCCCCTCAGACAAGAGCAGGCCTTCCAGAGACATCAACCAAACATGACATAACAAAACCGCAATAAGACCAGCTACATATCACCACATCAAGGCTGGACAAGGCAACCCAGTAGGAGGAATAGGAGAGGGCAGAGACAGCCCCACCCCCAGCTCCTACTATTAGGAATCCCACAGGAACCCAAGCTACTCAGTCATAACACATACTCAGAAGACCTAGGTGGGACCCCTACAGGCTCCCTGATTTCTGCAGGCCCCCAGGGTCCTGGTCAGTTGATTCTCTGGGCCTTGTTCTGTGGTGCCTCTGACCCTTCTGGTTCCTCCCATCCTTCCTCCCTCTTCTCAGCAGGACTCCGGGAGCTCTGTCTAATGTTTGGGAGTCTGCATCTGCTCCCATCAGTTCCTGGATGAAGTCTCTCTGGTCTCTTTGATGACATTTCTGCTAAGCCCTGGTCTCAGAACACTTTGCAGACAGGGCAAACTGTAGGTTGAAGGTTTTGTGGCTAGGTTGATATCTCAATCCCTTCACTAGAGGTCCTGTCTGGTTACAGAATGTGGCCAGTTCAGGCTCCATGTCCCCATGACGAGGAGTCTTTGCTAGGGTTACTCTCATAGATTCTATATGGAGTTTCCATTGCACTAGATTTCTAACTCACTCCTGAAATGCACCCCAATTCCAGTAATTTCTCCTGGAATTTTCTCCCCCCCCATACACCTGATTCCTCCTCTTTCCAACTCTATCCACCCCCAGTCCATTCATGAAATTATTCTTTTTCCCCTTCCCAGGGAGATCTTGCACACTCCCCTTAAGCCCTCCTTGTTACTTGGCCTCTCTGGGTCTGTGGATTGTAGCATGATTATCTTTTACTTTATGGCTAATATCCACTTATAAGTAAGTGCATGTTATCTTTTTCTTTCTGGGTCTGGGTTACCTCACTCGGGATGATGTTTTCTAGTTCCTTCCACTTGTCTGAAAATTTCATGCTGTCATTGTTTTTAAGAGCTGACTATTGCTCCATTGTGTAATTGTACCACATTTTCTTTATCCATTCTTTGGTTGAGGGTTATCTAGGTTGTTTCTAGTCTCTGGTTATTATGGATAAAGATACTATGAACACAATTAAGCAACTATCCTTGTAACAGGATGGAGCAACCTTTGGGTATATACCCAGGAGTGGTATAGCTGGGTCTTGATTGAGATCAATTCCCAGTTTTCTGAGAAACCATCATATTTATTTCCAAAGTGGCTGTACAAGTTTGTACTCACACCAGCAGTGGAGGAGTGTTCCACTTGCTCTACATCCTTTACAGCATGAGCTGTCACTTGTGTTTTTGATCATAGCCATTCTGACAGGTGTAAGATGAAATCTCAAAGTTGTTTTGACTTGCATTTCCCTGATGGTTAAGGATGTTGAACATTTCTTTAAGTGTTTCTCAGCTATTTGAGATTCCTCTGTTGAGAATTCTCTGTTACATCTGCACCCCATTTTTACCTAATTATTTGGTTTGTTGATGTCTAGTTTCTTGAGTTCTTTATATATTTTGTATATTAGTCCCCTGTTTGATGTGTAATCGGTGAAAATCTTTTCCCATTCTGTGGACTGCCATTTTGCACTGTTGATTGTGTCCTTTACCTTACAGAAGCTTTTCAGTTTCAAGAAGTTCCATTTATTAATCGTTGATCTTAGTGCCTGTGCTACTGATGTTCTGTTCAGGAAGGTGTCTCCTGTGCCAATGCATTCAAGGCTATTCCCCACTTTCTCTTCTATCAGGTTCAGTGTATCTGGTTTTATGTTAAGGTCTTTGATCCACTTGGACTTGAGTTTTGTGCAGGGTGATGGATATGGGTCTACATACTGACATTCAGTTATACCAGGACCATTTGTTAAAGAGTATTTTTCCCCATTGTTTATTTATGGCTTCTTTATAAAAATTGGGTGTTCATAAGTATATGAATTTATGTCATGGTCTTTGATTTGATTCCAGTGATCAATGTGTCTGTTTTTATGCCAATACCATGCAGTTTTTATTACTACAGCTCTGTAGTACAGCTTGAAATAAGGGAAGGTAATACATCCAGAACTCCTTTTATTGTATAGGAGCGAGGCATTCCTAAATAGTTTTTGCATCAGAAAATTGAAACAATTCCAGGAAGTCATTGAAGATTCTCTCTGGCAATGAGAAAGTTCTTATTAATACTTAACAATCTTCTTCAGTGAGAGACCTTGATTACAAATAAGATATACTTGGAAGCTTCAAAAATTCTGACATTCAGCTGAATACAAGATGGAGCCACACCACCAACATCTTAAAAATATTTTTTTTGTGTGTAGTGTGTGTGTGTGTGTGTGTGTGTGTGTGTGTGTGTGTGTGTGTGTGTGTTTATATACAAGCAGGTATAGATGTGGAAGCACACACATATTCACCTAGTAAATGCTGGCTTTGATGGTATTACCTATGACTGGAGGACAAAGACAGGTGGATTCCCTTGGTTCCCTGGCCAACCAATCTAGCCAAATGACAAGCTCCAAGTTAGCATTAAACTCTGTCTTAAAAATAAAATAAGACTTAGGAGGTCATACTCAGAAGGGTGCGGGTCCTGAAACTGGAAGTTGAAAGCCGGAAGTGGTGTTGGAAGCCGGAAGTGGTGCTGTGAGGACATGTTCCAAGGAAGCTGCAGGCTGGCTCGGCCAAAAAATTAAAATAAATAAAATAAAATAAAATGAAAATAACATGGGGAAACAACCTCTGAGCTCCACACATGCCCACATAGGAGAGTACACCTCCACATACATCTCCAAACACAAAGCTTTCTAACCCCTATAGACAGTCCTGATCTCCCTATCCTTTTGGAGCTAACGCTACATATTTTCTGATGTATCTGTTTGTTTGTTTACTTTCTGTTCTTTTTTCTTGTAGACACACTAAGCCTATCCTAGAGTTCAATGAATAAATGTGTTAATCTACCCTTATTTCAAATGGCATATACCTTTTGATAGTTAAATATACCTTCTAAAAAATTTTGTCCCTGGATCTTTTCTTCTTTAGATACTCCTGTATATTTTTAAAGAATGCTTTGAAATACAGCTTTATTCTCCTCCTTGTCCTGCCTATACTTCCTGCCTAGCCAATGGCCAATCAGTGTTTTATTTATTGACCAATCAGCAACACATTTGACATACAGAACATCCCACAGCACTTCCCCTTTTTTAAAATTTTTCAAAAAGGAAGGTTTTAACCTTAACAAAGTAAAATTACATATAATTTGGGAATTTGGGCGTAGCTTCTCTTACTACTTCCTGCTGGAGGGGGGCGCTGTATCTTATGGGGACACAAAGAAAATTTTAGGATTATGGGATAGTCCATGAGGCCGTATTGTCTGAGCCAGTGGCCTTCAAACCATTCTGGATGTTGGATCATCTGGGCCATGGTGTCATCGGAGACCTTTCAGGGGGTCTTGGCTGGTCAAAACTGATGTATCTTAATCTGGAACAAATCCATAGCCTTTGATTTTCTGTGGGAACAAAAGCAGAGTCTCCTTTCCAAAGCAACACATCCTTACATCCAAATTTTGAAATCAAGGGACCTTTAAAATATACATTTTGGCATAACTCAACAGCTTTTGCAATTAAATGTTTTTCTGCAGTTAAAAATCCCAAAGACAACACAATCCAGATTCTCTGTGTAATATTCATCTTTACGTGGCTTATTTTTATATTAATTTTACTGTCTCTTTAAAGACTTTATTTTTTAAAACTATATGTAGCTAAAGTTTTCCTGCCTGGCCCACAGTCAGGACAAATCTTTCTCACCTGCCAGTCCCACAGCCACTCAGACCCAACCAAGTAAACACAGAGACTTATATTGGTTACAAACTGTATGGCTGTGGCAGGCTTCTTGCTCACTTTTCTTACAGCTTAAATTAATCCATTTCTATAAATCTATACCTTGCCACATGGCTCGTGGCTTACTGGCATCTTCACATGCTGTTTGTCATCAGGGCGACTGGCAGTGTCTCTCTGACTCAGCCTTCCACTTCCCAGCTTTATTCTCCTCCTTGCCCCACCTATACTTCCTGCCTAGCCAATGGCCAATCAGTGATTTATTTATTGACCAATCAGCAACACATTTGACATACAGACCATCCCACAGCACAGTAAAGATGGGAGGTTCTTGGTTCTAGGGACCTTGTGTTACACATGTTGTGTTGAAGAGAGAAGTGTCCTCTCTCAAAGCAGACACTAACTCATCCCAACAACTTTTTTTCCTCCAGTTTTCTGTGTTGATGTGACAGTTTGTGTGCAACAGTTTAAAAACCTTTTCAAACTTCTTAAAAAGAACCTTTTGTGACATGAGCATGATGGTTTCCTGCAGTTTCTGAGCAACCTGCAAGCAAATATTGTGCCTTTATCGAGAGGGAGCACTCACTTCAAGTTAATAAAACAAAATTCTGAGCTTACACTGTCAAGAGAGAATTTGTAGAGTTTAATCAGGTGCTGAAATGGACAAGACCATGGATTTGAAATGTCAAAGTGACATAAGGTGACAGTGAAGCCAGCACAGTCATGAAGTAGAAGATGTCCCTGAGCTTCTTGTCTGTGGGCTTCACAGAACTTGAGCTCATTTGTGAATTGTCACAAGAACACCTTTGGAGTATGGCTGTCCCTCCCTATACAACCCATCCATAAACCACAGCTTTTACTCAAGCTAGATTGGGATACAGAAAACAGTAGTCCTTGTGTTCATGCAGACCTTGGTTTCAGTTACTACCATTCATGAATCGGCCATCATCTCCTTCATCTGATCAGTGAGAATGATGCATTGAACACACATCAATGAATAAAATGACTGAGATCCTTGTGTTATGGTGCTTGCATTGTAGATGAAGCAGGTATGCAAAGCAGAAATCAACCAAGTCCATACCTGAGTACTCGACAAGGTGAATCTCTGAAGGAAAAAAACAAACCAAAATAAAGTCATGCAGTCAAGGCTAGTGATTCACCTTTGCAGACCTCCTCTCATATGCTCCAGTCATCTGGGGAAGCCCAACAAGTGAGGCAGACCTTGGCAAGTTTAGGTGCATAAAACATGTTACTACTGCTGATTGATGGTAATATGAACTTCCTGAAGGTTGAAGGCGAGCACATGAATTCCTTTCCAGTGTCTTTGAGGCTCCCTCACATCTTTGTGTCTTGTTTTCCTCTTAACCTCCAGTTCCAACGAGGGTTTCGAGTCCGTGAAGAAGGTTGCACTGCTAACATTCCTCTCAGTGGTTATCCTGATGGCCATCCTGGGCAACCTGCTGGTGATGGTGGCTGTGTGCAGGGACAGGCAGCTCAGGTGAGCAGTATGAGGGACCCTCTTAGGAAACATGGGTGTCAGAGGGATCTCCCTGAAAAGCTGGCTCTGAATAATTTCCATTTTGATTTATCACATGCATGGGAATAGGTTTTGAAAAAATAGAAAAGGGATCACACATAATCCTTCAACCCCAACACTAACATAACCATAAGAGCACCCTGGGTTAATTCCATCCTGTCTGTTTACCTGTGCCATGTTGCATTTGTTTAAATAACTGTAGTATATATATATATATATATAGTCAATATATGTGGTCAATATATATCTAGTCCTGCTACCAATGGTTCAGGGAAGACTTGGGAACTAATGATTAATCTGGGGGAATAAACACTGGATCTACCACATTTTATACATCACCAATGTCAACTCTGGCTATATTTACAATCATCTGAGATATTTTTCAAAATACTGCTGTATGATATTGGTATGTCCTGTGCAATACTGTGGAAATATTTATATTTAAAAAGTAATTCACCGTTAAAAATCCAAGTTTAATTGGCCATCCTGTATCTTATGTAGCTATCTTCGGTGGAAGAGAATGCTATCTACCCATGGTTTTTGTCTAATTGATCTGGGTTGAACCCTGGGCACTGATGCTTGCTACAATCCACCAGGTATTTCCAGTGTGTAGCCTGGACTAAGGCGCATCGGCCCATGAAGGAAGAGATGAGCTAAAGGTAGTGCCTCTCTAAGCAGGACACGCCCCGAACCAGTGACGAGGCAGAGAAAGTGCAACGCAGAGTTTTGCCTGGGGTCACACATGTAGGAGGTACATAAGAGGTCACCCTAGGAGCTGCAGGTGGTAGCTTGACACTGTCTGTGAGGGCAGCATCTTGAGAGGGCTCTCTGGGAGGGCCTAAGCCAGGACCAGAGCCAGGGTGGGCGGTGAATAGAGTAGATGGGAAAGAGCCTACTCTACTATATGGAGCCTCAGAACGGTTCTCAATACACTGGCAGCCTCTGCTAAGGCCAGAAGGGCCAGAACGCTGAGGAAAAGATGTCTTTGGGTGTGATGAGCCTGGAGAAGTCAGAAGAGGCTGGACCACGGAGAATCTCCTTGGCCGTGGTGCACAAGGGGAAACTGAGTCTTGCAGCTTATCCTTAATGTGTGACTTTTCTTTCCTTTTCTACCTCCCTTCTTTCCTTCCTTCCATTTCCCCCAATTCTTCCCCGCTTCCTTTCCACACCCCCCCCCCGCCACCTTGCTTGTACCTTTTCACTTACAGGAAAATAAAAACCAATTATTTCATTGTGTCTCTTGCCTTTGCCGATCTGCTGGTTTCGGTGCTGGTGATGCCCTTTGGTGCCATTGAGCTGGTTCAAGACATCTTGATTTATGAGGATACGTTTTGCCTGGTCCGGACCTCTCTAGATGTCCTACTCACTACAGCATCGATATTTCATCTGTGCTGCATTTCACTGGATAGGTAAGAGCAGGGCAATGTGCAGAATGGAATGCCCTTGACACCTGTGACCTAGCAGATATTACCCAGTGTCTTTCTTTCCTTCCTAACTAATCTCCCGAAATTGGTTCCAGACACAGATGTGGAAGTTCAGTGATTCTTGCACCAGGGCAGTGCTTGTGGAGGCCTTCTTCTCAGTGAGGCACTCTTAGGGATTTTGAAGAGCTAAAGGTTGCACGGTCTAGCAATTGCTTGCATAGAGTTTACTGTGTAGATAGGTATCTTCAGCCAAGTTCACTTCCAACTTAATATTGATGACAGGAACGAAATGCTAAGGGAACCAGGTGGCCAGAGTTAGTGCACGTGCCCAGGAGGCTATGAATGATCTCACTGTGTTCGGACATGACCTTCTCCTAAAATATGCCCATATAATAAGTAAGATCTAGGAAAGTGCATGTGATCATGGGGGAGTTTTTCCCTACGAAGTTAAAGTTGATAATAAAATCTCCAATAATTGCTGTTTTAAAGATTCAGCTTATCATATCCCAATGTATATTATGGGTTTTTTGTTTGTGTGTGTGTGTGTGTGTGTGTGTGTGTGTGTGTTTATACTTTAGGGTGCCTAGTGGTTGCCACCTTGGCCTCATTTGTTGGGAATGTATATTTATCAGCTCTTTCCATTCTCCGATTTCTGTTCATGTTCATGGAATAACTAATGAAAGAATATACTTTAAAAGTCATATGACTCTGAGAGTATATGTGGCTGAGGGGCTAGAACCCAGAAGAAAATGTAGGGTGAAAGTTTCATGAGCTTAGACTGCTGGGGATAACATCTCAATTTCTCTCCAGCTGTCCACAGACCTATATCCCCTGGCTTGGGAGAGATGCATTTCTTAAGTTGAGGATTTAGAAAAATAATCAGCCAAGTTAGAGGATGTTATATCTCTAAAATAGTCACCTTTAAAAAGTAAAATAATGATTTCTTTGAAAATTACTCATCTGGGGTGGGTCCTTAAGAATTAATCTGCTGTGACAACAACAGACTCACCTCTTTTCTTATGAGAGCACTGATTAGAATGACAGATGTGACAGTGACAGTCTCCTCCTCCTCCTCCTCCTCTTCTTTTTGTTTGTTAGTTTTGTTTTTCGAGACAGAGTTTCTCTGTGTAGCTCTGGTTGTCCTGGAACTTAATTTGTAGACCAGGCTGGCCTTGAACTCACAGAGATCCATCTGCCTCTGCTTCCCAAATGTTGGGATTAAAGCATTCCCCACCACAACCTGGCCAGCAAGCCTCCTCTGTTTAAATCACTTTTTTTCTGACAAGAACACAAAGTTGAGTTGCCTAGGTACTATGCATGTATAATGAGACTCCACTGCATAGATAGAGAGGTGCACAATTGAGCTGGTGGCCAACAGTAAGACCTACCATGAGTCATAATTAGAAATTTCTTCATCTTAGCTCATTTACAATCAGACATTAGTATGTGAAGGACATTTTGAAGACATTGGCTACTATATGAAATTTCATATTACAGAAAATAAAGTATGAGAAAGGAGAAAATGCAGGGAAATCCTAGAGGTTAGCCTGTATATGATCATCGCTACAACGGTCTGTGAGACTAGACATAATATAGGAACTTAGAAAAAAGCAAGGCTGGGGATAAAGGAAAGCTGCAAGTCAGTGAGATTTTTGGCAAAAGCTAGGGGAAGAAAATGAGCCATGCAGAAAATAAAAATGAGAGAAAATTCATCTCACTGCTGTAGAGAACAGACAGCCCCAAGACCAGGGCTGAAGGTCTCCCATGGGGGGTTGGCTTTAGATTTCCAGATTTAAGCTTATACTCCCTCATGAACACTTCTTCAAGTAGGCTCACACTGTAGTGATGCAGTTAAGAATTGGACACTAAAAGCCATCTGTTTTTAAATGTGAGAGATTTAACTTTAAATTTCAGCTTTGTCAGGTTTTGCCACTGAGATTGGCAGTGAGTTAATAAGACTTTCTGAGTCTCACTTTTCTTTGTCTCAAAAGAATAAAATGGAGGATAAAGAACTGATCTTGCAGGATTGCAGTCAGGAAGAAATGAGCTAAGCTGCCTGAGGGGGAGCATTGTCCACTATGACTCAGTCCTGCCGTGAGTGGAAGGTGCTACCCGAGCTAATCACCATCTGTCTTTTTGACTTCTCTCAAGACACCCGAGCATCCTCTAATTGTTCTCCTCACGCTGACTTATCCATCTATTCTCACTTATAAGATCAAACAAATGTCAGCTTTCAGCTGCAACTCTGAGCATTGCTGCTTGTCTGGGACTTTCAACAGCTGCTTGCTTTGAGATATAACCACACTGCTTGATGTAGAGAATTTTTAAATTTAATTCAATTAATTTTTAATTCAATGTAATTTATTTAGCATTTTTTATATATAAGTATTGTATTCATGGTATTTATATCCAACCATCTTCCTACTTCAACAACCCCCCATGCCCTGCTTCCACACTCCCCCCATACCCTACTGAGTCCATTTAGTGTCACTCATATGTATATGTGTTTAAGGCTAAAGACTTGGCACTGGATAACCTATCGGGGGTTCATCCCTGGAGAAGACAGATTCTCCTTCTCTCTGTAATCTTTGACTGCCTCTAGGTCTTCTGAGGATGAAGCCTTGAGATTTCCCCATCGGGGTTGGCCTGGCAATTGGTGTTATCATTATGCAGGTCTTCTTCAGTCAACGATATTATTGAGATTTCATGGATGTAGTATCTTTCTTGTCATATAAGGGAAAAAAATCTTGCAGCAGATGTCCTAGTCTTCTGGCTCTTACAGTCTCTTCACCCCCTCTTCCGCAATGTACCCAGAGCCTTAAGTGTAGAGGTTATATTTTACATCTATCTATTGGGGTCGGATCCCTATGACCTGTGAGTTCTCTACATCTTAATCAGTTGTTGATTTCTTAATTTTTCCTATCTGCTGCAAAATGAAGCTTCTCTGATGAAAGGTGAAAGCTCCAGTTATCTGCAGATATAAGGGTAGCATTTAGAATGCAGTTAGATATTTTACAGGGTTTAGGAAAGTAGCAGCAGTAGGTTCTCTTTTAGAGTCCAATAGTTGGCCTACCCTGGGTAGTTGAGTACGTTTACAATCCCAGCATGGATTCTCTCTTATTGAGTAGGCTGTAAGTCCAATTAGACGGTTAATTAGATGGCTGTTGTTCACCCCTGAGATGCATCACTCTTGGACCTTTGGCCTTTGTGGTGGCACATAGGCTTTACATTGGGTAGGAATGTTGTTCTGCCTTGGTAGATACATAGCACTTTCTGATACCATGAGAGTCATTCCTCAGGGAAGAAGCTTCTGTATCATATCCAGTTTGTCTCCTGTGTTTGAAGTAGGCAGTGTTTTCAGCAACAGGGTTTTACCTTCAAGTTTTGGGAGGAAACCAAGGTCAATGGTAATAGCTTGTTTTGTTTTTTAGTAGTCTCTTGACTACCCTGACCAACAACTTGAAGGGAAGTTTTCCATGCCTGGCACTTGGGTTTATCAGGTAGTCTATAGCTCTTGGAGAGAACATTATTACTGCTAATGGTATAACTTCATTTAAATGATAAGTGTGTTACATGTATTACATGTAAATTTGAAGTAAACATAAAATAATGCTTTCCTATAGCTTTTTCAATTATTTTTGTGCTATTTATCCTTCTCCTCTCCACAATTAAAATTTCCCCCTATTTTTCCTATTTCTCCCTTATTGCACCAGTGTCCTAATATCCCTCTGTATACAATATTTTCATCAAATCTTCAAGAATTTCATGCCATGTATTTTGATCTTATTCACCCCCAACTCTTCATCCTAGCTCCTCCTAGATCTACCCTTACCTCTCAAATTTATGTCCTCCCTGAAAATAGCCTATCACCTCCAATTTGTGTGGCTCATGTACTCCTAAGTGTGGGCCAAGCACTGGAGCACAGTCTACCCACCGGGAGCCATGCCCTTAAAGAAAACTGACTCCTCTTCCTGAGGAGTCATCCACTGTCCATAGCTCCTCAGCTAAGTGTGGAGGCACATTGTCCCACTCGGTGCTGGAATGTTGACTGAATTGATGCTGTGCATGCCCTGTGCAGGCAAACCAAGCTGCTTTGAGTTCACGAATGCACTGGTCCTGTCATGTCCCAAAGAATTGACTTTTCTCTGGTCTTCTCTAATCTCTGGTTCTTACAATCTTTCTGCCTCCTTTTTTTGCTATAAAAGAATCGACTTTTCTCTGGTCTTCTCTAATCTCTGGTTCTTACAATCTTTCTGCCTCCTTTTTTGCTATGGTATCTGACCCTTGCTGTCTCTCTGTGTGGGGGAGCAATCTAGATGTTTCGTTTGTGGCTGAACACACCACTGACACTTCCTCTCGGCACTTTGACCAGTTGTGAGTTTGTGTGCTAATCACCATCCACTGCACAAAGAAACTTTTCTGATCAGGTACGAGAGTGGCAATAATTGATGAGTATAGATGGGCTTCACTGTCTGTTTCCTGTCTCTGTCCCACGTTTCCCTTCAGAGCCTTCACCAGCCCTGCCTCTCGGCTCTGACCACCTTGACCTTTCTTTTCTTCTGTTGTTTTCCAGGCATCGGCTCCTCTCTGTGCCTGGAAAGCTCCTTTGCCCTCTGTGTGACTCTCGGGTTTTAGCTCAGTCACATACCCCTGCAGCAGAAGTCATCTCGGACTTCTGGACATCTCCTTGGACACATTCCTTGGAGAACTCATTGCATTTTTTATTAAATGCAGTTCTGCAATTTCTCCCACAAAGTATTTTTTTTTTCTCCCTTGTGGGAAGAAGCTCTGCAATATGAACAAGGATCAGAGAGTGTTTGTGGAATCTGTGGAATTTGCACTTAATGACAATTTTGACAATTAAACAGTAGTTACACATCAATATTTATTTAGGTATTTGGCAAATTTTTATTTTCTTTCCCCTAAGTGGACATCAGAAACTTGAACTCCACAAAGAAGATGAGACTAGACAGTTTTTGTCTTGTTTTCCTTTTCTTTCTCTCCAACATGATCCTATCCCAGCTGATACCCTCACTGAGCCAGAGGGTCCATCCTGAGCATTACAGACAATGCCTTGCCTGAAACAGCATGGTTTTATTTATCATATAGCTTCTGCTTTTACAGTGTTCCTCCTGGTCTTACATTTGAGCTGGGTCAAGGCAGAGAAGGAGTGTCTTGGAGGGTCAGGGTTTGGTGGCCTTATCATGTGAGTGAGGGTCCTGGCGAGACACACAGCCCTCCTACCTCAAGCTGTTGTGAGTAGTTTAAGAAAGGGTAGTACCTTTCACGAAAGGAGCCTCACCGTGATTCTTAATTGTTGCCCAGATTACTGACTCCTGGGTCCAGTAAAAATGCATAATTCCTTTAATATTAAAAAATGCATTTTTATGTCTGAAATTCTTATACTTCTTGGTACTTTAACAAATGACATATTCCTGAACTTTTAAAATAATTTCAAAACTATAATTACTCTGTTCAGTATAGTATGAGTCATGAGAGGTCAACCACTGTATTATCTGAGGTTCTATGGAGAATGAAAAACAACCAACCAGCTATAAAAAAAAAAAATGCTACTTTTGAAAGTGCAATACAATGAAGCCGTCGAAACTCCTGACAAATAGGATGTGCTGAGAGGTGTAACTGTTATCTGAGTAAAAAGAAATTCAGACTTAAATGTTGGTCACAATTCCACTCATAAAATAAATGCATGTATATGTATGTCTGAACATACAATATGAAAAAATCATCGAAGGAGGGAAGGAGAGAGAGAGATTGATTGACCAACCATGAGCAGATTGTCTTCATTCTGATCTTGCTTAGCCCCACTTTAGTTTGTGACCTTATACTTACCCCATCCTGCCACTTCCTTTTCTTACCACAAGATTAAAAACACAGTAATACCTGAGCATTGCAAAAAATAATATGCCACCATTACACAAGCGGATAACATAGAGATGGCCCCACAGCCTGGCTACCACTTGGAAGTAACCACTGTGAACACAGCCACCTATCCTGACATCATGTGCAATAAATATATTTGCTTTGGTAGCTGCTTTGAATTTATGTTTTAGTGGTTTTTGAAGAAGCCTTTGTCTGTGCAGATGCCAATGAACATTGGGACTGTTCTTCCCAACTTGCTTTTTGGAGGGACCCATTAGTAAAGCACTATTTCTGACAGAAACTGAAGTGATGGACCACTTGACTGAAAAACCTGGCATTAAGCATGGCTTTCTACAAAGATTTGAACAGTTTCATCCTGTCTGCCTCTCTCTAACTCTCCTCTCCTCTTGGTGTCCATGTTTGTTTTTCCTGTTCACTATACTTTTGTCTCTATTTATACCCATTCCTCGTTGTTCTTATTCAATTCCTCAGCTCTGAACTCTTGTTGAATTTATCCTCAAGCTGAGTTCTTCCTGGGAGTGGGGGGCATTGGCAACAAAAGTCTGAAACACAGAAATCCACGGGAAAAGAACTCTAGATGCTAGGTCTCAATGTTGGAATCACACCTCCCTCAACACCTGCTTGCCGTGATGTGAGGATGGCACATCTTTTTTTTTTTTCTTGGCAAAGGTGGAGCTCTGTGACTGCCATATTCACTAAAAGCATGTAGTATGGAAGCTTGGTACTTCCCCCAGAAACTGGGACACTGTGTGGAGATGAGATTCCAACTTCTCTCAGGCTAGTTGAAGGCTTAGAGGTATCTTTTGGAGTACGCACAATCAGATGGAAAAATGTTATCCACTGGTTTCCTCTATAATGACCATATACCTTCATTCTTCCACTGGATTCTTAAACCATATTTTATTTTAGACTTAACTGTCCTACCTCTATTTTTTGAACATGTTTGCAATTCTTCCTTTATTTGGCCTTAAATACAATTACTTCTAAAAGTCTAATTTATTAAAGAGACCATTACCTGTCAGAATGGCAATATTTTCTCTTTATTGTCTGTCTTCTTCTGCCACCCAGAAACTCGAAACATTCTATCTGCAAAACCTTCCACAGTTTTTTGAGTCCCAGGGGGTTTTTTTGTTTGTTTGTTTTTTGTTTTTTTGGAAACAAGTTTCCTTGTAAAACATGTTCTTCTGACTCCGGGGCTGCATATTTAATCTCGTGCAAGAGATAAGTTGTCTGGGTTGCTTAATGATCTCCCCAGAGCCTAACTCAATTGTGCAGTATATAAATCAAATGTGTCAGTCATTGAGAACGTGCGTGTCACACGGTTCTATTTGTTTGCCCAATACCGCCGAGTGATTTTTTTTTTGGCAAGGAAAATGAGTAAGAGTTTCTTCTTTCCTCATTTTCTCATTAGTGATTGGTGTGGGAGGGCCCAGTCCATGGTGGGTGGTTCCATCCCTGGATTGATGGTCCTGAGTTCTATAAGAAATCAGGCTGAGCAAGACCATGGGAAGCAAGCCAGTAAGCAGCACCCCTCCATAGCCTCTGCATCATGTCCTGCCTCCAGGATCCTGCCCTGTTTGAGTTCCTGTCCTGGTTTCTTCCTACAATGAACAGTGCTGTGGAAGTATAGGCCAAATAAATGGCCCCCTAATAGTTTCTTCTTTTCATATACTCTTTGCAGCCAGGTCCACACATTGTACCTAACCTTCACATTGGTTCAGCTGGATCTCATGCTGGAGGGTATGAACTGTAATTTTTATATTCATTTCATCACATATTTCTGGAGTGCTTACTAATTGCCGGGAGCTCTTCTGGACACTGGGGTTAGGTGCTGGATGACAGGAAAGGCTGTATGTGACTCACAGAGCTTTCAGTGCAGTGAGGGAACATAATGATAGAAAATAGGAGGTTATGGTAAAATTACTGGTATTTGAGGAGCAATATGAGTAAATCCCCAAAGCAGTTGGGCCACGCCATCCTCCATGGCATGGAAGGTTCTTCAGATGGCCAGACTGAAACTAAGCCCTGACTCCTCCTTAACTATGGGCTAACTGCGTATCTTAGCCTTTGATTTTCCTCGTACGTCCTTAGCATTTGCATGGACCATTACGTATAAGCGTGGCAGCTCATCTTGCTTTATTTTTTTTATCAGTTTCTCCCTAATTATGAATTCTGAAAGAACCAGATCTGTCTCACCAGCTCTATGCTCTTGCTACAGGTTTATAGAGTGTCGGTTCTACACATATTTGACTGAACATAGCATGCTCTGAGATGGGCCTTGGTTTTTTGTTATGATTTTGGTGCTATTTTTCTTTTCTTCTGAAGAACTTGGCATAAGAAAAAATGGGTAAGAATGTGGCCTGGGGTATTTATTAGACTGCCCAGATGCATCCCAGTTTGAACAAATATGAATTTCATCATCTTGGAGAACCTACTTGAATTTTCTGGATTTCATCTAATTTGTAGACTTACGTTAATGTTAGTAACTCCCCTAGGAGACTCAGGCAGTTTCGCAACATAAATGAGTGTATGTACAGTGCATCAGCAGGTACCACAACCTGAATCATTGAAATTATTTTAACATTAGTATTTGCCTTAGAAAATTTCCAAATCCAAAGGCCTAGTGGTTTCTTCCTAAGCCTTTACTCTTTGGCCAGATAGCTATTTATTGTTGAAGAGTTACACATTTTCCCAGCCCTGCTCTTTCCTTTGAAGACCTTGTTTATCTGGTGGCTCACTTGTACCTTTCTTTTTGTTCTTTCTTTAGTTTATTTCTGGGCTCCATGGTCCTCTCTCTATCTGCCTGTTCAGAAGGATACTTTCGGCATCTTTCTGTCTCTCTTAAACCCAATAGACTCAAAGTGGAAATTTTCATCATACCTTAATGCTCTTTTCTACTTGGTACATCAAAGGATGCAAAGTATCGCCATGAAATGACTGACATTGGACACAAAACAGTGTCCTACTTCTTGCCGCACAATGTGCTTCAATTAGTGTGTGGCATATGCTGCAGATAATTGAGGTATTAGAGAAGAGAGTGGCAATCACAATGCAGTGAAAGAAACACCATGTGAAAACAGCAATGGTAAAAATGATGTAGAAATGGGGAGCCCATCTCTGATTGGAGAAAAGGACACATTCAGAGATCTGATCTAAGGCATGCCTGGATTGTAGAGGAAGGGCTACTGCCCAGCCATTAACCCTATATAGTATAAAAGTATATATCTATCTATTTATATAGCGACAGAGAGAGAGAGACAGAGAGAGAGAGAGAGAGAGAGAGAGAGAGAGAGAGAGAGAGAGAGAGAAATGATATTCCTGTTTATCTTGTGATTAGTTGTGAGTATGGAACATTGACCCCAGAACTCATAAGCAACAACATATATTACATCTTATATGTGATAAACTCCATCAGTCACAGCCATTTACCTGTAGGGAAGAACTCATTTAGTATTTGTGTCTTAGACCCTACTATAGTTAAAGATGCTGTTCCAAGTGTTTTCTTTTGATATGGCAAATAGCTTAGAGCCCAAGTTCCAAAATGTAGCTGAATTTACTTAAAATACACACATACACATGTGTATACATATTTTTATATGCTGGGAACTTTCTATGTTTTCAACATATTATTTCATCAGTTCTCACAGTGAGTGGATGGTGTAGCATCCTTATCCCACTTTACAGATAAGGAAACTATCTTGGAGAAGGTCAATAGCTAGCCTTGAGACTAGAGGGAATAAGAGGTTAAGGTAAAGGAAGTTAGTGCTCATCTGTGAGGAGACATAAAGTTGACTGCTAAGGTCTCTGCTAATTCTGAGTACTTCTCCCTTTCCCATGTTTGAAGTGCAAGGAATGAAGAGGCAGTATTTTCCTCGGTTACAGGAGTGGTGAAGCGATTAGCATGGAGTTTAAAATACACTGCTGTCTTCTAAGACTTATCAAAGTAAATTGTGTCTCCAGAGACATTTAAAAGCAATCAGATCCCACATTTACATGTGGCTGTGTTTGGAGAAGCTGCAGGTTGTCTACCGATGGGGATTTTAATGGAGCTTTATGAGCAAACTTGGAAATGTTTTGCATAAGAACTTAGTTTGCAAACACCTTTGCTACATTCTAGTTAATCCTGGCCATCTGGAACCTAATTTATCATTAGAATATTTATTAAGTCACTTTGTAAAAGTACTTTTTGGTAAATAGAAAATATCCTTTAAAAGGCAAAAGAGCAGGTTTTGTATATTAATCTACTCCTGAGATGAACCGCAATTCTGTTTGCTAAACAACATCCATTCAGCCTGAGAATCAACACCCTTTCTCTTTGTTGTAATTCTTTCCTAGAAAAACATGCTGCAGGATTGAACCAGATGGACATTTCCAAGTTTTGTGACCTCTTCTTCATTCAAACTCTTTTTTTTTTTTTTTTTTTTTTTTGGTTTTTCGAGACAGGGTTTCTCTGTGCAGCTTTGCGCCTTTCCTGGATCTCACTCTGTAGTCCAGGCTGGCCTCGAACTCACAGAGATCCACCTGGCTCTGCCTCCCGAGTGCTGGGATTAAAGGCGTGCGCCACCACCGCCCGGCCTCAAACTCTTTTTTAAAAAAGTATACTTTGCCAATTCTTTAAGAATTACATACAGCATATTTTGATAATATTCACCTCTCTTCTCCAAACTCCCCCCAGACCCACCCTCTCCTTCCTTTCCTGCCCCCTTCAATTTTGTGTCTTTTTATGTTTGGAGATGAGACTGTCACAAAACAGATGTCCTGACCCTCTGGCTCTTACTACCTTTCTGCTGTCTCTTCCACTGTATTCCCTGAGCCTTCCATGTAGGAGTTGTGCTATAGATGTATCTGCTGAGGACGACACCCATGGTCAACTGGTCCCTACATTTTGAGCAGTTGTGGTTTTCTGTGCTGGTCGCCATCTACTGAAAAAAGCATCTTCTTTGATAAAAAAGAGAGCTGCACTTACCTGTGGGTATAGGATAAGTATTTAGAATGCAGTTAGAAATCATCCTGCTTTGAGAAAGTGGCAGGTGGCAGTAATTGGTTCTTTTCTCTGTCACATGACCTCACCTTGTTGGCTATGTTTACAGTTCCAGACAGGAATTCTCCCTTGTTTGAGGGGGTCTTGAGTACAATTGGATGGATGTTGGTTACCCTCAAAATGTCAGTATCACTACTGCAACTCTCAGAATATCTCACCATGTCAATCCTTGTGGTTCATAGGCTTTACAGCCAGGTAGGACTAGTAATGTTTTTTTTTCTCCCCTGGGAGCTTCCAAAGCTGCTTCTGAAACATGTCTGCCCTCATGAAGCTCACAATCCAGTAAAGTAGACTTTCTTACTTTTTGTCCTAGGTTGTTCTTTGAGGAGGTACAGGTGCTCTTGTTTCAGTGTTCCAAGCCAGGCTATATTGAGCTATGGTGGACATGGAGAAAGGCAAAAGAGTATTGTGCTCTTTGGTAGCACGCTACTCTTAAAAGAAAATGACACATTATGGAACATATCAAGGCTATGGAGCTCCTACTATTGATGAAAAAAGGCATTGAATAAACTAGAGGTTTTCAGTATCAGCACATTGACATTATAGATCAGATAGTTGTTGTTGGAGGCTGATCTGTGCATTGGTTGGTGGCATACCTCAATCAGCTGGATTCCAATAGTGTCTGCTTCAAGGGAGGTTGTGACAACAGGAAGTTGTCTCTAGATTGCCAAAGTCCCCTGGTAAGCAAAATCACTCCTAGCTGAAAACGACTGGGATTTGTTTTGTTTGTTTGTTTTTGCATATATAAAGTGTGACTTCAAAGGAATATAACAACTCTCTTTAGATGACCACAAGGCAATCATGTATGTTAAATTTTAAACAAAAATCTTAAATTAGGCCAGAGGGATAATACTAGAAGAAACAGAAAATCATTTTTAGACAGAAATTTATTAGCTTCAGGATACTCTTAGTTTTATAACAGCCTCTGGTAGAACTTATTGAATCCTCGGGTCCTGGTAAATTCCAGGAGGCTTGGATACATACCTCACTTTAGTGGGATTTAAGCATTTTGCATTTCTGAGTGTCTTCATTTTCTTTCTGTTGTTGTGATAAACATCATGACCAAAAGCAGTTCATGGAGGAATGATTTATTTGACTTAAATATCCCAGGGCATAATCCACTGAGGAAGCCAAAGCAGGAACTCCAGACAGGGATCTGGATGGAGGAACTGAAGTAGAACCCGCCAGAGAATCCTGCTCCCTGGCTTGCACCTTGTGGCTTGCTTGGTCTGCTTTCTTATATCGCCTAGGACCACTAGACTAGGGGTAGTGTCATCCACAGTAGGCTGGGCCCTCCCAAATCAAACATCAGTTCAAAAAGTACCCACAGATGTGCCTACAGGCATTTTCTCAACTGAGGTTCTTCTTCCCAGGTAACTCTAGCTTGTGTTTAGTTGACAAAACTACAAAATAACCTGGGCATATAGTATCTTTCAAATCCTGAATATTTTCTATTTATTTCTAAAGTGAGTATTTAAGGAATTAAAAGAAATCTGTTGGAGATTTTGAAGAGATATCAGAGTGAATGATAGCAGTCATAGTCCAACTGGCTTTTCAGGTAGTCTGTCTAAGCCCAATGTCAGCTACTCTTAACAGTGCAGAGTATTGTCCAAGATGCACACACACACACACACACACACACACACACACACACACACACACACACACACACTTTTTACTTGTATTCCTTCATTGGATATATTTGTGTATTTCCTCTTTTTAAAAACTCATGAGGGGCTAGAAAGATACCATAGTCAGTATAAGTACATGCTATGTAACCAGAGGAACTTAAGTTCAACCCCCACAGCACATGTAAAAAGTTTGGGTGTGGTGGCACATGCTTGTAATCTCAGGATTGGGGAGGGAGATACAGGCAGACCTCTGGGACTTTCTAGCCAGCCAGCTGAGAATACTTGGTGAGTTCCATGCCAACAAAAAAATTCTTTTTCAAAAAACAGGTGAATGGCAACCAAGATTGACCTCTGGCCTCTGCACACAAATGCACACAGGTGCAAGTACACATACACATACACACACACTCATTCACACACTAGTTATGAGCATTGTATAATATTATATAAATAGGGCCTTTGGTAAGGAAGTCAATGGTAACTGTTATGATTAATGCATTCAGTGTGCTTTATCAGTGGTCTCAGAACACTTGCCAATTCGAACAGTAACTTCTCACTAATGATGCTACCAGGCATGCTGTAGAGGAAGATCATAAAAGGGCAGTTTCCTTCTTTTTTAACTTTTCTAAATTCTTTCCTTGAAAGAAAATATTTTATGATATGAGGAAATATATTCAAAATCTATAAGGTGGCTTTTTGAGGATTCTGCCAGTAAGACTCTTCAGCATTCACGTCAGTTTTGTGAGTTTTAGTTAAGAATCCCATATTTCATAGTTTTTTGCCCTGTGATGCCAATTTAAAAAATCATATTATCCTTACTGTAGGATAGAGAAAAAAGTTTAAGTCAAATATGAATCTGGGCATGATCACACGTTTTTATTGTGTATATACTAACCTAGCACTCAGAGTTTCTCTAACCTTGTTTAAAATTAAACAAAATAAAGTCATTCCCTCCTCTTTACTATTGTTAGTATTTAAAAAAAAGAGAATAAGAATTTTTGTCACCTTTCTCAACAATCCAAGTCTATGCAAGAGAAAGTTTCCATAGCTGCCTGTGCAAGGTACATCCCTGCATCCCACCCTAGACCCTGAGGATGGAACTATCCCAACTGTACTTCAGGTATACATTTTCCAGGACTGACTGTATCTGCAAATTGTATAAGGGTTTGGAAAACTGTTTACTGATCTATAGCATCACCCTCAAAGTTACGTTTTAAAGGGAATTTGATACTTCCATTTGTTTCTCTGTAGCAGCAAATCATACTAAACTACAGCAATGCTAATCAAGGCATAGCACTTTTGGACAGGGTGGAATAACATGCAGGATTGCGAGTCTGGGAGTTAGAGAGGAAACCATTTGTGAAAGTAGAAGAAGTCTAATACCTTAGGCACAATATAAACACAAAAGAGGGTGAGCAGTGAATTGCAAGAAAGGCTCAGGCCCCAGTAAATAAAGGGAGCATAGTTTCAACAAGTAGACAATAACTAACAGTAAAATGTTTGCAACTTTATATGCCTAGCTTTAGAGAAAAAATTAAATGATCACTGTCAGAAACAATGCATGTGAATTCTACTTGTGACTCCTCGGCTTAAGCCCATCACTTGGTCTCATACTAATGTAGGGAAACCCAGAAGTGCATGCACCTTTAAGGGGGAATGGAGGGCACTTATCTGAAAGTAGCATTGACTCACTGGTGAAAATGTACACTCCAGGTGACTCCCTAGCAAGCTGATTCAGGAGATCCTTGGGATCTGCATTGGCCTTCTCAGATAAATCTGTTGCAGGGGAAAGGAGAAGGGGTAATCCTGGACAGCAATTTAAGGAACACAGAAGTACAACATCTTATCATAACCATCAAGAGGAAGGGAACAAATCCAAGATAGGTCAAATTATAGTCACAGAGGCTAGAGGTACCAGGGTCCAGTGGTCTGGAGGGCTCAAGAAGTTTTTCCATTCTCTGAAAGTGGAATTGTGTCTGAGGTAGAGTAGATTTTCATGCAGATCAAGCTGCTTAAGACTTTGGGAGATGAAGAGGGATGTGGCGCCAACTCAAGGCAATGACCTTCAGATGCAATCTAAAACATATTTGTGTATTAACAGAATATATAAGCTGTGTGCTAATATTCTTATTGTATAATTGTCTTTTCTCTTTCCTTTCTCCTTCCAATTCCCTTCCCTTTCTTTCTCCTCCTCTACCACCTGCCCTTCCATTTATTACCAATTTTTCTTCCTTACTTTACTCTCTACCCACTCCTCCAATTCTTCTTTCTTTGATGCTGCCCCTTCTTTCCATCCCTTCCTGTTCCTCTCTCTTCCTCCTCTCCCTCATCTATTCTCTTTCCCTTCTCCCTCTCATTTCTCCTTGCCCGTGGTCCACCCCTCATTGTCTCTCCAGATATTATGCCATCTGCTGCCAACCTTTGGTTTATAGAAGCAAGATGACCCCTGTCCGCATCGCACTAATGTTGGGAGGCTGCTGGTCCATTCCCATGTTTATATCTTTTCTCCCCATCATGCAAGGCTGGAACAAAATCGGCATCGATGATGTGGTGAGTATCCACGCAGACACCATGGGGATATTAATTAGCCAGTCAACTTTGACAGCCATTCTAGATAAGCAGATAATACTAAATTTGTTAGCTATTTTAATGGAGATATTACAATACTGGTCTGAGCCACATTTCTAAATGTCTACTGCGAGAGTCTCAACTCGGCAAAATGTTAGCCAGGGTCCTCTGAATTATCTTCCCAACTAGACCTTGTGTCTTTGAAAGTTTATTTATTTATTCTTTGAGAATTTCATACATGAACACAATATATTTAGATCACATGAACCCCCTAGGCACCAAAGTTTAGATTTCTATATCTATCTTAATTTCTTTCCTGTGCTATGAGAAAATACCTTCAGAGACTTGAAATTCTCGTAATACAGTTTTTTCACTTGCTTGGTTAGAGTTACACCAAGGTATTTTATATTATTTGAGGCTATTATAAAGGGTATTGATTCTCTTATTTCATTCTCAGTCCTTTTATCATTTTATATAGGAGGGCTACTGATTTTTTTCTGAGTTAATCTTGTATTCAGTCACTTGACTAAAGGTGTTTATCAGCTTAGGAGTTCCCTGGTAGAGTTTTTGAGGTCCCTTATATATACTATCATATCATGTGCGAATAAAATACCCTGAAAGAAGCAAGTTAAGGGAGAAATGACTTATTTTAACTCACAGTTTGATACCATCGTCCATCATGGTAGAGAAATCAAGACAGTAGGAGGAACCTGAAGCAGCGAGTCCCATAATGTCCACAGTCAAAAGAGAACAATGAATGTCCACTACTGCTCAGTCTGCTGTTTTGACTTCCACATTCCAGAACCCCTGCCTGGAGAATGGTCCTACCCACAACTAAGATGGGTCTCCCCATATCAGTTAACGTGCTCAAGATAAACCCCCACAGATATACCCAGAGGCCCTTCTTGCTGGTGATTCTAGATTCTGTCAGGTTGACAATTAATTCTAATCAAGACTATGTCCAACTTTGCATTGCCCAGTTTCAGCAAGAACGATGGTAAGTTGGTTTAACTAGACTCCCCCATCCTCAGTAAAGGACCAGGCACTTTATCCTTCCCCTTCCCCAGGTTATGTCTGATTGTCCTGGCTTGTCTTCAGCAAGAATCCTGCTAAGTTGACTTAGCTGGAATCCCACCTGCTTCTCACATTTACGGTCCATAATTTTGTCCACTGATCCTCACAAACCAAATCCTTGGCTATAAATCCCCACATTGTTGTGTTTAGAGTTGAAGCTAATCTCCTTCTGCAAAAATCACAGTATTTTCTCTTGTTTATGAAAATAATGTAGAACAAAGGCTGCTTTAGCAAGTGTTTCAAATAATTTTTTAATATTTCTGTATGTTGGACAGGACAGTGAGCACTTTACATATAACCCCAAAAGAATCCTTTTAAGAAAAGAATAATTATGCCCATTTAAGATGAGTGGGTTAAGCTGCATTCCCCATGCCATGTAGTTTTTCTGTAGGAGGACAGGGATTCTCTGTTTAACAATCAGTTCTCAGAACTTGAGGCATATCACATGTCCTGAGACACCTTCATCCTATTTCATGTTCAGAGTCTGTAAGGTCTGCAGTGCCTGGGGAGAGACTCGCCAGGTGAATGGAGTCTGCTAGGGAATGAAAAGAGTCCTGCACCAGAAGTCAGAGAGCTAATCTGTGATTCCAGCTCTGTTAATGCTCAACTTCCTTAAGGAGTGTATTAAGGAGGGAAGTTGGAGGCCTGGCATGGTGGTGCACGCCTTTAATCACAGCACTTGGGAAGCAGATCTCTGTGAGATCGAGGCCAGCCTGATCTACAAAGTGAGTTCCAGGATAGCCAGAGCTGTTACACAGAGAAACCTGTCTTGAAAAAAACAAAAAAGAAAAAGGAAGGGAAGTTGATGCTCAGTGAAAATAGTGTCTAATATAAGTGTGAAGGGGACATGTGCTACACATACCATGCATCGTCCAAATCCTGGGTATTGGTTTTCCAGAGAAATAGAAGCAATAGGATGTATGTATGTATATATGTATTATGTATTGTAACTGGTCCACATGGTTGTGGAAGTTGACAAGTCTCAGCAAACTAGAGACTCAGGAGAGCCAATATTTCAGTTCAAGTCCAAAGATAGGAAAAACGGATGGCCCTCATCAAGGCAATAATAGAGCAGCTCCCTTTCAATCAGCTTCCTTGTTCTGTTCAGGCCTTTAATAGGTTGGACGGCAGTGCTGAATTGGAAGAGAACTGATTTATGCAATCTGCCAGTTCAGAGCTTCATCTCAACCAAAAATGTTGCCATACTCAAAACAGGACTTCACCAAACGTCTGGGCACCCCATGGCTTAGTTAAATTGACACATGACATTAACCATCTCACTGTCAAAATCATCTTTAAGAGTTCTACTCTGGCATACAAGAGGTATCCTGACAATTAAAACGGATGGTCTGGATCCATTGCCAGGGCTATGGAGGATGACATGTAGTCACGCAAAGCCAGCCCTCTAGATGTGGGGAAAGAGCAGAAAGAAGAGGCTGAGAATGAATTCTGGCCCAAAAGGACCAGAAGAGAGAATTCCCCTTCTTCTCTACACTTTAGGATTTTAACTTCCTCTTTGAATAAGAAACGACATCCAAATGAATCCCATGGCCAGGACTTACATTTCAGAACAAGGAATTCTTGCTGAAAATATACTAGTGACAGGGACTCTCTCCTGGGAGAATCTGTAGATTATTTCTTCAATCTCGGACTCTTTCTTTCAGAATATTAGGTTTTGTTTTGCTTCTTTGTTTGTTTGTTTGTTTGTTTTTGCATTTGGAGGGGAAATGAAGTGCCAATTTCCAACAAATGCTCTTATTCAAATAACAGTAATAACAATGGTCAACAAATGTTTATACTTACAATGTATCAAGCCCCATGTTAATCACTCCTCCGGTGAACCTCATTAAGGACGTTCTTGGCTCAGTTGAAACACAGAAGTTGGAGAGGTAGTCTTTGGCCAGATTATGCTTGTTTGTTTTGTTTACTTTGAACAATAGTAGGGTTTTTTTTTTTTTACTTTGAAATTGAAGGGTTCAGAAGAACCATCATAGCTAGCCTTCAGAAAACAGCGATAGGGCTACAGGAAACTGGGAAGGCACTGAGGAGAGACTGCAACAGACCTGCTAAGGGATGAGGGTGACACGGAGTAGGGTGACAGTGTCCTGAAGTGTGAGAAGTTTTGAGAGTTTAGATGTTCTCCCCTTCTGTGTTTATTGGGCCCTTGCATATCTAGGCGTTGAGGCTGCATTAGTGAACAGAGCTGGTAAGGGGCCAAATCCTTGTAACTTGATGTCCAACCAGGGAGACGCAAACAGCAAGCGTGACACTGAAAATAAGCAGACAGCTAGAACGTTGGACAACAATGACTATATTTTACCTCAGTTTGGGGCTCGAGGGATGGCTCCATAATAAGAACGTGTACAGGCCCCACACCACTCACAACTGCCTGTAACTCCAGCTCCAGGGAATCCAACACCTCTGGCTTCCTTGGCAACCTGTTCACACATGCACGTGCCCACATGTGGGTGCATGCACCCACCCCCACACAAACAATTTCCAAATATTAAATCTTTAAAAGGTGGGTTGCTAGCAGATTGAAATTCTAAATAGGGAGTTAGAGTAGGCTCTATTGAGAAGGTGACATCTGAATAAAGACTTTAAGGAGATGGGGGAATTATACTAGTAGGTATCTTGGATTAGCACACAGTGGACATAAAATAGCTGATACAAAGGTCCAGAGGCAAGATGTGCCTGCCGAAGGCCATTACAAAGTTAATTTGGAGCTAAGAAAGCAGGAAAGGAACTTAAGAAATGATAAAATAAAATAAATCGGGAGATAATGCATTGTTCTGTGGGACAGTGAAGGCATCAGATTTAACTGTGAGTGATATGGAGTCACTATAGGGTCTGAGCATATTAGTAGTATGATTTATAACATTTTAAAGAATCCTCACTTTTTTTTCTGTTAAAAAGCAAACATTAAGGAAGTCTGCTAAAGTGATGTCATGGTAAGAGACAATGGTGCTGTAGTTTCAGTGGAAGCAATAGCGACTGTGATTTAGAATGTAGGTAGATTTTTAATGTGAACAGGATCTTCTGTATGGTTAGAACAGACATGTGAAAAGAAAACCTTAGTTCAATACAATCAAGATTTCGGTCAGCACAACTGGAAAAATGGAGTGGATGACTGTTGATTTCAGCTGGAAATTCCAGGTTGAAAATACCATAGGTAGGATAGGTTTTGTGGGTTACAGAAATCACAATATAAGTGTTAAATGCCTGCTAGATGTTTTAGTGCAACTCTCAAGAAATTAGCTTAATATCAAATCGTGATATTTATGGGAGTTCTCTATCAGAAAGAAACTACACGTTAAGGCATTCTCAGAGCTAGATGCTATTTAAACCCATACAAGTAGACATAATCATCTGGGGGAAATAAGGATATATAAGAGAAAATGTCTAAGAAGTAAAAAGCCAGAAATGGAGGGTTGGGAGGTACAACTAAGAAGGAAGCAAAAGAAGAGGGAAAATTCTAGAAAGCTGTTTAAAAAGCCCATCATAAATGAGGATAGAAAATGCTATTTATAGGTATAGCAACTATCCCAACCATAACTATAAGGATGAATAAAATGCATTATAACCATAGCACTTGAGAAGCAGATGCATGAGAAATTCTGGTCCAAGCCAACTTAAACTACACCATAAAAATCCTGTGTAAGCCTAATCCAGACCAAATCCCAGCATGGAGTGGGAAGATGCACACACAATCCCACCCCTAGCCTTGGAGTGATTGGCCATTGTTAGCTGCTGAGAAAGGAAGAATCAGATCCTCTTAGAGTGTAACTTCTGGGAAGTTGACTACGCTCCAGTTGAAGACCGTAATTCCAAGAATATGTTAGGCAGCACAAATTGATCTGGAAGGCTCTGTTTTGGGGGCGGGGGTTGGGGGAGAGGAGTGGATAGAGAAGGTGGTGGATGTGGAAAGAGTATAGGTGGTGGATTGGTGAACATGAGCAAAGCATGCTGCATGTAACTAGAAACTCTCAATAACTGATAAAATGCAAAAGAAGCCAATACGTTTTTAATGAATGTTAACTAAAGATGCTTTTACATGAGGAAAAATTTCAGCAAAATTTTTATTCCAAATATTACTTAAAGAAAAACTTTTCAGTCCCATTTTCTACAATTACTGAGCCTAAGAAGACTAGCATGGATTGAGACTGAAGACACAATTGCAAGAATGTGGGCTAATAGAAGCTGGGAAGAAGATCACTGTTCTAATCTAGTCTCAGAGGAGGAACAAAAACACTAATCAGGAATAGAAGCAGAAACTCATCTCTTCTTTTCCAACATTTATATCATATAGACAAGGAAGCCCAAGATACCGTTCAGGATTGACCTGTTGGCCAGTGGGTTTTCCCAAGATGCTCACACAATAAAGGCTGTTGCCAACCATCCTGTTACCCATCAGAACTTGATAGTAAGACCCTATTGCTGAAGACACCACATCCTTGAGTCATAAAACATGGAAAATCAAGCCAATACTGACTTGGAAGATTCATCCCTACTGTCTAGCTTTCACAGTACTAGCAGAGGTTATACATGCTACCAGAGGAGAAAAATAATCATTAGTCATACACAGCTGTGAATTCTGTAAACTATAATAACGACTGGCCTAGAAAGACATACCCACTGGTGCAATAGTGGCATGAATCTTGTAGGAATAACCAATCACTTTCTGATTGAATTTATGGCCATGTTCACAAGATGAAACCCATACCTGCCCTCATTATCAGGCAAAGAGCCTATGGATGGACAGGTCATAGACTCAGGAAAAGAATCTACTACTATTATTCTGCTAAATGGATATACCATTAAACTATCTCCTAATGACATTATACACATAGATTAAGGCATCTCTCAACCTTCATCAACATAGCTACCCATCCCTAATCAATGTACAGAGAATAAGAGACTATAAAATGTTCAGTCCTAAAAAGAACATATGTACCACACTTCCCCCTCCAAAGACTCAAGGATCATTGCATAAAGAATATGAGAGTCAGATGTTTTGGATGACTACAACAAAATAGTGTCTTCTGAATACACCAGAGCAGCTGCACATATAAATTCACAGTGGTTATGACAGCATGCATAAGATCTATGCAAACGCAAGCCAGACAGTGGAGTAAGGCATGAAGTCTTGCCTCTGGCAGTGATGCTGTTGGCAGTTATTAGATACTGGGAGAGGAAGGATCAATTTTCCCTAAAAGTGTAGCCTTTGATAAGTCTACCAAGCTCCAAGGGAAGGCCACAATCCAAGTATATTTGGGAAACACAAATTGGCCTTGACAGAAAATAAAAAGACATAAACTTGGGTGAAAAGGGAAGAGAGCTGATCTGGAAAGACTTGGGGGAGGAAGGGTGAATATTTTCAAAGCACATTCTTTAAAATTCTCAAAGAACTAACACACAGACAGGCAGACAGACGGACAGACAAAGAGAGAGAGAGAGAGGAAAGGGGGCAAGGGGAGAGAAGGAGAGTGAGAGAGACAGGGACAGACAGACAGAGAGGAGACAGACAGAGAGGAGACAAAGAGGAGAGAGACAGAGAGAGATAGAGGGGAGAGGGAGAGAAAGAGAGAGAGAGAAAGAAAGAAAGAGATAGAGAGAAGAAAATGGATAACACTTTCAATAAACATCAAACAAGCCCACAATGAGGTATAGCTATGTATAGACAATAACAAGTGCTGATTAGGATGTGGGGTAACTGGAGTGCTCCTAGCCTAGTGGCAGAACTATTCATTGATACAGCCCATTGGGAGCCACATGACTGCAACAACAAAATATATGGTTATGACTGAGAGGGTAATTTGTGAGGCATTAGAGATGCCACTAATATTCTATACTTTGATTTGTACATGTATGACTACAGATGTACTTTTACTTTGTAAAATTCATTCACCATACACATTTAATATTTTGTATAATGTCTTTTACTTCAATAAAATATGGATCTGTAAGGAAGACTTTGAGGCTCAGATACATCAATACATTAAATAGCTGATTTAAAATAAGAGTTAGATTTGTGGAGGTCTTGACCAAGGCAGTTTGAATGGAATGACTGGAAATAAAACATAAGTGGATTGGATTCAGTAAAAAATAGGAAGCAAGGATGAATATTCCTTTATTCACTAGGTAATACATTCCAAACCCCCTGGGGATTCCTGAAACTACTACATATACTACTATTAGTACTACTACTACTACTACTATTACTACTACCACCACTTCCACCACCACTGCTACTACTATTACACACACACATACAATATTTTCCCTACACACACACACACACACACACACACACACACACACACACACACACACACACACACACACGTATGGTAAAGTTCAACTTACAAATCAGGCACTGAAAGAGATCAATAACAACAGTTACAATAAAGTAGAGCAATTATAACTACATGCTGTCATAAAATTGCACCAATCTTGTGCTTTGGGCCATTGTTAAGTGAAATAAGGGCTACTTGAATACAAGTACCTCAATAGTCATTCTAATGACTGAGAAAGCTATTAAGTAGTTAATGATTGTGTGACATATATAATGTAGACATGCTGATCAAAGGGATGACTCCTTTCCTACTTGAGACAGAGGAGAATGGTGTAGAATTTCATAATGTTACACAGAATGGCATACAATTTAAAAACTAGGGATTGTTTAGTTATCCAATATCAGAACTTGTTGACCACAAGTAACAAAACCTTGAAAAGTGAAACTATGGGTAAAAGGTCAACTACTGTGTTATGTCTTCCATGGTTGTGAAATATCTACCTTTTCTTTCTCTCAAGCCTCATGCCTGACTTGATCATTTCTCTACATCGATTTGAGTACTATATTTCCTAAATGGGAAAAGTTCATCAGTGTATCCAGTAAGCAAAGAAACAGGAAAGATCCCAGCATCCCCCCAAAGATCTGGATTTCAAATGATACAAGACGAAGTTTTCAAACATTAACAAATTTATTATTTAAAAATGTGGCAGCCAAAATGAAGATATTGAGAAATTGATCTATATGAGAGGTCACATTCTGTAGATGTAACCAATGGTCTTATTAAATAAGAAACACAGAGCCGATTCAGAGAAGAAAGCCAAGAGGTCAGAGCTAAGAGCCTCACCCTTCCTGATTCAGGGATCCTCTTCAGCCAAGAGAGCTCTCCAAAAGGGATCTACTTCCTGTGTGTATGTCTTTATATACTCTAGCTGTTCTGCCTTCTCATTGGTTGTAAACCCAAACATGTGACTGCCTCGTCACTGCCTGTATGTACCGCCCTCCAGGTCCTTAAAGGCGTGCGCCACCGCCGCCACGCACTTGCTATGGCTCTAATAGCTCTGACCCCCAGGCAACTTTATTTATTAACATACAATTAAAATCACATTTCAGTACAAGTAAAATACCACCACATTTCCCCTTTTTCTATTTTAATAAAAAGGAAAAAAAGAAAAAGGTTATAACTAACAAAAGAAAAACTATATACAAAAGTACAATAACTATATACAATATATACAAGTAATAAATGTCTAAACAATGTCTAGTCCATTTGTATTTGACAAATTCAAAGAAAATAATTTCATTATCTATCCTATTTTGTTAAGTCCAAAATGTATCTAATTCACTTTCTATCCTAATTAATCTTCAACTATGGCTAACTAACCTTCAACTATAACTAATTAATCTTCAACTCCCTCAGAGACCCAAGAAGGAAATAAATATTAGCTAACAAAAATAAAACCAGGAAGTGCATACAAGCAACTTCCAAAAAAAAATTTGTGAGTTGACAGAAACAGCCAGCTGCCTGGACAGTCACCTGAGGTTTCTCCGCAGTGCTGGGGCATCATCTTCAGCCTATAGGCTTAGCATGACATTCTGTGCGTATCATAAACCTATCTGATGGTAGTGATCTAAGACATACTATTAAGGGATATTCATATGTTATACACAGTCAGACAAGGAAGGAAGAATGGGTAGATGGAATTGAGAATGATTACTGATTATGCCTTCCTTTTTTTCCCTGAGACCTCACACAGACAAGCTCATTGAACTCTGGAACACATTCTTTTTCTACCATGAAAGTCCTGTGTGCTATAGATTTGTAAGAAAAATAAAAACTTGATGTTAAACCTCGTTTTTCTTTCTCTCTTTCCCCTTCTTTCACTCTTGCATTGTTCTTTTATCTTCTTCTTCCTCTTGTCTTTTCCCATTATTTCTTTTCCCATGTTTTTTTTTTTTCACTTTCTTCATTTTCTTCACGGTTTTCTCCCCATTCACCTTCCTACCCTCATTTTTTTCTCTCCCTCCCACTCTCAGATAAAGAAAAGGGAACTCAACCACAACTCTAACTCCACATTCTGTGTCTTCATGGTCAACAAGCCCTACGCCATCACCTGCTCCGTGGTGGCCTTCTACATCCCGTTTCTCCTCATGGTGCTGGCCTATTACCGCATCTATGTCACTGCGAAGGAGCATGCCCAGCAGATCCAGATGTTACAACGAGCAGGAACCACCCCTGAAAGCAGACCCCAGCCAGCTGACCAGCACAGCACACATCGCATGCGGACAGAGACCAAGGCAGCCAAGACTTTATGCATCATCATGGGCTGCTTCTGTTTCTGCTGGGCTCCCTTCTTTGTCACCAATGTTGTGGACCCTTTCATAGACTACAGTGTCCCTGAGCAGGTGTGGACTGCTTTCCTTTGGCTTGGCTATATCAATTCAGGGTTGAACCCTTTTCTCTATGCCTTCTTGAATAAGTCTTTTAGACGTGCCTTCCTCGTCATCCTCTGCTGTGATGATGAACGCTACAGAAGACCCTCCATTCTGGGCCAGACTGTCCCATGTTCAACCACAACCATTAATGGATCCACACATGTGCTAAGGTGAGTGTGGGTGACGGGGATCGGTTTGGTTGGTTTGCATTGCTCAGAAGAGGTTGTGATTTAGTTTTGTTCCAGGGAGTTATTCTTAAAAATGTATATAGTGTTTTCAAAGATTCAGGTCCACTCTGTCATTTAGCCAGGGAATCAATGAGTGGGTTAGGACTCAGGCTCTGAAGGGAGATTCACTTGCATTCGTATCCACAGTCCTTTGACCTTGGGGAGATCACTAACAGTTCTAAGCCTTAATTGCACTTTTAAAAAATTGGTATTATAACCACAATACATAGGTCCCAGAGTTTGGGGGAGCATCAAATGAGCTTAATGTGTGTGGCACTCATAGTACAGAGCTTGAGGTCAGCAAGCACTTAGAGAGAGAGCTGTCCACTACTATTCACAGGCAATATTTTAGGGTAGCAGCTAAAAGCATTGTCCTTAAAGCAGAAAGGACTTGATTTTAACTCCCCCAGTTAAACCGTCTTTGTTATCTTTCTTGCATTTACTTTCATCAACCATAAAAATGTCAGTAACACTACTAATATTCTAATAAGGTTTTGTGACAATAAGAGATAATGTATTTATAGAGCTTTACACATAGTATGCTCATAGTATTAGTAATTGTATTAATATTCATTAAACTGTAGTAATCATGTGTTGCCTGGCAACCTAAATGAGATGATAAAGCTAAAATAAGTTGAATAATAAGTGTGCAATAGTGATGCTATGTAACAAATTATACAGTAGAGTATGGGGATCTCCATTAGTGATGTGAGTAGAAAGGACACTGATTTGGAACTCAGGGAAGACTTCACAGAACAGCAATTTATAAGAAGTTGAGATAAGGAAGAAAGACCAGTGAAGCCATTCCAGGCAGATAGAGCATAGGAAAGAAAGTAGAAAATAGGGACTTAGGTCACACAAGCTGGTAGAGGTGGGGGTGACACTGGATTTTAGTGTCATGATGCATTGTTTCACACACAGAGAGCCTTTAGGTGTAAGCTTGAATTGTTCTCAACTGCGAGAAGTTACAGGTGGAGAACCATCACCCTGTGGCAAAGATCATCAATAACGTTTCGTTCTTTGCTCTGAGATACATCAGGATTTTTGAAGAATACTTCCTTCTTTGAGTTAGGCATTTGTCTTTCCTGATGATGACAGTATGAAGTTGTTCTAACAGCTGGGCCTTGAGGGGTTTCCATTTGTAGGCTTGAGAGACTAGGAGTGGACTTTAACTGCTATGAACTATAAACAATGGTTCTCAGAGGCTGCCCAGAAGCGTGAATTCAGTCTACAGGCACCAGTGTGGGCAGTCTTGCTGTGGAAGCCCTAACACAGTGTTGAAGTTGCAGCTGGTGGAAGAGCCTCAAAGGACATTCTGATGGCCTGGCATTCTCTTCATTATTATAGAGGGAGTGCCACCGGAAAAATTCCAACTACAGATCGTGTGCAGAACGTGTATGGGGGCTCTGAGCTTCAACTATTTAAGCTGGCAGTTGTCTAAGTGTAGGCTGCTGGCAACTTACAACAGTATATGCTTTAAGCAACACATTTGCTAAGTCGGTCGGTCATTTCTGAAGTTGGTGGCTTTCTACCTTAGGTACTGTCACAGAAAAGATTTAGACACTTCTGGGACAGCTGAAGAAAGTCTGTTTTGCTGACATTGTTCTGTTTGTCCCTGATCCTTGGGTCACCTGTGTATGGTTGTGAAGCAGAGACTGGTGTAGAGGGCTATGAATGTACCCTCTGTACAGTCCTTCCTACACTTCTTCATGGAGTCAGGAAGAGCAGGAGGTTGATCAGAAGTGTGGGGAAGAGAACAGTATAAAAGGCAGAGTGGGCCATGTGGTGGTGGTGCACACCTTTAATCCCAGCACTTGTGAGGCAGAGGCAGAGGCAGGCAGATCTCTATGGGTTTGAGGTCAGTCTGGTCTACAGAGCAAGTTCCAGGACGGCCAAAGCTACACAGAGAAACCCTGTCTTGAAAACCCTCCCCCCCAAAAAAAAGAAAGAAAAGAAAAGAAAAGAGAGAGAGAGAGAGACAGAGAGGCAGGGAGGAAGGAAGGAAGGAAGGAAGGAAGGAAGGAAGGAAGGAAGGAAGGAAGGAAGGAAGGAAGGAAGGAAGAAGAAAGAAAGGGAAAGAAAGAAAGTCAGAGTGGTCTATACAGAGAAAACACATTTCTTTCTAAACTGCATCTGCTATAGGGAAAGTCTAGCAGGTCCAAGAATCTACCTGTTTGGTTCACTGCTTTATACCAAGAACCCAATGTCTAAGGCACATAGGAATTTAAGCTGTTGATGACCGCATAAATAAAATCATTTCTTCAGATCAAGTGTATTAACTTAAATGTAATGTTCAAAAATAAGCATTGCCTTAAAGATCTCCTATGTAGAATGTCAGTGAATAGAGACAAATTCAACAAATATGAAACTAAAATCACAAAAAAGAAGTCAGCTTTTATTGGTCACCCCATCTCCAACTAACTTTCTTCCAGTATCTTTACACAGTATATGAAGTCATAACTTTCCTCCATCATTTTATATAAATGATACTATTATATATGCACTTTTCTGTTTTCTGTATCTTATGTTTTATTCCTTAACAATAGTGTGTTTGGACATAATTCCACTGGAGAATGTGTAGACAGAACTCATTCATTTTTTTGTAATTATCATTTATTTTCTACTCCTAGACCTGTAGGTGCTTCTAGGATTTCACTGCACTATTTTAGTGCCCCTGAACATATTTCTTTATGTATATACTAGCATTTCAGATAGCACCAAAGCTGAAATGTTTTAGAAGCATGTTTGCCATAAAATGGATTTCCTACAACACGGTATTATAATTATCATTCTTTTCAATGGATGTGAAAAGATTATCTCACTCACCAACACCAAATATTATCATTTGGTTAATTCAAATCACCCATTTAACTTGCATTTCCCAGATGACTTATCATGTTGAACCTTTTTTTAAATTAGTACTTTTTAAAAAGTACTACTCATTTTAAAATGTAATTAATCGCCCTTTTAAGGATGCACATAGACACATAGAAATACCACTGAACACCATACAGACAGCATTGTTTTAGTAATCACAAAGTCTAAATTTTAGTCTTGATTTTGCCTCTTAGGAATTATATAGATAACTTTTCTGAGTTTCTCCTTACTCATGCTAAACAGGAGGAATAAATGGAGTTCTCATTGAGTGGCATGGTATCCATTAGCTACAGATGATTACTGAAGTAAAAGTTTAAATCAAATATATATATATATTTTTTGGTTTTTCGAGACAGGGTTTCTCTGTGTAGCTTTGTGCCTTTCCTGGAACTCACTTGGTAGCCCAGGTTGGCCTCGAACTCACAGAGATCCACCTGCCTCTGCCTCCCGAGTGCTGGGATTAAAGGCGTGCGCCACCACCGCCTGACCAAATATATTTTAATATACAAAAGGATGCTATGTAGTATTCTTACTAATTCTTTAATCATCTCACACATCATTTTGTCTTGTTCACCCCCAATTCTTCTTGCACCACCTTCAAGAACCCTCTGGTAGCCCTCATATCCTTCCAATTTTGTGTCCTCTTTTTTTTTTTTAACAATTTGCTGATACAGTGTGCTGCTCATATACTGTTGCATGCAGGGCCATCTTCTGGAGTGTGTTTCACCTGCCAGGGACCACACCCTTAAGGAAAACTGACGTTCCTTCCCCCTAGAATCCATCAACTGTTGATGGCTCCTCAGCAAAAGGTGGGCACTAGTGAATCCTTCCCACCTGGAAGTTGGACACTGACTGCTAATCTTGTGTAAGCAACCACAGCTGTGTGAGTTCATGAGAGCAGCAGTCTGATTGTGTCCAGAAAATGCTGTTACACTGTGATCCTCTGGTTTGTACAACCTTTCTGTCCCCTCTCCACAACGGATCCTGAAGCACTGCAGAGGAGGTATGATATAGATGTTCTATTGGCATCTTAGCATGGAGTAAACACTCTTAAGGAGTATCCTAACCCAGATATTAAAGGTTAACTAGTGTTATCAGGAAACAGGCATAGTCTATTTCTTGGAGCACTCAGAAGGGCTTGGATTCTCTTGATGGATCATCACATCACATAGCTATTGCTTGAAATAATCTAATCATGTATTTGTTAATAAAAGAGAAATTGAACTTCTGATGTCCACAAATAGTAACCATGTTAAACAGAATGTATTTGAATGTAGGGATAGCCACGTCATCCTCATCCAGGAAAAACTGTGGCTATGATCTGACCAAGTTTGCCTAATGATGCTTTTCCAAGGAAGCATTTCAGAGGAGAGCCACAGTCCAATTGACACTATGAGAAGGCTGCTGTTTGTTAAACTAAATGCTGCCTTTAGAGCTGGTTCTCCTGTGATAACTCCACTTAACACACTTAGGCCACTTATTTCCCTTTGGTAAAATTGAAAATAGATTGTTTTTTAAACAATGTAATCTGACTATGATTTCCCTTCCCTCAACTCCTCCCATATCATCCCCTACTCCCACCCAAATCATATCCTCTCTCTCTCTCTCTCTCTCTCTCTCTCTCTCTCTCTCTCTCTCTCTCTCTCTCTCTCAAGAATACAAACAGACATCTTAAAAATAATAATAATAATAATAAATAAGATAAAATAAAAACAAACTGAAATAGGATGAAGCAAACATCTGGGAGGAAAAGATTCAAAGAAAAAGCACAAGGAACACATATAGACACAGACACACATTCCCACACACAGAAATCCCAAGGAAAACTAATTTTTCATTTGTGAGCAGTTATCAACTGGAGATAGCTTCTGGGTTAGGGATGGGGTCTTGTGTCTGCTTCCCCTCTCAGCACTGAGACCCCATCTGACTTAGACACAGGTAGGCCCTGTGCATGCTGCCACAGTCTCTGTGAGTTCACATGCATGTTAGTCCTGTTGTGTCTGGAAGACCTTGTTTCCTTGGTATCATCTATCCCCACTGGCTCTTACGGTCTTTCCACCTCCTCTTCCACAGGGTTCCCTGGGCTCTGAGGAGAGGGATTTGATGGAGACATCCCATTTAGGAAGGAGTATTCCCAGGTCTCTTACTCTCTGCACTTTGTTCCATTGTGGGTCTGCTTTTGTTCCCATCTACTACAGGAAGGAGCTTCTCTGATGATGGCTGAGTAAGACCCTGACCTATGAGTAGAGCAGAATGTTTTTTTTTTGTTGTTGCTGTTTTTTGAGACAGGGTTTGTCTGTGTAGTTTGGGTGCCTGTCCTGGATCTTGCTCTCTAGACCAGGCTGGCCTCGAACTCACAGAGATCCCCTGACTCTGCCTCCCAAGTGCTGGGATTAAAGGCGTGCGCCACTGCCACCCAGCGCTAAGAGTTATTTTACTGCTATGTTCCCTCAGCCAAATAGTAGTATTTGGTTTTCTCCCAGGTCCCTGGCCTATCTGGTTTCAGGTTCTTGGCCATCTGAGCAGTGTCAGGTATGATTTCCACCTCAAGGGGTGGGCCTTAAATCCAATCAGATATTGCTTGGTTAGTCCCACAAGATTGTGCCAGCATATCTTGCAGGCAAGTCATCTTTGTAGATGGAAAGGTTTATAGCTGAGTTCTTTACCTTTCTCCCCGGTAATGTGCAAAGTACCTTCTGGTACCGTGAACACTATACAGTAGGGTGAAGGCTCTAGTAGGCACCAGCTCAATTTCTCCATGCTCAATGAGTTATGTAGGTGTTGTCTTCAGCAATAGGACCTTGCCCTCAGTTTGTAGAAAGCAAACAATAGCCTTGGCAATAGCCTCGGTTTTGTGGGGTGTCAATGGGGACCTCTTGGTCAACAATAAAATGTAACCCATTCCCAGAATTGGAGGTTTTGGTAATAAGAGATGTCTAGTCAGGGCTCTGTTATTTGGTGATTCCATTTATATCTCTTTCTTATATGTATGTATATTTGAGAAGCTTCTACTGAATTGTGTTTCCATATGACCCCTTAAATGATCCTTAATTTTTATCTGTCCCTCCTTTATCTCCTCTTCTCCCCCTCCTCATTTGATCCTTCTTTCTCTTCCCTCTTCATCCATCCATTGCGATCTATTCTATTTTCTCTTCCATGTGAGACCCATCCCTCCCTACCTAGTCCCTTATTCTATACCTAACCTCTGTGGCTATATGGATTATAACCTGTTTACCAAAGACTTAACAGCTAACACCCACATATGAGAGAATATCTAACAACCATATTTATCTTACTGGGTCTGGGTTATCTCACTCAGGTTGATTTATTTTCTATCTCCATCATTTACCTATGAAATGCTTGATTTCATTTTTTAACAGCTGAGTAATATTTCACTGTGTGAATGTACTACATTTTCTTTATCCATTTTTCCATTGATGGACATCTAGACTGTTTTCAGTTTCTGGCTGTTATGAGTAGAGCAGCATTATGAACATGGTTGAGCAAGTATCTCTGTTGTACGATGTAGGGTTCTTTAGTTCCTAATTATTTATATATATATAGTCAGAGCTGAGGACAGAACCCAGGGCCTTGCGCTTGCTAGGCAAGTGCTCTACCACTGAGCTAAATCCCCAACCCCTATATTTATATTTATATCAACCATATATATGAAGCATACATCACTCTAAGTTTGGTTCTTTTGGTGACAAGTTCTACATATTTTTTCTTTTTAATAACATTTTTATTTAATCTTTGAAAATTTTATATATGTATACCATGTCTTAGTCAGTGTTCTATTAAGAGACACCATGTCCATGGCAACTCTTATAAAAAGAAAGCATTATTTAATTGGGGCTTGCTTACAATTTCAGAAGTTTAGTCCATTATCAGCATATCAGGAAGTATGGCAGCATGCAGGCAGACATGGTGCTGGAGAAGCTACTGAGAGTTCTATATCCAGAAGAGAAAGAGCCACTGGGCCTGGCACAGGCTCCTGAAACTCCAAAGCCCACCCCCGGTGACACACTTCCTCCAACAAAGCCACACCCACTCCAACAAGTCCACACCTCCTAATCCCTGTCAAGTAGCACCTTTCCGTAATGACTAAGCATTCAAATATATAAACCTATGAGGGTCATTCCTGTTCAATCCACCTCACACCCCCTGGCCCATATAGGCTTATAGCCACATCATAATACAAGAATACATTCAATCTAACTCCAAAAGTTCCCACAGTCTATCAGAGTCTCAACACTGTATAAAAGTCCAAAGTTCAAAGTCTCTTCTGAGACTCATACAATGTCTTAACTGTAATACCCTGTAAAATCAAAATAAAAAAAGCAGATCATGTACTTCCAACATATAATAGCACAGGTTATACATTACCATCCAAAAGGGAGGAAAAAGGAACATAGTTGGGAAATACTGAACCAAAGCAAGACTGAAAACCAGCAGGGCAAACTCCAAATTCTACAGATTCATGCCTGTTGTCAAAAGTGCTCTTCAGATCTCCAACTCCTTTCAGCTTTGTTGACTGTAACATGTATCTTGATCAAATCCAACCTTCACACCTGCATGTAACTCCCCACACACATCTCTCTCGTAACATCATGTCCTCCATTTTAAACATTTTGGTTTTATTTATTTATTCTTGACCCAGTGAGATCAATTAGTTCTGCCTATGTGCTCATAGGTGTGGGGTCACCCACGGGAGCATGGGAAACCTGCGAGTGCCTACATCCCCAAAGAAAAGTAACTCTCCTTTCCCCAGCAGCCATCTGCCAATAGCAGATCCAATAAAGCCTCCACTCCTCAGCTAGGGAGAGTTACTTTCATTGGCAGAGGATTACAGCACTTTCCCCCTCCCTTTCCTTCCTCTAGCCCCTCCCCCAAATTCTTCTCATCTCCCCATGTCAAGCCTCTTTTTCATTGATTATTATTGTTACATATGTGTGTCCATATATACACATTTATACATATATGTGTGTGTGTGTGTGTATATATATATATATATATATATATATATATATATATATATATATATCCTGTTGAGTCCATTTTTGTTGGTGGTGCATATATTGCTTCAATGCTGAGTACTCTGCACTGAACAACCAATGAGGCTCATCCCTGGGAGAGGCTCAGTCTCCTTTTCCCATAAGTCATTAGTTGCCTGTAGTTCTCTGTCTAAGGGTAAGATCCCATGGATTCTTCGTCATTCCACATTACAATGTCCATTAATGTCGCTACTGTTCTGGTTTTGTTCATGCAGCCACATCTAGGAGAGACTGTTTCACAGTTAACTTCTGGTTCTTACAATCTTTCCACCCAACATTAATGGTGTTCCCCGAGACATAGACACAAGAGCTGTGGTGTACATGTATCTGTTGGGGCTGAGCTCCCCACAATCTGTCTTCCACACAACGATCCTTTCATTGAATCCAGTTGTGTTTTTTTTTGTCATGGTCCCCATTCACTGTAAAGAGATGCTTCTTTGATGAGAGATGACAGCGACACTTATCTGTGGTTGTAAGGATAAGATTTAGAATGTGTTAGGGAACCATGCTGGTTTAGCAAGTCACGGCAGTAGATTCTTTTCTAAGGTCTGTGACCTCATTAGCTTGGAGAAGCTGACTAGGTTTCCAGTATCAGACATGATTGCTCTCCTGTTGAGTGGGCCTTAAGTCCAATAAGACAGCTGTTGGTTGTCATCCACATGTGAGTGCCACTGATTGACCCCTCTGCACATCCTTCCATGCTGCTAATTGCCATGGTTCAAAGGTGTCGCAGCTGGTAGAACTGTTTGATTGCTTCTCTCCCTTGGCAGATTCCACAGTATTTTGTGGAATCATGGAAGCTAGACCGCAGGAAAGAAACTTTCAGGTCAGAGCCAACTCCAATCAGCTGAGTCCTGGGTCCTAAGTGTATGGTGTCTTTAGCAACTGGGACTCACCCTCAACTCCTGAGAGGCAACCAGGGGCTGCATTGACCATCTATACTGTTGTTGGAGTCACTTGGACCACCCTGGCCAACCATTTCTGGTACTTATTCCTGTGGCAACCATTCAAAGGGAGGGTTCTTTTTCCTGGTACTGGATTCTTTGTTAGTCTATGGTTCTCGTGGGGAGCATTGTCAGTATAGCTTAACTTCCTCTCTCTCTCTCTCTCTCTCTCTCTCTCTCTCTCTCTCTCTCTCTATATATATATATATATATATATATATATATATATAGTTTGTAAAACTAAGCTTATCAAACAAGCTTAGTTTTACTTGTGCCTTGTCCCCCCTTTTCCTTCTACTTTAGCCTCCTGGATCGATCTTGTGTAGGTCTTATGCAGGCAAGCATACTTCATTGACGTCATGAGTGCAATGGCCACATCATATCCTATGCAGAAGACAGCGTTTCAGAGCACTCTCCACCATCTCCCAACCCTTGCATTCTTTCCGCCTCCTCTTCCGTGATATACCCTGAACTTTAGAGCAGGAGAGTTGATAACAATGTCCCATCTATAGCTAGCACTCCTAGTAGCTTATTCTCAGCATTTTGGGTAGTTCTAAGTCTCTGCATTAACCACAACCCACTGAAATAAGAAACTTCTTTTGCCAATATTGAGAGCATCACAGATCTATGGATATAAGCGTAACTATTAGAAGACAGTTTGACAATGTGGCCATTTAAGAAACAAAAAAAATAAACAAAAAATAGTATGTTAACCCTTGAGACTTATGAGATCCCTAGCCATGGGTTTTTTACTATATTTATAGTACCAGGAATATATTCTCTCCTGTAGAGCTGACCTCAAATACAATCAGGGATCAGTTGGTTACCCCGTAAATGGTTTTGCCACTATTATACCAGAGGGCACATCTTACCTGGCAGGTCAGTATTTTAGCATGCAGAGATCAATTGAATTAAACCATTTATGTCTTTTCTCCCCTGGCAACCTTCTCAGTATCTTCTGGCACTATTAAAGCTAGCCAGTAGGGAATGTATCCTAGTCAGTTTGAGACTGATGTTTCTATGTCCTGTCATTAAAGTACATGTGTTTTTCTTATTGATTCCTGAACATTAGTCATGTTTTGGATACTAACCATTATATAATTTTTAAATGCAGCTTCCCATTTTCAGCTTGGTTTTTTGACCTTAGTTAACAAAATAATAGAAGTCTCAAGTTTTGAAAACAACATTGCTTGATCTCTTATAATCATTTCAGCTTCTTTTTTCAAATACTTCCCACATTCATTTTTTTTTTTTTTTGGTTTTTCGAGACAGGGTTTCTCTGTGTAGCTTTGTGCCTCTCCTGGAACTCACTTGGTAGCCCAGGCTGGCCTCGAACTCACATAGATCCGCCTGGCTCTGCCTCCCGAGTGCTGGGATTAAAGGCGTGCGCCACCACCGCCCGGCCACATTCATTTTTTTAAACATTATAATTTCCTGATTTACTTCCCAATTCCTAGCACACCATTAATTTCCCCACATCCCCATCCTTTTCTCTCTGGCCTCAGTCATTCTCAGGAAGTTATTCTTAATACTTGTGGGGTGCCCCTTCCATGAATTTCATTGCCATCTTCATACCACCTACTTTCTTCTTTTATCTTTAGCCATAGATTCTTCTGAGCTCTAGACTGGAAGATAAAATTTGCTTGCTGGATAACCCCATATAGACATCCTTTAAAATCTTAAATCTAAGAGAACAAAATAGAATTCTCAGTTCTATGTTTTCCTGCTTCCAGCCACATTCCTAGGGTCTTCCCCAGCTCCATGATGGACTCAGCTTCCTATTACTAAATTCAGATGCTTTATGTGACTCAGGAAGAACTGCTGTATTGGAGGTCAGACTTACATATTTTTAAAAAAAGAACCAACTATGATCATCAGTTTACTTGTATTAGAATCATCTAATAGCTTAGTAAAACAGATACCTGGGCCATACTCAGCAAATCAGGGTTAGACCAATAAAATGATGTTTCTACCAAGACAAATTTTCTGCATTATAAACTGTAAGATCCACGAGTTTATAATTAATTTGCACTGATTGGGATACCCAGTACTTGATATCATTGCTTGTATTTCAGGGCTTCCGGTTATGACACATATTTCAGTTCTTGGGTTCTAATAAAGTCTCTAGAAGGGTAAATATTAATTGTAGTTTAACTAACAAAATGTATTAGAAAACTATTTTTGAACATTTGCCTTGGTATAGTCATCCTTCAGGCCAGACATCTCTGTACTTGAGAGACATGATATGATCACATACTTTTGCCTTGTGACTACAATAACTAGGTAACAGGTGGTAGAGACAAAGTCACATTGGTAATTATATTCTGCTAATATAATGCATGTCTACATGGGGTATATAGCTCTAAGAGTAGGCACAGTTAGGCAACACAAATGGAACTGTCTACAGTTTAGATTTAGAGAAGAGACGCCTGTCCCATCAAGCTTAGATATCTTTCTTGGATTCCCAGCTCCAGGTACTCAAACCTAGCATACTAACTTGGTTCTCAGTTCCTAGAAAGGTGAAGAAACTTTTCCAAAGAACTGCTAACTAACTTGGTTCTTCACTCTTATTCTCCATAATCTAGCCTCAACACTCCTGATAGACAGGTTTCCATTGTCTATCTACCTTTACAAATATATTGTACAATGGTATAAATATGTGTCACGTGTGACTATTAACATTTTAATATACATAAAATGAAAGAAAACAATTTATTTTGCTGGTGGCAGTGGCCCCAGTTTAGCCACATGAGTGGTTTTTGCATTGAACAACGCAATGGTAGCTTATTTCTAAGAGTAGAAAAGCTCTGTTAGATAACACAATTTTAGAGACAGACAAGTGTTTTCTCTTGAAGGAGACACAGTATACCTTTCTCTCAGCCTTAGCAACTTAGGATACCAGCCAGAGCTCAATCTTCAATAAACCAGTTGCGTATAATGTGTATCAATCCTTTATGTTTCTAAGCATGGGGTTAGTATATGCAAGTTTGTAGGGTATCAAAAGAGGAAAACATGAGGCCAGAAAGAAAGTAAAAATGGAGGGACAAAGACAATGAGGGCCCCATCTTTCCTCCACACAAAGCAGAAGAAATTGATTCCTTGAAGTTTTGCCCCTTTTTCTTTCTTTTATAAACAATTATCAGAATGTACATTGTGTTTTCTGCTAGTTTGCTGTCCTTCCCCACACTGAACTGTCAATACAAGAGAATAGGTAACTGTCTCCTTAATTTCCTAAGGTTTCCCTGGGATTTAGACACTTCTCAGTATGTTTGCTGGATAAATGAATTATTCCAAGGTGAAGGTGGATTGTGTGCTAGAATGATTTTTCACACACACACACACACACACACACACACACACACACACACACACACGGCTACTAAAATCATTGTTTTTTTTTTCACCATGAATCTACTTAACAACATTTGACTTCAACCCACCAAGATTCCTTGCATTCCTTTTTTTTTTTAAAATAAAGCTTTTCACAGTTTGAATTGGAGATTTTACCCCAAACCCCACAGATGAACAAATAATTTAGATTTGGTTTCTTTGAGATCCTGAGAGATTTTTTAGTAATGTTGAAAGGTTGTTTGACATTTAAATGACATTTTTATGGCCTTACCTTGAACTTTGGAGGTTACAATTGAAGTCAACATTTACTCATTGGATTGAGCTGAAGCAATTTAATCTGTGTTAAATTGAGGATGGATGTGGATGCCCTTACTTATCTTCCTTAATCTTCTTCAAATCAGTGTAATTTATAGCTAAATACAAAAGGAACATATTGGGCTACTTGTTCAAAGGGCAGGAAAAATTGCCGTTAAAGGTACTAAAATATAGTCTTTTCCTTCCGTCTGTCTCTGTTATCTGGTAGTTTATTGTCATTGCTCATTGTGTACCTTTATATAGAAGAAAACTTAATTATTATCATAACATTTATATTTTTGAGAATTTGATGTATGCGTACTATATTTACATCATTTCCATTCTTTCCTTCCCCCTCTCAAACTCTTCACGTCTCTCTCACAAGTCCCTCTCAGATTTATGACCTCTTCTCTTTAAATTATTACTGTTACGTATCACACACACACACACACACACACACACACACACACACACACACAGTACTATCTGCTGAGTGTATTTAGTACTGCTTATATATGGTTTGACCATTTGGGACTGGCTAACCTATCAGGGGATTTGCCCCTGGAGAAAACAGAATTTTCCTCTCTTAGCAGTCGAAATTACCTAAAGCTCTTTGTTGAGGAGTGGGGTCTTGTGAAATTTCTACCATCTATGTTGAACCATGAACTAGTGTTGTCATTATCTAGGTCATATTTAGGTAACCATGTTGTTTAGATTTCATGGGTACAGCTTCCCTGTCATGTAAGAAGACACAATCTTACAGCAGCTGGCCTGATCCTCTGGCTCTTACATTCTTTCTGTGCCCACTTCTATGATAGTTTTGGAGCCTTGGATGTAGGAGCTGCATTGTAGGTGTATCAATTGGAGTTGGACATCCCACTGTTACTTGTTTTCCTCATTTTAACCAGTTATGGTTCCCTGTGATGGTCTCCAGCTGATGCAAAAAGTAGCTTCTTTGATGAGAGATTGGAGCGACACTCACCTGTGGACATAAAGACGGGTATTAAGAAGGCAGTTGGTAATTTTACTTGTTTGGCAAAGTGGCTGCAAATCTCCTTGACAGTACATGACCACACCAGCCACGGGTGTTGGCAAGGTTTGCAGGGCTAGGCATGAATTTATTCCTATCGAGAAGCCACAAGTCTAACTAAATGGCTGTCATTTAACTTGAAGATATTAAGTGTTGTGGTTGCACCCTTGAGAATATCTTACCATGCTGGCTATTGTTGTGGTTCATTGGCTTTACACTGTGGTGAGGCTGTTCATTCCTTTTGTCTCATGGCGGCTTCCATAGCATCTTCAGATATTGTGAGAGTTAGTCCTCAGGGAGGAGTTTGCAGGTCAGTTCCAGCTCCGTTCCTCCACATCCTTTGTCTGAAGTGTGTGGTGTCTTTGTCTATAAGACCTTACCTTCAAGTTCTGGAAGGCAACCAGGGACAATGGTAATAGCCTAGATTTGCAAGTCTTTTGAACTCTCTTGATCAACAACTCGAAGAGAAGTTTTAAACTTAGTGCTGAGGTATTTTGTTAGCTAGTCTATGGCTTTCAGGGGTAGCATTATCACCCCCAAGTGACCCAAAACTGTGTGTATATGTGTCTGTGTGTGTATGTCTGCATATAAACTGTATACATACATACATACATATTTAAATAAACATCAATGTATTCATTATTTTTCTAGTGCTGTAATAAAGCACCATTATGAAAGCAGTGAATTCAGCTTATGATTTCAAGGGCTTTGAGTCCATGATGGCATGGTGAATGCATGGCAATGGGAACAACTGAGAGCTCACATCTCAAAACTACAGGCAGAGGGCACACTGGGAATGGTAGAGACTTTGAAACCTCAAAATCTGCTGTCCCACCAGGCTTAGATCTCATGGATCCCCAGTTTGAGTTCAGGTACTCAAACCTAGAATACTCACCCAGTTCTCAGTTCCCAAGAACCTGGAGAAACTGTAAGCACTTCTCAAAGTCTGGTCCAGTGATAAACCTCCTCCAACAAGGCCACACCTCCTAATTCTTCCCAAACAATTCCAGAAACTGAGGACCAAGTATTCAGACACTTGAGCCTTTGGGGGCCATCCTCATTCAAACAACCATAATAAAATGTTTCCCTATGGCTTTCCAACCATCTTGGGGATTCCTTATTCCTCCTCCCTCTGGCTTCCTTTGTATTACTCTTCCTCTTTCCTCCCCTTTAAAGTCTGTCCTGAATTTTCTCATTTCCCCATTTATAGCCCCTGTGTCCTACTAACTACCCCCCCTCTAAAGATTCCTCTATGTCCCCACCCATGGTCCCTTTTTACTTTCTTGATTTGTTTGGTTATTCCAGGTCATATTCTTGCATCTAAAGATTCAGAACAAGGAACCACAAATGAGAGTGAATATGTGGTGTTTGTCTCTCTGGATCTAGGTTATCTCATTCAGTATACTTTCTAGTTTCATTCATTTACCTGAAAATTGTGGGCTTCCATTTTTTTACAGCTGAATAGTATTTCCATCGTGCATCCATACCACATTTTCATTCTCCATTCATCAGTTGATTGATAGGTGGGTTGTTTCTACATCCTGACTCCTGTGAGTGGAGCAACAATGAACATGGCCGCCAAGTATCTGTGGAGTAGGACATCCAGTCCTTCGTGCGTATGGCAAGGGCTGGTATGGTTTCACCATATCTTAGACCTATTTCTAGGTTTCTGAAAGGTATTCACACTGATTTCCATAGTTTCTGAACCAGTTTGCAAAAACCATCAACTATGAATGAGGTATCCCCTTCTCCACATTGTCACTAGAATTTGTCCTCAGTTCTTTTCTTTCCTTGGTCACTCTGATTGAAGTAAGATTAAAAATCTCAAAGTGGTTTTAGTTTGCATTGCCATGATTCCTAAGGACATTGAACACTTTTGAAATTATTCTTGTTTGTGTTTGAAATTATAATAATTACATCATTTTTCCCTTCTAAATTTCTTTAGCCATTTTTATTTCTTCTTTGGAAAACTCACAGTTCAGGTTCTTAGCCATTTTTAGTTTGATGATGTGCCTTTGGCTCTTTGTATTCTTTGCATGTTCTTTGAACATTCTGGACACTAATCCTCTATCAGATATAGACAAGCAAACATGTCCTCTCACCCTGTGGGATTGCTCTTCACTTACTTGCTTCTTCTGCTAACTAGAAGCATTTTCTTTTCATGGGGTCTCACTTGTCAGTTGTTGGCCTTACTCCCTGAGTGGAGCCCAAGTCAGAAACTCTTTTCCTGCATCTGCATTATGTAAGGTGCTGCCTGGGCTTTCTCTTAGCAATTTCAGGGTTTCGGGCTTTACACTGAGATCTTTGATCCATATGGAGTTGGCTTATATGAAAGGCGATAGATATGGGTCTAATTTCATTCTTCTTCATGTGGGCATCCAGTTTTCCTTGCACTGTTTGGTGAAAAGGCTGCCTTTTCTCCAGTAGATGCTTGACTGAGCCAAGGGTCTGTCAATCTTGTGTATCTTCTCAAAGAGAAGCTCCTAGATTCACCGAATCTTTGTATTTTTTGTTTCTGTTCCATTAATTTTTGCTCTAATTTTATTCATTTATTCACTTTCTACCTTTATATAGCAGAATAATTAATTATTATCCTAAACGGTCACCCCTTTTGGAGACAGAATCTCACATAGCTGTGGTATGACCAAGTATTTCCTGGGGAAAGACACCACACATGTCGACTCACCCTAGACAGCCAACCCATGATAACCAAAATATGGATCCTACCAAAGTCCAACGTGGAGAACCAATGAGTTTTAGTGGGGTTACTTGTTTACAGGAACATAATTGACTCAAAGACAGCTGCATCACCAAAGCCCACCGCAGCTCTTGTGAAAACTCACAAAAGTTGGGAACCTATAGCACACTGTACAGCCTGTAGGCAACTCAACAGGTTGGAGAGTTCACTTACCAAGTGGTTCAGTTGGTGTAATCCTCTTCTAGGCAGCTCTGCTGCTCTCTGCTTCTTCCAGCTGGCATGGTCTTAGAGTCATCTTTGTAGCTTGGCTTGTCTAAGAGTGACTCCCAGCAGTCTTTAATGTTTACTATTGGAAAGGAAGAACCTAGTTGATCTGGTTAGTTTCAGTGACTTCTCGAAACTATTTTGAGTTATTTATCATCTGACTTAAAGCCTTCCTTGTACCAGAGAATGTTTCAGTTTCTGAGGAAATGGTATACAATAGCCCAGGTTGACCTTAAGCTTACTAGGTAGCCAAGGATCACCTGGAACTTCTGATTTCTGGTTCCTGGGATTACTCATATAGTCCATCATGCCTGGCTAGCAGTCACTTTATATTGTTCGGTACTAGTTTTAAATGTAAATGTAATAACAGTTATAATGTATGCTGAATCACTGAAATTATACAAACTGTATTTTACAGCTCATGTATGATTATTTTTCTTAACAGAAAACAGCTCAAAAGTAGCTCAATTCTTTATAAAATCACTTCTTGATACTTGCACATTCTCAATAAGTACAAAAAGAAGGTTATTAAACATTTTAGGATTGTGATGGCAGAGCTTTAAGCCCAGTGCTGGGTCTCTTTGGAGTTTCACTGGTCCCTGAAACCATAAAGCTGACTCTACCATAATCCCAACATGAAGTCACTTCCCAGAAAATACTAGGTCTGTTGAGATCATACCAGGAAAGCACTGAAAGCAGCTTCTGAAGACATCCACTCACTGTGTCAAAACTTGGGGCTTCATCAAAGTCAGTGCTCGCTGCAGAATATGCCCACCCTTTCAATTTTGTTAATGAAGGGGGCAAAGCTTATTGCTAAGATAACCACTTTTGGACCAATACACTGAGATGAAATCCTATTCTTTTCATTGAGACATGGAATGTTGCTGCCTCTGACTAGATAGAAGGTGTGCTTTGACAGAGAGCTCAGAATATCCCACCCAATATAACATGATAGATGAAGATGCTGGAGTTTAGTAGACCATGGCTTTAGTCACATGCCATTTTCCATTCAGTATCAAGATGACCTGGAACATGCCACCAAACATTTCTGGGTTTGTTTCTTCATTTGTGAAGTGGGGGTATTAGAACCTCCTCAAAATGACTTGGTAACACTGCACATGTGCAGAACTAAGCCTAACCTGGGTTAAGCCTAACACAGAAAGCATTCAGTGAATTGGGGAGGGGGCATAATTATGATGATTGTATATACAACATCTACATCTTCATAAAACACCCTTGCCTAATTCTCTGATGAGTGCCTCCTAAAGAGTGAATCAATAAACACTGCTCCTTAAACAGGGAATGCAGAGCCTCCTCTGCTAAAATAAAAGCCAGAAGTTAATTAAATATCACACTACTTATAAGCAACTGTTTAAGCAACATATGATAAGACTTGGTTCCTGGGTGCATCAAGCCCTGGACTGAACAATGGAACTATTATTTTGAATAAGCCTTTTGACTTTCCAATCACCTGTTGGCATTGCATTGACCTGACATAAAGCATGTTAATCATGTCAAACAGGCTGAGCATGTTCTGTATGTGTCAGGTTTTCCTCTTCTGCACTGCAAGTGCACTTGCCCTCTATGTGCCAGAATTCTGGGTAGCAGCCTTCTGAGGCTGATGTCTACTCCCAAGAGGGATAGTACCTGGCACTCGTGTGCAGGGCAAGCCCAAGACAATCATCATCTTGGGCATCTTGAAGTTCGCAATGTGAAGTATCCAAGGTCAGAAATGGACACAGTGTGGTGTGATGTTGTAGCTTTGAATCCTGACAGCACATTAGAGATACCTGGGAGCTTTTAAACAATACCTGAGAGTGAGTTCCACAGATGCTAGCCTGACTGACCCTTAGGGGCCAAAAATCCAAAGTTTGTTAAGAGTTCTAACATGCAATGGGGTGAAAACCCTTTTGTGAACTAGAGAAATTACGAGACCTTTTAATCCTTTGTTGAATACCACTCACCCATTACCCTCACTTCACACCAGTAAAATGAGAAGGTAGAATTAGATAATGTCCTAAGATCAGGCCTAGATTCACTTTTTTTTTTAGATACTGAGATAATACATTTAAAGCACATTTAAACCATCACATCTCAGTGGTATAATGCTGCTTACCAGGGGAATGGCAATAAGTATGTAGTTATAGCTGCAGTTGCTATCCACAGTTCATGGGCAGAGGCTAGGGATGATGCTAAACTTCTCACAGTACACAGGGAAGCCCCAGACAGAAAGAACTGTATGGCCCTAATGTGCTAGGTTGCCCTAAAATGGAAGGTTCTTCTTTAAACTAATCATTTGGGATTACAACAGAGAAACGTCCTGTCTTTGCCAGGAGACAGCTGGAGATCTCTTGAATAACACTAGGTACAGCACCTGTACTTCTGATACTTCTCAACCCATGCAGACTCAAAACAAAGAAAAAGAGGCCCTGTAGAAGGTGGCTGGTATTTCTGCTGGGAAGAACCCTGAATTTCCGTGGTTAGGTGTTGGCAGCCACCTTGCAGAGAAGCTTTCTACAAGGCGGGCTCTATGCACTTGTTCCCTTACAGCATGTACTTGGCAAGGACACAGCCCTCTCAATTTAGTCAGAGCAGCTGTTCAGGAAGGAATTGCCTCCAAGCACACTATGAAACCCACTGACAAACTATATTCTTGTGTAAATGTGTGTTGAGCCCACAGTAGAATGGTGTAGGTATCTGGTCCATGGAGTCGGTAGAAGCTTCATCTGATGCAGGGAATTGACAAACTAGAGTGAGCTCAAAAGAGGGCAGATACCATGATTTTTCCCTATAGGATAATTCATGGTGTGTGGAGAACAGTGGGAGGAACAGGATGCTGTGTGTAGAGCGAACGATTCAGATCACAAGATTTGTTTTTATATATTTAAAGGACTACTATGGGGAGAGGGGGCATCTGGCTTGTTCTTTGTGGTTTGGGGTTTTATGAATATGTGTTTCGGCACAGAGTGGGATGGATGGCTTTGCTTAGAGGGCTTCTGTGAAACAGAAGGAGTCAACTGGATGACCACTTAGCGGTGTCAGTTGAGGGTTAAGTCACTAGGACCATCGCCTGGTCATTTGTCAGAGTGTCTGAGGAAGTAGGGGAGATTGAGTGAGATGGTCTCGGACCCCTACTTTCTTCCTACAATAGAGTGAAAGGCGGGAAAAAGTGCAGCCCACTTCAGCTGTTGTGCTTGGCTAAAGCTGGAGAAGTTGTCAGTGAGGAGAGATGTATTGCAGATGATACTGTCAATCTCGAGGGGCTCTTCTGTTTTTCCTTAGTGACCATTCTTGCAGTATGAGGAAGCAGAATGTTCAGATTTTCCTGAGGGAAAGATTCATTCCTGAGCTCAATAGCTTACAGCTATCGGATGCTGGAAAATGCCTTTGAGGAAAACCTTGGTCAAATCCACAGACCTGGAGGCATTTCTGTACTATCTTCATCTTCATGGCCATCATCGGCTGGCTACCAGCTGATATTTAATGGTTTATATGCAAAGCATTGAGCTAACTGCATTCCATGTGTTGTCACATTGAGTTCTTAATCATCTCTGGGCAGCCATTACTCGTCTCAATGTACTGAGAGAGAAATGGATTCAAAGAGATTAACTACTGCCACTGTTGGAACTAACCCCTTGGGGGACAATCAGCATGCAAACTATGACACCAAACAGAAAAGAATCTCTTCAGCAATGCTCTCTGGTAGCTGCCTAGCTCTGCTCCCAATGAGGAACATCTCAGTAGTATTAAAGGCCAGGAATCCCACAGCTTGAACAGTCCTCACGGTTGCAAATTTCGTTAAGTTTTACTTGCCTGTATCTTAGCACAATATAAGCTGTGAGTGTTACAGGTGAAACTGGTGCCAGAACTCAAGCTTGGTGCCTTTCAAACTTGTTTTTCAGTCCTAGAATCCATTTGGTTCAAATTGAATCTTATTTGAAAGTGTGGCAATACAAAACAAAACTGTAGATTAAAAGACGTACTAGTATAGGGGTGTATGTACATAAGCACGGCCATTGCTCCATCATACAATGTCTATAATGGCCAGACCCATAAGGAGGCTTGAGAAAGTCCTATAAAATGACCCGAGATATACTTCTGAAGCCAACATGTTATAGATAAGAAAATAGGGGGCTCAGAGAACATTGGGAATCGATAAAGGAAATAAAGATCAGAACTCAGGTTTCAGAACTCCTGGTCAGCTTTTCTCTCATTGGTCTCTCCATTCATTCACCACCTTGCTAATACATTTGTCATCGCGTTAAGACAATATCCTAGTAGATAAACATTCAGCACAAATGCACGCAGACAAGATACCTTCCAGAAAGGACTGTATATGATGTTCGTAATTTCTCACTTCTTTTTGATGGTCCAAGTCCTGCCTCTGGATGCCACACACAGAACTACATACAAATTATTCGGACCATCCTGGGCAGCCTCTGTATTCAGTCCAGTGTTTCCACAACTTTCCAAAATGCTTGAACTCAAAGCTCATCTCAGGTTTAGGTGATTTTAGATTTTCCCTTGACACACAGTCATCTACATATGCTTTTCTGCTTTTTTTTTTTCCTTTCGGATCAGTGTATAAGACAGTCTGGAAAGAGACTCGGTTTCGCATATTATCATCTAGGAGGATGGAAAGGTCACCCAGACATGTGGGATTTAAACTGCGAACGCCAGCTGGACTGGGTTGCGATAGAACAAGCTTAAGCTGTGTGATGGGACTTGCACTGAGCTGAGGGTGAAAAGGCATATCAGCCCTGGGCCTGACCCAATCTCCTTTTCTTGCTCATTTCTCCCTCTGCAGCGATGTTCCTCTTCGTGTGGCAAGTGTACAGGATTGGTGGGCTTTCTCTAGATAAACAGCGAGTGTTCCTGCCGCTGAACCACTTGGGCTACCTTGAGTGTTGTCTTAATGTCCTTCCTGGCACAGCTCCATTATGAGCTCGCTACACCTTTCCCAGCCCCTGATCTCTGAGCAGTAATTAATTGCTTCTTCCTATGGTCTCTCTTCCTTCTGCTTCTCTCTTCTCGTGGAAACGCAGCTTATCCCAGGATCTTACGTGTTCTTTGTGCACCTTTTACATCTTCACCCACCTGCGCTGCTTCTCATGAGCAATGTCTACAGGTGTAGGGAGTCTCTTGGGTGACAGTGCCCACTCAGTGATGCTGCCTTGATGAAGCTCTCCAGTTCTGCCTGGGCATAGTTAGCAGACCTCATTCATTCGTTTAAAAAAATTGAAGACCAAAATGATACAACTTTTTGATAATTATGTGAGGCATCTATGATTTATCTAATGCAATAATAAAGACATCAAATAAGGGCTCTTTTTACTACGAATTTCTTTAAAGACATGTTCTTCTAGATACGTCGAGATTTTCTTCTATATGAAATGGTTCAGCAAAACAAACAAGCCAGCAAACAAGCCCAGGCATATCTTGACTTGCACGAAGAATGAGATTTCTAATTCTTTTGCTACTTATAAATTATGGTAGATGTTGGGGATCTCCCCTGGAGTTGGCCTCTCCAGACCCAACCCCAAGAAAGCCTGCCAAGGATCAGCTCCTCCCCTGGCACCTACAGGGTATTTGAGACCTGGTCCCCAGACCTGCCACGTGACTTCTCTCCTGCCTTTCTGGGAGTCACCCGGGAGTTGCTTTGCTCTGTTTATTAAACCTGGACTTATTAATTTGGATAAATTTGGCTTATTGCATCCACAGAGGATACTCAATAACAGAGGATCCAATACTTATCAGTAAACAATGGCTAAAAAAAAAAAAACTTTACTCTTTCAGCCACATGTGCACATTGAGAAAGGGGAAAGACACACACTGGGGTCAAAGCCAACCATGTCTGACATGGTCTTGCGCTTTGTCACATCAGAGCACTGGTCTTACTGGGGTTGGTGGAGTACTACAGAGCCCCTTGGAATATATTGTGTTCAGAGACCACGGGGGTAGGTATTCAAAGCTGTACAAATAGATATTCAGGGTCCCTTTCTGAAAGCAACCCAACATCTACTGTAGCTGCTGTAGAGACAGCTCTGGCCTGAGATCTGAAAGCATCTGTCCTGAAGGTGCATTGCTCTGTCCCAACAAGACACTGTGTTCCCACGCCTGGTACTAGGCATGTTTTTGTGAGATGGTGTGTGGTTCTTGAGAGGAGCATTATCATCCCATTCATTCAAGCACACACACACACACACACACACACACACACACACACACACAGGTACACACACCACAATATGTATGTAAGCTTATAAATGAATGTTCCCCTATACTTTTTTCAAGCATACTTAATGTTATTTATTTCTGCTTCTTCCCACTCCCCTAATACTATCCTTACCCCCGACTCCCCAGTTGGAGTCCCCCATTGTCCCCCCCCCCCTTTAGTAAGATCAAAACAATAATCAACTGGCAACAAATGCTGATAAAAATGCAGGGAAAGGAGAAACCCCTCATTTACTGTTCTGTGGGTTTACAAACTGGTACAGCCACCCTGGAAATAATGTGGAGAATTCTCAAGGAGCTAAAAGTGGATCTTCCATACCACCCAGTCAGGTCACCCCTTGCTGTCTACCCAGAGGAATCAATATCATTCTGTGGAGATGCTTGCTCCGCCATGTTCATGGCCTCTCTACTCACAATAGCTAGGAAATGGAGGCCACCTAAATGTGGCACATACGCACAATGGAACTCTCTTCAGCCATAAAGAGAGATTAAATCATGAAATTGGAAGATAAATGGGCGGAACTGGAAAGTATTATACCGAGTGAGGTTCGCAGACCCAGAAATTCAAATGCCCCGTGTTCTTTCTTATTTATGGATCCAAGCTCTGAATCTTTAGATTTGATTATATAACTGAAGTACACACAGAAGCCAGGAAAATGGAAAGGGATCCTTGGTGTGTGTGTGGGGGTGTCTTCTATAGAAAGGACAATTGGAGAGATTAAGTGGGATTTTCGTCATTGGTGCTTTTTATATATTTTCTTTTTTTTTTTCTTTCTCCTTTGCATGACTTGGTCACCAAGCCTTTTTGTCATCTTTGTCATCAAAACAATAAATGTCCCCTTTCAGCTTTTCTTACAGGAATATTTTGTATCTCGTTTCATTGCTTCCGTTATGATTAGTTTTAGAGCATCCCTGAGTGCCTCATACATTCAGGTATGATCCCTGTGACTCACTTGTATTTTCTTTCTACGACCCACAAGACTGTTTCTAAGCTGTCTCTTGGTTATTAATGGAAAAGTTTAGTGCTCACTTGTTCGAAGACCCTCGTGCTCCTGTGTATGTAAGCCTGGTCTACAGAATGAGATCCAGGACAGGCACTAAAACTACACGGAGAAACCCTGTCTCGAAAAAACTAAAAAAAAAAAAAAAAAAAATCAGTTGCAAGCAATTTTTAAGTAGAAGTTTCTTCTCTTCTCACCTAAATCCTGCCCTCTACTGTGAGTTTGCGGGGGGTGGCTTGTGGGAAGCTTGGACTCTGATGTTGCAGGTACATGATATAACCATCATAAGATAGTCTGGAGACCTTTGGGAGAGATGGCTTAACTAGCATTACATTTCTCCTTTACCCCCCTCCTCCTCCTCTTTTATAAGGCATGAGTACTATGAGTCTGTTTATTACCTGTTGATATCAAACTTCATCACAAAACTCTTTCCACCCACCACAAAATGACCCCCGTGTTTCCAGACGGAAAGAACTCTATTTTGGGGAGGAGACTGAAAGGCAGAACTGGGGAGAAATCTCAGTTTGTGGCATGGGATCCACTGCAAACTCCCTCTATTAGTTACTTTTCTGTTGCTGTAATAAAATGCCATGGCCGAGACAACTTATACAGAAGGAAAGGTTGATGGATCCAGAGGGATAGATAAGACTCCATCACCGCCATGACAGGGAGCAGACAGGCAGGCATGATGCTGGACCAGCAGCTGAAAACTCACTTCTTGATTCCCCCCAAAAAGCAGAGAGAGCTAACTAAAAATGATGTCTTTTGAAACATCAAAGCCCATCCCCAGTGACATACTTCCTCAAGCAAGAACACACCTTCTAGTCTTCCCCAAACAGCCACCAACTGGAGAACAACTATTCAAACATATGAGCTTATGGTGGCCATTTCTTCATTCAAACCACCATGTTCCACTCCCTGGTCACCATACGGTCATGATCACATCATAAGGCAAAATGCATTTAGTCCAACTTCGAAAGTCCCCATAGGCTTTCACAGTCTCAACACCATTTTAAAGTCCAAAGGAGACTTCTGGCAATCTTTTCATTGTAAACCCCCCCCCCCACCCCATAAAATAAAAAAGCGAATTACATACTTCTAACATACAATGGCATAGAATACACCTTTCTATTCCAAAAGGAGTGAAGGGGGCGTAGTGAAGAAATGCTGAGCCAAACCCGAAAACCATCAGGACAAGCATCGAAGGGCTGTGATGGCTCTATCTCCACAGCTTTGCTACGTGCAAAATACATCGCTCTCCAGGGCTGTGTCTACTCCCTGTTCGCGGCTCTCCTTGCCAGATATCCCATGGCTCTAGAACCTCTAATGTATTGGAGTCTCCAGTGCAATCCAGGCTTTGTTTTCACAACTTCATGAAATGCCTTTTAGGGCCTCTTTCCCCGTCAGGGTTGTCAGGTAGGGACTGCCCTGAGTCACATTGACTGGCCTCAATGGCTTTCCTTAACCACAGAGGGAAATTTCACAGCTCCTTTATTTGAGTATCCTTCATAACTCTAAAGCCAGATCCATGTGGATATCTGGCAGTTTTGGCTGCCCACTTGGGATGAACCCTGGCCAGAAGTAGAAAATTCCTTCACCCCTTTTCTTTCACAAGTTGGAGTTTACCTGGGTGGGGTCTTTCCTTGAGAGCACACCTCCCTTTATTACATTGTAATTCGGATCTCCCCTTAGTTTCCTTATCTCTTTCAGCACAAGCCTTGACTCCAACATTAAATTTCCCGGTGTTCTTTTTCTCTTCCAACTGTGTGTTTTGTATTCCTTTTCTCCCACTTGTTCTGTTCGTTGCAGATCTATGGAAGAGTGATTACCCATAACTACGCAACTGAGTCAGTATTGGGCTGTCTTGAAATATCCTCCACAACATAAATTAGTTCATTACTTTTCACTTTAGGCTCAGGCAAATTCTTAGGACAAGGGCAAAAAAGAAGCCAAAATATCCTAGTAATGACCTCCACCCCAGTTGCTGTTAAAACCCTTACTTTCCTCTGAAACCTCTTGATCTGGACCTCCACAGTCCAGATAGCTCTTAGCACTGTCTTCCAGGTTCCTATTCAGATGGCCCATTAAACCCTGCTTATGGCATTCAACTACTTTTCTAGTTCAAAGTTCCATAATCCTCCAAATCCTCATGGTCATATCTGTCATAGCAGTAGCCCTCTCCCTTGTACCCATTTCTGTAGTAGCTACTTTTCTATTGCAGTGGTAAAAACACCACACCCAAGGTACCTTATACAAGAAAAGGGTTTTTTGTGGGGAGGAGGACTTTCACCTCCAATGGGATAAGGCTCCCTCACCATCATAGCAGGGAGCATGGTAACAGGTAGGCAGGCATGGCACTGGAACAGCAGCTGAGAGAGTTCACATCCTGGTCTACAAAAAGGAAGCAGAGAGAGGTGACTTGAAATGGCATGTGTCTTATAAAATCTCAAAGTTTGTCCCCGGTGACATTCTTCCTCCAGCAAGTGTACACCCCCTAGTCCTCCACAAACAGCCACCAACTGGAGAGCAGATATTCCAACACATGAGTATAGGGAATGTCTCATTCAAACTACCTTGCCATCAAGCAATCAATAATCAATCAATATCTACCTTGTATTTCATTTCCCTCTTCCTCTTAAATGAAAATAGTATTCTGTACATTCCTTCCTTATAAATTTGTGCTGAAGATTAAATGTGGAGAAATGTGCCATTAACTTTAAAGTATTTCACAAGATTTATAAAGCAAAAACTTACATTTTCAAACTTACCTGCTAGATTGTTGGGGAAAAAGTAATTTTTTTGAATGATGTTTGGTGTCAGGGATTGTGCAGAGCTCTGACAGTGTTTTTGATCAAGTCTGTGTTTGAGGAGAGTCAATTATGGCCTCACTGCATTTTGAACCCTACCCCACACTGTCTGCTTAGATACAGTTAACAGCTTCGGAGTGTGATTTCACAGCTGAGAAATTGAGGACTTTTCCATTCTTTGACACAAATGCAAAAAACACCCTCCCTGTGTTTCCAGTGAAACCTCTTCCCTCCATGTGGAATATAAAGTATCAAATACTAACAATAGGATATTAAAAGCCAAATTTGAAGCAATTACCCACAGCTTTGCAGAACAGTCCCACACACAACTGCCACCCAATCAAAAGGCCCGTGTCTGTCACCCACCATCCCTGCTACTCACAGAATCAGAATGTCAGAACTACAAAGGATCGTATGGATTATTCTCATCCCACACACTTAACAAATGGGGGGGGGGGGGGGCAGTGAGGCACAGGAATAGGCCTGTGCAGTTGGGTACACACTAATCCTGCAGACCAACACTGTGTTAGAACTCCCTGTCTTCTGCTTGTTCTTATTCTTACACTCTGCCGCTGCTCCTGCTGGGTAGAACAGTGACCTTGAGCCGGCAGCAAAGGGGTTCCTGGGACAGTAAAGCCATGCACATTCAGAGTCGTCTTTTGCACCAAAGGCCAGCCTCTTCTAGTGCAGCATAATCTTTCATAAATTTTTATCTTGAATCAAAACCTTCAGGCAAATCACACTAAAGTATTAACTGTTAATTGTGATGGTATAATAACATAAGCTGAGGCTATTCCAGGCCAATGATGTCATCATACCACCCATTTATTATTCTAAAGTCCCCTACTGCCTTTGCTATTGCTGGGAGGAGACGGTTGCATCTTCCATGGAGTTAGAGGCTTAGGCAATGGTATATGCGCAGTTCTTCCTTCTTTCTTTTATCCATTCACCCTTTTATAAAATCTTCAGAGATACATCAATATATGAGATAAGTGAAGATACAGGGTAGTGTGTAATGACGCGAGGGTGCGTGTTGAGTGATCTAAAGAAGTAATGGCATTTGAAAATTACAGAAGGAAGAATGGATAACCAAGAATGAACCTGAATCCACAGTATGTTCAGAGAAAGTAGAAATCTCAGAAATACTTTTATCTCACTAGTTAGGGAAGAAATTCTGCATGTTCTGCTACAATAAGAGTAGACTCTGACGGAAAAGAACATTAGGGGGCAAGTTGCTGTCTAGAATTACTGAAAAGCAAGTCTGTGTGCAAAATATACAAGATCTCCTGGGCCTGAAGCTTGGCTCCAAATGGCTCTTCTGCAGCATGGATGAAGCATGGAAGCTTAGACATCAGTAAGCAACATTGATTCTTCAAGAAAAACTAAAGCCAGACCTTAGAAATTACAAACTTGTGGCTTAAAATAGTCTTTACTAGAATTCTATGACATTAATTATACAAATGACTGAAAGTAACCCATGTAAGATGAAATCATCATCTAACAGGACAGAATGATTGTTTGGTGAGACATTTAACAGATCCCTAGGCAAAGCCTTATAGGATAAGCCCATGCTTAAGCACGTTGAGGCTTTTGTTTTTATAGCATGGTATACTGTTATACTTTGTTCTGCCCTGCTGAGCATTTTTTTTTCTTGACTGAAAACCAAAAAGGCAAATAAGACTAAACTGAAATTTCTGGGTAGTGACCACAGGTTATCTATGTTCTTAGAGAACATTTGAAATATGGCTTAGTAGGTAGGTATCAAAAATCATTTGAAATGTTGAAATTTGTAAAGCATGAACTCAAGTGGCAAAATTGTTACCAAGCCCAAAAGATAAAGTTTAACAGAGACAAATAGTCTACGTTTTGACTCAAATACATAATAATGTATTATAATGTAATAATATAAAATTAATCAGAGGAGACAAATGATACTAACCTACAAGACGTTAAAACCTTACACACACATACAGCAAACTCCAACACACTCAATTTCATAAAAAGCATTCTACTGTCAAAGTAAATTACCCCAAACACAGCAATGGCGGGTGATTTCAATACCACACTTTCTTCAGATCATCTGGACAAAAATTAACAGAGAAACATAAGAATTAATTGGGACACAAAACAAATCTTAACAATAGAAAAATTGAAGTAACACTGTGTAACCTATATGACCACAATGCAATAAAGCTTGAAATTCAAAGAAAAAGAATCTCTAGAAATTGCATGAACTTGTGGAGATTAAACAACACACCACTGAATGATGAATGGGACAAAGAAAAAATTAAGATGGATACTTAAAAATTCCTGGAAATAAATGAAACTGAAATCAAAACACAGCAAAATATCTGGGACACAGGAAAGGCAGCCCTAAAAGGGCAATATGTAACTCCAAATGCCCTCATTATAAAGTCAGAAAGAGAACTGATACAATTCAAGAATTTGGAAAAATAAGAATAAACCAAACCCAAATCCTGTAAATGGGAAGAAAAATCTAAAAACAAGACAGAAATTAATACAATATAAACAAACAGACCAATACAAGTAATGAACTAATCTAGTACCTGGTTCTCTGAAAAGATAAACAAAACTGATAATTAACCAAAAGAAAGAAGAGATGACCCAAATTAACAGAATTAGAGATAAACATTACAATAGATGCCAAAGAAATTTAGGACATTATCAGGTAATGCTTTAAAAAATCTGTACTCCACTAAATTAGAAAACTTAAAAGAAATGGATAGATGTCTATATTTACTCACCACAGAAGTTAGACCAAGGAGATAGCAACAACTTAAACAGAATCCTAACAAATAAGGAGATTAAAAACCAGTAACGAAAGATCTTACTTAAAAAGGCCCAGATCCTGATGGATTCACAGCAGAATTCTGCCAGACTTTCAGTAAAGAATTACAACTAATATTTCTCAAATTGAAAAAACAGAAACAAAGAAAATACTTCCAAACGTTTTCTGTTATCGCTATAAACCAAAATCTAGAAGCCAATATTCCTGATTAACATGGATGGAAAAACTCTCAATAAAAATATCTGCAGCCGGGCGGTGGTGGCGCACGCCTTTAATCCCAGCACTCGGGAGGCAGAGCCAGGCGGATCTCTGTGAGTTCGAGGCCAGCCTGGTCTCCAAAGCGAGTTCCAGGAAAGGCGCAAAGCTACACAGAGAAACCCTGTCTCGAAAAACCAAAAAAAAAAAAAAAAAAAAAAAAAAAAAAAAAAAAAAAAAAAAAATCTGCAAACCAAATACAGGCATATATCAAAAAGATTATCCACCACAACCAAGTTGGATTCATCCTGGAGATGCAGTTATGGTTCAACATACGTAAATCAAAAAAAGTAATCCTATATACACGGACTTAAAGACAAAAATCACTTAATCATCTCAATCCATGCAGAAAAGAACTTGGACAAAAGTCTAACATGCCTTCATGATTAAGTGCCAGAGAGGGTTGGATTAGAGGAAATATACCTCAATGTAAGAAAATCTGTATATGACAAACACATAACCAACATGATCCTCATGGGCAAAAACCCTCAAAGGCATCCCATTAAAGTCAGGAACAAGAGAAGGCTTCCACTGCCCCCACTCCTGTTCAACACAGCACTTGAAGCGCTAGCTAGAGCAATAAGAGAAGAGAAAGAAAGTAAAGGGATAAGAACGAAAAACATATGAGTATGTATGTTGATAACAAACTCGTTATTAGTCAATAGCACTTTTGCATTGCTAGGAATGAGATCATTGTGAGAGTCTCCACATAATTAAAAAACACCATGTGTCATGTTCACTGTGTATGAAGAGCTGGACTTTCCTTTAAGAGAGGAGAGATCATCACAATGTGTATTTTGTTCATAGGACAATGCTCATTATGTAATACAATCTGGAAGATGTAACATACAATAATTTATTGGCCCGAGGGTGAGAAAACCTAGGATATCATCAAGGAAGCATAGGGATTTTGGGCGGGCCTGGAATGTACAGTAGACCTGCTGGGAAGAAATTTGGGGAGGGTAAAATCTGGGCTAAACATTAATGAACTACTTCTCAAGAGTTAAAGCTGTTCAGGAATAATGATTGGCTAGTTTACTATTGGGGCCTCTTAGCTTAGAGGCTCAGTTACAACCCATCCGCATGGCTCGTACAAGGTACCTGCGCTGGGTGTGCTTCTTCAGTTCCTTGACTCCATTCCAGTCCTTCAGCCTTTCTAATCTTCTCCTCCTCCAGGGATGCAGTGGAATGTGGTGGCCCGTGGGAGAGTCGGTGCCCCCTCACAGCAACTTCTCCTTTGGTGGCTGCTCAGCCCAGTGATACTTAGGCCCTTGAAAAAAAGACCTAGAAGACAGCTGTGGCTCGAAAAGAGGCCAGTCCTAAGCTGCTGCTTATGTGTATGGGGCTGCTCCTGGCACTCTTCTCCGAGACTTTCCAACAGCATGCAGCAACACGCCTTGGACTTTTCCACCGGGATTCCAGCAGGTGGCGTTTGGGGGAGTCAGAGAGAGAAGGGCCTCCTTGATCATTTTTTTCATTTCTCAACATTTCCCCTTCCTGGAGTCTCCACTCTTGCTCAATGGTCTCTGAAGTCTGTGGCCTAGTCCCCTTGCTGTTCCCAGTCTGTCTCACAAGCATTCACTGTGTTCTATTTTCCGTTTTCAAATACGCCTTCTTTGAAGTGTCTTCTCACAGATCCTGTCAAAACATGTGTCTGTCTTGGTCACATTTCTTGCTTGGTCACATCTACCATAGCTGTGTTCAAACTCTCCACTATCCTTTCTTTGCCCTCTTTTGCGCTGGGCACTCGTACACTCTCTTTCTTGTGTCTAGGTGTTGGCATGTATCCTCTTGACCAACCCTATGTCAGTCACTGAGCTCCGCCTTCTTTTTCCTGTGTTCAGTGTCAGTGTTCTGTTTAGGACAGGATCCATTCATTCGCCACTGAAGACACAGACTAGAGATCTGTCAGTGGAAAATGGCTTCTGCATGAACCCTAGAGGGAAGTCAAAGACAGTTTTCTTCAGTGCCAGGATCAGATCTGTCTCATCTGCCAGCTAGGATAGAACACCGAAAGAGTCTTAGGTAAGGCTGGTGGCATTATGGGTATCTATTAAGAGATGTTGGCATTTTTTCTATGAGCTGTGGTCAAAACCTCTGAATATGGCTTCGCTGCTCACAGTGGACAGAACTGATGGAAGTTCACCCTGTGGGGCCTTGTTCCCCTTGCTATCTTTTAGATGGAGAAGTCCAGAGTCCAGACATGCTTAGGAATGAGAAAAACAATATCTGACTCCAAGTCAGGGGACGCAGATGCCAGCCCTGGCTCTGCTTCTAAAATGCTGTGAGACCATGAACAATTGCCTTTCCCTCCATGAAACTCACTTTCTACATTGCCAAATGAAGCTTGGAGTAGGGGGGTCTTTAAGATTTCTTTCCATTTCTTGGACAATAGGATGCTGCTATAGCCAGCCATCTGCTACCTCGAAAACTCATGGCCTGCCTACCTTTTGGGTTTGTTTCAAAGGAACCACCCTTCTGATTTGGGCCTTCTAGACTTCTGACTCAGTCAGCTATGCTCTTACAGTTAACCCGGTGTCTTTCATTCAAAGCAGAGTCCGTGGTTTGTCCCAAATACCCCAGAGCAAAGGTCTCAGTGAGGGAAGTGCCCCTTCCCAGAGCCGGGTCATGTTTTAGCTTTCATCTTGGCTGTGGTTTGATTCCACCTCAGGACTATTGACTGCACTCCTCTTTTGAGCTGTTCATGAAGTATCATTTACTATTCCTGTCTGTGTTGCCTTTAGTTCTGAAATTGAACTTGGCAGGAAAGAGACTTTAGAATGAGGGAGAGAAGATTGCCAAAAAAAAAAAAAAACCCATTCAAATGCCAAAAAGAATTCTCTGTTACGTGAAGACTTAGTTTTCTTGAGTACAAGTCATGCCTTAGCAAAAGGAAGTAGACCCTGAGAGAGAACTCCAAAATGCTGCTGAGGAAAAAAAAATGCTCCGTGCTAAGAAATATTGAGTGCTGAGATGGTTCGTGCCAAGACCGATCCAGTGGAGCAGTTCCAAATGGAGGCCTCTTCATGTCAATCATGAAGAGAGTGGAAGCTTTGACTTGCACACTGACTCTGTAGCTGGATCAGTCTGCCTTGAATTGGTAAGCCCTTGCTCCCTGGCTATCACTAGGCTCAGCATTCATTTGGAGGCAAGCATCATTTTGAGGTTGATTGGTTTCTCATACAAAGGATGAGATGCAGCCAACCTGTCTTGGATGGCCGTCTACCCACCCCTTCCATGGTCATGGTGGTAAGAAAGTGTCGCATGCACCAAGTCAATGACTGACATTCTGAGTGGATGGAACTGAAAGCTGGATGATTTGGGCCTCAGAATATCTTCTGCTTACTTCATAACAGTTGATTTGGAGACAAATGATACTTATGGAAACAATCTGTAAAAAACATAAAATGGCAGCCTGCTTGTTATTATTATGGGTATTTTGAATTACTGTAGATGTACTTGAGCTCTCGGGAGCTAAGCCTTTTTTCACTAAGAAATGAGATCAGTTTAGAATGAGCTTTCAGTGTTGGAAACAAAACCCAAGAGCAGCCTTTGGGTACCAACACACCCTAATCTACCCCTCCTCGTTCAGTCACTCCAGGTTACTCAGCACACTCGATTTAAAGGGACTTCTTTGCTCTCAAAGACGTGAATAGAGAAAAAGACGATGGGCAAATTTTGATAAGAATGGCTCTAATTCTATATGTAACAACATAGTCTCATGAGCTAAGTTCATATACCTGTTTTTCATATAAAAATATCTGGAGAAAAAAGTTCCCTGTCCATAAAATTAATTCCCACCTTATAAATTATATATACATACATACATGTATATATAATTTATTTATTTTTTGAAAATTAAATGTGGTCCAATCTATGAATGACCAGCTGACAAGAATGTTACATAAAGGGTCACTAAGTCACTCAACCAGGATAAGCTTTTACATTTCCTGAAGTAATGATAGTTTATGTAAGCAGCTGTTGATTACAGCATACTTCCATTTTATTTGATATCTTAATTTTGTTTACATTTTTCTAAGTATTGTTACAAATGGGGCCACTTGTATAGTTTATAACTGCACTGAGGACCCTAGTGTAATGAATACAGTACATACATGTGTGCCTGTTGTAGAGAACATGAAGCTTAAATCTTACAATTTTATAGGGTAGCAAGTTCTGATGGTGGTGTTATCTTAGGTTTCATGAGCTTGATGGTTATATCTGTGGTTTATTTGAAGCTAATATTTTTAAGGTATTAAGAGCCCTGATTATAACCTTGTTTCCATGAGAAGCATCCTTGGGTTTATGCTAGATTCTTTTTGATGCAGCTTCCAAGAATATGTTCTTGGAAAAGGCAGGGACCTGCCCAGGTTTTTTTAATTGATTAATTATATTTATTGATAAAATATTGACGTATTACATATGTTTATATGATTTCATCTGTACATGTTTAAATAAACTATACATTAAAGTAAATCTTAAGTCCCAAAAGAAATAAGTGAGTTTTGATTATGCAATAAAATGCCAAAGTCAACCCATGTGTGTCAGTAACTGTGGAGTATCTGTTTAACCCTCAGAGCCAAGGCTTTCCCTAGAAGCTACAGTCAAATGGATCTGGAAATTTACTGTCTTCAATATCAGTTCTTCCTAAAATAAATCCCAAAGTCCGGGGCTCTTAAGTAATGTGAATCTACCTGCCTGCCTGCCTGTCATCTCTATTAAGCCCTCTAGCACTGGGGTAGATCTCTCTGACATGGTTGCTCATCCTGTGGCCATAGTGTGGGGATCCAGCTCAGACACACTAAAGATATAAACTATAAGGAGTCTTCACAGCAGTGTGACCATGATATATGCTCACGTCCTGGATTGAAATTATTAAGCATGTGCCTCCTTGCTTAGAGCATTTTTTTTAAATATAAGAAATCACCTTGGGGCCTGTCCAAATCCCTTCAGGACAGATTGTATGTTTAAAAACTCTCAGTCCCGTCTTTTCGGAGTGTGTGACAGTGGAAAGACTCCCACAAACGAGGGCAGACTGAAAAGTGACAAGCTACAACTCTTGGGATGTCCACCTTCTGACTGAGAATGTTGAGAATGGGACAATAATCAGGTTTTCAAGTCAGAATCCTTTCATACAGAAGTTTTCAGAGTCCCATTGCATAAAAGATTCAAGGCATTTGGTAATTCTGAATTTCCCATATCTGTTCATTTCAACCCACACACTAGAAGGACACTTTTTGGAAGCTAAAGCCTAAACAACAGGGCCTGGCGGTCTGGGGTGGTGCCCTTTTTCCAGTCATTCTTGGGTGTTTTCTAAAACAGCATCTGTAGAACTGATACAAGCTAATTTTCCAGCTGTCAACCCTTGAAGGAGATGCGCATAAAACTTCACAAAACCTCTCCCGGCATACTCTACCACCGGGAACTTCCTGGAATGAAAACCTAAGCCAGTACCACAAATGGAGTATCTGCTACATTCAGGTGAAGTTCTAGGCCCTAGAAATATCCTGCAGGAGGAACCGACTCGGCTGTTTCTGTCCAACAGCACTACAGGGGTCAACAAAACAGTTTTTAGGCACACCGTGTATCGGGGTCTGTCTCCAGAGGCCTGCCAAAGTGTGTTGACAAGCTCTCTGCTCTGTCAAGTAGAAAACAAGCGTGAAGACCCGTGTATGTGAATTAGACAGACTTAGATATTGGTGTGTGCTGGAGAGAGCATAAATAAAAGGCATAGCCTGGAAGGGATGATGTGCCACTATTGCCAGGCTCCTTGGGGAAGGTTTAGAGGAGCAGAGAGTCCTGTGATCAGAGACCAGGGATGGGTGGACATAGTGTGTTGGACAAATGGAACAGCAGATACCAATTCCCTGGGGCTGTGCCGCCAACACCCCATCAGAAGAACCCTTCAAGGACTCCTCCCAGCACACAGGCCTAGGTCGCCTACTGTTTTCCTGACCCTAGCATTTATGATTTCACTTAGAGTCACTCCTTTTTATCCTGGCAAAGCAAACAGGATGCTCTGGGTTACACACTTCTTCCTTCAAGTTCTGCAATCAAGCTCTAGCCACCCTTTCCCTCGGACATTTTCCCATAGCCATCTCTCACGTGCTACGTCTCAGATCCCACCTTCTACTTCAAATATTTTCCAGCATTCAAAACAACATTTTTTTTTTTACCTTTTCCATCCGATCTCCAACACTTTATGTATTCTCCTATGACTTTTTATAAGCTTTTCTGTGTGCTTATTAATGATTCCATTTCTGGAGTCCCCTAATAGATGTGTTTCTAGAGCCCAGAGCAGGTTCTTGTACACTGAAGCTACTCAGTAACTGAACTAAATCCACATGGTTAGAAGAATTCAGAAGCATTCACTGTGGTATCTGCACAGCACCATCCTGCTCCATTCCTTCAGCCTAACTAAACTTCAGTGTAGCTCTCACTGTTAATCCACCACCCACCGCAAAAGCTGCAGCCTCCTGATAAAAGGAATTTTACTTTCTGTGACAGTAAAATCAAGATGTTTATCAGATTTCTTGCAAGTAGCCGAAGGATTTGCATTTTAAAATACCATGACTTCTCTGGTCTGCCACAGCCTTCTTTTCTTTGGGGTTCAAGTCTGTCTATTGAAAAGGAACTTAATCTTGAAGTTTTGTACTTTTACGAAGCAGTAATGAATCAGACCGAACTTAGGTGAGTTACTTGACCTTACAGTGGCCTGGAGGACATTGGACAACACTTTACAGACAGCAGCATTTATTGACACAACATGGCGTGAAGAAAGGGTGAGCTATAATTTTAGCATACAGGATGAACACAGTGAATTACTTAGGTGAGGATGTAATTGAACATGTCCAAATGGTGTCAGTTTCTAGATGATTCCTGCCTAGAATCCCTAGTAAATTGCTATTGCAACTGGACACATACAGCCCTGTTCTACCTTGAGTTTTACCATCTACAAATTAAGAGACATTCTTTAAAAGCCTGAACTTCAGTATTATTTGGACTTGGGTTGAGCTCCAGACTCTGACACATACTGAATGTGGGCTTGTAGGCAAATTCTTTAATGCTCACAGCTCCAGTTTCTTCTTTGAAGCAAAGGCAACAGAGAGGCTGACAGCATGTCCTCACAATGTTGTTATGAGGATTCAGGGACTAAACAGACCAGTCTCTGGCATACTGAGCTGTAGCAGATTACTATGTCCCTTGCAGCTTGGGTCCTGGTACCCTGAATAGGGGCAGCAAAAGAAGGAAGAAAATACAGACAGACGACAGACACTCAAGAAAGCTGGTATCAGGTAGGTGTGTACTCACTCTGATGAAGTGGCACCTGCCTTGCTGGCTACCAGGAAGCTTGGTGTGTTTATTAGGTACCCACAACAGGCGGGGTTGGCTAGTTTCCATAGGAGTACTCTGGAGGTGAGCAGTCTCGGGCTGTAAACACCAGGCAGGAGGAAGTTGAAGTTGCTAGTTTTTGTACACCAGTCACTCACTTGCATCTGGATCCCCAAGGAAGGATTTGCTATCCCACATGGCTCATATGGGGAATTGCCTTGCCAGTTTCCCATGGTTCAAGGTCTTGGTCTTAGCCATGGCCTTGTCCATATGAACAATACACATACACTCAAGATGTCACTCACTCGGGACTTCCTCCACTCCTTACAGCTGTTGCAATTCGTTTGGATTCCAGATGTTTAAAATTCAGAAACAGCATGTAGAATCATATGAAACTAGCACTGAGAAACCATGAGCTGGGACACAGTGGAAGTCACAACTGCTGGGTTTTTTTTCTATGCTGGGTGTGTAACAGGACAGAGGACAAGGGTGGTATTCAGGAAAACATGGAGATAGAGAGGATTCGACTGTGGAGTCAGAAAAGAAATGTACACATAGCAGATGTGGATGGAAAATGGAGTACAGCTGCCATTAGTGTCTCATTATAGAAACTGTCTACAATGTTCTCCAGTTGCTGCATTTCAAAAACAGCACTCATTATGTCCTCTTTGAAAAGAGCAAATGGATGTACCTTAAATGAGCATCTACGATGTGTCGTATTGCCTAGCTCTATTACACATTTCATGAAAATCAGTTCTCGAAAGGTTTAAGTGAATTGAACCCCAGTAATAGGCTTTCTGTAGATCAATAGTAGGTTTCTTTGCCCACACAGTAAGCCAGATCAAACTGAACTAAAGAAGTTAAAACAAAACAAAACAACAACAAAAAAACAGGTTTATTTTGAGCAAAGCAACTCCCGGGTGAGATCACCAGCTCCTAGAGACCGATGTGGGAGAAGAGGCAGGAGAAATCACATGCCCAAACTAAAGCAGGGACTTTAAATACCCTGTAGGTGAGGGGTGATCCATAAGCTTATGTTCTCCATAAGCTGAGTTTGTGCCCAAGTATGGCACGCTTTTAGGTGGGGTCTTGGGCCCTTGGCAACTTCAAGGAAGGAGCCACCTGAAGCCACCAGGAATGTAAAACTGGGATTTTAGTGTCTTTTCTTTGTTGGGGATTTTCTGAGAGGGCAGGGTTTGGAGATAGAGAAGTGGGGCTTTCCAACTCAAGCAGGAGTGAGCTGGAGATTTCCAGCGGAACACCCAGCCTCCCAATTTGGGTGCCTTTGGACAAGTGAATTTCTTTATGCTTCAGTTCATTTCAATGATAAAAACAGAACTGTTAACACTGGTTAATTCGTGAGGTTTTATCATTTAAATAAGACGGTGTGTTTCACAACTATTAGGACAATACCAGACAGGTAATTGGTAGCTTCTATTTTCATTATTCTCTTATATAATACCCATTTTATAGGTAAGAAAAATGAGGACTAATGAGGCTGCCTTCTTCAGAGGCTAGGGAAATGGCTCAGTCAGTAAAGTGTTCACCTTGTAATAATGAAGACTTGAATTCAATTCCTAGAACCTACGTAAAAAAAAAAAAAAATCACATTTAATTTAAAAAAGCAAGGCATGGTGGCATTGCTGGAGTGGCTAAGACAGCCAGGTTCCTGGGGTTCACTGGCCAGTGAGCTTAGTCCACTTGGCAAATTCCAAGCCAGTAAGAAGCTCTGTCTCCAAAATAAAAGATGGGTAGAAGGCTCCCGAGCATTGTCCTTTGACATTAATAAACACAGAGAGAGAGAGAGAGAGAGAGAGAGAGAGAGAGAGAGAGAGAGAGAGAGAGAGAGAGAGAGACAGAGAGAGAGAGAGAGAGAGAGAGAGAGAGAGAGAGAGAGAGAGAGAGAGAGAGAGAAGAGAAATATAAAAGGAAGCTCTGGAGAGATGCTTTAGGGAAAGGTGCTTGCTCCCAAGCCTGATGACCTGAATTCAGTTCCTGGAGCCCACACTGTGGAAGGAGAGAACAGGCTCTTCCAGTTGTCCTCTCCTTCCGCTGGCACTCCATGTTGCCTACCCACTGCCATCTACACAAAGTAAATAAAAAGGTAATAAAATAAAAGTCAGGGTATTAGGCCAGGTGGCGGTGGTGCACACATTTAATCCCAGCACTCGCGAGGCAGAGGCAGAGGGATCTCTGTGAGTTTGAGCCCAGCCTGGTCTACAGAGTGAGTTCCAGGACAGCCAAGCTGTCTTGAAAAACTGAAAAAAAAATAAATAAAATGGGGGTATTGAATTTAAAATTTAAAAGTAAAGAAGGTTAAGTTTGTGACCCACTGTCAACAAATAACAAGCAGGACCAGGACAAGCCTGGCTGTGCCTGTCTTAAGAATCTTTATTTTTTTTTTTAACCTGCTTCACAGGTTATCGATAGATGGAATAACATCAAATACTGAAGAAACATTCCTCCCCAAATTAGAAGACCCTCTATAGTATATGTGGATATACTAATACCTTGAGTGAACAGTCCTTTAAATTGGTCTAGACCCTTAAATAAAAGGGCAGATATGATCTGTACTTTCTCAAAACTTGGTTAAAAGCAAACAATTTCATTTCGGTTCAGTCTTTCTCAGTGATTAGGCCATTTCATTCCATTTTCATTTCAGTTCCCTGAATTTCATGGCAAGCATTGGTTTATGGTCTTCTTGTCAACAGGGTCCAAATGGGGGCCCATATGCCAGTGCTTAATGATCAAATTCTTGGCCAGAACACAGGCCCTCCCTCTTCACCCACATTCTTTCTCCAGAGCCTTATAGCAATCTCTCCCCATCACCCTCTGGCATTTATTTGCCAGTGGGCTGAATACTGAGTCATCAGTTGTTCAGGTTTTGTGAAAGGGAATTTGAGCCAGGGTTTCATAATGTCAAGTGAAAAGCTCCTGGTTGAGTGAGCTAAGGCACCATTTCTAGAAAATCCTATCCGAACCAGCTGGAGAGAGCAGGTCAAAGAGGTGTAAGTCAGTGTCAGTAGCCAGGAACTATCAGCCTTACCAAGGTCACCCTTTTCCTTGCATGCTCTTGGCTGAACATGGAGCCTCTGCTAACACTAAACTGGAAAAACTTGAAAAAGGTCAAACTCATTCTAGAATTCTGTTATGTCTAGTGGCTTCCCTCTTGGTAGAGAATAGTCTATTTACTTTCTAACACCCTGACATTTTATTGCTATTCATGTATTGCTATCGAGGCTGATGTTTTCACTGTGGTAGAATGAATGATAGAAAAACATGGATTCTGATTTCACCTTGCATTCTGCCATTTAGCAGCTGGATAAACCTTGACAAGCTATGTACCACTTCTCAGAGCTCACTCCCCATGACTTCATACTATGACAACTTCCTCTACCATCTACAGCTCTCTTCTGCCTACATCTGCACATGCCAAGTACACTGCTTTTTAAATTTCCCATTCATACATAACAACAAAAAGAATGAAAACAGAGTAGTATCCCACTCTAACATTTTCCATTTTCAACAATGTTGTGTCAAAGTTTCTAAGCTTCTAAGTGATACTCCATAGCTCATTGATAAGTTGTCTGTATCAACAGCACAGAACCCAGTGCACAGTAGAATAAATAAAGCTGTACCAATTCCCGCTTCCTTTCCCAGCTCTCTGGGCCTTCTGTGGCTTCCTTCTGCTCTGTTGAAGCAAACTGACCATGCCTTCTTCCTTCTTCCACTACTTTCCATTAACACCATGACCTATTTCATGGACTGCCTCATCCGTGAGAGCTAATCCAGGCTATTCTGATCTCTTTAATACCTTTTCCACATGACCTAGTTCTCTGTGGACATCAACCATGATCTTCCTGGATACTTATACCTACATACCATACTGAAAAGAAGTGTCCAAATTATCTATCTATCTCAACATGAACCAATCACTACCAATAATAGTATGAGGTAAAAGTGACTGTCAAGTGAGGACAAGAGATAATGGAAATGGAACACTGTTATTAACCACTTCAAGAATGTAAGGGATAATTGTGCTTATATCCATGTAAACAAACTTTTTATTTAATATTCACTGTGTGCTGGACATTAGATTAGATAGTAATGATGCAAAATAATAGTATCCATTGTGGCAGTGTGTGTGCCCAATTGTGGAGCTATACATCAATGGGACAGACTCTTCATTGATGCATTCTGTGTCTGCCTTCCCCAGGGGAGCCCCTAACTGGTAATTGCAGCCAATGGCAATCTTTCTTGTAGATGAACATGCTGTTAGCCAGCCAGGCCATCCTGGACCTGGTGAGTGACTGTGAGACTCTATGTGGGTACCCTGGGGGTTAACAAAAATCACACCTACCAGGACCTCTGGAAACCCGAGAACTCACTACTACACTCTGTGACTTCCACCTCTGCCTTTTCTAAACAGATGTAAACTACACAGAATCAATTTTACAACAGAGCCTACAATTAAATTACAGTAAAACTTTTTGAGGGACTCATGGAAAATATGGCCCTTTCCTTTAAAATTCTGGGTATGTGCACAAAATTTTTAATATATTTTTGAGAATTTAATTTATAATACAAAACCCCAAAGTAAACAAAACTTAAAAGGTTCCAGCCTTAATGTGAGATTGTATAACATTCATTTGTGATGAAATCATAAATCTTTCCTATTCCTGTGTCTTCCAGTTTGTGACATTGACTTCAAAGTCACACTACATATTCCTGGTGCCATTTCTGTCAATAGAATGATTCATTTCAGGAACAATATTTCTTTTTTTTTTAATTTTTATTTTGCAATACAATTCAGTTCTACATATCAGCCACGGATTCCCTTGTTCTCCCCCCTCCCGCCCCCCTCACCTTCCCCCCAGCCCACCCCCCATTCCCACCTCCTCCAGGGCAAAGCCTCCCCCGTGGACTGAGATCAGCCTGGTAGACTCAGTCCAGGCAGGTCCAGTCTCCTCCTTCTTAATGTAAAATATTTCTTAACATAAAATTTTCTTTTCCTCAAGATATCTTCATGGAAACTATCCCATTATTTGCAACCAAGTATATATGATCTCAATTAGGAAATATTGGGAAAGTGTTATTACTTTAGTTCCCGCTCAAACATTAAATCAAAAATCAATCATCTCAGCTGGGCATATGGTGCACACTTTTGATTCCAGTACTTAGGAGGCACAGCAGGCAGATTTCTGTGAATTTGAGACCAACACTTGGTCTACATGGTGATTTCCAGGTCATCCAGGGGCTACTTAGTGAGGCCCTGTCTCGAAGTAAATAATCAATTATTTCACCTAACGGAAATATGTTTAATATATGACTCCAATATCAGGCATCATATCCATCATCAGGAATACTAACCCAGCCTTCTGTTTTCTTTATGAGCCAATTCCAGGGATTAAAAAGCATACTTAATTTGGAAATTGCCTGGGGAAAGAACAGAATTTGCTCTCAATGACGATCTTACATTTTAGCATGTGCTACAGGTGTTGATACTTTTTCTAAAAGCAGGTAAATTGGATTAAAATCTTGATTTCAGTACTTACTGAATGATCTTAGGCAAGTAATGAGCCCTTGCTCTTTAGTTTCCTTATCTATAAAACTGAAATATTCCTAGAGCATATATATTTTTTTTTCTAGAGTGTATATATGTGATATATATAGTAGTTGCTAAACTAAATTAGCCTTTTTGATCACAGCCTTGAGCTAAAAATGGTTGTGTTTGCCAAAAAAACAAAAACAAAAAAACCAAAGAGCAATAATGACAGAATTAAACCAAATTTGCAAAGAAATGCAAAAGGCTACTAGATACAGATGCCCAGCCTTATTGGGAAGCTTTGCTGAAGCTAGAGAGTTTGGCAAACTCGGTCCTAGGATAGAATGCCTGTGTATAGGTCCATGTGGCTTCCTCCAGGGATCTTGAGTAATTATTTAAGTTAGATATCCAGTTTTCTTCATGTGCCAAGTAGATAGTTATATATATGCATATATATATATATATATATATATATATATATGCTAAGAAGCCTGGAACTTGGTGTATGAGAAACATTTATGAAATGCAAGGGTGCCCTTTATTGTAACCCTTACTATGTAGCTCTAAATGGTCTGGCACTCACTATATGACCCAGGCTGGTCTTGATCTCAGGGCAATCCTCCTGCTTTAGTCTTCCAAGTGCCAAGATTATAGGCATGTGCTACTATGTCCTGTTAGCTCTTCTCCTCCTCCTCCTCTTCCTCCTCCTCCTCCTCATCATCATCATCATCATCACATCATCACTTTCTTCTTCTTCAAAATTAATTTGAATTAAATGATATTGTGCATATCTCACATCAAATACTTGGTGTGGTACCCGGCACGGCATTTGGCCAACAACTATCATTTATCTTTGATTCTGTCACCACCATCAATGGCACTATCATAGTTTACAGAACTTCCACACACACCATCTCATTAGAAAGGCACAGCAGTCTGTAGATGTAACCAACCATCTTATTAATTAAGAAACACAGAGCCGATTCAGAGAAGAAAGCCAAGAGGTCAGAGGTAAGAGCTTCACCCTTCCTGCTTCAGCGATCCTCTTCAGCCAAGAGAGCTCTCCGAAAAGGGGCCTACTTCCTGTGTGTATGTCTTTAAATAGTCTGTTCTTATAGCTTAAATTAATCCATTTCCATTAATCTATACCTTGCCACATGGCTCGTGGCTTACCAGCATCTTCACATGCTGTTTCTCATCATGGCGGCTGACAGTGTCTCTCTGACTCAGCCTTCCACTTCCCAGCTTTATTCTCCTCCTTGTCCCACCTATACTTCCTGCCTAGCCAATGGCTAATCAGTGTTTTATTTATTGACCAATCAGCAACACATTTGCCATACAGACCATCCCACAGCACTTCCTCTTTTCTTTTTTTTCAAAAAGGAAGGTTTTAACCTTAACAAAGTAAAATTACATATAATTTGGGAATTTGGGCATAGCTTCTCTTACTACTTCCTGCTGGAGGGGGGCGCTGTATCTTATGGGGACACAAAGAAAATTTTAGGATTATGGAATAGTCCATGAGGGTGTATTGTCTGAGCCAGTTGCCTTCAAACCATTCTGGATGTTGGATCATCTGGGCCATGGTGTCATCGGAGACCTTTCAGGGGGTCTTGGCTGGTCAAACCTGATGTATCTTAATCTGGAACAAATCCATAGCCTTTGACTTTCTGTGGGAACAAAAGCAGAATCTCCTTTCCAAAGCAACACATCCTTACATCCAAATTTTGAAGTCAAGGTACCTTTAAAATATACATTTTGGCATAACTCAACAGCTTTTACAATCAAATGTTTTTCTGCAGTTAAAAATCCCAAAGACAACACAATCTAGATTCTCTGTGTAATATTCATCTTTACGTGGCTTATTTTTTATATTAATTTTAATGTCTCTTTAAAGACTTTATTTTTTAAAACTATGTATTTGTTTCTATAACTGTATATATCACCTTTTTTGTCTCTTTTAAGCCTACATATATTTCACACACATTTTAAACTATTACATCTGAATCTATCTTATTGTGAATCTATTGCTTTAAATTGCAGCAGCTGTGGCTGCTGGCTCTGCCCACCTCAGCTTCCCAACATGGCAGTAGTACGTTTTCCACCAGCTCTGGGAGCTATTGTGGGTCTATGCTTTTATCCAAGCAGCGCGTAGCCCAGAAACCTCTTTTTTTGTTTTGTACTAGCAAAAGCTAAATCCACCACGCAGCTTAATGTGCCACTTGCAGAGGCCTCATTCCCGCCATACTGCAGGTCAAGCACACATGCTAGGAACCCACCAGTAGCTCAAACCGGCAGCTGCCATTCATTTGAGAGAGACAATTAGGAAGCTGTTTTTAGTTCTGTTTTAGAATCTTTTTTCTCAGTTTTTAGGTGGAAACTCTTGCCACCATGTTGGGCGCCATTTGTAGCTTGAGTTTTCCTGCCTGGCCCACCGTCAGGACAAATCTCTCTCACCTGCCAGTCCCACATCCACTCAGACCTGACCAAGTAAACACAGAGACTTATATTGGTTACAGACTGTATGGCCATGGCAGGCTTCTTGCTAACTGTTCTTATACCTTAAATTAATCCATTTCCATTAATCTATACCTTGCCACATGGCTCGTGGCTTACCAGCATCTTCACATGCTGTTTCTCATCATGGCGGCTGACAGTGTCTCTCTGACTCAGCCTTCCACTTCCCAGCTTTATTCTCCTCCTTGTCCTACCTATACTTCCTGCCTAGCCAATGGCCAATCAGTGTTTTATTTATTGACCAATCAGCAACACATTTGCCATACAGACCATACCACAGCAATAGTCTTTCTGTTCTGCCTTCTCATTGGTTGTAAACCCAAACACATGACTGCCCTTGTCACTGCCTGTCTGTAGAGACTTCCAGGTCTTCTATGGTTGGTATTGAGATTAAAGGCGTGTGTCTCCAATGCTGGCTGTATCCTTGAACACACAGAGATCTACCTAGCTCTGTCTACCAAGTGCTGGGATTAAAGGCGTGCGCCACCACCACCATGCTCTTGCTATGGCTCTAATAGCTCTGACCCCCGGGCAACTTTATTTATTAACATACAATTAAAATCACATTTCAGTACAAGTAAAATACCACCATAGCAGTCTAATGGCTGGTGTTATGATCTCAGTCTAAGGAACAAGAGATTGACACTTAAGAGTAGTAGAGGTAGATGGCAAAGCTCAAAGAGGCAGAATACGGGATCACAGCAGGACTTATGCATTCTGTATTAGGAAGTCCTTTCCCAAACTGCACTACTTCTTCATCAAAATGTCTGATGGTCTATTGATAGTTTTCTTCCAACATTATCTGTTGAATCCTAGAAGCTTGATGAGGTAGATAAATACAAGCATTCCTCCTTGGCAGGGCCCTATACCCAGGAAGCTTGGATAATTGCATTCCAGTCATTTGGCCTGGGGACTGCATTTGTAACTAGCTAACTGCTGATGGCCAAGCCTGGTGGAAAAAGCCCTGACCACACAAACATAAGCGTTGGATAGAGGCTCATTGTTTATGCTGCAGTGAGTGGTCTGTTAACAATAGCCAACAGCTTCCTAATGGTTCCTGCCCAGCAAAGAACGGGCTTCAGAACCTGCCAGGTCCCAACCCACCACCAGGAACAAGCAGAGGTTCCTGGAGCATTCAGTGAGGAGCCAGAGAGTTTTTGACAGCATAGCTGCTGCAGTAGATCAGAAGGGTTTGTTGTTGTTGTTGTTGTTGTTGTTGTTGTTGTTGTTGTTTTGTTTTCATAACTTGGCTTGGACCAAAGACAGTGGCAGACTTTGACTGAAGCACTCTCAGACTGGTGCTTAAACAAAACAATTAAGAACAAGTGATAGAGCAATGGCGTGAGTTGATGATTATAAAAGTGGGAGGTGTTTTAAAGACAGTATAAGGTTTATGAGAGAGTAAGACCATTGGAGCCAGACTGAGGCCAAAGAACAAAGCTTTATTGAAGTACTAACTGTCAGGCTGTCTCTAAGAGAAGGGAGGGCAGCCCCTCCAGAAGGGAGTTTGAGTTTTTGTAGGATGGTTTAAGTAGGACAGAAGAGTGGTGGGAGAGGGAATGGCTGTGAACGAAGGAACTGTCATAGCAGAGTGTCTCAAGAGGACCTTTGGTTGTTAAGATAACAGGATGCTGTGGTCATGCTGCTCTCACTGAGATAAAGGTCAGATTCCTGAGATCTGTGGAACATGCGCTTTCCATTTCCACAAAGGGGTAGGTTCTCACATGGGTTGTCCATCTTGATGGCTTAGGTGGCTCTGTCATGGCCAGGGACTTGGGCCAGCCTAACATCCCAACCTTTTATTGATGATGGAAGGTGTCAATTGCCTCTTCTAGCTACTTCCTGCTGGATAGGGGAACTGAATACAGGGGCATAAAGGCAGGGAATGGCCAGTTCAAGTCATACAGTGGCCTATGCTTCAGGAGAGCCTTGGGACAGACATGGGAAGGAGATGGACAAACTAGGAGGAGTTGGTTAGAGGTATGGCAGGTGATTTGTTTACCTGGTTTTGAATGCATTTGAGGAGGTATGGGACTAGGAGAAGAAGGAGGAGGAGGATCTAAATAAGGGGTCCCAGAAGAGGCAGGAACCATGGCCAGATGCTACCAAGCTACTGAAGACATTCCATGGCCCAGAAGGCTATGAGTCTCCATTAATCTGGCTTTGGAGTGTTTTAGTTTCTACTTCTACCTGACCTGATTGGTTGATATAATAGCAGCGTTCTTCATTGAGGAAGAGACAGGATTCTCCCTTTTCTGCTGTCAGGAGGTCAAAGGCTCACTGATTTTTTAAGGCTATCTTAAGCCAGAGAAGAGAGCTGTTCCTGTAACATTCAGAGACCCCTAGCTGAGTTCTTGGTTGCTGTTATTAGTTCCACCAAGAGCTGGCCACAGAGAATTCCAGGTGATGCCCACCACCACAGGGAGGCAAACAGCCCTCTGTGAGGGTGTTAAAGAGTGCAGGAGCAGGAAGAATTCCCACAAAGTGTAATAGGTTAGTCTGGGGATGACAGTTACTGGGATGCATGGACCCTTTGTGCTTGGGACTACACAGGAGAATAAGCTGGATCCAAATGAAAAGCACTATTTGGGAGGGAATGATGGTTAAAGAAAGTGAGGTTTTTTATATAAATGGAGCCAGAATTTGCTAATGTCATGGTGCCAACAGTCCATTCATCTTATAGGAGAGAGAGAGAGAGACAGAGACAGAGACAGAGACAGAGACAGAGAGACAGAGCAGAAACAGGGTGAGGGGAACATGGAGCAGGAGAAATTGAAAGTGCCACTGTTGACCAGCAAGACCCTCTAGGGCTTTAGTGTCCCATCTCTTATCTGATTAGTTTGATTATCCCATCCCCCAACTACAAGCCCTTTTATTAGCCTTCCTCTGTGCTCCAATATTCTATTTGGACCCTTAATCTTCCTTTTAACCTCAGGATCTGCTCTCATTACAACATATGCGATCAACTTACAGTTTTCACCATGGACCTTCTTCCTTTACTACCTGGAGACAGCTGGCTCCTGCATCAATGAGGTGGCTGAGCCAATCATTAAAATTACCCATATGAATCTTTAGAAGCATATCTGATGTACAGGACAAAATAGATGAAATATACTCTGTGAGGACTGACTGTGCTAGGCTAAGCAACCAGCATCTACTACTGAAGAAGGTGATGAATTTTGCTTAGGAATGGCTCCGAGACTTGTACTCCAACACTTGCCTGGGGGACATGGAGTTCTCAGTGTGAGAAAGAAGATGATGGTCTCTCTGTCAAGGAAGAAACCAATGCAAGCAGCTAAACCCAGTGACCAAGTTAGTCTTCTCTTCTGAGGCAAGCCAATTTAAAGTGTTAATATTTGTGAACAAGACACTTTTTTATGTTTCTGTGAGTTCCTCCTAAAAGGGTGTGACATTTGAAGTACTGTGAGCTGGTAGTCTAGTACTCCAGGTCTTCATCTGACTTCCTCCTTCTAACCGCCCTACTTTCTAAACTTCGGCTTTCTGGCATTGAGTCTTCCTAACACCTGCTGCCAAACCCAGTTCTTAGCCATAGAACATCACAAAATAATGTCCACGACAGCTGTCACCATCGTATTTGTCTGGGATCTGCTACAATTCTGTCTCAAATTGCTAGGCTTACACCTGTCTGTAATAAACATGTTTCAGCACACAAAAGGTAACACTGGCCAGTTAGCATCTGTTCCTGTGGTTGTTTGAAGTTTTCTATGACGTCTAGGCAGGGATAGGCCTAGGATTTGTGACTCTCTCCTGCTCAAACACTAAAAATAAGATGTTGGATATTCAAGGGTTTATAGCATAATACCTTAAAATACAAATATAAATGGCAATCTCAACAGGTAAATTGCAGATTTGACTTGATGTGGTTTTAACATGACTATCTTTTCAACCAAAACTCAAACAACCAGGGATATTAGGAAAACTACACTGTTAATTCGGGAAGGTTTACATGGACTATAGGTAAGCTGTATACTTAAAATTGTATAATTTTTGAAAATCTGAGCTTTTGTTATACTAGCATTTAAGTCTCATCTTAACATTTCTTCAACATGTAATGATAAATATAGCCCATATTGGTGTGTAGTTTAAAAAAGGTATTTATGAACATTATATCATCTTCTGAGTTTTCTTTTCATAAAGAAGTATTATTTTCCCCAATATCTCCAGACATATTGCTCTCAAATGCTTAGTCATATGACCGATTAATGTTATATCTAAGAAAAATGTATTAGGTGAATTTTCAAGAAAATATGCTGATGTAGTGATCCTCATCCAATCCTCATAGACACCCCAGCCCTGTAGCCTGAGGACCATGTGGAGTATCATGCATTTCTACCAGGGAATCATAACTCTAGAAGAATAAGAAACCCAGGTCAAATGCACAGAAAATATTTTCAGCAAAATAGTAGAAGAAAAATCCCCAAATATAAGGAAAAAAATTTCTACCAAGGTACAAGCAGCTTATAGCACACTGCATAGACAGGATCAACAAAGAAATACCTCGTGTATATAATAGTCAAAACATGAAATGTATAGAACAAATAAAAGGCATTTAAAACTGAAAAATATAAAAGCCAAGTCACATATAGAGTCAGGCCCATCAAAATAATGTCAAGAGAAACTTGACATTAAAGAAATAGGAATTTAGACTGACATTCTACAAGTTCTGAAAGACTACAAATGCCAGTCCAGATTTTATATTTATCAAACTATAAGTTATTAACAAAGGGTAAAGGCAGATTAAAGGCATCCATGACCACCAAGTCAGATCTAAAGAGGATACTGGAAGGAATACTTCAAACTGAAGTAAGAGATAAGCATATCACCAAAAGCTGATAGTGGAGAAAAATATCAACCTTCGGTCAGTGATTAAACAAAGGAAAACTAAGAAAACAAAGACCACAGAATCAACAGAATGGTATAAATCAACACACATCTTTCAATAATAACCTTGAACATCAATGTTAACACCTTCCTAGTCAAAAGACACAGATTAGTAGACTGGATTACAAAGCAAGTTCCATCTTTCTGCTACCTCCAAGAAAACCTCACTATTAAAGATAGAATTCACCTGAGAGTGAGATGATGCGCAAAGGTATTCCTATCAAATCTAACCAGGAAAGAGGGGGCTGGAGAGATGGCTCAGCAGTTAAGAGCACTGGCTGCTCTTCCAGAGGTCCTGGGCTCAATTCCCAGCAACCACATGGTGGCTCACAACCATCCATAACAGGATATGATGCCCTCTTCTGGCATGCAAGTATACATGCAGAGCACTGATACATAAAATACAAATACATTAAAAAAAAAAAAAAGAACCAGGAAAGAGCAAGAGCTTCTATTATAATATCTGATGAAATAGACTTTAAATAATAATAAGAGATGTTACTTCATGTAGATCAAGGGAAAAAATTTATCAAGAAGACATTAAAATCCTAAACGTATATGCAGCCAACTTCATTAAGCAAACACTGCTGAAGCAAAGCAGCAGATTATTCTAACCAACCCATTAATAGCAGGTGACTTCAATAATCCATCTTAACCAATGAACAGATCCTCCAGCCAAAATGCAGAGAAATAGAGCTAACTGATGTCATAGGCAAAATGACCTATGGATCTCTACAGAACATTCCCTCAAAATACTAGATAGTACACAATCTCAGAAGCCCATTTATTGAATCTATAATAAAAACTAAAAAACTTACCAACCAAAACCAGACAACCAAACAAAAATCCCTAGACCAGATATATTTACTGCAGAATTCTACCAGATCTTTAAAGAAAGATTAAAGCCAATACTCCTCAAAGTCTTCCGTAAACTAGAAGAGGAAAGGTACAGATTCTTCTTTATGAAATCAGTGTTACACTGATATCTAAATCAGATCAAGACACAAACAAAAAAAGAAAATTATATACCAATCTCTATGATGAACATAGATGCAGAAATTCTTACTAAACTACTTGTAAGCCCAATTGAACAACAACAACAACAATAAAACAAAACCAACTCCCCCCCACCAAAAAAAAAAAAAAAAACAATCCACCACTGATCAGTTCAGTTTCATTCCAGATATGCAAGGATAGTTCAGTGTAATTAATAAATGTAATCCACTACATATACAGACTCAAGGACAGAAACCAAATGATTATCTCATTAGATGCAAAAAGGCCTCTGGCATTCAACATCTCTCCATGATAAAAGTCCTGGAGAAATTGCAGCTACAAGAAACATAGCTCAACAAAATGAGGGCAGTCAACAAATGAACATCAGAAAAACTTGAAATATTTCTGCTAAATTGAAAAACAAGAAAAGGATGTCTACTCTTTCTATTCTTGTTTGATATAGTACTCGAAGTCTCAGCTGTAGCAATGAGACAAGAGGAAATAGAGAAGACATAAATAGGAAAGGAAAAAGTCAAAGTATCTTTATTTGCAGATGATATTATATTTATACAAAATTTTAGAGACTCCACCAAAAAACTCTTTCATCTGAGGAACACAGTCAGCAAAGTATCAGGATGTAAAATTGACACATAAAAGTCAGCAGCCTTTTTAATATACTAACCAGAAGCATAGAAAGAAAGAAATAGGAGACACAATCCCATTTATAGTAGTCTCAAAAACATAAATAAAATCTAAAAGACATTTACAGTGAAAACTTCAGGACTTGAAGAAAGAACCTGAAAAAGACACAAGAAAGTAGAAAGACTTCTCATGATCATGTATTGGTAAGATTAATATTGTAAAAATGGCCATCCTAACAAAAATTCAATACAACCCCCATCAAATTTCCATTGCAGTTCTTCACAGATATTGAAAAAAATAAATAAAATTTCATGTGGAAACACAAAAGACCCCTGGATCCAAATAATCTGAATCATTAAAAACACTGCTGAAAGTATCATCATCCTTGATTTCAAGTTATACTACAGAGCCACAGAAATCAAAACAGCATGGTACTGTCATAAAAATTAGACATATTGACCGGTGAAACAGAGCTGAAGTTCTAGATTAACCCAGGATCCTACAGCCACCTAGTTTTTAACAAACAGGCACCATATACACATTGAAGAAAAGATAGCATTTTCACAAATGGTGATGGAAAACTGGATAGCTATATATAAATGAAACTAGATCCTTATCTCTCACCCTACACAAAACTTGACTCTAAATAGATCAAGAACCTCAAGGGAAGATCAAACACCCTGGATTGGTTAAATTAGAAAGTTGGGAATATGCTTTAATTTATAGACACAAAAAAAAGACTTTCTGAGTAGGACTCCAATGGTACAGGAATTCAAACTGTCAATTGACAAATGGATCTCATAAAACTTAAAAGCTTCTGTACAGTAAAGGACACCATCAATCAAGTGAAGAGGCAGCTTATAGGACCAGAAAAAAATTTGCCAGCTTGACAGAGGGGTAATATCTAGAATAGATAGATAGATAGATAGATAGATAGATAGATAGATAGATAGATAGATATAGATATAGACATATAAATATATACATATATATAACCAAACAAACAAAAAAAACAAACACCAAGCAAACAAATCACCCAATTAAAAAACAGGCCATGGGACTAATCAGTTCTCAAAAGAGGAAACAAAAATGTCTAAGCAATCTCTTTTGTTCAACATCCTTGGCCATAAGGGAAATGCAAACTAAAACTACTTTAAGAATATTTAAAAAAAAAATGCTGGCATAATTGTGGGAAAGGGGAAAACATATTCACTGTTGGTGGGATTTCAAACTGGTGGAGCCATTATGGAAATCAGTGTGAATGTTCCTCAAAAATAAAACAAAACAAAACAAAAAAATCTGAAAATAAGCCTCCCACATGACCCAGTCATACCATCTGAGCACATCCTCAAAGGTCTCTACGTCCTCCTACAGAGACCCTTGCTCAGTGCTTCTCTATTTTAAAATTTACGGTTAAAAATTTTGCACTGTTTTTACTGGGAAGGTGTAGTAGTTTAGTGCCCAATATTTTAAAATTTTAATTGCTTAGGCTAGACAAATAATATACATACATATCTTACTACCTAAGTTTTAAGTAGTGTAATTATATATTCAAAGGGTATCAAATATACTTATGCTACATTTACATGTTCAAAATCCAATGCCAACTTCTATAAAGCTGGGCTGTTAAATACACAATACGGCATAACAATGTTGCACAATGATCATGCTTCCTTCCCTACTCTCTGTTGGGAACAACTGGGTGTTCATGTAGGTTAAACCAAGCATCTAACCTTTCTGTTTTTTTTTTCTTTTTTCTCTCCCAATTTATGCTTGGCTCTTTCTCATCTGTGGCTGTTCATCTGTGTCAAGTTTCCCCCTGCTCTTCTGCAATAGACCTGTTCCTGTCTAACTCTGAGCGTGCTCTGCAAAGCTGTGTGAGTCTGTCTGGATCTGTCCATCCATTTCTTCATGCAAAACACAACCCATCTGTATTCATTCTCTGGCCTCTCTCAAGAAGGGGGAGGCCTGCTAAGCCCAAGATGCCTCCTGTACCTTGATAGCTTTTAACCTGAAGGCCAAGGTTCATATAGTATGAAAAGTTTGTTTTCCATCTATTAACTTCTCAGTGGAGTTTTTTGTTTCTTTATTTCGCAAACCTTATGGAAAACATACATTGTGGTGGAGCTGAGCTCCAATATAACCGTAGTCCTTGGATGTTTTCTTATCTAGATTACCTCTCATACCAACTCATTTTTTATCACCTTGATTGTAATGGGGCCCTCCCTCGTGTTCTTCAACAAATCATTGTGACTAAATCGAGGTGATGTTTTAAGATGTTTTTAGGTATACATTGGCATTATGGAACATTTTTATTTTCACATAAAACACTGAAAGGTACAGGTATTTCCTATATGCCATCTGCCACTGTCAACATCCCTCACATTGGCGGTGTACAGCCTGGATTTGGACAAGTGTATAATGATGTGTATCTACCACTGTGGCATTTTATAGAATTATTTCATCACTGTACTAAAATCCCTGTGCTCTGCCTTTTAGCTCTTACTTTGAGCTTTACACCTGGCAGACCCAGATCTTTCTATGTCCATACTTTTTCATTTTCTAGAATTTCATGGAGTTAGAATAATCCACCATCTAGCACCTACAGATAGCTTCTTTAACTTAGGAATTCATATTAAAATTCTTTTCATATACTTTATGACTTGATAGCTTATTCTTCTACCTCTGAATAATATTCCATTGTCAGATGTGCTACAGTTTTATCTACTCTATGACTTAAGGACAGCTAAGGTACCCTAAAGCTTTAACGATTTCGAGTAAAGCTGATACAAATACCTATATATTTCTGCAAATACATTCAGATTTCTTCAAATTTTAATATCATGGCTTACTAGCTTCAGAATTTTTCATATTCTTAAATACATGACATTATCATATCATCTGCAAGGACAGTTATTTTTTATTCTTTATCTGTATAACCTTTATTCCCTCTTGTCGTATTGCATTCCCTGAAACTTCCAGTACAGTGTTGAAAGGTAGCAGAAAGAGTATATGCTAGTATCATTTCTGATCTTAGCAGGAAAACACTGGTTGAATGTGTTTATGGGTGTCCTTTATCAAATTGAGGAAGTTCCCTTTATTCCTAGTTTACTGAAAACATTTACTTAGAATGGGTATTGAATTATATCAAATGCCCTTTGTGCATTATTAACATAATCATCTGCTTTTTCTTGTTTAGTCTGTTGATGTGCTAGAGTGCTGTGGATATCGCTCTGTATAAATAAAATGCTGATACTGGGAAGCCATGAGCCATGTGGCAAGGTAACTTACATGTTGGTACTCATGGTGGTGGCTGGCAGCATCTCCTGACTCAGCCTTCCTGTTCCCAGATTTCTCTTCTCTGCTTGTCCCACCTATACTTCCTGCCTGGCTACTGGCCAATCAGCATGGGTTAATTTAAGATGTAAGAACTAGATAGCTAGAAGCCTGAGCCATTAGACCAAACAATTTAAATAATATAAGAGTCTGTGTGTTTATTTTATAAGTGGGCCGTGGGACTGCTGGGGCTTGACAGGACCTGGAGAGAAACTCTCCTGCTACACTAGATTATATTGACTTTACTTATTGTTTTTTTCATGCTGAAGATTGGACTCAGGGTCTTATTCATTCCAGGCAAAGCATCCTATACTTTTTCATTTCCCCAGCCTAATCAAATTTTCAAGTTAAATGTCCCTTGAACACCCTAAGTAAATAAATGTGGGGGTCATACAGTTCTATTTGTACATTGTTAGGTTTTATTTGTTAAGACTTTGTTGGGGATTGATGCATCTATGTTCATGAATGATGGCTATGTTCTCAATAAGGTTTGTACACTAATGGTCATGTTCTGGGAGTTTGGTCCTCAATATAACAGTATTGGAAGGGAATGGATAGAAGTGGGGCCTAAATGGGGGATTAGGCACGGCACCATCCTCAAAAAGGGTTGACTACTACTTACAGGGATGTGTCAGATCCCATGCCACTGTTTCGTTCCCAGGAGAACCAATTGTTATAAAGCAGTTTCAGCTTTCATGGCTGCTCTTCCTCCACCTTTTCTCACACAGTTATTTCACATCCCCTACTCACCTTGTAGTGATGGAGGCCTGGTGTGGGCAGTGACTTCCTCAATGCCAGTATCATGGAATTTGGACTTTCTAGCTACTGGGATCATAAGTCAATTCCATAGTTTTTGAGGTCAACCGACTCTCAAATATTTTTTTTTAGAGGAAAGCAAAGTGGACGAAGACATTTTCTTTTGGCTGTGTCTTTGGTCCCAGTATTAAAGGAATACTACCCTTGTGAAAAGACTCATTCATGAGATAGTCTCTCTGTTTCTGTCTTTGGAAGGATACTGTAAATAAATAATACAATTTCCTTCCTTCACTGTTTGATAGAACCAACCAGTCAACATTTCTGAGCTTGGACCACTGTTTCAGAAGGTTATTAGTTAGTAGATTTCATTATTAGATACAGGCCTAATCTGTTAAATTAGATACATGTGGAGTATTCCATGTCAGTTTCTTCTCTGTGAGTTTTGGTCTATTATGTATTTCAAATAGTCTTTTTAATGTAGATGATCAAGTTTGTGGTCATTGAGTGTTTGATTATCCTTTCAACATCTATGGGGTCTGGAGTGATGTGCATCTCTTTTAATGTTTGGGGTAGTTGTTTGTGTCCTGTTTCTTACAATGACGGTGAGTTTACCACTTTTTATTTACCTATTCAAAACATTGATTTTTGGTTTTATTCATTTTTCTCTGTTGATCTCTTATTATCAGTTTCATTGAATTGTGCTTTAACATTTCATATGTTATACTTACATTGGATTTAGTTGTTTTACACATATATAACAAATATATAACAATATTTTAACATAATATTTCTGTCTCCATTTTTCCATGAATTTCATTTTTATGACTGTCTAAAATTACTCTGTGTGTGTGTGTGTGTGTGTGTGTGTGTGTGTGTGTGTGTGTGTGTGTGTGATATTTTATTCCTTGTTGGTTAGGAATCTAAGCAGGTCTCATTCCTTAGCTATTGTACCTATGCAGCAATAAAGATGGATATTCCAGTATCTCTACCACATGCTGACTTAGATTTCTTGGGCTTTCTTTGTGTATACACCCAGGAATGGAGTATCTGGGCCATATGGTAATTCTATTTTCTTGCAGTTTCTAAGGAACTCTCTAATAACCTCCATCGTGGCCACACAATTCTACACTCACAGCAGTTGTGGATGATAGTTTCTCTTTTTCCACGTCTTCACTAGTGTTTGTTATTTGTTCACTTGATAACTGTCATTCTGGTTGAAGTGACATGGAATCTCAAAGTACTTTTAATTTCCAAATCCCTGATAGCTAAAGATGTTAAACAACTTTTCGAGTGTTTACAGATCATATACACATCTACAGATGCCTATAGATTCATCAGCCCATTTGCTGGCTGGATAATTTGGGGGTATCAGTGTTTAATTGTTGTGGTTCTTTATAGCAATGTCTTGGTTAATGTGTAGACAGTGATGAATTTTTTCCCCGTTTTATAGTCTGTCTCTTGACTCTGAGAATTATTTCCTTTGCACTGCATCACAATTTCACGTAATCCAACTTTTCCAGTTTCTTGGATTATTTCCTGTGCCATTACAGTCAGAAAGTGTTAGTCTACAGTCCATCATTTGGGGAGACTGTGCTTCTGGAAGGTGAACTTCACAAGTATTTCTCAGCTCTCCCTAACTGTTTTCCATGGAACTAATGGCTGGAACTGACAGAAGTCGGGCGTGCCGAGCGCTATCAGTCAGGCAGTCGATTTTTCCCGATGGTCAACCTTGTTCAAACAACAACAACAAAAACCCAAACAAACAAATAAACCAAGAAAACAAATAAAAATGTGTTTGAGCTCTCTCTCTCCTTTTTAAAATTCATTTTACATATCAACTACAGACCCCCTCTCATCCCCCTACCCTGTCTCTCTCCCTTTCTGAAATAGAGTGGGATTTTTCTCTCTTACTGTGAGAACCTGGCCAAATCTCTAGGAAGTAAAACTCACAAAACTGTGGGAGCCCCCACTGCTGAGTCTCCTGGAGTTTCTCTCTCAGATGACACGCTGAGCCTCCATCAATCTGGTGACTACAGTCAGGCCTTCCCACCCATGATGTGTCCTTGGAGGATACTTTTCCTGTACGTTCTACACCTCTGTCTTGTGCATTTGGGTTTTGGCCCAGTGACCTCAGTTCAGTTATATGTCTAGGAAGGGTTGAGAGTTCTATTGTGTATTTATTTAAATTTGTGAAGCTTTTCACTTGTTTGAATAGATCCTCAACATGGAAGCCAGGCAGAACATTTTTTTTTCCCCAATTTTATAAACACTGTTTCTTTTTCTTCTTAATTTTAAAACAACTTTATATCAATGGAGAACAGAAATAGTTTAGAAAACTGTCTTCCTTTGGTCCATTGCCTCCTTAAGTTAACATTTCATATAAACTTGGTACATTTATCAAAACTAGATAATTGACCAGTACCTTTTTTTTCTTTTGGTTTTTCGAGCCAGGGTTTTTCTGTGTAGCTTTGACTATCCTAGAACTCATTCTGTAGACCAGGCTGGACTCGAGCTCACAGAGATCCTCCTGCCTCCGCCTCCTGAGTGCTGGGATCAAAGGCTTGTGCCACCACCACATGGCTTGACCAGTATTTTCAATGGCACTCTAGACTTTATTTTTATTTACCTAGTAGTAAGTCAGTTTGAAAACAACTTTGTTTTAAGTAGTCATTTTACATTTCAATTAAATTATCATATTCTAAAATAATGGCCTAGGGAGATATTTGAAATTTTTTTTCTAAAATGTGCTAATTGGCCCAAGTTGGTTTACTGTTGGCTTGAAGTTTTTGTTTTTGTCACATCGGCCATCATTTCATGCAGTCAACTCAGCGACTTCCACCACTGCACGCTCCCTTTCTGAGGAGAGTCTTCACTCTCTATTATGGTGTGTTAAGGATTTCTATAGGGGCATGCAAACCAAGCCTATGTACTTCCAGAGGGAAAAGGCTGAGGAAGGCAGGAAAGTTCTACAACTTTTTGAGAACTACTCTGGTTGTCCACTTAGTTCTGGTTTCTGGATAGCAGAAATCATTAATTGTTGGGTTTTGTTGTTCTTTTTCAGCACTGGGGGTTGACACTAGAGCCTTCTTCATGCTAGGCAAGACTCTACCACTCAGTTACATCCCGGGTAACTCACCTTTGTCTATAGGGATCATAGGTAGTAAATGATGGGTAGAAATCTACAGAACACACTCCCCAGAATTTCTTTTAGAAGTTTTCCTTAGGCATATCCTACGAATATGGAAAAGGTTGATTCTTGGTGCTAAGAAGATTTTTCCAGTCTCTTTTTCAGAGAAAGACCAAAACCCAGAAATAGCCACATCCAAAGTACTTCTGAAGGAGACATGCATGAAAATAGATTGCTCTACCCAGCCCCAACCCAGAACCACACAGCACTGCCCAGAGAGGACCTGATGCAGATGCTCCAGATGTGGAACTGTGGGGATGGTGCAGCACATAAAGCCTGGGGGAGGACCAGTAGAACTAATTGCCACTACCCTTTGTAACCAGTTAAAATGCCAGGCAATGCTATTATGCATCTAGTAAATATTTCCATAGATTCTAAGAGTTTTTATACTTCACGAGGTATCAAGAGCTGTATACTAAATGTTGAGAGTGAGGTTGGGGCACACTATTAAATGTAAAGTGGTCTGGATTCCAGAAGGCCTACGTCTAACTCTTGGCTCTGTGGCTCATTGATTAAGGTGACCTTTGGTACACCTTTCCCTTCTCAAGTTGAAGTCTTCGAAATGTGGACATTTAAAAATATCCCTGACATTATGGTCAATATAAGAAATGCAATACTTAAAGAACATGTAGTGTAGGGTCAAGGGAAGAGTGGATGTGGGTTATCTCTTAGGACATGATGAGATATTCACTGCACCCCTCAAGAACCCCAGGAGGCCATGCATATACTAGACTAAACATCCAACAATGGTACATAAAGCAGACAGGAAATGGTGAGGAAGAGTGACTGAGATGTGAGGCTAAAGTCCAGCAAGAGCACTGAGAGTCTTCAAAGCTAGACTGAGGCTGGATGGAATGCTTAGATGATGGACAGTGAACTGAGCAATAGCTGCCTTGGGAAGGGAGGGGGGTGACATCAGAAGCTCAGACCAGTCTCTCGAAAGACAAGGACTTGAGCAATGGGAGCAGCAGAGGTGATAACAGAGAGAAGAACTTTGCACAGGACAATGGGGCCAGATGCCATCACTGGTTCCAGGAAGGGGCTGACTTGAGTGTCTAAGGTGAGGCTGAGTTTATAGCCTGGACACATCAGTACTCCCAGCCTCATTGTAGAGGGTGCTCTTGGGACACTCACATCTCCTTACCTGAAGCCTGGGCTCTGTGAAAGTCCTCGCTTCCATGTCTTTTCCCTGCCTGCTCCTGGGTCTAGAGTGCCCTCACTGTTTTAACGGCAAAGCATTATCAGGACCTATAGGGTTTTTTTTTTTCTCGCTGCATATCTAGCATGAGAATTCTTCTTAACCCTCTACCACAGCCACTCTGCATCTCTTGAGCCACAGACTGGTCTGGGGACAGTTCAAAATCACCTGTGTTGGGGAAAATAATGTCACCCAATGAGGTCCACATCCTGTTCCCCAGTACCTGTCAATATGTTTTATCATGAGATAAGAGGCTGATTAGGACATGATTGAGCTCTGTGTTGTCTTGAGATGGGCAAGGTTCTCAAGACAGTGTGGATGAACTCACTAGGTACAAGTTTTCTTAGTACCAGGCTCTGCTGACTCCCCATGGGAGGCCTTATCTTCTTATAGGAGGGAAGAGTGGGATCTGTCATTGGTATGTAAAATGAATTAAAAATTTCTTAATAAAAATAAAAGAAGAAGGGGCAAGGGGACCCAGTCAGAGAAGGAGCGCATAAAAATAAACAAATTAACAAAGTGACACTGTAAGCCCAGGAATGTGGGCAGCTTCTGGAAGATGGAAACATCAAGGAATGAATTATTCCAAAGAGCCTTCTGAAAGGAGGCAGATCTGCTGACACCTACTTTTTAGCCCCATAAGACCCATTTTGAATTGATGAGCTCAGAACTGTAAGACTTTGAGTTTATATTATTTCAAGCTTCTGTGTTTGGGGTAATTTGTTACAGCCGCAACAGAAAGCTAATAGAGCTCCTGATATGCTATTGTGTCCCAGTCCAGCCTCCCTTATACCACAGCCTAATTATCCTACAAGACATGAGGTCTTCCTCTCTACTTACACCCTGGTCTGTCTCCTGATTGCTCTTAGGATGAGGAAAATGGTCCTTAGCATCGTGGGACTCTGCCAACAGCAGAATGAATGCCCCTCCCCTGCTCCATCACTGTGGGGTTTACCACTCACTGTTGTTTGGATCTGCATTCTATTCCCCTTGGCCTGGTGACCCCTTACCCGCCCCTTCAGTTCTCATCTCCTGCCACTTTCTCGGCCACACTGCCCTGACACACTAACTGGGGCCATATCCTACTCATATGCTCTCAGCACCCCCAGTTACTTCCTACCTCTAATGCGCTTCACATGTTTACAAAGTTCCACCTGATGGCAGGTCTCACCGGATCCTGGGAGCTCTGCTGGGCAACAACTGTGCCAGTTCTTTACCCCGGGTTCTTCCAGGCCTGGCACGGGGCCTAAGTCACAGCAGGTACACATGTTAAAATGATGAGTAGCTGGATTCATACATGCCTAGCATTTGGAAATCTTGTTCCTTCATAAACATTGGGGAAAAAATATACCCCGCTTGCCCCCGAGGTATCTCGGATACCAAGTGACAGGGCTCCGATCTGCTTGAGGGTTTCATCTATTTAGATGGAGCTGCCTCTTACTTTGCCAGCATCTTCAGTGAGAGCGAGCAAGTGCTGTTGCCCAGAGGAGGCCTGAGGCCCTATGTTCTAAAGTCTAAGCATCTCCCGGTGATACCAGCCCAGGCAGGGAGAAGCGGCACTGGTATGCTATTAATTATTGCTCTTTCCAGGCTGCTCCAAGTTTGATACTAATTGCTCAGCGAACAAATTGGAGATTCAGGTAATCACCAGACTTAATGCGGCTCCTGTCATGTTTGAATTAATTAAATCAAAGCAGACAGCTGCTTCTATGTTGCTTGAGAAACAGCAGTGACTTCTCCCAGGTCATGAAACTTATCAGATGCAACCCCTCTCTCTCCCAGGGGTTGGCCCTCGACTGGGTCAGCCTGGCGGTTAGATCCCACAGCAGAGCTTGGTGGCCTTGGTCATGCTGGGGGATGAAGACCCCTCCCTGGGCGGGTGTGCTCCTCCTATAGCTGTTGTGACATCTTGGAGATTTCTTTCATCCATGTGACTAGTTCACAGCAGGCATCAGGCAAACACGCACTAATTACTAAGGAATGGTTTCTGCACTAAACCAGGAATTAAGTGCTGGAGTCAAGAGGTTCAAGCCTGGCCCTTAGCTATCTTATAAGCAGGATATCATTGTTACTTATTATTCAATATCTGGCTGTTATTAATAAGAGCTTGATAGGAATTATGTCATTTAATGGCCGTAACTCTTCAGGAAACTTGCAACAATTCACACAGCAAGGAAGAGGCGGAATCAGGATTTGGACCGAAGCATTCTGCCCCAAGAATTCTTAACTATCCCACACATATCAACTTCTTCTATTTTATTTATAATTCATTTATTCTTATTTTATGTACATTGGTGTTTTGCCTGCACGCATGTCTGTGTGAGCTGTGTGAGGGTGTCAGATCTTGGAGTTGCAGACAGTTATTAGCTGCCATGTGGGTGCTGGGAATTGAACCTGGGTCTTCTGGAAGAGCAGTTAGTGCTCTTAACCACTGAGCTATCTTTCCAATCACACATATCAACTTCTTAACTATCCCTTATCTTATTTGAACCTTAGGAAAGCCACATCTTCTGAGCTCGGTTTTCTTTACCAGTGAAGATTCTCCCATCCACAATGTGCCCGGCAGCTTGAAAGATGTTAACTGGACTCTTAACTCAAAGGTTTCAGATACACAGGAATAGCTTGCTTGGTTAGCTCACACACAACTAGTAGGTGGCGGGTTTCTTTTTCTCTCAGTACTTGTTAAATTTGAGGATGTGTGGATGTTCACAAGTATGTCCGCAGGCAGCTGCCATTTGGGCCCTCTTCTTAGAGAAACACTGTAGAAACTTCATGGACTCTGTGACATCCTTATGGATCTATACGCAAATAGGATTCTTGAATTCAGGCAGGGTGATTGTTTGCAGGGTAGCCATCCAGATTATTGTAAATGTGTTCATACTGTTTCTTTTCCATCAAAGTGAAAACTCGTAAATTAAAAATGTGTAAATCATGGAGACGTGGGAATACGCAAGCCATGTCAGGACCTCTATAGGCTAAAATGCATACAGACTTTGTTCCTGGTTGGCCAAGGAAGCTAGCTCTCCTCCCTTCTCTCAGTGCGTGTAACCCACCATAGCCTGGTAAGGCAGCTGTATTAAGTTGTCCATATCTCCACAGTTAGGGATGGGGGTTCATGAACCTCTTTCCACTTCATAACACAACTGTTGGTGGTGGTTTTTGCTCTTTTAGGGGGCCTGCCACCCAGCTCCCAAATAAATCACACATGGAGGCTTATTCTTAATTATGATTGCCCATCCTTAGCTTGGCTTATTTCTTGCCAACTTTCCTTAACTTAAATTATCCCATCTACCTTTTGCTTCTGGACTTTTCCTGTTCTCTTACTTCTATAAATCTTACTCCGTAGCTTGCTGTGTAGCTGGGTGGATGGCCCCTGGAGTTCTCCTCCTTCTCTGGCTACTTCCTCCTTCCTCCTTTCTCCTTCTCCTCTCCTCCCAAATTTCTCCTTCTATTCATCCTCTCTGCCTGCCAGCCCCACCTATCTCTTTCTCCTGCCTTGCTATTGGCCATTCAGCTCTTTATTAGACCATCAGGTGTTTTACACAGGCACAGTAACACAGCTTCACAGAGTTAAACAAATGCACCATAAACAAAAGTAACACACTTTAAAATAATATTCCCCAACACACGGCTTTTCACATGATCAAAATAATAGTTTTCCTTCTCATCAGGACATGTTTTTTATATGAGCTCCACAGGGGAAGTGCCATTGGTTGTCAATGTGAGTGTTTTATTACTGTAGAGCTTGGCAGAATTTGGGACTGTGCTTTGGGTTTAGTGTGGGGGCATTGCACACACTGTGACAGCCAGATCAGTAGCTCTGAGCTTCAGTCTTCATGTGTGAAATAAATCTGAGTAACCAACACTTACAATTGGGAAAAATAATTGTAAAAATGAAGTCAGTTATGTCATGACTAAAAATGGTCCCTGTCATCTTCATCCTTCAATAAATTGAGCTGTAGATGATTTCTTCTTATTATTATTAAGTTTTTCTTTTTCTGCACAGGAATCTATGTCAGGGAGATCCTTATACCTTGGATAGCAGCACAGCCTAGTTTTCAAGACCTTTTGGTTCTGAGCTATGGGCATGTTAGTCCATTAAGCAATGTTGCTCAGGATTCAGGCCAACAGGTGTGGGTCTGACATGGGTCTAGCCCAGGCCCCATCTCTTAGCATTCATCTCTGGATCCTCTCTCAACATCTCTGGGTCTCACTTTTCTTCTTTGTATAGCTTTGGTCTTTTTGGTTGCCTGGCATGGCCTGCCAAGCTTCAGTGATTGTGAAAGGAACAGGTAGGCAGTGTCCTTACAAGAGTCAAGAGTGTGTGTTCACAAAGCAGGGAGAGCAAATAAGGAATCTTCTAGGCCTTGGAGTCTTCTAGGTGTCCCCAACAAAGAAAATAAAAGAAGAAAATACTTTAGCAGTTCAGAGCTCTGCATGTATGATCATCAACACAACACACTCTTCACTCTAAGAGCCACTGAGGGGAAGATAGATCTGGAACAGTGTTAGCTGTGCATGTTGAGCCTCTGAAATGTCCCACTCCCGTGCTTTGTGCTTCCTTCTCTGTGCAGTGATACTGTGAGGAATACATCGTGCCCTTGGCTGCACAAGAGAAAGGAAAGGCATAGTCAGGTGGAACAATTCACCAACTATCACATCGTCAGTGACTGGCAGAGCCTGACGGGATGCTGAGTCTGTCAGGATCCACTGGAAGTCTTAGTCAGCCTGTTGCACAGCACAGTACTCTAGATAATGAGATGCACAAACACAGGGCGGTCTGAGAGAAGCTTCAAGGGTAAATCTCATAAAGTGGAAAATAACATACGACTGAGGGCGACAACTTTCTATGTAGAACCTGATTGCTTATTGTTGCCTGGGCCACAGCACCATATTTCTTCTCTCCCCTGAGTCACTGATGGGAAACATCAGTCATCTCGCTCTCTTGCCTGCCCCCTTTTTATCAGTTGTCATGAGCTGTTGATGGCATTTCAGTTACTGATGAGTCATATATATGACACAGTACTCCCACAGATTAGACTGAAACTGGAAAATTCTCGTTTCCTGATGGCCTTGTATTTCCTGTGTGTGATAGTGTTCACTGCATTCTGCACAGGATTTTAGCCGAGTCAATGGCTGTATCATAGAACTTGGAGTGTTGTGGGGGACACGCTCTAGCTTATATGGATGCCCTCTATGATGTTTGTACAATGATTGCATCGCTTAATGTTACATTTTCCAGGATGACTCTTGTCATTAAGCAAAGTCTGATTATACTCTCAACAGAGCATCCAGCCAGAGGAAGCCTATTTCAAGGTCATTCGGACCATTGCTTTGCTCAAACTCTTCCTGGGCAGTAAAAAGCCAAAGAATACCACAGGGATCTTCAAGGTTGCCTCACGCCAACATTAGTCCTGGATATCTTGCAGACAGCTACTCCTTCCACTTCTCCTTTTCCTTCTGTTCCCTTGCTGTACCCCAATCCTTGCTGTTCTTCCAAATTCCAGCCAAGATCTAGCTTAGGAACATTTGCATAAATCTGCACAACAGCATGATCTGAATACTGCAGGGCATGGCATTGTAGCACAATAGTGAGTACATTCATTGTCCCTAGGCAATGGGAGGAATGCTCAGCTGCTTATAGGACCGCCAACACCATATGTGTGGTCTCCTCCTCTACCTGAAATGGCTTCCTTCCAGTAGTTGCTAAAATTACTTCCCAGTGGGAGACATAGCAATGTCTACCTCTTCTCCTAAGGTCCCAATGACAAACTGAGGCAGAATCCCACCAGGGTTCATTCTGGGGAACCAAGGAATATATTGGACTTCCTTACAGAGCATAGGTGAGGAGTTACTTACAGGAGCGTGGGTAAGTGTCCCCCAACTGGCCACAACTGGAGGTCTTTGCCCAGCAGGCATGAGGGCTTCCCCATGACCACAAAAAATGCAGTATACATATATACAAAACACACACACACACACACACACACACACACACACACACTAGCTCCTCCTCCAGACTATGAGCCGAGTTGTCAGTTGGTACAGAGACAGTTGGATACTCAATCTAGGTCACAGGGTGTAGTCTGGAATTAGAAACCACAGTTGATAGTTGTAGCATGAATCTTAACAGGTCTTATTAATAAAATCAAACCTGAGGCCAGTTATTGGGGTGAATGCTGGAAGATCAGAGAAACAGAACAAGCCACAGCTACCTCACCTCGCCAGTTCCTCAGCTGACCCTGTTTCCTCAAACTGGAAGCATCTGTGTCCTCATCCCAATGGCTCTCAGCTGAACTGCTGCTTGAAAGCCTGAAGCTTAACCAGCTAAAAGCTTCTAGTTTCTGGTCCTCACACCTTATATATCTTTCTGCTTTCTGCCTCACTACCTGGGATTAAAGGCTCACTTTCTGAGATTAAAGGCATGAGTCACCATGCCTGGCTGTTTCCAATGTGGCCTTGAACTCACAGAGATCCAGAGGGATTTCTGCCTCTGGAATGCTAGGATTAAAGGCGTGTGCTACCACTGCCTAACCTCTATGTTTAATATTGTGGCTGTCCTATTCTCTGACCCCAGATAAGTTTATTAGTGTGCACAATATTTTGGAGAACACAATACCACCACAGATACTTGAACAGCATTTTAGCACGGCACCAGAAAGCTACTGGAAGGGCTTATTCATGTCCAGTTTGGAGTTGTTCTGACGAGTGGCACAGGAACTGCTTTGGAGAAAGGAATCTGGGTTCTCACCCCAGCTCTGTCGTTCACTCTCTGTACCCTAGGCCTGGTTCCCCAAGGATGCCATTTTCCCACCTTTAACTTAGACGATCTAGGTGAGTCCTTTGGTTTTTCTTCTCTGTGAAGTTCCATCCCATTCCACTCCCACCTCTCTATGCCCCCAAATGCATTCAAGAAAAGGCAGTAGAGAGTAGACGGGGTGCTTCTGATGCCTTTGAAGGATGCCTGTTGAATTCTCATGCCTTCTTTCCTTCCTCCTTAGGTATACAGTTTTGCACAGTGGGCATCACCAGGAACTGGAGAAATTGCCCATACACAATGACCCAGAGTCCCTGGAATCATGCTTTTGATTGAAGACCTGGCTTGCCATTTAGCCATTCATTCCCATTCATGTCTGCATGAACAGGATACCCTGGAAACACTCTTGACCCTGGTCATCACCAGTGAAGCTTGAAGTACGGGACACCAGGGCCCAGTGAAGGTACACAGAAGACGGTGTTCAGTGGAACCTGGACCCAGCACATCAAGGATTTCAGAATTGTGTGGGGACTTCAGACATCATCAGACCCAGCATCCTACCCAGAGCCCAAGTGGCACCACTCATTGCCTACTGACACAAGGTCGGTCTCTGCTCGCACCTCTCCAGGGACAGGAGCTCACTACCTCTGAACGCAGCCCCTTCTGTGGTGGGAATGAGCTAATTGTGTGGAAGTTCTGTCGTTTATCGGCACCCAAGTCTGTGGCTGCTCTAGCTTCTGTCAGGGCAGTGCTGTTGGTCTCCTCTTCCTCTCAGAAAGCCTTAGACATTGGAAGAAAATGACCTGCCACCCGCCCACCCCTCTCAGTCTTCTCTCTCAATGGAACATCTCCAGTTTCCTCTTCGCTCTGGCCATCTTCTGGACATGCTTTGCTAGGCTCGGGATGCCTGGCTAGAAGCACTCAAGTACTGACATGGAAGGTGTCAGGAATTTTGGCTTACAGCCATGAATATTTTCTTTTCCTTCCTTCTCTCCCTCCCTCCCTCCCTCCCTCTCTCCCTCCCTCCCTCCTTTCTTTCTTTCCTTCCTTCCTTCTTTCCTTCCTTTTTTCTTTCTTGATCATAGCATACTACTTGAGGTAACAGTTCCCCCTTGAGGCTAAATTGTAAAGATTCTGCTTAGGTTTTGCCTTTGGACCCATTACCAAGAGACCTCTATACAGCTAGTTTTGTGTGTGTGTGTGTGTGTGTGTGTGTGTGTGTGTGTGTGTGTGTGTTCACATATGCATGCATGTGTGTGTAAAGTTACCATTTTCCCCACTGGCATACTAGTGACTGTGTCACCTGGAATGAATCTTTATTTGCTCCCCCTCCATGACAGTGGACTAGGACCCCGACTGCTATGAACGTTGACAAAGAACAGTCTTACAACTCAAGAATCAAGGAGTGGGAGTCAGGGAGGAGCTAGAGAGATGGCTCAGTGTTCAAGAGAAGAGCACTTGTTGCTCTGGCAGAAGACCCAAGTTTGGCTCCCAGCATCCACATGGTGGCTCACAACCATCTGTTACTCCAGTTCCAGGGGATCCGGCACCACTACTGACTGCTCCAGGCTCCTGCACACACACACGATGCACATACATACACTCAGGCACACACACATACACACTCACATACTAAAACAAAACAAAACAAAACAAAACGTTAAGGGGGGAAACTGACTTGCTCCCATGGAGACTGCCTTTTAAGGATGATCAGGGTCCTGTGCTGAACAACCCAATGGTCTAGTCCTAGGCCATTTTCTGTTTTGAGCAAAGAACAAATCCATCTTTCTGTACTGGGAACTGTCATTGAACCCTGCCTTTGAAGCTACTGTGGTTCCATTTTACACACATTTTTGTAGAGTGTCGTTTGTTCCAAACCCCAAGATATGTTTTCTCTCCCATACTAAAGCTGTCACCACCTTCTTTGTCTTGGGCTAGTTATTTCTTCAAGAGAGAGAGAAGACTTGAGACTCACAAGCGTTTTCTTTTCTTTTCTTTCTGCGGACAAAGACCAGTTCGGTTCACTGCTGTGAAACAGAGGGAGCAGGGAAGCTGGACGTGTCCTGGCATCCCTGCCGTTTTAACTCCCCATCTTTCTCCCTCTTCTCTCTCCGGCCCTTCCACCCTCCTCCCTTCTTCTCCGTCTTACGCTTTTTTAGGACAGGGTTTTTCATAGCCCAGGCTGGCCTCAAACTCACTGTGTAGCTGAGGCTGGACTGAATTCCTGATCTTCCTACCTCCATCCTCCAAGTGTTGGGGCCTCAGGCTTGAGTCACCCTACAAGTTTCCCTTACCTTTCCACTTCCTGTGTCATACCTTCTTCCCCTCTGATGGCAGGTCACACTGGCCTCTTTGTCCCTGTTTAATCTATGAAGGAAGAACTCACTGGCCATCTTCCTTTCCCCCATCTTCAGATATGGTGAGAAGAATGGTCATCCCCCACAAAGGAATGAAGTGACCAATCGTCTAGGTTTAACATTGAAAGTCTCATACCCCAAGGCATTCCGCAGCCCTTGGCAAGTTAAGGATACTCACCATACTTACGGGACCCTTCTCTATTGAAAACCAGTAAACTCCTTGGATCTGAGTCCCTTTCTGTCTTTTCATGAAAAACTGAAGGAAGGGACCAGGGACAAGAAGACATGGTGATAAGCCAAATGCAAATCCATGAGATAAGAATGGATTCATTCTATCTGGAGAGCTGCTACACAGCATTAGTTCCACCCATGGCTTCCAGGAATCCAGACAACACAGCTTGAGTGTGGAAGACGCAGAAGATACACAGCAGTCCAGGCTTCAAGGAGACCTAAACTTGTCCTCTTCCTAAGAAGCTCCTCTGTCAGGAAGCCTGCTGTGGTAAGATGAGATGTTACTAGGGAAGAGGAGGCTGTGGTCCAGCTACTCTGGCCAGATGAACACTGGCAACCACTTGGATGTTTAATGAAGTCTGTTTCCATGCCAGGGATAAAGGGATTCACTGTGCTTTCTTTCCATTTGACTTTGCAGTCCATAGGAATGCCCAGTTCTGAAGATTCCACCTCATCTTGCTGGAAGCCAGAATGATCCAAGGCTCAGAGGTCCTGATGAAAGAAAAAAGGGAATGCTAGCTCTTTGCCCTTGCCTAGGAGCAGACTTGGCAAGGGCCAGCCTTGGCCTGGGCCTCAAAGGATTAAGATTTCAGTTCCTAGGAACCCAGCTTTCCCCTCTGAAGGGCTGTGGTTATCAGTCCTAAGGCAGCTGTGTCTGAGATATCCTGTGTTCTCTTGCCAACATTGTCTGATTTAGCTTTCTACTGACCTTGGCCATTCTCCCTCAGCAAGTAGGATATATAAAATGCTCTACTTCTTAAGAAGCTTGCTCGGCATAAGACATCGCTTGTGCAAGACCTGTCAACCCCAGCTTCCTACCTTCTCCTCTGGCCATCCCTCTTAGAATGCTGGCACTGAAGAACAACTGCTGGCCCAGGTCACGAACCCTCTCCATTAGCAACTAGAAAGTTAAAAGAAATAAAAACCTACAAGGTTTTGGCTAAAACAAACTAACAAAGCCAACTCGGAGATTTCAGCTTCACTGCTCACTAACATTTCCACTTCCTGCCGCCAACTTGCTCTGTCCTGAAACAAAGAACCATCTGGGAAATGGGGTAGGGTAGGGCATTGTGGGTAGGTGACAGAAGAGATTCAATGAGGCCAGAGAATGGAGACAACCAAATCACCTGTAATACAGTCTTCAAGTGGGGAGAAAATGTCTTCTTGGTGCTGTGCTATATCTAGCTATTTCTCTTTGGTATTGTGGCTCTCTTAGGTAAGAGATGGAAAGTGCTTTTCTTTTCCTCTACTACTTTGATTGGCTGTGGTCAAAATCTGCCCCAAAACACAGGGTCTAGGAGGAAATCAAAAATCAGTGCATTTGCCCCTTTTGGCCAAAAGTGTCCTCTTTGCACACAGTCTAGAAAACTAAGTCCTGATTTGAATGTGAACAACGTAGGGATGAACTTGAAGAGCTGGGTTCAGGCCCACTCTTGTTCTGGCCCTGAGCAGAACTTGCCTCACTCTATTCTTCTACAAAATGCAAATGGTCACTGAGCTGGCTGGATCTATGTGACGGTTCCAACATGGATAGTCAAGGGCCACTGTTACAAGTTTGGCTAAATACATGCTTTGCCTGCACTGTTAATTACATAATACCTTCATTTCACTTACAGAAATTTAGTTTAGAAGGAAACGGTTTATCAGATCCCAAATGGAAAATGAGTTTTATTTGCTGTAAATAGAAAGCAGCCATAGAGATAAACTAATAAAAATAAAACCGAACTACTAAATTCTAACCAGATGTCAACACTCAGAGCGTGTCCCCTGCCTCTGCATGTCCCAGGAAGACAAATGTGTCAGTGGAGTCCCCCTATCTCCTCTCTGGGAGAATTTAGAGAATGAATTCCAAACTATAGGAATTCATCAATTTAATACAAGTTCAGTTCCATGTTTTTGGAAATAAAGATGGAAGGGAAACAAAGTGCTTACTATTTTTATTAGTATTATACTTAATCCAGATTGTGTCTCCTCTCCTGCCTTTACTTTAGCTCCTTCTGAACTTCATGAGCAGTAACAGAACGAGAAGATAACTAACAAACACCTTTCTGCTGGACATTTGGTTAAGTGCTTTCCTTGGATTTTCTCATAAAAAAAAAAAACCCTTTACAAGTGCCAACATGACTCCCACTAAAAATGAGCAAACCTCAGCAGAGACATCATCTGGTGGCTGATCTGACAAGTATGGATGTGGGATGTAGGCCCAGGCCCCTTGATTCTAAAGCCCACCATCTGAAACACTCCCAGTGGCCTTCAATGCTAGGATGCCTTCACTCTACATTGACGTAGTGGGCCAGGGACAAGCTCTTTGTTCACATGGCCTAAGTACGGTCTCTCTCTTACCACCTTGGGACCCGGAGCTGTGCCTGTTCTGGTCTGAGCTCTGCCATTCACGTGCCCTCTTGTTTTTTCCTCTGGATGTCATGTCCATTAATTAAACGAGCCTTCCTGATGGTCCAGCAGGACGGCTCTCGAGTACCAGGGGAGCCCGAGGTTACTGAATAGTCAGCAGCAGACTGACAGGCAAGTGGATGAACCCTGAATATCGCAAACCATCATCAAGGCGCCCTGCAGAAGGCAATCTGAATTTGCCATACTTCTTGGTTGAATTTAAACTATTTGGCGCCAGCCCGATTTTCCTGGTATCTATCCACCACCGTAGGCACTTTACAATTGATCTGCCCTTTCACAAGGTCTCAGAGCCTCACAATAGCTAGCGGTGAGAGATTATCAGTTCAATTTTATAGACAAGACTTTGTCACAGCAAGTGACTTGCCCAAGGACGTGTGGCAGAAGATGGATGGAAAACACATTAGGTCCTCCTAACCTAGCACAGTGATTTTTTTTTTCCTTCTACATAAATTATGGTTTATATAAATGATGCATTTATGCAACTATTCCCATTATAAAAAGTCCCATAACACAGATAAAGTAAATACTCTTGACCCTAGCTCAGTCCCACTCCATTCCCAAGGCAGGTGGGGTTGGGGCGTTATCACTTGGCATATGTGATTCGGTAATTTGCGGTTTTGTTTGCTGTTGTTTATGACTAAGGTGATGCTGTATGTACTCTGCTACTGGCCTTTCAATTGTCAACCCCGCACATCACCTCACATCAATTCATGTGTGCTTCATGCTGCCAGCCTGGGAGAGCAGGCAATTCAATAGTTGACTGAATCCTGTGTCTTCCACATGGTCAGCAGGACTGGTTTCAGGATGAAGTGGCAGCTCAGATGTAGGGGTTGTCCTGTTGGCAGGAGCCAGTCCCAAAGTGGGTCTCACCTGACTTCCTTCCCCCTTGAGGGACTGTTTGGAGTCAGATTGATAAAACTCTGCTTCCAGTCATCCCTAAACACCTGCCTTTGACCAAGTTACCTAAACTGCTAACCTGGATGTTTAGCAAGCTTAGGAGGTATGATAACCAACTCCTCAAAAACGATGTCAAGTGTGACCTCCTTTCCAAGGCCTGGTTAGTTCTCAAAGACCGCTGCCCTAGGATACAGTCTAAGGGACATTATGGAAATATTAAGGAAAAAAAAAAACAGAAAATAAATTACAAAACACATACACACACACACACACACACACACACACACACACACACACACACAGAAGCAACCAGAAAACCAAACCAAACACTTTTATAATAAACCTGGGATTACACTGGGCGCTCCCACTGGGGACCCTCACCACTGCCTGGTGGGGGTGGGGAACTGTGACCACCTTACAAAGGAGGAAAGTTGAGGCTCCAGCACAGGGCTCTCCACCACAGACCACTGTCTCCTGGTCAGAGCTGTTGTCTGAGGAAGTTAGAATCTGAACCCAGGACTTCGGCCCCCATGTACAGAGTCACTTCAAGAATCATAGTGTCAGCTATCAGCCCCATATGCCTGGCAGCATGTGATACATGGTTCTTTCTGATTCTGACCCTCGGTCAGAGGTCATCTGTGAACTATTTAAGGCCTTGTAGAAACAGGCCATTGAACCACACAGCTGCTGGCATAACAGAATGGATGGGAAACTCCGTTCTCCATCAGGCGTTAATCAACTGGCTAAGATGTGATCTGTACGCCTTCAAAATGGTTTCTGCTTTTTAATGTCTGGGTTGAAATCCAAGAGTATTATTTTGTGATGTGAATATTATGTGGAATTCAAGTTTCTGTCTATCAATAAAGTTTTGTCGTAATATGGCCATCTTTGTGTACTGTTCATGGCTTTCACACATCCGAGGATGTCTATGGCCCACTGAGCACAAATTATTTACTGTCTAGCCCACACAGGTTGCTGGCCTTGCTCTAAGGCCACCACTACTGGCTTATTCATCTACATTTACTAAGTGTCTAGGAGAGTGTGCGGCTTCCCCTCTTGTGTCTTCAGCTGTCTACCTTCAGCACCTTTACAAATGATCTTAGGGCCCCTGTCCTATTTAATGACTCTGCAAGATCGGTAAACTGAGTAACATTAAAGAGCAGTGGCCTCCTGTGACCAGTATGAGCATTATTTAGATGAGGTTCTCGCTAGAGTGACAGGGGAAAACTACAGACAGGTTGATTCTTGCTGAGAACTGTAGGTTAATATTCTGCATTTGTTTTCTGCCTCTTACTGAGCAGTTATAACCTGAACAGTGAACTAAAAACAATGCAAGGAAAAAATGAACTAATTATATTTAAGATTTTTAAAACTCTTACGTGTCAAGAATTTTAAAAGCTGTGAAGTAAAGATGCTAGACACAGGCACCTATCATCCAAGAGTCCAGTGTTAGGGAACCTCGCCGGCACTCCCGCCTGTCTGTCATTAGTACATCAATACAGCTGGGATCGAAACCACAAATTCATGTCCTACCCAGTGAACACCAAGTCCTCATCAAGGATGACTGGTGTTTCCTTTCTTGGCCTTAATTAATCCCCAGAAAAGGGAAGGGGCTGTATAAATCCTTAAAGACCCGACACTTTCTACAGACCGTAATTCCCTTTGTCTTTAGACTTTGGCTTCCGAAGCCTGTTAAGGTCACTTATTTACCAAACAGCAAAGCCATTTGGTGATGCCCCCAAGAGTAAAGAGCACTGTCACTGTCAAAGGCGCAGCTTTAGCCCTGAGAGAAAAGCAGTTCCTCTGAAATAGCCCACACTCATTCTCCCAGCACTCTGTCGCAGCTCGGCATGCACTAGGCACGGATCTCCTGGCCTCATTTTCAAAAGGGATCAGCAGGTGGACACTGGTGCTGAGTCAGACACAGCTACACACTGCTTGTCTGTGAAGTATGTGCCGCTGTAAAATACGGTTTCGAGTCCATGGCAAGAATAACGTTTTTACTAAATGTTTATTTTTATGGTTCAAGATAAAGCATATACACAATTGAGTGAGGAAATAAATAACTAGAAATGCTCTGAAAACTTTCTATTTGCCCTTCAAATTCATTTTTTTAAGTTTGTGAATCTTTTCATTTAAAGAAAGACACCAAATAATGACACTAAGCAAACAAGAGGCCCGTCACAGTACAGAACCAGTCTTCTCTGACGGAGGGTTAGCTGGCATTATACTAACACACACACAAGACACAGCACTCTTCAGCACCGACTCAGACAGCTCTGCTGGGGAAGAGAAAGGCACAGACCGAAGGGACAATGGTGAGTAGCAGAGTAAATGAGCTCAGTCACATGACACCGAGAACTGAGGAAAAGTGAACAAAATCAATGCTCAAATGACTTGCCTTCATTCAAGTGACTTCTTTAAATTAAGATGTACAAACATAGGATATAAAGACGTTACTTTTGGAAGTGTCTTTGTATATTTCTTCTATATATAAATCTTTGTATACAATTTCCATGTTCCTTATTTATTTCCTATATAACAAACTGAGCCAGGGCCTCCCAATTCCAAGCCCAAAGTTCCTGTGTAGCCTCTTGGCCGCTTTGGGCCAGAAGAGCCAGGGAAGGTCTCTTTAAATGTAGTCATCTTCTACTGGCTCTCCGTTGACATCACAGTAGTGGATAAAAATGGCCACCACTCGCTGAAACACACCCCTCTTCATCTGGCGCATCTCTGAGATCTCCTCTCCTATTGTCTCCATACAGATGTCTGCAGACAGCTGTCCTTTCCTTCGAGGAGCATAGATGGTACCTGGGAAAGGAGAGAGACCAGAGACTTAGAATGAACCACATGGTCCATTTCCTGGACCATATGTAGCTGATGCAAGGATGGCTTCTAGAATCTGTCTTCGTTTTATATCAGATATGATGTCTAAGATAGCAGACATGATCAAAATCTCCAGGGGGAAAATAATGTACCAAGGAGTAAATTATGCTAAGTACAAGTAGTTAAGAAAATTCACTTCTTCATAAATATTTATTTCAGTTTTACCTATAAGTGAATATACAAATATGTTAAAACTTAGAAAACTTTCATTAAAAGCTTCCCCTGAAATTTCTACACTTAAATCACAATTAAGCTGCAGTGTCATAACAATACTTCTAAGAAGCAGGCAACTAATCGGTACAACTGAACAATTCTGAAATGGCATGTCTGTAAATTCTTCAGTAAAGATCAATGAGTTTGTCAGGCATGTGGCACATGCCAAATGGAATCCTGGCAACTTGGACTAGGCACTCAGGGCCAGACTTGCTACACAGACAACTGGAGGCAAGCTCGGGCTCCATGAGAATCTTTCTCAAAAAGCAAAATTCTAAATGGTTTTGTAACTGGCTGTCATGTTTTCCATTAGGTCCTGAGTTAAATCTCCAGCATATACACATATGTACCACAAAACAAAACAATCAAATGAGTAGGAAACCGGAAGGAATTCCCACCGTGCGGACACATGAGATGCACTGTGCATCTGCTGTACCAACTCAGAGCTGGGACCTTTTCAGAAGAGATGCTAAAAACGTTTATGGAAAACAAACCAAACTCTGTAATGTCCCTAGTTCGCAAACAAAATATTAACTATTTAACACAGTAAGGCAGACTCAGTCTAGAAAATACAAGTTAAATCAGGTCATAGTTACTCTCTTCGTCATCTTCAAAATCATATCTGGCAAAGCTGTTGGGCTCTGCTGCCCGCAGTGACCTCAGCCAAGGGAAGTCAGAAATCATGGAATACGGCGCTCCATCCACAACACCTGAAATAAGTGGACCGTGGGAAAGTCCCGTTAGTGCAGAAAAGCTGACAGCAGCACACTCTAACTAAGCACTTCCGGCCGGGTACAGAGACTGGGCCAGCGGCCTTCAGAGTCACTTCTAACCATCCCAAGTCTTCCTTTTTATCTACCTTCTGTGTGTCAACAATTCTGATTATTCTAGGGATGGTAAAGACACAGCCAGGCCACTACTCACCCAGCTTCTGCCTCTTGTGGAGATTCAAACCTCTCACTAATTTGATGATCTCCATATCTCTCCTAAGGCATGCCCCGCCCTCATCTAGGTACATTCTTACCCTCTAATGTGTAGATTTCTCTCCCCCAGGGATACTTAGGGTACTTCTTTAAATCCTCTTCAGTTCGAGTGGCTTCCAGGAAGAATTCATATTTAATGAGTTCTCTGGAGGCAAGAGGAAAAAATCAAGTAAATACACAACTGGAAAGGACTGCTGGGCAGAAAGCGACTGTGACTCCTCAAGCTTATTGTCCAGCAACCATCTCAAGCAGAGCGACAACTCTGACATCACCAGTCACTCCACTAAAGAGCTACATTCGTTAGTAGCTTTCAAATCATGCTGAGGAAAGAAAAAGGAAATCTCTGAGCAAATACCTTGTATATTGAGGGTAATTAGTACAATGTTTATAAGATTAAAATCAAACATAATTTTCTGTAAAGTGAAGCATTAGCCTCAAGACTGTCATTAACTTGTTTTTCCATCCTCTATGTCTGAAGAAGTAACATACCTATGCAGTTCTTTACCATTTTTTTTCTCTAAGTTTGAATAAAACGCTACATAAATAAATGCATGATCTTAAGTTTGAAATTTTCTTTCATCAGTTTTTTTTACATGTTTATGTCATGACAAGTTAAGTCTACCTAAAAGCTCAACTGGAATCATTTAAAATAAATTAGGATTTGCTCCTAGGAGCACTCAATAGGAGGACTATGACAAAGGACTTTGGGGGCCACGGAGTCACTTACTGATTGATATTGGCTATTGTGTCCATCCAGTTCCGAATGCGCACCTTGTTCCGAACGTTGGGAGGATTACTGAACTCGTGGATGATACAAATGTGATAGGGGTAGGGGCCACTGAACAGCTTCTGCTCCAAAGTTAGTGTATCTACCTGTGGAAGACACCAGAAAAACATCTTTGGACTACTATCAGGTCTGAGACATCTGAGGACCTTAAAAAGCTTCAGTTTTGAAATGCTTGGCTGACTTGGAAATCAAACACTAGCTCTGCCCCAGAGCACAGCTTGCCATGTTTGGATTAAGACGCAGCCAATTCTCTGCAGAGCAGACTTGGCAATCCCTCCTGCACTGCTCTCTAGGTACCCGCTAAGTCAGAGGCCTCAGGTAACTGATCTCCGTCAACTCCACGTCTTCCGAGGATGCCCCTCAGAGGTTTCGCTACAGGCTGCATTACAGAACTGAGTGCACAGAACTGTTCTATGAGAACAGTTGCTAAGTTTTATGGGCAACGCGTTTCTCTCCTCCTTGTAGATTCTGGATTGAGAGTACATTCTCGTGGGTGCCCTTCCCATCTCGAGCTTTGCAGTATCTTCCTGCTTTCAGGGGAACATGAGTTTAACTCCTTCACGAAAAGAACTTCCTTAAGGAAGAAAAACATTGTCTAGTTTTAAGTATAGCCAGTTTTGAGTATTAATACACTTACAAATTTGATGAACTTACTTCAGAGTCTAGGTATTATTTAATATTTTGTTTTAGCAACAAGCATCATTCTACATATGCACTTAACTTTCAATAGTCATTACAGCTACCATGCTATTGCTTAAGGTATACCAGCAACTGTCCTAGTATATCATACATATTAGTTAAAACAGCACAAAAATTTAAGTATACTATGATTCTAATTTTACACTTAAGAAATTAAGAGGGAAAAGAGCTTGCTCTATGTTAAAGGAGACTCTGAACAGGAAGTCTGTGATCTGAGTGCATGCTCTTAGTCAACAGGCAACTTCTAGCCTGTCGAAGGAGTCCAGTGTAACTGCTAAGAATCCCTAAGAGCTGGGAGAAAAGCATTATCAAGCAATACCGGCAAGACAGTCTTGCTTGGTTATAAAAACTCCACAGATTTTAAAGAATCATTATCGAGGGTTGAACAAAATGGATTAAGTAAGCAAACATTAGCACAATGTGCATGTGATCATAAAAAGCAGAGCTCGGAGCCGGGCGGTGGTGGCGCACGCCTTTAATCCCAGCACTCGGGAGGCAGAGCCAGGCGGATCTCTGTGAGTTCGAGGCCAGCCTGGGCTACCAAGTGAGTCCCAGGAAAGGCGCAAAGCTACACAGAGAAACCCTGTCTCGAAAAACCAAAACCAAAAAAAAAAAAAAAAAAAAAAAAAGCAGAGCTCGGTACCTGCTGCATTGGACGCAGGTAGATGATGCGGTTCCTCTCCGGCGGCATCTTCAGGATTTGGTCTAGTACCTGATCCATATTTAGTTTCTTGCACTGTGCATAGTCAAATCGGTTTACAATTGGTGCATTTTCTACCTTTAAATGTTTCAGGACCCTGCACCTGGTAGCTGTAAAATAAAAACAATAAGCTCTACAAACAGTTTATACAAGGTGCAAACTATAGAGTCCTGGAACCTTTTCTGGAAAACTCTGGCACAGGCACTGTGCTTGTGACTAGAGGCACCACACTGGTCAAGTACAAATAACAGGCAAGAGTTGACAACATGACTGAGTTCAGAAGCCAGCTGTCCTCATGCCAGAGAGATATCAAGGCCCTCTTCCTTCTAATGTTGCCTGTGAAAGAAATTAAGTCCTAGAAGTTGACCTGCCCAGGAAACATTTAACACTAAAGAATTACTGAATGACATAAGTATACAGTTAAAGGTCAGACCTGGATTAATTCACAAATATTACCTTGAATTTAATGATAGAAATGGAACTGAGTTAATTTTAATTCCTGCCACAAATACAGAAACAGATCTTGAGAAAAGGCACAGTAATATGTGGACTCTGAAGTCTTTGGCTAGGCATTTTAGCACTGTGGAAAGATCTACCGACGTTATCTACAACATGATTCTTCTTGTTGGACACCGCAAACATGAAGTCAGAGAGAGCAGTATCTGCTACTCACGACACAAACTTCACTACACTGGTATACCAACTACGTCCCAGCAACATCCTTCCTTGTTTTAAATGACCTAGTTCAACTGTAGAAAGGATTAAATGGATGCAATTCTAACACCACAAAGCTGATTTGCCTGACTTTTTAAACCTTTCATAAAGAAATCTTCTATGAGATCTTCAACACAAGCACCATCATCTTCCAGAATGCTCTGCCCTGTAACTAACTTCCATGTTTAAACACTGCCAGCACCCTGCCTTCAGGCTCACTCTCTCCTCCGTCACATAGGAAAAGGAAGAATTGGACAGAAATAAAGAAAAGAGAACCAGATGGTGATACGAACCTGATGGCTCTGGGCTGTAAAATCAGACGTAGTGACAGCTAGCTCTCATCTCCTCTAGACACCCCACTTGTCATTAACTTAGCTGTTGTCTAGAGACTGAAGTACTTCTCTAAGACCCTGTGTCTCAGGACACGCTGAACTAAACAGCTTGGTTGACAGAAGGTGGACCGAGGCCGTAGGATCTATCAGCAGGCTGAGGACAATACAGGAGAGCCACGGGGTAAAGCACATCAGGAAAGCCAGTGGTACTCTCTAAGAAGTGCCGCATTGCTTTGAGAAGATGAGATCGCAAAGGGGAGCATCTGGAGGCTGTTTCAGATGCCCAGAGGCAGAAGGGGGACTCCTGAGCAACAGGTAGGAAGGACAGCCCTGCTGTATGCCCTCAGAGCTTCCTGTTTCAAGAAGAAACTCCAAGAGGAGGTAGTGACTTGATCAGATATTCTATGGCATAAACTTTGTTGGCTGAAATAGAAAAACATTTACGTTTTTGCAGCATGACCAGAGTCTGACATCTTGGCCCAGCCTGGCATTGGGTTCATGGCAATCCTCCTGCTGCAGCCTCTTAAGTGCCCAGTTGTATGAGGTGTCCTGTAGCAAGCATACCTGTACTGTGTACCTACATGCAGGTATATATGAATGTACACACACAACACACATACACAGCCCACGGCATTTAACTATAACAAAGGCCAAACGCCATATGACTTAACCAAAATTATGGACATTTTACACACTGAAGAAAATGAACATACAACATGTAACTTGCTCAGGGCAGGAAAAAGGCAGATACTGATTTTGATTTTTAAACACAGGGTCTCACTTGGCTAGCCTAGAGCTTGTTATGTAGACTAGGCTGGCTTCAAACTCAGAGTACTGCCTACTTTTGCTTCCTGAGTGTTTTGGATCAAAGGTGTATGCCACGACATACAGCCTAGATTTTTCTCCCCTTTTAAATAGGAATATAATGGGAAGCAAAACCCGTTATAAATGGGTATAAATATACACTTAAAACTTTAAAACCTTACAGAGAACAGCCTATACTTAAGACAGACATGTAAGGAAGGACATGGAAGGTATACAGGAGTGTATTAAATAAGCGAGTGGAGATGACAGAGAAGGCATGTGCAGTGGGGCTGGAGAAGGGACTTGGACTAGTGACAATGTGCTAGGAACTAAGGGTATGCTTGGGCACCCAACCAAACACAGAGCAGCAAAGCACTGAAGGCCCAGTTATTACTCTCCCCACACCTTTATGCAGCACTCCTGCCCCAGTTAAGCTGAGGTATAACTGACTGCAGCCTGACCATACTGTGAAGCCACTCAAGTCAGGGAGCAATTAACCTTCAAGGAGAGGCTACTTACAAAAGGAACCAAGCTTCAGCAGGTGGACCCTCACTATGGAGTAATTAATTATATAAGAACCATACAACAGAGACAAAATGAGAGACAGCCCAAAACATTCCTGTGCAAAATAATAATGTGACTGTTGTGATGGGAATTAACTTTGGCACTACTGAGATCTGAACCTAGGATGTCACAAGTGCTAGCAAGGATTCTAGACTGAGCTATAACCCCAATTGCTGCATATTCTCTCTCTCTCTCTCTCTCTCTCTCTCTCTCTCTCTCTCTCTCTCTCTCTCAATTCTTCTTAAACTACTCAACTTTTTATTTTGTGATTACGTCTCACCATGTGGCACAAGTTCACCTTAAATTTACAATCCTCCAGTCTCAGTCTGAGCAGCTGGGGTTGCAGCGAGCGTCAACTGGTCTGCTTTAATTCTATAAAGGATGCATAATGTTCTTCTATGATACAACCCCAAATACATACCATGGATGAACATCATCTTGGGGCAGTCTTTCAGCACTAGATCTGTGATTCCACAATTGGTCATTGTGACTCCAACAAGATTTTTGGATTTTAACACAAGAACCTACAATGATAAAAGTTAAAGTTACAAGTGAGTGTACCTTCCCCAGCGCTTTCATTGTTAGAACCTAGCAGCTGTTAACTTTAGTTTCTTTCGGGAGCTGGGCTGGGCAGTGAAAAGTGAGAGCTTTCTTCTTCACCTGTACATGGTCATCCTCAATCACAGGATCACTGGTACTGGTAGACTTATCTGCAGTTCGCTTGCGCTTCATGGCATGACATGGCTTTGTTTTGGCAACTTCTATAAAAGGAAAAATAAAACCTCACATTTTATCCTTGTTTCCTCCCAGAGCATATTCAGTCACATATGAAAAGTCCATCACAACTCCACAATCTCAACTCAGTTGGTGAAATAGTTAGGTAGTGCTTCTGAAAGACTGTTCCAAGTCCAATCACCCCTCCTACCTGAAGCAATCCACCCTGCAAGCAACTCACAAATCTCATCCATATTCCTGACTTTAAACTCATTATAGGTACTCTTGGTGGATTAACTGAAGACTTCCCTACTAAAAAAATCTTTCAATGACTGCTGCTTAGCGTGCACGTTTCCATTCCTGACGCTGTGGGTAAAGGCCTCCACTGCACCGGTTCTCAGTATCATCCCATTCTGTAGACCTCAATTATCTCCCATTACCTATGTCTGAAGTTATTAATCACTCGAGCTCTTTCTGCTCAGAACATCTTTATGCCTTCAGGGTTTGAAAGATGACCCATCTCGGTCCTACTCAATCATCATTTGATTCTAACAAATTTATTCAGACCTCCAAAATATTTATTGTTCTGTAATTCCCTGTATACCTGTCTCCATATTTAAACTAAAAGTTCCTTCAAGCAACAACTTTTCTTTCAGTGTTAGCCATTATGTATTAAAATGAATATTGACTGAAAAACCTGGCATTCAACACTACAGGTACATACCCCAAATAAATATTCACTGAGTGCTTATTGTGTGTCATACACTGCTAAGGGTTTTATTTGTATTAACTCATTTAATCCTTATAACAGCACTCTAATATAGGTTATTTTTAAAATTTTCCTCACTAAATATACAAGGAAACTGAGTCATAGGAAGGTAAAATAGCTTGCCAATATGTTAACTGGTACCAAGAGTTAAACATACTTGATCTGGCTCTTGTCACTAGGTTACCAGACCTATATATTTTCCAGTAAGGTTTGAACTGAATTTACTAGTATTTTATTAAAATGTTACAATTTAATAATAAGAACAAGTACGATTTTATTTAAAAAACAAGCTCTAAATTTGTATCTAGACTGAAACCCACACAATCTACTAAGATAATCAAAGTCGTGCCCTCATTTTTGACGCAGCACAGCACGATGGCAGCACACCAGTGGCTACAGCCCAGCTGTGTGATGGCAGCACACCAGTGGCTACAGCCCAGCTGTGTGATGGCAGCACACCAGTGGCTACAGCCCAGCTGCGTGAACTCCTCAACTTTCACCCCCATGCTACTGTTGAGTTCACACATTCCACTGCAGAATTTTGTAACCTCCAACAAGATTACAAAAGGAAAGGAGGTACAGATCCTGCCAATAGCAAAAGGCTCAGGATTTGACAGCTGAGAATTGGTCAACACGTTCTTTCTGACCCACCAGATGTTTGCCTCGGTGGGAGCCTGTGAAATTCTACTATGCCAAACAACTGAAAGTAGCTGCTTTGGTTGAAGGCAGACAAGAGCAGTTCTAGTCTATTCATCAAACAGTATCTTGAAGGAATTCGTGCAAATCTGTCTCCATGCCCAACAGCCAGCTAAAGGCAGCACGTTTTACTCAGCCACCAAGGTTCACACAGCTGCTCGAATTTCCTCCCTCACCACACCTTCAGCATGAAAACAGCAACAGGCCTGTTCCACTGCTCCAGCAACATCTGTAAGGGTCTTCCGCCTTCTCCTACAGTCTGATCTCAAACTTCTCCCTTCTCAGGCTGCTCTCTCCCTCCCTTTACAGTCTCTAATATGGGGTTTGGGTTATGTTCCCTGCTCTCCACTGGGTCTAAACCGTTGTGTTATAAACCAGTTTAAGCCATACAATGAAACAACGAATTATTTGTCGATGATCTTGAATAGATCTTTCCAGATGTACACGGAGAAGGGAATTTGCTACCTCTTTTGTTATTCTTTGACGTCTCCTCCCTGTCCAGGGACAATTTCTAATGATCTTGTACACCCTCTAGCATCAACATACCTTATGGTGGCTACACTTACTAAGTTCACGGCATCCACTAAGTCTCACACTGTGCATAGACATGGTGCCAGAGGCTGGGAACAGAAGGGCAACAAGCACTGGGCCGTCCCTGCCGTGTGGGCTCCTGGTCTAGTGGGCAGACACGTGATGGAACTCAGCATTACAGGTGTGGGCATCAAGGGCACGGCAGAAACGAAAGCAGAGCGGAGCGGCCTCAGTGCCCAGTAAAGCCCTGCAACTAAGAGCGCTCCTTTAACCAATGCTAGTCTTCCATAACCACATTAGGCGTTCTGTGACACTTGTTTCATAAATAAAATGAGCATAAAAAAACCTTAAACGTATTAATTTCAAAAACGGGCTATCACACCAAAGTTAACTCTGTGAACTTCTAACATGGCTTTAATATGCCACGAGACCCTAAGGTAAAAACTAAACAATTCACATGTTACTTCTCAACTCATTAAAAAGGTTCTAACAACCATATTTATTCCCGTTTTAGCCGTATTTCTTTAATACTGTTAAAACAGAATAGCTTTAACAGATTAAAAAAAAAAAAAACCATGTTAGCTTTCAAATAATCTGTAAACCACTCAAATAATTTGTTCTTGCCAAGAGACCTAGATAATACTGAAATCAATACTTTGGCATTTCCCCCAGAAAACTTACTGAAAGTAAATGGACATTTACATGATGTTATAAATATATTGGGAATTAATTTATGCACTAAAACATAAAGTTATCTCAAACTGAAAAAGGAAAAAAAAGGGGGGGGGAACAGAAGCAACAGGTATGATAGTGGACAGTTTAGCGAGGTTTTTCTTGTGTTTATTCCAGGGAATTAGTTAACCTATGAAAACTCAGGCTGTGGGACAGAGGAGACTAAAACAGTGTAAGGGATAGGGAGAGCTCAAGGCAACAACGAAGACCCTCAAAGGACAGCAGCCAATAAGAATGGCTCCTGTTTAAAAACCATTTAAAACCAACTTGTAAAAGTGCACCAAGACAGACGCCAAATACCTGGACACACATAATAGCTCTTAAATAGGACTCAGAGCTGGAAAGACAATGTTTCCATCAGTCACCTTCAAGTTAGTCCCAACTCTGACAGAACTAAAGAGGAAATAAACAGGCATTTAATAAAATGAGAGGATGAGAACGTTTCTCTAAAGCATGTGAGGCAGGCCTTTTACGGAGTAAGGAAACTGTGTCCACCGACTTCACAGAGATGAAGACGAGGCAACCCAAAGTCTCACAGCGAGCCCAGGGCAGGACGACAGAGAAGCTGAATGCGGGCGACAGGTGCAAATGGGACTATTCTTAACGTTACTGAGCCGCATACTTCAAAATGTTATATGTACTTTTCCACAGGTTTTGAAAATCAAAAACCCTTTAGAATTCAAGCTGGGAAAAGTATTTTTTTTATAGAGTTTACGAACTGCAGTGCATCTTCAACACAGTTTATACTCTATGACTACTGTTACCACGACTGTCCGCACAGCTGAGTCTCGCACTTACAAAAGCTCACTTTGGTGAGTGTGACGTCTCACGAGGTCAGCTCATTTAGTACATGAAAAAGAGGACTCTGCCCGTTGTGGGACTTGTTTTAAGATTCTAAAACTGAGATGCTTAGAGAAAATTGAAGTCCATTACTATCTACTGGTAAATATTAGTAATTTAATAAAGGGCTCACCTTAGAACCGAAATATAATTAAGATTAAAAGACCTGTTCAGTTCAGACCCAATGACAAGCATATACACTACACATATCAATGAAAGTGAGTGAGTGTGTGTGAACACCTTCATCCAAATAATCGGAGGAAAACTAACCACTTACCTGCTTATCTCCTGCCAAACCTAGCTGGGAACAAAATAAATTTCAGGAAAAACAAAACAAAAACACAAAAAAGCAAAAAGTAATCACTATAAGTCACAGAAGCAGAACCAGGAACACACAGGGAACTGTACCAGCCCAGCCACCTCACACTCCTGCCTGCCCCCGAGCACTTTCCACTAAGTGTGGGGTGGGAGCAGCATTGTCTATGGGGCATCAGAATCAGGATTGCATTCAGGGCAAATACACACAGTTTAACTTTTCTAAAGGTGAAATGATTCTGAGTTTTCTGGATCGAAACTGTTTTACACCCCCTTCCACCAAAACATTCTCGAAAATTATTTAAGTTTCTATAATCCACAGAACTCCCAAATAGAGTATAATTTACCATAAATTAGCTTTTTCTAAGAAAACTCATGAAACCAGCTCGGGCCACTCTCCAGCCCTGCCCTGCAGTGGCTAATCCTGGGAGCATTGTCATACCTGACTCAGATATCAGCGGTACATGGGACAGTCTGCTCCGAGCCCTGGTAAGGGGCCTCCGAGGGTAGTCTTCATTAGACTGCACGTCACAACTCTCAGGCTGGGGGCTCCCCCTCCTGTCCTCACCTGTAGCCCCACAGCCACTCCCATTAGTCCTCTCAGCATGTGCTGGGCCTGAAGACCCCCCTTGTGGCAGAGTCCTAAAGGAAAAGGCGGATCTCGTACCATCCGGGCCATTCACAAGACAGGCTCGGCTGGTTGAAGGACGTTCCTCATCAGAACACCTGCTAGTTCTCCTTTGGGACTCCTGGGGCCTGTGACAGCAGCATCTGGGGCAGACAGAACTCTCTGCATCTCCCTCCTCCATGGCCTCAGAGTCCTCTGACCCACTGGGGGAGCAGACGCACTGCCTGGACACATCCACCTCTGCAGGGCTAGGCTCGGAGGAGCCACCGCTGGTCACCGTCCTTCTCAAGTCGGGGCTCTGAGAAGCAGTGCTGGATGAGCTCGAGTTCCCCACTGTGCTGGCGGAGGTGCTGCTGCAGCTGGGATGAACGTCCTTGTTCTTCTTCTTTTCAGGGATGTCCCTGGCTGCTTTCATGTCAGCTTTGATCTGCTCACTGGTGACCTGACAACCTTTCTCACAGCTGCTCTCCTCGAGGGGACACTGCTTCGACGGGCCCAGCTGCTGGGAGTTGTGCCTCTTTCGAAGTGGAGTCTTGCCCTTTCCACTTACTGTTTAAAGAAAAAAGAATGGCCCGAGGGAAAGAAGAGATTTCAGTACAAAGCCTGGACCGAAGGCAAGAGTAAGTCTGGAGCAGGAGATAATGTTCCCGTGGTTTTCTAACTGTAGACTTCACTCAGCAAGCATCCCTAGCGCTTCCCTTATTAGCTCTCTCCAGCTGGTCCAGTAAGGCCCACCGTGACCTGATTCTAAACTCCCTTCCCCTTTAGCCCCCTCTACCTGCACTGTGCACACAGCCCCAACGCTTCCCTCAACAACCACCTCACCACCCAGGGCCTGGGGCTCTGGGCAGTCCCTGGATATGCCCCAGCCTAGAGCCACTATAGTATAGTATAGTAATAGCTCCTACAACACTGGGAGCCATGGTGTCTACCTGACTTCAGCTGCACTAAGCGTTCTGTAAGGACAGAGCATAACTTAATGCATCCCGTGATCCTTCACAGCACCTCACAAAAGCCCCTATGGCACAGCAAGGCTCAATAATACAGAACAGAATAAACAAATAAGGCTGGTTTCCGGACAGCACAGATTTAGCTGCCTGATCATGAAACTGAATTTTATAGGAAAAATTATAGGTTAGTCAGCTGGTCACATTTTTCTTCAATTTTAATTTCCATGAAGCTTCTTTTCAACTACAATATATACCTGAATTTAAAAAGGAGTGAGGTAAAAATTGAATAAACAGTTGGTGGTTAATAAAGTATTCCAAGTAAGCTGAGCTTTCCAAAATGAAGCATTCTATATAATGCAGGTACAGAGTTAACTGTGTACCGCACTTCAAACACACTAAGGAGCAAAGAGGGAAAATATGTAGACGGTTTAGAAAAAAAGAAGTATCCTTTGCTACAAGTAGTGAGCACAAGGCTCTGAGACGCGAGAGGAGAGAGCACGGGAAGGAAGGCCTGTGAACCTAAGAGACAGAGAACCAGTTTCTTAGTAAGGTGAACAGAACAAGCTGTTGCTTGGCTTTAAAAGGAAATCAGGAACTAGAAACTACTTTAGGGAGCTGGAGATAGAGCTCAGTGGTAGAGTGCCCACTCAGCATGCTACAGGCCTAGCTCCAAAACCCTAGCACTACCAAAACAACAACACCACCCTACATAAACAAAGGAAAAGCCCAAATTCCTGTATTTTAGGACCGCCCCAAGTACTACCGCAGCCACCGATATTCAGACCACAACTGGACAAAGTATGAGCTGGAGAGCGAGTGTTTCTTACCTCTCCACTGGATACTCACCACCCATGCGTTCTGTAAACCACAGCCTCTCGCTGACCACTGACCACTGACAGCACAGCTCCCTAAAGCCCCACTCAAAGATCCCTCCCATGCCCTGCCCTCCCTGTCTGCTGTGCTGATCACCCACAGCAGGACTGCCCACCCTCCTGCTGAGACGTCTGCCCTCCTTGCTCCCCAGGACACGTCCTAACATGTAGGCCGCCCTGCACATGCAGTAGGACACACTATGAAGACAGAGGGAAGCAGCTCTGACACCCCCCACTGACAAGCCAGAGCTGGGTGCTGGCTCACCTGCCGGCTCCCTGGACTGTACTGGCTCTCCGTCTTTTTGTTCCCGTTCGGAGTAACGCCGGGCACTGTTCTTAGGAATCCAGACTTCTTGGAGTTCTAGACTGTCGTCTTCGTCATCGCTCTCTGAATCGTGAACTGTAATTGGGGTTGGTTTTACCACTCGCTGTAGACCACTAGGTCCTAAAACAAAAACACAAGACTAAGAATACTTGTTGCTCAAGACAAACTCTCACAAAAAGTACTATTTCTGAGATCTAGGCTCAGAGACATGCTTTTGGGAAAGCAGCCTCAGTCACTTACTTTGGCGAAACAAATACTGTGTGAGATTCTGTGAAAGCATTTAAACAAGCTAAAGTCACTATGACAGCATTGTGTGACGGGAATGACAACTGCCACCATATCTAGAGGCAAATTAAAACACCTGTCTCAATTTCACTATTTCAAAAGCACAAGAAATCATCCTAAAATAATCAAAGTAACAGTTCTAATTAAATTCTAAAATTTCCCAATTTTGCAAATATATAAGCCAAAGCAAAGAAGATACACCTCAGGGTGCATGGAGCGGGCCGTGCAGCCTCTCTGGAGGACCGCACGTTATACTTTCTTTGGTAGAGAACGGGCATTTGTGTAAAGCAGGATCACCTGCTTAGAGCCCAGCTTCAGCCCTTCAGCTCTTCCCATCGATCCTGACAAAACACAAGCTGCAAGCCAGCTTGCCTGCGCTTGCCTGTCACCCTGTTCAGAGCCTGGCAAAGCTGCCACTCAGTAAGTCTGCTGCGTAAGTGACGGCACTCGGAAGTCGGAAGTCACTTGGAACAAGGCATCATCGTCCAGGTGAGCCAGGAAGGACAGTGCTGTGCTGCAGTCCCAGGCTGCTGCTGTCACTCTCAGGTAGTGCTGAGCACAGCACTCACCTCTGAAAGACTCTCCCATCACAAAGCAAAGAGCCAGTCAAGGTCATTTCAAGGCCAAGGACACTAGCCTGCCACTGGTGTCAGAGACTAGGTTTTGGTCTACTTACTAACCTAGACCAGCCTCTGTCTTGTTCCTCTTCCCCTCTGAAGTGGGCTCAGAGTACAAATACATTTTTCTTAATTTAAATAAAAAGTTTTAAGACTTTTATAAAGGAGCACTTTATTTACATCATTTACACTCCTCTCTTCTGACCTCTCACATTTATGACCTCTGAATTACTGTTATACACACACACACACACACACACACAGAGCTTGCTGTGTCCACTGAACATTGCCATAAAAACATAAGAGTATTTAATCAGGTTATTTTCCATCAAAGTCTGAGTGCTTTCTTTTTCTATATCCACACACAAGACATACCGTGAAATAAAAAAAGCAGTTGCTGGCTGCAGCTACAAACAAAACAAAAAACTCTTAAGATACAGACGCAGGAGGCAAGGAAAATATCGATGATTTATAACAAGTCTCAAAGGGAATATCAGATAACACATCAGTACTTGTTCTCAGTACTTTCTATTCTCCCTTACACCCAGGCTCTAATTTCCAGAATGATGGATGTGGACAGAGTGACATAATTACCTGCTTGTTCCTCATCAGCATCCATAGGAAGGATTCCCTGATTGGGAGCCGGCATGTCACTTCCACTCTCCGCTCCCACCTCTCCATCTTCCTGCACCATGTCTTCCATCTCATTCAGTGCTTAAATAAAAATAAAGTGAAAACTAAAGGAAACACAAAAATCCACAATGCATGGAAAACTGGCAGTTCTAAGGACAGAACACTCAGTCACTATGAGGCCCACTTCTTAGAAGAGTAGCTTGTAACCGCTTCAGTAGAGAGAAGCTTGTAACTGCTTCAGTAGAGAGACAAAGAAGGGTCTAGTTAATCCACAGAAAAGGAAAACACAGACAGGAAAAGATTATTTCATCAATCAGTGTAAGACAAAAGCAGGGGGAATGGTCATGGTTGAGAAAAAGACCTTTTCATCCCTGAAGTATTCCCAAGGATGGCTCGATGACACCCCTCTACACTATTTGCTGGATGATGATGGTCATCTTATGAACAATGAGCCTTGTGGTACCTGCTATCTTAACCAGGCTATATTGAGCATGCAAACTCAAATTCTACCTTTTCATGTACTTTCTAGAGGTTATGCTGTGGGATGGTCTGTATGTCAAATTGCTCTGATTGGTCAATAAATAAAACACTGATTGGCCAGTGGCCAGGCAGGAAGTATAGGCGGGACTAACAGAGAGGAGAATTGAGAGAACAGAAGGTGGAGAAAGTCATTGCCAGCCGCCGCCATGACAAGCAGCATGTGAAGATGCCGGTAAGTCACAAGCCACGTGGTAAGGTACAGATTTATGGAAATGGATTAATTAATTAAGATATAAGAACAGTTAGCAAGAAGCCTGCCATGGCCATACAGTTTGTAAGCAATATAAGTCTTTGTGTTTACTTGGTTGGGTCTGAGTGGCTGTGGGACTGGCAGGTGACAGAGATTTGTCCTGACTGTGGGCAAGGCAGAAAAACTCTAGTTACAAGGTTAAGTTGTCATTTACTGGCTAATATATGGCAAGGACCATTAATACGCTGCACAGTTTATAAGTCTTTAATGGCATTTAAATGCTTGATGTTTTTCAGTATTTACTATACCTAGTGCCTATCAATGAATGAGAACATGTCATTTTATTCTCACATTATTCCAAAGGATAAGGCCCATGAAAACTTAAAGACCAATAAGCTTCAACTTATTACTACTAATAGCTGACTTCATCAGATGTTTACAAAATTAAGTGCAAAATCTCTCAAGGCAATATTCAAGAAATTTAATCAAGCAACATCCTACTTCCGCCAATCATTGACTGATCTCAGTTTGAGTCAGAACAATACCAGTACTGGATACATTGAATGAGATTTTGCAACAAAAGGCATTCTCTCCTTTGTACTGGGCACTTAATCTTCCATTCACTGCAATTCATCTGTCACCATCGGGTTTACAGGGTTTGCAGTGTTTTGTGTTACAGTGGTTGTGACAACTTCCCAGACATGATTTCTGTCTTTCCAGTCTGTGTTTTTATGACGTTTGTGACCTGTACATGGTATGACTCCTGGAACATGACTCCTCTCTTGGCCACATCAAAGCAACAATATTCAACTTCACACTTCCTTTCTTCATCTACACTATCTGCGGCTCTACACTTCTTTGTATCTCTTGGGTTTCAGGGGACGGATTGGATTCTAAGTTTGTAGTGTCTAGGAGTCTGTATATGACAGTAACAAAGTTCAGAGCCATATATGGTCTCATTTACTTTAAAAAGTGGAAAGTTCAAGGCTAGGAAAAGATCTACAGCTCAATATATAGTTGGTACTAGTGCCATTATTCTAAATGACAATGAATAAGGAAAGATAGGAGGGAAGGGAGGAGAGAGGGTGGGAAGGAAGGAGAGAAGAAACTGAGGAGGAATGCTCTGAGATCAGGGTAAAACCAGGAAAACGGCTACAGAGTCACCAAGAGAAGCAAGTATCTCAAGAAGGTAGAAGTAGACAACTCTCAAGTACAGCTGAGCTGTCAAGTAAGATGACCACCAGGATTGAGAGTCGGTCTGGTGACTCTGCTGAGACAAAAAAAAAAAAGCTTAGAGGTGACTCTGTTCAGGACACCTATATTCACAGCATCACAGCATGCCTTTAATTACAGTCCACAGGATCAGGACAGCCTATTTCTTATCAGTTACAATGTTGAAGGGAGTAGACCAAAGAATAACAATGAAGATGGCTAGAGGAATTATTTTTCTAGTTTTGAGGGATCAACTGAAAAACTATAGAACCTGGTAAGGAAACCACCTCAGCTCCTCCTTACTCACTAGCAGAGGGTATGGAGTGGAACCTGCTAGTACATGGGTTAGCAGAGGGTACGGAGTGGAACCTGTTAGTACATGGGTTAGCAGAGGGTATGGAGTGGAACCTGTTAGTACATGCGTTAGCAGAGGGTGCGGAATGGAACCTGCTAGTACATGGGTTAGCAGAGGGTATGGAGTGGAACCTGTTAGTACATGGGTTAGCAGAGGGTACGGAGTGGAACCTGTAAGTACATGGGTTAGCAGAGGGTATGGAGTGGAACCTGTTAGTACATGGCTTCAACAACTAGTAAAGAACTGCCCGGGTAATTACAGAGCTGAAATTTCGTAGGTTGGAATTAGCTCATATACTTTATCTGCTAGAAAGTTGTGAAGATTTACAGATTAAAAGTATGTAGCCGGGTGGTGGTGGCGCACGCCTTTAATCCCAGCACTTGGGAGGCAAGAGGCAGGCGGATCTCTGTTGAGTTCGAGGCCAGCCTGGTCTACAGAGCGAGATCCAGGAAAGGCGCAAAAGCTACACAGAGAAACCCTGTCTCGAAAAAAAAAAAAAAAGTATGTGAAACTTGTCCATGCATGTACTTAATACTCATTTCCTTTTTAATCTAAGTAGTTTGAGAGGCTATTTTGCTAGAAGTTTTGGAGATAAATCCTCTAATGCTATCAATGTACCCTAATTCCCAGTATCTACCAGTCCTTCCCTCACTCTGAATTCTGTGTGGACAAGGAATGACAAGCTCAAACAAGAGAAAAAGAACAGGACAGGATCAGAGAAACCAGAGCAGACTCCTTTGTGTCTGGAGCTCAGGAGAGGTCTGGGTTACCATCAGCGGCAAACTGCTGCTCTCCTGGCTGCAGGTCCGGACGGAAGTCATTCTCCTCATCCGAGTCATCTGGGGGATGGTGATTATTGTCATGGATGTTGGCATTATTGTTTTGAGCATTATTATCATTGTCATTGTTGGAATTCTGGTTGCTAACAAGTGCTGAGGAAACCCCAATTCCAGTTCCTGCACTCAGACCAACTCGAGCACAGCCCTAGGCAAAAACAAACCATGTGTTATTAATATGGGTTGGTACAGAATACCTCATTAATAACCTTTCATTTCATCTTTACATAAGTACTAATATTTAAAAGTGCACCTTAAGAAATGCTTTCAAATATGTATAAAAGATCTCATTCAAGGCTCACAATACTTCAAGCAAGATAAAGCATCACTAGCCCGATTTACACGTGTCAGATGCATACTGGGGATGTGTGACAGCACATGACTGCTAAGTGGTTTAGCTGGGAACTGAAAACAGATTCTGTGACCTCAAGTCCGAAGTTTTACCCACTGTTTCAACAGTGAGAAGAAAACCCCAGCAGCAGACTGCCATGAGGAGAGTTCGACTGGTGAGGTAGTTTTAAAACAACATTTTGTACAACTGGGCAATCTCAGATTGTTCATGATATAACTCATTAGGAGATGGCAACAAAGAAAACACATCCAAAGTGAATTCCTACTCCTTAGACTTGAGCTCCTATAGACTAATTTCTAAGTGCTCTGGGAAAGGCCTCTGTTCTAGCTTCTCCTCCACCTTACCTCTTTAATTTACAAACCAGGAAGCATCCTTGGTTTTCCTTTCCCTTCTCTGAACACCCTTACTACTCACTGATAACAAGAGGCCATCCACTGTTACAAACGTTATGCCTTCACTGAAGATGAAGTTGTACAAATACAACTCTAACAGCATAATACTAAGAAGAAAGAAAAATCACAGCTTGTTTTGCTTTCTTCCCCGTATCAAGACAGATTGAAAAAAACAAAACAAAACAAAAAACCTAAAAACTTCTCTCAACTGTGGTTTACCTTGGGTGGCTCACGGAACATCTGGTCCAGGGAAATGAACTCCAGGCTGGGCAATAATTCAACAAACTGGCCAAAAGAATCCAGCTTCAAAGCATGGCACCGAACGAGGTTGATATCAACTAGTCGGGTCCATCTAGAGTGGTCTGTTGGAAACAACATGGCAGAGCGTTTATTCAGCACTGTCCACCATGTAACTGATGGATTTCTGCTACAGATGACAAAAGTCTTTCCAATCTTTTTTCTTTGAGTAACTTTTCCTTTATTTCATGGTCTTTAAGACTTGACGACTCCCTATTAGGATGTTTCCACAGCCGATTTCCCTGTGAGAAACACATGGCCCAGGAAACACTGATGTCACACTAAGGTGGCCCTGATGGAAATGTCTCTCATTAGCCTACATGCCTTTCAGCAACAGGACACTGGGTAAGCAAGCATGGCACATTCACTTAGCCAAACAGATGCACCTACTTTGACAGAATGAGGAGAACTAAGGTTTGCTGAGATGGAGCGCTCTCCTGAACATACTTAGTATGAAAACTAGTAGGCACAGGACAGTGTACACATAGGAAGATCCTTCCGACTAGAAATCACTTTAAATGCTATATAGGTATAGGCTGTAATATGCACAAAATAATTTGTCCAGAAGAATATATAAGAAACTGTTGATGATGGTTACCTTGAGAAGAGGAGACTTTTCATTTTGTACCTTTCTGTACTGTCTGAAATTTATCAAGTGCATGTATTACTTTAATTTAAGTGTTAACAGGAGTTCTGAGTGATGGGATTATAAGCCATTTTTTGTTTTCTTCTTTATACTCTTCTGTATTTAAGAAAAACAAACCAAAAACCCAATAAATGTTATTTTTTAAAAGTGAGCTATACCTGCTATATCCTAAAATTCCTAATTTCCAGTAACACGTTGGTTCATCTGGGCCACTGATAGGTGAGGTATGGCCATTCTGGCCCGCCATCTCAGAAGAGGCTCGAGAGCACTGAACAGTCCTGAGGGCAGTTCTGCAAGGAGGTACAGACCCTTGGCAACTGTTCTGACAGTAGAGGCCAAGGGTTCAGTAGGTATTTGCAAGGGTATTTGGTTAAAGTAGATATCACAAAAAAAAACCTCATCCTCTAACTGGTACTCTACTAAAGCCTTGAGAATACAAACAGAGAAAGGCTTTTCAAATACACAAATAGCATTACTTTTTCAGAGAAGATGAACTTGTGCCATAAGTACAAAGTCACTTCTATGTTTGAAATGGGGTAACAGGCAGGAGAGGTTGAAACGGAATAGGACTTCTGGGCAACAAAAGCTTTCACTTCAGGTTTAGTGTCTAATGAGTCACATAAGTAAGGCTTTTAAAACTATGCCCCCATTTTTCCCTTTCAGATGATGTGCACCTTGAAGGAAATGCTCAGAGGAACTAACAGTAATATCCTAGGTTCTGGGCAGTGACTCTTAGTTTATGTGAAGATCAGGGCACTTAAGTCTGTAACTGGGACAGTGCAAATTTCTAAGCTAAGAGCTTTAAAAATTGAAAGGGCACTGAACATATTTCCAACTCATTGAATAATGGTTCTCAAAACTTGTATGAACAATCCACCTAAAATACATGTATATAAAATATCTACATTAAGAATATAATCATATCACATAAAAAGACATATTTTACTACCAGAAAACATAGTGCTATTTCCAAGTTTATAGTACCTGAGATCCAATTGTATGGGTTGTGTAGATGAGGACAGTTATAAATTGCTAGATATTTGATACAGGAAAAAACTTCATTGACTGCCTTCATTCCTATATCAGTGATGATACCAGGATTTTCTACCACGTCAGCCAAACCATACTTCACCAAATCTGCATTAGCCATTCTGCCTAGAAGAAATCAATTTCAAAGAAAGTCTCAGTGTCACAGAGAGTTGCCAACTCTGTATCATTCTATGTGATTAAATTGTTCTGTTCCATCTGTGGTCATTAGCAAACTGGCTTCAAGTTTAAAGTCAGTGTTCTGAATGTATGGGAGCATTCTCATCCAAACAAAAACTTGTGTTAAAAGTCAAGGGACAGCTAATAGGAAGTAAATAATATTCAACTCTTTAGAAAGAGGAAAAAAACTAACTTAGAGATGTATTGGTTCATACAACTATAACATTTTACTTTTTTACAATGAAAAATCACAAAAATGGAACTCTTGTGGTATAAGGAACAAGTTTTTGAAGTCTGGTGTGGCCATGGAAAACTAGGATCAGATTTCACTTTGGAGTCCATAATATAGGTGAAGAGGTGTCGACCCAGAACTGGATTCTAACTCAGACACATGCCACTGGCCAGGTCACAATCTGAGGTGGGGTTTGGGGGTGGTTAAGTTATCCTACATCATGCCACTGGCAACCACACTCCATCTCTTGCATATCATCATTCTCTCCTCCATATGGCTGGTCCCCACTCTCCAGGACAGTTAACTTAAACATAAGAGCTCTCTGAAGGATGTTTTGGTTAATTAAATTGTATCCTCAGTGTGTAAGGTAGTACTAGGGATCTAAGAGACACACACACACAGACAACAGACACACAGACACATACCCTAGTCTTTTAAATTAACTGAACAACTCTACAAAAAAAACTTTAAAAACTCAGTTGCTCTTGATCAAACTGGTTTGGAACAATAGAGCAATGTATATTATTTTGCTTGGAATGTGTGTTAACCAATCAATCTACTCAACTTCTACCAACTTTATTTTCCATATAGTTCATACTTTCTATTACTGTACAACTTGAGGACTTGCTGGTATTTCTTGCAGAAGTCATCTTACACTATACTAAACTTCAACCTCCTCGCTGCTCTTTGAACTTTTTCAAGACTGCTTATTCTTGTATGACGAACGAAATCTTGAACTGATCCTATTTATAAGTGCTGTCCACATAGTGACAAATGCATGCTCGGCCTTTAGTGCAACCCATTACTCTGAAGTTTTTCTATTAGCCAAGATTCTTAAAATCCTCATGGCATCACCAGGAATTAATTTCTGTCCCTTTTCTTTTTTTTTAGCTTACAGGGCAGCTAAAGGTTAAAAACTACTTTCTACATAAACACCTCAAGTATTAGAGATTGCTATAAATGTATTTATCTTTTTGCTTTTTTTTGAGACGGTCTCATGTTGCCTAGGGTGGTATCTAACTTGAATGTAGCAAGGATGACCTTAAATTCCTGATTATCCTTCCTGCAGCTTCCAAGTGCAAGGATTACAGGTGTGTACCACCAAACTTGGCTGTATCTATCATTTTTTCAACATCTCCTCAGAGCCATTCAAGAGAAAAGTAGGGGAGGTATTAAAGTATCTTATAAAATTTCATGGCTAACAACAGGCAAGTCTCAATTGCATCTCTCACTAGAGTTCTAAAATTTAAGTCTATATTACTGACTGTTACATCCTGATCACCTTCGCATAAAGCTCTGAGATAACAAATCCATGTAAACAAAGAATCCTTCTCCGAGTATTCCTTGGGTCAGTGAATCCAGCCATCTTTATTCCTAATACACAGCACCAGCAAAAAAAAAAAATTGGTACTACCAATTTTAATAAGTGAGAGAGGACAAAGGTGATGTTTCTATTAATCTATTTTGCCAGACAAAGAAAGTGACTCCGGTTTTCCAAGAGGGTACCACTCCATCACCTTCCTGCTTCCAGATGTGAATTACTAAGAAGGCAGACCAAGAGGAATAACAAGAGTGAGCAGTGACCTTTGTGTGCCATGTGCTCATGTGGAGGTCAGAGGACAATCCCTGCTCTAGGTCCTTGTCTTCCACATTATTTAAGAAAGGTCTCTTATTCCCTGATGCAAGGCCAAGGAGTTGTCCTAAGAATATCCAGGGACTCTCCTGTCTCCAGCTCCCACCTTGCCAAAGGAAAGCTGGCATTACAGCAGGGATTCCAAGATGTGTGTTACCACATCCAGCTTTATGTGCGTTCTCGGGATCCGAACTCAGGTCCTCATGCTTGCCTGGCAAACTGTACCCATTGAGATAGCTCACTAGTTTTGATCCCACTTTAAGATGGTCTCTCAAAGGGCACCTAACACTTATCCTGAAACAGAATCCCTAGCAATCTTTAGAGAAGCAGAGTCCATATATGGACAGGTTGAACAGTCTAAGGGATGGCCTTGTGAAAAGGCCAACACTAAGAGCCTATTAAATATGATAAAAACTGAAACAAATTGCTTTAAAGTAGGAACTAATGGTAGTGAAGTCGTATTTACATCCTACTGAAAATGTGTGGTGAGGGGGAAGAAACACATAGGAGAGCAACTGGTATAGTCACAGGAAATACCCGCCTAACCCTGGCAAGGGGATTTTAACCCAATCCTTCAGTAGAGCCAAAGTGGCCCCTGGAAGGCAGGGAAGTTGCTAAGTTACGGGCTTTTAAAAAGACCAGATTCTGAGGTGAGGGCATCTGGACACAGATGCTACAAAAAAGAGTATAGCAGCTTCTTTCATAACAAGGAAAGAATTCATTTTCTATGAAACCATTCTTAGCCTCCTAATGCTATGCTGATAAAACCTGAGAGAGTTTCCAAGCTACACAGATTAAAAGCAGTTCCAGCATTGTCTAGAAATGGGTGTTTTGATTTTTTTTTTTAAAAAAGAACTTTGCACTCATACTAGTGAGAATGAACCTCAACGATGAAGAAAGAAAAGAAATAAACAAAAGCTCAATTGCTACTGCTGTGACATACACTGAAATGAACAAGGAAGGGAGTCTTTTTTTTTTTTGCCCAGGACTGTCCTATGGTTTGACCTAGGCTGTCTTGATGCATAGTATTTATAACTTTTTATGTTCTGTAATGCAAAGTAGATCCGAAGGAAACAAACAAAAAAAACCATCTAGTACAAGATGTTCAAGAATGAGAAACAAATTAATTCTTTTTTTTTTTTTTGGTGGGGGGGGGTTCAAAACAGGGTTTCTCTGTGCAGTTTTGATGCCTGTCCTGGATCTCACTCTATAGACTAGGCTGGCCTCAAACTCAGAGATCTGCGTGGCTCTGCCTCCCGAGTGCTGGGATTACAGGCGTGCGCCACCACCACCCGGTTACAAATTAATTCTTAATAAAATAAAAATATGTTGGTGGAAATTTTCTTCACTCTTACATGGGAAAACAGTTTGAAAAATGAATTTGACTGACTTAAATTCAACCCCAAGGGATGAGTTCCTAATTGTAAATGCATACCCAAATGTTATCAAGCCAGCAGCAATTACCATCAAACGGATACTAACCACTGTGTGCTCACAGTATCTGCAAAGTTCAGAATCTCAGCAGGCTTATTATGGAAATGCAAAATATGAGCAAAAAAATGGGACCTCATCTGAGGAGACCATCAAAAGCTTCAAGAAATGTGACAGGTCAAATTTAACAAATGGAACTAAGAGTGACATTCTGTGAAAAAATGAAGCAGAACTGGAGAAGAAATGTGGACAGTGGAGTGGATCAACTGCAAACCCAGATAATGATTTTCTTGGCTTAGTGTTAATCACTGCATTCCCAATAGCATGCTAACCCCAGAGGCCATAGGGGAGAGGAAGTAAATACATCAAAGTCTAAATAAGACAATTCTGCTCCAGGACATGCAAGCACTTAGACATCAGGCTAGCTTACGTTCAAGAGAACAAAGGCACACAATACCCAGAGCTCAGTCTATCAAGCATGTTTCCACAGCAAATCCAGGGAAGAAAACAGGATGTCTTACTCTGCAGCAAGAACTCATCTACGTATCCCAGATGAAGGGTTTCAAACTGGGGGAACTCCAATTCTGCCATTTTTAGGGCAGAAAAGACACCATCTTTGGTTAAAGAAGGCTGGATGCGAACTTCATGCAACCTACAAACAGAAAAACATGTTAAAACACCAAATTAGATTCCTCCTGATAACAGAGCTCGGAAACAAGTTTATAATTTTACTAAAGTTATTGTAGATATCAAGAGCTTTTCCCTCTTTCCATTAAAAAATAAACGATAACAAAAACAAACAAACAAACAAAAATCAACCAAACAAAACCCATGAGATTTCTGTTTTCAAGTGCAGCCTCATATTAGGCAGTACAATATAGCTATGGGGTTAGTAACAATAAACCATATAGTAAGAATCCTAGAACCTGCCCAAGAACCTTTTATTTCTTCCCTAAGAACTTCCTTAAGCATGAGCAAGGAGAGAGTATCGAGCTGGTAGATGGCTCAGCTCAGTGGGAGCATTTGCTATGCAGGCCCCATGCAGACCTGAGTTACCCGAGTTCAAATCTGAAGAACCCAAAATGGAAGGTAGGAACTGACTACCCAATGTTTTGTCCTCTGACTTTCACATCTCTCTCTCTCTCTCTCTCTCTCTCTCTCTCTCTCTCTCTCTCTCTCTCTCTCTCTCACACACACACACACACACACACACACACACACATGGGAGCGTAATAAAAACAAAAAGTATAACAGAATATATTTGGCATCAGACAAAAGTATCTCTGACATTTTTCTTATGATAGTGTTAATGCTTCATTTTAATAAAGATACGCTTCTGTGGTACATAAAAATACTAACAAACAGTTTTGTTTTATTTTATTCATAATTAACATTCTACTGGTAAAAACAACTTTTAATAAGCTGGAACTCAAGGAAAATATAAAAATGTTAGTAGAGGTAGATCTCTGAGAGGTGGGAAATAGCAAAGGTGATATGAAGTGATATGAAGACATATTAAAGTTATGGTGGTTCAACACTGCAAAAGCCAAGAGAGGTTTCTGAATAGAAAGTTAATCATCAACTAAACAATTCGGAAGACCAAGTACAGATGAGGAATGGTTCCAGAGAGGGCCACCAACTTTTATTCATGCTACACTCAGGCACTGCTCTCCTGTGCAATGATATCATATGCCCTTCTAGGGCTGACCTCCCTAGAATGCAGTTCAAATGGCTAAAATCAGAGAAACGTGAAGACAAACCATCTGCTACTTAAGTGGTCCCTTTGTATTTGAAATCCAAATGAGCATGATCAAATTTTATATACGAATATTTACAGCTACATTAGCCCCAAAGTTTTCTAAAGCTTCTAATTCTAGAACAACAACCATAAGGTGAAGACAAAACATACCTACGGGCGGCAGTGATGATGAGGTAACCGAGATCCACTTCAAGGGCATTCTTGCACGCCCCTAAAACAATAGTGTGCAGGTTCCTAAAACCACCTGGGTAAAGGAAAAAGAACAAAAAGGAGCGTCTCCCTTACCTCAGTACTTTCGGTAAAGGAGTTATACGTGCCGTAGAAATAATTACTTGTTTATACAAGTGAACGTTTTGTTTCTGCAACCAAATCACCTCAAGGTGAATTATTCCTAGTAGCTATTTCCCCAAACAGATACTCATCCTGAAAACACACTTCGAGCATCTGACAATTCAAGCCTTAAGACAAAGAAAATGCTGGAAACCCACGAGAGAAGTAAAGAAGGACTGATGTTTCCTGGCCAAATCCTGAACCTCCAGTGTATCATGGAATATGACAGCACTACTTCAATTCATTTTCATGTGTCTTTTCAAATTTTGTTGTCATTCATTAATTGTGTATGTGTTTGTACTGGTGCACACAGCCATGTGGTAGCCAGAGGTTCCTTTATTTCTCTTCACCTTATGCTTTAAGACAAAATCTTTCAGTGAAACTAGAATTTACCATTGCGCTCCATGGGCTGGCCATTCACCTGCCTGCCTCTGCCTCCTAGTACTGGGGTTACAGATGCATGTTGCTTGTGTGACATAAGCCTGCATATTGGGGCAGGTCCAGCTTGTTCATGTAGCAAACACTTTACCCACAGAGACATCTCTCCTATATTTTGTTTCTAAAAGGTGTATTACATACCAAAAGGGAAGGGCAGCAGACAAAAATCATTAATGTATAGATCAATGAATTTTGCTTGAACACAAAATCACCATGCATATACACTTTTGCATCTGGACTCTTTGACTCTGCCATGTGACTCATCTACATTGCTGTTGCTAGCTCTCAGTTTGCTCCTTTGCATTGTGCAGAACAGCATGTGACTATGTCACATTTTAATTATCTATCCTATGGACGATCAGTGTCTGGGCTATCCCAATTGGGGGTCTATTAGCAACAGTGCTTCTATAAATAATCTCACGTGTATTTCTGAGTAACAAGTATTCTTTTCTGTTGGGTTTAAAGCTTATATGTATGGTCAATGTTAGCAGATGATGTCTACCAACATTTCTACGTGCTTCTATTAACTTCCACTCTCAGCACTGTCTTGCTGGTGCACAACCTGACCAACACTACTGTCCTCCATATTAGTCAGATCTCAATGCTTGTGTGTCATGTCACACTATAGCTTTAATTTGTGCTTCCTAAGTCTTGTGAAATTTCATCATTTTTTTCGTGTTGATCCGTCGGATGGATAAACTCCTATGTGAAGGCTTTTGTTATTAGTCCTTTCCATTTTTTCAACTAGAATGCCTGCTTTTTTCTTAATTTCAAAAATTCCTTATATATTCTTACTGCAAGCAAACTGTTAGAGACTTACACTCAGGAGTTCTTTCCACTCTGCATATAGATTGCCTTTTCACTCTTAATCAAGTCTTTTGAGATTATGCCTGTCCGCTGTCCTCAGGCCTTCTCTCTAATGGATGGACACTGTGATCTTCTTTATCATTAAAATAAAATGAAAGTAATGATGGTGACCTGGAGGGAGCCTATTCCCATCTAAGATTTATTGCAATGCAGGGAACTCATCACAGACTTGACTAGGTGACAAAATGTCTTCAATATGCGTTAGCAGTGTTAACCACTTCTATATGTTATCAATGTCACTGGAGGATTTTCCACTGTAGTATTTTTTTCATTTTACTTTCTTTTCCATCTTACTTTATTAATAATTTATATTAACTACATTTCTACTTTTAGTTACTAATTATCTAGGTCAATTTTTTTCCTTAGCAATGAAATGATTAGCATTCTGTTAGGTCCTTCTGTCCTGCAGCTAAGGGATGTTAAGGGTGAGTATTTTTGTTTTCAAGAGTTGTCATCTGACAGATGAATCTAATGTCCAGGTCCAAACATGAAAAACTTCTATACACTGTAATAATAAATACCAGACACATCAGCATCACTATAGCCTGAGCTCTTTTAGAGGCCTGAGATGTCCACATCATAGAGTATCTCTCCTAAAAGGGCAATGGAATTGGGTCAGCAGTTCTAAGAAAGGGCTCAAATATAACAGAAGATATTATCTAGTTACCAAGTAACAAATAACAAACCAGAAAACTAGTCTTATCACCCTTCTATTTCTCTCAGGGTTTAAAATGCATAAAAAGGCAAAGAATATTAGCCTATGCTCATGGACGTGTATCACCATCAAACACACCATAAAGAAAGCAAAGACAATTATGTAAGCATTATTTTTTTAAGCATTATTTTTTTTTAAAAGTAAGAGGCTACTAAATAAAGCCTAAAAGAAATAAAAGCTAATTTTCAAAACTGCTTTCTAACTAAGGGAAACGAATACCTGATCTCCAACTGTCTTCAACCACATGTTGGATGAGACCGCCCAGGAAAGGAACTCGAACCATTTCCAAGTGTTCCAAGTTCCGGGCAGATGCCAGACCTGTTACCAAGGGCACATATTTCAAGGAATTTGTCGGTCCTGGAAAAAATAAACAACAGCAAATCTTAATGTAATAAATTCTTTTCAAAGATGAATTTTTCCAACCAGCAAGTAAAATGAGTAATCTATAAGCCCTCTGTGTTAAAAAGTGATAGACTATTGGTGGCTGGCTGTCAGTGCTCCATGCTTTACTAAGTCAAAGGGCTAGTCTGCTAACCATACACTTATTGAGCACAAGAATCTTTCAAAAACAATGTCAAGATCTACAGTATGTTTTGTAAATACACTTAAGTCTCAATAATTTTCATTTCAAAATAAAAAATGGGAAAAAAATTTCAAGAAGAAAATTCGATCCTTCACTCAAATGAGTGTCTCTATCATCTCAGCATCTCTTTGTGTCTAGTAGTGTGTTGAACTCTAGGAAAGACCCCCCAAAAGCAACAGCCTTATCTATTAAAAGATTTCCAAAGGAGAGACAGCATATAAATAATTCCAAAAGGATAAAAAGGTCAAATATATAAAGTACCAAAGTAAGGCATACTACACTCAATAAAAAGGAAGAAAGAGAGAGGTATGTCAGGAAAAGTGGACCCTGAAGAACATGCATAAGCCGAAAAGACACAAGTGTCTCGGAGTAAGAAAAGAGTAACATAAGGTGACCTCAGAGGAAACTGCATGTCTGTGGAAGCAGTAAACATGCAGATGTGACCACAAAGAGGGTCAGAAAGGAGTCTGTGGAAGGGTAAACACACCTCAAATGCCAACAGCAGACTGGGTACTAAGGGCTCTGTTCAGTTGAGTAACACCATAAAAGACAGCTTAAGGTGGAATAACTTTCCAATGCTTAGGAAACCACAGACTAAAAAAACTGAAATCTGTTAAAACAATCCAATGGACTGAAACCTGAGCTTTCATAAAACACAAGATAGTCTATAGTTTTTTGTTTTTCGCCAAGGTTGATTATGTTTCTACTGTACACAAAACAAAAGATATGCTTCATTCACAAATGCAGACAGCAAAAACATATTTTCAGTACAAATGTAGAGCTTGCCAAGACATTTTCAGAATAGCAGATGCTTAATTCAAGCATAACTATATAGTATTACCTGCACAGTTCCTCATGACAAAGGTTCTCAAGCTGATGCAAAGGAAATCTTTAAACGGCTGTGGCTTAGTGAGTCTCACCCACTTCATGTATAGGTGCCTTAGCATCGGGATGCAGGGAATTTCAGGAACATTGACCCCTGAACAAAAGAACAGATCGTGACAAAAACACTCAGCACTTTCTATACAGTATGTTCAAGAGTCTAGTTTTCAATTGACAATCTATCCTTCAAGGAGATCTATGACATAATTAAAGTCCACCAAGTTTGGTTTAAGTAAACAGGCTAGTAAAGAACTTTTATGGAAACCATATTATAAAGAATGGGACCTACAATCTATTTCTGTATTTAAAACATACAACTCATAGCCGTATCTTATAGGATGCAAAGTAAAAGTAAGTTTCTGAAAGCACAGTTGTGAAGATGGAGATGCGTTGCACAAACACTGCATGGCCGCCACTGGCCACTACTGTCCCATCAGTAAGAAAGATAAATTTCTCAGCTAAAGCCAGCTGTTTTAATATTATGGTTTGTAGTAGACAATACACCTTGAAGTCACTTCCACAATTATATGAATCTTAAGCATTTGTAAATATGTGGAATAAGCCAGCATGGCTTTGAGAACAAAATCTGACAGCTATTTATTTTAATACCTCAAAATGTTAAGGGTATTTTATGCCTCTAATGAATCATATCCACAGAGAACTCAATTTGGAAGAGGGAAGGGTATGCAATGGGGAGGTGGCAGTAGCTGTGGAAGAAGAAAAAGACTGGTAACTCATGAATCCTAAATGGAAGGAGGTAGCTTCAGAAATGAGCTCCAACCATCAAAACCCTGTGTGTTAGACAAAGCCTGGGAAAAACCTAAGGGTCCGGGGCATGGTACTTAAACAGTAGCTGAAAAATGAACATGATGCCACTGTTACTCTCGAGACTGCTAACAAGAACAGCTCAAGAAAGCGGAATCACAGAGTTTCAAGCCGGATGGCTCTTTAAAAGATAAATTCTGAAGAATGCCCCTACTATCACTTCCATGGAGTACTCCTTAAGCTGCCTTCTCAAAACCACGGTGTACTTCAGTTTTGACTATGTAAACACACTATATGGCAACAAATGGGAAATAAAAATGCGGATAAGACCAAAGGAAGAAACTCAGACCACGAAGCAAAGAATCCACAGTTAAACTTAGCGTCCACCACAAAGGCGGCAGGCACTGCGGGCTGTGATGAGTCAAGGGCAAGGCCACTAAGATCCAAAGACAGTTATCTGATGCTCAGTCCTATTTCCTGACAAATTTAGCTTATAAACAAAGGATAATGTGTACTTCTTCACATTCCTACTATACACTTAGTACAAAGCTATGAGTCAATCACATCATTCATTCATTTCAGTGAAACTTGCCACATACTTATATTAGCAGTTAACTGGTGCAGGCACTATGGAGAATGTGAAGATATAAAAATGTACTACCTAACGGTTACATTATAAACTTCAGATATTACAGAAGCAGAACCTCTTTATCACCTAAAAATCCAAATATTCAAATCCTTACTCAGACTTACTCAACAATCTTACAATTAAGAGGGGTCTTTACTGTCCTTCTATACTCATGCACATAGACTTAAGCCTATCTCATATTATCCTTCAGGTCCTCCTATGATTATCTAACCCTATTTTAGAACTTCTATATCCTCAGGATATCCCCAATATCTGGAGTCATTTTTAGAATATAGCATACATTCAATACAAACATTAATAGAATAATAAAATATAAACTTAGAAAGTAAAATATAAACTTAAAATATTAATAAAATATGAAACAAAATATTTTGGCTGAGGATATGGCTCAGCTGATAAAAGTACTTCCCTAGCATGCACAAAGACCTACTCAGATTTCATCTTTGTCTGACACCACATAAAACTGGGCATTTAGTGTATGCATAATCCAAGTACTTGGGAAGTAGAGGCAGGAAGATCATAATTCAGGGTCACCCTTAGCTATCTAATGAGTTTGAGGCCAGCTTGATTTACATAACACTGTCTCAAAATAAAAAAAATTAAAAAAAAACCTGTCAGACAGTATTAATAAGGAGCCCTCAAAAGTCTCTTAGCAGACTAAGTCAAAGACGAAAAGTTAAACTTGATAAAATACCTGCCCTTGTTGAAACTAAGGTGAATTAATTTTAAGAGAAAGCACAATGCAATGATGCAAATAAAGAATTTCTGGAAAAGACCACTCCATCACACTCATTCATTCACTCATCCATCTATTTATTTATTTGTTTGTTTGTTTATTTGGTTTTTCAAGACAGGGTTTTTCCGTGTAACAGCCCTGGCTGCTGTCCTGGAACTCACTCTGTAGACCAGGCTGGCCTCGAACTCACAGAGATCCACCTGCCTCTGCCTCCCCCGAGTGCTGGGATTAAAGGTGTGTGCTACCACGGCCCGGCTTCCATCACCATTTTTCAGAGGAAAAAGGTAAGAGGCAGAATGTTCACTCTAATGACTCTACATTGAAGAACTTGGTAATTTCTAACCAGTATCTAGGGTTTTATAATGTTCTAGATTGAAGTTTAAAGGCACTAGCTATGTCTGCCTGTTTAAATTTAAGTAAATTAACTGGGCATGGTGGTGTGCCCCTGTAGTGCCAACACTCAGGAGCTGGAAAGACAAAGATGGATAGAGCACTCATGGCCAACCTGAGCTACATAGAAGATCCTGACTCGATTAATCAGAAGGGATTGAAATACATTTTGAAAGTTCAGTTCCTTAGTTTCAGTAGCTAGGAGTGCCAGAAGCACAGTAAACACAGCCCATGGAAAGTGGAAAGGCACTTGTCTTGCAGTAAACGCACTTGCCCTGCAGACTTGGTGACCTAAGGTCCAGATGGAAAGAGAGAACTAACTACATACACCTGTCCTTTAACCTCCACGTGTGGACCACGGCGCACACACAACACATACAAACACAACAGTTAAATAAAATTCCTCCTCGCCGGGTGGTGGTGGCGCAAGCCTTTAGTCCCAGCACTTGGGAGGCAGAGGCAGGTGAATCTCTGTGAGTTCGAGGCCAGCCTGGGCTAACAAGTGAGTCCCAGGAAAGGCGCAAAGCTACACAGAGAAACCCTGTCTCGAAAAACCAAAAAAAAAAAGGAAATTCCCCCTCTCAGAAAGTTGAACTGGAGATCCCTCTTCTAAAGGGGAAAATCAGAATAAGGGCAGGATTCTAGCTTCTTGGAAAAACACACAAAAATAAACCTTCCAAACTGTCTTCCACGTGGCAACAGACTGCTTGAAAAGCAACATTTCCCCTTGAGAGATCTTTAACTAATGGAAAATCTGAGCTTTCATACAAACCTTACAAGCACATCTTTTTCTACAATTAGTCAATAACATGATTCTTAAAATTTCCTAACTGTTTCAGTGAATATTCACTTACACAGTGTTTTAAGGTATGACAAGTGAACCAGAAAGCAGGTACTCACCAACTAAATGCAAAGTTTGGATTTTGGCTCCTATGGGGATTTTCAGTTTATTTTCAGGAGGAATTGGAAATGCTCCGTTACGATTACGAAATTTCCCCAAAATATGAACATGCGGCATATATGTCCAAATGGATTCTACCAACTCCAAATGAGATGTTTCTACACCCTAGAAAATAGCACCATGGCAAGCATAAGGAAGGCTTTCATTTTGTATCCAACGTGTCTCTTTCTGTACAAGATGCTGACCATGCAGTAGAACTTAAGAGAAAGTTTATTAAGTGTGCAGTCTGCATGTGAGTAAGCCTCATGGTCCTCTGATCCACTAGTTCATCAACCAGCTTATGTTAAAATGCCCCGACCGGTGCACTTACCACCAAGTTTGGGCATGCTTGCAAAGCTTCCAGGACTCCTGGAATACTGAAAGCCTCATGGCCCCTCACTCTTCGCCTCTCGAGATATCTAGGGTGAAGGCCATACAGCTGTTCAACATCTGGCATCTTCTTCAAAAGTGTGAGGAAACTGGAATCTGTGAAGCCTGAGAAGGTCAGAAGCATTTAGAACAGGGACATTGTTCATTCATAAATATTTACTAAGTACTTGTAAGATTTAACAAAAATTCAAACAGAAAAGGGTCCCTTTGAAAGTTCTGTAAAGCTAATGCTACAGCTGAATAAGCTGTTACAACAGAAGATACGCTAGTCTCATTACATGGAAAATGTGTCACACGTCCTACTTGCTCAATATTCCACTGCATGTTTAGCATACTCCACAACTAAGGTTTTTCATCTACTGTGTCCTTTTACGTTCTGGGTACTGTCAGGGCATTTCAACCTTCACCTAACAACATATATTTAACCTAGATAATATGGCTTTATGGACTGGAGGATGCTAAGGGACTACTGATCACATTACCACCCAGTCTCCTATCCGAAAACCTCCAGGGTTCTGCAGAACACTAAAAGTACAAATAGGATATGGTCCTCACTTTTAAGAAATTCAACATTTCACCTAATTACCATCCCAAACTAAGTTCACCCATTCTGACCATTTCCTTGCAATCGCCCTCTTCCATGCTTAGGTTACTCCCCATTATTTCAGACAGTCGATAGAAAAAAAAAAAAGACAGAGGACGCTGGCTAAGAAAACAAGAACAATCAAATGTGAGCAGATGCTGAGATGGTGAGAAACCGTGTATCTGGGAGGCCAGTTGTGCTTTGTAGCAGGAATTAACAAGATGCAAACAGAGATGGGCAGGAGCTATTGGATGAACATATGGAGACAAGTCACAGGCATGACATATTTTCTATTACTGGAGCCTCGGAAGGTATGTGACAATGTCAACAGTCTGTTCACTGATAACAAAAGATTAACTTTCCAACTAAACCAAAGTACTGAAGATTTTTTCAAAAAATGTTCTATTTGTATGGGGCTAATCTGGAGTGGCTGACTATAGAATCACAAAGATAAATAGTAAGAGGCAGGCATGGTGGTGCAGCCTACAACCCTCAGCACTTGGGAGGTAGAGACAGAAGGGTCAAGAATTCAAGGCTAACCTCAGCCCACTTACATAGTATGTTAAAAGTCAGCCTGGCCTACAAGCAAGCCTGTTTCAACAACAAAGTGAATAGTAAGACATGACCACAGATATTCCTTGCTCTCTATTATCACAATGGGTCCTATTATTCTCTTGTAGTGTTTACTGGATGAACCTTTAAAAGTTAACTGTTACATGTTTTCTCATTTTCTATCAACATAATGGATAAAGTAGGTTACCATCTCATGTACAAATGGAAAAGTTGAAGAAGTAACTAGCAATGCTAGAATTCAAAATCTAATGTGAGCACTTACAAATGTTAGCCTCTCTTTACACAGACTATAACTATCATAAATGGGGAGGAAAGCTGATTGAGATGGAATGTGACTCCAAAGAGATCACATATATGAGCCATGGGGTACTTCTAGCAAGATTCAGGGCTTTGGTTAGGCATGGTAGCACATGCTTTCAATCTCAGCACCTGAGGCAGATATAGCTGAATCTCTGAATTTAAGGTCAGTCATCTATATAGTGAGTTCTACCAACCAAGGCTACACAGTGAGAGCCAATCTTAAAAACAGGATTCAGGGCTTAAACTCCAGAGAATAGGCCAGTGTAGCATTACATACATTTAAGTGATCTTCTCCTAGGCTACAGATTGTATGCTTCCATTTTCTTTTATATTCGCTGCAGAAATGAAAAGCTTTGGGCTCTCAGGTATTTATTACAGTTTGAAAATTGGCCATGTGCACACAGATTCTTCCCTAATATGGTGAAAGCCATGTTAATGCTAAGCCTGGAGCACGCAGGAGCTGTGCTGTCCTCCAGAATCCTGCTTTCAGCCTCTGGTAAAGCAGATCTAACACAGAATGACATAACTATTCTCATGCTGCCTTGACTGATTTCCTGCCTACTACAAACCACCACTGTCTAGAACTAAATGAACACTTTCCCTTCATACTGCTTCCTAAGTTACTACAGACAGCTGTGTTTTGTTTCTTTTAAGCTGAGTTCTAGCCTGGCATTGCAACGTTCTTTTCAAGAACGCACATGTTGGCAACTACTGTGTATGGATGAGTTCCAAGACTCCTCAAAGGACAGCACCACATCTACACGAAGGCACTCTAGATGAAGCTGTTCTGTCTGTCCAGGAGAATGCAACACGGTATCTGCAGCCTTCCATTTCTGTGCTTTTGGTAAGACTTCCTTGTGTTAATGAGTTTGTCTGCCTCAGACTCAATCCCTGTTCAAAGTCTTACAGTCTGAATATTGTTTTCTAAAAGCATGATTTTAAAAGGCTCTAATTAATAGCAACAGCAAAGCATAGTAATTAACAGACTCCTGCTAAATGAAAGGCAGCCCTTTTTATTGCTATTTTAATAAGGATACAAACTAAGGACTTCTTTATGACATATTCATCCATGTATATCATAGATTTCCCCATCACCTTTTGTCCTCTTTCTCCAGCTAGACCCACTTATGCTCTCCCCTCCGAACTGTCCCTCCTGTTTTCATGTCATAAACTGGTTACCAAATAAATAAATAAATAAAGGACTCACATTCTATGGGACCACTTTTATTACATTCTGATAGGGTGCAAATGTCCCTCGAAGCTCTCTCTACTTACCACTTGGCATATATTCCCACCACCGCCCTGCACAAAGATCCACAACTCTGACAACTCTCAGGTACAGAGTAACTGCTTCCTTTAGCTTCCGAGAGAGACATTCCATGCACATGATATCCTGCAGGGGGAGGTACCTTTGTAATGGAAAGAAATATTAATCAAGGACGCATGCAGCTCATCTCCCTCTACCATGCCCCTACCCTTCAAATGATGCGAGGTATTAGGAACATCCGCAGCACTTTAAGGCAAACGTATGTAAGGTCATTCAGCTTATAAATTTTTTTAGATTATTTACTTTATTATTTTATGTGTATAAATGTTTGTCTGCATGTATATATGTGCACAGCGTGCACCCTGGTGACCTTGGAGTTCAGAAGAGGGTCTTCGATCTCTTGGGACTGGTGTTAGAGATGGCTGTGAGATACCATATGGGTGCTAGGAATCAAATCTGCACCCTCTGCAAGAGCCACAAGTGCTCTTGACCACTGAATCAACTCTGCTGTCCTCGTTTGGCTTTTGAGTAAATACAGGCAAGTCAGCAAATACTCAAGTACCCAAGTAAAGTGCTGAGCTCTTTCCATGCGACAGTGGAGAAAACCTGCAACACTTCCCATAAGTTTTCAAGGACAAAAAAACATTTAGAAATAAACATCCCAAAAGGCAAAAAGGAGGCAAAGAGGAGGACGAACAGAAGAAAGCTCAGCACGTGTCAAGGCACACTGCCGAGGGAAGGAAGGTGACAACAGAGATGGAGCCTTGAACACAGCCACATGGGGTTCACCGTCCCAGCATGTGGTCCCGGAGCCCGCTCAACTATCCCTGCTCCTTGAAACGCCTTCCTCTGTCCGCCCACAAGCACATATGCACTGCATTACAGCAGTGCGGTTGGAGTCTCTCCTGTGATGTCCTCTCTCCCAATCTTCTCAGCTCCTTCCTAGAACGCACAGCCAACCTGCTTCTTGCTCGTTTCTAGTAACACCAACAGGCACCTTTAAAGAGCAGTGACGCTCTATACACACACACACACACACCCCGAGACTGGAGAGAGCTTCCTCGTCCTCAGTGGGGACCGTGTGGTCACAACTGCATCACAAGGCATGCACCTGGCTGCTCTTTCTGCCATGCAGCCCTTGCCGTTTCTTCTTGCTCCTCTGCCACTCTGTCCCTGGTCCTCTAGCTAACAGCTGCTGTGGCGACGAGGCACCAGCTGCAGGGCTTCTTTCTGCTGCCACCATCTCCTAGATGAATCCTCAACATACTTCACTGGTTCCTTCAACTCCACCTATGTAACAAGCTCCGTAACTAAATTATCTTCAAAGTCCCGCTGAGCGTATCTTCCCCTTTCTGCTGGAATCCTCACTTATCGGCTAGGTGCTGCGATTATGCCATTTTAAAAGTAGTGAAACTGCCTCAGAAAAGCTAAGGCTACAAAAATTCCTACAGCCAGTTAAGTGGGAAGAGTGACAATCACAACATATTGCAGCTGACTCTAATTCCGAAGAACCATGCTAATTCTAAGAAAAGTCGATGTGTGCACGTTGAATATTTTTCCCGTTGTACTGTTTTCCTACCACTGGCCCTTCTTCAAAGCTATTTAAATAAAGAGAATAAAATCAAATTAAATTTCCACCAAAAACCATTCTTGCTAGCCATAACCTAATTAACTCTCTAGAACTCCAACAATTTTCAGACAATACATGACTACATATTATATATGCAATGAAAAACACTGAATTTGCTTTTTAAATCAAGTCTTATACCATTCCAATAGTTTTACTGTTATCCAAAGTATTTGCCTGAGTTAGTTTTATCAGCTCTGAGTAACTTTAAAAAATAAAGCAAGATTATTGTTTATCAAACTTTCCCTAGGAAGAAGAAATGTATGTTTTTCTGTGATAGATGTGGTTAAAATCTAGAGTTGAAAGGGCACACAGAAAGTAGGGTGGGGAGAGGCAGGGAATGGGTGCACACCAAAATCATTTATTTGAAAAATAGCATAATGGAACCTAATTTTTCATAAGTTAATAAAACCATATTATAAAAGTATGTAAGTACATTTTGCTTTTGTCTCAAGGATACATGAAGGAATCACTGCAACATCACAGGAGCCCTCAGAGAAAAATTCTAGAAGCCTACAAATAAAACAACCTAGTAATTCAACACACTTCTGAAAACTTCATAGGTAGGAGTTTTTTCTAGGTAAACAATCTAAAATAATGGAAAACCTAGGGGCTGAGGGAATTTAATTACAAGTACAGAAGAAAGAAAAAAAAAACACAAATGAGCCATGTGTAAGACAAGGGAAATTCTAAGTATCGTGTCATATGTACCATTAATAGACTAGAAAACAAAGACCAACACGGTAACTATGAAAAACGTGTTGTAATATAAAAAGGGGAAAACAGAGTACATGATCATTAAACCACATACCTATGCCTTACAATGTAATGAGTGCTTTGAAAGCACTGTTTAACCACTGAATCCTAAAACACCTCTGTTCCCATCATTGGTCCATAGGTAGAGACTGGTGGACCAAGGATGCTGACTTGGGTCTCTACTCTGTCTCTGAGTGGTATGGATAAAGATAATGAATCAAAGAAAAGAATGAAAAGAAAGGACAAAGAGTGAAAAGAAAATAAAACATTTTCTTTCTTGCTTTAATTAATGGTTCTAATAACGCAGCTTAGTAAAAAATACTATTTAAAAATTGTTTGGAGGCTGGGACATGGCTCAACAGTTAAGAACACCTGCTGTTCTTGCAAGACCCAGGTTTGATTTAGGGGATCCAACACTCTCTTCAGATTTCATGGGCACCAGGCACATACATGCCACACAGACACACATGCCACATGGCACACAGACAGACATGCCAGCAAAACACTAATATATATACAGTAAAAACAAATAAATCTAAAGGAAAAGCAAAAGCTTCATAAAACAAGTTTGCTCTTAGTTTTTACAATTCAGGCACATAAAAGTGAACCAAATAAAAATCTCACCTAAAAATATGACAAAGCACTTCATGTGACAGCTGATTCATATAGTCCTTCATTTCATCTGCAATCGTTTCCTGTGGGACCTCACTGTCCCTCGGACACATTTTAACACTTTTCTTCCGTGGCCCCATGCTGCCCTTACTGTCCAGGAACAAATCTCTCCTGATTTTAGTTCACAAGACCTGAAAGGCAAACAGAGTAGAGGAGTCTAAGGACACACACCAAACTCCAACCCAAGCCGTCCCTATTACAAGTGAGTTAAGATAATGCTCATTTGGAACTACTGATCGCCAAAGGCCTTAAATACTGATGTTACTACAGCAACACACCATATTCAAATTTAGAAAAGTATTAATTTGTTCTATTCTAAAGACACAGAATATCTTTTCCCAAAGAACAGCTGAGATTATAAATATGAATTATTTAACATTATTTAATTATTTAACATTTAACAGAATAAAGTTCTATTTTCTAATTTGTATTCTGGGACTTCTTACCCAACTGGTTCACTCCGTTTCTCCAGGCATCAATTTCTTCAGTTTGTAAAGTAAGATAATTAAACTAGGTAACAAACTGCTTCTGGCTAAGAGCTTATGATTCTAAACACGCATCCAAAATTAATGTGTAAAGGGATGTCTGAAGTCACAGGAGTGAACTTTTCAGCTATCAGCTTAAGTTGTCCTCATCTGTGTGCCATTAACACCGAGGAATCCAACATTTCATATAAGCTACCCACAACACAGCAGAGACTCTGGGACTCTCATTTTTGATCTGCCACAAATCATTATTTTCAGAATAGGATTCAGCCTTTTAAATTCTTCATTCTCCTACCTACAAAGTGAGGAAATGAAACTGTACCTTCTGTGAATAGAATAACATCAAATATTGACACTCTCCTTAAAAAAAAATAAACAACTTGTAATTCTGAAGGGAAAATTCATTTTTACAAAGCATACACATTTTGCTTTATTTTAAAGGCTAGAGTACAGTGAGTCTGTGACATCTATATTGGCTTCTTGGTGGCTGATTTATGTTATCCACCTTATTATGGCTATCTGACCACTGCTGATAGAACCTATGAAACCACCTAAATAATTATACAAACCAGTTTCTGACTCTATCACACCCATTATTTTCCTGCTTATTGTCTCTCCTCCCCAAATGAAACTTCCCAAGTCATGGTAGCTCCTGAACCTGCTTCTCCTCCTTGGGTTCTGGAGTGATCCTCTGCTCTATGATCACTCTTGCCTAATTTCCCCAAGTGTTCTTCTCTTCCATGACCACTCTTGTCTCCTCTGCCAGTTCCCCTGGAAGCCAGCTTCTCACTGACCAACTGGACCCATTCCTAAGGCTTCAGCTACCACAAATGCAAACACAGCATATAAGACACATTGTCCTCTACTGTGGGCCACTAAATTCCTAAATTATAAACCTTGACAGTCCTAAACACACCCAGATCTCTCCTGTTCCCTCACTACTCAATGAGCTATCACCCATTGTTCCACAATACTATTCTTACACGCATTCCTACTGGCTTCTGGGACTCTAGCTATCCTCATCTAGGCTACTGTGACTAACAGCTTTCTATCAGGACCCAGCACTGGACCATCAGAGCCTACAGCAAGCCAACCACAGCCCAGGCTTTCAGTGGGCAATTCGTTGAATAAATGCTTATCATACCACATTTTACACCCAAGCTACAGCTACCTTTTTAATACATTTCTCATTTCTTACTAAGTTAAAAAATTAAAATCAAACGCAAGGTGTAGACTAAGTCTCAAGTGTAATTTTATCTACATAAGAGTAAATGACAAATATGCCTGTTTTGACAAAATATTAACAATGGTTATTTCTAGAAAATGAGAGCTGATCTGAACATGAAAAAGGAACTTATTTTTTATTTCATATTCACTTCAATTATTTCAGATTCACTGTGCTTATGGGAGTTCTTTAAAAAATAAAAAAGAAAAAGAAAGAATCAGTGTCCAAGAAACCCTGGCTCCTAAAGAGTAAGGATCTTTTGAATCCAGCCTCAGCTATTTTTCTAATCTCATCTTCCAACCCTTACCTGTGATTCCCTGGTACACTCCAGTAGGACTAGACAGCTTTCTAAACGTGGAATTTTCCTTTTATGTTATCATTTCTGGCTAGAACAGTCATATTCCTTTAGCCTCCCCCACCCCCTCCTATTTCCCCTTCTTCCTAGTCTAGAAAACCATTAATTAGCCTTCAAAATCCAATTTAAATTTTAGTGGTTTTGTGAAAACGTCTCCTTTCACCTGTACTCTATGGAACACAACAAAATTCCACAGCTATTGTGTAATGGTCTAATGATCACACTTGTTGTTTTTGTTGTTGTTTTGCCAGGAAAGAATCTTAATCTCACCTCCAGGCAACAAGTCTTCACTCATAATAAATCCACTATTCCATATGCCTCCACTAATCATTTCACACTCCTATGAGCAGCTTGTTACCACAACATCTAAGAATGACATCAGTAACTACTACTAGAGTTTAGCCCAATAAAAATACATGTAACATCTATCTCCAGCATTCAAAAGCTCTAAAACACTGTTAACTCGCAGAGCCCAGTTTACCTGGGGGCTGCCCAGATGTTCAGAACAATCCTCCGGGTACTGAACACATGCTTCAGGTTGAAGTTTTGACAGCCCTCAGATGACACGCTCCGGCCCTTCCTCCTTTCCCCCACTGCATCCACGGCACTTAAAGCCCCTTCCTCTTATGACTGTATCTCTGATTATGCATTCTTATTTTGCAGTGCTCTTTCTGAGCCATATTTAGTAATCCCCAGTGTCCTAGATATTTGTGTGGTAATATTTTGTTTGTGCTCTCACAAATAAAGCTTGCCTGGAGATCAGAAGGCAGAGCTAGCCACTAGTTAACCAGAGGCCAGGGAGTGGTGGCTCACACCTTTAATCCCAGCACTTGGGAGGAGGAAGCAGGAGATCAGGAGTTCAAGGCCACCCTGGGCTACACAAGATTGATCCAGTCTAAAAGAGATCCCAGCACTTAGGATCTCAGGCCTTTAAACCCTGCACTAGGGAGGTGGAGACAGGAAGTGATATGGCAGGGCAGAGAGAGGAATATAAGGTGGGAGGAGACAAGAGCCCAGCTCCCTTTCAGGCTGAGGATTCCACAGAGGTAAGAAGTCTCTCTAGTGGCTGGTTGCTCTGCTTCTCTGATCTTTTAGTTTTCACCTTGATATCTGACTCTGGGTTTTTATTATTAAGACCAATTAGGTTTCACACTACGTATTTGTCCTATGTATGCTTAAAATTCTAAATCAATTCATCTTAATATAATTAAGTTTACAAAATTCATTTGTTTAGAACTCAAAACTACAGAGATATATCATACAGAAGATAGGTGTGTCTGACAAGCCCATGAAAGTCTACTTAGTCTATAATCTGTATCTAAAACCAAAAACTAGTGATACAAAAGAAAAAAAATATCCAAATTATCAAGACTCACAGGGTATTCACAGCTCTGACATTAGGCCTACAATTAAACATGTGTTCTTCTAATTACATACTTTTCAGGTAAGAAAGGCTGTAAGCCTTTGGTGAACGGAAGACTTGAAATGACACCAGGGTAAGGGATAGATCTTTACATCAGGAGGTTAAGAGGGGAGGGCCCATAGCCAAGGGGAAGCCCTCTCCAATACAAGCAGGTACCTCTAAAAACATTTGTGAGGAAAAAAAAAATCTTCCTCACTAAAGAACTCCTCTATTTTTCCTTAGCCCAGTGCATACTGACAAAAGATAACAGAATTGTTGAACTCAACTGGGCATTGTCTCATTTACATCAAATTTCAGGCTGAGCTATGCTGAGCATCTCCTGCACGTGAAGGAAACAAGCAATTCATGATACAAAAGCAGACTATCACGTTTTGCCTTCGCGGTAAGAGGGATTAAAAAGCAAGTAAAGATGGAAGGAAACTAGCCATGACTAGCCTTGATTTTCCTTTCTTCCCACCTTTCACAGCCCCATACCACTAAGCATTCTGCTTCCCTGAAGAAATGCCAAGGTTTAAGGAGTAACAGGTTAAAAAAGAGAGTCTAGTTACCAGCAGTAGAAGAGAGATGAGTTGGAGGAGACCTAGCCGAGTTATGAGGGTGAGGGACAGGTGACTATTAACAACACATAAACAGAAATATGTGAAGATGGTATTTTGAAATACCAAGCATTATTTCTAACGTTAATAACTTTTGGAAGCTCTGGCTGGCTCTGAACCTGTCAGAAATGTTACTCTGGCAGAAATGATAATCCCTGAATATTACAAGCTGAAGGGGCCCTCAGAGACTACCTAGTCACACCTGTGGGTTACAAACTAGTCTGAGAATATGACAGTGGCACTTCTCTCCTACTCCCATGCCAACAGAGTTACAAATAAAATTCCAGAGGCTCTTTCAGATGAACAAAGAACCAGAGTGTCAATCGGGAAGTCACTTGTCACAGCACAGAAGACTCAAACTTCCCGGCCTACATAACATATCTTGTGATTGGCAGTCCTCAGCCACTACAGCTGTCTCTCCACATTCCCGAGCTACACCCCATTGCCTAGAGATTGGGCTTCAGGATGCTCCTATTAGAATTCTGACCATACCATCCTTCACAAAGCTAGGCTTCCACACAATAGCCCATAGCCACCTGGGTAGTCTATTAGCATGCCACAGAAACCTGTTTACCAGAGCTTAAGCACAGGAAGCTTCAATATTGTTTGGGCACCCCAGGCACAGTCTTAAGCCTGAGTTCTTGGCCAGTGCCCTTGAAACCAGTTCTTTCTAGAATATATTTTCTCTAAGGCCTTCAGCCATGTCCTCAGCTAAAAGGACACTATAATAACCTGACAGATTCGTTTGGGTTGCTCCCCAAATTGTGCTTGGCTTAAGCTTTAATAGTCAAACATTCCTATGCCTGTAATTAAGTTCGTTTAATTGTGTATTCCCATCATAAATTTTACTGAAAACTATGGTGCATAATTCTGAAATCACCTGTGCCTACAAATATCTTACCTCCCGGACTCCTTGGAGCCCTTTGAACTGACAATCTTCCTCTACCTGATCGAGCTCGTCAGCATCTTTATCACAGACTACTAATTAGGAAGGAGTAATTACCCCTTTTCCTCATCTCACTCGAGGACTCTGAAACACGAAGTCATTTCACACTAGTACTTGGTAGAGAAGAGCTAACGTAACTTATCATGACATGAGCTGAAAATGCAGGGATCTGAATCAACATCTCGATCTGTATCTAATCAATGGTAATTCTCTTGAAACGAATTCCTTCCTTTTGATTACTGGCATCTACCTACTCCTCCATCCCCTCATTTATTTACTGTTTGGTAAGTACAAGGTGGCAGCAAAGTCTTCCCGCGTGGCTTACCCTCAGAGAGAATTCTTACTTCAATCATTCCCATTTACTAAGATCAAATGACAGATCATCGCCCTAAAAAACAAACATAAACATGGAACAATGATCTCCTTTAAACATCCCAATGGTCTTACATTGCCAAGGTCTTTCCTGCCTGTGAGGTTTCTAATGTCTCTTTATTTTCTGTTGGCTTCAGTTTACATTACCTTGCAAATCACCTAATTAATATTCACAGAACATTTTATGTATCTACTATCTAGGATAGACTTTCTTGCCACAAAAGTGTCATCCATCCACCATACTTGTCTGATCTAAAAGGAGGAGTCGGGGGCCAAACCTACACTAATGAATGAAAAGGGCAAGGAATCTATCTAGTTCAACCCTTTATTTTACAAATAATGAAAATGAGGACCAGAATGATATACTGTCTTGTTACTGAGGCAGAATGTACCATTTCTGAACCACAGATCTAGGCCTTCAATTTCAATTCAAGACCAATTTTTATATCACCTAACTTTAATGAAAACCAGTTTTCTCTTTCTCTTCTGTTATGTCCCTTTGTCAAAAGATAAAATGTGTACCTCAGGCACACAACCATTTAAATACACACAGTGTTGTCTGAATTCTGCCTCTGGGGAGACATAAATCTCTCTTATGAGGCCCTAGTGACAAACTAAGATACAATTCCACCAAAGTTTACCCTAGGGAACTAATGTATTATTAGGCTTATTTACAGAGCATGACTGAGGTGCTACTTACAAGAGCCTGGTATACTCAAAAGCAGCCAGACTGGCAAGTCTTCACCGGGCATGGGTGACAGCTTCCTCACAGCTGTACCCATGGAGTTCTTCCTCCTTCAGCTAACCTTTCCATTCTATATACTTTAGTACCTCCCTACTAAGAGGCCATGTGCGATTAGGGCAGAATTACATACAAATGGCCACGAGATACAGGAGGCAGAGTCCTGAATCTCAGATGAGGGTCCTTATGACCCGTACCCCATCACCTCCTTCTATGCAGGAATGTCAACAGACAGCAGGCCCAATTGCAGGGTCTTCTACAGGAAGCCATAGATGATCTGACAAGGACTGGAGGCTGTTTACCTCAGAGGATAGCACTCTACAATATGCACTGCAACACCCTTCTCACAAACACAGTACAATTGCAACATCACAAATTCTGAAGAGAGAGATGGAGTCTTTCCAGTCACCTAAAACTGGAATTCTCGAACAAAAGTTAAAATTACAAGGATACTTCTCAGTCTGTACTGCATAGTATGTGCTTTCCATGTTTCAATTTCTCCCACCTCCAGAAAAAAAACCTTAGCTTTACAGAAACCCTATCTCATCTCCCATTTGTGACGGGGGTGGGGGTGGGAAAGGCGACTGCAAGCCAGTGTCTAATTCTACATTTTGCTCTGACAGATGAGAAAATTCCAGGTTCAAAACAATGAGGGGATCTGCCTAAAATATCCACCAAGTAAACAGCAACATTGGGACAAAAAACCCAGGGTCTCCCATCTTTGACACGATGAATTAGCCGCATCATACTAGAGCTACTTCCTCAGCGGGCTGAGAGCGGGCGTCCCTCAATTTACTGGCCTAAACGACTCAACATTAAAATCGTTGAATTTGTGACGCCCCGAGTGTGTGCTGGGGGAGGGGCCCCAAGTCCGGGCAAACCTCCCACTTGGTTGATGAAACCGAGACCCAGAGAAGGTTCTGCATGGCGGAATAGAGGGCTGGATGCCTTACAAGGAAGGCCTGCAAGGCCAGAACTACATATTCAGACGCTCCTTCCTCGGTCGCTCTAGGCCCCAAGACTTCCAGAGCCCGAGAGTGAGGGTCTGGGCGGTGGGAGCCCCGGACCCCTCCACCTGCCCACAACCGCGCACCTCCACCTTCGCGACAGCCTCCCTGGCCGCGGCTCACTTACGCCGGCCCTCCGTCTGTTTTTGTGGTTGAGAGGGACCGAGAAACGCGACAGACTCTTCCTGCCGCCCCCACCTCTGCAGCGCTTCCGCTTCCGCCGGCTCTAGAGCCTTCGGAAATAGTGTCGTCGGGGGATGGGCCTGGGCGGGACCCACTGTGTCCCTATTGAGTGTGGCTACGTCCCGGCGAGGCAGCCATGTTCAATGTGGCATTTCTGAAGCTGAGCAACCGGCCCTTCTTCCGGTGACGTAAAGTTCCTCGCCGGAAATGCCGGGAATCTTTGGCCTTCGCTTCTGTGGAGCTGATACTGTGTGATCCTGGCTATGCTCTGGCTCCCCTCGTCGTCATCTGCAAAATGAATTGGTGCAATAAAGATATTTCCCGCCCAAACTTATTTAACTAAAAATAGGACCCTCGTTTTCGAGGGGTGTGGATAAGTGGAGGGGCGCGAGATACTATTATTACTGCTTGTGTGATTTTGAGCATTGTCTTTGCGTGTATAAAGGTTTTCTATCAGTGTTTCATTAATAAACGAGACACTGGGCCTTTGACTTATGAGCAGAAGTCAGCTTGATCAGTTTTTTTTGTTTGTTTGTTTTATAGCTCAGTTGTCTTCAGAGAGGATAGCTGTGGCAATATCACATAAACGGGACTGAAATCGATTTTTAACGTACAGATCCGTTTGTCGGTGCGCTTGCACGCCTGTAACTAACATGAATGGCACCTAGCTCTCTCTAGCTACTCCATGGGTACAGAGTTCATGTACACAGGAACATTTTAGCACTGAATTTGATAAGCTACGGGGGTTGGGGGGAGTGAGGTATCTGTGCTGTTAGAGAACTAAATATGGCTTAAGGGTCACCGTCTTAGATCTTCTCTTTCCCTTACTAAGGATTAGCACCCGGCGCTGGAGCTTTTCCTTCACACTCAGGATTCCATGTATCCCAATTTGGAGCTCTGGTAGAAAAAACAAAGCTTCATATATGTTCATGGTAACTTTCATGCTTCCTCTAAGTGAATAAATATGTACACTCATGTTACTTATTTCTTGTCAATCTATTTGGACTTCCAGTAAATAAGAGTAAGCTCCTCCTGCCCCCATTTCCCAGGTTGTTCTGAATAATAAATAGGAATGAGATAATAAAGTATATAGGGCTTGGCATAATACTGAAAACAGTAAAGTTTATTTTAGCATACTTGAGTTGTATCTTTAATTCAGTTGGATATATTCTTTCATTTGATGGCCTTTCTGTGCCTCCAAAAACACAGGTGTATATCACTTCATAGGAAATAAATGATAGTTTATTCTGGAGCCAAGTAGTAGTGACTATGACCTGGGAACACATATCCGGGTCATCCCCAAGCAACATGACAATGTGTAATGGTTTCATGAAGTTTTTGTAGTAACAGAAAAAAGAAAATCATAAATTGAAACTTTTAAAATACACTGGCAGAAATATCAGGTAGGTGAGTTATAATAAAGCTGTTATAAACCTCAGATGTTAGCTCATGACATTTTTACCCTTTGGTTGGTGGAAGACAGTGGTGTGTACATTCCAAAGTGATTTGATGGTATAGCTATTACTTCATGTAGAATGGCTAGTTTTAACTCTAGGAAAGATGAGCCTTTAATAGCTCCCATCTGTAGACATTATCTTCATCTGTTTTATTATATTGGTATTATACCTCATTTAGTTTGAAAAAACAAATGGAAAGCCACATTATGAAAGAAAATGGATGACAATGTACTATTTTTCAAAACTTTAATGAGTGTCTTTTTATGTACCAACTGTTAATAACACCAGTAGAAATAACATTAGACCTGTTAGAAATCAGAATTTTATTTTTAACCAAATATTAGTTTATATTTAATAGTTAGTCAGGAAAACAGAAACAAAGAAACACAAGGTAATATGCAGCCATGCTTAGCAGGATAGATCAGCTGAGCATCAGACAGAAACTCACAAATGATGTTTGAAGATGGATCTCAGCATAAACCCTCAGGTATGTTAGCAATGAGGGGACAGAGACATAGCTTTATGTGGTCATCCTTAGCAGCCTGAGGAGTTCCCCTCAGCACTAGAGAACTTAGTGCAGGCCAAACCAGGATTTGTGACTTTGACAACAATAAGAATTTTAGGACTAGCTTAAATAATAAAGACATTTTAAATGGAGGCTTAAGGATGAGGATTAAAAGAAAAAGCCACTCGCCGGGCGGCGGCGCACGCCTTTAATCCCAGCACTCGGGAGGCAGAGGCAGGTGGATCTCTGTGAGTTCGAGGCCAGCCTGGGCTACCAAGTGAGTCCCAGGAAAGGTGCAAAGCTACACAGAGAAACCCTGTCTCAAAAAACCAAAACAAACAAACAAACAAACAAACAAAACCACTCAAGGAAAAATATAAGACAGATCCAAGTGTGAGTATAGCTTACCAAAGTAGTGTGGCCTTTACAATGGGGACTTTTAGTATCTTAAAATGCGTAACAGTCCTTTCCTTTTATATGTAATTTTGCTGTTAGGAAATGAAGAAAGAAGAAATGGAGTCAGAGAAAATGAGAGTAGAGCATTGTTTTTAGAACTTACATATGTATGCATCTATAGTTTGAATCTCTAAATTTTCTAATTTGTTTTTAATATCTCCTTTACACTTGTAGTTTTTAGAGCTATTATGATGAATTAGTAATTATATCATTTTTTTAAAAAAGATTTTACATTCCAATTAAAGGAGGCTGCATGCTTGTGGGTAGGAAAAAAAATACTGCCCAGGACCTTTTTTTTTTTTTGGAGCTGAGGATCGAACCCAGGGCCTTGCACTTGCTAGGCAAGCGCTCTACCATTGAGCTAAATCCCCAACCCCTGCCCAGGACTTTTAATTAAATGTACAAAATAAACCAGTTTGGGGGTAGTAAATGTTTCCCATTGAGAGGAATTGTCCTTTTAGCCATATTTTTCTACTTTTTTTAAAACTGCAAGTTGAATTAACATATCAATCAAACACAAAACCACCCCAAACATGCCCTCATTCCTTAGATTCCACATGGGTAAAGAGTCCAGAGGAAATGAAAAAGAGAAGGGGGGGCGGGGAAGAAGAGGAGACTCTTATCCAGTTCCACCAAGAAACATTCAAAATAACCTCAGAGATCTGAAAGCAAAAAAAAAAACTGAATCTTGAGTCAAAATTCTTTCAAAGCAAAATAGATGCCTTAATCCAAATACTTCAGAAGCAAGTAAAAAAAAAAAATCAAAAAGGTATCTACCAAACAAGTTCTTTAAATAACTAACTCAGAATGATCAAATGGACTGTTAGTCCAAATCAAAAGAGAGTCCAGAAAGCCCCCAGAGAGCACTGAACCACAGCCTACCTGAGGAAAGAGCACCCAATGGCTTCCACGCAGCTGGTCTATGCAGATACTTTGTTTGCAATAGGTGACTCCTGCTGTGAAAAGTGTATCTTTGGAGCCCGACACTGGGAGTCATATAACTACCAATACAAAAACGGTCCTCACCTCAGAGAAAAGCGAGAATTTATTCTGGAACCAAATATGAGTAGTGATGGCTGGCCCAGAGAACATAGATTTTGGTTGCCCCAGATTCTCTGTTCCAGTAGGTAGACATTTTGTGAATTTTTTTTACAGTAACATGGAAAAGAAAAGCCATAAATCAAGGCACCTTTCAAATACTTGGGTGAGGACACAGGATGGTTGGCTAAAGCAAGACAGGGGAGACTTTGCTATAGGTCTTAGGTGCTATCTGACAACACTTTTAGCTCTTTGATTGGTGGAAAACTGGGGTTTCGTTAATAGATTCCAAAACGTTTTTTGCCTGTTAAAATGTTAGGTCTGACACAGAAAGGAGCAAGAAATAACTATTTAGCAACATAAAGATAGCCCCGGATAAACTGTAACTAGGGTCTAAGATCTGCAACATTCCAGCTTCTCCACATCACTGAAGTTTGAATCAGTCTGCCAGCCTTGCCGACATAGCTTACTCCCAGGAACTCTTGTTCACAGAGTCAATGGAGAGGCAGAATTACAAGGGAAGCATGTGGATGCTGTCCTCTGCACTAGCATTGCTCTGTACTATTATTCTAGCAAAACAGATGCCACCCTCATACGACCAGCTGTTTCTACTTGCAGTCATCACATGCAGGCTTCTTTACTGTTGATACTCCTTTTTCGTGAAGGGTGTGGGAAAGGACATTGAACCCTCACCTGGGTATCCAGACACCTCTTTCAGCCATTCTTGCACCTAGCCTCAGGGTTTTCAGAGATTCTAGAGTATACAGGCTGGGGAAAGAGTGCTTTATGTATCCATGGAGGAGTGATTATCTGCGCTGGATGCTGACTTTCATTGCTTTAGGTTCACTCATACTTCTGCCCATATCCCCTCATCCCTGGTGTGTATATAAACCTAATAAACTCATTTCGACCCCAGGGGAACTGTGGGGCACTCGAGCTTTGGTTTGCCATTTCTTGTGGTGAGCATGGGGAGGCAGGGTAAGAGAAACAATGATTAGCTAAACAGCCCTCCTGGGATCCAAAACTTGGAACACATGGGAAGACTAAGCTGCAAAGAAGGAAAGATTGGGAGTTACATTCAACTGATAGAAAACCATCAGGACTTAAGTTTAATAAAAAAGAAGGGAAAACATATGGTACAGAATGCAGATGGGGACCCTAGTAATAGCCAGTACAGGAAACTATGATGGTCGGAGAGTACTCTGCCTTTGAATTGTGCTTTTGAGTAGGGAAACACTTCTAAACAAGAAGTATGACAGCTTCTCACAGCTTGACTTATGAGGCTGTGGCACATAGAGGCAGTTGAGTTCAGTCTGAGTACTGTGGAAGCAGAGAAACTAAATACTCAGAACCCCTTGAGACCAACGTTGTATAATCTAAATACCCACGAGAGAAATTATTCTCTGAAAGACTGACTTAAGTGGGCCATTAGCTACACTTGGTTATCACAGGCTGAGGTCTCAGCAATGCCTGCCCTTCCTCTAGTATCTTCCACAAGCCTCTGATGTTTGTCTGGACCTCAGCCATGAGGGACAGTTCACCAGGCCAGATAAGACCATTTTCACAGAACAGTTAAAGGGCTGATTCACTTTAAGGGGATCTTAGGGCTGGTGTGGCGCTTTAGGGGTGTGCTGAGCCCTGTGGTTGGGACATAATGTTTACAAGGTAAGAGAGAGTCAGGCAGATCTGAATGCTTTAGACTGGCATGTAAATCATGTTCATACAGTGCTAAAGCAATCACAAAAAGATGCGGGGGGGGGGGGGGGAACGGACAGGAAGGTCACTGGGTCCGTCTGGATTGCTTGAAAGCAAATTGGCAAGATGCATATCAAGCTGGAGTTTCTAAGGGAAAAAAATAGAAATGCAAATTATGTCATACTCACTCTTCTCATTACTGTGAAAAAAAAACCCTATTATTAAAAGGGTGGCAAGATGGCTCAGTGGGTAAAGGCACTTGACTCCAACTCTGATAACCTGCTCCAGTCTCCAGGGCCCACATAATAGAAGGACAGAACTGACTCCTGCAAGGTGTCCTATTGTTTAGACTTCACCACAGTGACTGCGCCTTAATCTACTGCCATTGCAGCCGGCAATTATTTTTTGTAAGGACTTGTCAAGTAGTCCCAACTGGCCTGCTTTTCTCCAAGCCTCTAAGTGTCCTGGACTTATCTGCCTCCAGCTACTGAAGGCCAGCATTCATACCAGGTACCTTGAGCCTATAAACCGAGAGGAAATAAAGGGTTGTTTCAATGGAGATGAGACTCTGCAGTGGCTGAACAGCCCTTCCTAGGCTGCCCACCCATCATAGTTTGAGAACATCCACTTCCCAGGGACTTTGCTATGTGCAAGGTCCCCTGGCCTGAGATTCATTTTTCCCAATTGTGGCCTTATCTCCTGTGTGTCTCTGTTCTACCCTCAATGCCTCCAGTAACTCCTATCTGAAGAAGCCTCTGGCAAGGCAGAGTTGTGGTTTCTAACCTAGATGGTAGCACAGGCCTTTGAGACCTTGCTACCTCGAGGTGGAAAGAACTCTTGGACAATTACTTTTCTCTCTCCAGCAAATTTCCTCACCTCTGTAAAAAGTGTTACTGAATCAGACCTGGTCAGGTTTCTCCACTCTCATCCCTCAGCCTCACCTCTCCGCCATTTCCTCTTGATGTCATTCATATATTCTTTGACACAAGTAACCCTGCTCCCCAACGTACAGTTCTTAGGGTACTGCATGACCTGACCTACACATTTACCTTCCATCCTCACACCCCCAGGCCTGCCTAGATTTATATCAAGCTGACACAAGCCAAAGTCATGTGGGAGGAGGGAGTCACAGTTGAGAATTTGCCTCCACAGGACTACAGGCTTGTAGGACATTTTCTTAATTAGTGATTGATGGAGGAGAGCCAAGCCTACTGTGGGTGATGCCATCCCTAGGCTGGTGGTCCTGGGTTCTATAAGAAAGTGGACTGTACAAGCCATGAGGAGCAAGCCAGTAAGCAGCACTCCTTCATGCCCTCTGTATCAGTGCTGCCACCAGATTCCTGCACTGAAGATCACAGACAGGCTAAGTGGAGGGTAGGAAATGGAGTAGACTGACATGGTCTCTCCTATAGCAAGCTCCCTACACCCAACATTCCATAACAACCATACAAAGCTTTGATATAGCAATTCTTTATTTTAGTGAAGCTCTGCTATCAAGTGAACTGGAGGCTCAGACTGTCTCTCTCTGTCTCCATTTCTCTGTTTCCCCTGCCCCCAGTGCTTTTAATTTCACGACGCCTCTGGGTATGCAGTACTCACTGGGCAATATTGGAGACTTTCATCAGTAGTAGAGCTTCCTCCTTTTCTTCTTCATGCGTAGAATGTCTTCATCTGAAGATATAGGTGGCTAGGTATAGCACATTGAGCACTAGGGATAGAGTAGGAATAGGTTCAAAATAGGAAAGTGCTGTGGGATGGTCTGTATGTCAAATTGCTCTGATTGGTCAATAAACAAAACACTGATTGGCCAGTGGCCAGGCAGGAAGTATAGGCGGGACTAACAGAGAGGAGAATTGAGAGAACAGGAAGGTAGAGGGAGTCACTGCCAGCGGCCACCATGACAAGCAACATGTGAAGATGCCAGTAAGCCACGAGCCACATGGCAAGGTGTAGATTTATAGAAATGGGTTGATTTAAGATATAAGAACAGTTAGCAAGAAGCCTGCCACGGCCATACAGTTTGTAACCAATATAAGTCTCTGTGTTTACTTGGTTGGGTCTGAGTGGCTGTGGGACTGGCTGGTGACAGAGATTTGTCCTGACTGTGGGCCAGTCAGGAAAACTCTAGCTACAGGAAAGGAGTCATGGCACAAAGCTCTGGGACATTGTTATGTATTTCTTGCAGGGATCAAGTTGACCATCCTAGGTGAGTGACTGCTCCCACACATGCCACCTTCCATACTATCAACATTGTTTGAGACAATTTTCTATTGACTGTTGTTCTGTTGTTTGTAACTTTTGGATGTTCCTCTTGGGTCTCCTTTCACATCAGAAACAAAGCTTTGCTTGCTAACTATGTTGTGCTTAGCATCCCTGTTCCTACTCTGTTCAGCTCCCTGCTTTCCTCAGCTAGGCAAGAGCAGCCCTTCACCTCTTCTCCACAAGGAAAGGCGTGACCAGATGACCTGTTAAGACTCAACTGTGTCTTGCTGGGCATGTACCTAAGCAATGTCCCATTATATACACTTCCCGTTGGGATTTTGGTTGTCCCATAAACTTTGTAAGGGACTCAGGTGAGGCCACATTTCAAGGGAAGGGGAAGACAACTGGGTATACTAAGGCACAAAACAAGAATGAATGCAGGGACCCATATTGGATGGTTAGGTCCCATTAGGTGGGCAACGCAACCCAGTACGGAAGGCAGCAGGGACACACTTTCATGGATTACTAGGTATAAAGTGCGGAGTCCCCATTCCACTCAGGAAATAGGGAAGAGGGTGGAGAAGGCTCTGGGTAAGGGACAGAAGAGTGGTCAAATGATGTGGCCAGTGAAGTGGGCTCCTTCATCGCTGTGGACACATTGATTAGAAAGAGGAGTCCCTGAGTTTACACACGGCAGAATCAATGCATCAGAAGTAGAATACAGAGCAGGCAGACATACTTCACAATAAAGACAAACCCTCACCCTATTCATAAAAGGCATTTGGGGAGTATAATCTCCTTCGATTCATACTCTAGGCCAGAGGAGACAGTGAGAACTGTACTAAGCATGAATGGTATTGTGTTCCCAAAAATATTGTGCACCCTAATAAACTTATCTGGGGTCAGAGACAGAACAGCCACTAGATACAAAGGCTAGAAAATGGTGGCATTCAAACCTTTAATCCTAGCATTCCAAAGGTAGAAATCCCTCTGAATCTCTGTGAGTTCAAGGCCACATTGGAAACAGCCAGGCATGGTGACATATGCCTTTAATCCCAAGAAGTGAGCCTTTAATCCCAGGAAGTGATGGCAAAAACAGAAAGATATATAAGGCGTGGAGACCAGAAACTAGAAGCACTTGGCTGGTTAAGCTTTCAAGCAGCAGCAGTTCAGCTGAGATTCATTCTGGATGAGGACTCAGAGGCATCCAGTCTGAGGAAACAGGATCAGCTGAGGAATTGGCAAGGTAGGGTAGCTATGGCTTGTTCTGATTCTCTGATCTCCAGCGTTCACCCCAATACCTGGCCCAAGGTTTGATTTTATTAATAAAGACTCTTTAAGATTCCTGCTACACATGAAGCCATATCAATTCCAGACAGCTCAGAGGACAGAACACACAGGCAGACATAGCATGGTGATCTGATGAGACAGGGCAGGAAACTGAGGTTCAGACATACAGAGGATAAGCCAGAGAGGACTCAAGAGATAAAATACAAGTGGCCATGCGCTTTTAATCCTGGGATCTTGTGCACCCATTATGAACTAGGAATATATGAAAAGGAAGCTTTATCTGGACCACAGAGTCCCAGATCCATCCTCAAGTACTAGGTCAGAAGCTCCAAGATAGGTGTCAATGTGTCCTGTGACTTATTTGCCCTAAATATCAGTCTAGTACGAGAAGCATAGGCTGGAAATGAGCTCACATACAGCCTTCCTTCTGTCCCTGTCCCCACTGACACCTTGTCCACATGACAGAGTAGACCCAGAATGCAATGCCTACCCACAGTACTTGATACCTTTCTCAACTCCCAGAGTTGCTTTTCAAGAGCATCTGGAAGAAAGCAAAAAAATGAATGAGAGTGGCTCATTCTGCCTACAGAAGATACAGCCTCATCAGTTCACACCAGATCAGCCTCAGCTTCCCACTGGTTCCTTAACATCTTAGGTTATGGAAGGTGCTTCAGTGAGGCTAGACTACTCACTCTGCCACCCACCCACAGAGTGCTCTTTATATAAAGACTGAATGGGGGCTGGAGAGGTGACTCAGAGGTTAAGAGCACTGGCTGCTCTTCCAGAGGTCCTGAGTTCAATTCCCAGCAACCACATGGTGGCTCACAACCATCTAGAATGAGATCTGGTGCCCTCTTCTGGCATGCAGGTGTACATGCAGGTAGAACACTGTATACACAACAAACAAATAATAAATAAACAGAAGTTGCCATTTCAAGATTTTAGGGGAAAAAAAAACCAGACTGAATGGAAACATGGAGGTACTGTTACAAGTCCTGCAGGACCAGCCAGAAGAGGATTTGCTTCTTCTGCTTTATTGGGTCCACACTACAAGACCTTTATACTCAGGTTCATATCATTGACTATAGGGAGTTGCTTGTGATCCACTGACAGTTCCTTCTATCATAGCTCACCAATCAAAAGTGAGCACCAGAGGTACACTTTTTTCCAGACTACCTCAGAATACACACAATTTCTGAGGAAAGCTACTAATTACAACTGAAAGTTAGGAGCTTTGGCAGTGACAGAGGCAAGAATGATGGGTGTTCTGGTAAAGGCTGTATTTTTATTTTTAAGTTTATTTCATCTGTATTGCCTGCATTTGAATGCCTGTATGTCACATGCATGCAATGCCAGCCAAAACCAGAAGAGGGCATCAGATACCCTGGAACTGAGTTACAGATGGTGGTAAGCAGCTATATGGGTGCTAGAACTCAAATCTGGTCCTCTGGTAGATTCAGTCAGTGCTCTTAATCAAAGAGTCATCTCTCCAACTCCCCCAGATCATCTTTAACTGACAGTGGGGTTTGGTACGTTTGTGTGTGTGTGTGTGTGTGTGTGTGTGTGTGTGTGTGTGTGTGTGTGTGTGTGTACTGTTTGCATTTCCTGGCTATTTTGAATATACAAGCAATAAACATGAATGACCAGGTATCTCTGTAGTAGAATATTAAATCCTTTGGGTACAGCAGACCTATTTTCAGAGTTTTTGAGGGGAACTCCACACTGATTTCCATAGTGCTTGTACTTGTATGTGCCCACTGGTGGAATAATGGCAGGAATGTTATGGGACTAACCAGCTGTTTTCAGATTAGATCAAAGACCCACTCTATGAGATGAATCTACACCTGGTTCTATTAAAGGCAAAAAACCTGTGACTAGATAGTTCATAGGCTCTAGGGGAGAACCCAATGCTATTATTCTGATAAATGGGCATAAGATTAAAAGGATGCCTAATGATATATTATATATATATGTATATATATATATATATATATATATTCACAGATCAGAATACTCTCAATCCTCATCAGAGAAAACTTCTTGCAGTATATGGCAAGTAACACAGACCTAAGTGTCCTTCAACAATGAATGTATCATGAAAATGTGATGCATGTACACAATAGAATATTATTCAGCTGTAAAGAAAAAAGTGAGATCATGAAGTTTCAGGTGAATGAATGACATTAGGAAATACTGCATTGAGTGAGGTAGCCCAGACCCAGAAAGACAAATGCTACATGTTCTCTCTTATTTATGGCTCCTAGGTCCCAATCTTTAAATGTGAGTATATAGCTGGAGTAAACACTGATACCAGGAAAGCAAAACGGGACCAGAGTGGGGTGACAGAAAGCACTATGGGAAGAGGAGGAACAGGATGCCTGTACTATGAAGGGAAATATGAAAAAAGGGGGTTGCTTACCTGGGAGTGGGGGAGGTGGGCAATGCAGGGAAGGGTTGGGGAGGAGGGATAAATAAAAACACCAAACATTATCGATAGCCATATCATTTTATGGTGTGTGTGTGTGTGTGTGTGTGCATAATGAAGTTAAACCACTTGAAATGTTAATACTTCCCACAAGAGCCACAACAATCCTCAATGTTGGGCATGGGAAACCCCTTTTTAAATTCTCTGTCAGGGGATTCCAAGATACTCTCCACCACACTCCACAAGACAATCTAGGCTGTTGCTGTTGCCTCAGTTTCATCTCAGAAGTTGAAAGTAAGTCCCTGTTGCTGAAGACACTCTACATTTTAGACCCAGGGCTTGGAGAAATCAAGCTGGATCTGACCTGAAAGCCTCCTCTCATAGGACTAGATTTCATAGTACAGGAACGTGCTATGTAAACTGCCAAGAGAGAAAAGCCATCCATAGTTTTACCTAGGTGCCACACCTGGAAACCATAACAATAACTAGATCAGTAAGATGTCCCCAAAGTGGCAATAGTGGCACTTACAGTTTGGTGGTAACCAACAGCTGTCTATTGAACTTAACACAGCCAACTAGTCTTTGCTGGTGAGGTCAGAGACCTAGAAAAAACCACTACTGCCACTTTCCAAACCAGAATAATTTCTGACTTCGTTCTGTTTATTTATTTGTTTGTTTGCTTATTTATTTATTTACTTTGGTTTTCCAAGACAGGGTTTTTCTGTGTAACAGCCCTGGCTGTCCTGGAACTTGCTCTGTAGACCAGGCTGTCTTTGAACACCCCGCCTGCCCCTGCCTCCCGAGTGCTTGGATTAAAGTCATGTCCCACCACCTTCTGGCTCTGACTCTTTTCTAAATACTTAAGCCTTCTGCCCGTAGTTTAGTATATAGCTTTCACCCAACATCAAAGAAGCTTCTTTTTGCAGTAGACGAGACCATCACAGAAACCTACCACTAGTCAAACCCCAGAGAACAACCGCCCAGCCGCAGTCGATTTGTTAAATACACAACCCCTACACCTACGGCTCAGAGAAAATCTTGGAAAACCATGCAGAACAATTGTAAGAGCCAGAGGACCAATATCGGCTCCAAGACTGTGTTTTCTATATATGACAGGGAAACTACAATCATGAAATCTCAACAATTTGGTTGCTTAAACAAGACCAGAGCAATGATGACACCATTTGAAATGCCAATGTGATAGGGAAAATCTTACAAAACCCCTACCCTTGAGGAATACCCACAGGCAATTAATGACAACAATAACAATAAATAAAGAAAAAGAGGTCACGAATTTAAGAGTGCAGGGGAGGAGTTGGAGGAATGGGGGAATAATATAAACTCATCTCTCTCTCTCTCTCTCTCTCTCTCTCTCTCTCTCTCTCTCTCTCTCTCTTCTCTCTCTCTCTCTCTCTCTCTCTCTCTCACACACACACACACACACACACACACATACACACACACACACACACACACACACACACACACACACACATATAGTTTATAAGATAGATGAAAACATGGATGTAACCAACAGGTGGAGAGAGATTTTTGGCAAAATATTTGGTGTTTTTTCACACAACCGTGTCTGCATTTCAATTTTTTTACCTTTATAGGTTATCATAGAATCCTGACTCCATATATTTTTGCACCTCCAACTGCATGCACTTCCCCATATTTTTTTCTTTCATTCATTTTTTTTTTGTTGTTGTTTTTGAATTAGGGAGTTCAACCAATCTAGAAGACGATAGAGACTGCTGTACTGTCAAATAAGTTCGAGGTACTGCCTCTGGGTTCTCCACTAGATGGTGTAGTTCATTTAGAGAACTGGAGGCAGGCGATGGCAGTCAATGCTCTTCTACATTTACTGACAAAAGCGCCTGCTGGCTGCGTAAGAAAATGCATTACTTTCTACGTTCACTTTGAACGTCCATAAAACGGACGCCAACTGGGAAGGTACAGCCCATAAAGAATAATTGCTCAGCAGTATAGTCCTTCCCTAACAGCCTTTGCCTTGGGAGGACTCACGTAACTAAAGGTATAGAAAGGATATAGTACAGTAGGGTCTTAAAGGCCCATAATAGCCACTTGGTTTTAAAGAGAAAAGGGTAAGAACAGAGGTGGTAAATGTTTCTCTTCCTTGGAGTCTGATGGCAAAGCATGCCTAGTTGCTCTGTTGAGAGACATTTTGAGGCCACACCCAGCTCAGTGGAGAGTGCTGTCATTGATTACCAGCAACTTATGTAGGCACAAGAAGCAGAAGGGATGGACATAATAGACAGTTGTCATCTGGGGGTTTAGTTGTTTCTCATAGGAACACAGTTGGCATTTTGGAGGCTCTTTTTTTTCCCAACAGGACAGGACATTGCAGGGCTTTAGTCACTAAATGCTGGTAGTGGCTCTAAATGCTAGTAGTATCTCTTGACATAGAGATAAATAAAAATCAAGGGAGAAAATGAGAAAGAGCACGGAGTTGGGTGACTGGGAAAGTGGGGAGAGTCTGGGAGGAGGTGGGGGAGGAGTCTTAAAGAAGGGTGAAAACATTAGAATCTATTGTATAAAAATTGTTTTCAATAAAATCAAGACTCCCGGTGGCGCACGCCTTTAATCCCAGCACTCGGGAGGCAGAGCCAGGCGGATCTCTGTGAGTTCGAGGCCAGCCTGGTCTCCAAAGCGAGTTCCAGGAAAGGCGCAAAGCTACACAGAGAAACCCTGTCTCGAAAAAAACCAAAAAAAAAAAAAAAAAAAAAAAAAAAAAAAAAAATCAAGACTCCCGTGTACTTTAAAAGCCTGGTATGGAGCTAGTATTTTACTCAAACATTATTGTGTTAGACAAAGAATGACTTAATATGGATTTATGTGAGGATTTAACTAGAGTCTCAAGGTCTTCAAGACAAAGGAAGAAAATGAGGAATCTCCAGATTCTAGGACTAGGCTGAGCTTTGTAGTCAGAAGATGGATGAGAGTGGGGATGAGAATGAGAGACCAGCAGAGAAGAAGATGTTTATGGTGACAGAAGAGTTAGATAGAATCTGACAGCAGGTGGTTGATATGCCAGTCATAATAAACAAAAGGGAAGTGGAGCCCCCCCCCCCACTGTGTGGAAAGCAATATTGCTTAAACATCAGCGCTACTTGGATTCCCTCACCCCACCTTAGTGCTCCACCGTCACACCTACTCTTTGGTCAGCATGCTGGCTTTATTAGCAGTACTAAGCAGCATTCTTTGCTGCACCTGACTGCATTAACAATATTGACCACTTAGGTTGTTTGGAGGACAAGGTTGTGTACAAGTTAATAAAAGGACCAATAAATCAACAAATATTCCTTGTTCATCAAATCTATTTTCAGTCTTTGTGACTCTGTAGATGTCCTTGAAGAAGAGAAGAAAGAAGAATGGGAGGAGGAAGAGAGGAGAAGAAGAAGAGGAAGAACAAAAGAAGAGGAGGAGGAAGGGGAAGAGAAAGAGGAAGAAGAAAGAAGAAAGAGAAGGAGAATAAAAAAAGAAGAGGAGGAGAAGAAAGAAAAGAGAAGAGAAGAGAAGAAGAAGAAGAAGAAGAAGAAGAAGAAGAAGAAGAAGAAGAAGAAGAAGAAGAAGAAGAAGAAGAAGAAGAAGAAGAAACTTTCTTGAACAACAGAGGTCAAGTGCTACATTTGTTATGGTCTCATCTAAAGGGCACCAGGAACATACTAAGCATTGAACAAATTTGGGTTGTTATTCATTCTGAGGAAGTTTTAAAGAAGGGAGGCTTTGCTTTGGACTGGGTACTCTCATAAAGTAGACACAATCTTTCAATTGGGTGTCTTCAGAAACCTTAATTAGAAAGAAGGATGATGGAGTTTAAGAAAAAGTAAGAATAATTGGTGAAACATCAGTCATTTTATTAGTCTTAATATAGGGGTGTATGTGATATTCTGTGGTTTAGATAATGTGCATATCTTACCAGTATTCGGACATGGTTAACCAGTTATTCAGCCTTTGTTGTGATTCATCATAGGCACAAAGTGACTTTGTCAGACATGAATGTTCTGTGGAACTATTCATCTTATAATAAGGCTCATACATAACAGGAAGCTAGACTGTATTGTTTTCCTCTTTCTCAATTGTATAATATTGTTAAATAATTATGTGTTTTCTTGTTTCTTCCCTGGAGTGTAAGCTGCCGAAGTGCATGCATTTTTTTTTTGTTACTATTGATAATCAAGAATCTAGCCAAATTTCTGATTCTCATGAAAAATAATACTTCCTGGCAAAATGATCAGTAGTTCAATTGGTTTTTTAAACTTAGTTATCAGGGAGAACTTTCAATTTGTTGTTTATTTCTGAAATCAAACAGTTTCCACATGTCTCATTAATTATATCTCAAGCCAAAGAAGAGCTTTCCACAAGATAAAATTTATTGATTTTTAAAGGTAATAATAATGAATTTTGCCTTATGAAGAAAAGATGATGCTTGATTCAAATGTCTCACTTATGCTGAATGAAGAATAATCAAGAAGTAGGCTTCAGACATTTTCCATTGAATTGGACTCGAAGAGTGAAATTCAAAGCTCTAAGGAAAAGTGATATAAATATTTATACACAATTTGTATGAAATATAATCTTGCTCCTTCCTCATCTAATTATATAGTAAGGGATGGGAGTCTTGATTTGTAAGCTCCTGAGTTACACATGGGCATGAGCTACTGAGATTTGCTTCTCATCTCACTAAATATTTCTATCACACCTTTCTGCCATGGAGATCCCTTTGTTTTATAACCATAGTGAATAATAATAGATTTTAACAAAGACAGAAGAAACCTGTGCCCTGAGAGGTAGAAGGAGTTGATGTATCCTGGGAAAATCTTTTCCCTTCTCTGAATTTTAATGATCAGATCTATAAAATTATGACAATTTTGGTAACCTACTGACAGATTTTGGGAGACTCTGTAGAAATGCTGAATAAACTGTAAACAGGAATATCACCTAGCATGAGAAAAATACCGTAATGGTCAAGCAATAAAACAGAGGAGTTATGGAAAAATCAGTGAAAATGTATCAACAGACTCATAATTACAAGGGAAAGCCAATTACTACATCTTACACGAAATTGCTGTCAATGGTCTTTACAGGCATATTTTATATAAAAGTAGGCTAGCTTTTTAAAAGCAAAAAACACCCCACATGAAACCCATTTGAAATGATGAAACATCTTTTCTATAAATACACCCAGTAAAAACTTGGGCAAGAATATTAAGTTTGGAGTCCATTTTTATATCTGAAAGGGAATGACTCCTCCATGCCTACCCTACTACATATTACGACTATGAGTATTATAAGGGCCTTGCTTTGGGAAATAGACGTTTTCTCATAGACGTAGGCTTGTATCCTTATTAATTGAAACAATAGTCTGAGAGTAACAGCATCTTCCTTGATGTTTGCTTTTCTTTCACTACACCTAGCCCCAGTCCAGTGTCTGGAATTCACCACATGCTTGTTAAACACTCATATGGCAATTGACAGTTATAAGAAAGTTCTTGCAGTGCTCAGGATAAAACTTAGGGCTTTATATGTCTGCTAGGCAAGGACTTGGTCCCTGAGCTACAGCTCCCAGTCCAAGAAACTGTTTTTGTAAAACTCTAGATTTCTGTACAGCTATTAATTTATAATCTTGAGATAAAATGGGAAGCTAAGCCTGTTTCTTATATGGATAAAATTTGCAGGTTTATTTCTAAGTTGGACAAGTTGCAAGTCTCACTAGGTTTGTTTTATGACATATAAAATGAGAATTAGATATCTTTATATCTACTGTGTAAGACCGTTTTGAATAGTAAAGAAGATAATTCCTAAGTGGAACCAAACACAGTATCTGGTATATAATACATTCTAAGTTAAAGTCGCATATATTATTAGATCTTAAAAAGATTATGATCATGTATTCTTTTAATACTTTATATTAGCTTATTTGTATATAAAGTCATATATATATATATATATATCTCATGTGGTAGTTTCCTTTTAAAACTTAATGTTATGTCACAGTTGTTTTTCAGAAACTTAATGTTAAATACATAATATTTTTTTAAACTATATTGATTTATGTGGGATCTGATTGTAACTCAATGGTATAGTTATCGCTAGCGTGTGTAACACAGTAGATTCAGTTCCAAACACTACAATAAACAAATGAATCTTTAAGCAACACATAAAGTCAAAGACTTTGGGTACAATATTCAGCAGAAGCATTACTGTGGCCTGAACAAGGAGGGAGGCACGTGTGTGAGGAGTGCTCTGGGCTCTTGCTTTATCACAAATATGGCCTGAGCTCACATTTGTAACTCCTGAGAAATCCAAGAAGAGAAAAACTGAAGGCTTAAAGAAGCTAACTATGAGAGTGTGGATCAGACACTCTCTGTTATGGAGGAACTCCTCTGAAAGGGTACAGGAGGCATAGAATGGATTCCGGGACTGGCCTGGAAGAGAGAGAGAGATGAGCAGGAGAACAAAGGTATACTAAAGATCAAGGCACGCCACAGACACGGACTCAAGTGACACCACCATGGTGAAAGATGCCTGTTCTATTTGAGAAAACTACACGTTGTAATCTCATTACTGTATGAAGAGATGCTAAGAACTCTTTGAAAAATAGCATGGGAAATATTTGCCAGGAAAGGGCATTGGAGCACTGACACTCATCGCCTTGTTACCTGCAGCAACACAGCTGCATTGGCATAACCAAGTGTTTCTCAGAAAATATTAACTATAAATACACAATCAAGTATAGAAGCTAGGTATTGTTATACTATTTCATTTTGCCTAGTATTTACTCTCAGAGCTATGGTGCTGACATCTGAGAATTATACCTTGAAAACATCTCTACTGCTTCCTAAGCACAGGACGCAGAATAACCAAATAAGCTGAAACAGCAACACAAAGGGCCCAATCTTCCTACTTCCAAACACAGAGAAGAAACTACATTAATGAAGGCAGTGAAGTAGTGGGATAGAGAGCATACGCACCGGAAGAACAGAGAGTTCAGAAATGGAATATTTATAGCCAAACTATTTTGAATCAAAGTGCTAAGACAACTCAATGAAGGAAAGAATTGGCTTTTTTCACCGTGTTTCTGGGACAACTGGGTGCTCGTGTACAAAACAATAAAGCTGAATGCCCTAATACTGTCAGCATCACACAAAACCCAAATAAACTGCACAGGGCAATGAAACTGTGCCAGGAAAATGAATGCAACTGAAAAAATGTATATCAAGTAAATGAAGTCAACCCCAGATAAACACTCTATGCTTTTTCTCGTTGATCGTTTGTAGTTTTACATATGCACATCAAGTCACATATATATGCATGTATGTGTACATATCTAAACACACATGGAATGAAAACACAAGTGAAACATCTAGGGGACAAAGGGCCAGGAAAGGGAAGTGGAGAGTGTGAGGAAGAACAGGCTCAATATTCTGTATATACATGTGCAAAAGCTTCAAAAACACTTAAAAGTCCAAATCTCATAATGCCCAGCATATTCAATCCTCATCACTGTAAACAAACCAAAACAAAAGCAAAACCAAATCTCAAAATAAACCTCCAAGGACTTAGATGTAGAACCCATCACTCTTCTATTGGATTAAAACATACTAGTCAATTTTCACATCCCCGAGTTAAACAATGACCCCCAAAGTACAAGTAATAGTTCAATTGTATTTCATCAAAATTAAAATCTTCTGTGTCTTAAAGGACATGGTTAGTGAGGTGAAAAGACAACCCTCATATTGGAGAAAAGATTTGAAGTTCAACGTAGCTTATGGAAATTGTACACATAGTAAAGGGTACTTGCAATTGTGCTGTAAAAACACTGATATGAGTAGGGGGTAAGAGAGGAGTCCGAATAAGCACATAAATGACTATTAAGTCTATGAAATAATACCTATCATTAGTCATTAAGGAAACACAAGACATAATGTCAGGTACCACTCCCTACCCATTGGCATGATTATCATCAAAATAGTGGGTGATAACAAGCATTGGTAAAGGTATCTTGCTGGTAGCATTATAAAACATTACATCTGATTTGAAAACAGTTTGATGATTCTGAAAATGTTAAGCATAGACTTACCATATGCTCCCTGAAATATCTACTCATAGAATTATGCTCAAAGAAAAATCAACAGTATATGTCTAAGTACATGTTTGTATGTGAAAGTCATAGCAAAATTATTCATGTTGGCCCTAAAATGACAACAACTTAATGTCCATGAATGGATGAAAGAGTAAATACAATTGTCATATTATTCAGCCATAATAAGACATGAAGAATTAATGTTCCCTATGGTGTAGATGAGTCTTGAAAAACTCATCTGAGTAACCAAAAGCCAGAAATGAAAGGCTTCATATAGTTTCATTTATAGAAATTGTCTAGAATAGGTCAAATGTAAAAGCAGAAAGTAGACTAGAAGTTTCCAAGTGCTAGCTGTCCAGGGTTGGAGGGGTTGATTTCTTTTTTTATGAAAATTATCCTGATTTGACCTAAGTCCCACTCCATGAGAAGGAACCCCCCTACCTGACACTATTAGGGTATCCACGAACCAGAGACTAGATAGCCCAGAGACCTAGGGTAAAACCAGACACTACTGGTCAGAAAAAAGTCAACAAAATGACTCCTAATGATATTCTGCTGTACTCATAGATCAGTGCCTTATCCAGTCATCATCAGAGAGGCTTCCTCCAGCAGCAGATGGGAATAGATTCTGAGACCTACAGCCTGACATTGTGCAGAGAGAGAATCTAAATGGGTGGTCTCCATCAAACCCATCCCCTCAGAGTTCAGGGAATTCCACAGAGATATTAAGAGCCTGAGAGAATGAAGTACACAGGGAGAACATGGCTCATTGGATCAACTAAGCAAGGTACATACGAGCTCACAGATAAGGCAGCAAGCACAGGGCCTGCAGGGGTCTGCACCAGGTCCTCTGTGTATATATTACAGCTTTTAGCTTAGTATTTTTGTGAGACTCGTGACAGTCCCAACAAGTGGGTCTCTGACTCTTGTGCCTGCTCCTGGGACTCTTTCTCCTGTTGGGCTGTTTTGTTCAACTTCAGTATGAGAGTTTGTGCTTCATCTTATTGTATTTTATTTTGTCACATTTGATTGTCATCTCTTAGAAGCCTGTTCTTTTCTAATGAGAGACAGAAAGGGAGTGGATCCAGAGGGGCGGCGAGGTGGGGAAGAGTAGAGGGAGGAGAAGCTATAGTCAGGATATATTGTATGAGAAAAGAACCTATTTCAATAAAAGAAAAATACATAGATAGATGATGGATGGATGGATAGATAGACAGACAGACAGACAGACAGACAGATTAAATGATTGCCCTGAGATCAAGTAGTAGTAGCCTTTAAGAAATGGGACTTATTCTTTACTATTGTATTAAAATTTAAAGTGTATTGTATTTAAATTTTAAGTTCTTAAGCCTAAGAGGTTTTTATTTGCCACAGCCCTTGAGGTTCAGGAGAGGAGGTTAGACAGTGAATCTTAACATAGGACAGACGTGGAGAGTCAATACTAAGTTTGGGTGAAGAGCAGTTACGCACTTAGTTCTTCAAAGGACTTCCTATACATGTCCTGGAATTATCCTGAAAACCTGAGAAATGAAGCCTTGTGATCATCCAGAAGATACTTTAGTACTGTAGGAGAAGACTGTAGAATGGGTTAACTGGCCTGAATGAGTCAGTAAATATGGAAAGAGCAATAGCAGCACTGGTTGTGAAGACAAATTGACAATAAGCCATCAACCATTCTGGGTTTTTCATTACCATCCTTGGTCAAAGCATCATAGCTCAAGAAAACCCTTAGACCCAAGAAAACCAGGATGCTTGTGTCTCCAGCTGGCAGCCACCACAAGTCATGTAGGCTATTATTTACTAAGGCCCACCATGCTAAGCCTTCTTTAGGTATTATCTTTTCAATGAACATAGCCAATCTCTGGGGGTAAGCATGTGATTAAGATGTCCTAAACCACATAGTTTAAACATAAATTGAGATCACAACTCACGTCTCTCATAGTAGAGTCTTTATTTCCAACAATGTGTCTTGAGAGACTGAAGCAAAATGTCAAGTGATAACATTTTTTAAATAAATGCTGAAAAGGGTGCTTTAAATTTTGAAGTGAATTTTACACTCATTGTTATAATCACTCTTGAGAAGCATCTAGTTTCTTAGTTTGTTTAGCAAGCACTTATTACAAAATCTAGCAATAGATTGTGGTGATATTATGTTCCCCAAAATATCGTGCACTCTAATATACTTATCTGGGGTCAGAGAACAGAACAGCCGCTAGATATAGAGGCCAGAGAATGGTGGCACACACACCTTTAATCCTATCACTTGGGAGGCAGAGACCCATCCAGATCTCTGTGAGTTTAAAGCCACACTGGAAACAGCCAGGCATGGTGACTCACACCTTTAATCCCAGGAAGTGGTGGCAGAAAGCAGAAAGGTATATAAGGCATGAGGACCAGGAACTAGAGCTGGTTAAGCTTTTAGGCTTTTGAGCAACAGTTCAGCTGAGATTCATTCTGGATGAAGACTGAGAGTCTTCCAGTCTGAGGAAACAAAATTAACTGAGGAATTGGTGAGGTGAGATAGCTGTGGCATGTTCTGCTTCTCTGATCTTTCAGCATTCACCCCAATACCTGGCTTCAGGTTTGTTTTTATTAATAAGACCCTTTAGGATTCGTGCTACAATAGATACCATTTTTTACTTTATGCAGCTTATGTATGGCAACAGATTAGAAATATGAAACAGAAAATTACAATATTGGGGGACTACATGTATTATGAAAGAGAGTTATGATTTAATATGAAAAATACCAGAGGTGAACTGTACCTGTGTTCAGGGAAGGCTCTTTTTCTCTGGGAAGGTAGATTTACCACTTAAAAAAGAGGTCAATTTAGGTTGAAGTACAAATGAAGAAGAAGCCATAGCCCCGGGAAAAGCCTGGGGACATCCTCTTGGAGAGGAGGAAACTTTGTCCAGAAACAGAAACAGAAACAGGCTCTATATGTTTGAAAGTAACTGGAGAAGAGTTAGTGTGGCAGAGCATAAGGAGTGAGTGAAGAAAACAACTGAGTGGAGGTAGGAAGCTAAGGTTTGAGGAATCAGGAGACTTCTCAGTCTCTCTTACAGCAGGGATAGGACTCATCCTAAAGCCTTCTGACCTGGAACATTGAGACTTCTTGCTTTGGTCTGATCTTGCCAAGGGTGATTTTTTTTTCAAACATTTTTTGAAGATAACTTTTGACATCTACTTTCTTAGTAAAACTAATATTCAGAGCACATTCAGAAAAGCTTCTCTTATGAACAGGGAGGTGGGACTCAGTGTCCATTTTCATTCTCTCCATCACCCACAACCCTCAAGTTCAGCCAGTCCAGACCTGCCAAAGATTACAGAATCATATTGCGAGTAATTGATATGCACTTTTTCCAAAACAGTAAATATCAGTCAGCTGTTATGAGTCAGGTACACATTCGACTCTCTAAGGGGTTCTGATTTGGGTGTCGTGCCAACTTACATGTTGATGAAACAGTACACGCAGAAATTGGGATATGTAACATTATTAGAAGCACACAATGGGCTGACTCTTATGGAACATATGCGTTTCTTCTGCACAGACTTCTTTTGATAATGACTGCAGGAAACAACCTAAAACAAAACTCACAGGTTAAACTTTCTATCCCCCAATGATCTGTTAACGACTTCTAACATAAAGTGTTGGGTATTTTCTTTCATGCAAAGGAGAGTAGTGGTAAAATGTCTCCCTTTTAAACCTCAAGTATCAAAACTATACTTTGATAAATTCAGCAAGCAGTACCTTTGGGATTAGCATTTTGTAAGGTTACTGAGGCCATGTAGCCCAGACCCTAGGCTGTACAGGAAATCTGTTAGAAGGGAAGAGAACCATTTGGGAGAAATAATAAGAAGGACTGAGCATTTTATAGTTGTTGTGGTAATGGTTTTATTTCTTCAAAGCCATATTTTAGCTGTGGCTTCTGGAACAGAATACAGTATTTGTTCTTATCCCAAACACTGGTTGTAGTTCAGGCCTCTGGGAACTAGGTTTCTGGAATAGAAAGGGAAGGAGCTGCAATGGTCAAATCATTCTAATATTTATCTATTATTTTGTTTTGCTCAGCAGCATAAAGTGATATAAGCTTTCCCTGCAGTATTGTGAGTATTAGAATATCTATAAGAAGAAGGAAGGCTGGAGAGTCAGAAGAACATTGTGTAGTGAGTATTGGAATATCTACAGGAAGAAGGAAGGCTGGAGAGTCAGAAGAACACTGTGTAGTACATTGATCAGGCAGGTGCTGTAGCACTGACTCACTCTAGCAGTGGAGGTCACAGGACATTCACATGCAGTGGACAGCACACTAGGCTTTTCTGTGCTCGGGAAGCCTCTGGTACCTCCATATAGAGCTGTTGCCTAAGCTTCAGTCACTTCTTTTATGATTCCTTCCAAGTTCATGTGATGTATTTCTTTAAAATATTTTTTCTTTAAATTGACAATTTTTGAACTTTGCAAAGAATTTCCTTAAGCATAATTGTCAATAATAAATTTGAAGTTGTGGTTACATTTTTTTAAACATTAAAGGATATCAGTAATTTTTGAAACAAAAGATTCATTATCATATTAAGTAAAATAACGACACTACTCAACTTCTCTTAGGGAAATACTGTTTCTATCTTCTTTTTCAGTGATTAAGTCAGAATGGTATGTTTGATAGAGTCTACCAAGAACTGATGCTTTAATGGGACATTCAAATATGCAAAAGTGACATCTAAAGTTGTACATAGGCATAAGAAAAATATTCATTTTTTTAAAGATTTATTTTTACTCTATGCATATGAGTGTTTTGCATATATATATATATATATATATACATATATATGTATACTGTATACATGTCTAATGCCCATGGAGGCCAGAAAAGTGAGGTGAATCCCCAGGAAATGGAGTTAAGAATGGTGGGTGCTGTGAACTGAACCTGGGTCCTCTGGAAGAGCAGCCAGTGCTCTTAACCACTGAGCCATCTCTTTGGCTTCCACAAAAATATTTAATTAGAGAGAAGTATATGTATTTTAAGTAAATTTATAAGACAATGTTTTGCTGTGGTTTGGGGGGAGAGGGGATGATATGAATACATTATTCATGCGTGCAATTTTCCCCAAAATTTATTTTTTTAAGATTTATTTTTACTCTATGCATATGAGTGTTCTGCATATATATATATTTAAAAATTAGATAAAATTATATACTCAATAACACAAATTGAAGTAGCATGTGTCCCCAAACACTATTAATTAGAATCTAGAAAAAATAGGTTGGGGTGTTTCTCGGAGAGAAGAAAAGGCACTGTGAAGCATGCAGAACATCATCCTGGCAACACTAGGAGTCACTGCTTTAAGCAGAAAGACATTTCTCTTAGGTTTATGTTGTGCAGATTCCATTCTCAAGATTAAAACAGAGGTTGGCAAACGTTTTCTCTTGAGAGCTAGGTGGTAAATATTTTTGTGATTTTTCAGCTCTCTGGCTTCTGCTGTAACCACTTAACTTTGCAGTGACCTGGAAACAGCCACAGCTACAAAGGGAGCAGCAGGAAGGAGCACATTTTGGTCCCAAGAAAACCCTGTTTTCTAAAGCAGGTGACTGTGGTGTGCCAGTACTGAAGCAGGTTGACTGTAAGGGAGTCAGTGGAGACAGGAAGAAGAAAGAAGACATTGAAGAGGGAAAAATTAAGAACTTCCCTTGCCAGTGGTAAAGGGGTATGAGAGTGTCTGATCAATCCCCAGGATTGATTTTGATAGTGATGCTGAGTCTGAATCATATGAAACCGACATCATGAAGATTGAAAATGGCCAGATGCTAACTGTTCCACATGGTTTAAAATAAAAGAAACTACAAGAGTGGAAAATAGTTATTATACAGAAGTGAACTTACCTGAGGTGATGTGTCACCAATAACATCTGTAATAAAAATGTTAAAATATCTAATAAAACAATGAGGTGTTGAAATGCTCACTAAGTCAGTCACATAAATATTGACCATAGAACTGAGAAAGTTGTCTCCTTAACACAGAGTTACAAAACATGACTCATCCCTACATTTGTTTCCTTTCTCTCTTCTTGTTCAAGACCCTCTTGGGGTGGAGAGATGGTTCAACAAGTAAGAGCATTTGTTGCTCTCACAGAGGACCTGGCCCAACCATCTGTAACTCTAGTTCCAGGGGACACCCTCTTCTGGCCTTCATGAGCACCAGACACAGACATACAAACAGGCAAAACACTCAAACATATAAAAGAATATACCTTTTAAAAGAGCCTTAATATTTTGTCTGAAAACTCAGCCTTGATCTTTTCCGAGATTTAGTGCTGACCTTAGGCAGGGGGGACATAAACCCAAGCTTCATTATCAGGGACTCAGCAATGTCATATACTACTGGAATACACAGGTATTAAGTAGATTTGTTTCAGAGAAAGGATGAATTCTTCATATCATCCTAGCTGTTTGTAGACAGACACTGTAGACACCACCTTCATTGGTTATTTCTGTCTCTAATAAAATCTTTCTCTCTATATGTTTTCTACCTGTTGATAAGGAAGCTTCTTTTTGTGGAAATTCTATGTCAGTAGTTACCCACATTATTAACACTACTTTTGCCTTTGTAATTTACATTCTACTTCACAACCTTGATTTCTCTCGAGCACTGCTTCTGGAACATCCCTTCACCCATCCCTCTGCTCTCCTAATGATGTGGCAAATCACACCATCTGCTTCTATTGTTGTCAGGTTCATGCTGAGACGTTCAGAGATCTTAACATTTATAGTCCTTTAATAGTATGCTATTTCCAAAGCTGATGCTGCTCTGTTCAGAATGCTTTGTGTATGCACACCAGCTACACACTGTGAGAGTCAAGGGGAAAGAACTAGAAAGAAGAGTGAAAGAAACACTGATAGTCAACACAGAGGCCAAATTATCTCTCATCTATTGATTGCGGTCCTCATAGGCCATTGCTTAAAAACCTGAGTCTAAAGCTGTCTGTGGTAGATCTCTTGGAATATTTTTTTAAAAAAAGGACAAAAATGGAGTTAACCACTCATATCCATTCTGGTTAAGATCTTAAATTCTTCATCTCAGAGAAAAAACTCAGGTTTCCAAAAATTTCTACATCTAAATAGGAGTACTTATTTATTTGCTCCCCCACCCTGGAATATTAAATGCTCGTTCCTTCCCTGGAGTTCTTTGACAGATTCTTACATAAGAAGTAGCTAGTAGCCAAGAAAGTCAGGAGGAATGCTTTTGACTTTTCCATGGGAAGCAACGCAATTCCTCTGCCTGGATTCCTTCAGCCCGGAGTTTCTTAGCAAGTCCCTAGACGTTGATTCTGCTATGAAACCAGTGGTGATGGCCCCATTGTGAAAACCTCAAGCCTTATTATGATGTCACTCTGCACGTGTTCTATTGCCACGTGACACCAAAAGTCACCATGTTATGAAGCACCGAGAAGATTTCCAAGAGAAAACGTTTCTTGTTAACAGACTGTAGAGTGATACCATGTTCTGTTTCCTTTTTTGACTGTCATTTGGTTGCATAGAAGTGCATTCTGCTTTTTCTCTATAAGGAGGAGACTAAGGCATAAAACACTAACTGAGAATGAGTAGCTCTGGGGACTCTTTTTGCAAAGCTTACATGTTTGCCTTCTGCTCCCTTTTCCCTCAACCTTAAGATTCTGATTCAGTGTGTCCAGAGTGAAGAACTAATAGAATATGGATCCACAACTTTGAACTAGAGGGTTATCTTCCATCCCTTTCTCCAATATTCCCTAGAGGCAATTACTATTTTATTATCCCTTACCATACTCATTCCTACCTCTCTGGACATATCCAAATTTAACCCAAGACATTTAGATAAATGGAGCCCTGACCATGGAAACTCAAGAGCATTATGTGCTATTTCTATTATTATGTTTGGATTTGAAGATCACACACACACACACACCAGTGATTCTACAATGAAGGGTGTAACATGACAGATTCAATGAAGCTTAGCTCAGATCTTTATGAAAATGACACCGTGAGAAAATCAAGCTTACCTTTTAAGAAAGTTAAGATTAAAAAAAACCTAAGATCTGTTCTCAGATTTCCTAGGAACATGAAGTTATGAGTACTATGGCCTGTTTGGACAGAGTGAACTGTCTTGGAACAGATGGTTCTTTATACAGAGCAATAGAGTAAAAAGAAAAATGAGATCAAGCAGCTTTGCTGTCTACTTTTAGCCAAACAGTTTTAATGGGGTAAGTTTTGCCTCCTTTCAGAGCCTCAGCTTCCCACTTGTGAAATAAGATGCCAGTCTTGTGGACTTTGAAAGTCATCTCCAGATTCTGAGGCATGGTGTACAAATCACTTTGGACATATATTAGGACAAATCCTGTCAGGCCATATTTGGGATATCATGGTAAGTTCTGGATTCTCCACTTAGAATGGGACTTTGTGGACTGCCAACATGGTCAAAAATCTGGACATTAAGTCTTATGACTAGTAGAAGAACTGGGGCGATTTGCTATGGAAGTACAGATTCAGAAAGACACTAGAAGATCTTTGAATGCCTTGGGGCTTTCAAGTAGAAGACCAAGTTCATTTTTTAGTTTGAAGGTGAAGATGGAAGGAAGGGTAGCTGACCTTCACATCATGTCTCACGATAACTCGTAGTGTCTTGATTCTACAGCTGAAATAAACCAATGCCAAACACGAATACGGGATTCCCTCGAGGTTCCTGGCACAGAAGTTAGCAGCAGCCATATTCAAATCCAGAACTCATGAATGTAACCATTCTGTGACCTAGCCCTTTGAATCAACATAAATACAGAGAGGTCAGGGCACATCCTACTCTACTGCATCATGTGCATCAGTTCTTGTTGCTCAAAAGATTATCTGAACAAATAATGTTTCTGAAAACTCAACATGCCTAACAAAAAGCAGGCTGAAATGTGGGGACCTGAATTCCTTATTTTAGAGGCAATTGAGGTAAAATCAAAGGTTTAATCATCATCTCTTAGAGGTGTTGACTCAGCCTTCTCTTTGAATTGTAAGCTGAAGGAGAAATTTCTCTCTAATGCTGTAATCTTGTGGCTTTATGGTTTCTGCCCTCTTTCCCCTCAACCTCTCTCCCTCCCTCCTTCCTTCCCTCCTACTTTTCTTTCTCTCTTTCCCTCCCCTTTCTTTCTCTTCCTTCTCTCTTTTCTTCTTTCCTCCACCATCTCACTTTCTTTTTTCTTTCTCCCTTTCTCTTTTTCTTCCCAGAGAGTCTAACTAGCTACACCATTCAGGCTAGCCTCAAGCCTCAAACCCACAACCCCCTGCCTCAGTCTTCTGAGTGTTACGATCACAGGGATGCTAAATCTCACCTGGCATTTTTTTTTTTTTTTGGAAAACATGCTTTAATGGCAGCCATAAAATGAATTTTCAGATTGCCCTGTACCTGAAAATAATATGCCACCCATCTCTGAGATGACAGTGTCTCGATGTTCCTTAGGAGGCAGGAAGTCAAAGGGACTGTTGTCTGGTAAAGACAGCAGCAGATGGGAGCTATACGATGAAGACAGAGGAAAAGATAAAAACAGATACGAAAGGCACATGATGCTGAGTTGATGAAGGGCAGTGAGGGCTCGGAGGACAGAGTGACCAAGTAGCATCAGGGAAGTGTTCCCCCACCCCACCCCTGCATTTTCATTCTTTCAAACAAGAGAGTTGAATTTTAAGACCCATCACCCAAACCATCCAAACCCCACAGCATACGCCTGGAACCACTTCTCATAGCTTTCATATTAAAAGAGAATTCTCAAAGCATGTTCCCTAGAGATTTTTCAAGAGGGAAATGAGATGAAATTAGATAGCTGTTAAATGTAATACACGGTGCTCTTGTGATGTCTTTCCTAGTACAAGGCAACTTCACAACAGAAAGAGAGCCCGTGGAGAGCAGGGGTACGCTGCACTTCCTTACCGCTGTTCCACCAGAGTGCACCACAGTGCTTTAGAAACTCAGTAAGTTTTTATTGGATGGATGATACGTTCAAGAATGTCAAGAATGACCAGAGAATATCAATGATTATGTACTGAAGCAGTAGTGTAAGACTGAGTTTTGTTATTAGGGATCAACTTTTTAAAAACAACAGAGAGGGCCGGGCGGTGGTGGCGCACGCCTTTAATCCCAGCACTCGGGAGGCAGAGCCAGGCGGATCTCTGTGAGTTCGAGGCCAGCCTGGTCTCCAAAGCGAGTTCCAGGAAAGGCGCAAAGCTACACAGAGAAACCCTGTCTCAAAAAACCAAAAAAAAAAAAAAAAAAACAACAGAGAGATAAAATTTGACCTATTGGCATTTGTACAACAATGCTTTGCTTCTCTTCCTAGGTACTTCAGACTGACACACATGGTGGAGGGTGGAAATAGGGAGTCCTGACCCAGAACACTTGCCAATGTGATGCATTAGGGATGGCAGAAGATTCTAGACAAAAGAAAAAACAGACAAAACATTTTCTAGTTACCAGAACTAAAGGCTTCTGTCTTATATGTGAAAACTTTTCTTATTTTTCCAGGTTTCAGTAATGAACTTTTATGAACCAACAAGTCACAGAATTTATTTTCCTGGCCGGATTGAGAACAAAAACCGTGGTTTAGGCCCTTTGTGCTACTAATTCTTACTTTCAGCCAACAGAGAAACTTCTAGCAAAAGTAACATCTAATGGTTTTTTGGCCATTAAAATATTCTGAAATTTAAGAATTTTCTTTAGGTCCATTTTATTTAAAAAGTAATTAAGTATATAAAAAGGCATTCTTTTCCTGAGAAATAATCATCTTTCATGTGTATTCAGAAGCACTTTACCCCTCCAAGGGTAAACATTCAAATTCATTAACATTTGCTTCATAAGAAGAAAGTAAAGACAAATGACAGTTGCTAAGTCTATAGGCATTTTCTTAGCTTCTATAGGCATTTCACGCGCCACCATCCTGATTCAGGAAACTTGTTTCTGCTTGTCCGTGAATCCCAAGCGAGTGACTACAAATGAAGATTCTCATAGTTGGTGATGTAATATACTAAAGAAAAAAATAACTCTCAGTCTGCCATAGTCAATTCAAATCCCTTGAAGTTACAGTTTTACTTTGTTTTCAACAGAATCAAAATAACTTAAAAGCTTCTTTTTTTAAAAAAAAATATAGATTATAATTTGGGGGAAAAGTATAGGGGGAAGAAGCTGAATAAAATGTCAAGGATACCACACACATGTTACCCATCACATATAACATTTTTTTTTTTTTTAAGAACTGGTGGTTATGTGCATTTGAAGATTTGGCTTTAGTTGTATTCTGTTTCTTGGTATGATACCGTCACGTCCTTTAAAAAAAAATTTTTTTTTTTTGAGCAGACTGTCTCAGTCTGGATAAGTACCCAAACCCTCTTGTGGGACCTCCAGTGCAGCAAACCGTGTTAGGTTCAGTACTCGAGTTGTCTGCAGATTTTTAGCATACAGAACAAGGTATCAGACCTGTTTCCAGCTGCTGGATCTGTTGTGGAGTGTGCAATGCAAACTGAAGAGAAGTGGGTTCCCCGGGACCCCAGCTGTTCACTGGGGCGCAGCAGACAGCTTGATGGGCTTCCTGAGGGGAAAAATGGAGCAGCTGGTGTGAAGCTGGAGAATCGCAACCAGCTTATGCTTTGGGAAGAGAAATATTATTCATCTGAAAATCCTGTATATCAGGAGGATGCTGCTCCTGAGAGCAAGTGTATAACACATTAAATTCTAAGAACAAATGAACAGAAAAAACTACATGCAGTTTATTTATACACCCTAAACATAAAAAAGAAGAAATTTGTATTTTTAACTTGGAAAAAAACTAAATTTTTGAGCTAGATTTTTCTGGTAGGTTCAAAATCTTTGATCTATAACTATTCTTCTCCCAGTCACAACTTATTATGAGTAAATATTTTATATTCTGTAATATTTATCAATGGTTATAAGCTACCTTGATTATGAGGATTTAGCTATTTAATTTAAAAAATTTTTAAATTTCTTATTATTTGATACTTTTATACATCCATTTCCTTCTCTTATCCCCCTCTTTCTTCTCTCTTCTGCTGGAGCCCACAAGGCCCTCTCCATTTGCCTTTCTCCTTTTGCATATGATGAACTACTTTAATATGAGGTGTCCTTGCCTAAGCCTGGGTAGAAGGGAATCTATTGGAGCAAGGGCGACTTATTAGTGGGTACACCACTGAAGGAAATGACACTCTTTCCTCCAACACTCTGGCCTTTATTTTCCAGGACTAAGAAGTCAATGCCTGGGCCCTTGATGCCTGCATTGACTCTATAGATGTTCTTAGGGGCATTCCAAATGAATCTAAGGCTAAGAGCCAAATCGTTACAAGACTCAAATAAACTGTATTCTATTGGTCAATAATTACATAAAAATATTAAATATCAACAAAAAAATCTATCAATTATATCTGAGATGCCTTTAAAGGACTGTCTAGCCTGCTAAATGCCACTAACTGAACTGCTAGATAAAACAGAAACCCACCTGATAAGATTTTAACAAGAAAAAGGCGATATTTGTATGCTTGGTGAAAGATATACTTTATTCTTCATAATATTGTTTCAGAGAAGACAAATACAAGGTTCTTCAGGGGCTGGAGGGTTAAGTTGTACCCAGAATCCCCCAAAGACCACCAAGAGACCAAATCCGATGCAAAAGCAAAGAGTTTTTTTTTTTTTTTATTGTTTCCAATTAACTCAGGCCTCTCAGTCTGTCAGAAGCAACAGCAGAGCAGGAGAGACCCCGAGCAACCATGGGACAGGGTTTTTATATGGGGTAAAGCAAGAGCAGGTGTCTTGGGGTCTACAGACTACATAGGAACAGACTCAGGCTTGGTTTACGTGAGTGGTAATCTTGTTAGTAACTTTCAGTTGGCTAGGGTTAGTTGGGGGGTTACAGTTATCCATTTGGGGGCAGGCCTGGACAAGTCCCAGGCTTTGTTCTTGAGCTGCTGGGGAGGCGGGCTGGCCCAGCACATACTGACTGTGGGAGCTGGCTCAGTGGCCCAGGCTTGGTGTGTCCTGTCTCCCCTGTTCCTACTGACAGGGGCATAATTGTCTTTCTTCATGGCTCTCTCAGAAACTGCTTGCTCAGTCTCATGAAACTGAGGCCTGATCTCTGAGAGAAGCCTGATCAGCTTGTTATGGCATCTGCTTGGTCCTTTCAAAATGAGACAAAACTTCTTTAAAAAACCAAAAGAGGTTATGAAACCCTTCAGCAGAAATTCAAATGCCTCCCCAAGTTAGCACTTGCAAAATCAGAATGCACCATATTTTATCATGTTGCACTTTACTTTTCAACTGTACTGTTTAAAAATTTTGAATTATGTGAACTGAGAAATCTCTCCACCACGTGTATAATGACAGTTTAAAAAAAAAAATGAGGCCATGAATTTGAGAGAGAACAAGAGGAGGTACATGGAAAGGATTGGAGGTCAGAAAGGGATGGAGGGAAATGGTGTAATTACATTTTAATTTCAAAACTAAAATATATTTTAAAAGAATAGCTAACCATATAAAAATATGAGGCCAAACTCTAACAACTAGGAGTAAGGCACAGGATCCCTTTGCAAAAGCTAAAACTAAAACAACTGAATGGAATCCTTGATGGATGTGGTTGCTTATCAGCAATCCACTCCCATTGCAATAAAGGAAGCAGTGGGGATCTCTCGGATCTACCACAGTAGAATGAAGCCAGCTTCTCCCAACTAGGAATGCCTTTCTGACCCATCACTCTCATGTAAATTGACCTTCTGCAGTGGACAAGCTGTAACTCCAGAGAACGGCACCTCACCCTGGTTACTCCAGTGGCAAACCAGCCTGCTCCTGGTGGGAATGTGGTTATCCCTAGTGGCTAACCAGCCTGCTCCTGGTGGGAATGTGGTTACCCTAGTGGCTAACCAGCCTGCTCCTGGTGGGAGTGTGGTTACCCTAGTGGCTAACCAGCCTGCTCCTGGTGGGAGTGTGGTTACCCTAGTGGCTAACCAGCCTGCTCCTGGTGGGAGTGTGGTTACCCTAGTGGCTAACCAGCCTGCTCCTAGTGGGAGTTGAAGGATTAGACTACCGACAAAAACTGTTCTTGCTTATTTTCCTTATGTGCCGAAACCCCTTGATTTCATTGTTTTAATATTTTATGCCCGAGTCTTTGCAGTAGGTCTGACTGCCACAGTTCCAGCTGACTGATAATATGGCAAAAGCATCTATTCATACTCCTTTAGCTCTCTTACACAGGATATATTGCAGTTATCTATTGTAAATGGTCCCAGAACCATCTTGCAATTCTTTCCTGTGAAAGATTTGAACAGATCGAAGGGTCTCCTGGATCCTAATTAACTACATCTTTAAACATCAAAGAAGGGCTGGAATGCCAGTGACTTTTTGGAGCATAGTTTTCCATCTTTAAGGAATTCAAATTCTGGGAGGTTGTCTGATCCTTCCTCTCCTGATTCCCTCAGAGGATTCATTTTCACTCTCATGAAAAAAAAGAACATGGATGAGGAAAAAAAAATCACAGCTCACTTTATGATGCTCTGGAAATACAAATGTATGGACCAAACTGATGCTCCACAACTCTAAAAGGGATATGAGGATCAGAGGGAGATGTGGCAGGGAGCCCTAAAGGGCTACCATAGTGGGATGCATTAGACCTTGGTCAGCTCTCTTGAGCTTCAGGATTATACATAAGTCTTCATCAATCCCTGTCTAGCTCACTGCTAAGACTTTCTATGAGCCTCAGTCTGGCTCTGGTCCACACCATCTTCCTTTCCCTATGCTGTGTCTGGGTGCCTCTTTCTCACCTCTGAACTTAAGGTAGAATCTGCAGCAGGTGGAGATCTTCAGCTTACTTTTCACAATCTCTGTTAACATATTTAGAAGAACCAATAGAATTATAAATGATTATGACTGACTATAAATGAATATACTGACATTGTGCATGGAGGCAAAGGGACAAATGGGATACAGAAAATGATGACTGAATGAGCTTGGGATTCAGCTTCTAGACAGAGGTTTGCTGAGCCTGTGAGCATCAACCCTGCACAATAAAGCTTTTTGCTGGATCATATCAGATTGGGTATCTTGTTTCCCAATCTACCCCTTTGCTCACAATACCTGGACTATAGAATGAGACTGTTTCTTACTCCCCTCAAGTATAATCCATGATCATAGCTAGTGATTGATAATATATTATTACTTGGACCCAAGCCCATGACTGTAAAGTTCATATTCTTAACCTTCATGTTAATTTATTGTTCCCTTACTTATGAGGCACAGCTTCAAAGAGAGCCATGGGTGTTGCTTAAATTGCTTGCACATTACTTGAAGGATTTTATTACTGTATAAAAAAATTCTCTGGAATATGTTAACATGAAATATGTTACTGAATCAGAATAAAATGATTAAATCATGTTCTTGATGAGTAAGTCCTCACATAATCATTTTATGGTAATAATAGCCAGCCATTCTATAACCAAAAGCAAAGGGCTGCATTGAGTTCATCATAAGAATTGTGGTATTTGTATTCACCATAATGCCGTGAGTAAGCAATATTTCCTTTTGTAAAAATGAGAGATTTGAGACACACAGAAAATGAAGTGATTCATCCATTTGCGTATTATGACAAAGCTGGAGGCCAATAGAATCCTGACTCTGGTGCTTTTGACCTCTCTTCTATATACATTGATTAATAATCATTTGAATGTAAAACAACTTCCGTAAAAGCAGCCTTGATATAAAAAAGTTAATTCTTAGCAAAACACAAAATTATATGGCAAAACACATTTAGTTTGGACAACTGTGTATGATCCTAAATTACATCTTCTACACAATACAGGATGAAAAGAGGAGTTTTGTTGTAGACAGAAAAATGCATCTGTGATGATTAATCTTGACTGTCAACTTTATCGGATTAAGAGTCATCTAGGTGACTTGCTTCTAGGTGGATCTGTGAGAGCATTTCCAAATAGGCTTAAGCTGAAGTGCCAGCACCTCCCATGATGCTGGCAGCATCCTCCCGTGAACTGTAGTTCTGGACTGAATAGCAAAAGAGAAAAAAAAAAGCAACAATAACAGCTGAACACCAGGATTCATTTCTCTGCTACCTGACTGGACACAATGTGACAAGGTACCTCATGTTTCTGCCACCAGAGGGACTATGCCCTGTCCAACTGTGTACCACAGTAAACACTGTCTCTCTTAAATGATTTTTTCTTTGTCATTTTGTCCTAAAAATGAGAAAATTAATATACATGTTATCTTAACTTTGGATTATGTAAATTTATTAGTTATGTGCAACATTTTGTAAGAATAGACACTTTTTTTCCCCAAACAGGTTTTCATATAGAATAAAATCAAAATGACTCATTTGGAGTTTTTTGTTTTTTGTTTTGTTTTGTTTTGTTTTTCCCCAGCTCTTAATCTGTGTCAACTGACTTGGGGCTTTCTTCAATGCTTTGTATAAGAAAATAATTGCCAGATTCAACTCCCACAGCAAAAATGGGATTATCATGATTGCCCTTCTTGGGAAGGTGGAGCACAGAAAAGGGGCCTTATATTTATCTTCATATGGAAGATAAGTTTACTAAATGATTCCAAAATATGTTCGAGTCCTCAATAAACATGAAATGGGTAAGTGCATGACATAGTTTAAAAATTGTTAAATCTTGTGTTGGTCATAAATTAATCAACATTGATTTCTAAATAAAATATTGATACAAACTTGTCATAAGCATACCTGACAGACTGATTATTTCTGACAAGAGGACTTCTGTTCATAACAGAGATTAGTTGAATGCCAATCACCTTCCAAGGACCTCTTAGGAAATTTCATTATACAGAAGGGAGTTGGGGTGAATGGTTGACTCCAGTCCTGAGATCAGGTGATCAGGGACTTATTGTCAGACAGAAAAATAAATAACAATGTAAATCAGAGTAGTTTATTGTTGTTGTGAAAGAAGTCTAGGATTTTCTGGACATAGGTTCTTGGTTGAGAAGTCAAATGGAAGTACTATGGCTAATTGTTCTTGAAGTACTGAAAGTGGTGGAAGGCAGTGATACGGAGGCAGAGAGCTGCTCTGACTTGTCCGAGACCGTTTAGGTTCCGTGTTCCCTCCTCTCCAGATGTGTCATCTCTATTAAGAAATGGCCATTTCCATGAACAGAACCCCAAACAAGTTTAAAAGACTTAGTGAGTCATTGAGAAAAAATTCCTTTGAGAGATGATTATGTAATATGACCTAAATGAATACTAGTTTACATTTGGCTGGCATATTAACATTCCTTAGTGTGTTCACATCTTTTGAGTCAGTTGACTAACATATAAGCTTCAGGAGGGCAGTGTCATCTCATTTTATAAAGACAGAGACCAGGCTTTAGAGAAGTTAACTTGTCCAAGACCTCAAACTACTGAATGCTGGTATGACAAAGCTTTAGAGACAGGTCCTTGGGTTCAGCACTCACTTTTACACAATAGTTTCATCTTCATGTGGGTTTGGTGTTGTGATCAGGGTGTCTGTTATCATTTGCTATTTCATTCTTTTATTTAGATTCCTCTTCAACAGGACAACTTCCAGGACACGTTATAGCGTGGGCCCTAAGCTTATATGTGCATTCGCTGATCCTAGCTGCCATGGTTTGAACACACCGTGAATGCACTCTCCAGTAGGAAATGAGCTGCCCAAATATGGTGGTGTAATGAAAGGAGCCAATCAGAGGGACAGCCAAGCACCTGGGAGTCTGCTTCTTCTCTCTAGGAAAACATCTGGCATTCTTGAAGCACTAGAATTATGATCTGTGTGAGTATGTTAAACATCTGCTGGTGTGCAGACTGAGTGGTCCCTGATTCTTTGACATTGATTGCTTCCAAACAGGGCTAACTAAAAGTTCAAGTGTATGTGAGTGGATCAAGAACTAGAAATTTAGTCTGAAGAGATTCCTCAGTGGTTAAGGACCACATTTGATTCCCAGCATACACATTGTGGTTCAAACCATCTTTAAATACGGTTTCAAGGATTCCGTACCCTCTTCTGGCCTCTGGGACACTGCACACACATGCTGGACAGACATACATGCAAACAAAATGCTTATACATGAGATAAAAATAAATGAAATCTCCTGTGGCAGGCTTTCTTTGACCACCAGCCCCCAAATCATGACATGGAGACTTCTTACTAGTTATGACTGCTCAGCCTTATCTTATGCTTGTCCCATTAGCTCTTATCACTTAATTTAATCCATTTCTCTTCATCTACGATGTGCCTCAGGGCTTTTTACCTTTCTTTCATTCTGTATGTCCTACTCTGTCTCTGGCTGGCTGACTGCTGCCTGGCTGGCTGGCCCCAGGAGTCTCCCTCTTTTTCTCCCTCGTTCTCTCCTAGAGAAATCTAGGCTCAGGAGGAGAGGAGAGAATGAGGAGGAAAAATACATATAGAACAATGAAAACAGCTTTAAATTTGTATCAATATACCAAAATCCTTATCAGTGGCTACATCTTCATCACAGTCCTTTCTTCTACAGTTCAGGGAACATTGAGGAAGAGGAGGCAGAAAGAACGTAAGAGCCAGAACACCAGGAAGTCTGCCAAGGAATAGTCTCTCCTAGAAATGTCTGCACAAACAAGACAGGAACAATGGCACTATCAATGGATGTGTTAATGTGGAAGTAGTAAAATTATGCCAGGTCCCACCCCTTGACAAAGAACTACAGGCAACGAATGACTGCTAGGACAAGGAGAATTAGCCTCTCTCAGTGATGAGCCTCCTTATTGGTTATCCCATGCAGAGTGATCAGCCTTGAAATTATATACATACCACAGGCAAAAATAGACTCAGCAGATTGTACACACACACACACACACACACACACACACACACACACACACACACATGTATGGAACAATGTTAATCAAAGAAAGGAGGCTACCAATGTGAGAGTGGGGCATGGAAGAGTTTAAGGGAAGTTAGCTGAGGGTGGTTGGAAAGAGAAAAGGGAGGTAAGTGATACAATGCTCTATCAATTAAAACATTAAAAATTAAATTTAAATTTAAAAAGCCACCCATGGCTCTATGAAAAACTACTGGTGTACTTATTTTTTACTTGCTGGTTTGTTTGTTTTTTTTTTTTTACTCTTTTACTCTTTGCTCTTTGTGGGGTCTGGCACCCAGTTCCCAAATAAATACACGGAGACTTTTTCTTACTTATAATTGCCCAGCCTTACCTTGGTTTGTTTCTAGCCAGCTTTTCTTAAATTAGGCCCATCTACCTTTCACCTCTGGGCTTTTTACCTTTTTCTATTTCTGTATATCTTTCCTTTCCTTCTTACTCCATGTCTGGTTGTATGGCTGGGTGGCTGGCCCCTGGCATCCTCCTCTCCTCCTTTTCTCACTCTTCCTCTTTTTCACCTTCTATTTATTTTCTCTGCCTGGCAGCCCTGCCTATCCCTCTCCTGCCTAGCTATCGGCTGTTCAGCTCTTCATTAGACCAATCAGGTGTTTTAGGCAGGCAAAGTAACACAGCTACACAGAGTTAAACACATGCAACGTAAAAGAATGTAACACATCTTTGCATCATTAAATAAATACTCCACAGCATAAATGAATGCAACACATCTTCAACTGATATTTCACAAGATACTGGCACTTTCTCTTACCTTTGTTATTCAGAGGCCAAAAGTCATGGTCAGTAACAGTAAATGGACATAGTGATCACGACCTGAGAAGTCTGAGTGACAGAGCTCACATTATCTTTCTGTCAATAAAAATGACATCTAGAAATTTGTCCCAAAGTGCTGCTATGAGAGTTGATATTATTATGCTCCTAGGAAATACAATGTAAGACTGTTTAAGAGCTTAATTCTGAAGACAAATTCTGTTGTCAATCAAAGTTCCACTGTTTCCTATTTGTGTTGAAGAACATATCTGTCATAAAATCTCACTGTTCTTAAGTAAGGGGAAAGAAATGCCAGTCATTAACTTGTTCTTGTTTATTTGTTGTTTCCAATTCTCATGTATTATGCTTTATAACAAAATTAGGTCTTAGAAATACCATGGTGAGTGTTATGGACATTGTCAGGAATTTTGTAATCTAGACATAATAAAAAGCCTGTCTTCATTGAGCTGTGTTTTTTTTTATTTTTTTTTAATTGAGTAAGATCATGATTTCAAGCATTTAGTACAGAACCTAATACGAGATTTTCTTCAACTAGTGTTTGTAAACTTAGAAGGCATGCAATAAATAGCTAAGAAACATTAAGAAGTGTCTCAATCAGTTTTCCTTTGTGATCTCAAGGGTAAATAATGTAGACTGACCTTGATAAAAATAAGAACTTTTGAAAAGAGCTTCTGACTGCTTCAGGTAGTGAGAACCTGCTTAGTTTCGGTACCCAAAAAGAAGCCACATCAGTATCTGGCAGGAGTCACAGGAAAGTGATTGCTGCCTTGTGTGTGAGGACTGTAGTTCTCTGTGTCTTGTACTGCCAACACTGATAATGGGACTTACTGGATTCTTACGATGTTCATGAATCGTCTACACACTTCACATTCATGAGCGTGTTTAAAACTTATCCAAATCTTATGGAATAGTCAAAGGGAATCCAAATATAACTGAAGATGGAGGAATTTGAGCCAAAGAGATTAGAAACTTGTTCAATTTCACACAGCTAGACAGTGGTGAAGAGAAGCATTTTCTATTTCTTCTTCTGCTGCTACACTGTGATTATAGGATTTACTAGAACTCCTCAGACTGATGTTTGAGGACCACTGGTCTTTATGAGTTCTTATATGCAAGCTCCTGAGATAGATGCTATGTTGAGGGAAAAAATTAAGGAAAAAACCCAAATCAAAATGTGTAATCACATAAAAAAATATTCTAGCTTTTACTTCACATCATGAAATAATTAGTAAATGTCAGTTTACTAATACACTTATATAAGAATTGAAAATTTTATATTATTATTCTGATAGTTACATTTTTAATGCTATTGTCTGTCGCAAACATCTTAGGTCACTATTTGTTTGAGAGGGGAAAAAAAGGCCAGAGAAAAACAAATATTCTTATGGTTTAACAGACAAAATGGAACATAAAATCATATTTATGATATTAGACTCAGTATGTAAAAGTTGTACGTATGTGTAAAAACTAAAATGCTAAGAGCTTTGTAAAGATAGTGATCTTCCTAAGTCAGGTGAACAGTTAAAGAAAGTGTGTCATACATGTATAGAATTTTGTACAGCCATAAAGAAAAATAAAATTATGACATTTCCAGAAAAATCCATAGAACTGGAGATCACCATCATAAGCAAAATAAGCCACAGCCAGAAAGGCAGATATGATATCTTTTCCATTCATGTATGGAATATCTATCTATCTATCTATCTATCTATCTATCTATCTATCTATCTATCTATCTATCCATCTGTCTGTCTATCTATATCTATATATATTAAAATATTTGTGCCTGACATGAAAGCAGAAGGTGGACTATTTAGGAGCAGGAAGGAAATCAGCAGAAGAGGAAAAGGAGAACAAAAGAAGATAATGAACATTGAATGTCCAAAGTACATGACATATATATATATATAAAACTGTTACAATGAAACATCATTTTGTATAATGAATATACACCGAAAACCAAAAAAGAAAGTATCTTAGGAATAAAAAGAAAATATTCAAAGAAGATTGTGAATTTTTGTCCTAATTTCTATTGTGATTTGTGTTTTATTTCTCAATAAATGATTTTTTTAAAACAAGGCACTATAACTGGGTTGTAAAACCCTAAACCCTGCTAAATTACAAGATTATTTCCTTCTTAAATTGACTCAATTTCCAGAGTTACTTTTTTACCAAAAATTTTATTTATAAGATGTCCTGAAATTTTTACTTTGTTCATCATGGGAGCTTTTTATGGGGAAAGAGGAAAACCCAGGCAAGCAGAGTGATACACGCCCTGCTACATCCTGTTCTTTCTCTGTACATTTGGTCCATTTAGGCTGCTTTCCTGGTCACACTTGCACTATTTGAGCAAACTAATAGATCCCTTGAAGCAAAATGCCCTTGTGGTCAAAGAAGCCTGCAGTTATTTAAGGAAGAAGTGCATTTTCCTTAAAACTAAATGTATTGATGCTCTCAGCAAACCCCAAACTCAGAGCAAATTTACACTTGGGCTCATCTACTTCTATTGTGCTTGTCTTCCCTATCGCTCTCTTATTTAATCATAAGTCATGAGTAAGAGAAGAGTGCATATGGCAGACATGTGGTTTAACAATAGCATAAATGTTCCAATGTCCATCAACCAGATCCATAAACCATTTCTTCAAAATGTTTCCTAAGCATATTCCCTAATACCCATTCTTCACTGCTACGCTGTCCATCGGCTGTCACCTGGTTCCACCTCCGCTTCCTCTCTTAGGTAAAAAAAACACTCATCAACAGTCCATCTGGGGACGGTTCTTCATATGTGGAGCCAGTGAAGGAGCTCTCCTTCTCTCTGCACTTGCTAAATAATACTTGTCCCATTTGTTATTTTCAGTCAATATGGATTCAAGTGTGTGTGTGTGGGGGGACTCTAAGACAGTATAATAGTGAATATATAGCTTCAAACACATTCAAGATTGGGTTTGTTTTGATGTTTCTTCTCTGAAACTTTAAAAGGTACATATTCAGGTGAGGCATCATTAACTATAGGACTGGTAGTAGGAAAATAACCAAATGTCCAGTGTAGATACATGATGATCAAAACCAAACCCCTGTTATAAGGAATCCCAAAGCCAGAAAAGATACAGAGTAGTAGCCTTTGCCTCTCAAATCAGAAAGTGGCACAGCTCTTCCAGAGTCAGTCTCTGATGGGATGGTCGTATAGTTTCATTTTGTTGCAGTCAAGCCAATTGGCTGACTTCTGCTATGATAAGTGGTTGTCTGTGTTGTAGCTCAGGGCAAGAACAGGCAGGGGTGTCAGTCAGAACGGAGTTGGGAATAAAATATGTAAGTTCAAAATCACCTATATAGTTATTAAGCAAACTATGACAATCATAGATTTTTGTTATTGTTTTTTAAACCCACCATTTGTTGGTTAACTATGTATCAGGCACAGTATTACATACTTAATATTCATTAGTTGAAGACAATGTATAAGAAATTGAGATATCTGTTTTGACAGCTGGGCACTAAAAGTCAAAAGGCAAACCCTTCACCTGAGGTTACTCAGAAATGGCTCACCTATCTTAGACCCTAGCGCTTTCTACCTTTGCAGTCTCCCCAAGCTTAGCCATTGCATCATGCAAACTTTACAAATAATTCATATGATAAGGACGTCAAGTTACTATCTATTGGATGTGATGACAAAAGTTGAGGAAATGTGGGAATTAGAGATAAATAAATAAGGACGTGGAGCCCAAAGTGACAGGTAAAGCTGAGGCAGGGTGAGCAGAAAGTACAGTGAAGTCTCATTCATGGTGGTTTTGAATCTGTGCCATTAGGCTTCATTTCTAGAAGCACTGAGGTAGGGGAGGAAGAGAACACACCCTCGAGGAATGAAGGTTTGTGGTGCTGGGAGGTCTCATGGAGGACAGGGCTCAGGAGCAGTGTGGCCATCCTCAGAGCAGGGTACTCACACAACGGCTCACAAAGTCATGAATGAGGAGCAGCATGGTTGTGAGAACAGAATCAAACCCCAAAGCTGGGCTTGCTCTTTGAAGAGCCCCCAGAGCATGGCCAGCTAGCTCAAGTTGTTTTAGCCTCTGAGCCTGCTTATAAACACCAAATGCCTCATGTTCTAGAGAGGATTCCACAACCACCAGTGATGTGAGTTTCAGAAGCATTTGTACAGACTCTTTCTTTTGTTCACACAGGTCTCTTCAAAAGCTTAATTCTATATTGGCTCATGACTTGGGGTATATGAGTTTTCAGGGTGTATCCATGACTGTGTGTTTAATTAAGGAATGTCTTTGTCGCTCTCGCTTCTGTAGCCTTGATCTGTGCACTCGCTGTTAAAGTTATTACGTTAACATCATGCTCTCTGACAGAGACATGGGTTATGTGTTTCTGAAAGACTGGATTATTGGGTGAAGTAATGTCTGCTTCCCTTAAATATGTGGACAATCTGCTCAAAAATGAAATAGGGTGAGGTGTCTTAGAATTTGTGTCAACTTCAGTTCTGGAAACAGATTTTGGCTATGTAACAGATTCACTTAAGTTACTTTACTTGTGTGTCTTTAAAATCTTACAGCAACTTTCCTTTCAAGTTACAAATGAGAATTCCAAAGTGGTGTTGTAAGAGATGGCAAAAAAAAAATGTAATAAGGAGTCTTAGGTTGTGGCATGTACGAGCTCACTGCCTGTTGATAACTCCCTCAGAATGCCCAGAGCGACATTAATTGCTCTCCATTGTTTGTGTGCTTGCGAATTCTTTTAAGGAAGCTTGATGAGGCATTCAGAGTGTGAGTTCGTGCAGAACACGGACTCATGTGGCTAGATCAGAAATTGATACTAGAACAAGACATCATTGTTTGGCTGCTTTTCCCATTTGCTGGCGAATTCAATTCATTTAGATTTTGAACACATGGCTTTCAAGGTGCAAGCTCAATATAGCAGAGACGGCAGACAGCTATAGAAGTGATGGGAGTGTAATATTATAGGTGCTAATCGAGGAGAAACAGACACAGAGGGCAAGCCTTCTAGAGATGAGAGCAAAAGGGCCGAAAGATGGTATGGAAATCAGAAAGCTGGAAAGAGGTGTCAACACATGCTAACGTAAGAGCACACGGGAGTTTCTGAGAGCGGTGACTAGGTAGGAAAGAATAGAATAGAGAGCATGGGTTTGGGGATTGAAAAGGCTGGTAAAGAAGGTTGTAGGGAGTGAAACTCACCAAAGCATTTTTTATTGGTGATGAATGAGAGATGAGGTCTTTGCTTTAGAAAAAAAAAATCCTCTGGAGATGATTGGAAAATGGAGTACTGGAGGAGCTAGCAGTAGAGAGAAGAAAGAGGAAGAGTGGGGGGCGCTGAAATATGTGACCCAGTAGACAATTTCTTTTGTGTTCCTGCTTCCTGGTGCTCCCTTATCATGCTCCTCATTTCTTTTTTACTTTTTGAATGCACATAAATGGACACTTATTCAGCCATAAAGAAAAATGAAATCATGGTACTTACAGGAAAATCCGCGGAACTATGTCAAGTAAAATGAACCACACAAAACATAAGCAAAACATCACATATTGTCTCTCATTTGTGGAATCTAGTTTTAAAAGTGTGTGTGTGTGTGTGTGTGTGTGTGTGTGTGTATCTTACTTCTTAATCCCATGATCACTTTGCCCACTCTAGTGCAAATCCCTCCTCCAACTCTCTTCCTTGGCTAACTTCTATTTATCAGTCAGATTTAAGCGAATGTGGTAACCTCAAAACAACTTTAAAACATGCACTTATGTGCAATTATAAAAATGTAAAAATGAAATGTAGAATCTTATATAACTAAAAGGTTAATAAAAACACTTTGGAGATAATGAGCATCACCACACTGACCTTGCTTGTTACCAGCAAAAAGGAAAACAGTGAAAGGGTAAATACAAAATATTCTTCTTTAAGATTATCTGCATGGTGCTGGAAAGACATCCCAGTCATAGGGAGTATGTTCCTCCCGAGGATCCAAGTTCAGTTCCCAGCACCCGTGTCAAGCGGCTCACTACTGCCTGTAACTCTAGCTCCAGAAGTTCCAACTCCCCTCTTCTCACTTCCCTGGGTACCTGCAATTATGTACACACACACACACACACACACACACACACACACACACACACCAGAGAGAGAGAGAGAGAGAGAGAGAGAGAGAGAGAGAGAGAGAGAGAGAGAGAGAGAAAGAGAGAGAAAGAGAGAGAAAGAGAGAGAGAAACTTATTTGCAGATAAGAGATTTTTTTTAAAGTTGTAGTAGATGACAAGAACTTTTTAAAAATTTCCCATTGCACAATTGTGTTAGATGATTCAGTACTCATGGATTTTTCTAACTAAGCATGTTACTAAATTTTCAAGACAGTTGAAACCAACCAGAGACTTTTTCAATAAAAGAAGCGTGAAATCGCCAGAGTGAGAAGAGTGGAACAGTATGTGACCATCGCTGTATCATTTGTTCCTTCACTACAGGCTCAGTGGTGAGTGGGTGTTCTGGCTGAGGCTGCTGGGACGTGTGTGTGCATGATGAGTGCTGTTGTTATCGGTCAATTTCTAAGGAAAGTAGAGGCCAGACTCAGTTCCTCCTGGTGAATAGCCACAGTTCTGCCACATTGAGTCCAGATCAAACTTTATCTTTATCAGCTAGCTGTTCTTGTCAACCCACTGCTTTTAATTCCTTTAGTGACTTGATTCTGAGAACTCCCCTAGAAAGGCTGGTCTGTGTTTCTTACACTTTGTAACAGAATCTGATGCTATCAGAGCTACCAAAATTAAACATCCAGCCACACTGAAACACAACAAAACGCCAAAAAACCTGGCCTCTTTGTCTCCAACTACACATCTGAAGATGAGAACAACTTACCACCCATGTTGAGTTGAGTCCACTCCTATTGAATATGGCAGTTTTAGAGAAAGAAGGTGTCATAAGTAACATGGGGATAGTAGCTTCCTACTTCTTGTTTTTCTCTAGTTTTTTTTAAGGTTATACATGCTATTCCTATATATCCCAGGCTAATACAGAACTATGTAGCCTATATTATCCTTGAACTTACAATTTTCTTGCTTCAGTTTCCCAAGATTTCAGTCACATAACATATCTGACTGAGTTCTTGGGTTTTAAAGTGATACAAGGTGGATCCATAAATACTAGAAATCAAAAATTACTAATAGGGGTCTATAAAAGGTTGCCAGCACTGCAAACACGTGCCTTTAAAGATAGATCACCGTTTGGTATATATGCTTTAAAAAACTATCTCATTTGAAATGAGAAATTTCTTATAAATATTTCATAAATGATATCAAACTAGCACAAAGCCATTAAAAGAATTTACCTGTCTTATTTGAACGAGTTGATTATTAACCTATGAACCATTCCTCCAAATTGACCCTTGCTTTGAGGTATGAAAGATGCCAATTTATCTCATATAAATGAGAGGAAAATCAGTAACAAATATGCATGGTACCCTCAGGTAATCTGGTCAGCCTGATGATTCTGCAGGTCCTGTGTCAAGACAGTGCGTCCTTTCTATTCTTATCTCATTCCTTGTCTTTCTGCCTGCTGTTGAGTTTGCGGGCCAGCTAGCATCTAATTATTATGGGGACCATCACATATACTGGAATAGGAGCTGCTATCAGACTCTTGATTTGGCTTTTGCTACTTGGAGGTCTAAGGCACTGACTGAGACACACAAAGCTGTGGTTGTGTGACACACTAAAATCCTGTTCGTTGCTTGCTGTGAACAACTCAGCTTTAGGGTTCTGGCAAAGCATGTTGATGCCATTTAATTCTCCATTTTCCACTGAGGAGAAAGAAAGCCTTGATAAACCTCCAGCAGTTTTACATTAGGAGATGGATGTCCAAATAGAGTAATATGCAGAAGAAAACAGTTATTTGTGATGCGCAGCATCACTGAAATCAGTGGTCCTATTTGTTAGGCCTTTTCCCAATCTTCTGAATGTCACAGATGTATGTGACACTGTCTAACAAGTGTAAGGCCAGGATCACAAGAGAGACTCTCAGTGAATGAGTAGAAAGCTGACATCTTGGACTAGAGAAAAGGCTCAGCAGTTAAGAGCACTTGTTGCTCTTGCAGAGGATCCAGGTTCAGTTCCCAGCACCCACATGGTAGCTCACAACCATGCAGAACTCCAGCTCTTGTGGATCCTAGCGCCTCTTCTGAAGTCCTTAGACACAAGGTATGAGTACATATACATACATGTAGGCAAAATACACAAAAATATATACATCTCTGATTTATATATTAATAATAAATATGTCTAAATATTTTTAAAATTAAGTCTAATTTCTCATACTTGGGGCACACCTAATCTGATCCAGACATGATATTCAGCATCATTGTGTGTAGTCAGATTTTTTACCTTTTTTTATCAATATTTTTATTTTATAATTAACTTAATTTTACATATCAGCCTCCTATCCTCCCTCCTCCCACCCCCCAGGCTTTCCCCCCAATCCATGCCCCACTTCCACCTCCTCCAAGGCAAGATCTCCCCTGGGGATTCACTCTTTTACTCTTTGGGGGCCTACCACCCAGCTCCCAAATAATCACACAGAGACTTATTCTCATTTATGAATGCCCAGCCTTAGCTTGGCTTGTTTCTAGCCAGCTTGTTGACTTAAATCATCCTGTCTACCTTTTGCCTCTGGTCTTTTTTACCTTTCTCTATTTTATATGCTTTTCTTTACTTCTTACTCCATTGCTGGCTGGGTGGCTAGGTGGCTGGTCCCTGGAGTCCTCCTCTCCTTTTCCTTTTTCTTGTTCCTCCCTCCTGTTTCTTCTTGAGCCTAGATTTTTCCTTCAATTTATTCTCTCTTCCTGGCAGCCCTGCTTATCCCTCTCCTACGTAGCTATTGGCTATTCAGCTCTTTTTAGACCAGTCCAGTATTTTAGGCAGGCAAAGTAATACAGCTTCACAGAGTTAAACAAATGCAACATAAAAGAATGCAACACATCTTTGCATAATTAAACAAATATTCCACAGCATAAACAAATGTAACACATCTTAAATTAATATTTCACGAGAACTGTGTTGTCTATTTAACAATAAATGGATATTCTTGCCAATTCATCAATGTAGAGGCCCACAAAGTTTTCCTATTGAGATCTGAGCTTGCTTTAACCCAGCAGATCTGCATTAGGGGATTGCTTGACCATGCGCATGGTTACCAAGTAATTGGAAAGTGTCTGCACTTGGCTGTGCTAGGGGGAGGTCTTTTGCTCCACCCCTTGGCATTCCTATAAATAGCCCTTTAGAAGATCCAGAAGGGGCCAATAGATTAGGATCCAGGCCCTCCCAAAGCTATCCTGTGTTTTTATCTGTTTCTCTCCCCTCTATCCTTCTATCTAAATCTCATCCCTCATTTCTCAAGAGTACTCTGGGATAAAATGTGGGAGCCAGTCTCCCAGCTGGTCTCTTATACATCAAGAGAAATGTTGTAATCACAGGCCAGTGGCTACCATTTCGTGCACCTGTCTTAGATTAACCAGTTCCAGTAGCATTTTATAGATACGTCCAGAGCAGCAAAACATCTGAGTCACCTGAAAAAGTCATCTCTGGCAGAGGTGGAGCAAAATACACTGCTCTGCTATCTTCTTTCAATTCTCACACTTCAAATGACTGTTCATTTGCTCCTTTCCACAGTCAACATAGTGCCATTCTTTCTACATCACTAGGTCTTGAAGAGACACGTAGAAGATCAGCCAATAGGTGGTTGTATTTCTCACCTTAGTAGGTGTCCCTTGGCTTCAGACACAGCAAGAAAGTGAAAGCCAGGGACCTGGTCACCACCTGTGCTCACCAAAGGGATAGAAAAAAAAAGTGAGGCAGAAGCCTGGGTGCAGGCAGAGAATGAAGACAGTTCAGTTGTTCCATGTAGAGGGTATTCAAGGATGGCAACAGAATACAAGGGTGGACGATTGGATTCCCTGGGCTCCAAAGGTTGTGGATTTATTTTCAAAGCCTGACCAAAAAACAGTCCTCTTTCCCTATTGTTTTTAAACAACACCACCACCACAAAGGATAAGGCTCACTTCTGGACTGTGCAGGTCTATCGAGTCATCAAGTAGTTTTTAATCTTGTAAACTTTTTTTACTTAATTTATTAGTTATGTGTGTTACATAGTATGTGTGCATGTTTTGTGTTGGCACACGTGTGTGGGCACACATGCATACATGTGTATGTGAGTGAAGGACAACAGTTAACCTTGGCTTCCATTCCTCAGAGCCTCTGGCTAGGTAGGATCTGGGGCTCTCTGACTTGGCTAGACTGTCTGATCATCAAGCCCCAGGGACCCACCTGTGCCTGGGATAATATGTGCATATTATCACTCGTGGTTTTCAATGTTGATGCTGGGGACCAAATTCATGTCCTCATGCTTGTGTGGTAAGTACTTCACCAACTGAACTGTCTCCTCAGCTCTGTGAGCTCTTTCAGCTATTTGAAAATGTATTTATTGGGAAAGGAACACACTTCTTTGTCTGATGGTCTTACTAGGTCTGTTGGTTGATAGCCGTGTGAACATAATTTAGAGATAAGTACAGCGTGCCAACAACTGGACCTCTACAGTAATGTTTACATTTTCTCAGGGGTAATAACTTTTCCATTGGTGTTCTATTGCAGATTGGCCCAGAGGCAACAGTGTGCTTCTAGAAAGAAATGGGACCACTGTTTCTCTGGAAGTAACTTCTTAGAAGAGGTTTGACTTATGGAAATATGAAAAAGAAGTGAAAATAAATACCGATATCACCAATAGACAGTCATTACAGACTGGAACACTGGTATCAACCATAGACAGCAGTTACAGATTGGAACACCAGTATCATCTACAGACAGTGGTTATAGATTGGAACACCAGTATCAACCATAGACAGTGGTTACAGACTGAAACACCATTATCAACACAGACAGTAATTACAGACTGAAAGATGGGGAGGCACTTGTGTATCTACTTAGCACTTGTGTATCTGTGTGTAGACATCTTGGATGTGGTCAGGATGTGCTTGTTTCTGAAAACCACTCTGTGTTTATTGTCCAAAAGTTCTCCTGAACAAGAATTATCTATTTTTTAGTTTACCTTACCTATGAAACAAACAGAAGTAAACTAAACTTTCTGGAGAGATTATTTTTTATTCAGGTGGGAAAAGAAGGTCATTTGACAGGGGACGTGAGTCTGTCACTGCACAGTCACTGCAGATGACTGAATCTAGATCCAACCCCACCAGAACATCAGCAAAGAAGGGAAGTCTGTCAGAGCCCACACACGGTGCACACAGTGGAGGTCTCATTGTTCTTTCTTTGTCCATGGAGATGTTAGCAGTGTCCTTCACGAAGAAACTGAATTTTTCCATTACTCCTCCTGAGGGGAGGCATGATTCACAAGACTCAATAAAATCAGGAACATATACAAGTTGAAAAGAAGTACAAAAATTATGAAGTAGTAGTGGTACCTATTTTACAGATAAGAACAAGACTGTGGTAGAACCTCTTTTCACAGAAAGGAAGACTGAGTTCCAGAGCATCACGCTATTGCCGCAGAGGAAGGGTTCTCTGCTTCAGTGATAACTCTATCCCAACCTACTTCTTCCACTGATCCCAGAGGGGAGAAGATTACCCAAAGCATTGAAAGAACAAGACTTCACAAAGGGAGATGAGGTAGCTCGTCTCTCAGCTTTCCTTGGTCAGCAGGGCAAGGAGGGAGCTGAATACTGTACTACCAAGGAAGATTGCCACCATGTCTCCTTCTCAGAGGCTCATGGCCTTGAACATGCGTGTTTCATGGTCCAGGGCTGTGTATGCATCTGTGTCAAAGAATCTTTCCTTCTGTGAAAGGAAACTTTCCAAACAGAAATGTGTGTGTAAACGTGTTTTCTGGGCTCAGGCTCAACTTGATATTTGAACTTGCTAAGATGACCACAAAGGTGAAAACACAGGACATAGGTGTCCCAACACTGGTGGCTAAAAGATAGATAACAATGATAAAAAGTAAATTTGGTATAAGATAATAAGTGCTAAGTTTCACCTTGCATTTTAAAAGGGTGATATTTACCTAATTATTATTCTTCTGAATGCTGTGCAGGCCAAACAAAGCCAAACACAGTACGTAAACAAAGCATGTCCATGGGATTTTGATCCAACAATAACAGCCTTTATCTTTTATTTTAGGGGAAAAAAAGGCAAAACAATCATTTTCATTGCCTATTCTCCCTTAAGACTACTGATACTTACTTAGGGCCTGTAGCAACTTGAGAATGAAGTCCAGATGCAACATAATGTTGTTTAGTATTTTAGAAGTCACGTGAGATAGTGGATTCCAGACAATCAGTTATTCAGGAACCTTTCTTCAAATAGGAAGCTATATGGAACTCTACTTTTTAAAATAGTAAAATTTGACCTTGGGTTTGGGGGCCACTCCAAAAGACCACTTTAACCCATTTGGTGACTCCTGACTTGCCTCTAGGTTACAGGGACAAATATGAACTTGCAAACTCATGACTTCCTAGAGTTCTAATAATTAGAGATATGTGGCAGGATGGGAGCAGTTCAAGTTGGCGGAATAGCTGGTCCAACTATGGTCTGATTAATCTCCAATTGGATTTTCCTTCCCACTCTCTATTCTGTATAGAAATAAGTAAGCTATAAAGAATTAAGAGGTGTGTTAGTAAGAGGAAGAATTTGAGTAAACAACATTGTTCCCAGATACACTTTCTGTGCATTTGGTACTCACAAGATCTCTGTACACAGCTTGCATTTATTCCCGTAGGTGATATAGTCCGAACCACAAACTGGCATGTTTTCAATGGGGCAGGGGATGGCTACCACTGGATACTTCTTGTATATGCTGCAGTCCAACTGGTTATACAGAAGAGAACGTCATGGTTTTTTTCCTCAAACACCTCAAATATAACCATCTTGGATCAACTCTCCATGCTACAAGAGCTGGAGTCACTCTCGTCTCAGGTGTTCTGGTGCTATTGAAGTTATTTTTATAAAGAGGACATTTGCATCATGACAAATACCAGTAGCGCCAGCACCCTTCCTTCTTTTAAATGCTGCACTTGGTGAGCAATTGCTGAGCATTTCTGTGTCAGACAATTCACTTTAGCGTTACGTGATTTCCCATTATTTAATATTTAGAACACTCAGATAAGAGAAGTTCTACTATAACGCCCATTTACAAATGGAGAAGACAGTTCTTCATCTGTGTTGCTTTTCCTAAACATATGACATGATCTATGCATTGATATTTCACAAGTATTTGTTGACTAAGTGATAGCCAATAGACACTGAAATTAAAATTTTGTTCAGCATACTTACCATCGCTGAAGGGTGACTGGTGACTGTGGTCACTTCTGAAAGACAAATGCAAAGAAGTATTAAAAAATAAAGCAAAACCAAAATTCCATTAATCAATGTAGTATTGTCTTTCGGTCAAAGACTTTTCATTTCTTTTGGCAATGAATCTCAACATAGACCCCATCATTCTGCAAAATAACAGCTGTTTATTTAGGAACTTGGATGGCCAATGGGTAAGCTCTTAAATCAGGAAGGCAAATTTATTTATTCTTTCTGGAGCTTATGGTGTACTTGATAAAAATCAATGGCCACTGAGTCCTTATCACTGATACACTTTCTCTATTAATCAACATGAAGAAATGAAAAGGGCTACATGTGGTGGTGCACATATATTTAATCAAAGCACACTGGAGACAAAAGCAGGCAGAGCTCTGTAAGTCCAAGGTCAGCCTGGCCTACATAGGAAGGTCCAGGCCAGCTAGGACTACATAGTAAAACCCTGTCTCAAACAAACAAACAAAAAACAAACAAACAGAAAATTATATGAGCATCTTTAATATGTTAGAAATTGATTTTAACTAAACCTCTTTACACAACTTAAAAGCTGAATCGCTAACTTGAGCCTTCTGGGGCGGTGTGTTTAATTTCAATCCTACCGTATGGATTTCTGCATCTCTGCATGAGGAATAGCCATCTACTGACACAGCTGCAAGTATCCTTACACAATAGAATTTATAAATTAGGACCCCCTTTGTCCCGGGTACCAAGTAAGAATCCTTTCAAGAAAAGGCATTAAATCCCACTCTCTCAAAGTACAGCTAGAACCACTCTCCTTCCTGACCGGAACTGTTCTCACTTTAGATCCACTTGATCAGATGATTTTATCAGTAGCTTAGACCCTAGGGGAAAATGTTTGGAAAAGGAAAAAAAAAACCCTTCAGGACTTTATGTGACACTGTCTAATCCAACTCACCCGAGCTGTTGCAGAGATAGCTTGCTGTGAGGAGCAGAAGGAGACCCCCAAGGACCTTCATGGTGGAGAGGGCTGTGATGAGGATGCTAGTGATCTGAGATTGGCTTGAAGCTGAATGCACCATGCACCAGGAGAGGGATCGTATTTATAGGGAAAGCTTTGGTTTCTCCACCTTTCCTGTGAGCTCATCCACAGTCAGTGTTGGACCTGAGAGGCTCTCAAAGCATGCCACACCCGAGTGGCGCGGCCGTACTTGACGGTTAATTACTGCTTCCCTTCTCACCAATAGGGAGGTGACTTGAGGTGACAAGTATTTTTCTGTCTGTTGCATAAGTGAGAACTGTTACTTACACTCAGCTTTTCACAGAAGAGATTAAGCACAGGTTTCTTCCTTATGAGACAAAAGGAAATTACCAGCCTAGTTTATTTTACCTGAATGGAAGGTATTAAACACAGGCAAGTCATAGTATACCTACATCGAATTTAGGCTCCCGAGAAGATAAAGTTTTCTTTTCAAAGCAGTGAGCCTATTAAGCATTCTGGGGTCTGGCAAATGTAACAACAGCTTTGGTATTTATGAGGTTTGGAGAAAGGTGTTGGCATTTCCTAGCTATGAAACCTTGGGTAAGTCATTGGTGAAGCTGTGAACTTTTACCAGGCAGGAAAGCATGACATACGGCAGTTGCTTGTAATTTTGAGATTTCTATGACTTAAAGCTTGTACCTCTGTGAGTGGGTGGTCAGGTGATGCTGCTGCATGGCTGGCTATCTCTTCAGTTGCCAAATGGGCAAAGTAGTCACTGTTTAGAATGGTGCTGTCCAATGAGGTGAAGAAATATTCTGAAGGATGCCCCTTTCCATCAATGAAATAAATATCCCATCCCAGAAGAGTTGCCCCTGTCATGTCCCTTCTCTGTCACATAGCTATCGGGCTCAGGGTCTTTTCCAGCTGTAGAGGATGCGGAATGATTATAGTCACTCTTACCTCGTCCGCTGAGCGTCAGCATGAGAATGACTACAAGTCGTTGACAAACAGCAGAGTGTCTGCCTCAGAGCCTAGCCTGAATGTCATCCCTGTCCCGTGGGGGTTATCATTAGTCACAACAGAGCTAAATGCCGTTAACACAAAAGCCTGTTTTAAAGCAGAGTGTGTTTGAATATGCACTTGGGATTGTTAATATTCACCAAGGAGACAAGCGTCAGTACTTGGATTGCCGGCAGTTAAACTGTAAACTGCGTTGTCCAGGCACAGTTTTCCAAGTGCCTACCATTAGTCTGCAAAGCTCAAGAACATGCATGAAAATCCTGAAAGCAGTAGTAGATAAAGCTCATTGTAGTAAGCTTAATTTTGTATGTTCTGAAAAACAGCATATACAAATGATATTAAACAACTAATGAATGACATTGTTATCACATTAAAATTTAGACTTTTACGTATTTGGTGGGGGCAATGTAATCTTGTTGAAAGCACTAAAATTGTATACCATGGATCTCATTTGAATTGTTCATCTAAAAGCCATGGAATACTGTTATTAAACTTCGAGAGACATGAATTCTTCATCTCTGAAACACAACTAATTTTACCCCATGGGATGTTTTGGACTCTTAAGTGAACCTTCACACACATGCGCACACACACACACACACACACACACACACACACACACACACATACACATGAGGGGGGCAGGTAGCATGTCATGACAATTTGGTTGTATAAAAATCACAGAGTATAATTATACACACACACAAGCTATCATATATGTACATATAATCTGTATGGATGTGCACATACATATAGACATATATCAAAGTATATATATATTAAGTTCATTTCTTCTAGGACTATTTAAATAAGATAGCATTAAAGCACAGGATATATAATAAAATTGAGAGCCATAGTAAACCTGAGATATACAAGACTGTACCTGAAATAACACAATAATACACTGTTTTATAGTAAATGTTCTTTTCATGTAAGTAGAAGGAGTAAGTGCTAAAATATTATATAAAGTATATAATACAACATATATTAGTTATTAACCATAATTCATTATCAGGTATTGTGTACGTGTATTGTACACAATGTACTTTTATATGACCAGAGGTACATTTCATCATTACAAATAGTCTCATGACTATGAAATACAACTAATATGTACCCCATTGGGTAAAGTAGTTATGATGGCTAAAAACAACTAGGTAATGGGTATTTTTTTCAACTTCACTATAATCTTCTGGGACTATCATTCTATGTGCAACATGTTGTTGACTGAAACACCACTATCTAAAATATGACTATGTGTCTAATTCTTTTATGAGTGTGTGTGTGTGTGTGTGTGTGTGTGTGTGTGTGTGTGTGTGTGCTGTATCAAGTAGTGCTGGGCTCATAATCAGATATTGATATGGTAGCTCATGTTGGGGAATGCAATTTTCATGACAACATTTTGAAGAAGTTAGTTATTGCCCTAATTAACCAGTTGAAGCTTTGAAGACTTATATAATTTCCCTAAGGTCATGGCACCAATTCCTGGAGGAGATTATGCAGAGTTGAGTCACAGGCAAGAAGTGATGGTTCTACTAAGGACAAATAGTTGTAAGTTCTATTGTTTGTTATGAAAGTTTACAGATAATGAATACCAACCTAGAGCCATCATGTTTCAAGATGAGGTATATATATTTTTTAAGTTTTAAATAACAGGGTTTTTGTTTTATTTCATTTTTTAGCAAACAAAAAAAGGAATGCTAATGAGATCAGGGGTGATCAGGATGCTGTAGAAGTACAAGTTCACAAAGTATTATTTTGGATATTTGGGCATCAGGGAAAAGAATGAAATGGCAGAGACTTTGGCTACATTCAGCAAAGTCTTGTATTTACTGAGTATCTTGAAGCCAAGGGCAAAGACGCCCAGTGGAGGGTGGTGAACTAGAGGCCTATAAAGGGAAGACATAGGGTGAAGGCACAGATGAAGCCACTCCCTCTGTCACAGAAGACAGGTGATTAGGTAGGTAGGTGAATGTGGAGACTGCTGTTTGGAGAGATCAGGCCGTGGAGCCCATCATAATCTGCCTTGGATTATAGAAGAATTGAGTTGCGCTGTAGCTTGAGAAGGTTTGACACCAACATAGATGGGGATATGTCAGATCATCCAAACTGGATATAAGAACTGATGGCCATTAAACAAAGCTCCAGCACAATTAGTACCTTGTTGCACATTTTTTCTCAAAGTCCTTATAACACTAAGTGATCTTATGAATGTTGAATGAGTACACCTGTGATTCTGACAAGCATATCTCTGTGTTAGGGAGTACCAAGGTTTGGAAGAGAGCCACTTGTTCTAGAAACTTCTAATTTCTTCTGAAAGATCAAGTTTTAAACAAAATATGGACTTAGTAGGTGTGGAGAACATAAATAATTGTTTATGCAGGCTATGGTCAGAAGGTAAATGTCAGGATTAATTTCTCAAGGGTGGGGCTGAGTTCATGACACTCTGGGTGTTTACAAAAATAAAGCAGAGGAGGATGGGCAGAGATTAAGAGTGAGGAGGAGTGAGGTCAAGGGATCAGGCTTGGGGTTGGTTTGGGTTTTGGAAACTACTTCTGGGAAGTAGGAATTTTCATGCTGAACACTGAACCACACATTCTGGGGAGGGGTCACAGTTATGGAGTGGGAAAGCAGCCTATTTCAGGCCAAGGGTAGTTTGTTCGTTCCATATGTTCCTTCAAAGCAGGAACCTTGAATTCTGTAAGAGGACCACTATTGTGGGCCCACATAGTGGGAGGAAGTGTAAAAATAAATGCAGAAAACATGAAAACACAGTCAAAGGCTTTGTAGTCTTACATATTTTTCCAACTAGATTTGGGGTACTCCAAGAAAGAATAGGATGGCTCATTAAAGGGTTATACTGGAATAATGATTGAGCGAGGTGTTCCTGGGTCAGCTACTTAGAGAGATATAAGGGAAATTGCATCATAGATGGGCATAATCCAGGGACGGAACAGTATCTATAGCAGCAGACTATCATAAGGAAACTAACATATATTAAGTAATTAGTATATACTGAACCTGTGCTCTCTGAATCTGGATTAGTTCACTTAAAACAACCTTATGAGATAGGTAGGAATAGCCACTTTGTTTTAGCTGAGATTAAAAACAAAGGCTTAAAAGGTAGCAGTTTAAACCAAGGAATGATACATTTTAATTCTTCTAATGTAATGAGAACCCAGTTCTTCCCACCACGGGGGCTGTGGTTATCAGTCCCAGCACTGCTGTGTGCTTGGTCGGTAACATTCTTGATATACCCTGTGTTCCTCTTGTGAAACATTGTTTAATTAGCTTCTTGCTGCCTTTGTTCCATTGTGTGATAGTCTCTGCTGACTTGGTCTCATCTCTCCCTTCCTGAAAATAGTATATAAGATGCTGTACTTTTTAATAAGCTTGTTAGGCATAAGACAATAACTTGTGCAAGACCTCTGGACTCCAGCTTTTATGTTCTCTATCCTCTATCTTTTCTTTCTCATCCCTTGGAATGTCCCCTTCAGGACCATGTCACTAAAGAATGACCATCTGGTCCATGTCAACAAATCGTTCTAATCATGAGATAAGATGATGTGAATAAACGATAACAATTTTCCTTCTGGTTCACACCCCACATCCGGATATTGATTGGCACATACACAGCTGTCAGCAGTAATTGATAAAAATCACATCTACTGCTCTCAAAGCTGAAAGGATACCTACAACCTAAAAGTCAGCCAGCATGAAATAATGTCTTAGTTAAGGCTGCTGGGACAAAATACCAAAAACTGAGGAGCTTAAACATTAGAAATTTCTTTTCTCACAGTTCTAGGGAGATTTCACCAAAGCGTTGGTTTGGCTGGTGTACCTTCTGTGGCCTCTCTCCTGGGCTTCCAGACAGACACGCTTTGTGCTAGCCTTCACATGGCTTATTCCCCAAGTGCATACACTTGACTTTTGTTCTTTCTGTCAAGACACCAACTCTACTAGGTTAAAGCCCCATCGTTAAGACCCTCTTTAGCCTCCTTTCTTGGCTATGACTCCAGTTTTCCATTCTTCTAGTCCAATCTTCTGGAACTTCCAGAATACAACTATACCTCTGTTACTGTCCCCTTTCCCGCAAGTATCTCCTGCTCACAGTCATTACGTGTTTTAGCCAAACTGGCCTCTTTCCCTGAAAATGTCAGCAAATGAATTTCTTCTTGGGTTTGTATTTTGACTCACTCTATCAATAAACAGATAATCTTGGAGACTGAAATTGGGAGAAGTGTGATTCCTGAGGTTTTACTTCATTTTTACCTCTGTATACTGTATTCCCCTTAACTTCTGGTCCTTTCTATGGCCCTCTGTGAGAGGCTGCTTCTACAAAATCCTATATTTTCCCTATGTGTGCATACCTATGATAAAGTTTTGTGAATTAGGCATAATAGATAAACAACAATAACTGGTAACACAATGGAACAATTGTAAAATATACTGTAATGGATGTTATCATACAAGGTACTATATTGTGTTGCATTATACCCTAATGCATGATGGTGTGCGATGATAGGTTAAGATGAGATAAAGTGAATGATATAGATATCATGATGTTGTACTACATTGCTACGGCATGATTACTTGGACAGGAGCAATGTGATATCCAACAGCACATCTGACAACCAAGAATGACTAATGGGATCATGTCCTGAATAGTGCGGACATACTAGAGAAAGGTATGACTCATATCCTCGTTGAGTTGGAGCATAATGGTGTGAGGTTTTATCATTCTACTTAGAATAGCATGTAATTTAAAATTTATAAATAGTTTTTTTTTGGCCTGTGTAACATTTCTATAGCATAGTTGACTGGGATACTGAAACTCTAAGAAAGGAAACTGTAGATAACAAGAGACCATAGGTCTCTCCTCTCCAAATAGGAGTCCCAGACTTCCATGGGACTCCTCATACCCTTGCCTCCTGCAGAGGATCACATGGCATGTGCCTACCTAGTCCTTATCTCTGGGTAGAGACCCTAGATTTTCAGTTCTGAACCTGTGATATTGGACACCTGCTCACCCTTCCTTTCCAAGAAGGAACCTCAGACTCTCACTGCAAACTCTACCCACCTCCACTGCCTGCCAGCTGACCATGTGTTTTCTTGCCCACTTGCATGCCCAACCTCTCTAGGTAGGGATCTTAGATTCCCACTGCCAACTCCACTCACCCCTGCCTCCTGCTTAAGGACCATGGGTTCTACACCTGCTCACTCCTCTTTTCCAGATAAAGAACCCCCAATCCAACTGTCAACTCTATCACTCACAGTGGCCTGCCTGAGAATAGTGGGTCCCACCATGTCACATGCTCCTCCTCTCCAAACACAGACTCTACACTCCTATCACAACTCCACCCACCCCAACCACCCTAGTATGAGACCTTTCCACCTCCCCTAGAGTTCTGAAGATTTGCTGTGAAAATCTTATAACTCTACAGAAATTAAGCTCCTGGATCAGAAGCCTCACTTAGCCCTAGCTGAACCAGGACCACATCTGATACCCTATTTGAACATCAACACTGAGTTCCCCAAGACTGGACTCTAAGTCACATTCATCCTGACAAGGTGGGGAAACACAACAGATTTAAATACCCACTAAACAAAGTAAAGACCAGATACCCCTACCGAGAAACACTAGCAACAACTTAGCTTCAGATGCCGCAGTCCCACAGCAAAAGCACAAATGACGTGAACAACCAAGACAATACGTCTCCTCTAAAAATTATTCCTCCCAGAGAAAAGCAACTTGAATGATGTACAAGACAATGACTTAAAGGAACAATAATAAATATTTTTAAGGCACTCAAAGGGGATATGAATAAATTCTAGAATGAAGATCATGAAAGAACAAAAAGAAAGGTGAATGAAAAACATGACAACTCAAGACAAGAAAATCGAACTTAATGAAGAGATGGAATCTATGAAGAAAAGACAAATTTAAGATTCTAAATGAAACATCCAGAAAGTCAAACATAAGCTCTGAGAAAAGCTTCACCAAGAGAGCATCAGGTCTTGAAGGCAAGGAGAAGAACTGATCACTCGATGAAAAAGAGCATCAAATATGGAAGAATGAGAAGAAACCTGGGTTAAAGGCAGAGACAATATTTAAAAAAAAAAAAAACAGAGGAAAAAAACTTCCCTAAACTAAGGAAAGAGGTGCCGATCAAGACACAAGAAGCACACAGAACACCCAATAGACAGGACTGGAAAAGACACCCCTCAAGACATGGATGGAACAGGCAAAACACTAAAGGTACAGAGCAAAGAAAGGACACTGGGAACAGCCAGAAAGACAAAGTCACACCCATCAGAACAGCAGCTGGTTCTTTCAACAGGGACTTTGAAAGTCAGAAGGGCCTAGGACAGTGTTCTATAAGTTATGGCAGGTGGCAGACGCCAATCCAGACTATTTTCTCAGAAAACTATCATTCACAATCAAAAGAAAAGCTTTCCATGATGGAACAGATGCAAGGAATATATAACCAGTAAGCAGAGGATAGCAGAAGGAATACTTAGGACTTAAGAGAGGGTTAAACAGCTGGGTGGTAGTGGCACACTACCTTTAATCCCAGCACTTGAGAGGCAGAGGCAGGTGGATCTCTGTGAGTTCAAGGCCAGCCTGGCCTATAGAGCTAGTCCCAGGACTAGGGCTGTTACACAGAGAAACCATGACTTGAAAAAAAAAATGGAGGGGAGGGGGGATTAAACATAATTAAGGAGGCATGGAAAATACATAAACAAACTTTATTAAAAAGTCACAAAATAACAGGAATTAGCATACAGTTTTCCACATGGCCACTCTATTCACAGTAGCTAGGAAATGGAAACAACCTGAATGTTTTTCAACTGAGCAATAGAAAATGAAAACATGGTGAATTAAATCATAATATCCACAAGTAAATGTATGAAAGCAAAAAAAAAAATATTATGCTGAGCAGCATAACCCAGACCCGGAAAGACAAACACCACAAATTCTCTCTTCTATGGTTATTAGTTCCAAAACTTTAGGTGTGAGTATATAACTGGGGTAACCACAGAAATAAGGAAAGCAAAGGATTTCCATATGTGTGTGTGGTGGGGAGGAATGCTAGAGAGAAGAACAGCAGGATACAACTTCTATGAAGAGGAAAATAAGAAAAATGTGGGGAGCTTTAACTAAGGATGAGGGAGGGAAATGCCAATTCAGGATAGGGAAAGTGGGGTTAAGATACTAAAGATATTTGCAAAAGCCATAAGGAATCATACTATCTTTTATTTGCCTAAAATTATAGGTAACATGTATAATCTCTCTCATATACGTGTGTGTGTGTGTGTGTGTGTGTGTGTGTGTGTGTGTGTGTGTGTGTGTGTACAGCTGTTAAGAGAAATGAAATCACAAAATTCACGGGTAAATGGATGAAGCTGTAAACAATCATTCGAGTGAGGTAAGACTCAGGCAAACAAAGCATGGTTTTCCTCATTTTGTATGTTAGCTTTGGGTCTTCTGATATGTCTATTCCACTTTGAAAACCCATAGTGGTCAGGTAATTAGTAAGGCATTGTGGGGGGAATGATGTCAAGGAAAGGGAGATAGAACAGCGTGGTGTAAAGGACTAAAGAGGAATAATGGGACAGGAAGAGTTGAATGGGGGTGGGGTGGGTGGTCAGGGTGAAGAAGAGAATATTGGAAGGAACAGCTAAATAATCTAATAACTAGTGACATTTCAAAAATAATTATAGGAAAACCTACTGTAGAAGCTTTCTAAAGTATGTGCACAAATGTATATAAGACTAATCTAAATAGAATTATCCCAATAACGGTACAACAATGTCCCTGTTAGACACCACAAGATAAAAAAAAAAATACAAGCCGGGCGGTGGTGGCGCACGCCTTTAATCCCAGCACTCGGGAGGCAGAGGCAGGCGGATCTTTGTGAGTTCGAGGCCAGCCTGGTCTCCAAAGAGAGTTCCAGGAAAGGCGCAAAGCTACACAGAGAAACCCTGTCTCGAAAAACCAAAAAAAAAAAAAAAAAAAAAAAAAAAAAAAAAAAAAAAAATACAAAGCCTAGTACCTGAACTGGGTTATTTCTTGTGCTGGATAATTTTATGTCAGCTTGACACAGCTAAAGTCATCTGAGAGAAAGAGACCTCAGTTAAGAAAATGCCTCCATAAGACTGAACTGTAGGCAAGCTTGTAGGGTACTTTTAAATGAATGATTAATGGGAGAAGGCCAAGCCCATCATGGGTGGTGCCATCTCTGGGCTGGTGGTCCTGGTTTCTGTACGAAAGTAGGTTGAGCAAGCCAGAAGGAGAAAGCCAGAAAGCAGTATTCCTCTTTGGCTTCTGCATCAGCTCCTGCCTCCAGGTTCCTGCCCTATTTCTGTCCTGACTTCCTTTAATGATGAACTGTGATGTGGCTAAACCCTTTCCTTCCTAAGTTGTTTTGGTCAAGCTGCTTCATCACAACAACAGTAATCCTAAACAGGACACCCCTTTTTGAGTTGTTGGCAAGTGAGGAACCATAGAAGCGAAATATTACATCTTATTGCCAATTCTCTAGGCTGCCATACAGAATTGGATGGTAAGACCCTATTGCCGAAGACAACACACACCTGAGTCACGGGACAAGGATAAAACATTCTAGTACTCAACTGTAAGCTTTTGCCCCACTGGCTAGTATTTAAAGTGATGGAAGGTGTTGGAAATTATCAGAGGAGAATAAAGAGTCACCAGTGTTACCCAGCTATGAACCCTCCTGGCTCCAGTAATAAATGGTCTGACAAGTCATACCCAGTAGTCCAATAGTGGCATGAACATTGTGGATACAACCAATCACTTTCTGATTTCATTTAAGGCCACTCTACAAATTAAAACCCATTCTTGATTCCTTTATGGTCTGTGGATAGACAGGTCATAGGCCCTAGGAGAGAACCCAATACTAATATTCTAAAAAATGGACATAGTATTAAACCAGTTCCTAATGACATCATTATACCCACAGATTAGTGTATTGTCAACCTTCATTTGCAGTATGTGGCAATTAACACAGAGAACTACAACTGGTCAATATGAAGGGAATAAGAGATTGTGAAGTGACCAGCCCTAAACCCATTTATCATACCCCATTTTCCCAAGGCTCACAGATCATCCCAGAAGAGGGCCAGAAGATTTAAGAGGCAGAGGTAGAAGAGGGCTACAAGAAAACAGTGTTTTCTGGAGACACCTAGGGCATTTGTACATGTTAATTCCCAGCAGTTGAGACAGCGCACACAAGACATGAGCAAGTCCAAGCCAGACAAAATTTCAGCATGGAAAGGGGAGGCAGGCAGTAAGCTCCACTCCTGAGTGAGAAGTTATTGGCCATTGAAAGCTGTAGGCAGAGGGAGTCAGTTTTCCTTCAGAGTGTTGTTCCTGTTGGCTTGACCCCCATCCAGGAAAGGCCATCCAAGAGAAACATTACTAAACTTTGGTCATACTCTTTAATTTGTCTTGATATAATTAATGCAATATTTTAATATTAAATAATCTATGCAATAATCCAATAAATATAATAAAATATAATGCTTCACTACAAAATCCCTTGTACCTAAATGTGTTACAGGTGCGATATCTTGAATTTTCAGATTTGTAAAGTAATGCCCATCTTAGTTGTTTTTTTGTTATTAGTGATATTGTTACTTGGTGGGTTTTTGTTAGTTTGACCAATGTTTTTGAATATGGAAATCATCCTTCAGTTTTTCTCCCCACAATGTTACAAGTTCTCTTTCAAAACAGATAATGGAAAATTAAACAGACCAGAGCTTAAGCAGTGGTACAAGAGAGGACTTGTGTGTTAAAGGAGAAAGCGTGAGAAAGGAGTAGGCAATAGGGACAGGAATATCTGTGGAAGACAACAGGCAGGTTTTGCATGTCTAGGAGTGCCAGAAAATCAGAAACACATAGGCAAAGCAGGTAGTAGCCTTTAAAACTGAAATATGAGTTCTCAGAAACTGCAGTTCCAGTATGAGGAAGAAGTTGGAAGCACTAAAGTGTGCTGTGAAATGGGAGTCTTGGCAAAGAAATGGGGTTATCTGGGTAATTCACAGAAATGAGAAAAGTGGAATAATAATAATAATAATAATAATAATAATAATAATAATAATAATAACCCTAATGATCTGGTAACACAAGCATGAAGAAGAAGGAGTTATTGATATTTTTGAAACCAAACTGAGCTCCAAACAATGTGGTGGGAACAGAGAATATGGGATTATGTAGGAAAGAATCTGTCCTAGTTCCTCAAGTGGGTCAGCTTTAGCTTCTGACTTTTAAGATACAAGTTATGGTACACCATATGGGTGTGTTTTGTTTAGAATAGGAACTGGGTGCACCAGATTATAGGGTGGTGCTGGGCACAGTTGAGAGACGAGGGTAGGGTGGACCAGACCATATGATTCACGGTGGGAGCTTTAGGTGACTTGATATCAATTGAGTTGGAGAACAAGTTCAACAGTGTGGGCAATTAATCAATCATCAGGCAATCACAGTCATGTAAGGAAGCCTGCCATCTCAAAGGGTAAGAGAGGGTTTATTCTGGAGTTAAGTATTAAAAAATATGACTTGGGAACAGATTGTTACCACCAAATCCATGTTCTAATATGGTAACAATTTGATGAGGGTTTTATAATAATATAACAAAGCAAACCATAAATAAAGGCATTTTGAAAACACATCAGTGGAAACACTCAGTAGGTGGGTTGAAGCAATGTAGAGAAGACTGGAGACTCATATGTTCTCTGATGGTATTCTTAGTCTTTCGGATAGTGGAAATGAGGCTTTTGTTCAAAGCTTTGTTTTAGCTGTTAGTCATAGAATATTAAGACCGACACAGAAGTGGCCAAGGGATGGCTATTAGGGTAGATAAGGATAGGAGGCCCGAGATGAGTTGTAATTAGTCTCTGGCCCTGCAACATTCCAACATCTCCACACTTGTTGAAGTTCTAAATTTAGCAAGCCAAGTCACCCAAGCTAAAGCCATGGAGAGGCCACAGCAATTTTGCAATAATTTTTAGGAAGACAAATTATATTTACCAGGCTAAGACATCTATGTAATAAGAACCAAAGAGCATGAGCTGCTGCCTATTTGCAAACAACCAGCAAATAAAGAAGAGAAATAAGGAGGAATGGATGTGCTTGGAAATAGATGTATGTAACACGAATTCCTAAACAGACTTTTAATAAAAACCCAGAACCATATATTGGGGTCAAAGCTGAAAAATCAGAGAAGCAGAGCAAGCCATAGCCAGCCTCACCTCGCCAACTCCTCAGCCAATCCTGTTTCCATGAATCCTCAGATTGAAATCCTCTGAGTCCTCACCCGAAAGGCCTCAGCCAAAAAGTCTGACTACTTCTGTGTCTCCAGCCAAAAGATTTTCAGTTCCTGTTTCCTCATGCCTTATATACCTTTCTCTGCCCATCCATATCATTTCTTGTCTCAATTTTCCTAGTGCTGGGATTAAAGGTGTGTGACTCCCAAGTGTTGGGATTAAAGGTGTGTACCACCACTGCCTGGCACCTATGTTTAATCTAGTGGCTTGTTCTGTTCTCTGATCTTCAGGCAAATTTATTAAGGTACACAATATATCACCACAGATGTAACCTAGAAGCTGCCCACTCCAGACCTCCAGAGCATGGTAACTAGGACAAAGGAAGGAAGATGGAGTTGAAGTGAGGGCGTCATCAACTGAGTAAGAGCCACACAAGAGCCTGAATGGTGAGGATGGTAAATAAAGCCAGAGTAACTGAAGAGAGAACAAATGGTAAAGCCACAGAGGATGGAGTGAGCTGACAAAGTGTGTATATTTAGGAGTACAGGAGAAAAAATTTAGGTCCTCAGCCCAGAAACTGTGAGGAGTCTGGGCGGTGGGGTTGGCCAAGTGAAGAAGGAAGCTTGTGGAATCACTACGAAATAGGCAGCAGCTGAAGAGGAGGGACTCATGAGAAGAATATCTTGTAGTTTGCTATTTTTATTATCCAAGTTAGAATTCTCATTTGAGAACAATTCCATTCTTAAAGAGACAATCTTCCCAGAGTCATTTCCTCCATTCCCTGATTTTTCCATTCTGCTCCATCTTGTTGAACATATGCAAAAATGGGGGACCCAGTCTTAATAATTGTTGGCACATGTGTATATTAGAATTGCCTAGAGAAGTTAAACAAAGCACCAAAGTCTATATTCATTAAAATGATGGGCCAGGCTGGGCTGTGGTGGCGCAAGCCTTTAATCCCAGCACTCAGGAGACAGAGGCAGGCAGATCTCTGTGAGTTCGAGGCCAGCCTGGTCTACAGAGTGAGATCCAGGAAGGCGCAAAGCTACACAGAGAAACCCTGTCTCGAAAAACCAAAAAAAAAGGATGGGCCAGAAGGTTTTACCTTACCACTAATATTTTACTAGGGGCTATGGGTTTATTTATTTCATCTTGATTTAACTTTGGTAGATCATATAGACCAAGAAATTTATTCATTTTTTTCAAGTTTTCATTTTGGTGGAGTCCTTTTTTTTTTTTAAGTATATCCTTATTATTCTCTGAATTTCCTCAGTGTCTGTTGTAATGTCTTCATTTTTATCTACAATTTTATTAATTTGGATTCTCTCTATTTTCTTTCAATTAATTTAGCTAAAGGCGTGCCTGTCTTGTCAAGTTTCTCAAAGAACCAACTCTTCGTTCCATTAATTCTTTGTATTGTTTGTCTCCTTGCTCGTTTGTTTCTATTTCATTGATTTCAACCCTGAGTTTGATTACTTATCACCGCCTGCTCTTTTTTTTATTGTTATTTAACCTTATTTTTCTAGAACTTTCAAGTATGTCATTAAGTTATTAATATGAGGTCTTTCCAGTTTTTTTTTTAAATGTGGGCACTTAGTGCTATGATCTTACCTCTAGAACTGCTTCCATGTGTCACGTTGTGTTTGGGTATACTATGTTTTCATTTTCACTCAGTTCTACATAAGTTTAATTTCCTTCTTGATTTTAAACAAGTTTAATTTCCTTCTTGATTTCTGACTTGATTCAATTTTCATTCAGTATTGAGTTGTTCAGTTTCCATGAGATTGTAAAGTTTCTCCTTTTTCTGTTGTTGTTGGTATCCAGCTTTAGTCTGTGGCGGTCAGACAGAATGCAGGGGTTTTTGTTATTCCAGTTTTCTTGTATCTGTTGAGACTTGCTTTGTGTTCTATGATTTGGTCAGTTTTGGAGAGAGTTTCATCAGCTGCTGAGAAGAAAGTATATTCTGTAGTGTTCAGATTGAATGTTCTGTAGATCTCTGTTAGGTCCATTTGATTCATGGTATTATTTACTTCCAGGGTTTGTTTGTTTGTTTAGTTTTTGTCTGGATGAACTATCAATAGTTGGGAGTTAGTGAAGTCACCCATTATCACTCTGTTAGGGTCAATATGCTGTTTTAGCTGTAACAATGTTTCTTTTATGAACTTGGGTTCTTTTGTGTCTGGTACATAAATGTTTGGAATTCCAATATTCTTTTAGTGAATTTTTTCCTTTAATGAGAAGACAATGCTCCTCCCTATCCCCTCTGATTGGTTTTGGTTTTATGCATATTTTTAGATATTAAGATGGCCATTCTTATGTGCTTCTTGATTCTACTTGCTTAGAATACCTTCGTCTATCCTTTTACCCTGAGGTGATATCTATCTTTGATGGTGAGGTGTGTCTCCTGGATGCAGCAAAAAAGATGGATTCTGTTTGGTAATATAGTTTGTTAGTCTGTGAGACCTCAATATTGAGAGATTTATTAATGAACAGTATTTATTGATTCCTGTTATTTTGATGTTGTGGTGTGGGTGTCTTTTCCTTTCTTTTCATATACTATTCTTAGTTTATTCTGTACAAAGTAGAGAGGACAAGCTAACAGTAGAGTGAGAATTTCCACTCTCAAAGCTCATCCCTAGTGACACACTTTTTCAGGAAGGCCATACATACCTCTTAAACCTCACCTAACAGTACCAATATCTGTGGACCCAAGTATTCAAATGCCCGAGACTTTTGGAGACATTTCTCATTCAAACCACCACACCTATCTTAAGATTCTAGATTCTGGGGGGCTGGAGAGATGGCTCAGAGGTTAAGAGCACTGGCTGCTCTTCCAGAGGTCCTGAGTTCAATTTCCAGCAACCACATGGTGGCTCACAACCATCCATAATGAGATCTGGTGCCCTCTTCTGGCCTTCGGATGTATATGCAGACAGAACACTGTATACATAATAAATAAATCTTTAAAAAAAAAAAAGATTCTAGATTCTGAATGAGTGGATATTTAGACAAAAGTAAAAGTCAATTATATTTCTTAAATTCTTAGTTCCTAAGTCAACCACTAGTAACAATAATTGCCAGGTGGTGGGATATTTCTGTTATAAGTCAGAAGCTCATAGTTAACAGCAGTGAGTCTCAACCTGGGGGTCAAGACCTCTTTGGGGTTGAACGATCCTTTCACAAGGTCACATATCAGATATATGTATTACAGTTCTAAAGCAGTAGCAAAATAATTTTATGGTTGGGGGGTCACCACAACATGAGGAACTGTATAAAAGGTTCACAGCATTAGGAAGGTTGAGGACCACTGTTTAACAGCCTTCATCTTAATTACTACAAAAAGGAAGAGCAGTATTGGTTTTTATCGGGGCATACAATCAGGTTTAAGGTGCAAGTTAATTAAGCTGAACAGATCATCCTTCTGCATGGCCAAGGACAGTGATATGACCCTAAATTAAACAGTCAGTGGCAAAACTGATGGGCAAATTCTGATCTCACCTCCACACTCTTATTCTTTCTTTCTCTGAGTAAGAGACATCCATGAGGGTATCACTCCTCATCTCTCTCTGGTATTTTAATCCTCCAACAATGGGAAATGTAACATCGATTTAGGGATTTTGAAAGCTAAGCCTGGGTAACCCCATAACTTCCTACTCTGTAGTCTAGCTTTCATGGGAAGGATGTTTTCTCTTTCATTTTATGGCTTCCTTAAGTGAAATCAGTGGAGCAAAACATAGACAGAGAGACCTGGTGAGTTTAATTCAAGAGAGAAGTAGCAATCTCACTGTACTGACAGACAGTTGATCTCTTCACATGGAAGCTGACTTTAAACTATCAGTTTTCAGAAATGAATAGCAATCATTTCATTTATTAAGATGTTTATTTGCAACAAATATGACATTTCCCCCCACTGTTTGGATTCCTTTGTTGGTTTTGCATTTGGTTTGAAATTTGGGTTTGGCACAAGTGCCCATATAGTTTGCAAATTAAATGTCTCAAATTTCCAAAGAAATAATTTCCAGAATGAAGTAATGAAAAGAATAAGCAAGTGAAGGTGTTTCATTAGTTGCTAGTCACACTTTCCATATTTGACAAATGCAATATGACGACCAAATTCCCTAAAGAAAAGAGACAGAAAATTAGTTCCTTAAAGAAGGTGGACGTTGCTCTTAAATGCACTTTCACTGCCTCATAATAAAGTCCTGAAGTTGGGGATGTCTCTACAATTCCATGTGTGCCCACCTTTTCTGATCCTGGTGCCATGTCATATTTTACACATGCCTGATCTATGTGCTGATTACTCATAATGTGTCAACATAGTTTTTTGCATCTTGAGGCAGTATAGAGTAAAAAAAATACACTAGTTATATTTTATTTTGAACTTACCACTGATCAATACAAAAGAAGCACTCATTCTTGTAGGTTAAGCCATTTGTAGCGCAAACATATGCTACCACATCTGGACAGTATGCTTCATAGTCAGGATCTGTTGGGTAGTACATTTTGCATGGGGGCTGGAAACATGAACATGCCAGGAATAAGAGTTTATTTTCCCTCATTTATCGGTTACCTTCCACTTCTAACCCACATAGAAATAATATTAAATCCTACTAGCTGTATGTTTAAGGATTTCCTGTCTTCTGGACTTCCATTGGGTGAGTTTTTGTTTCTTTTTAATGTAGTGACTCCATGTGTCCCATAATCACTTGAATGATAATCATAATAGAATCCCTGCTAAAACCCAAGTGCAAGTTTTCCTTTGACCTTATCTCCATTCCAGTATGTTATTGTATAAGAAGTTAATGAGTAGACATATCTTTACTCAATAAGTGTTTGTGACCTTAGAGGGGAGAGGGTTCCCATGTAGTTGATAAGAATGAGGAATGTGTACAGAGACTAGAGATAAGTGATGTTTGTGACTGAGCAAGCAATGGTTATTTTGCTAAATGCTCAGCTATATTTAATCTGTGGTTTTTTTACTATAACATTTACTAAAAACATATTAATATGTTATAAGGATTATAATACATGGGAGGAAGTCCAGCCTAGAGAGATTAAGATGTGTGTCCAACCAAGGCCATGTGAAAATTTGTCAATGCATGTAGCTGGAGTTTTCTCCAGTCCCGCTCAGGCCCCTGCAGTTCTGCAGCCCATTTATAAAATAACCACTCAGAAGCTTATATTACTTATAAACCATATGGCCGTGGCAGGCTTCTTGCTATCTAGTTCTTATATCTTAAATTAACACATTTTTATTAATCTATAAGTTGCCGCGTGACTCATGGCTTACATCTGCTTCTCACAGCGGCTGACTCAGCCTCTCACTTCCCCTCCTTCTCCCCTCTCCTTGTCCCGCCTATACTTCTTGCCTGGCTACTGGCCAATCAGCACTTTATTTATTAACCAATCAGAGCAATGCATTCAGAGCATACAGAACATCCCACAGCAAATGCACTTCACCTCTGTGGAGTTTTAGACACCAGTGAAGAGAGTGATCAGTGAGAAGGAGAATCTAGAAGCGAGGAACTGAAGTTTACCTTAGGCCAGCTAGCAAGGTTACGTGATTTGATAAGTGCTGCAAATAAAGTACAAACACAATCGGTTAAAAGAAAAAGTGCATGATGGGATATGACCTCACCCACTAGTCACTCACTCTCATAAAGCCATGTAAAAAATTTAGAGCAACAGAATTTATAGGTGATATTCCTTTGTGGACTGCTTTATTTTATTTATTTATTTATTTATTTATTTATTTATTTATTTATTCATCTCTCTATTCTGTATATACTTTTCACAGTTCACACTTCATTTGCAAATTTGTTGCCTCAATGGGGGAACAGTACCGGGCTGCGTGTGTATCTCAGCTACATTGTCTGGCATGTGTGAGATCCTGGGTTCTGACTCCAGCATTGCAATATAAATAAATTAATCAATTAAATAAAAACAGTTTGGAGTTATATGAGGTATAATGTTATGTCCAGTAAGTTTCCTTTTTCTACAATTAGGACAATTATATGCATTTTCAGACTTCTATTAAATTGCATATGCTATATAAGGAGTGTATTCCTGCAGGCCCTGCTAAGATGCTAACTTAATTTGGGTACATGGATGGAGAACATGCAAGTAGAACAAGCATCTTGCTTTCAGGAGACTGACTCTGAGAGCAGGTTTGTCAGATGCTCTTGGTGCCCACAGACAGAGAACTGCTGTGTGAGAATGAACGAAGATGGGGCCTACCATGGTTCTGTTTCTATTTCAGGTGGCTTAAAAATACCATGCAGTATTTGAACTAGGAACAATAGTCCTAAATTACAAGGTATACCTCAGGACATAGGATTAGAAGTACAGCTCAGTAATAGCGTATTTGAACAACACGTGAAATGCCCTGAACTCACTGTGTGCCCTCACCAAAAGTCAAATACCACAAAAGTAAATGAAAAATAATGGAATGAAATATTGAAAAATTCATTCAGAAGAGGCAATATATGTGCATATATAACTCATGCACACACACACACACACACACACACACACACACACACACACACACACAAAACAAAGATACAGAAGCAAAATCTGTAAAAGACAGTCAACTTAATTCATGATAAGAGTTATTTAAAATTATACTAAAACGCCACTTATCACCTCTTACGTCAGCTCCTTAGAAAGAGGTGTTTTCATTCTTTAATAGTGAGAATACAAAAGCATTTGTTTATAAAGAGGAAGTTTGCAATATTGAACATGTAACATTTGAATTTACATTTAACTCATCACTCCCAATTCAAGACTTTCTTCTGAAGATACACCTCCAACAATACAAAAACTCATATGTACAGTATTATTTATTGAAGCACTATTTGCTGTTATACATTAAAATGAAATCTCTAGTAGAACAGTTGCCAAGTGGTTTGTTGCATCTACTCAGTGAAATTCTATATAACTGAACAACAGAAAGGAAGTCTATGAACTATGATCTCATGGACTTCCAAGATTCAACACAAGTTGGGAAAAGTAAGTTGTAAACAAATATCTATAGTATGCCATCTTCATGTAGGCGGCTAGAGGGTAGTGACGTGTAACTATTATTTGGATAAAAATCAACACAGGAAGCCCAGAGAATTGAAACTGAATACAAAGAAGACGGTGTGTGGGTAGAGAGGAAAAGATAATGGAATGGGGGCAAGCTAGCTCTTTGAATGTAGCTTTTTGTTCATTTTGCTTTCATTAAAAATCATTTCAAATTCGGGCTGGCAAAATGACCTAGGAAGTTCAAGCACCTGCTGCCCAAGCCTGAGGACCTGAGTTCAAACCACAGAGTGTACAGTGGAGGGACAGAGCTGATTCCTGAAAGTAGTTCTCTAGCCTCCACACATACGCATGGCCATAGCCACAGCCACAGCCACAGCCACACACACACACACACACACACAGTATACAAACACTCACACAAGAAACAAAAGAAACAATGACCTAAAACCTCCAGGTGAGCAGCAAAACTCCTGACAGGAAAGTTTACACTCAGATGACATCTGCAGGCAGTTAGGAGCTGGGAAACCCTTGACAAGGAACTCGACATACAGGTAAAAACTTCAGTTAGGATTTACAGCTTGGTGATGCAGAAAACAGACCGACAGAGGGCATTTTCCACTTGAAAAGTTCCCTTCCCTGCCCTGTAAGACCCTCAAGACTCTTGCACCTTGGTGCACGGCTTCTTTTCATGCCTGCCCTTCGTTGTTCTAATAAAGGACAATCTGCTTCTGTAGAGATTGATTCCCCCAATTAATTAATTAATGAATTTTGATGTTTTTGAGACAGAGTCTTTCTATGTGGCCCTGGCTGTCCTGAAACTCACTATGTAGACCAGGCTGACCTCAAACTCACAGAGATTCCCCTGTATCTTCCTTTAGAGTGCCTGGCATCCTTTTGTTTTATCTTCAAGTTGCCTTATTCAATACCTAACAACAACAACAACAATAATACAAGAAAAAATTAAAACAAAGAAAATTACTCTAAAATTGTTTTCTGATTTTTCCTGACCCATGCGTTATGCGGAAGTGTATTGTTTAGTTTTCAACTATCAGAGGACTTTTTAGAGTAACTTCCTTTGCTGGTAAAAAATTTGTCTTTCATGATCCATTATATATTTACTTATTGCTCAAACTTAAAATTTGCACAAAATAGCTCACAAAAATCACATTTCATCTTCTATGAAAAAGAACTCCATAAACTAGAATTCAATATTGTTCTAGTTTCATGTCTGTTGCTGTAACAAATATCCTGACCAAAAAAAAAAAAAAAAAAAAAAACCACTTTGGCAAGAAAGGCTTTATTTGGATCACAATTCTAAGATTTTAGTTGATCATTTCCGAGACATCAAGACAGGAAATCACCCAGTGCAGTCACATCACATCAATAATCAAAATCAGAGCAAGAATAAGTGCATCCTCATTTGCTTTGCCTTGCTCTCAGTGAGCTTTCTCTTCACATACTTTTCAGGACACCTTGCCTAGAGAATGGTGCCACCCACAATGGGCTGGGTCTTCATACATCAAGTAGCAATCAAGACACATACTGGCAAACTTAATGTAGATAGTTCCTCATTAAGACTCCCTTCCCAGGTGATTCTAGGTGTCATGTTAAGACTTAAAACTGACCAGTACAAATACATATTTAATTTTTCTTTAGAATGAAATTATTATCACTGAAATCCTATATTCAAGGATGATTTGAGTTAGTTCTACTATGTCCATTTTAGTGGGGAAAATGTTTTTCTTGAAATATGTTTTTTCTTCTCACTGTTTCTATTTGTTTTCACTTTTGTGGTATTTCCTTGATTCCCTTAGATTTTTAGGAAATATTTTAAAATATATTTATTTATGTGTTTATTTAAAAATTACAAATATGTCTGTGTGTGTGCGTGCTCATGCACACATGCGTGTTTGTGCACATTTTTTTTGTATAAATGTGCCACTATGTGCATGTGGAAATCAGAGGACAACTTACAGGAGTCAATTCTCTCCTTCCCCCATGGGTCCTGGGAATCAAACTCAGGTCATCAGACATGGTGACAAGCATTTTTACCCTGTAAGCCATCTGGACATCCATCATGCTGGTTCTACTTATTTATTACCTAGTACTAGCAACAGCACACATTTGAAGGTCAGAGGACAACTTGCAGGAGTTAGTTTGTTCTTCTACCATGTGAGTTTTGGGGCTTGAACTCAGGTCACCAGCCATGGGATCAAAAATCCTTATTTAATGAGCAATCTCATACCTCCCCATGACTGTCATTAGTTCATTTTTTTGTATGTGAGTTATAACATTGGTCCAAAAATAAAGACTGTGGAAATTAGCATAGCATTTTGATAGCATAGGACTAGATAAATAATGAAACAGAATTAAAAACCCAAAGACACACACAACTACGGAGAAATGAGTTTAAGAAAAGAGTAACAGGGCAATCCAGTTGAAAAGGAAGGGCCATCTTTTCAACAAGTGATGCTGAGACAATTAAGTACCTTTAAGGAAAAAATAGAACTGTGAACTATATTATATTACAGCATACAGAAAAACTAACTCAGTGTAGATGACAAACATAAACCAAGTTCAATACCATAAAAATTCCTGAAAGAAGCAATAAAGACAAACGTTAGTGATCTTAAAGGAAGCAAAGGTGACCTAGATATTACACTACAAGCATAATCCATGAAAAGAAAAACCGACTTCATCAAATTTCGAAACCTCTGCTCTTTGAAAGTCACTTAATAAAGCTCTAAAGCCTACCCACAGACTGGTAAACATTTCCAAGAAATATACCTGGCAGGGAACTTATGATCTAGACTGTGTTAAATCATTGGTTTTTTCTTGTACAATTCTCAGACACACACCAACAGCATTCACATAAAATGCCTGTGTTCTTCAGTGGCATTTCCCCCACTGTCGTATTTCAAAGAAATTTTTAATTCCACGTGGAAATGCATATCTATTCTAGGAAAAGGTATCATGTTCACACAATGTGTTACTTATAATGGGTACATTAAAGTGTTCTCTGCACTAGAAGACGTGGTTTGGTTCCAAACATAGAGCAGATTAGAATCTACAATGTAGAAAACAACGTTGATTTTTCCTCTTAGGAAAATACATTTTAATAATATGTCATTTGGACTAACATGCTCAACATTTCATATTTCAGAAAAACACTGATCCAAAGAACAAAAAAATGACTTTTTTTCTCTACAGCTTTAAGAAAATCAAATTTTTATCTCTAAGATTGCTCACCTGAAAAAGTAACATGTGTCAAAGTAGAGAGTAGCAGAGAAAGTGTGATCATTTGGTACAAGCAGCTGCTTCTCCTCATGTCTTCTGTTGTGAAGATTAAGAAAATGCCCATTAGTTTATTCCCAGTCAACTGTACAGATAACTTTCCTAACTCAAGGCCCTTGGGGATGCTGTATCGACACCAAGTTGGCCATGGTGGTCTCACACAGGCTCCAGGCACTTAGACGTGAGAGACTCTCTTTGCTCTGAAAGAGGACAGGAAAACTATACCAACAACCCCTTCTCCCCACCTCATGTGTGCCTGAAATTACATTCTAGAATAGAAATTAGGCTCCACACTTTCCAAGTCTATATCATCAGTTTCATCCTGCATTCCTGCTGTTTCTTCTCAAAATTGTAGCCAATGGCACACAAAGAACTGAGTGAGACCCACAATAACTGAAGCTTTTCTATTTTCACATGCAGAGAAAACTAAAGGAAGGTGTTGGAGGAAAACAAAATAAGCCAATCAACCGCTGACAACCCTACAATGGAAAGTGGGGATCTGAGATATGGGGAAACCAGACATACCACCACTGACCTTGTTTGACAAAGCATAAAGGAAACAAAAAGAAGTTACCTGAACGAACTTTCTGTTGTTAGCTTGAAGTCACAGCTGGCCTCAAGAGGAGCTGGCTAGGGGCTGGTGAAGCCATTGAGGTGGGTTCCAAACTTGGCATGAGTTTATTCTCAAGGCTGTTTCTGAATTTGATCCCTCTTTCAAGCCACCCCCTCAGATGTTTCACGCTTCAGCAGGCAAGGCCAGACCTGGGAGATCTGTGCTGTGGTTTCTGGTTATGAAACATAAGAAATAAAAGCATCCTAAATATCTAAGTTTGCAAAGTGGATTAATGACCTGTTACATTCCGGGCTAATTGGTAAATGTTCTTGGCAAATCGCAGCCTGTTCCCAGTCTTCCCACATTCCTCTGTCTTTACTTTTTAGAAGTCTTACCTGTTTTATACTCAAGCTTTGGTTTCTTTCTTTCTCTGCTAACCTAGGAAAGCCTAATATTCTTCTAATCAATAATATTTCCAGTGCTACTCTCTCAATTTCTGTATGTGTTGCCCTCAACAATACCTCAAGATAGGCAATCCAGAAAACTGACCTTTATCTAAAAAACATCACCTCACACTTTAAGCTTCTCTGGTGCCATTGGCACGTTCTGTTGTTTTGTGTCCTGGATGTGTCCAAGTCTCAGGGCCTGACACAGATAGTCCGTTGATGGGTCCATCAACCTGTTGAGACCTTGCTATTTTTCTCTGTCCTTCTTCTAAGTTGGAGTAAATTCGACTGTAATTTCTTTCAGACCTTAGTGGTGAAAGATAGAAAAAAAAATCTACACACTGAACTTGACAATCCCACTCTGCAAGAGATTCCCTAGAAAGCCTCTCGTTTAATGGCATATTGTTGTTAGGCTACCTAATGCACCTGCTTTTCTTTCTTTCCCACATCCCATCTGTACTTCTGTGAGTAGAGAATGTCACCTTTTTATTACTGAATGAACAAACAAACACAGGACACATGATCTACAACACTACTCCTTTCCCATCAAATTCTGGAAATCATGTCATCAAGTTTTTTCCTTCTGTTTCCATCCTTCACCTTATGTGGGTTAGCACGGGGGGCTGCTAGTTCATTGCTCCTCCTCTTCCTTCCTTCCTTTCTATAAGTTCTTTGAGAGTTTAGCTTCATACAACATGTTTTGATCATATTTACCTCCCTTTTAACAATTCTTTCCAAATCTACCTTATTTCCCTTCCTATCCAACTTTATGTCCATGTTTTTTCAACCCTTCAGAACAAAGTTCTGCCATTCAAATATCCCTGGATAGGGACCGTCCCTGAAACGTGATTGACTTACCAAGGGCTACACTCTTAGGAAAAAAAAACTGTTTCTCCCTCTCCCACCAGTTACCAATTGCCGTTTGCTCCATGGTTAAGGGTGGGAATGTATGCCCAACTTCCCTCTCCATGCTGGTATTTGGTTTGGATTGGGCTTGCTCAGGTTTTGTGCATGATGTCAAATTTCTGTGAGTTCATATGTATAGCTGCCCTGCTGTGTCCAAAAAAAGTTTCCTTTTAATAATCCATCACCTCTTTCTATCCCCTCTTCTGATATGTTGCCTGAGCATTAGAAGCAAGAGATGTGGAGTATCTGTGTTCCTTTTAGGGCTGAGAATTCTGTAGTCTCTTATTCTTTATTCTTTCCACATTTGCCTTGTGGGTCTCTGTGTTTATACCATCTACTGCAAACAGAAGTTTCTCAGATGAGTGTTAAAAGATTCACCGAAGGATGGGTATAATAATATGCCATTAGGAGTCACTTTAATACTATCCTCATTTAGTAGTATAATAGTATCAGATTCTCCCCTAAGGCCTATAACCTGTCTAGACATAGATTTTTGGCCCAATATTTGTGCCATATGTGGGTTTTATCTTGTAGAGTATTGCTGTGGAATAATCCTCTTGTATACTGTAAATATTTGTCACTCGAATTGTTTTAATAAAATGCCAATTGGCCAGTAGCCAGGCAGGAAGTATAGGCAGATCAATCAAACTAAGAATGCTGGGAAGAGGAAGGGCAGAGTCAGTAGTTGCCAGCCTGATGCAGAGGAAGCAAGATGAGAATGCCGTATTGAGAAAAGGTACCAAGCCATGTGGCTAAACATATATAAGAATTATGGGTTAACTTAAGTGTAAGAGTTGTTAGTAATAAGCCTGAGCTACCAGCTGAGCAGTTATTATTAATATAAGCCTCTGTGTGGTAATTTGGGAAGCAGCTGCTGGATATTTGGGAGTTGCTGATGGGACAGAAACTTCCTCCTACAGAGTGTGACTTAAATCCATTTAGAAAATGGTTGGTTACTCCCATGATGCTCCTGCCACTATTGCACCAGTGGTCATGTCTTCCCAAATCTTATTCACTGTTGTAGCTAACAAGGTTTACAGCAGGGCATGAATGATGATGATTTCTCTACTCTGGTAGCTTCTATAGCATCTTCCAACATTATTAAAGATATCTTACAGGTATGAAGCTTCCAGGTCTGTACTAGTTTTATTATACCATGAGCTCACAACTCAAGTGGTGGTATCTTCAACACTAAGGTTTTATTTTCATGTTTTGAAGGGTAACTAAGAGCAATTACAATAGCCTGTAATATTTTTTGGAGAGTGGTCTATAGGCCCTCATTGACCAACAATTCCAAAAGAAGTAACCTATTCCTGGCTTTTTAAATGTTAGCTTTTGGTGTTAGCTTCAGGTGTTGCAGGTTTCCATGTCTTCTTTGAAAGGTCTTCAGTGTTATTTATCCTTCATCATACTCCCTCCTCCATCCTACCCTCTGCTGTGAATATTCCTAAGTTTTCCTATTTAATTATTTCATGTTTTACCTTTTATACCAGTGATTTATAACTCCCCTATCTTGAAAGTCTCTCCCATGGCCACTTAGTAATTCCCTGACCTCTGTGGGTATTCCCAATCAAACAAACATATCTGAAGATTCAAAGCTAACATCCTCAGATGAGAGAAAATATGGGATGTTTATCTTTTTGTGTCTGGGTTACCTCACTCAGAATGATTGCTTTTAGATCCATCCACTTATCTACAAATTTCATAATTCATTTTTAATAGTTGACTAATATTCCATTGTGAAAATATACCACATTCTCATTACCCATTCAGCAGTTAATGGATATATAGATTGTTTTCATTTTCTGGCTATCATGCATAGAGAAGCAATGAATATGGATGAACATGTATTTTTATGATATAATATAATATGGAGTTCTTTGGGTATATACCCGAGTAGTATAGTTGGATAATGTAATAGATCTAATTTTATCTTTTTGAGGAACCACTACAGTGGTTTTCATAATGGTTGGACCAATTTTCTTTCTCAACAGCAGTGAATACATATTACTCTTTCCTCATATTCATGCCAGCATTTGTTATCATTTGTAGTTTTGACCTTAGCCTTCGAGAGGCAATCTCCAAGTATTTTTAATTTGCATCTCTCCTGTGGCTAAGAATGATAAACCTTTTAAAAGTGTTCTTCAGTTATTTCTATTTTATCTTTTGATGACTTACTGTTTAGTTCTATACCTTATCATTTAATTGGATTTCTTATCTCTCTCTCTCTCTCTCTCTCTCTCTCTCTCTCTCTCTCTCTCTCTCTCTCTCAGTTCTTTATATATTCTAGATTATAACTTTCTGACAAATGTTTGCCTGGTAAACATTTTTTCCATTCTCTAGATGGCCTCCCTAATGGGGCAATGGTGTTCTTTGCTATACAGAAGATTTTTACTTTCATTAGGTCCCATTGACCAGTTGTTGATTTTAATGTTTGCACTTCTTAGGGTCATTTCCAGAGAGTTCCTTCCTCTTTCTAGAAGGTCAAGAACATTCCCTGTATTTTTCCTCTATTAGGTCCAGGGTATCAGGTCTTATGTTGATAGAGTTGATCTAGTTGGAGCTGAGTTTTGTGCAGGGGGAGAGATAGTGAAAGGGTTTCATTCTTCTGTGTGTAGCTTACACAGCTAGAGCAGGACCATTTGTTGAAGATGATATTTTCCCTGCAATGTGCACTGTTAGCCTACTTGTCAAAAATCAAGTGGCTGTAGAAGTGTGTGGGCTGTATGTTGGTCCTAAATTCTAATCTACTGATCAAAGAATATGTTTTTATGCCAGCATCATGCTATGTTCATTACTATAACTCTGTAGTATAACTTGACATCTGGATGATACCTCTACCAGTTTGGTTGTTGTTATTGTTGTTCAATATTGTTTTGGTCATCGTGGGTCTCTTGTATTTCCATATGAAATTTAAGATAATTTTTCAGTTTCTGTAAAGAATTGCATTAGAATTTTGATGAGAATTGTATTGACTCTGAATTATTTTGGTAAGATTCCATATTCACAATATTAATCATACCTATCCATGAGCATGTGAAGTGTTTTTCAGTATCTTAAATTTTCCATTATATAAATCTTTCACTTCCTTGTTTAGACATATTTGAAGATGTTATTTTTGAGGCTATTGTGAATGGTATTGTTCTTGATTTCCTTCTTGGTATGTTTGCCATTTGTATACAGGAAGGTTACTGATTTTTGTGTGTTAATTTTGAATCCTGCTTGTTGAATGTATTTGTCAGGTGTAGGAGTTTTCTGGTGCAGTCTGTAGAATGTTTTATGTGTAGAATCATATCATCTGCAAATGAACACACTTTGACTTCTCCCTTTCCTAGGCTTTAAATGGTTTTTTTTGAGATTATAATGTAACCACATCATTTCCTCCTTTTTCTCCTCCCATATATCCCTCCTTTGTCTTTTTCAAATTCATGGCTTCTTTTCTAATTAATTGTTGTTTTACACACACACACACACACACACACACACACACACACACACACACACAGAGAGAGAGAGAGAGAGAGAGAGAGAGAGAGAGAGAGAGAGAGAGAGAGAGAGAAAGTTATGTTGATGAGACTTTATGGGTACAGTTTCTGACATTCCTAGGAAACACATCTCACAGCAAGCTCCCTGTTCTTCTGGCCCTTACAATCTTTCCAGCCCCCTTCTTCTATGATCCTTAGGTGTGGGAATTGTATTGTAGATATATCCATTTCTTGGTAAGGGATGAAGACTATACTTACTTGTGGATTTAAGGACACATATTTAGAATGTATTTACGGGTCATGATGGTTTAGTAAAGTACTGGTTGTACAATCTCCTCCAATATCCATTACTTCATTAACCTTTTTTCCAGTAGCAAGCATGGGTTCCCTCTTGTCTTAAGACCAGACAGCTGTTGGTTACCATCAAGTATGAGTACTGATATCAGGGTTATCATGCCATGCTGGTTATTGGGCTCATAGTCACCAAAGTTGGGTAGGACTGCTTCTTTCTTTCTTTGGATACTGCCGAGGGCTGTGGGAGCATACAGCAGGTGACTACTAGTGTTTGACAAGTCGACACACCGGATGTATAACTCCCTGTTAGGGAGCCCCAGCTGGCAAAGATGTGGGGTCACTGGCTGTGGAAATAGGTTATTTTCTGTCTGTAACTTCCTCATGTACCACCATTATACCTCCCTATGAGAACAACTGTGGGGCGCTTTCCACAGCCCTTTGGTAGTGTGTTTTACATCTCTGGGCACACATTTGGCTGTGGGTTTCTGTTTAAGCTGTATAATTTTGATGACCAGAAATATTACCAGAATATTCTTCTTTACTGAGACAGGAAAGTAACAGTATTCTCAGTCTCAAAGACAGCCTTTTACACATTTTGCAACAACCTTAGAACTAGTCCAAAACAGACCAAGCTGCCCCTGCAGAAAATACACAAAGACTAATTTCCAGCTGTTATTTATTGCTAAATCAAGGCCAGGCTGTCTACATCAAGACATTGTAGATGTATCCAACCTTCTTATTAAATAATAAACACAGAACCAATGCAAAGAAGAAAGCCAAGAGGTCAGAGCTAAGAGCTAAAACCTTACCCTTCCTCCTGAGGTGGTCCTACCTCTCCGAACCAGAGCTACCCCTGTGTTAAAGTCTTTATATAGAGTTCCTGTCCTGCCTTCTCATTGGTTGTAAACCCAACCACATGACCGCCTCCTCACAGCCTGTCTGTATAGGCCTCCAGGTTTTCCATGATTGGTATTAAGATTAAAGGCATGTGTATCCAATAATGGCTGTATCCCTGAACACACAGAGACTTACCCAGCTCTGCCTACCAAGTGCTGGAATTACAAGCGTAAGCTACCACTGCCCTGCTTTCCTATGGCTTGCTAATAGCTCTGACCCCCAGGCAACTTTATTTATTAACATACAAATAACATTTTAATACAAATAAAATATCACCATAAGACATAGTCCTTGCAGTAGCTCCCTCTCTGCACGTACCCTGACTACTCAAGGTTCAGCCAGCTGTTTCATGTCTGGGACCCTTCACCCACTTAGAGCTACATGTAAGGGTCAGTGTGACATTACTAGCCTAAGAGAAACTAAATAACTTACCTTGTGTTTTGAGAACGGGTAGGGCCCTGAAAATGTAAGTTACAATTGTCCAGAGTTTGGCTGAGCGAGAACAGCAGTGGCGGCGGTGTGGAGAGAGGCGGCTGTGTAGAGCTGTGAGAGCCGCTGCAGAATGTGAGTGAAGTGTGTGTGTGTGTGTGTGTGTGTGTGTGTGTGTGTGTGTGTGTGTGTGTGTTGAGTGAGAGATGAAGAAGCATGAGAGAAGTGTGAGGAAGTGAGTAGGTGATAGAGTGAGTGAGTAAAGAGTGAGTGAATAATGTAGAAGTATGTGTGTGTGTGAGTAAGTATGAGAGAGGGCTGTGTGAAAGAGCTGCTGCTACATGGAGGAGCTGTGCCTAGGAACTGTGTAAAGTGCTGTACCATGAGAGAGTTATGTAAATGAGATGTGTGAAGATTTGTGATTGTGTGGAGGCAAGGAAGATGAAGCTGTATAGAAAAGAGATATAGAAGAGAAATGTGTGTAAAAGATAGATGTGTAGACATGCGAAAACAGATGTAACTGTGTAGAGAGATGTATGGCTGTATGTATGTACATAAAGAAAAACATGTAGCTGTATGTATAGCAATGTGGAGATATATAGCTGCATGAAGACAGAGTCAGAGACCACTCTTAAGATGAAGTAAAAGAGAAAGTTAACATCAGAAAGCATGTGTTTTCCTATGTATTACCAGTCAGATGGAAACTTATTTGTAAATAGCCTCAGATAGAAAAAGTCTAGCTCTTGCTGCCTTTGTGGATTTTCTTGCATTACCCTGGAGATGGCCTTGGAGGAGGCTTTCTAATAGGCCCCTGATAGGTGTTTTCTGATACCAAGAAAGCTAGTTCTCAAGGAAGAAGCATTTCAGTCCATTTCAGTCCAGGGGCTTCTGAACCACATTTCTGAAGTACATGTGTCTTCAGCAATAGGTACTTAGCTTCCACCTCTCAGGGGCAGGCAAAAGCAGAAGGAATATTCTAATGTTTAGATTCTTTTGGACAACCTTGACCAACAACCTAAAAGAGGGTTCTCACGCCCAGTGTTGGGGTTTCTGTTTGATTTTTAGGTATCGTTGTCAACTTGTTTGTTTTCTAATAAGAGAGAGAAAGAAAGGGTGTGGATTTGGGTGAGTTTGGACATATGGAAGATCTGGGAAGAGTTGAGAAAAGGGAAAAAATAATAAGACTATAGTGCATAAAAAATCTATTTTCAGTTAAAAGAACTAAAAAAAAGAAGTTTCCATTCAAAGAGATAGAAATGAGCAAAATGCACAGAGATAATTAGAAAGATAACCACAATTAGTAAAATAGATTTAATAAATAATAAGACAAAGTCAAGATCCTTTAAAAAAAAGCTAAATTGATAAGGAAAATAGTTACAACAGACTGGAAAGCAAGAAAATCATTGAAATACAGAAAATTAGAAAAATATAAAATTGTATACATTCTATACTTTATTAAAAACAGATTTGAAGTTCCATAAGAAATTAATGCTTTTACAAAAATGTAATTTATCAAATTTAACCACATTGCACATATAAAATTTAAATGCATATAAAACCGATAACAAACCTTGCTCAAATCATTTTGATGATTTATTGTAGTGATTAAAAGAAAACTCATAGCCTTTATAGCGTATACCATCAAAAAAATTTAAATGTTACATCTCCATTCAAGAGCTGGAAATAACAAATGACTAAACAGAAAAGCACAAAGATAATTAGAAAAATTAAAAAACACAATTAGTTTAAAAAATCAATAAATAGTATGTCAAAATCAGGGTCCTTTAAAAAAAATAAATCAGCCGGGCGGTGGTGGCACACGCCTTTAATCCCAGCACTCGGGAGGCAGAGCCAGGCGGATCTCTGTGAGTTCGAGGCCAGCCTGGGCTACCAAGTGAGTTCCAGGAAAGGCGCAAAGCTACACAGAGAAACCCTGTCTCGAAAAACCAAAAAAAAAAAATAAAAATAAATAAATAAATAAATAAATAAATAAAAAATAAATCAATACTGCATACTTCAGTCCTGACGTGTAGACAATAAGTTTCTAGTACAATGGTCACATGACTGTTATAGAGTAACTAACTACTTTCTGATTTTAAAAGTATATCCATTTAAAAAGTATAAATGTCTTCTAAGGTAAATCCAACAAACAATGAACAGGGCCCTTAAAAGATCTTACTAATAAAAACAAACCCAGAGCCAGGTATTGGGGTGAACGCTGAATGATCAGAGAAACAGAATGAGCCATATCCAACCTCACCTTGCCAATTCCTCAGCTGACCTTGTTTCCTCAGACTGAAAGCCTCTGAGTCCTCATCCAAATGGATCTCAGCTGAACTGCTGCTAAAAGCTAAAAGCTTAACCAGGCTCTAGTTCCTGGTCCTCACGCCTTATATAACTTTCTGCTTCCTACCATTACTTCCTGGGATTAAAGGCGTGTGTCACCATGCCTGGCTGTTTCCAGTGTGGCTTTGAACTCACAGAGATCCAGATGTATCTCTGCCTTCCAAATGACAGGATTAAAGGTGTGTGTGCCACCATTTTCTGGCCTCTATGTCTATCTAGTGGCTATTCTGTTCTCTGACCCCAGGTAAGTTTATTAGGGTGCACAATATATTTGGGGATACAATATCACCACAGGGCCCCAGAATTTCAAAAGAGAATTCAACATGAAGTTGGGTTAATATGGAGGGTGGGAAGATCTGAGAGCAATTAGGAGAAAGAAAAGTATAAAACTATATTATATGAAATTCTCAACTTTTCAAAACATTAAAAGAAGAAATCATTCAACCTTTATAACCAGAGAGCTCAATATCATAGAAATAGTTTTGAGAATGGAAAAATTAAGAAAATTTTATATGCAAATGAAGCAGATACAATTTACATTTGATAAAAAGTGTACCATAATAACATTTTAACCTAACATATGTATTATTAATAAGATAGTAGGGGAAGAGGGTGGGAAGTGAGAGAATATGAGAAAAGAGACAGCTATTTTTAAGGGGCATTTGAGGGGTGGTAAGGAAACCTAATACAGTAGAAGCTTCCTAAAATATATACATATATGAAGATAATCTAACTGAATAAAAAAATAATGGAGGAGACAGAGCACCAACCTGAATTCTCTCATCACCAAATGAAGCTTCCAGTAACAGCAATGAGCAACATCTAACTGAGTTGCTTGCCAAAGGGGTCCCATGGGTGCCCTCAAACAACCCAGGTTGTTGCCAAGACTATAGGTTGCTCTCTACACACTGATGGCAAGGTCCCATCACTGAAGACAACAGCTACACAACTCACTGAATATGGAGAAGTTGAGCGGGTGCCTACATAGAACCTTCACTTGTATGTTCTAGTGTCTTTGGTACAGGAAGGTACTCGAGAAACATAAGCACCAACCCAGTCACAAACCATTGGATTGATAATAGTGTCCTGCCTGTTAGGTGCTAGGACAATGGTGGCACAAAGCTTGTAGGAGTAACCAACAAAGACCTCATTTGACCTAAGGGACACTCCACAAAATGGAACACATACCCAACACTGCTGGTGTGGCCAAGAACCCGAGACTACATAGCCCAGGGACCTAGGATAAAACTAAATTCTAAAAACAAGCAAATGTAGCAATAAAATACTCCTTGACATTCTGCTTTATTCATAGATCAGTGCCTTGCTCAGCCATCATCAGAGAAGCTTCTTCCTGCAGCAGATGGGAACAAACACAGAGACCCATAGTCAAAAATTACGGAGAGAATGAGAGAGACCTCGGAACACTCTGCCCTAAACTGGATGTCTCCATCAACTCCCTCCCCTCAAGATCAGGGAGCCCTGAGAAGAGGAGGCAGAAAGAGTATGAGAGCCAGAGGGAATAGAGAACACCAAGAAAATAAGGCACTCCAAATAAACATGATCAAAGCTCATATGAACTCACAGAGCCTGATATGGCATGCACAGAGTGTGTACTAGGTCTTTTGGGTATATATTATGGCTTCTGCTTTAGTGATTTTATGAGATTCCTGAATGTGCAAATGAGTGAGTCTCTGCATCTGTATCTGGTTCTTGTGCCCTTTGGGGAGACTCTTTTCCTTCTGTTTGTTTTGTCTAATTCCAATGGGTTGGGTTTTGTTTTATCTTACTCTATTTTATTTTATCATTATCCCTTAGAAGCCTGTTTGTTTTCTAATGAGAGATAGAAAGGGAGTGGATCCAGAGGGGAGGGGAGCTGGGCAGGTGGGGGCTTGGGGGGGGTTTACTGGGAGTAGTGGAGGGAGGAGAAACTGTGATCAGGATATATTGTGTGAGGAAAAAAATCTATTTTCAATAAGTGGAAAAAAGGAAAAAAATTCTACTTTCCAATAAATCTTGACCTTATCTTCTACCCCAAAATAAAATAAAATTTTAACCTAACATAGCTTGTATTTTTGAATAAAATATTAGTAAACAAAATTAAAAAAATTTAATGACTTAGCATGATTTATTTGTTGTTTTACATGGTTCAGTTAGTATTAGGAAGAAATCCACAAGCATAACCTATATTAATAATTTTAGTAAAATAATCACGTGATTATATATCTATAAATGTTATGAAGGGAGTTGATAAATTTCTAATAATATCTATAAAATCCAAACTGGATGGACCCTTTTCTATCACAATGAAAATGCATTATTAATCAACATCTTGCTTAAGGCATTTACTCTAAATTTTAAAAAAGAAGGAAAAGAGGCAAAGATGTCCACTATCTCCAATACCATATTTGAGAATTTATCAAGGGCCCTACAATTAAAAACACAAAAATAAAGTTTCAAAATTGCATATTATGCCAAAAATATAACAATATAATGGGAAGATCAATAGTCATTAAAAATCAAATCATAGGATGAAGGGGAGCCCTAATCCAAGAGGAAGAGGTCATGAAAAGTTATATGAAAGTCTACTATCTACAGCCCAACTTAAAAACATGGAGGGGTAGTGGAGAGCATAGAGAGGAGAGGACAGACCATTGAGAATTAAAGGATTGAGCAAGAATGGAGGCAGGACAGATGAGTACAGTGGGTGGGTCAACCAAGACTAATGGTGCATGAAAGCCTGATGAAACTCACTAATTAGTAAGCGAATCTCAAAATGGCACTTTTAGGGGAAATGTTTCAATGGAATAACTCTGCATGGGTGGACAATGTGTCTCCCAGAAGACATGGGTCATTAATGAAAATCCCAATACAAGGCATGAGATACCTCCCTATTTGTTATTGGTCACAGAGGCCCCAGAGGTCTACAAAAATACAAGCTATTGCTAGTGTCTTGAAATATCCAAAAATAACCAGATAGTAAGATCCTATAGCTAAAGACACCACACACTTTATAAAAGAAGGAAATCAAACTCAAGTGAACAGGAAACTTGCTCCCAGATGACCAGCTTTCATAGTTCTGGAAGGTGTTGTAAAGGCTGAAGGGGGAGAAAAGAGATCTGTGGTCTAGCTCTGCCCTGAATCATGAATATTTCAGTACTTATGTGCCAGATAAGGTGTCTTCTGGTGTAACCGTGGAACGACTCTCATGGAGTTACTAACTACTTTCTGGTTGGATTTAAAGTCTGCTCTTCAGGAAGAAATTTCATGTCCAGTACTCGAACCCTGGTCAAAAGCCCATAGCTGTGGAGGTCCCATGGAGCATACTATTGTTATTTTGCGGCCTGACCACAATGTCCAATTGCCTTATGAATATTTATGCTTATACCCATAGGCATGGACTGTTCTTAACCTGGTTCCGAGGGGTTTCTCTTGGCAGTGGTCCACAGTCAATCAGCCCTAAAGGAGCTGGCTACATTTATCTCACCACCACCAAGGCTCAGGGAACACTGTACAAGAGGAGGTGGAAAGATAATGCAAGAGCTGGGGGATACAGAGCACACTGTGAAGTGCTGTCTTCTGGACATAGCCCAGCTACCACCATCATGATCTCATAGCAGCTCTGGTTACCTGAAGAAGACCCACACAAGATCAAGCAAGCCAAAACTCTAGCATGGAAGTGTTGATAATCTTCCAGCCCTGCCATATACTGAGGATCTATTGGCAGTAGATATTTGCTGGAGGAGGGAGCATCATTCTTTTTTGAGGATGTGGCTACTGATAAGTTTTCCACGCTCCAAATGTTGGCCCCGTACTGATATACATGAGGTTAGCACTAACTGGACTTTGTGTGTTAGTTTTAAAAGTAAAAAAGAAGAAGAAAACCCAATCACACAAGACATGAAGTTGTGAGTGGTACAACCTGAGAGGTACATTTCAGGAATTAGAAGGGAGGAGACAGATATGATCATAGTTTATTGCATACATATATGAAACTCTCCAAAATGAACCTTTTCATTAAAAAAAAAACAGATCAAATTGCGACTATTCTGTATATTATTTGGATATGGAATTAATTTGTAGAACTCAGTTACTTGATATGTACTAGAAATAACCAAAGGGAAGCTATAATTAAAAGTAGAGAAAGTCTTTTAAAAATGACAATAAAGAGGACAGAAGGGATGGACTTAAGAGGCAGAGTATAAAGCTCATTTAAAGAGAAAAAAGCAGTCCTGGAAAACATCAGAGCTCTTGAGCAATTGGGGAAACATTCCATGTGGTGATGGAACATCTTTAAAAGGTCAACTTATCCTATGATAATTTGTAAGTATTTCTTTAAAGTCAGTGCAATAAAACAGGCCTTTTTCCCTGAGTTTAGCCAATTAACATCAAAGTTTGTAAGGGGAAAATTTGACATATTTTTTTAAAAGCACTAAAAAAAAACCATACATTGGGCAAATGAAGCAATGACATCATTCCGAACTTGTAAATAATATGAACATTTAACAAAACCCTCAGATGTCCAAGAGATATGTGGATAAATGTATGATCAAAACCTTTATCACACTGCACTGCGTCCAACTTCACCTAGCCAGACGTCCCACCTCCTTCTCCAGGGTCTATCCCTGTGAGTCTCCCTGACCTCTCCATTGACAGTGTAGAGTCTATGCCTTCTCCCCAGTCTGCCAGATCTAGCCTGGGTCCCACAACCAGTGCCACAGCCTGGTCTAGCCTTCCCTGCCTGTGCTCCAACTGATCCCTAAGCTTCTGCTATGACCCTCTCTATTCCCCAGAGTCTCCTCATGCTGTATCCAGTCTTTCCACCCAGCCAAATCAACCCCCATACTCAAGGTTTGTGCCAGGAGCCACATCCTGCAGACTAGCCCAGTAGCCTCTGTCTACCTGACTTCATTCCACCCAAGCCATTTCCAAACTCTAGGCACAACTCACTTGCATATCCTCTCTGCCCATCCAAGCTGCTCTGCCCAAATCAGAATTCAGGCTAAGAAAAGAAGTTCACGTGCCCAGATCTCATTGCAAAAATACAAACAATATAAAAGAACAAGCCATTATCTTGTCTCTAAAACCTACCGTCTATTTTCCAGGGATGTTTTTCTGTCAGCTTAGTGACTCTCCATGAATCTACTGATATTGTAATTATCATCTGCAGTCCCACGGCCCTGCAGTCAGTACCCCTCTAGCCACTCAGGCTGGAGACAGGTTGAGTAGCAACTAGTGGACCTTGTTTTTTGGCTGGAGACACTGCCAGAGATGCATCTCTTCCTTTGTCCCAGAACCAAAAGGAAACTCAAACTCAAGTCCCTGCCCTTCTCTTCCTGTATGTCTTCTCTAGCAAATTTCTGGTTTCCTTATGGCTAATTTAAGTCAGGTAGTCTCTAGCTCCACTCCCTGATTCACGGTAAACTTTATTGACAGTCTAGACTGTCACAGTGCGATCAAAATATCCCACAGCATTCCAGTGTGTATTTCTGGCTTCTTTATCAAATGTTAGGTGTCCATAGATGTGTGGATTTATGTCTGACTCTTCAGTTTGATTCCATTGATCAACGTGTCTGTTTTTATGCCAATATCATGCTGTTTGTGTTACTGTAGCTTTGTAGTACAACTTGAAGTCAGGAATGGTGAGACCTCCTGCAGTTCTTTTATTGTTGAAGGTTGTTTTTAGCTATCCTGAATTGTTAGTTTTTCGTCATGAAGCTGAAATTGGTTTTTGAAGATTTGTGAAGGCTTATGTTGCAATTTGAATGGGCTAACATTGAATCTGTAGATTGCTTTTGGTAGGATGGCCATTTTTACTATGTTAATTCTACTGATCCATGATCGTGGTTGATCTTTCCATCTTCTGATATCTTCTTCAGTTTCTTTCTTCAAAGACTTGAAGTTTTAAAAATTTCACTTGCTTGGTTAGAGTTACCCAAACATATTTTATATTATTTGAGGCTGATGTTAAGGACTAGCTTCTAGGCAAGTCACTTGATTGCCTTCCAAGCAGCTGGACAACCTTGAGTTGTATGCTGAGGGGCACCCTCTGTTTCTGGCTCTTCTTTGTCACCTCAAGAGAGAAAGGTGAGGGTAACTGAATCAGTATTCACATGGAATTAGAGTAATTGCAGGACCTCTACTGAGAATCTGTAATCTAGATTTTTATCTCCATTTGCGACTTTGGATTCGGGCATATTATGTCAGCCCACTCTGCCTTTGCTTTCGTGGTTTTTCTCCTCTTCAGATATTGCAGAGAACACAATTCAGACATGGTGCCAACCCAAGTAGGGAATTTTTATTATGTCAGAATCCCTTAGAGGCAAATGCTCAGAGGCAACTAGCTGTTTATATCAGAGTACAATCAGAAGAAGAATAATTCCCCATGAAAAGAATCCCACACATGAACAATTTATTTCCACTATCCATCATCTGTCCTGGACTGACATTTATATATTATTGCATGCTCATGGGAAGTAAAGGGAAGGGTCATTAGCAAAGTAAGGGAAGAACTGCTCAGACTTCATTTTAGAAATCCTGGTAACACTCTATGAACGAATGAGGCAATGACTAACGCAGGTTAGACCGTTATTACAGAAGCATTTCAACACAATTTAAGATGAGGAACCTTTAACAAGAGTCTTTATAAGGTACAGAAAATACAACAAATGCCTACTAAGGATTCTTCTTATTTACTGGAAATAATGTATTAGGCTACTCTGACAGATAGAGACTCAGATCACAAAGACCCAGGAAACCTTGATGTGGTTAATCTGACCTTTATAAGACCCAAGGCTCCAGACATGTGAAAATCATTACAAAAAGCTAGACTAGGCCTTGGCGTGAACCTTTTCAATTTTTGAATATTGTTTTCAAGACTTTAGCAGCAGGAAACACAGAAGACAAGATGTGGAATGAAGCTCTGCTTTTTGGTTGTGGTGCTGTAGGTTAAACAGGTCACTGGGAAGAAAAGATTACCCAGAATGCAGCGCTCACGGAGAAAAAAAAGTGTCTCCTCTGTAAAGAGGAAAGCCACTGGGAAAAGGAATTTCCCGCAGTGTTAAAATGACCCCAGGAAGCAGGCCCCCCCAATGGTGAGGAGCGATGGATGTGCATAAGGACTGAAGAGGCCTGAAGGCTTCCATGGACTTGAAATATCTGCTTGTACTTCCCCACGGCAACCCCAGATACAATTGACAACGGGGAACTGGCTCAGTGATTTTTCTCTTGGACCTCAATGCTACTCGTTTGATTTAATGACAAACTGGGAGAAAGGATACATACCATGACCTTAGTTAAAGGAGTGTTGGGGAAAAAAAAATTAAAGACAGATTTGTTTTTCTTCAGCTCCTTAAATATCAGTTGGGGATATGATTTTAGCATACATTGTTCTTTAGGTGCCAGGGTATCTGATTCTTCTTCTTTGACTGGGTCTATTTTGCAAGTTAAATGCCTAGAAATGCAGGCTATTCTGGAATGTTCTCTGAAGCTATAGATGTGCTTCTATTAAAAAAAGAAAGAAAGAAAGAAAGAAAGAAAGAAAGAAAGAAATTTCGTAGCTGCTTCCTCCCAAGCCTATGAAAAAGTAAGGCATGACTAGACAACATGTACACTGGGTCAGATAAAGAATTCACACTTATGAAGATAACATTAAAGGGACAACAGGGGGCTCTACTCTCAACCGGAATTAATATCTGCTAAAGCAGGGAGCCCAAAGGGGTATTTAGCTGGTCTCTGAATCATCTATTAAATAGGTTTTAAATGCTATTTGATTAGCACCTGCTAGCGTCCATATGATACAAGAATTCCAGCTAAAAGGCCTCAACATGATTAATGTTGATTTGCCTAGTACCTACAAGTCATAAATAAAAGTGTTCAGAATCTCCACTAGTAGTATTAAGCTCTCATACTTTGCTTGCAAATGTCCTGGGACCATATTAATAATTCTTTGTGCTCCCTCCTGAGGGCTGCCTCTTCTTTTTGCTGTTGGAAGAACAGTCTCCATTTTTATTTGTTTCCAAATGGAAATCCCTTGGCATTCTATCACACAACAATTTCATTAGATTATGCTCCCATGTGGGTTAAACATTATCCCCATTCTATCTAGAAAAACCTTAGCTATTGACTTGCGTTTCCTTGAGTTAGCAGAAGAATTAATATTGCAATATGTGGATAACTAACAGACTGCTAATATCACACATAAATGGTGCATTATTAATAATCCTTAAGGTACTGAATTGTCTGAAAGAGGTTAAATACATATTATCAGAGAAAAGGGCTCAAAATTGTCACCAGCAGATTGTATATAAGATTAACTACTTCAAAGTAACACAAAGAAATTCTACCGGATGTATAAAAGGTCTGTTGCTTACCTAACAGTACCTACTCTCAGTGATAATTATTGATGTTTGGTGAAATGGCAAGGTTCTATTTTATCTGTAAACAATATTTTGTCTCATGGCTAAGCCTCTGCACTAGGCCCTAAAATAAGCAGCCTGAGAACATATGGGCTAAATGACCAAGGGTCAGCAAGCTGTTGAAACTGTGAAGATTAGACTAGGCTAAAAAGCCACCTTTGGGTTCAACAAACTTGGATGACCCTTTTAGCCTAACGCTATGGAAAACATAGGCATAAAACTCAGTATTCTTTCTTCAAAATTGGGATTTACCTCAAGTCTCAGTGGCATAATTTTCAAAGCAATTAGTCTAAAGTGATTGGATGACCACTCGGTCTGAGAGCAGTTGCTGCTACATGTGACCTTACACAAGAGGCTGAAATGTTTCATTTGGGTCAGCCCACGATAGTGTATGTCTCTATAATGTAACCACTCAATTAGAACAACCATGTGTGATAGAAGTGGCCAGAAAAGACCTCCTTGCCTTATTTTGAACCATGGGTAGAAAGTATGACATAGCTCACCAGGGAAGACGGTAGTAGTGTGTAATATCTACAGCCACCCTTATCAGGTAGATGCCTTGTATTTCCAGTCTAGATCATTGAGCATTTTTTGAAATTATACAAGAGTGTCGACTTTTTGCTAGGTGTTTTTCTACATCAATTGAAATGATAATATGTATTTTTAAATATTGATAAAATATCAGTCCTCAGATATTAATCCCATCTTTCAATGCTGTGAGAAATGCATCTGGGTCCTGTTGTACAATATTTTGTGTGTTGCTGGATTCTGTTTGCTAGTATTTTTGCAGAGGATTTTCATTCAAATTCATAAGGGATACTGATTGTTAATTTTCCTTGTTAACAATGTTTATGGTTTAGCATCAGGTAATACTGGTCTTAGAATAGTTTGATGAATCTTCCATCATTTATCTTTAAGCTTTATTTATTTTTAAATGATTTTATTATTGAGAAGATATATCTCTATAACTCCCAACTTGCCTTCTACCCTAATGCTATTGTGTGCCCACCTCTCCCTCCTAAATTCACCATTTCTTATTTAATTATTATATTACAAATTATCTGTAATTTGCTGTTGTTGTTGTTGCTATCAGAGTTGAAGCCAGCTGTATTAGTTCCTTTTCTGCTGCTGTGATAAACACCATGACCAAGGCAGCATACAGTAGGAAGGTTTGTTTGGATTTACAGTTTCAAAGGGTTGGGAGCCGTCGTGACAGGGACAGCATGGCAGAGGACAGCCGATACGGAGCTGGAAGCTAGGAGCTGAGAGCTCTCATCTCACACAGCGAGCACAGAACAGAGAGAGCAAGCCAGGAATGGAAGGAGCGTTTGAACTCTCTCACAGTCCAACCCCGTGGCCTCTTCCTCTTTCACGTATGACTGGCGACAAAGCCTCTGTTCTCTCCGAGTGAAGTAATTTCGGTTATCGCTCCTTTTGTGTGGTCAAACTCACTAAAGTTTGTAGATTTGTTTCTCTTTTCGAGCAACAAGCTTTTGGTTCAGCGGCAAAGATTAAGCGAATTAATGCTACAAGTTTATGTATCGTCTTTCTGTTCTGTTCATTAGGCTATATTTGCATCATTCTTCCTTCCTCCCACAAGATTTGCATCGGATTTTCTCATATTTCAGAATCTAATATAGAAGTTCATCTCATTGATTTCAGAACTTCATTCTTCACCACTCTGGGCCTGGAGAGCTCTAAATCGCCTTGGAAATAGGTTTTAGCTGCATGTTGAAAGATGTTTTGATTTGTCATTCATCTCATGGTATTTTATGATTTAAATTCTGATTATTTTTTAACTCATTCATTATTTAGCAGGCAATAGAATAGTAGTATTTATCATGAATTCTGTTTTCTGAAATTCCGTACCTGACTGTACCTCATCTGCACTTTATAAACACATCAACCATCAGAGCACATGTATTAACAATCAGTTCACTGTAGTGTTCCTGGAGTGTTGAATCCATAGGCTTTAACATTTCTCTGGAAAAATCCTAATATATATTTAGTTTACAAAACTATTAAGGAGATGAAGCCTTGTTAAATTCAAATTTTGCTCTCTTTTTTCCTACTTTATTCTCTAGCATGAAAAAAAATGTATTCATATTCCTTATCTATGTTAGGATCAATAATTGCACTCACTGGCTTCTCTCTTCGTATTTCTAGGTACAGGAGATCAAATTGTCCCCACACCTCCTGCTGAGGGATGATCTATATAGATACTGATCTAGTTATCAGTATTGGGAAGCATTTGGTAGGTAACTCTCATGACCTATTTTACAGCCTCTAGGGAACAAACAGCATACTTAGGTGTCTTACCTGCCCCAGGCCACCATTTACCTTTTTCAAGTTCCCCACTCAAGGACCCAGAAACAAGAGTTAGCGTGAAGGCTATAGTTGAAGAAGCGTGAGCGAGAGAGCCGGTCTCCAGAGGTTTGTCCTTAAATCCACCACCTTTCTGCATAAGGTAGGTGAGGTGGGCAACAGGAAGGTGGCCACAATACAAGCATTGCTGTGATATTATAGAGGAAGACAGCCCTAGTAGACTACACTGCTGTCACTATTCAGAGAAAGAGAGCCCCAGTACCCAGCACTGCCGTTAGTCGTGTTTGAAGGAGAGTACAGTGGACATCACTCACAGTTTTGCTCCAGAGGAAGATAGGCTCAGTGTGCAACCTTGACGTCAGTATTGTTTCAGATACTCTTCTCTGAAATAACTGTCTTAAATGTCTAAACAAAACCCAGTTTCAAATGATCATGTCTACTTTTAATGCAGCCAGACTCCTCTTAACAAACATTCTGAATGATTTCTCCTGCAGATTTGGTCAAATGGAGTTATTTTCACTATGGACCAAAGCTGTCTTCATCACCTTGACTTTTGCTCTTTATTCCGGTAAGTTTTCACACTTGGGAAGACTGCCTGATGTGCTGCTGTAGGAAGATAGGACTAGAATGGTTGTATGGTTGTTTTATTGCCTTTTCGTTTATTTTGTTTGTTTGTTTGTTTTGTTTTTTGAGACAGGGTTTCTCTGTGTAGCCTTGCGCCTTTCCTGGAACTCACTTTGTAGCCCAGGCTGGCCTCGAACTCACAGAGATCCACCTACCTCTGCCTCCCGAGTGCTGGGATTAAAGGCGTGTGCCACCACTGCCCGGCCGCCTTTTCGTTTCTTACATTGGTAAAATAAGAAAAAGCAGGTTATAAATTCCTTCTAAATACCATGTGAGAAGCTGCCTGTCTTTTTTCCTATGGTGGAGAAAGAGAGACAGAATGCTGGTTTACTGTGTACAGTAGAATTTAGTACTTTGCACATTACTAAATTCAGGAACTTTCGACTGATTTTTACAGTTGATATTTTGGGGAGATTTTATAGCCTGCTTGTTAAATGCAAAGTGCAGGGAAGGAATCCTCTTTTCTAGGTCTGGTATGCTTCACCCCTCTGAATTGTTGCTTTCAGCTGCCAACCCTGAAATCAAAGATATGGATAAGGAAAGAGCTCTTGACACCTCGGGTGATACTGCCTCTCTATCATTAATATTTCATAATGAAGTAGATGTTAAGTACTGACAAATATCTTGATAACAGAAGACAGAGTTCTAAAGTCACCCTTTGTACAGCATCTTCTTCTATCCTAATTAGGTGTATCTGCTGTAAATCTTTTAAAAGCTGGCATTTTCACGTTTGTTGGAGACTTCACTGGAAGTTATTGAAAACATAAATAATTTTTCACGGAGCTGCATGTGCCTGGCTACTAACTGTTTTTCTTAATTATGTAGATACGTTTGAGAATTTTGATTTTTGCTACTAGCATAGAATTCTCATCCCATTGGTGGGACCTCCTGGACTGGATCACTGAGGCACACTTCTGCCACTGTTGTGTCTGTGGTGTGCTTCTTTTTAAAACTGTTCTTGTTGTTGTAGAAACCGCTTTCTCAAAATATTCCACATTCGGAATGCAAGTAAGTTACTTGGAATTTGAAATATGATTTTAAATGTTTGTCAAGTTTTGGAATCTCAGTAAGACTGTCTAAAGTATACAGGGTTTCAAAAGGTAAAAAAGAAAATACGGTTTATGCGTGTATTATTATACCAAAGTCAAGTAACACAAGCAAGTGAGCAGTATAAAACCACATTGGTATGATCTAGGTATGATTGAAATGATAATGTGTATAGAAATGTATCTAGAAAAGCCATTGGCAATTATTAGCTGCTCTTTACAAAACTGAGATGCAAAAGCATACTCTAAGTAAAATTGTTCATCCTAACAAAGAGAAATAAAGTAGCATACCAATTATCAATATTTAGGAGAATAAATAGTAATGACCTCTATTTTATATATATATATATATGTCAGTGTGTGTATAGATGTATCTGTATACATATATATACATAATATATCACATGCTAGAAAATGTATGCATATATATTCTGTATTGTACTATATCATATTATGGTAGAAATAAACTCTACTTTTAAATGTCAGCATATATAAAGGTCACAAGGTTATGTTAAAAACAAATAATATACAAACACAACTAGCATTCCACCACACAAAACTGTCAAGATTTCTAAAGCTATATAAACTAAGTAAATGTAGTGAATATATGAATATTAATTAGCAAAAATTTGAAGAGAGATGGAATAGTAAACCACACATCCGACTTCATGCTTTTGTTAAGGTGGTGGGAGTGGTGAAGATCTAACCTGAGAAGGGGAGGCCATTGGAGAAGGGGGGTGGCCACAACATTATACAAACACAGAGAGAAGGCGAGGCCATTGGAGAAGGGGGGTGGCCACAACATTATACAAACACAGAGAGAAGGCGAGGCCATTGGAGAAGGGGGGTGGCCACAACATTATACACAGAGAGAAGGCGAGGCCATTGGAGAAGGGGGGTGGCCACAACATTATACAAACACAGAGAGAAGCTGCTGCCTTCGCCCACACTGGTGACAGCACTTCATTAAATAAGTGGGAACTGAGAGCAAGCACTGGAAAACCACTGCTTTAGTAAGTACAGAACAGAGCTCTTCAGGAAGGTTCTTCATTTAAATGGCAATTCCACAATGGCCGAGATTATGACTTAAAAACATTAGTGAACTTCATTTCTCAAAGATTTAATAACATCCAACTTTTTAGTTTTAGTAAAACTTAGTTGGTCATTTTAAAACTTGTCAGGTTGTAGATAAAAAAATCGGTTGATATTGTTGTTGAGGTCTTGACAAAGGATAATATTAGCATGACTAAAGGACTCGTGATAATAGTGTACATACTTAATACCCATATATCTAAAATATGATTAAAATAGGTGTCAGTGCTGTAGAACACCCACACTGGACCCACTGGCTTCTCTTTCATGCTTTGTTATGATTAGAATGAATGGTGTGCTGCAGATTTTCACTATCTTGCTTTATAAGTAAATATTTGTAGTCACAAATTTGAGACTTCTTTACTAAGTTTCATAGCTGGCCAATGGCCAAATTTGTATGGTCCCTAGGCCAAGAATAATTTTTAAAATTTGTAGATAGAAAAAAATACAAAAGGTTTTTCTTTGTATGTGAACCTTATAGAAAATACAAATTTCAAAGTCCAAAAATGAAGGGTCGAGCCACACTCCCTTGTTTGCATATTATCTGGATGCTTTCCTACATCATGGCAGAGTGAAAGCAGCACCAAAGACCACTGGCTCCCCAAAGTCTGATTTTCCTACCTAGCCCTTTATAGAAATGTCCACTCAGCTGCTCTATGGTTCAGATAATAAGTACATATGGTTCATCTCAATATCTACAGTATATGACCATAAGTAAATATAATTCAAAACATAATAAAGAACAACAACTTAAGGTTTGGCTTTATATATCTCAATACATTTATGTTTATTTACCTGACATCAATTTTTTAACTTTTCTGTTCTAGTTTGTTTTTAGAAATTGAGTAGTCTGTGTTCTCTAACCGTTGATAATATTGCCAAAAGAATAGAATGCCTTGGAGGACTTCTACAAAAGTATTGAGACTACTTTATTAGTTAGGATAGTGGGTGTGTAGATATTTGTTTTTGATCCTAAATATGCATTATGCTATCTCTTGTTGAATGTATGATATATCATATTTCAATAATATTGTAACCAAATGCTCACTATTAAATAATTTTTACTGTATTTCTCTTACAGATAGACTGTCAACCCTATGCAAATTTTCATGACATGTGTACCAAAGAGTATTATCCAATCTGTGCAAGTAATGGGAAAACTTATTGCAATAAATGTATCTTCTGCAATGCACTGAGGTAAGAATGCAGCAGTAAATACTTGGTCTTCCAGTCATGAATGAAGCATTACACAATGATAATAAAGATTCATATTGTTGGTGATCTAGGCACATGGGATGTAGCAAAGTTAGCTATGTTTTATAAAAGCCAAAGAAATGTGCTTCTAGCTCCTCTTAAGCGTATTCCTTGTTAACCGTCAACATATACATGCTAAGTGTTCTGCAGATGTGTAAATGGATTAATTTAACTTAATTTGCTGAATTGTAAAGTACTAGTGGTTGAGTAATAGCTACGATGATGTAATTCGGAGACTGTAACATTAACCAGTGTGTCTCTGTGATGCCACAAGAATCCGCTTTGCAAAATTCTAGCTACAGGCAGCATAACAGATCAAGAATCAGACTGAATGCTGAGCTTCACTGTGGACAATAAGCCAATTAACGCTCAAAAGAAACGCGTATAATGTCAACTTTGTCTCTTGAAGTTGCGATGTCCCTCAAGACCTTGCTCAGAGCACAGAGCCTTCTCAGCAGAGCTCCTGTCCCTCTGTCCTTCGTTCTAAGTGTTGGTTGTCTGAAGGCTCGTCAGCCTTCTTTTTTCGTTCCCTTGTGGGTGTATCTCCTCTTGAAAAAATTCAAATATTTGCCTGTTTGCTTCCAAAGTTGTACATGCCTCTTGGCAGACCTGGAATTCCCTCGAGCTCTTCTTACATGGATCTGGTGTGGCTTTTGACTGAGAGCTGTCAAGGACCGCCACAGTAGCGAAAGGGCATATAAAGGAGCAAGGAAGCAAGCGGACACAGCCGCTTTTAGAATAAATCATAATCTCCAACTTGTCCCGAGTTCAAATCCTCACTTATAAATATTTGTATAAGCATGTAAATTATCCAAAAAGTGTGATTAACTTTTAATGATTTTTTTTTCCTTTTTCCTTTTGATTCTCCAGGAAAAGTGATACTGTTTTCTCATTTTCTCATTATGGTAAATGCTGACATTTTCTGGAGCTAAACAACCCAATGGCCATCATTATGGTACCTTTCTGCAGTGAGTTCTAAAATTAGAATTTCTTGGTCAAAGTCTTCCATGCATAGAAGACCAGATGAATCACACTATATGACAGAGGATTAAATACTGTGCATTCAAGGTTGCTCTCAACAATAGGAATCTATAATATTTCAGAATTTCTATTTCCTATGTTCACTAATAAAATGACAATTTGAAATCTCAATGTCCAAGCGGGGTGTGATACTTACCCGTACAATCCTAACACTTTGGAGGCTGAGGCAAGACTCATTGATGTGAGTCTGAGCATGAGCTACAGAGAAATTTGATCACAAACAACAAAACCCTTAGCCTAAAGTTATGTTCAATAATGTAAGCCCTGATTCAATTTAAAGCTCTAAGTATCTAAATATTTTGCTGAATAAAATGTTAAATACTTTAAAATAAAGTGTTATTAAATGTATTAGAGTGGTTTTTTTTCATTTGAGTGTATAATGACTTAAGATACATTTTAAGGCAGGGTGGTGGTGGCTCACGCCTTTAATCCCAGCACTCAGGAGGCAGAGGCAGGCAGATCTCTGTGAATTCGAGGCCAGCCTGGGCTACAGAGTGAGTTCCAGGACAGGCTCCAAAGCTACACAGAGAAATCCTATCTGAAAAAAAGACATATTTTGGTACCCGTTATCTTAGAGATATTCCCAAATATCACATTACTTGAGAAATTTTTAAATAAATGAGACATCTTAGATTCTCTTAGTTCTCAAGTTTCAGAACATCCAGAGGGGGGTTTTGAGCAGTTCATAGTCTGAGAGGTCTCTCAGGTTAGATTCTCATGAACCTTGGAGAATCATGATGGTATGAGACATAGCTTCATCTCAGTCAAGGTAGAAAAGAAAGAGGCAAATAGCATGAACTCACTGGCAAAAACCTTTAGTTAGAGAGGGACGGAGGTTCAGGTTGAGAAAAATGGGACAATACCAATTTGAAGAGATTCAGGCTGCCAACTAAAAGGATAAGAAATGGGTCCTTTATCTGATCACTTATGTTCGCTGAGATCTCATAATTTTCCACTCATCCTCAGCATAAATTTTTTTAACATTAATAAAAATCAGTTTAAGGTAGCTCTTCCTTGAATAAGGTAAGTACCAGGGCCTGTTTGTCCTAGAGACATGATGGTGTTCCCATGTTAGGGGTGGTTTCTTCCCTGGGGTCAGAGTTGAGAATAGAAGGAAGCACATGTCACAGACTGGTAGCAAAGTTGGTTAGACAGATGCATAGTTAGTAACTCTATGTTAGCAACTCCTAGTTACCACTCTTCTGTAAGTGATAGAAGAGTGAATAAGTGCCTGAAAATTCTATCTGTCCCTTGTCCCTGTGAGGGTTTCTGTTTCAACCATTGACTTAGCCTCTAAGCTTTGGGGGATATATCTACTCACAAATGCATGCAGTTGCCATAAATCAAAATGAAAATATAGCAGGTAGAATAGAAATCCAATCATGAGTGCTCAGTTCTGGTGAGGATTGAGAAGGGCTGTTGTGTTATTGTACAGGGGGGGAACTATAAAAACAACAGCTGGGTACTATATATTTCAAAAATCTAGGAGCACTCTGAAGGTTTTCACTATAAAGTCATTATAAGTATGGTAATATATGTTTAACCGTTTTTAAAATTACTCAATATATAGATGTATTATGCAAACATCGCATCATATTCCATTATTTTGTACCATTTTATATTTTATTTATATTTCTGTTTAAAGGTAAATTAAGAAAAATATAGAAATTACAAGAGAAATTGTCTAAGGGAACAATAAGAACTTGTGGGAGGGGAGAGAGAAAGGAGGGCAAGAGGTATGAGATAAAATACATTTTATAGAGCTATCCTATGCAACACAGTCCCATATACAGCGAGTGCGCACGATGAAAATTTTAAATTAATTAACAAATACATATGTGTGTACTCATGGGACTCACGTTGGCTTCTTTTCTTAGTGACTTCTACCAATCAACCCATTTAAAGGCTAGGATGGCCATGGCGTTGTAAGCCAGTAACCTCAGGAGTCATTAGGCAAGGACTGTGGATTTAGCCCAGCCTGTGCTACACAGTGAAACCATTGACCATTGTGAAGCTTGGATATGGTATAGTGGTCATTTGGCCAGAGACAGGGTTAGAATTCAAGGATTTCAACTGCCAACACTTTCCCAAATGCCAAGCTGTGAGAAAGTTCAGTAAAGAACTCCACAGAATCCCAACTTCATGTCTCACTGTGCCTCCCACTTAATTCTAGGACTTATCAGATCATTAACTTTTATAACTTAGGACACTGCCCACTGTGGCCTCAATCCCCCCTCTCCCCCGTCCCCACCGCCACCACCTTGTTATCCTATCTCCATCCTCTAGCCAGGATTCCCTCATGCTGAGTGCTTGGCGACTCTTCTGGGACCTTTTCAAGCATACCACAGCCCTGACTTCTTAGAGACACAACAGGTTTTCTGTTTGGCCTGTGGAAAAGGACATTGGTAAAAAGTCTCCAGCGGATGATTGTTCCTGGATATAAATTTGTACTGTAGGTTTACAAACATCCCACCAGGACACTGGTATGCATGTCAAAACAAAACACCTAATAAAAATAAAATTTCCTGTTGAGTCTGCTAGGTGTAGGCATATCGGTTTTATTTATTTTAGTGTTTGTTCTAATTTTTCTGACAAAACCATGAAGTGGAGTTGTCTGGTCACCATTCTTGAAATTTATTTTTCTTTCCCCTTTTATTCTCTTGTTCCTTCTTCTCCAACAATTTGGAATTCCCCTCCCCCAGCCCTGCTTCAGTATTAATTGCCTTTTCTTTCTTTGTCCCACTCCTCTGGATACATTGGGTCGTGTTGTACTTAACTTCCTGCTGAGAGAACTACTAAGAACGAGTGAGGTGCATCTCGTGAGCTATTCTGCCGCCTCCAGGAGGAACACAGCCTACTGCTATGATTGATCTGCTCTGGGCTTTTGATCTCGTTCCTGAACAAGATTTTCAAGGGAAAAAACAATCTGAACTGCGGCTGGAGAGAAGCGGCTGAAAAGAGAAGACAAGGAAAACATTACTGTCCAGAGCTGTTGGTGTCTCTCCACTGTCTTTGCTGTTCCAGGCAGGGGACGGAGAGGTGGCTGGAGACTGTCCAGGAGCCTAGAGTTCCAAGGTCTTTCTTTCTAAAAGAATTCTGAAAATCTGGGGTTCCAATGTGGTTATTTCTTGAAGTGCAGCGAGCCTTCTGCTTAGCTGAGCTGGTGGCTGGGAGAATAGGTTCCGGGAGGGCATTTCACGTCTCCAGGGGGACTCTGCACTTCTCTTACCCGTGTCTTATTGATTTTGAGGATTGGTAAAAGAACAGAGGAAGATTCGTGTTAACCATATTAGGAATCTGGGATGGGGGTAGAGGGGGGTGAGGGAGGGGGTGGTCCCTTGGTCTGTAAGAAACTTTCCTTTGGAAATGTGTTATAGATGCTCTTAAATGATTGTTCCTCAGACTTGATAAAATGTCTTCCTCTTTATTATGGATCAAAATCGTTTTCATTCTGGCCTTGGTGTTTCCTCTTTATTATGGTAAGTCAATATTCTACTACTCCCTTTCCAGGCATATAATGCTGGAAGCATCCATTGCAATTCAGGAACAGATGGATTTTTACACTGGGGTTAGAAGCACCAAACTGGTGAAAGAAAAATTTCTTTAGAATTTCTTCAGAACTTATACCAATGAATCGCTTTTACTCCTGTCCTGCCTTAGAAGACTGGAGCATAGAACCTGAATTAGAATATGTAGCAGAAGCTGAGCATATCCGTGTGTGCCCATAAAGCCAGTTACTCAAAGGCACAAGGAAAGACAATTGCCAGCGGAGGTCAAGGCCAACTTGGACAAGACAGTTAGAGAGATGATCTCCTTTAAAAGCAATCTTAAAAATAATACTTTGGATTTTTATGTTGGTGTTATTGATCTTTGGTTAGAGATATTTACACTCATCCCATTTTGAAGGACGCATTCCAGCATTGCTAAATGTCATGTGTGAGCTACATGGTGTCTTCCAGATCTGGTGTTCCTTGACATTTTAATCGTTGTTTGTCAGCTGAGTCCTGTAAGTCAAGTTCTGTGCTTACAGAGAAAACTCATTGATTCTTCCACTGACACATCCTAAATTGTAGAATAAATAAAGGAATTGAGGAAGATTTAGATCCAAAATACTAACTCTTAATAATTATTTTTGGTTTTTTTTGTTTTTTTTGTTGTTTTTTTTTTTTTGTTTTTTTTTGTTTTTTTTGAGACAGGGTTTCTCTGTGTTGTGCCTGTCCTGGAACTCACTTGGTAGCCCAGGCTGGCCTCGAACTCACAGAGATCCGCCTGGCCCTGCCTCCAGAGTGCTGGGATTAAAGGCGTGCACCACCACCGCCCGGCATAACTCTTAATAATTATTAATCAAATTTTCTACATGTCTTTTATGCAAAGCAAATTAAGTGACTTTCTTACAAGGCATTTTCCCTCTGATTAGGCTCCTTCACATAGAAAGGAAAACTATGGTATCTTTAAAAGGAAAGTTTTAGAAATTAATTAACAATAACAAACATTTTCAGATTTGAAACCATTCTGCAAATACATTATTTTACTGCTACCACAATTCCTCACCTTACTTTGAAGATCATGAATAAGCAATTTGCACAGGTTACTTCTGCTAAGTACTGTATTTTTCCCTTCTTATTCTTGACTTTTCTTTTATCTGCTGGTTTCAGAAACTACTTGTGCATTTTCAACAGAAGCCCGTCATAAGGTAAGTTAACAGTGATTAATTTGTCAATTTTGTAGGAGCCAGAGGTGTTGAGGACACCATGAGAACTTGGCCCATAGAATCAACTAAACAGGGCTCATAGGGGCTCACAGGGACTGAAATGAAAATCATGGACCCTGCATGGGTCTGCTCTAGGTCCTCTGCATATATGTTATGCTTGCTAACTTGGCATTTTGTGGGACTCCTCACAATGGAAGTGGGGGTGTCTCTGATTCTTTTACCTGCTCTTGGGACCCTTTTCCTCCTAATGAGTTCTCTCATTCAACCTTGATATGTCATTGTCATTACACGAAAGACAAGAATGAGTCTTGCCAGAAGCTGGAGAGATGACTCAGAGGTTAAGAGCACTTACTACTCTTGCAGAGGAACCATATTTGGTGCCCAGCACCTACTTGACAACTCAAAACTATCTGTAACTCTGATTCCATGAGATCAACTGCCTCTTTTGAATTCCGTGGGCTCTTGCACATGTGTGGTGAACATATATACACCCAGGCACATATGCATACACATACATATACACATATGCATACATAATAATAGTCTTGCCAACACTATGCATTGTTTAGCATTATAGACACGATAAAATATCCTATTATCCAAAAATTCCATTAATGAACCAAATCCTTATTGTATACAAGTATCTAACATATTTAAAAAGATATTTAAAGTAGACTTGTTTATTCTAGCAAGGAAAGAAGATTGAAAGTAATTGAATGATATATTTAAGGGTGGATTAATCATAATTTTTCAAATATTAACACTATTATGTTATATAGATGTGAAGAACTATAGTCCTAAACAACTGAATAGATAAAAGTTACAAAGAAGTTGAAAGGCAAATTCACCAGAAAAAAAAAAAAAACTATTGTCTATTTCTGCAAATCACCAATACTTTCATTATCTATGTCAGTATAAGATCTTACATCTATACAAAGGCTCACATATATGAGTGTATATGTCTGTCGTGAATGGTTCAGAAGGGCAAGAGACTAAAAGGTAAATAAGTTTTATGATCTCTCATGACTTAAAATAATGAGAGATTTGACATAAATGTGAAGAGAAGTAGAGACAGGAAAACTCTATTCTAAAATTCAGATATTCAAATGCACGGCTTTTTAAAAAATCAGGTTTACCCTGTCCGTGTCCCACCGATGTGCAACTGGATGCCCTCGCCGACCACGGCTGTCCAGTGCAGCCTTGCCTGAGCTCAAAATGCCCAGCACTATATGCCCGGCACTGCCAGGCTCATCGAGGACATGGACAAAAAGCACTTGGTCCTACTTTGATGTGGAAGGACTTAAAGGTTTTTTTAAAGAAGCATTGATCAGTTTGCTGCATCAGTCTTGCATCAGACTGTGGAGTGCATCCATGTGGGCAAAAAGAATGGTGATATTCCTCGAGGAGTTTTTGTGGTCAGAGGAGAAAATGTGGTCCTACTAGGAGAAATAGAAAAAGAGAGTGGCCGGGCGGTGGTGGCGCACGCCTTTAATTCCAGCACTCGGGAGGCAGAGTCAGGCGGATCACTGTGAGTTCGAGGCCAGCCTGGGCTACCAAGTGAGTCCCAGGAAAGGCGCAAAGCTACACAGAGAAACCCTGTCTCGAAAAACCAAAAAAAAAAAAAAAAAAAGAAAAAGAGAGTGACATGCCCCTCCAGCAAGTATCTATTGATGAAATCCTAGAAGAACAGCGGGTAAAACTGCAGGCCAGACGGGAGGCAGAGGAGCTGAAGGTTCAGGCCCTTAAAGATCGGGGCCTCTCCATCCCTCGGGCAGACACTCTGGACCCAAAAGTGGTCTTAGTCATTCACATAGGCCACCATGAAGAAATCATGGGATTTTTTTTTTTAAACAAAATCATTGTATGTTTTGTTTTGCTTTTCTATTTCAAACAGTCTTGTTATATAGCTCTGTCTAACCTGAATCTCACTATGTAGAGCAGGTTGGCCTCTAACTTATGGGATTACAGGTGTGTTCCACCATGCCCAGCTTTATTGTTTAAAGAAACAGTGACATGACCCTCCCTCACACAAGTCACTGTGGAGCCAAGAATCACGTCTTTATATAGCTTTTCTTATCTCAGAGTTTACATTTCTTTCTAAAAGATATTTCTTCATTTATTTGTAAATAAAGAATGAATCCCATAAAAAGTAAAAATAAAAATCAATTTTATAAAAAAATATCAATAATATAATGTATTTGGGTCAGCAAGATTGTTTAGTGAATAAAGGTGCCTGCCTCCAAACCCCATTTCCTGAGTTCAATCTCCAGGGCCTATATGGTAGAAAGAGAGACTGATACCAGCAAGTTGTCCTCTGATCTCTACATGAATGTTGTGGCATGCATGTAGTTATGCCTGCATGAACACACACACACACACACACACACACACACACACACACACACACACACACATACACACCTGTGTGCACACACACGCACACATAACACAAAATAAATAAATGTAATTGTGTATGTATAACATATTTAAGTTTAGGCACCTCAGTGTTTATATTTAAACTGTTCTGTTGTGTGTCTTTTTTCCCCACAAAGATCACTATATGATAAATCTTGTATTGTCTCTTTATCTCTCACAGCCTGACTGTGAAATGTACAGAAAAGTCCCAAATAAGTGTACCAGGGAGAAGAATCCAGTTTGTGGAACTAATGGACATACTTATAGCAATGAATGTGTTTTCTGCAATGCCATGATGTAAGAACACATGATTAAATATTGGCTTTTCCTAAGTAATGAGGAAACTGTAAGGACATGATAGAAAACCCTGTTTCTGATAACTCAGATATAACATACAGACAGTAAACTCTGTTATTCCTAAGACCGTAGGAACTCGCTTGCACCCCTCCTTTAATTTCTCATTTGCAAAACTTGCTTTTTTATTTGACCCTTCAGTGTGACTCTGAAGAATACTCTGCAAATGTATCCACTGGTTAATTTAAATGAATTATTGATGAGCTGCTAACAGCATACTGGTAAACAAGATAACGTAATTCCAAATGCAGATGCTGAATAATAATGATCCTGCTGTATGAGCAGAATACTCAAGTATAGAACTCTGAAATCCATCACAATTGAATCTAGTACTAAGGAGGGATGTCTCTGGTGATCCGCTTTGTCTACTGAACTTGGGGACAGCTTCCTAACGTTCCTAAGGACCAGGGCAGTCTGGGAGCACTTCCTCTCTCCCTCCTCCCTGCCATATCATTCTGAATCACATTCTTTTATCATATAAGGAGCATGTAAAAAATTGCTTAATGAATGGTAATAAATTCATACATTTTTTTAAACTTTAATTCAGCTGTATTCCTACCTCACTCCACATTTTCTCTCTCCCAAGTGTTTCCTTCCATAAACATTTCTGTGTAGTTTATCTCCAAAATGTATTCAGCTTCTAGAGGAGAACTAAGACAATTTCTAGTCCTCTTCTCTTTTGGATTGAAGATAGTTGCAAGGCAGAGTCAGGACTGGGCTTTTAGGAAAAGTCAAGAACTCCAACATGAGAGATAGGACACGTGTGAGGGTGGAGAATTGGTGAGCTGTAGCTGCTGGTAGGAGGCAGCATCTCTGTGTCAATACATGCCAGAGCCTCCTTGTTGTACAGCAATGAATGCAATACAATTTACAAGTGCTAACTGAAAATGGTAGCTCAACTCTGTATTTTCCTTCTGACTTCTTTATTTCCAGATCTGCTAAAGATAAATTTGATTATTTGCATCATGGTCCTTGTTGAATTTTGTATGGGTCACGCATACATCCTTTTCCATAGTGGATCCTGCAATCAAGTAAAATTTTCTCAATTGGTGCTTCAGATTCCTAGCAACAAATGAAGTCTTCGGTGGTTCATAGAGTGGAATATAGGATATTAAAGAATTTCTCCAACCTGTGATGGAAGGATTTTATTTCAGTTATTTGACGATAGTGTTAAAAATTGTTATCTTAATTTTGTGTTTGATAATATTCAGTGTGATTGTAATCATAAATGTTTCATTCAATAAAATGTTAAATAAATTTCATCTTTATTAGGAATTCTTTATCTTGGAGGCAGATGGTTAAGGTAAATAAATACTTTTAGTAATCATAATTTGTTGATGCAAAATAAAATAGCTCTCACCTTGAAGGAAATAAGAGATATTTCTGGAGTCCTTTTGGGTAACTGTGAAAACAGATTTAGGTTACCCCGAATTCCATGATCCAACATGGAAGCAATTTCATAAAATTTATAGTCTTACAGAACAAAAAAAAATCACAAACCAAGGCAAGTTTAAAATAAATCAGTGGATACATCAGAGAGATGGTTACAGTCAGCAAGACTGGAGAAGCTTTTCTATAGGCTTCTGTGGAGGTTTGGATGAGAATGGCCTCAGAGGCTCATATGTTTGAATGGTTGGTCCACAGTTGGTAGAACATTTGAGGAAGGATTAGGAGATGCGGCCTTGTTGGAGGAGGTATGTCACTCGGGATGGGCTTTGAGATTTCAAAAGCTCATACTGTTCCCCTTAGCTCTGTCTCCCTTTCCCTCCCTTCTTCTCTTTCTGCCTTATGCTTGTGTATCAGACTCAGCTCTCAGATATCGCTCACCATCGTGCCTGCTTGGTGCCATGCTCCCCACCATAACGGTCATGAACTCTTCCTCTGAAATTGTAAGCAAGGTCCCACATTAAATGCTTCATTTCACAAGTTGCCTTGGTCGTAGTGTTTTGCCACAGCAACATCAGAGTAATTAAGTCAGCCTCAGATTTTATCTGATGACATTCTTAGTTTTGGGGGTTGGTGGAAGCTAGTAGTTGGTTAAGTTAGCAGATTTGAAAGGGGTTTCACCCATCAGTCACAGGATGTTAATTCTGGCACAGAGGTGGGCAAGGAATGGGTATGCAGGTGGCTAAAACTACCTGATATAAGGTAATTAGCCTCTGGACAGATGACATCCCAACCTCCGCACATCACTGTTTTGAATCAGTATTGCAGACACAGCTTCTTTCCAGGAATTATCATTCACAAATTCAGGAAGCATTTTCAAAAATAAATACATAAAGCAATATGTGAGTATTCATCAAGAGTGAAGATCTAGAATCTTCTTTATACTTAATGTGAACTCTAGTGAGATATCTGGAAACTTGAATTCTAGTAAGTACTTCCTGGTTAGTTATAGTGAGAACCTAAGAGTCAGGCAGATCCCTGTTAGGCAAACAGTCAAGGAAAAGAGGCTCCATGTGGTTTCATGTATATTCACTTAAACATTTAAGATGGCCATCTTCCTGATCCTTCTATCTTTCCAAGACAAAGACTTGGTGAGATGTATCCCCTGTTTGGTAGGCCTTTCTTGGGGTAGCTCTTGTGCTGAGAACCAATCAGCTTCCCTTTCTTTGTGTGGATTATCCAATCCCCTCTGACAGCCCACATCAGCCAATTCTGAGGGATTAGGAAGCCCATTGCATCATCATACATAATATTTTGGCTTTTTTGGACACCATAAGAGGTCCCATCTCCACCTTGGGGAGGATGCATCTGTGTATTTTGCTGTGCATTTGTATTTCAGCTTTCATTAAAATCTGGCTAAGTGCTGGGACCTGCTGTATAATATTATTTTAAGATGTGTTACTTTTGTTTAAGTTGCATTTGTTTAACTCTGTGAAGCTGTGTTACTTTACCTGTCTTAAACACCTGATGGTTTAATAAAGAACTGAATGGCCAATAGCGAGGCAGGAGAAAGGATAGGCAGGACTGGCAAGCAGAGACAATATATAGAAGGAGAGATCTGGGAGGAAAAGGAGAAGTAGCCAGAGAAGGAGGAGGACCCAGAGGCTAGCCACCCAGCAATACAGCAAGCCACTGAAAAAGAAACAAAGAAAGATATATGGGAATAGAAAAGGAAAAGGACAAAAGATAGAAGGGATAATTTAAGAAAAGCTGACTAGAAATAAGCCAAGCTAATGCTGGGCATTTATAATTAAGAAAAAGCCTCTGTGTGTTTATTTGGTAGCTTGGTGGTGGGGCCCCCAAAAGAGGAAAAAGAGAAAGAGTAAAAGAAATTCCAATGAGAGACCTTTCTTTTTCCTGCCTTTTTATTCTTTAAATCAGTGGAGAAGAATACTCTGTTCCTGTACCCCTAGGTGACCTCACTATGACAGAGTCAGTTGGGAGCCTATTCTGGATGAATACAGGGTCAGTTCTTGCTAAGACAAACAACAAAGGGTTTGGAGAGTGCCCTTGTAAACTTCCAGGGCCCCTCCGTTATCGTGGAATGAGGGGAAGGGAGATGTTAATAGCAGAGCCTTAGGCTGATTTTTTTCCTTCTCCATTCTTTGAAAGGCTAGCAAGAAAATGCTCCCCTGGGCCTTCCCTTCTAACTCCAATGCCTTGTACTAGAGAGCAAAAGAATTCTTCCAGACAGTTCTCACTGAAATTAATTACTGTAAGAACTTACTGAAAGTTCTTACTGTCCAACTGACACCCAGTCCTGTGGGCTGAAATTGGTGATGTCCTAGAGCTGGTCCCTGAACTCTGCCTTCAGGGAGACTACACAAACATACACCAAAGGAGAGTGAATTTTATTATTTCACCATAGTACACATAATCTTTTTAGAATGTTTCAATCTTCCCTTTTCACCTCAGTAGTTTGAATCAAAATGAAAGGGATTATTAACAAGGAGGTTAGGGATGTGCAAAAGTTCTTTAAGAAAGTCAACCATTTGGTGATATTAATGTAGTTTGATATTCCTACCAAAGAGTTGGGACAGAGATAGAGCTAAGGCCTGGCTCACACTAGAGTGTGATCACACTGCACAACCTGACTCAGGTGCTGGAAGGAGAGGTGCCTCAGATCCAGGGCCAAGGGTTGGATGGCTGGGAAGGCACATTGCCTATATCATAAAGGGGGAGAAAGGACAAAAACAAACACCCAGCTCCTTTTCTTAGAAAATGAGTGGGAGAGCACATTGCCTAAGATGGCATTGGGTCAATGTTCTTTAAGGACTCCTGAGCAGTCCTTAAACAGTCCAGAAACAGAAAAACCTTGGCTTTCTTTTAAACTTCCTATATCCCCTACCCTTTCTGCAATACTGAAAGAGAATGGACACAAGATCCAGGGACCCTAAGACATCAGGCTCTCTCCCTGTTCCATTTCACCTGGGGCACCACGTACAGGCCAAGAGTAGGGTACATTCCTCCTCCTCCTCCTCCTCGTCTTCTTCCTCTTCCTCTTCTTCTTCTCGATATTATAATACAATTACCTCATTTCCCCCTTCTCTTTCCTCCTTCCAAATCCTCCCATATACCCCTCCTTGCTCTCTTTCAAATTCATGGCCTCTTTTTTTCCACTGATTTTTTGTAAAATGCATATATGTTCATGTACGTCTATTGTGTATACATGTATATTCTTAAATATAAACTGCTCAGTCTGTATGATGTTATTTGTGTACATGTTTTATGGCTTACCATTTGACATTAGACAACCAATTGTTGTGCTTTTCCATTAGTAAGAATACTTCTCTTGTTCTCTATGTTCCTTAGTTGCCTGTGTAATGAGAAACCAATGAAAATGGTACCTCTGGAAGGCTGGCCAGGGTGAGCCACTAAAAGATCATGCCATTTGTAGCAGATCTAATACAAGAGGTTTACTGAGAGAGGGGAAAGAGAGAGGCTGTCTCAGAGTGGGGACATAAAAGAGAGAGACACAGATGCCCCAGCCAGCAGGGCTTCAACGGGTTCTCGACCACCCTAAGGACAGAATGATAGGGACAGGAGACACAAAGGAAATACACCAAGACAAGATTCTGATCAAGGTGCAACTTCATTTTTCTCTGGGAGGGTTTATATAGTTCCTGCAGGGTAGGGGGAGCAGGAAGCTGTTATCTGCATAGGGTGGGCAAGCTAACAGGATGTTTATGTAGGATGTTTACAGGGTGAAAGATCAAGGGCTCTGACTCAATGTCCTGTTGCTAGGCAACCTGACTGTAAGATGATCTAGTTCCCTGTCTTATGGGGGTCTGTATTTTTCCACTAACTAGAGATTCTGTCCTTGTCCCTGACACACAGACAGACAGACAGACAGAGAACAAGAAATCAAGAGAGCAAACTGTGACTGTTGGACCCTTTTAAGAGGTGCACTTGTTGCATAGGGGATGCGCTGCACCTGGAGGGGGCAGGTGATGACATAAGCTGCCCCCTCCACCACGGCCTCTGCCACCTCATCACTGAAAGGCAGGCGGGTAGGGGCTAACCACCTGTAATTCTTATGTAGTGTTGAGAACTCATGGTCTTCCCCCAGTCCACTTTGTCATGTCTATTGTTCTTGTCCTTGTTCATCTCAGGGACAATCAGTTGTGTTGATGAGACTTTATGGCTGTTGTTGCCGACATGAATCTAGCTAAGGCCATGGAAGCTATGGATATTGGAGATGAACCTATGACTACCACCCTACTAAACCAGCATACCCCCTAACTACATTCTAAATGTCTGTTCTTCCACCCACAGGTGATTTCTTTGTCTCTTTTTTTATTAAGAGATTTTCTATTTATTTTACATACCAACCACAGATCCCCCCTTCTCCCTCTTCCCGCTCCCCCAGCCTTCCCCCCAACGCTTCCCCCATTCCCACCTCCTCCATGTCAAGGTCTCCCATGGGGAGTCAGCAAAGCCTGGCACATTCAGTTGAGGCAGGTCCAAGCCCCCCTCCCTGCACCAAGGCTGAGTAAGATGTCCCACAGGTGATTTCGTATTGGCTGTTGTCAGAACACAGTCCAGGGATGGATTCATATGAGGAGAATTATGAGTACTTGTGAGAACACTCCAAAAAAACAAGAGTCTTATGACCTCAGTTTCTTCAAAACATGGAATAGTTCTTGGGACAGGGTTTCATGCTCCTCCCAGGTGTAGCCGATGGTGCGTTTACTTCTAATGACTCATTATTGCTTGCTGCTATTATTCAATTAAATGTTCAAACTATCCTTTATATGCCTCTATGGAAAAACATGTTCTTGGCATGTGTGGCATATCCTTGTGACTGTATACAACTTGAGCTCATGAGAATCTTACTTATGTGATTTTTCTTAACCCTCCAAGTACAAATTGTCTGATGTTCTGAATAAAACTGGCTACTGCAATTAAGACTTTAGGCTGCCTCATTTACAGGCTCCATCCTCCCAGGTCCCATTGCATCCAGAGTGATGACAGGCTATGAGTTGTTCCGGCTACTATTTGTAATGCCCTAGGATCCCACTTCCCTCTTCATGAGACAGGAGGTCACTTTAGTCTACTTTTCCTCAAATATTAGGATCCTAAACTACTATGTAGCTTCAGGAGAATGGAAAGAGTTCTAGCTGTGAATGAAAATTCCTGGAAAGCTGCTGTGTCTGCAAAGGCAGATTGATTTATTAGAACTGCAGTGATGTGGAGAGATTGGGGGACTGCAGATGCAAAGCTAATTACAGTTTACCTTCGGCCATCTTCGCCCACCTGTGTGTCAGACCCCACCCATGACTAACAGATGAAAACCTCCTGGAGTGTATTAACTTAACAAAACCACAGTTTTTACCAACCAAAGATGGAGATTCATCTGACACAGCATCTGAGGCCTATAGCTGAGGTTTCTCTAATGTCTTATACCCACCCATTTAGTGTTTCCACCACTGTATCTGAACAGCATCTTGACTGATGACTTTCTGTTCTGTTGCTATAGAAATGTCACAGAACTATCTTCATGTTGGATTATGATGTTGTAATAATTTAAATATCTGTACCCAGGCCATGGTCACTCCCATTTGGCTCCAGCATAAACTACCTCATCCTCTTTGAGGTGAGGGTTGTGGTTTTGCATCAATATATCTTTCAAGCATCAGGCTCTCCTTTCCATGATCTATCCTTTCATGGAAAAGGTTAGGAGGGAAATCATATGTTTCCAAGAAAAAATGTCAAGCATTAAAACCATGGGATGGGTAAGCAAGTCACTCCCATCCTGGGTACTAGACCTGAGGAAAATTTAACCCGATCGTGATCATGACCCTCTTCATAGATGAAAGCCCCAGCTCCAGACATAGGACTGAGAGAGTGCAAAAGGCATAGGTGACCATCCAGAGATCTCTCCCATCTTAGTTTCACTTCACAAGGGGTATAGACAAAGCTGTTAGTGACCAGGGCTGTGGGCCACAGGTAAACACGGACCAATCCTGCAGCCAAAGCTGGAGTCCAGAAGGTACGGTCACATCAGTTTGTCCTGTGATCTTCCATACTCTAAGCTTGACCAAAGCTGGAGTCCAGAAGGTACAGTCACATCAGTTTGTCCTGTGGTCTTCCATACTCTAAGCTTGAAAATGTCTAGAGACAATGGGCTGGGAAGGAGAAAGGGAAAATAGCACTCAACTCCCCCACCAAATTTGCCCACTTGCTTTGGCTTACAAATGGGAACTAATGCTTCCCTGGTGGTTTCTGATTTCCTGCCAGCCTGCCTCTTGAAGAACTGGAGAAATTTATATTCTCAGATCCCCAAGATACTAGCTTCTTGTCCCTGCAAGTAGAAACAGTGGGAAGTTGGGATGTGGTGTAATGGCTATTCTTGGTTGTCCACTTGACTACATCTGCATTTAACTAAAAACGCAAGCAGTTGGGCACACCTGTGAGGAATTTTAGTTAACTGGGTCATTGGAGGTAGGTGGGTCTTCCTACCTCAAATGACCCACACCTCCTTGTGGCAGCCTATATAAAAGACATGGAAAAAGAAACTTTGATTTTTGCCTGCTTGTCCTTGCTCTCATGGGCAAGTTCACACATCCCGAGGCTGAGGAATTCCTTCATTGGTATTAGAGCATACGTCACTAAAATTCTGATGTATAGTGAAGACCAGTTGATGCATCCGGTGTAACTGGAGTTTTCCTGCCTGGCCCACAGTCAGGACAAATCTCTCACCCGCCAGTCCCACAGTCGCTCAGACCCGACCAAGTAAACACAGAGACTTATATTGGTTACAAACTGTATGGCCGTGCCAGGCTTCATGCTAACTGTTCTTACAGCCTAAATTAATCCATTTCCATTAATCTATACCTTGCCACATGGCTCGTGGCTTACCGGCATCTTCACATGCTGTTTGTCATTGTGTCGGCTGGCAGTGTCTCCTTCCACCTTCCTGTTCCCTTAATTCTCCTCTCTGTTAGTCCCGCCTATACTTCCTGCCTGGCCACTGGCCAATCAGTGTTTTATTTATTGACCAATCAGAGCAATTTGACATACAGACCATCCCACAGCAATCCGGCCTCATAGATTGAACAACTATTGGATTATTGAACTTTCAGTCAGGAAATAACCATTATTGGACTAGCTGAACCTCAGCCTGTAAGCCATTTTAGTAAACCACTTTAATAAGACAAAATGGAAAAGCATGCTGAGCATAAATGGTTATTTCTGAGGAAGGAGAGGAAAGCTGAGATTGGGAAGTGCAGAGGCATTTGACATTTTGGTAATGTTCTAATTTTTTTGGGGGGGGTGGGGTTTTGGGGTGTTTGTTTGTTTGTTTTGGTTTTTGGAGACAGGGTTTCTCTGTGTAGCTTTTGAAGTCTGTCCTGGAACTCACTTTGTAGACCAGGCTGGCCTCGAACTCACAGAGATCCACCTGGCTCTGCCTCCTGAGTGCTGGGATTAAAGGCGTGTGCCACCACCACCCGGCAATGTTCTAATTCTTAACCTGCATATGTGTGTAACACTGCTCTATATAAAGTGGAAATACACTGTACACTGTGTGTATTTATAAAGCCAAGCTGGTGACAGATGCCTATAAGCCCAGCACTCTGGAGACTGAAGCAATATGATGTGAGTTTAGGACAAGCTTGGACTACATGGTCAAACACTGTGCAGAACAATAAAACATCCTTCTGTGTATGAAAGCTTTGTGGTCCTAGACTTATTTGAAGCACTGATTTCATAATATAAATGATGGATATAGTAGAATTATTGGAAAATCATTATGCTACACTTACAGAGAATATTTGCCCATTAGAAAACTATATAATTTATCATGCAAATTACAAAGTTTCCCCTACAGTGTTTGTAGAAACAAAAATTCTAAGAAGAAGAAAAAAAGACAAAGATAATTGTAAGTGTGTGTGTGTGTGTGTGTGTGTGTGTGTGTGTGTGTGTGTGTGTGTGTGTGGTAGAAGTCTAAGAGAATATACTCAATGGAATTTTCTGCGAGGCTCTGAACTGCCACTGGACACACCGGACAGGTGATGGTGGATCTTGTAGAAGAGCACCATCTGCTGGCAAGGCTCCGTTGCATACTCAGTCTCAGCATCACCTGATAAAGGATTGAAATTAAAATCAAGTCAGTGGCAGGAAAAGGTGCGGAAGTCAGTAGTAACGTTTGCCTTTTACTGCCCTCTCTTTAAGTTACACTGTGCAGTTTTACTCTATGCTTATGCTCAGCACTTTGTGGACGTGGAAAACACTGAATGTTAGAACTGTACAGATTGATGGTGGGCTACTTACCACCATAACGGTTAACAACAGCTCCAGTCCTAGAAAGGCTTGTGAAATCTGTGTTTAGTCTCTCTCTCTCTCTCTCTCTCTCTCTCTCTCTCTCTCTCTCTCTCTCTCTCTCTCTCTCTCTCTCTCTCCTCCCTCCCTCCCTCCCTCCCTCTCTCTCTCTCTCTTCCTTCCTCCCTCCCTCCCTCCTCTCTCTTCCCCACCCCCCCACCCCCGCCCCTGTGTACATGTGTATGTGTGTGTGTAATGTTTTAAACCTAGAACTACTTTGAAAGAACATCTGGGAACTCCTGTGGGAAAATTCCCGTTTCTGTAGTATTCGTGGGTAAAGTTTTCGCTGTGGAAGCTCAGACAGTTATCTTCCCTCACATTAAATTAAATAAAAGTACAAGCCTATTTTATTATAATTGATTTGTTCAATTAAAATATTTCTTGAACTGATGATACAAGAGGTTGTTAAAGCTTTATTTGCCAGGCAGTGGTGGCGTACGCCTTTAATCCTAGCACTCGGGAGCAGAAGCAGGCAGATCTCTGTGAGTTTGAGGCCAGCCTGGTATAGAGAGCAAGTTCCAGGAAAGCCAGGGCTACACAGAGAAACCCTGTCTCCAAAAAACAAAACAAAACAAATTTACCAAATAGTCTTTTTTATAAAACTTTAAATAATTACCTTTATTCTGTGTATAAAATAATGGATATTTCTTATTACTAACTTTACCAAAGTCTGTAATAAACTATCATTATTTAAATATTTAATCACTTGTCTTTGGTAAAAATATTAAAACCCTGATGTTCCAAATTTGGTGTATTTCTTTATTCTTCATTGTAGAAGAATGTATTGAAGATGAAAATATGGTAAGATGGAAGACTCTGGGATTCTCAGTTTTTGGATGGTCTTCTCTGTGCTGTTATTTATTATTTAACTGTTTTTATATGTGAATGGCCACAGTTCCAGTTTCTGAAAATATGTTTTCCCCTAATTAAGTAGATACTTACTAAGAAGGATGTGTAGTTTTAATTTTTATAAATGACTTGTAGAATTTTGATCTTATGGCTTTACTATTCATCGGTTCATTCCTGATTGACCTCTCGAAGCTTAGAGACCCTTCTCTTCAGGGGCACTCTTATCACTTGACCACTTTCAGTTATTGTAAAATAACACTTGTCTTAGCAGTCTGAATAGGAAAGCTATGCCTTTCACTTGTATGCACACATAGAAGACTGCAGAAATAAAATTATTCAAACTAGATGAAATTTAATACTCTAAACCTCTTTCCATCTATTTTTAAAATTTAAAGTACCATTTTTTTCAGTGTGAAGATAAGTAGTAAAATGTAATGTTCTTAAAGTGGAGGTCTTTGAGAATATAGTAAATTGTAAATGGTATCAATGGTCTAAAATAGGATCAGTCACCAATTACTTAGTATCATCATTACCCCTCTTTACCTGGTACACAGTCAATTCCCATTTGTCTGATGCTGCCTCCTGAACTGCTCCTGGCATCTTTGAGATTCTGATCGATTACAACCCTAAACTGTTGGTAGAGGGAAGAGATTTTTAGATCCAAGAACTTAGGAAATATTCAGAACTGGAATGAACTTGTTCAAATTTTGAAGTGCTCTTTTGGAAAAAGTGACTAGGAGTCAAGGATCTTGGTTTAAATGACTAAGGACTCTGAAAGTCATAGATGCAGATCACATTATATATAATGCACATATGTAAATATTCCTAAAAACACCCTGTGTTGAAGTAGTTGTATTTATCTTGTTCTAGCGCAGGTTATAGCATGGCTCAAAGTCTACCACAGAAGGCTATTGACTTTTTCTCCATTTGATTAAAGCATCCACATTCATAAAAACAGGCAGAGGTTCTTGGGGAAAGATAATTGAATAGACGATATAAAGGAAATAATGGAGGCAAAAGGGATAGCTTCATTTTCCTGATGTCTTTCCCACCAGGTATTCTTACTGTTTTGTCATTCCGGAGAGAAAAGGCAAATAAAACTAAAACCATATGAGGATAAAAGACATTTGTCTTTGTTTTTGTCAGTGATGGAAAGAATGTGGGAAGTGTCTTGGGTGTAGGGATCATCTCATTGTTCCTTACAAAAATGTGCATCTCGAGTAGAAAGTGCAGTAAATGTCAGTGAGAAGCAAAATTACTCGTGATCAATATATTGGTTGTGCTTACAGTTAAAAGACTTTGAACTTATAAGGATATTTTGCATTTTTAGCAAGACTTGGACTTTTAAGGAGACTTTGGACAGTTTAAAGAGATGGAACGTTTAAACTGTAGGATTTCAAAGTTCATAATATGTCTTATATTGTGATATTTATTAATATGACATATTGGGGACAGCAAGAAATGAATGGTTATAGTTTAACATGGATGTGTTTGCATGTCAATTTGACAAGGAGTCAATTGTTCTGGATAGATAGGATTAAGTACTGCAGTAGCTTTTTCTGTAATTTGTTGTACTGATGTCTAAATTATGTACACTGAAATTCATTGTAACTTCAAAATTTATGTGAGCATATCCAGGCACTACTATGACTTTTTTGTTTGAACTGCATAAAAAATTCTTGCATGTTTCAAGGGTATTGATTCTTCAACATTATTTTAAATACTCATTAAGTGATTGCCTCAATACAGAATACCAAGGAAAATGGGGGTGGGGGTGACTTGTATCTTTGGCTGGAATCAGCACCACCAATGCAGCAAAAGAAGCTGTTATTAAGGTAAGTAAAATATTGAATGGGAGCAGAAAAGTATTTAAAATCTTAACATAGGGAATGGGTAGGGTGGTCCATACCTTTACTCACAGCATTTAGCTTAGGGCAGATCTCCTTGAGTTAGAGCCTTGCCCTGTTTATGTTAGAGTTTCTAGACCATTCAGGGCTACATAGTGAGACTCTTCTATCTATCTATCTATCTATCTATCTATCTATCTATCTATCTATCTATCATCTATCTATCTATCTATCTTTCTATCTATAAATATATATGTGTATGTGTGTATAAATATATATATATATATATATATATATATATATATATATATATATATATATCAGTTGCAATAAAGTACTTTTAAAAATAACCTATAAAAATATAAGGTCAGGTTATATTTAATGAATATTGGAAAAATAAGTTTCTATTGCTAAAATAAAAAAAGATCATGTGGTTTCTTTGTAAAAATGTTGACCTTGCAAAAAAATGTGGCTCACAAAAGGTACATGGTAATACATAGAAGAATACTTCAGACATATTGGCATTAGAAATAAGTCATTGTTTTTATATTCTCAAAATTCTGAGCTCAGGACTCAGGAAGAATTTGTATGCTGTGGTCTCAGGAAGCATTCCTCATTTTTTCATGGCATCACTGTCCCTAGTGAAATGTAGGTGCCTCTTTACATAGTACCCTATGGTTTAGGGTGAAAATCCAGCTTCTCTATGTTCTACTTCTCAGATTCAACAAACAGATGCTCTTGGGATGCAGTTTTCCTCCAGGAAGAAACACAAATTGATAATTAACATGGGTCTCATACCACTATTTGCTTAATTATAAAGAAATAATTTTGCAAGTGAAAGGAGAATATTTATTTAATTTGAAACGGGTGCTTGGGCTGTAGTAACTGTGAATTCTTTCCTTTTTCCTCCAAACAAATACCACGTGTAGGTGGCTTTGGGATTTTTTTTTAATGTCTTCCAGCTTTGAAAACTGTTATGATGAGCACAGCTGAAACTGCGGCAGTAAGATAAAATATTCATTATGATTTGAAATGAAAGAAACATTTAAAAGTTACATTCACATAAGTTCTGGCTCATCATATAGCCGGTTTACTGGACAAGAACAAACCTTCCATGTGGCAAAAAAGCAAAAAGACCAGATGCCAAGATTGGTTTCATGTGTAAATGAAATCATTGCAGATTGTATGCAACACACATTTTTACCATGAAAATCCATTTTCTTTTTTAAATGAAAGAGATTTGATTTTTTTTTCTTGGAAAATGAAGATGTTGTTGACTTTTTCAGAAGGAGTTGGAATTTTGGGTATTTAAAAAATTCTTTTTTCATTCTTCTAGGGAAACACCAGCAAGCTCTGGGAGCTAAGTTGAGAGAGTGGTAAGAGAAATTACAAGTTGAGCATGGTGAGTCTTGGCTTTAATTCCAGTACTTGTGAAGCCATGGCAAACCAGAAGTTTAAGGCCAGTTTGTGCCATATGGTGCTACTCTATTAAATATATATGTATGTAATATATATATATAGATAGAGAGAGAGAGAGAGAGAGAGAGAGAGAGAGAGAGAGAGAGAGAGATGGGAAACACAATTTTGACCCTAGTGACACAACTATGGCCACATAATATTTTATGTGTAGCAATATATACAGTTATAATGCAACACTGCTGTATTGACTCGTTACACCTTTTTTGATGGAGTCACTTGCAGCACTTGACACATGGTATCCAATATGGCTAAGACTGGGAGAAAAGTGATATTTGTGGTTTTCTAGCTAAGGTGAGGTGAACCCTCTAGTATAAGTTGTCTTAAACTTTGGACAGAGAAGAGTGAAGCAAAATTTAAGAGCACTTTCCTCACAGTTACTTCCTTCCAATAAAAAGAAAAAAATTTACATTGCATCATCTGACTTTTTGGCATTGTACAGTTGCTTTCCTTGCTTGTTTCTTGAGACAAGGTCTTTGTATGTAGCCCTGGCTGTCCTGGAACTCACTATGTAGACCAGGCTAGCCTCAAACTCACAGAGATCTGCCTGCCTCTGCCTCCAGAGTACTGGGAATAAAAGCCATGCCAGACAGCTATAATTACATTTTTAATAAAAGCAACTCTCAAAAGAATAGTTATGACTAATTCATAATTAATTAGTTCATAACACATCAATTTTTTCCAGATCAGAATCAAACTAAGTTTGAAAACATCTTATACTTGAAACAATATAATATGGAACAGTGGTTCTCAAGCTTCCTAATGCTGTGACCTTTAATACAGTTCCTCATGCTGTGGTGACCCCCCCAAGCATAAAATTATTTTCATTGTTACTTTGTAAGTTTGCTACTGTTATGAATTGTAATGTAAATATGTTTGGAGACACAGGTTTGCCAAGAGTCACAATCCACAGGTTGAGAACCACTGATATAGAATGATGTGAATTCTCCTTTCTCTGACTAAAATTTTTAGTGGTTTTGCCAAACTTGGTAGAACATTTTTGTTCTTTCAGCTCCAGGTTTAGAAAACATTTATCACCTTAAACAGAACAGTCCGTGGTTATTTGGTCATGTTTCAACACATACTTAATTGGTTCATTTTAGTAATTCTGGGGTGTGACTGAGTATTTGATTGTGAGATCAAAACAGGGACTTGGCTGAAAATCTGCACTGCAAAGGACATTGTCATTTGGACAAAGCAATAGCCCACAGAATGGGAAACGATTTTTACCAACCACATACTTGATAGAGGGCTAATATTTAAAACATATAAAGACTAAAACAAACAAACAAACAAACAAACCTGGATTTCAAGTAAACAAATAACCCAACTGAAAACTGGGGTACAGCTCTAAATAGAGCATTCTCAAAAGAGGAAACGCAAATGGCTATAAAACATTTAAAGAAATGTTCATCATCCTTAGCCATTAGGGAAATGCAAATCAAAATTACTCTGAGATTTCATCTTATGCCTATAAGAATGGCTAAGATCCAAAAATAAGTGACAGCTCACGCTGGGAGGATACAGATTATGGGCAATACTCATCCATGGCTGGTGGGAATGCAAGCTTGTACAGCCACTACGGAAATCATTGTGGTGACTCCCCGGGAAGATAGGAATCCAGCTATACTACTCTTGGGCGTACACTGAAAGGCTGCTTCATCCTACCACTAAACACCTGTTCAATCATGTTCATTGCTGCTCTATTCACAATAGCCAGAAATTGGAAACAACCTAGATGTCCCTCAACAGAAGAATGAATAAAGAAAATAAGGTGCATTTATACACTGGAGTATTACTCCTCAGCTAAAAAAAAAATTAAGCCATAAAATTTGTAGGTAAATGAATGGAACTAGAAAACAATAATCCTTAATGAAGTTTCCCCAACTCAGAAAGAGAAATATGATATGTATTCACTTATATGTCATATTAGCTCTTAATTCAATCATAACCAAGGTACAATCCATAGAACCACAGAGACTAAATATAGAGTAAGGCTCCATGGGCAGGGGTGGTGGTGGCATATAGAACCCCTTAGGAAAGGGAAATAGACAAATAATTACGGGTGGGCGTGGTGGATGGAATTGAAGGATTATGTGGGGAGGGAGAAAGGAGCACGATGGATGAACACAGGAAGAGACATCTAAAATGAAGGGCCATTTAAAGGGTAATATAGAAACAATACAGTAGAAGCTTCCTAAAATATATACATAGATGAAAGCAATCTTAACTGAAATTGCCAAATAATAAGAAGTCTGAGCCTCAGATGGACATCTCTTGTCACCAAATGATTGGATTACATCTAATTGAGTTTTGGCCAAAGGGATCCCAAGGGAATCCTCAAACAAGCCAGGCTGTTGCCAAGACTATGGGTTGCTCTCCACTAACTGATGACAGGGCTGCATTGCTGGAGACAACACTTAACACAACTCACATGTAGATGAATTTCTAAACAGTCTTAGTAAACAAGAAATGCAGAGCCAAATACAGAGGTAATAGCCAAAGAGATCAGAGAGCCACGACTACCTTATCTTACCACCTCACCGACGTTGCTTCCCCAGAGAGAGCTTCTTCCTGTCTGACTTGTGTTTTTATTACCTTTCTGTTCTGCCTTCTCATTGGTTCTAAGCCCAGCCACGTGACTTCCTTGTCACTGCCTGTCTATATAGACCTCCAGGTCTCTATGGTTAGCACTGGCTGTGTCCTAGACCACACAGAGACTCTGCCTGCCATGTGATCAGATTAAGGGCATGTGCTACCGCCGCCTGACTCTGCTTATGGCTCACTATGTGACCTCGCTATGTGACCTCTGATCTCCAGGCAAACTTTATTTATTAACATACAAATAAAATCACATTTCAGCACAATTAAAATATCACTACACTCACAGAACATGGAGAAGTCAAGTTAGTATCTACATAGAGCCTTCACCCCTACATTCTAGAGTCTTTGATACAGGAAGTTACTCTGCATGCTACCGAAGGACAAATGTAAACATCAACCCAGTTACAAATTCTTTGAGCTACAATGGTGTCCTGCCTGCAAGCTATTCTAGTGCAATGGTGGGACAAAGCTGTGGGAGTAACCAGCCATATCTGGTTGGATTTAAGGTCCATTCCAAGAGATGAAACCCATACCCAATACTGTTTGGATGACCAAGAACCAGAGACTGGATAGTCCAGAGACCTAGGGTAAAACCAAATACTATTGATCTTTAAAAAAAAAAGGTAACAATAGACTTATTTTTTTTTCATTTAGCCCCCAATTAAAAGCTTTCTTCTCTAAGAGTTTTCTTGGTCATGGTGTCTTTTCACAGCAATAGAGCAGTAATGGAGACAGATTTCTATTTCGTGGGCACCTGGCTCAAATGGGGTTCACAGAAATAAAAGTAAACACCCATGCACATAAAATAGTAAAATAAAAATTTTAAAGAGACCATGATAGAATACAGGCCCCATTTGCAAATGATCCAAAAAGCACTCCCTAGGAAGAAGAATTGGGGAGTGTGGAGGAGGGGAGATGGGGTGTTGCCCTTTGCCTAACTAGAGACACAGAATGGCAGAATTGTGCAGCCAATCAGAATTACTTGCAATCCAAAACCACAGATTTGTCCTCATTTACATAGCTGGAATTGCTTGCAGGGAAATTGAATGCACAGCGACTCACCCTAACCTGCAGAAGACTCTTCCTGTATGAATGGCAATGGATCCTGCCACACTGGAAGTAGTTTTTATTACTGTCTTGGTCCTTCCTATGTGTTGTGCTCTTTATTATTGGGAATAATCAATGTCATTCTTTAAGTAAATAGCAACCCCGTTTCCTTATTTGAAGCTAAGTGGGCAATGGCGTGTTCATAGGTTATGTTTCTAAGCAAACACATGAAAATTCTCTAGTCAGTTTATTTCTGCTTATATTATAAATTTAGCTGATGTGGCTTAGGAAAGACTGTATGTAATATTTTTAAATTGAGATAAAGTCTCAACTACATATTTCTGGTTGTCTTGAACTCACAGAGATTAATCCACCTTTGCCTGCAAGTGTTAGGACTAAAGAGTGGAGCTATTAAGTTCTTCTCAATTCTTGCAAAGCTTTACATTCTTATATTAATGTGTTGTCACCTCTGGTGGATGGGGGATAGAACTGACATCAAAAGAGGTCTGTTTGTATTTCTGCCGACAGTGCAGTGATTGCTAGGTTTCTAAATGTGTCATGAATGTTGTCTAGCTTCAGAGATGAAATCCAGTCTCTCTGCCTACAACGGCACCCAGTTCTCTTCACAGTATCTGCAGTGACAAGTTCATCTGTCACTTACTGAAAAATACATCCTAGAGCAGAAGGACTTCCTTTTTGTTTGTGTTCATTTTTGTAACTAATCTGAAATGTGTTACATAGATCAGGATGGCCTTGTAATCCCAGAGATTGGCCTGCCCCACCCTCCTCCCTGAGAGCTGGGGGACTAACCATCATGCCTGCATGGAGTTTCTTCTTAGTGTCCCACAGCCATAGATGATTAAGTTCCTATTGGCTTGAACGCGAACTCAGATGAAATTTATGAAAATACCTTATGAGGTGAAGTGATGTTTATGTACTCCTATCTCTTGTCATGAAATTTATGAAAATACTCTTTGAGGTGAAATGGTGTTTATGTACTTCCATCTCCTATGTACAGTGAAGTTTAAGAAATAGAAAACTCATAAGCCTCCACCGTAACTCATTATAAAATACGCCATTTGTGGGATTCGGGATAACTGACTTTGTACTGAACTCCACTGTGACTTCTGGCATGGCTTGTAGACGTGAGAAGGTCAAGTTGGCTATTCGGAGGTCAATGTCCCATTGGATTTCACAGAAGACACTGCCTTAAGTTCTCCAATGCCTATTGCCCTGGGGCTCCCTAGCCTTATCTTTGAACTTTTGGCTGACTAAGGGGTGAGCGTAGATCTCACTAGAGAGCCAGTGTGCCTTTGCCTCTTGGCCAGGGTTGGGTTTCTGGGTGTGAGAGGGGCTATGTGCCCATGGTGAGGGTGACCCAGCTCTACCCTGACTCTCAGCTTTAGAATGGACTAAAGCCAAGTGTGGCAGCACTGTCTGGGTGCACTAAAATCTTCCTTCCACAAGGTGGCGAGCGAGGCCTGCTTTGCACATCCTGATACTCGCGTGAAGACCTTTTGCCAGAAGAGAGTGCAAGACCACCACTCTGAGTTCTCCCACCTGTTGCGTGAGGGATGCTCTTTACACGATGCACAGACCTGTGGTCAGGAGGGAGGAAGGTGATGTTTTTAAAGCCTCATAAATAAGCATAAATGAGATGCTGGCGTGGCGGTCTGTTCTATTACACAATGTTATAGTGAAAGTTTTAGCAAATATTCTCTGATAGAGAGGAATAAGTATAGAAAGGGAATGGATGGATTATTTCTGTCTGCAGGTAGCATGACACCATTTCTGAAAAACACAAGGACATTCATGAAAAAGCCACTGTCAACAGTAAGGAAAGGTTGCAAGCTGATTGGGCATTACTATATGTTAGTTAGTTGTACAGTTGCTTTTTTGTTTGTTTGATTAGTTGGTTGGGTTTTGTTTTTGTTAAGGCAAAAGGACATCATAAAAAATATCAAACAAGGACTCCATGTGTTTTTGTTTTTAAAATTCATTTTTGTTATTACTGTCTGTGTGGCACACACACGTACAAATACATGAAGTGCCATGTGATCTTGTTCCCAAAGTGTACTGCCACCTGCAGGCAAAACTCTCTCCTTCCCAGGTGGCATACCTGGCCCCTCTCCAGGGAGGGCACAATGAGCCACCTGCTTCCCTGTGGAGAAGTTGCTTCAGCTGACAGTGTTCCATGGTTTGTTTGAGTTTCATGTCTAATTCTAAATAAGATAGATAGATAGATAGATAGATAGATAGATAGATAGATAGATAAATAGATAGATACATAGATACATAGATACATGATACATAGATACATAGATAGATGTGTGTGTATGTATGTATGTATGTATGCATGCATGTATGTATGTTCTGGAACTCCCCTTTCCATAATATACCTTTCCCTTCCATCCTTCCCTGCTCCACGGATCATTTTGGATTCTTCCTAGGAACCCCTGCCATTATCCCACAGACCCAAGCAGACTTGTAACTACATACATCCCAACCTCTCTCCACAAGTGACAGCACCCTAGGGACACTGCTTTTGCTCCTGGTTTGCTCACTGCCACTGTCTCAGAACAGCCCTCCTCGCGGCCTCTGCCTTGACAGTCCGTGTGATGTGGGTCTTTGCCATTAGGGGGCAGAGGAGTATCGCTTTCAGAGCAAGGAGGCGGTGAGTCTGCAAGCTTGCTTCTTAGCCTGATGACCCTGGGCATGGGGGATTTCTTCTTCTGACAGTAGCAACCCGCTGTGCCTTGTCCTGTAAACCAGTGTGGGATTCAAGCTAGCTAGAAACAGCCCTTGGTTTCATGCCTGCCAGCCACCACTTGGAGCACCTGTGGAAAAGACAAAGTAAGAGGTAGATGAAACCCCACCCCAATATTCTTTTTAAAGGGGTCAAAGATGAAGGAGAGTCCATTATATCAGAGTAACCCAAATCCTTACAAACACTGAATTTAAACACTTGGATGTCACAAGGTAACTGATGACTTTGAATGAGACAGATGTACATGAAATCATTCATGAGAAATGGCCGCATGAATTCACTGCTTGGACACGTAGATCAATGGATGGAATAGACTAGAGACTGGAATAGAATACCCAACTACGAATACAGCAGCCTGATGTTTCATGAAGATGAAAAAATACATATAGGAAACAATACAGCACATGGTGGTTTGAATGAGAATGGCCCCCAGAGCCCCAAATGTTTGAATGGTCCCCAACTGTTAGAAATGTTTAGGAAAGGATGGTGAGGTGTGGCCTTGGTGGAGGAGGTGCATCACTGAGGGTGGGCTTTGAAGTTTCAAAAGCACATACTATCTCCGTTAGTTCTCTCTGCCTCCTGCCTGTGGATCAGGACGTGAGTGCTCCACAGCTGCTCCAGCACCATGCTTGTCTGCCTGCTGTCATGATCCCTGTCATGATGGCCACGGACTCTAACCCTCTGGAACCATATGCCCCAAATTAAACACTTTCCGTGAAAATCAACCCAAACCATAGGCCTTAACATAAGGCCAGCCACTCTGACACTGTTAGAGGGTTAACAAAGGAAAACATTTCAGAATGTAGTCATGGGCTAATAGCCTTCAGGGTAGCCTCATATTTAGCATCTTGTCTATAGTGTGGTCCGGGGGCTCTCCTGCAGCAGCACATGTTTGTATGAAAAATACACATGCACACACACATATTTATACACACATATGAGTGTATATACACACACACACATTTGTAGGATATCAGCAAGATGGTTCAGCAGGGAAAAGAACTTGCTACACAAATCTAATACTCTGAGTTCAATCCTCGGGACCCATGGTGGAGAGGAAGGACTGGGAATCATCACATATTTGCACATACACAGTAATAAATGAAAAATTTTAAATTAATAAGCATTTTGAAGGAGGGGGCACAATGCATCAGGACTTTGAGATAAACTCCTCTAATTACCATTTTTCTCCAATAGCCCCAGAACTCAGCCTAGGCTCCATGAAATCCTGTTAAAAACAATGACTACTGCATCGTATTAGAGTGTTGAGACTGAAAATTGAACCTCGTAAAAGCGTTTGTCTGGCAGAGGCCACAACAAATGTTAAGTTAAACAAATGTAATTACTGCTTCTTTAGTTTAGTAGTATTTACATATCCATTCCTAGAAACTGTGTAAATGGATCTTAAAAAACCAGAACCTTGTAAATATGGGAATCTAGTCTATAAAAATATGGGAATTTGGTCCATAAATTAAAAATGTATTTCATATTGTTCAGGGGGAGATGTAGGGGAGCAGATTGCTGGGGAGTGTCCTTGAGGGCCTGTCTTTCCTGATCCTTTCCTGTCTCCCTCTCTGATCCTTTCTGTCTTTGGCATGAACTTCTCTGCTCTGTCCCACGGTGCCCTGCACATCATGATGGACCAGAACTTTCAAAACTATGAGCCTAAGTTGGTTCTTGCTCTATTCAGTTGTCATCAGGTATTTTGATAACAGAGACAACAAAACCAACACATGTATATTGAATCATCAAATTGTATTTTTGAATATGCAGCCTTTAAAACAATGGAAATCGGGGCTCTGGAGATAGCTCAGTTGGTATGGTGTTTGCTGTGTGAGTACCAGGATCCACAAATCCCCAGAATGCATGAATGGCATGCCCTTGGAATCCCTGGGGATGTGGAGACAGGTAGATCAGTGGGAGCAGGTTGGTGGGCTAGCCTAGCCTAATCTTCAAGCCTAGGCCAATAATGTATTTGGGTTCATAAAAGAGTAGAGGCACTTGAGTAGTGGCACCAGGGGTTGACCTCTGTCCTCAATATGTATGTGAACACTGTTGTACCCTCTCACACATGAACACAAGTACAAATAAATACTCTTATACTCACACAAAACAAGAAAGAAAAAGAAGGAAGTCCTGCCTCTCAATTAAATCCAATTTTTAATTGTAAAATATACTTAAATAAAATTTAAAATATTTTCAAAAAAAGAGAATGCATCTTTTCAGGGTCCTGGAAAGGGTGATGTACATTGGATACATACTCATACAAAGATTTCAAAGGTGATGAGACCCAGGGCTCTGGCTGAGTGGGCAAAGGCTCTGTGTTGGAAGCTCCAAGAACATCTCTGCTTTCCAAAGAGTGGCTGAGCAGTGGGGCCCGTTCTCCCTGGACACCAAGTACTTCTCACTCCAGCTCTCCAAGATACTAGAACTGTTTAGACACCAGGCCAACCAGCAGATTCCAAACACAGCTCCCTCTCTCATTCCTCAGCCACACTCCCCAAGATACAGCCTGTCAACCCTGTTCCTTTAGGAACCATGCAAAAAGAAGCCCTGTGGCAGCTGTAGAGATGGCTCAGCCTGGAAGAACACTTACTGCTCTGGCAGGAAACCTGAGTTTGGTTTCCAGCACCCATGTCAGATGACTGAGAACAGACTCTGTAACTCAAGCTCAATGTGATCCAAAGCCTCTGACCTCCTCAGGTACCTACTCTCACATGCATCTTCATAAACACACACACACACACACACACACACACACACACACACACACACACACACACACACACACCATATAAAACAATATCATTAACAACAACAATAATAATTACAAAAGAAAACTGTGGCCACGGAAGAGCAGCACCATTGGCTTAGTAAGGGGATCCGTTGTGTTGACCTTGGAGCAGGCTTTTCACTGTGTGAGCACAGTTTGGTGCCACGGGAGGAAAGTATTATTTCTGTTTGCCCCCTCAACCCCCAAGAGTCAACAAGAAGATAGGCTCTCAACTTGACATGCCAGACTGTGTTGACTCCTTATGAGAGGCCTCATCCTCTCTGAGGAGTGGATGGGGGTGGGGTGGGGGGAAGGTGGAGGGTGAATGAGTAGAGGGGAGGGAGGGGGAACTGTGGTTGGTATGTAAAATGGAAAAAAAACCTTTTAAATAAAAAAGAAGAAGAAGATGAGCTCAAAAGTCCAATCATCTGGCTTTTAGGATTCTGCTTCCAATTGTGTGAAGTACTGGAGGTGATGAGGCTGTGGTTAGATCATGGAGGTAAATGAGTAATTGAGGACTGGATAGATACAACAAGAACTTGCAAACAATCACAAAACACCACACACGTGCCCACACTACATACACATGCACACACCACACACACATGCACACATCACTCACAGGCTAAGAGACACAAATCTTTTGTAATATATGAACAGATACCTGGTCTCCACACATTAAAGGGCTAAGAACACTGTCAAATAGCATCAACGGCCCCCAGCAGTTTCCTCTGATTTGCTGTAACTGCCTACCTAACGTATCCACCAATACATTTTTTTTAAAAAGTCTTGATTCGTGGCTTTCTTTGTCATGCTACCATAAAAACAGCAGAAAACTGCATTCACATTGGAACATGGAATTTGAGGTACCCTAAACCTGTGGTTTGGGCCACAGTCCCTCACGTTTGGCTCCAGAATGAGCTATCTGTCATCCTCTTTGAGATGACAGTTGTGTTTCTCTGTCACCAAGCTCTTGCGCAATCGTGGTGGCTCCAGGTTTTATCTTCGGCCATTGTGTTCTCACCCAGGGCCGCCCTGTGATCTCACTTTACCAAAACAGAAGAACAAAGAGGAGGGGAGAAGACGTCTCACCACCCCTTAGAGATGGTGACGGGAGGGCTCTAGAAATGGCGCACGTGGCTAATGCTAGGCAAGAGAGCCCCTTCTTCGAGAAGCCACAGCCATGCTCTCAGGCTGATAAATGCCAACTCTGCTTCCTACTGGCTCTTACTGAAATGATTTGTATCAAAGTCAAATGTCTGGATTGATGGGAGTCCAGGGCCACAGAGGCTGCTGCGGGCAACAGCTTGGAGTTGTGAGTCTGCCGGGCCACAGCTGACAGCGATGCCAGGATCGTATTTATCACAGTGTCCTTATTTGCCAAGTTTCTCAAACTGTCATATACAATGGTTACTAAGTATTAAATTCCCTAATCTTCTGTATGCATTCTTCCTCTGCCACACCACACTGAAAGCACTCCATTACTTTCTGCAAGAAGTTTTTTGTTTTTTTGTTTTTTTTTTTTTTGGTTTTTCGAGACAGGGTTTCTCTGTGTAGCTTTGCGCCTCTCCTGGAACTCACTTGGTAGCCCAGGCTGGCCTCGAACTCACAGAGATCCGCCTGGCTCTGCCTCCCGAGTGCTGGGATTAAAGGCGTGCGCCACCACCGCCCGGCTCTGCAAGAAGTTTTTACATAAGGAAAACTACTAAAACATGTTTCCAAGATGGTGGCCAACAGGGCCAGTATAGAAGAGCTGGCTAGGCAACCAGCAGCGCCAGTCAGGGCTGGGGCACTTCCTTTAGAGATTCCATTGCGGGGGGAGTGGGGGGTAAGGGGGGTGGCTAAGGAGGGAATGTGAAGCTGTGCTGGCACTGTCTCTGCTGCTTCTGATCAAGGTGGCCCAGGGTCTGCCTCCCTGCAACCCCTGGACTACTTGAGGTGAGAGCCCAGTAAGGGCTCCGCTGAAAGTATGCTACAGAGGAGGGCAGGCAGAGGGCTGTGAGAAAGAGGAACCAGGACCACAAGAAGAATAGCCTTCCTGCACAGCTCTGCAGTCTGCCCAGGTGTGGCTTCTTCACCCGCCAGGCAGCTGAGGCCTGGGCTGCCCATGCTCAGCTCCATTCCCCCGGCTATTCTCCTAAGCAAGAGTCGGGCATAGCATCGCCTTTCTGGACTGAGCCTACGTGTGACCCATGCCTGGATGCATTTTGCTCTGCATCCGTGATGTCTATACCAAGAGTTTTTGAGCATTACACTTGTGGACCCAATGGTATCAGCTTTGTTTCTGCTAGCTTGTGGAATGGCCCAGGATGGAGCATGGACAGCCAGCTCTGTCCAGTCAGAAGTGGTGAACTTGACACTTTACAAGAGGATGGCAAAGGACAGTAACAATGATAAATCAAAACAAATTAGACAAAAGAGTAGGAACTCTATAAATCCAATAGCAAGTGACACACTACCACCATTCATGAAAGGTAGAAAAGGCAATATAGAATTTACAAGTTCTATAATAATAAAAATGTTTTAAAGGAAGAAGAAAGAAAGAAAGGAGATGTGGAAAAATCAAATATTTGCAAAGAGAAAAAGAAGGCTTCAAAATTAAGGCACAAAGCAGAAAAGAATGGGCTGGGGGTGGTCGTGTGGAATCAGTGCTGTTAGTGTGATGCCCAAGGTTCCATCCCAAGCGCCGAGTGAACAGTTAAAGGAAAACAAACAGAAAAATAGAAAAGAAAATGAAAATATAAAACAAAAATATTAGTAGCTACATAGAAATATGTACATTTATACCTGTCATTGAAAACAGTGTGCCTGTATGCATATGTATACACACATATACATGCAACCATAAATATATATACGGGTTTTTGAGATAGTGTAACAGCCCTAGCTATCCTAGAACTCATTTTGTAGACCAGGCTAGCCTCCAACTCTCAGAGATCCACCTTCCTCTGCCTCCCAAGTGCTAGGATTAAAGGCTAAAGGCATGCACAACCACTGCCTGGCAACCAATACATATTTTTTAAATTCCTGCTACAGTTTATTCTTCTGCTAACATTCTTTTCTTTTTAAACTCTTAGAAGTTAGGATAGAAAGTAACAAGTTTCCTTGTGTCATTTTCTTTCTTCAAAAACCAATAAATTCCTGTGTGTGTGTGTGTGTGTGTATGTGTGTGTGTGTGTGTGTGTGTGTGTATGTGTGTGTGTGTGTGTGTGTGTGTGTGTGTGTGTGTGTGTACACCACATGCGTGAAGGGGCTCTAGGCAGTCAGAAGAGGGCATCAGGTGCCATGAAACTGGAGTCACAGGCAGTTGTGAATCACCATTTGGGTGCTGCTGCGAAGCAAACCTGGATCTTCTCCAAGCACAGGAAGTACTGTTACAGTAGATCTTCTCCAAGCACAGGAAGTACTGTTACAGTAGATCTTCTCCAAGCACAGGAAGTACTGTTATGGCTGATCCGGCTCTCCAACCCCTCACGGTGTTTGCAAACTCTTCATTCTGGCTGCTCCTCCACCTCCCTCCTCCCTCCAATCTTCCTGCCCTTCTCCCCACTGTTAGCCTTCTCACCATCCCCCTTTTCACTTTCACATCACGTGAGATCTACTGCCCCACCCCTTCTCTTCCTTAACCCCCCCCCTTCTCGTTCCTTTACTACTTTCATGACTTAGAAACCACACTCACTACTGTGTAAATACACATGTACAAAAGGGGGCAACCAGGCATATTAGAGAATGTGCTGTATTTGTCTTTCAGAGCCTGGGTCACCTCACTTATATGTTTTCTCTTTCCATCCGCTACTGTGCAAATATCTTCAATCCAATTTGGGGAATAAAATTCCACTATGCTTGTGTATCAAATTCTCTGAGTGCTGGGATTTCATTTTAGATCTTTACTGGAGTTCTTTGGATATTACATACTAGTTGTTTTTGGCTGAAAGCCTGTTGCTTAAGCTGTCCAAGGAAGGACAGGTATTTTGCTATCTGTGCTGTGGCACAGAACCGGTCACCAAGCCACCTCCACAGACTTCTGCTTGAGCTTCCAAAATGCCTCAGTCCCTCAAGGCTGGACAACAATGAACAATCCTGACCTGTCCGAGGGGATCATTTTCTTCTCTGAACACGGACTTGAACCCACAAGATGATGCAGCTTTAGTTAGGCAGTGAATATTTGCTGACTACGAGGAGGAAAGGATGCTCCACGTAGCTGTGTGTTGTTGAAGCTCCTGGTACCCAGTGTAAAGGTATTGGGTGGCCCTTTACACAAAAGGCAGGGAGGGAGGGAGACTTGTAGAGAAGGGCCAGCACCTCTCATGAGCACAGGTGGGTTGGATGATGTCATCTTAAAGCTGTCCCAGACCTGCTTTCCTTGGCAGGGGGGTGGATCAGCCATTTCTCTGGGATCTCATGCTGTGTCGAGGATTGAAGAGGATTTGAACAGCCTGTGGAGGATTCAGATGCTACCCCTGCTCCTTGTTCCTTGGTGCACCCTGACTCTCCATGGCCTCTTCCACACTCTCCTCCCTTCCTCCTTTCTTCCTTGTGCCCCTCCTCATCTTTCTTTCTGTCTCTCTAGTGAAAACAGGACCCCCGCCTCCCCTAGCTAGAGCATCTGCCTCCAGTTGTCTTTGTTCAGCCTGAGAAATCCCGAAGTCCGTCTGTCCTTCTGCTTCAGCAAAGATCACACAGATCTGAGAGCTGTCTCTCTGGATGCCAGGTTACTATAGGACTGAGGAAGGCTGCGGGGCCCTTGAGCTGAGCAGCCCTGCGGAAGGATGATTTTGAAGGTGGAGTTGGAGCTTCCAGACTGGTTCTCCTCTGTTCTTGGTATGGTCCTCTCCTATCCGGACCCTAAGAACCTTCTGCAGGGGGATTCTAGAATAGTAGGTACCTAGGGAATTTGGCCAAGCTGGAGCCACCCAGAGAACTCTCTCTGGGCAGCTTTCAGGTCAGTGGTACCCCTGCCACTCCACAGACACAAAAGCCAGAGGGAAAAATCAGGTCCTCTAGATGATTAAAAAAACAAAAACAAAACAGAGAGGAAAGGGTGGAAGAGGGGAGAAGGTGTGATTGGAAGGGAAGAGGATTCCCATGTACCACCAAGAATTCAATGGAGAAAATGGGACTCTGAGGACTGTTACCATCCAGGCCAGACTGCAACTGAGGTCACAACACCTGCAGCAGCCCTGTCGCCCTCACAGATACTGATGGGCAGCCTAATGAAAGCAGTGCCTTTGAATCGCCAGCTAACAGATTGCCAGGCGCTCCCATTCCTTCGTGTTCTATTCCTCACCAGGGGAAGGGGGGCAGTGTTATAGGCTCAGACACATCAGATGGGTACTTGTGACCATGCATCCTTCTTCCCAAACCTCCTTCCCTGCTGCCTGCTGAGGAATCAGAATATCTAGCTACAGGCTCTTGCTGGGAAACCTCTCTGTACTGGTTGGTTTTCTGTGTCAACTTGACACAAGCTAGAGTCATCAGAGAGGAAGGAGCCTCAATTGAGGAAATGCCTCCATGAGATCCAGCTGTAAGGCATTTTCTCAATTAGTGATCAATGGGGGAGGGCCCAACCCATGGTGGGTGGGACCATCCCTGGGCTGGTGGTCCTGGGTTCCATAAGAAAGCAGGCCGAGCAAGCCAGTAAGCAGCACCCCTCCATGGCCTCTGCATCAGTTCCTGCCTCCAGGATCCTACCCTGTTTGAGTTCCTGTCCTGACTTCCTTCAATGATGAACAGCAATGTGGAAGTGTAAGCCATATAAACCCTTTCCTCTCCAACTTGCTTTTTGGTCATGGTGTTTCATTGCAGCAATAGAAACCCTAACTAAGACACTCTCTTCCTCAGAGAGCTATAAGAATGGACCCTTCTTCAGGGCCCCCTCCTCTGTGATGGTGCTCTGGCCTGGCATCTCCTTAGGTCCCTGCAATGCTGTGGTCTGTTTGTCCATGGTATTGGTAAACCTTTCAATAAAACTAATACTCCCAACAATCCATCTCAGTGTCCTCCTTGAATCCTACGTCTGAGACCTATCAAAGGCACAGTCTGAAATAGGTCATATTTAGAAATTAGAATATAAACAATGGAATTTTTCTCAGCTTTTAAGGAAAATGATTTTTATAGGAAAATGAATGAATCTCGAATGTATTATATTAAGTGAGATGACCTAGTCTCAGGGGTAAAACATTGCATGTTCTTTTTTGTATGTAGATTCTACATTTAATGCTATATAGAGATAGATAGATAGATAACGGACTGAGTATAGATTATGAAACTAGATAAGAGACCATGAGGGGAAGAAGAGTTATTGGTAGGGAGATCACATGTGACATGAGACTGGGAAAGTGTCTACAAGAAGGAGAGAGAGTGCAAGGGAGGGAAGGGGTCGGGAAAGAAAAAGGAGGAACAGCAATAAACGAATATGGTTCCGAAAGATGCCATATGAGACCAACACATTTAAAAACTAATTGAAAAAAGAAAGTTAGAAATACCAAAATATTGGCTACAAAGGCCTTCTCCCTACCTTAATAAAAAAAGATCTGGGCATGGTGTTGAATGTCTGTAATGCCACCAGTAAGGAGGCTGAAGCTGGAGGATTGTAAGTTTGAGGATGGCCTGAACAACAATGTAAGTTGAGGGACAGTCTGAGCCACATACCACGACTTTGTCTCAGAAAACAAAAATAGGAAAATAGTAGATACAACTCTGTATGACACTGAGAAATTTCGTTCCTCCGGGAGGAAATGTACCCGTGGGAACTTAGTTTGAAAGAAGTGGGAAACATGACCTGAATGTGACTCCTGTGGACATGCATAGGTTGTGGGTTCATAACACAGTGTAGACTATGAATCCCAGCCCCCATTTCACAGTTGGGAAAATGGCTGGGTACCTGATGTCATAAGTTCACTCAGATCCTGGGTGATGCTCTGGGCTCCAGAACCCAGCCCTTTTCTTCTTCGCTCTAGACCCACTGTGTCTAGACCCAAAAGTCTAGACTACTTTAATACAGTTCCTCACGTTGTGGTGACCTCCAACCATAAACTTATTTCATTACTACTTCATAACTGTAGTTTTGCTACTGTTTTGAATTGCAATGTAAGTATCTGATATTCAGGGTATCTGATACATGAGCCCTTTGCAAGGATCATTGGACCACTCCCCCAAGGGGTCATGACCCACAGGTTGAGAACCACTGCTCTACCCCAAGGGTAGAAGGCCAAGAAAGGCCTGGAACAACTGATTGGTGTTAAACTGAGGTGGATGGGATTTGTCCCCAGCATTTAGTTCCCTTGCTTGGTGACTTTAGGCTATCCTGACTTCTCTTTGTGCAGCTGTCATTGATGACCCTGCACAAGATGTGAGGGAGGGAGGCGAGCAACCCATCTCGAACTCTGAGCCTGCCCACACTTGTCTGTGTTCTTTTGGTGTTGTATTGCAGTGAGTAACTTCTTTCCTTAGTAAAATAAGTATCTGGACACAAATCTCTCTCTCTCTCTCTCTCTCTCTCTCTCTCTCTCTCTCTCTCTCTCTCTCTCTCTCCTGGATCATTTAGCTTAATCTGGTAGGTTTTAATGTCAACTGGCTACAAATTAGGGTCACCTGAGTAGGGAGCCTCACCTGAAGAAGTGTCCTGGTTGTCTTTACAGATGTTGGAAGGCCCACCTTGACTAGGGGCCACACCTCCAGGGAGGCACAGCTACTCTGGGGCTACTCCAACTGCGGAGGTAGCCACCCAGCCTCAAAGATGGAACCTCAGGGTCTCAGATGTGTTTGGGCTAGCATTGTTTGAAAGCTCACATGCTCAATCTCTTTCCCCTCGATTCCACTCCTCTAGAGAACCTGACTAAAACAATCTGTGGTTCCAGGAGTGGTTCTGGAGAGATGGAGATATAAGGGCCAGTTTCTCTAGTTGGCTTAGCGGAATTTGGATCTGATATTTCGGCTTTATGGAACCTATATTGGATAAAAGGTACTTCACTTCAGAAGTCTCCAGGGCACTGAAAATCCATAGTGTGCACTGCTTCTTGAGACAGGTAAGTTTGATGATCCAGATTCACCTCCCGTGTAAGGAATCCAGTGACTCTGTAGGGAACCTTTGAACACTGGTAGGAAAATAACAATCATGCTTGGTTTCATTTAGCATCTTTGAGCAAAGTCACAGAAAAAAAGAGCTGAGTAATAAAACTGACTGACTCCAGATGCACACAGACAGTCTAAAGGTCACCGAGTGTTCACCGGGAGAGAATCTTCTCCCCTGCCGCCAGCAAGCTGAGGTTGTAGAAAAACAAACCCAAGCCTGGTTCACTGAGTTACAACACAAATTTAATCGCCAACCTCAGAGAGTATTGATTTTGGACCACTGTAGTATATAGGCAGAGATGTATGGGTTGAAACACATGCAGTTTTCATACATGTTCACAGGCATATAACTTCTGAGCACTGCCATATGTAGGTATGTGCACACTTGTTCACACTCGTGCAATTTCTGACCACTGACCATTGTAGAAGTTAAAGTACATGTACACACATAGAATTTCCAAATGCTGTCACATCAGTATTCATGTACAAGTTCACGTGCATGCAGTTTCCAAGTGCTGTCATATGTAGGCATGTATGCACATGAGTTGTTATATTTTGGCACAGGTGTGCATATTGACAAGGGTATACATTCCTAACATGGTCACATATTAAGTTCCAAGAATGTTCATATGTCTGTGCAAATGCACTTAGTTACATGTGTGCACTTCTGAGCATAGTCACATGTCAGTATTTATGCACCTGTTCACACATGGCCAAGTTCCAAGCTTGATTACAGGTTGGCACATATGTGTTTATTCACACTTGTGCAAGTTCTGAACTTGATCACAGGTTGGAGCATATATGCATTTTGACATGTGTGCAACTTCTGTGTATAGCAACCTGCTACTACATATCTTTTAGTGGATATGTGTGCAAATGCCAAGTCTGGTCACATGTCAGCACATATGTGCATATTGACATGTGTGCAAGTTGTGATTATGGGCGTGTATGGGCACATCACATTGTTAACACATGTGAAAATTTCTAGACCTCTCATGTCAGTACATATGCAAGGTCACATATTGGTGTGTATGTATGCATGTATTCACACAAACACAAGTTCTGAATGTGGCCACATGTTGGTACATGTGTACATGTTCATACATGTGCAAGTTAAGAGTGCAATCACATGTCAGTGTGTCTTAGTTTCTTTTCTATTTCTGTGATAAGACACTATGACAAAGGCTACTTCTAATATAAAGCATATAATTTGGGGCTTACAGTTTCAGAAGGTCAGAGTCCATGACCATCATGGTAGGGAACATGGAAGCAGGCACGGTGCGGGAACAGTAGCTGAGAGCTCACATCCTGAAACACTGCGACAAACAGACAGACAGACAGACACACACACACACACACACACACACACACACACACACACACACACATACACACACACGGAATGGATCAAGTCTTTTTGAAACCTCAGAGCCCAACCGCAGGGACACACCTCCAATCAGGCTACACCTTTTAATCCTTCCCAAACAGTTCCACAACTGGAAACCAAACAATCAATTATATGAGCCTACAGGGGCGGGCCATCCTCATCCAAACCACCACAGTTTATCAGTTTATTCTTAGGCTGTGCCTGCTTGGCTATGAAGAGGGAGGGGGGCTGGGGCAGGTAGAGCCATGTTTGTTGTCTACATATGAATGAACATCTGGCAGAAACCCACAGGCCTGGATCCCTCTGTTTGTTCTGAGATGGGATCATCATTTGTCAATAACAACCTGAGATCTCCTGGTCTATAAATGATGATCTAGCACATGCCCAACAGTGTGTTGAGCCCGGGGCCTTGGAGATGCCCTGTAGGGACAAGGTCAGCTGGTAGTGAGAGAGTGCCACCTTGATTGCCTGTCATGGAGGGAAGACAAAAGGGTCCAACCTTATAAACAGGATACAGCGCTCTGTGCTTTGTCCCCAAAGCTAAAATATACCCCCCATCATAACATGCACTGTCCCTGGACAAGGCTTGGGAAGGTCAACTGTTAGGTGTGAGTGTGGCTGAACCCCTACCAAGTGGGAAGGGCTTATCTGTCTTAGCGCAGACTCTCTGTCACTTCAAATGGGAGTTAAAAGCAAGGCTCTAAGTGGATTAGGCTGGGAGATTAACTTGAGTATCCTGTGTTGAAAGGCCCAGATTCTACTCTCTCCTGAGACCTTGAAGATTTACAAGGCCCAGTGCTTTTCCAAACTTCTGCAGCAGGGGCCTTGTAGTGCCCTGTTTTTGAAAGCCAGCATGGGGGAAGGAGAAGCCACCCTTCTGTGCTGGTTTCTTCTGTTTGCCCTCCTCCTTTTCAGAAGTGCCCCCACGCTCTTAACTCATTCTGATGGGATGACCCAACAGGGAGAGACCAGCCATCATGCTCTCCATGGCTTCGACTTTGATAGTGCAGCCCAGTGAGTCAGCTGTTCAAAGTCCTGAGATAGGTCTCACTCCCCATTTGTTATTAGGATATCAGGAGGCTGGCTTACAGGAAATTCCCAGGGCTCTCAGGCTCTTGGCTGAAGTTTACAGCAAGCCATTTGACATGTACATTGGAATGAAATGTGGTGTTGTCAGAAGACCGGTAACTCTCAGGTTGCCTGAGTCATCTGAGTGAGGTGTGCTGAATGAAGATGAAGGGAAGGTCATGACTGATTTTCTTACAGGGATCTTCTTGGCTAGCCAAAACCAGAAGAGAGAGTCAGCGTCTTCTGCCCCCGGGGGCACACATGATCATTCTCAGGGTGAAAGGCACAGATATGATTGGCGAAGACAGAAGTTCTTGCTGGGCATGCTAGGGTAGAAGAGGCCCTCACTAACGGGTTCAGCTTTTCCATCCATTATTCCTACTGAAAGGGAAAAGGTCGTAAACGATAGGAACACCCACGAGGAGGATCCCGCTGTGACTTATGTATTACAGGGACTTTCCAAGTGATCGCATTATATATGCTTAGAGCAGCACCCAATGCAGAAAAAGGCAACTCCGTTTTTCAGGCCACTGGCGAAAGTTGGCCGAGGACGACAGACAACCAGTAGGTGAAACATCCAGGACCTGAATGCCAGATTCTAAGATCAGAATTTCCCCAGGGTCGGGGGGTGGGGGGTAACCTGACTTGCTGCAAAGAGGCCGGCAGTGTGCCCATCACACTAAGCAAGTGGATTTTCCACTTCAGCTGTGGAATCCACACTTGGCTCAGAAGAAGCGCGGCTCCCTCCCCCACCCCTCCCTTTACACATGGTGGCCAGCTGTGGCTCCTGCCTGGGGTAGAGATGGGATGGAGCCAAGAGTGCACATCAAAGACCAGCAGGGAAGTGTGCACTGTTTCTTCCTGATTCTGGCCTCAGAGGCATGCTTTGTGGGCTGCATAAAATTAACCGTGGCAAAAGGATTGAGCAAATCTTGTTGTGGAGGGCCAACGCTGTTTTCCTGGCTTTGTGCAAGCCGATCACAACTGGTGATAGGTAGGGTAGGCAGGTTAAGAGGTAGGTTGCCGATGGAGAAAAACCTTCAGAGCCTCCCTGATACTAAGTTCTTAGTTTTTACGGGGAAACGAAAGAGTCCTTGGCCAAACGGTTCGGTCTGCTTAAAATAAGATCGCAGAGATCAAAGCAGCGTCAATTCTTAGTTATTTAGCAGTGTCATGCAAAGGGAGAATTTGACCAATTTGCAAAGAATTAAAACAGTATGAACTATACTTAGAGCTTTTTTGCTTTTTTTTTTTTTGTGGACTACAAAAACTCCCTGAGTACTAAGCTGGGCTTTGCATAAATGCTGCTCAAGGCACCTGAGAGCTGAGCGGGCGGGGTGATTGATTTTGAGCTATCACAGTTCCAAACCCTGAGGATTCCAGTAGCAGCGTGCATACATTCTGAAGAGAGAGCAGACGCAGCAGACGGGCAGTCTTCTCCCAAATGACGGCGTTTTAGTTTAGGTGACAGCTATCTGGGACTACAGCAGATGGAACAAGAGGGGAAAGAGCCTCTGGCTACAGGGATAGGAAGGCGTCTGGAGGGAACTGGAACTCCCTGGCTTTAGGACTGTCAGTGAATGAATGATGCTCTCCAGTGCATGCGTAGTGTGGAATTCCACCCAATCACATGAGACCACACTATGCCTATCTGGCATTTACACAGATCCGAGTTAGAATTGTAGCTTTGTCCCACCATTCATTCATTCATTCATTCATTCATTCATTCATTCATTCTCTACTCATCTATCATCCAAGTACACTATCAGCAATGTCCTTAGTCTACATGCAAAAGTTAAGACATTGTAACTGTGCTTTAAAATCTGACAACTATAACGAAATACACAAAATAGCACAAATAAAGTCTAAATGAGGGCTTAGGTGGAGTTAGACTTTGGGGTTAGACTAGCCTATCCAGAGCGTGTGCCTGGAACAGTGGCCCAGAAGGTACTCACGAGTTCTTCCAGTGACATAGACTTCCCAGGGTCTCCTCTGTTACCCCAAACTTCCATAAACCATTAAGAACAGCCACAAAGACGTTAGCCTATCCTCTAGCTCCCAGTCCATGACGAGGCTTCAGTGAGAACAACAGTCCTGGAACTTTCCTGTTCTGACTCATCTGCTGATTACAATCCAGGACTCCAAGCGGGCTTTGGAACAACAACAAGCAATCCACCAACAGCTGTAGCGAAATAAACAGCATCCTGTAGGAAGTACACGTGCACACACTTCAAACAAATACAGAAAGCAGGTTTCCTTCTACGTGTATTTGGTTTAGAAAGATCCAGTCCGAGGAAAATCCTTCAGGACCTACAGTCACATGCCAGCAATCATTTTTGCTTTATTTAGCAAAAAAAAAAAAAAATACGTTTTCCTTTAAAAGTTACTAATAAAGCAATATGAAAGGTAAGTAAGCGGGGGGTGGGAACTTTCCAGAAGGTGTTGCACTTCTGTCTTCTCCTGTGATCATCTCTCGAGCCTGAACAACTCTGTGAGGCCAATGAAAAGTTTCAAAATATCCTCTGACCCCGAGTTTATTATGAGTTTGGATATCATTTTGTTCTATATCCTTTTGTAATGGAGTTCAGCTTGGCCTGGAACTTTCCAAAGACCTGACAAAACTAAACACCAAGTGTGAAGAGGGGAAGGAACAGGCGTTTCACCTTCTCACACACAGGGACCAAGACTGTGGTTTTCTTCTCTGGTCTCGACCACATCTCCACATCTTACACATTTAAAAAATGGAAGGAAGGAGGGAAGGAGGGAGGGAGGGAAGGAAGGAAAGAGAGGGAAGAGAAGAAGGAGGGGGCAAGGGGAGGAAGGAAGGAGGGAAGGAAGGAAGGAAGGAAGGAAGGAAGGAAGGAAGGAAGGAAGGAAGAAGTGTGGAAGAGAAAGGAGAGGAGGGAGGGAGGGAAGGAACTTGGAATCTGGAGAGGGAACGCCCCTGGGGTGAAGGCTGCTGCATTAAAAAAACCACTCTTCCCCGCACACGGCTACTTACTGTGTTGTCTGTGAAGAGGTTGGTCTGGGGTTCCCGCCCCAAGTCTTCTTACCCTTCCCCCCATTTCTCATGTCAGTGCTGCACCTACCTGTACCACCAGAACATGCGCTGCCTCCATGCCGTCTAGTCTCCGTTGAGGCCACACAGACTGCAGAACCAAGCCCAACCTCCTCAGGGAGCTCACTTCCAACCTGGCATGAGGATGCTCTGCCGGCCTGCATTCGCCACCCCACCATGCAGCCCATTCGTGTCCCTTCACATACCCGTACGAACAGTCCGCTCTGCCTTGTAGTGATGCTTTCTCTTTCTATGGTCTCGGAAATTCTTTTTTTTTTTTCTTTTGGCATGTATGTGTGTATTGTGTGTACATAGAGTATGTATACATATAAACATACTCTAGTCTATGTATAGACTATTTGAAGCTAAAGAGTTAATCTTAGAATAGAATGGAATGGAATGGAATGGAATGGAATGGAATGGAATGGAATGGAATGGAATGGAATGGAATAGAATAGAATAGAATAGAATAGAATAGAATAGAATAGAATAGAATAGAATAGAATAGAATAGAATAGAATAGAATAGAATAGAATAGACCATGTAGTTACAGAAAGATGGGGGGGTGAGTGGAAAGGGATGATTAAATGGCAGGGAGCGGGGAGGGGGTAAGGGAGGGAATATATGGAAAGACAGCTAAAATTAAGGGCCATTTGAGGGATTGTATGGAAACCTAACATAACAGATGCTCCTTAAAATATCCACATGTATGAAAGAAATCTAAATGGAATCACCAAATAGCAGGTGAGACAATGTCCCCACTAGACCTCTCTTGCCACCAAATGAAACTTCAGTGCTGGGAATTGGGTCACATCTAACTGAGCTGTTGGCCAAAGGGGCCCGTGGAAACCTCCAAATAACTCAGGCTATTGCCAAAACTATTGGCTGTTTCCCACAAGTTGATGTTAAGGCCCTATTGCTGAAGACAATATCTACATAGCTCATTGAACATGGAGAAGTCAAGCTGGTACCTAACTAGAACCTTCACCTCTACTGACTGATGCTCAGAGTACTACAAGCTACTTTGTATGCTACCAGAGAATGATAAACACCAACCCAGCTACAGACTCTAAATACCAACCCAGCTACAGACTCTAAACACCAACCCAGAAACAGACTCTAAACACCAACTCAGCTACAGACTCTAAACACCAACCCAGCTACAGACTCTAAACACCAACCCAGCTACAGACTCTAAACACCAACCCAGCTACAGACTCTGAAGTCTACAATGGTGACCTGCCTGCAATATATGCTGATAAATAGAGGCACAAAAGTTGTGAGAGTCGCCAGCTACTGACTAATTGAATTTAAGGTCCACTCCTTGAGACAGAACCCATGCCTGACACTGCTTGGGTGGTCAAGAACCTGAGACAAGATAGGTCAGGGACCTGTGGGGCGGGGGAAGAAACAAATACTGTTGTTCTGCTGAGGGAACATAGGACAGAAATGACTCTTAATGACATTCTTCTATACCCATAGATCAGTGTCTCACTCCGCCATCATCAGAGAATCTTCCTCTTGCCATAGATGGGAGCTAATAAAGTGATGCACAGATGGACAATGTGAAGAGAGTGGGAGACTTTGGGATACTTACTCTTAAATGGGATTTCTTTATCAAACCCCTCACCTCAAAGATCAGGGAGCTATGTGGAAGAGGAGATGGAAAGATTGTAAGAGCCAATAGAAGTGGCTGACATCAAGGAGACAGGGTCTTCCAGACACAGCAGGACCAATGCAGTATGAACTCATAGAGGCTACGGCAGCGTGCACAGAGCCTGCACAGGTCTAAGCCAGATGGGGAGATTCCAGAGCGGAGGAGAAGGACATGGCCTCCCATCCCTAACCAAGAAGGTATCTCCAATTGACTACCACTCGCAAAGGAAAAAAATACTTTTTTCCAATGGAGTCTCATTGGGTATGCAAACCACACCCAAGGCAGTCCCCATACCCAGCAGTAGAAGGCCAACACCAAAACAAACAAACAAACAAACAAACAAAAATCCTCAGTGGTGTTTTTTATAGATTTTATTTGTTTCTTTCATGTTGCTTTGTTTGGGCATTTTTATCTTAGTGTTCTTTTCCTTATATATTATGGTTTCTGATTGTGTGTTTTTTATGGTTTGTGTGTGTGTGTGTGTGTGTGTGTGTGTGTGTGTGTGTGTTTCTGGCTTTCACAGTATAGTCTGGGTAGTCTAACAACGGCTGTTTCACACTGGACAATGGCTATTCACACTGGAGAGGCTGAGAACCCTGCAGTTGCTGAGTTCCACGAACGAGGTACATCAGCAGTCCAAATATGGCACTGAAGGCCTGGAGAATTCCCAGGGAGTTGCTGAACTTCAGTCCACATCAGAGGCCCAAGGAGTTGGGTTCTGGTATCAGGGAGGAAACACAGCACTTGGGAGGCTGAGGCAGGAGGATCACTGACTTGGGCCACCTGCACTGCCTTACCAGATCAAGACTCCCGTAGAACACACTATCACAATGCACACAGGGAGCTTAACAGAAATCTTTCTTATCTCCCTTTCTAGTTTGCTTTTCTTTGCTGAGCTAAGCACCATGACCAAAAGCAATTTGAGGGAGGAAAAGGTTTATTTCAGCACACAGTTCTCGGCCTAAGCCCTCAACCACCAATGCAAGAAGCAGGTCTGAACCAAGGAAACAAGTGCATCTGAGTCACGTGTGGCCACAGAGTTTGGTGGCTTGGAATAGCATATCCATTCTTCTTAAGTCTGGAACCCAGAGGTCTCTGATCAGTTTTAGTTTTTACTGGTTGGACACCATCAAAATTGGCTACTTTTTCGAGCACCGGGGTGGAGCTTAGTGGTGGGGTGCTGGCTTGGTCTTTATAAGAGCTTGGATGTGATCCTTAGCAAAATCAAGCAAACAAGCGAGCAAGCCTTGTGTTGCCAAGAGTATGGCACAATTGCATCGACCGTACACATGCACGCTGGTAGAAATGCAGCATGGCAAAGCCACTGGGGGAAACATTTCGGTGATTTCTTTAAAGCTGAGCATGCATCTTGGTGACTCAGCCCGGCCTTTCCTTTCTTAGGTCTTCAGGAAGACAGTGTCATGACTGAGCGCCCTCCTAACCAAGCAGCTGCCATCTTGCGGTGTTGAGTTGTCTCCCTTGCCAAAGGGTTGTTGTTTGCTTCTACCCCCTCACAGAGGAGCGGGTAGAGGTCATGAGACCCTCACTTGTGTATCTAGTTGCTCCCTACTCGTCGTACACAATGCTGCCTTACTTGTACAAGGCCTGGGGAGGGACTAGAGGATACAGGCTTGGAAGGCTGGGGAGGGAGGCTCCATCTATGGGGCCATCAGGAGGCCCTCATCTCTGTGGAGTACAGGCTTTTCAGGTACGGCCAGCTGAGGGATGAGTTCTCACACCCGTGTAACCCCTCATCTGAGTTCTGTAAGGAAACCCAACAAACTCACTGTTTCACCAGAGTGAACTTGGGTAGAGTCCTGCCTCAGTTTGAGCACAGGACCTTTGGGGGGAGGGGTAGACCTTGCCTTACATTTCCCTCAGGGAACTGATCTTAGCAACAGACAGACATGTGTACCCAGACATGGTTGAGTATGAGAGCATAGAAGCTTTGTTTGGAATAGCCCAAAGCAGAAAGCAAGCCATTCGTTGGGAGGGTAAAGGAAATCACTTTCTTTCCTTTCACTCTCTTTTAGAGTGTTTTCCTGGTGAGTCTGGGCCTTGTAATGACCTTTGAAATAAAGATGGATCATTAGGGACTGAGCCCAATCTCCAGTGTTTACAGTGTAAGGGTATTTCTTGGGTCTGTTCAAATAAACACACCTTAGGAATTAGCTCATGGCTCTCTTGCAGGAAATGTACAGGAGACAGCAAGGAGACGTTTAGTCCCCTGAAGATAAGAGAAGGCATTTTTTCTTCTCTTTTTTCCCATAAAATGTGTTAGATTGCTTTTTTCCTCCTTTCTCTCTCTCTCTCTCTCTCCCTCTCTCTCTCTCTCTCTCTCTCTCTCTCCCTCCCTCCCTCCCTCCCTCCCTCCCTCCCTCCCTCTCTCTCTCTCTCTCTCTCTCTCTCTCTCTCTCTCTCTCTCTCTCTCTCTCTGTGTGTGTGTGTGTGTGTGTGTGTGTGTGTATGTGTGTGTGTATGTGTGTGTGTGTGTGTGTGTGTATGTGTGTGTGTGTGTGTGTATGTGTGTGTATGTGTGTGTGTGTGTGTGTGTATGTGTGTGTGTGTGTGTGTGTGTGTGTGTGTGTGTGTACCCTTGAGTTTATTGGAACACGGGCGGACGTATGTATGGTTGATAGCTCACAAAAGCTGGAACTCTGGAGCATACTGAATGACTTACAGGCAGCTCAACAAATAGAGGTATCTCCTCTGCTTAGCAGTCCTTGCTGCTTCTATAATCTTGGGGAGGAGGGGCCTTGTGAGATTGCTTTCTTAAATAGCCGCGTGTTCAGCAGGCCTTTCACAACTATGTCCCCACTTACTGCATAATGAAGTGGCTTCTCGCACCCGCTGATATCAGGTGTCTTGTCCTTCTGTCAGAGTGCCCTTTGTCCCCAATACCCACCACTTGAATGTTTAGAGATACTTCTGCTTAACAAAATGTAAGAATGCCTTTGGGGGCTAGGGTTCAACGTCAGCACACTTATCTAGCTAGCATACACAAAGCCCCAGGTGCAACTTCCTCCTGCCACCTCCTAAGGAATTATTGATTTGTGTAACAAGACAAATTGATTTCAGAATGATTAGGCTCAGAGAAAGAAACAGACACAAAATGTATGATCACAGTTTTATAAGTTTCTAGGAAATGCAAATTATATCAAGGAAAAGACGAGCTGAGGTTTCTAAAAGTGTATACGGACAGGCACAGGAAACTTTCAGGGTGATGGGAGCTCAGGCCTTTTGGAATGTCATTATCATAACTTTTAAAAGTTCACCTCTTTCCCTCTTTCTTAGTTTCACGTTTTTTCCTTTTTAAAAATTACAGATTCTAGCTGGGCGGTGGTGGCGCACGCCTTTAATCCCAGCACTTGGGAGGCAGAGGCAGGCGGATCTTTGTGAGTTCAAGGCCAGCCTGGTCTAGATGAGTGAGATCCAGGAAAGGCGCAAAGCTGCACAGAGAAACCCTGTCTCGAAAAACCTAAAAAAAAAAAAAAAAAAAAATTACAGATTCTACACATGAGAGAAAATGTGGTGTTTGTCTTTCCAAGTCTGGCTTATTTTACTTGATATGATGATCTATAACTCTGTTTATTTTCCTGCAAAGAATGCAATTTCCCTTTTCTTTATGGCTGAATAATACTCCACTACACACACACACACATACACACACACACACACACACACACAGCATGTTGTCTTTGTCCATTCATCTGTTCATAAGCATGAAGCTGGTTTCATAGCTTGGCTACTGTGAATAGCACTGCAGTGAACATTGGGTAACATATTCTCAAGAAGGGGATACCTGGGTCCTATGGTACTCTTATTTTTATTTATTTATTTGAGGAATCTTATTAATGATCCCAGAAGGGGCTGCGCTAGTTTTTTTTCCCTCTTGGAATGTGTAATGGTTCCTTTTGTCTTTGGTTTCCTCCATGACAGCCATTCTGACTGGGGTCAGATGGCGTCTCTGATTTGCAGACATGACTTGGGGCTTCTTGAGGAGAAGATACAGAGAACACTTGAGACACAGGAGCAGGCGAAGAGTCTCTGAGGATGTTTCTTCCATCATAAATTTAGGCAGCACTGGTCTAAACAGTCAGAACAATTAAGAGTCGGTGGTTTTATGAAGCTCCATGTCCCCCCCATGTTCGTCTAGCACGTGCCTGCATCCTAGAACTCACCCGAGTATTAACAGTGTGTCCTTGCTTATCTTGAGCAAGAACAAGCATCACAATTGTACTAATCTAACACCTAGTACTCAGATTAGCAGGGAATATGCCCTTGATAAATATTTATTGAGTGAATGAATCCCAGTATTATAGATGAGTACATTCTTAAAATTCGTGATATGGAACCCAATGAAAAGCAAAGGGTTAGAAATTCTGATCCAGATTCTCAAGGACAGGGTCATCACAAAGTGCTTGAAAGTCATTCTTCAGCTTTGTCACTGTCTGAATAGAGTTTTAGTCATAGTTTGTTTTTTTATATTTAGTATACTTTAAAGGAAGATATGTAAGGTTTATAAACTTTATTCCAAAAAATTCAAATAAAAATAATCTCAATGAACCCTACATTGTACTCTACACTTCCACTTATAATAGAGTTTATAAAATTTAAATAAAAAAAATAAGCCAGGCAGTGGTGGCCCAAGTCTTTAATCCCAGCACTCGGGAGGCAGAGGCAGGCAGATCTCTGTGGGTTCAAGGCCAGCCTGGTCTACAAAGCTAGTTCCAGGACAACCAGAGCTGTTATGCAGAGAAACTTTGTCTCAAAAAACCAAAATAAAAATAAATAAATAAATAAGAGAGAGAGAGAGAGAGAGAGAGAGAGAGAGAGAGAGAGAGAGAGAGAGAGAGACAAAATTTGAATCGTTTATAGGAACTATGTGTTGAAAACACACAGAGATTTATTTTTCTGGCTATTTCTTATTGGTCTGTGACTGTCTCATACTTGATGCCTGCTAACTGTCAAACAGATGCCTTGGGTGTCTCAGTAAGAATTTCAGAAGATTTAGAAGAAAACTGAGGGTAGAAATCACCAAAAAAAGAAAAAAAAGTTTTAAATGTTCTCTTGTATGTCTCTTATATGTCCCCCAGATGGTCAGATGTTGAAGTCTTGGCTTCCTACCAAGATTACTTGGTAGTAATCTTGAGGTATTCCCCTGATGGAGTTTACAGGGAAGGCCATTTTTTCCTTGTCTCCTTTTTCATTCTGGTGATGAGGTGAATGGGTTTCCCTCTCACAGTGATGTGCTGCTTTACCCCAAGCCCAAGAGCAATGGGGCCACCTGACCGCAAACTAAATCCTCTAAAACCTTGATCATACTAAACTCTTTCTTTGTATATATTATCTCAAGTGTGTGTTCCAGAGACCTAAAGCTGACTGACACTCTTGGGCAGAAGTTGGGGGACCTGCCTTGGTCTTCTTTCTTTGTTCACTGAGACTCTGGGGGTGTCCACTTGGCCTCCAACCATGTGGACCTACACAATAAGTTCTGGCCTCAGGCGCTACTGTCGTCCCAGAGAGACCATTGGTGCTGACTGTCTGGGAGAGGCAGTCAGGAAGGCTGTATTTGGTCTGCCAAGGTTGAATCCTGTTAATAGTTGGGGATTTCCTGTCTTAAGAGCAAAAAGGTGTAGCCACGCCAAATGTAATTAAACACTTACCCTCAGACGCTTTTCACAATTTATTCATAACACCAGCATATGGTTTATGTCCTTCTGGGAATTTAAGGTTATTGCAATGAGAGGAAAGGGAAGACTTTTTTTTCCCCTCCTGAAATTTCTCCCCTGCTGCCTCTGTGATGTCTTCAGCAGGAAGAAGTAGCTTCTGAAATGACACGTTTCTTTAGTCCTGTTCTGGCAGAGCTAGGGGCTCAAGGTGTTTAGGCTGTAAGTAGTCTGATGTTTCCTTACACTCTTCTAGGGTTTTGCTAACCCTTCTTGCACAGAGAGTTGGTTTGGGGGAGGTGGAGTGTTGGGGAGGGTAATGATGATTAAGTGGGGGGCTTCACACATGCTGTGAACACTGCCTCTGAGGTACGTCCTTAGCTTCACTTCCAGACTGTTAAGGCTTTGCAAACAACCCTTCCATTCTGATTGTTAAGATGAATAAATAGCTCATTCTTTTCTTATCTTTGTCACAGATTTGGACTACTGACTTAAGTATTTCTGTTGCTATCTGTCTGTATAGATATATCTAGCAATCATCAGTATAAACACAGATAAACTTGGATACATTTATTAAGCACAAGGTTCTGAAATATGTATATATTATGGATTGGCCACATCAATCATATGTATTACTTCACATACATATCCTTTTTTGTGATGAGAACCCAAATAGGTTTTGGCAGTTTTATGGTTGAAATACTTTTTTAAAGTTTTTTTTTTTTTTTTTTTTACAAAGTATTATGTAGCTCTGGCTATCTCAGAAATGATTATGTAGACCATGCTAGCATCAAACTCACAGAGATTTGCCTGCCCCTCCCTTCTGAGTGCTGGGGTTAAAGGTGACACCACACCCAGCCAGTTGTAATACATGGTCATTAACCATCTGTCACCATGAGGTACATAAAGCATCTTTCTTAGATCTCATGATGTACATAAAGCTTTTCTCTTAGATCTATGCTAAATTTTCCCTTCCTCAAATTCTGATTTCTGATAGCAGCTACCTGCTGGAAATAAAAGCCAACCTATTTATAAACTATGCGTACAAGCCTATGTCTATGATCATGGAAAAGATACCCGAATTGACAGGCAAGGGGAGCAATTGCAATTAAGTAGTGCTGAGAGAGAGAGAGAGAGAGAGAGAGAGAGAGAGAGAGAGAGAGAGAGAGAGAGAGAGAACCAGCACCAAGGCAAGCTAACAAAAATTAGCAAGTACTAGAGGTTGGGATTCAATGGGGGGCTGGCCAAAACGAGGCTGGATTTGATTGGTACATGAAACATACATATGTATTAAAATGTTACACTGAACCTCATTAGTATGCAATGAACTCATGCTAATGAACACCACCACCAACATCGAGCTACAGACATTGGGAATTGTATGGGACGAGATAAGGAGCCTACATCAGTCAGCACAGGCTAGATCATGCTGAGTTGACAAAGAGCCTACTGTGGCTCACAACTGCCTGTGACATCTAGTTCTAGAGGATTCAAGGTCCTCTTCTGGCTTCCACAGGCACCTGCGCACATGTGACGCATAGACACACACACACACACACACACACACACACACACACACACACGCTCACATAACAAAAATGGGGGGAGGGAGTACAGTGCCTGTGGCCAAATCTCTCACTGAGAGGTGACTGGCATTGCCCTCTGGCCCCCTACCCCACATTTCATTAGACAATGAGAGATTCAGCTATGCTGTGGTTTTAATATATCCCCTAAGCTTCATGGACTGGAAACCTAATTCCCAACACAACTGTGTCTCTCTGTGTAGTATAAAACCTAGTTGGTGATTAGGACTAACTATTGTTATTATGGAAGTAGATTAATTCCTGCAAGAGTTAAGTGGCTCTGTTAGGAAAGCAAGACCAGCTTTGGGGGATCCCTTTGCTTCTGTGCCCTTCCACCTTTGTGGAATGATGCCTCATCAGATGCCAGGGCCGCAAGACAAGCAACCTTCCAGGGTTTATAAATTACCTCGTTTCAGGCATTCCGTTATGGCACCAGAACACAGGCTCGGACAGTGTGTGAGGAAGCAAAATCTCCCCCCACACTGAGAGTAGAGGGGAAGTGAAATCAGTGGGGAAAGGGAAACCTTGAGTTTATGAAACTGGACACCTGAGTGGGGGCCCTGTGGGCAGGACCTTGAGTAGAAACTTTGGAGTGAAGCCTGGAGCCCTTTGGGAAGTCTGGTCACCCCTATCACCACTTACTTTCTGATCCAAGTGAAAAGTGGGACATGCTGATGGAAAGGTCTGTGCTAGAGGCAAAGCGGGTTCTGCAGGACCTCCAGGTCTTCTGGGACCTAACTAGGGCCACTGCATGGATAAGTAGGACTAGCTGTCTCTTAGGAACTCTGCAAGGCTACTCTTTTCCCATGGATGCTGCCCTAATGGAGGCTTTTGCTAATGGTGAAAGTATCATGACCCCAAGAAGCATCCCTGGTTCCTGAGAGAAATGTGTGGATGATGCTGCCAGCTCCTATTGTGGCCAGTCCACCTCAGGAATGGGAGTAGGGCCTTGTGTCCCAAGAGCCGAGGAGCCAAGAGGGAGAAAGGGGTGATGGAAGTACTGGAGACAAGCTTGATTTAGATAGCAGGGACACCGGGGAGAAACACTCTTAGAAATGGGAGATTTGGAGAAGCAAAGGGATTTGTAAAGGAGAGCAAGAGCGCTTAAGAGACATCAGGCCTTTTGTGGAGCCACAATAACAACAACAACAACAACAACAATAATAATAGTAAACAAACATGTTCCACTGAGCCGGGAAGCCTCAAGTACCTGAAAAAGGCAGTCTGGGGGTCTATTTGGCTTGTGGCTTGCCTGTACATCCAGGCTGCCCTGTAGGGTCCCCCCACAGTGCTCCACAAACCTTCAAGTAGGGACCTCACTGTCCAGATGGTGACCAGGAGGAGCCTGTGCCTTGACATTCTTGCTCCTTGGAGCTGGTCTGGAGGGAGCCACGGGGGAGAGGAAAACCTCCTGCTTGGTCTGTGGCTCCATCACTCAGAATTTAGCTTTTTGGGTTTTTTTTTTCCACCCATTTTGATCACAGGCTTTTAGGACCTTGTTATGGCTCAGATTAAAGGTATGTCTTCCCTCCTCCAGGTCCAGATTGAAGATGAATCTTCCTACCTCAATGGTCCTGACTAGAAGTAGATTCACCGACTTCAAACCGAATAAAAATCTCACAGGTGTGCCCTCCATTTCTGGGTTGTAGTTCACTCCAGGTGTAGTCAAGTTGACAACCAAGAAGAGCCATCACAAGTCCATCCCCTGTCAACTTGACACACAATCATCCCTCCTTATACCATGATTAATTTCTAAATGAAAACAATACCAGGTTATAACAACGCCTAAACGTAATATAACTATCCCATGTACAATTGTAAACACATTATATATTTAAACAGGTCATACCGATGCCTAACATGGTATAACTAGCCCTGTACAACCACAAACACATTATAAATTTAGAATAGGTGTCGATGTTCCTTGAAGGACATTCCTTTAATATCTCAAACTTAAGTGTGATAACCATTGATATTCTTTTAATTGGTGTTACAATACATGATAAAGAAATGAAAGAAAACATAAATATCTGTACAAATGCATTCTTAACAAAATACAACAGAAACACACATGTCAACTATAATCCTCATTTCTACAACTGGTCACATGGTCTTAGCTGGTATTTATAACTACCCTCCTCTACTATCCATTCTGTCTTTCCTCCACCCTCGGCAAGAACCTCACCAGGTCTTGGCTCTTTTCCTGGAGGAGTGACCCATAACTTCATTCCTGACAGGTCTGTCCCGTTGACTTTAATCACACCCTCCCATGGTGTGGAGAGAGTAGCTGAAGTACTTCCTGGCCTCCCGGGCCTTGACAGAATCTGTAAAGTGCTTCCCTAGGCACCTTCTCCCTTCCTTTCTCAAGGACCTATTTTCTTAGGGAAATGTAAACCTTATGTGTCGGACTCAGTCACATGTCATTCTGCAAGCTGCTGATGAATGAAGGCTTCTGATGCTCTGGGAGACCTGAGGAGCTGCCACAGGCTGGAGACACCCAGGGCGGGCCTAACCAAAGTCACACAAGCTGCCTCTTCTGCTATCGAAACCCAGAAGGAATCATCCCAGACCAAACCACACAAGTCTCTGCTTCCCCTGTCCCCATCCCCCACCATCTCCTCTTTCCCTTAGAAAATTTCATGGCTCAGGGTTATCCATAATCTCAGGTGACAGAGGGCTCAAAGGAGCTCCGGCTTCAGCTGGGTTATTAAGGTCCAGCCTGGTCTCAGTCTCAGCTGGAACTGGGCTTCATCTTTCCTTCCACGTGAGAGGATGAGTAGGCACCATTCCTGAGGAATAAACACTTTGCCAATGACCTGGAACTAGCCCTCAATCAGGAACACAGCCAACTCCTCCAGTCCACACTGATAGGCAACAGTCAAGTGCCAGCGAAGCACTCTGGTATCAGATTTATTTTTCTGGAGACTGTGGACTTTTAAGGGTAGCTGCCTGTCCTGGAGTCTGTACCACTTCTCCCGTGTGCATCCCAGTGCCTAGCGAGCTGTGAAAAGCCTCATTGCAGAACGGCTGCCTCAGTCAACACACACACACACACACACACACACACACACACACACACACACACACACACACAGATCTACAAATCTGCTCTGCTCTGTTTTGTGGAGGAAAAATAAATGCATGCACATGTTTTAGGGAATCTTTTACATGGAGGATAGGAACAACTAGTCTTCTATTAAAACAAGCTCAATCATAACCTTCATTTCCAGTAGAATCACAATATTCCCCTACCTCCAAGTGGATACAAAGTCACCATTTCTTAACCACTTATGAGTTGGGAATGAGTTTGGTCATGTTCAAGGGCTGATGCTCTGTCTCTGTGGTTCGGAGACAGGAAGTACAGCTCAGAGCGGCACAGGGATGAAAGACAAGTGTGAACCCAGGACCAACCAAGGCCCTGGTGTTCTCTCATCCACCCACAGATAGGAAACTGCTGCCTCATTCTCCTTGGGCTACCCCAGGGCTCAGTGAAAGCATGGGAAATAGCCTGTCATAGGGCTTGTTCACACCGTTTATTATCTCTGAGCTGCATTTGGACCTATAAACAGCTCATATGTAGGTGAGGAATTGTCATATCAGCATGGAAGCCTGAGGGTAGGCTTCTGGATAAGATCATAAAGTCATTTTTCCCATTTAGTTTTGTTCTCTGTGTTTGACTGATGGTAATGATGGGTTCATTTTGGATATAAACATGTCCCACAGTATATCACCTAAGAGCTGGCCTGTGCAGTCAAGCTAGATACTTGTGGTGGAGAATGCTGTGGTTTGACTATAACCGGTTTCCTTTGAAACTCACGTTGCTGCTCAGTCTCAGTTACGAAACATTAAAAAGGCTAAGACTGCACCCAAGTGTGGTGTGTAGAGGTGGGGCTGGTTAGGATTAGAGTGGCCAGGGAGGAGCCCCATAATTGAAGATGCCTGTGTGTTTGTTCAAGTGTGAGAGGTGGTTGTGTGTGCTGTACATGCAGATGTGTGCATGTGAGTGGGGTCAGAGGAGAACCTCAGATGTCTTCTCTCAGGTGCCATCTACCCTTTTCCCTCTTGAGACAGAGTCTCTTTCTGGACTAGAACTTACCAAGTAGGTCAGGCTGGCTAGTCCATGAGCCCTAGGAATCTGCCTATTCCTACCTCTCCAGTGCTGGGATTACAGGCATGCTATTTTGGGGGTGGGGGGATTCTGGAGATCAAAGTCAGGCCCTTGTCCTTGTGAAGCAAATACTTTACCAATGGAACCACCTTCCCAGTCTCTATGATTGAATCTTTTCTAATAGTGGGGCTAGGGATGCACCTCATTGGCGGAGTGGTTGCCTAGCATTGGAGGACACACACACACACACACACACACACACACACACGCACACACATACACACACACACAAACACACACACACAAATGCATGCTCACTCGCACACTCACACACATGCCTATTTCACCATGTACTGCCTCAGGACACTACCAGCTCACGCAGACCCTTGGCCTTGAACCAGAACTGTGAGCTCAAATAAAAGTCATCTTTATGAATTCCCCAGGTTGTGGCTTTGTGTTCCTAGAAACAGGAAATGGACTAAGATGGGCAGCCTCTAGCCTCCCTGCTGGAGGCCCTTGGGCGGTCTGGGAGGAGGGTAAGCCCTTCCACCTGCTCCTCCAGTCATCAGAGAAGCTGAGCTTCAGATGCACAGTTCACAAACGCATAGCAAGACCCACATTTCCTGAACAGTCTCGGTTTCCTAAAGTGTGTATGGACTTTCCAAGAGAATAAAGAGGGCTGGGAAGGTGGCTCAGTGGTTAAGAACACTCACTGGCTGCTCTTCCAGAGGACCTGGGTTCAGTTCCCAGCGCCCAACCATTCCTAATCCAGTTCCAAAGGAGCCAATGACCTCCTCTGGCCTTCTTGGGCACCAGGCTTCCAAGTAGTCACAGGCATACATACACAGAAAACACCCATATGCCTAACATAAAATAATACTTCAAAAGAAAGGAAAGAGATCTGGCTTCAATATTGGTGGAAGCTGTCATGATTATTTATCGAACCAATTAGAGATCAAGTGTAAGATTCTAGAAAAGTCTTCCATAGCTTATATAAGGCTCTAAAAGCATGTTAGTTTCTCCTATCACTGTGATGAAATATGCAATTGAAGTAGCTTAAGGGAATATTAATTTTGGCCCATGGTCTTCGGGAATACAGTCCTGGAAGGGAGAACATGGCAGAATGTCTCACAGTGGAGGAACTTGTGGCTATCACTTCTTGAACCCTGCTGGGTCAGGAAGCAGGTCTCTCAGGCCAGAACCAGAGCAGTTATCACCCTCAAGGCCCACCCCTGGTAACCCCCTTCTGTTAGTTAGGCCTTGTTTTACTTGTTTCTGTTGCCTTGATAAACCACTGTGGAGGAAAGGATTTATTTCAACTTACAGGTTGAAGGAAGGAAGGAAGTCAAGGCAAGAAGTGGAAGACAGGCCTGTTTGCTATCTCACACAGCATCACCTCCAACCAAGGAGTCACTTGACAGTCAAAGAAGTGCAGCAGGAACCATCAGGATGCTGCCCTGGCTGGCTCATAGGCTAGGCTGTACTTATCAGGATACCACCTGCCTAGGGGTGACGCTGCCCACAGTGGGCTGGGCCCTCCTACATCAATTCACAATCAAGACAATGCCCCACAGCCGTGCCCACAGGCTAATCTTATCTAAGCAGTTCCTCATTGGAGACTCAGATGAGTCTAGACTGTGACAAGTTGACTTGAACGCTAACTGGGATAGGCCCTAGGTCCTCAAGATTCTATAATGTCCCCAAACAGGACCCTTGGCTGAGGACCAAGTGTTCAAAAGTATAAGCCTAGGGGGAACATTTCGGATTCCGATACGACACGAGGGAGGTGTGAACTTCGTCTTTATTCATGGGGAATTTCATATATATAGAAAATGTATCTTGGTCGTGTTCACTTACTTCTGCCACACTCCGGTCCTCTCTGACTCTCCCAATTGTCCCTCCGCCTCCAAACTTGATGTCCTCTTTATTTCTGCATGGCCCACTGAGTCCAATTAGTGCTACCTGTGTGGGGGCGTGTGAGGACACCAGCTGCAGCAAGGACAACCTACCAGTGGCCACACCCCCCCCAAAGAAGAATGACTCTCCCCAGCCATCAATTGCCAAGAGCTCTTCAACTAGGGGTGGAGCCTTGTGCCCCCCACCCCCATCCATGCTGGCATGCTGACTGGCTTGATCTTGTAATGACAACTTCTTACCCAGGATGGAAGGAACCACAGTGGAAGTCTGTCTATCTAGATTAAGCCTGAGCTCAGTCCCTGCTTCTTTTATATTGCCCTGGGGTGGGTGGAGCATGTTCGGAGGCCAGCCGTATGTGTACTGTCGTGTCTTTATGAGAGGCTTCCCGCAATTAGATGTGGCGGCTTCTTCATTCTTTCTTAATGAGAAGACTGGACTTGAGAGAGACTACGCTGGTCTCCCAGCAGTCTCCCAGCGCTTGTGCTTTGCAAGCGTGAGTGTTCCACAGCCAAGCGAGGCTCCTTCTGTGCTCCAGCCTTTCGGACGAGGTCCAGATGACAAAGCAAGACCGGCTTGAGCCTTGATAAAAAGCAACACGACCAACTCGCACGCACAGAAGAACGAAATGAATCTCGGACCTGCTTGATCAGAGTCCCCTTCGGCCCCCTCTGCGGTAGTTGGCTCTCCTCGCGTGACAAGAACCACTTTAAATTAGAAAAAGACTGCTTTTTTGCTGACAGGACCAAATGGATCTGCTTCTCCATGCTGGGCAATGTGGCCGGCTGTTCACATCCTGAGCTCCCCAACAGGGTGTTTAGAGATGGGATCCTTGGAAGAGAAGTCTCTGGTATCCAGAGGCTGAGGGCAGATGCTTGGGGTTATTTTTATTTTAGGTTGTAGCAAACATAAAGGAAATGTGTGGCTTTTGTTTCCAGCCATATGTGCAGCGCACACAATAAAGGTCCACCACGCATCTGGGCGTGAGGGTTTGCGGCCACGAGGAGGAAAGGCATGAAAGAGCTAGGGAGGGCTCAGGATGAAGATTAAAGCACAACTTCTAAGGCTCCTTTAAGTTGGACCGTGTGGGGAGAAGAAAAGCCTGAATTATGTAAAAGCTGGCCAGGAGCCCACATCTGGCAACAGTCAGATTGTTTGGTAAGAAGCAGCCTCCCCCGCCCCCACAGCAGGCAGAGCTGGGTCCAGTCCCAGTCGGTATGGCCCGGGGGCCCTGGCATCACATGGGAGCTTGGTAGGAGAGAAGGCTTCTGTCCACCTGGTCTCCTAGGCCATCTTGGGGCACATGGTTTGTGCTCTCCTTTACCCCAGGATGGTCTCAACCCCCGGCTCACTCCTGCATGACCCTGCAATTCAATTTTCTCCAGGTCTTCCAGACTATCCCAGAGGTAATAAGATCCTTTCCTGGGGCTGCCACTCTCTGAGGGGAACCTCCTCCCTTGCCACTCTCTCCCTGCCCCCGTCAAGTAAGTAGTCATTCTCCAAAGTCTTGCCAGGGTCATGTCCCTTGTGTTCGCTATCTTCCTCTGCTGTTATTGGGCCCAGACGCTGATCCCGGGGGGATCAGAGCTCACGGGTGTGGACCCCCATGGGCTTTGCCTGCTAGAGAGGGCATCGTCCCATAAACGCTATCCTGGACAGTGCCTGCAGCTCAGACCCACCTAGCCAGTGGAGGTAACTGTAGAAATGAATATAAAATTTCCCTGGAGGAACAAGGAGCCGGGAGGAACTGGGATTCCCCGACTCAAGCCTGTAGCCCAGGGCTGCTGTACGATGGGACAAACAGACACCACAGACAGGAACTGGTCAGACAAGCCGCACTTCTGCCCCAGCACATGCAGGAGCGTGGGGGGGGGGGGGGAGTGGCGCAGTCACAGAGAGAGGTCTGGGGGCCTCTTTTCAAAGGCAGCCCTGAAGTTTCTGTTCTGATTTAGGTTTGCTCATAAAAGGCACAGTTGGTTCCTGTTAAGTCAATAGCGTTTGAACTGTTGCTTAGATATTCATCTCCAGTAAGATCCGTCCTGACATCTCTGCATGCGTGCTGTATTTCACGAAACCTGGCCAGCGCTTCCATTTGCTCCTTTCTGTGGAGAGAAGGGAGTTGAGAGTGTGCAGATTCAAATCGCATTCTTGCTGCTAATCATGAGCTTCCATGCTGGGTGCCTTAGCTGCTACTTCAGAAGATGGGCTCTGCCTTTTCTCTTCCCTACAGCTTCAATTTCCTAAAAATACAGTGTGGAAACATGACCGAAGCTTTAGCTCCGGGCTTAACCCTGAAGCATAATTCCAAAAGGCCCAGCAAGAGCTGGTGACTGTAGCCAGCCCATCTCAGAATGGCCTCCTTGGGGATGCTACGGTTTGGGTAGGGTTGAGTGTGTGTCCCAAGGGTTCCTGGGCTGGAAGTTTGGTGGTCGTGTTTAAAGTTGAAGGGACTTTAAGAAATGGAGGCTTGTGTTCTTAGGTGTGCAGTCTAGGGAAGGCTGGCATCCTCAGGTGTGCAGTCTGGGAAGGCTGGCATCCTCAGGTGTGCAGTCTGGGGAAGGCTGGCATCCTCAGGTGTGCAGTCTGGGGAAGGCTGGCATCCTCAGGTGTGCAGTCTGGGGAAGGCTGGCATCCTCAGGTGTGCAGTCTGGGAAGGCTGGCATCCTCAGGTGTGCAGTCTGGGGAAGGCTGGCATCCTCAGGTGTGCAGTCTGGGAAGGCTGGCATCCTCAGGTGTGCAGTCTGGGGAAGGCTGGCATCCTCAGGTGTGCAGTCTGGGGAAGGCTGGCATCCTCAGGTGTGCAGTCTGGGGAAGGCTGGCATCCTCAGGTGTGCAGTCTGGGGAAGGCTGGCATCCTCAGGTGTGCAGTCTGGGGAAGGCTGGCATCCTCAGGTGTGCAGTCTGGGAAGGCTGGCATCCTCAGGTGTGCAGTCTGGGGAAGGCTGGCATCCTCAGGTGTGCAGTCTGGGGAAGGCTGGCATCCTCAGGTGTGCAGTCTGGGGAAGGCTGGCATCCTCAGGTGTGCAGTCTGGGGAAGGTTGGCATCCTCAGGTGTGCAGTCTGGGGAAGGTTGGCATCCTCAGGTGTGCAGTCTGGGAAGGCTGGCATCCTCAGGTGTGCAGTCTGGGGAAGGCTGGCATCCTCAGGTGTGCAGTCTGGGGAAGGTTGGCATCCTCAGGTGTGCAGTCTGGGGAAGGTTGGCATCCTCAGGTGTGCAGTCTGGGAAGGCTGGCATCCTCAGGTGTGCAGTCTGGGGAAGGCTGGCATCCTCAGGTGTGCAGTCTGGGGAAGGCTGGCATCCTCAGGTGTGCAGAATGGGGAAAGTTTAATATTTTCTCCTGGTATGAGTTAGTTCTCTTGAGAATGGGCTGTTATAGTATGAAGCCACCTCTCTGCACCTCTGCACATGGCATCTTCTGCAAGTCAGTTTCCTTTTCTCTCATTTGTGACATAGCCAGGGAGGACTTCCTGGAAGCTGACTGGTACTTGATCATGAACTTTCAACTTCCAAAACTATGAACTAAACAAACCTGTTGGTTATATATATATATATATATATATATATATATGTGTGTGTGTGTGTGTGTGTGTGTGTGTGTGTGTGTGGTTACTTTGTTACAATACAGGGAGCATCATCCTGAGAGATCTCAGGCAAGGCAGAATACATGAATGTCAAAAACATTCCACAACAAAGCAGTTTATGTCTCCATTGTCCTGTGACTTTTGACTGTGGAAATATCTTAACTAATTTCAATATAAGCTTGCATCTAGAAACCCAGGAAAGTGAGGCATGAGCAACTATGAGTGACTATAATGTGGCAAGGTCCGTGCAAAGTACAGTTAGGCATGTAGCATATGGAGTGGGTCTGTCATTCTTTCACACGGAGGGTTGGGACAGGTGGTCCGCAGTGGGGCTGATGTCATAACATAAACAATAATGAAAAACAAAGACAACGATAATAAAATATTTTTAAAAATCTTTAGCAAGCATCAACTGGGAACTGGTTGGGAATAGCATGTGATCTGCCTCATTCCCAGGGTGACTCATTAGCCAATAGCTGTCAATCAAGGAGAAAAGAAATGATGGCCCATGTTCAGCCAGGACTGATCTGGGCCCTTGTCTGTATTAGCGAGTGATTCTCCTATAGAGGAAGTGGGACCGAAGCATAAGTATAAAAGTAAAGTGGATAGAGCAGAGCCTTGGAGAAGATGACCCTGGGCTGAAATCATGCTCTGTCCTTTATGAGCTGTGAAACCCTCATTAAGTCCCCAAGCCTGAGTTTCCTCATTTAAAGAACGAACAGCGTAGGATATATTATCACGAAATAGAATCAAGCAATACAAACACACCAATGGTTTTGTACAATGCTTGAGTCACAGTGAATGCTTAGTAGTAATCAGGACCAAGATTATTGGAAACATTTACTCTCATGAATTATTTAAGGTGACAACCCTTTGAAAATATAAAGGAAACCAATTAGTTAGCAAATCTCACCTTCACTGACTCTCCACCACAGGCTCCCACTCCAGAACTTTGGAAACATGCTTATCGCCCTCTCAAAGGGTCCCTGGTTGAGTATACCAGGGCCATGTGTGTGCACATGTCTGTGGGTATGTGTATGAACAATCATGTGCAAGGGTGTCTATGTATGTACAAGTGCCTCTGTGTGTGTGTGTGTGTGTGTGTGTGTGTGTGTGTGTGTGTGTGTGTGTGTGTGTGTGTGTAGGACTTCTCTAACATCCCCTGACAAATTCAAAGGGACATGGCTATCAAGGGCAACACAACCCACAACCAAACCAGCAGACGCAAACAGCAGAGGTGGGGTGGACCTCACAGAATTAAAACTCAGCCCTAGGATGGAGTCTTCCATGAAGATGGGAAGAATATCCTTGAGGGAAATCCACAGGGAAGATATGGCTGTGAGGAAGAGCGGGAAAAGAAAGGCCCGTGGCCCATGGAGTGTTCATTCCACATTTCCATTGAAGTAAAATTTCGTTTAATGAAGTCCACGACTGACCATAGAATCCAAGAGTCTGCGGTGGAAGCTGTGCAGAGGCAAGGGCAGTCCTGAGCTCTTCCAGGTGATGAGAGAGAGAGAGCAAAGAGGCTCCTGCTAGACTTCCTGGGGTTTGGAGCTGCTGAACTTCTCACGTGAGCCTCTATCACATCAGGTGGGCGTGGTGTGCCTGTCAGCTGCACCCCCAAAACTCTCTGACTACACTGTGGCCTGTGGGGCTGGGGTAACACTTCCCTTGATATCTAATTGTGGGGTGGAGCAGAGGTATACTGTTTAATAAGACTTGATCAGAAATTGAGGGTTAATGGAAGAGAATCAAAACTCCAAGAAAAGCATGCCACTGGAAAGCATTTACTCAACCAAGGAGGCGGGCAGTCTCAACTTAGAGCTGCCAGGGAAAATCATGGCCAAACAGTAGCCCCAAATGCCTGGAGTCACCCAGCTCAGGCACCCGTCCGACATGCATCTACGCCTGAAAGGTACATAGAAAGGGGGGAGAGGGTCATTTCCTCAAGATCTTCGAAACTTATAATCAGTCCACAGAAAGAAATCAGTCCACATTTGTTCCCCGTAAGAATTGGGAAAAAAAACAAGGTAGAAAGCTTTGCCACTAGCTCTGGGACTCAAGTGGCCAGTGATCATGGGTACCGTCATCTCAGCTCCAGCAGCAGTGGCTCAGTTAACTGGAAAGCCAAAGGAGACTACAACAGAGCTTCATTCTCCGGCTGCTGGAGCCACGGAGAGCTGGTTCAGCAGTTAGTGCATTTGAAGTCTGCCTGAGAAACCCTGGCAGCAAGTGTTTCCAGGGAGGAGCCAATCCCCATCTTCATGCAAAGAAGCTGGACTAATTTGACCTCATCATTTTGACTTAATATGAAGAAGAGGAACTTCCAGTCATCCTCCCAGGGTCCATTCTCCTTTTCTCCTCTTAGTAAGAGAACCTCTAGAGTCTTTTCTGGGCAAGTGGTTTACCTGGGAGAGATGCACATGCCTGTAATCCCAGCACTCGGGAGGCAGAGCCAGGTGGATCTCTGTGAGTTAGAGGCCAGCCTGGGCTACAGAGCGAGATCCAGGACAGGCACCAAAGCTACACAGAGAAACCCTGTTTCAAAAAAGTAAAAAGAGAGAGAGAGAGAGAGAGAGAGAGAGAGAGAGAGAGAGAGAGAGAGAGAGAGAGAGAATAGGATGTTTGTAGAAGTAAAATTACAACATGCAGATAATTCTCTAGAAGGAACCTGTTAGGGTCTCCTAGAAAGCCCTTCTTGTTCAAATTGCCTCCCACTCTGACTTGGAAGCCTGGAGCTAGACGGATGGTGGTGGCCACCTAGCTTGAGGAAGGACACACAAGCTTGGAGTCAGCAACCTGGGTTCTATTTCCCTCCAGGGAAAAACGTAGCTTGACTTTTTATAATTTCCATTTGAAACTGTACTAGTTACTTTTCTGGTTATTGGGACTTGTGGTGATATATTATGTCCCCCAATATATTGTGCATCCTAATAAACTTAACTGGGGTCAGAGGACAGAACAGCCACTAGATAGACATACAGGTCAGAAAATGGTGGCACACACTCCTTTAATCCTATCACTTGGGAGGCAGAGATCCATCCTGATCTCTGTGAGTTCAAAGCCACACTGGAAACAGTCAGGCATGGTGACTCCCGCCTTTAATCCCAGGAAGTGGTGGCAGAAAGCAGAAAGGTATATAAGGCGTGAGGACCAGGAACTAGAGCTGGTTAAGCTTTTAGACTTTTGAGCATCAGTTCAGCTGAGATTCATTCCGGATGAGAACACAGAGGCTTCCAGTTTGAGGAAACAAGATCAGCTGAGGTGAGGTTAGCTGTGGCTGGCTCTGTTTCTCTGATCTTTCATCGTTCACCCCAATACCTGGCTCCGGGTTGGTTTTTATTAATAAGACCCTTTAAGATTCCTGCTACAGGGACTGATTGCCTACCAGACAACAGCCGCTTTCAGAAGGACAGTTTTATTCCTGGCTCACAGTCTGAGAAGGTAGAGTCCGTCAGGAGAAGGAAGACACAGAGTGAGGGAAGCTCACAGCTGTATCAGCAGGAACAGGAGACAGTTGAACATAAGGTGTGGGCAGCTGGAAAGCAGAGAACCTGGGACGGAGACCTAGCTAGTCCACATCCCTCAAGCCCCAGCCCCATCCCTGGCAGCAAGGCACAATGACATGATCTTAAAAGTACCAGTGAGAGTCACAAACAGGCTATAGTAACATCGCAGCAGAACGGAAGATGCCGGCTTCTATCACAGTTTGGATGTAAGAGGTCTCCCAAGGGTTTGTACATTGGAACGCTAGGTCCCCAGCTGGAGGGTCTGGTTTGGGAGACTGTGGAACCTTATGTTTGCCTATCTACCAATCTATTTATTAGTTTATTTACTTATTGCTTCTTCAGGCAATTTTATTTGTTTGTTGTTTGGTCTAAAAAATTTCCTTTCAATTAAGAATTGTTTATTGATTCTTTGGGAATTTCACATCATATGCCCCAATCCTGCTCACCTGCCCATCCCTCCATATCCACCTATCTTTCTACAGCATCACCCCAAAAAGACCCCCCCAAATTAATTAAAAACAAAACAAACAAACGAACGAACCACCCCCACTCCTCCATCTTTCTTCCCTGCCTCTCTAGCCCCTCTCTATTCAACCTAGCGTCACTGGGTACTGCAGCGTGTCACACAGTCCACCCTTTTGTCCAGTGAGCCCCACCCACAAATGCGTTCCAATGAGTCACTGGTCTGGTTCAAGGCCTCTGGCCTCTGATCTATCCAGGGACACCTATGCTACCCTCTCCGCTAAGGCTTAGGGACCACAGCAGAAGTGGAGGCAGACGATGGTAAGAGTCAGAGGCCAGGGAGGACTGGGCCAACAAGGTTCTTCTGGAGCAGCTCTGATTGCTGGAGAAGATCTGCACCCGATCAAGCCAGTCACCATTCCAGCGCAGAGAGGATGGCCAGGTCCAGCCTCTAACTGAGGAGTTATTGAAAGTTGATGGCTTATGGAGGGAAGGGTCAGTAAGCGGATGGCGCTATGGAAGGTTGGCTATGCTACAGTGGATGACCCCATCCATACCTGTGAATATATAAGCAGCACACATTGGACTCAGCAGTTTATTAAAACAAAAAGAATAAGGCACATGAAATTGGGAGAGGTGTATCTAGGAGGAATTAGAGGGAAGAGAAAGGAGATCAGACTACACTGTATGCATATATGAAATTCCTGAAGAACTAATAAAAATATAACATTAAAAATAAGACTATTTGGAAAGAATAAACTCCATGTAAAATACTGTCTGGACCTTGCTGTTGGTCAGTATGTAGACCTGCCCAACCTCTGGCCAGTATATTGTTAAGTACACACTAGGAAACTGTTGTAGAACGGGATGCACACCCAGCTGTTTTTTTCCGGGAAGCGCCCCTGGATTCATGGATTTAATTTCTTCTGGCTTGTTTACCCCTCAGGGAATCTTCCAAACACTGTTTTCCTACGCATATTTTCCTGGGAACCACACGAACACCCCTTCCAATCAGCTCCCTGGTGCTGTGTCATGTGTCCGAATTCCAGAAACTCACTTTGGGCTCTGGGCAATTCTGCAAAGATAGTTCCATGCTGGGCTGCTGGGTCTTGTTTGCCGTCTCAGCCAGCACTGCTCGCTGCTCGGCCTCCAGGGTTCATCTGGGCGGTTTCCCGGAGCATCTGGGCACCATCACAGGACACATTTAAGGGCTGGGGGGAGCAGGTTTTCCAAGAAGGGAAGAAGCTTGGGGTGTGGTTTCTGCAGACCTGAGTACCGTCTCCCATCAACTCTCATCATGAAACTGTACTCAGAGAACATGGGTGACCTCGGGGGTGAGTGCGGTCCACACTACAGGAAGAGACTCACCCAAAAGGCACCAAGATAGCCATGTAAACAACATGGGCAGGATGAAAAGGACACAGTCAATAAAGGTTGCAGTGGGAGACAAGATCCAGAGATCACCCTGGGGAGTCCCAGGGGCAAATCTTTTGCCTCTGGGAGGCAGGCTGGCTGTGGTTTTTCAGTCTATAAGAAGGGCAGGCTGACTGAGAGAAAGTCTAGAACCCCTCCCCTGCTGGAGTCTCCAGTTCAGCCGGGCCAACAGGACAAGGAAATGGGCCAACTGAAGCTACAGAGGCATCAAAGTTCAAAGTTAATTAACTTTCTTGTTTTCCTCCTAAAGTAAAAGTAAAGTAAAAATAATTCGGAAGTCTGCTTGAACTAGAGACTGGAGAACATTGTAGAAAGGTCCTGAGAAAGTCCTCCAGGCTCGGGTCACAGATCTAAAGAGGCTGGCTTTGCACGAAGTGGTTCAGGGGGCTCCCTGAACTCTGTCTGCGTGTGAACGGCAGGTCCTTTGGCTCTGTCTCACTGGCATAGTCGCACTCTGGCTGAAGCCTTCCCTTGCAAGGCTATGCCCTGGTCTCTGACACCTATGGTTCACTTGTTTACGTTGGTGAGGTGGGTCATCCAACAGATTGTGCTGTGAAGAGAAAAAAAGGGTTAAGGGGGCTGGCGATGGAGGGGCTAAGGGGACATAGCCCCAGGACCCAATGATGCAAGGGTCCAGAGCTGCCAGCACAATATTCCCAGCTAGGCCACCAAGGAGAGAGAGAGTCCAGGCTCCTCCCTCATCTAGAACCCCACCCCACCCCCATCCCAGAGTTCGGTACCCACATTTTAATGATAACAATGATCGCTTTTGTTGTTTGGTGTATGTGTTTTAAAATTCACATTTCCTGTGCCCAGGTTTCCAAAACCTCCTCACTACACTGGCCTTTTCCTGATGGAAAGTCCCTTGAAATGGCCCGGGTTTCTCTCACACCCCGAGTCTCACCTTTCAGCTTCACAGGATGAATTTTTACTTAGATTTTTTTTTTTTTCAGAGCAGGAGGAAGTACTGAGAGTATCTTCCTGGTATCTTGGTGGAAATGCAGAAGAGACTTTTGTTTTGAAAGGGGAAATTAACAAAGTAAAAAGAGTAGGCTGTGGGGAGCTCAACAATGCCAAATAAAGAAGATTGGAGTAGGAAAGGGCCTGGTAGGGAGGCAGCATCAAGCCTCAAGATGGCACATTTTTTTTTTCCAAAAGAATTGCCTCAGATACTTTCACTTTGCTTGTATGTTCCTTTGCACAACACAAATACTCCTTGTGTGTTTCTAACAATAGGAAACTCCATTGTTCATAAATACATTTGGGAAATGAATTTCCCATCTCTCAGTTTCCCTTCACTGGTGTATTTATAAGTAGAATTAAGGAAGATGGAATAAGAGAGAAAAAATAATTTTAAGAGGACTGGAGAGACGGCTCAAAGGTTAAGAGCAAATACTGCTCTTGTAGAGGACCTGAATTTGTTTCTTAGAAATCCATGTCTAGTGGCTCAAAACTTCCTGTGACTCCAGCTCCAGGGGATCAAAACATATTTTTCTGGCCCTTAAGAGCACCCACACTCACATGCACATACCTATACATAGACATACACGTATATACACACAATTTTTTAATTAATTTTATTATAAAAAATTGGAAAAATATCATACACCAAAATTAACCAGACCCACAGTTTATATCTCTCAATGAAGCTGTGTAGAGTTAGAATCTCTCCTCCCGTCACACTTTCACACTATTTATCTATTTACTTATTTATTTATTCTTTTCTCATACAATACATCCCCACAGCAGTTTCATTTCCCTTCCTCCCTCCACTTCCTCACCTCCTCTCTCCCCCAGATCCACTCCTCCTCTGTTTCCCCTCAGAAAAGATCAGGCCTCCCAGGGATATCACCTGAACACAGTATAAGATACGCTGAGACTGGGCACAAACTCCCATATCATGGCTGGACAAGGGAACTTAGGAGGAGGAAAAGGGTCCCAAGAGCAGACAAAAGAGTCAGCGACACCTCTGCTTCCACTGTTAGGAGTTCCACAAAGACACCAAGCCAACAACCGTGACATATATGCAGGGGACCCAGTGTAGTGCCTGTCAGGGGCTGAAGAGATGGTTCCGAGACTGAGAGCCCATACTGCTTGTGCAGAGGCTCTGAGTCCAGCACTCCTGTTGGGAAGCTTAACAATCTCCTGTCACTCCCAGCTCCATGGGGGATCCAATGCCTCTGACTTCCTTCAGTACCTGTATTCATGTGCACATACCAGTACAGAGATATGAACACATAATTTAAAAAGTCTTAAAATACATTTAAGAATTAAAGAAAAAAAAAACACCAAGATATTTCAAACAGTGCTCATTTTAGATGCAAAAGAGGCCAGCAGTCACCCTGACAGCAGCCAAAAGTCTTTCTGGTGGCCCCTGCCTGTGTCAGGGTCATATGTGGAAAGGTCTTTGGGAAACCTTGGGGTACCAGGACACTTGGGGAGGGATGTCTCCTTCCACTTGCAGATAAAAGTGCTTAGGACCTTGCTGGCCTGGTGGCTTGAAGGCTGAGAGGCTTTGCAGAACTCTACTGCTGTGGTTTGGGTGTGGCCTGGATGGCCTTCCCAATGGTTTATTATAATTGGTCTTGGCCTCCATGGTGCTGATGAAAGATGATGGGAGGTTGTAGGAGGGCCTTGGGCTACTGAAAGGTATTATGGTACCCTAGTCTGTCTATCTGTCTGTCTGTCTATCTGTTTCTTTCTCTCTCTCTCTCTCTCTCTCTCTCTCTCTCTCTCTCTCTCTCTCTCTCTCTCTCCTCTCTTCCTCCCTTCCTCCCTACACCTCCCTTTTTTCCCAACCTCTGCTTGGTGATGCAAGGCTGCATTAGCTGGGCCTTTCATGCCTGTGACAAATGCCCAAGACAAAGAACTTAAGGTTCATGATGAAAGAGGTTTCAGTCCATGGTCAGCTGCTCTATTGTTTCTAAGCCATGGTAGAGCAGACCACCATGGTATGGTAGAGGCTGTGGCGAGTTCCTTACCTCCTGGCAGACAGAAAGTATAGAGAAGTAACAAGATGGGTCCAAACACAAGGTCTAGTTCCTAAGAACACATCCCAGGGGCTCTTCAAACAGGCCCCACCCTCACAGTGCCATCACCTACCAAGAGTCTATTTGGATTTTGAATCTGTCAATGGATTAAGCAATTGATTAGGCCAGAGCCCTCATGGTCTAACCATCTCCATAAACAGGTATGCTTTACTAATCTATTTAGCATCTCTCAATTCAGTGAAGTTGACAGTCAACAGTAGACATCACAAAGCTCTTCCAGACATGCACACCTCCACTACCATGTGAGTACAGCCAGAAGGACCTTTTCCAGTGCCATGCTATTGAGCCTCCAAACCCGTGAGCTAAGTGAACTTGTCTTCTTTATAAGCTAGTTAGCTCTAGACATCTCACTATAGACACATAAAGCTGACTAATATGTATTAGAACTTCTTGTATTCTTTGTAGCTACTCTGGAAAGCCTGGCAGCACTCCGCTCTTCTAGGTAAACTCTTCCCAGATGTCCCCACCAAAACTTCATTTGCAGAAGGGGAATTAATCCTCAACCCTAAAGATGGCTTCCTATATCTCTAATGCCCTGAGGCTGGAAGCTTGGCTCTTGTTGAGCTGGGTGGATATTCTGGACAATGTACAGGAAGGTAGATTTGGAACAAAAATTGCAGCCGTCGATTTGACTTTCCTGCCAAGAATGGAAGCCCATATTTCTGGCTCTGCCAGAAGTGACTTCCCAGAAAAGCTATGCTGTTTTCCTCCCCTCAAGAAGGAATCCTGTAAGGAGTAAGCCTGACTCAATCCATTGAATGACCATAACCAGTTGGAATGGCCAAGTCCCGAAAATTACCATATCCTGTCAGACAACTCCAGTATATCTCCCATCACTATAATCTCTTCACTTCCCTAAAGGGTCTTTGGTTTTTCTCAGAGTCATACCAGAGCTGTTTGGAGCAGTTTCCCTATAGTCTATCTCTCATCATTCTAGAAGATTCTAAAATCCGAGTGGGATGATGAAGGAGGAGAAGGACAAAGCAGATAATAGAATTTCTGCTCCTTCCCATTTCTTACCCTCTAGTCTGTTTCTAGATGCTTCAACGATCACAACACTTCTCCTTAGCTGTCAGGGAACCACGGTGCTCCTCACCACCCTCCCATCGAGGAGGCCGAAGTCTCAGGTCAGGAAGCCCTGGAGTAGTTAGTACTCTGTAAATCTACAGAATAAAGCAAGTAGGCAAAATGTGAAATTTCTACCCCCTCAAAAATGCTTTAACAGCTACCCTGGAAACATCCTTTGGGGAGTATGTCATTCATTAGGAATCCCATCTTGGACCAAGCCATAAAAAGGCTTACCTTAGCTTCCACGCCAAATCCTTAATCAAGTAGCAGTGTATAGCCGGAGCCTGCCAAGGCTTGCTGGAGGGAAGCCACCACAATGTCTCCCCACAGGGCTGTGAGAAGATGGAATCCACTGTATTCCATACAACATGAATGAATAAGGGAGTGAAGAACGTTACTCAGAGAATCTGCTACAAATACCTCAGATGATAAAAAGGCTGGGTTTTTTTTAATATTAGTATTTTATTGCAGAGGGGATCCTTGCCAACTGGCGGGGCTTGCTGCCTGCATGAGCAAATGTCATTCTAACCTCAGCTGCCGCTTGCTTAGTGCAGGCACATGCTCTCTAAACCAATCACAGACCAGTCACAAAGGGTGTTAAGCAGACAATGTTTATATGATGGAAAGGCCAGCAAAATGCCTATGATATGAAACAGTGAAAATAATCAAGAAAAATGGTACTTTCTGTGAAAACATCAGCTCAAACTCAACATGGTTATAAAACCCAAACTAGATTTCAAAGTAGAAACTTTGTTTGTTTTTTTTTTCTAAATAGAGAAGACAAATTGTTGCATAAGATCTTCCATAGTTTAATTTTTTTCCTAATAGTTCCATATTTATGAGAAATGATCTAAATGGTTTTAGCTCTTTTCTAGATAATTGAACCCTCTCAATAGGGATCTTGGAATGTTGGCAGGGGAGCCTAGCTGGGTATTTGGAGGGCCACTTTTCTAAATTCTGAACTTCTGAGACATAACCGCTAGGGGCCTGAGATGATTTGACCAAGAATGACTCCCATTGGCTAATACATGTAAATGCTTTGTTCCTGGCTGGTGGAATTATTTTGGAAGGATTAGGAAGTATGGACTCGTTGGAGGAGGTGTGTCACTGGGAGTGGGCTTTGAGGTTTCAAACACCCACTCTCTTCCCAGTTAGCTCTCTTATCCCTTTCTGCTAAGTAGTTGTCCCAACATGTTAAGTTCTCAGCTACTGCTCCAGCACCATGCCGGCCTTCTTGCTGTCCTGTTTCCTACCGTGATGGCCATGGACTAACCCTCTGAAACTGCAAGCACACCCCCAATAAAATCTTTCTTCTATAAGTTGCTTTGGTCATGATGTCTCTTCACAGCAATAGTAAATTAACTAAGACAAGACCCATAAGGATCATGAAATGTTTTTAGATTAATAGATACAAAAGCTAAAAGAGACCAGAATTCAACTATATAGTCATCCATCCACCAACAACCATTTATTTGGATTCCATCCATCTCTCCACCCTCCCATGTACCAACCATTTGTCTATCCATCTCTTCACATAACATTTGTCTACCCACAATGAGATCAGTCACAGAGCTAGTCAGAACCAATGGGAGCACTTGCCTAACACTAAAGGGTATGCTGGCCCCACCCCATCATGTCTCTATACATTCACCCATCCATTTATTCACCACCTACCCACCCATTGACCATCCATCTACCATCCACCTATACACCCATATTTATATCTTCTTTCCATCCATCCACTTACCATCCATTTCAAAACAATTGTTCACTTATCCATCATTAGGAGAGGGTGTTGAGGAAGGGATGTCTTTAAACTTGTCTTAAAAAAATATGTGCTACAGGAACTTAAATGTGACTTTCTTCAGGAAATAGAGCCTTCATGAAAAAGGGGAGCCTCAAGGGATTAGGCCAGCGATTGCACAACCATCATGATTACCCAGCATGTGATTCATATGTTGAACATTCAATGAAGCTGCCTTAAAGCCAAAGCTGAAAAAGGCTTCATGATTTGTGAGCTGCCTGAGCATCAAAGAGAGTGACTAAGTGTGGGTTTCCCACGAGGCTGCCATATGATTGTGAGGTCACGAGGCTGAGGCAACCAAGTCCAAAACAAATTACTCTCCCATCTACACCCGCTACTTGAGACGTGGTGGGAAGGCAAAGGATCAGAAATTTGACCACTAAGAAAGGGATCTTTTCAGCTTAATATGCTAATCTTGTATCAGTGTGTGCACACAAACAAACTAACAAACACACACACACACACACACACACACACACACACACACACACAGAGTTTCATGCTAATTAAATAATAATATCCTTGGCCAAAACGTTTTATAAGAAATGATACATAGGGAAAGACATATCTGGCTTAATTTTAATGCATATTTAATATATAGTAAGCAAGGTAGATTATTCATAACATAATTAATCACAACCTTCAGTGTCAATAAGGGTCATAGTCTGAAGGTCACTAATTTATTCAACAAGCATTTATTCAGAGGAGAGCCTTTTTGAGCTGCATGGGTTATCTCACGCTACTTCACCAGGACTGACGTCATATGGAAGATGGCAGTGGTTTCAGTGTCCACCCTGGAGCATAGGAAGAAACGTCAGTTTATGATCCTCTAAAGAGGACAACACCCGGGCATTGTCCCTAAAGTTTCCTGCAGAACTGAGTGCTAATGGCTCAGTGTAGCTAACTTGCCTCCAGTGTGGACACCCTGGTGTGTGTTGCTTGTCAGTGAGGCTCTTCTCTGAGGAACAGGTCAACCCTGAGTTCTTGCCCTCTTACAGTACCATCATCTTCTGTCCTTTAGGACAGAAGGTTCTCAAGGCCTTTACTTTTAACTGGAAGAGGAAGAACATGCATGCGGATGTGTGGGAGGCCCTGGGAGACCTGGTCTAGTGTCACACAGCACTGCCACCCACTTCCTACATGTCAGTTAACCGGGTTTTTTTTCTTATGACAAGGTGTTGCAACACCTGCATCAATGTGTGACACAGGGGAGATATGAAACATTTTGATCAACCACAGGACATGTTTCTTGAAGGGTAACAATCTGCCAACCCCTGCACTGTCTGCTGCTGGTCAGGCAGATGCTCATGCTCTACATGTTTTATGTTTCCAATGTGACAGCTCAGACTGAGGACAGACACAAGCATTGTGGTTATAGACCCTGCCTTTCTCAACACCTGCACTGGGCTGAGCTTTATGCTCCAACCACCTGGGGAACATGGTGGGGTAAGGGCCCCACTGTCCTTCAAGGAGTAGAAAATATAAACCCAGTCCACAGAGGCAGCGTGCAGAGAACAGAGAGATACTGGTGCCTTAGTTGAAGATCTCCCCAAATTACAGGGATCTGTTCACTAAAACATGGTTTGGGATGAATTACTAGCAAAGAATGGCAATGTCTCTTTACATGCCCAGAGACAGCCACAGCAGTCTGCTTTGATGGTATATTGGTCTATAACCAGACAAATTAGGAATTTCCTCTCTTTATCTCAAGCTTCATATTGTATCATAAATTCCCATTCCCTCTCTTCTAAAGATTGGGAACAGATGGTCCCTTTCCAACATACTATATTAAGATTCACTTTTATCAAAACTTTCTTTACATCTTGTGGGTAAGACAGTTTCAGTTCCTTGCCTTGGCTGTCCCTAGAAGATCTCTGATTTAGAGTTACACACATTTGAGGCTAGCCTTGGAGTCCGACAATGTGTAATGCTGCCAGAGCAGCAAGGACCAAACGGTAATGACCTCGGGCCAGGCACGTAGTGTTCCAGCGATGCTTCTGCCTTGAACAGGGTGACTTGGGAAAGCTCAGTGATGTCTGAACTGGAACTTTCTTATCTGAAAGAGAAAGGAGCAGGAGAGCTGGTTTGTGAGCGCCTTTGACTCTAAAACTTCCCATGAATCCTAATTCTATTTTCGTTACTTATTTTTTTTGTTCATGAGTGAGAGCATATGAACCCCCAACAAAGGAAACTATCTGCTTTCAAATTTAGGGTGGTCACTGGTTATTATGTTCTGAACTTTTGGGAAAACTTACCAGTTTACATATCTAGACTCAATGAGAGAGAGAGAGAGAGAGAGAGAGAGAGAGAGAGAGAGAGAGAGAGAGAGAGAGATTAATTCAGAGTTTTCACTTAAAAATTTTGGAAGGGATAGTACAGTCACACAATTCAAAGGTCAAATGTAAAAAAGAAGATGGAAAGGCTTCCTCCCTACACTTCCTCTCCTCCTCTTTTGCCCCCTAAACTCTGACTCCTCTTTACCCATGGTTTCTTATCTATACCTGACCACTTCCATTCTACTCAACTCCAGTTCTGCTAGTGCCGGATACTGGATTCTCAGGGACTAATGCATATTCTAAATGCCAATAATATATATTATGTACATGCTATGTAATTACATAAATATTTCAAGAAACAAAATATGACACTCTACCATATTAATTCAAAACCAGTGTCCCCAGCTGAGAAGTGCATTTCAGAACTTTAGCAAAGTGCACAAACCTTGGCGGCAGCTCTGATCCATCTTCCAACAACCACAGTGGCTGGAGGGCTGGATGTGTCTTGGATTCTAGGACACCGGAAGATTTGGTCTATGTGATCCATAGGCTGGAAGTGGTAAAATGTATTTATTGCTTCTGAGGGGGGGAATCATTTTTCTCATTCTCCATTGAGCAGAAAATGTCAATTGGCTCCAGCTAGTGGGATTCTTACGGGGAGCAGGAAAGAAAAGGGGTGTTGGGACTTCCAGAGTAGGAAGGAGCTGTCCTCTCAGCAGAGATGACTTCCTTCTGAGGCCTTATTGCTACAGCTGCCATTCACCACCCGACTTGGTCACAGCATCACCTGGAGAAGGTATTAGTAGGTAGAGAAGCTGAATCCCCTTGACCCTACGACAACAATTGGGTTACCCCTTCCAGACAGTTGACAGTGGGGACCTCATCCCTGTACAGGTCGGCTTTTGTCCCTTTTAGGCTACCCAGATAAAGACTGTTCTTTGACATCAAAGATGAGTAATGGCCTTCCCAGCTGGTAACCCCTTTGATGGGTGTCCGGGCCAAATAAGCCAAGAAGAATGAGGTTTTGTAAGTGACCTTGGGGGTGTCAATGAGGACTTCAAAAAATATAGATACTTTCATATTCTCTTTCCATTATTTTAAGGACTCCAAAATTTTGTTTCAGGCTGCTTTTATGACTTGGGAAAAAAACAGGAAAATAACGCTAAGATAAACAAAAGGATAATTTGCTGTCTCTAAGTTTGCATATCAGTCCAGGGAGGACAGTCACATTCTTCTCATTCTCCAAGAGAAACTGCTCTTTTTCATGGACAGCATGGAAGCAAGTCAAAAACACATATGGAGAGACTGAGGAAATCTGAGTGCAGGGACATTGTCTGTTCTGTGACTGTATAACAGCTATGAAGTGTAGTGAGAACCTCAGTACCCCAAATACAGCCAAGGCCATCTCAGGCTGGTGGGTTCTCTGTTGATAAAACCCACCAATAAAGGAAGAACAGAGTTTCCAATGGGATGTTCTAAACAAACATACAAACAAAAAAACGGGGAATACATGAAGTGAAGTTGGTATCTGAGAACAATAAAGAAATGAGAGGGGGCGGCGTCTTGGTTATTTTCTTGTCAGTTTAACACAAGCTAGAGTTATCTGGGAAGATGAACCTCAATTGAGAGAATGCCTCCATCGGATTGGCCTATAGACAGGCCTGTGGGGCATTTTCTTGGTTAATGATTGATGTGGGCAGGTCCAGCTCGCTGTGGTGGTGTCATCCCTAGACAAGTGGTCCTGAGACATGTAAGAAAGCAAGTTGAGCAGGCCTTCCTTCATGGCTTCTGCTTCTCTGTCCATCTCCAAGTTCCTACGTTGAGATCCTGTCCCGACTTCCCTCGGGGATAGAATGGGATCTAAGTGTCAGCTGAAATAAATGCTTTCCTCTCCGAGTTGCTTTTGGTGATGGTGTTTATCACAGCCCAGGAACCCTAACTAAGACAGGAGGAAATAATTGGAAATTTCCAAGTGCAGGTGCATATATGTATATTAGGAGGAGAGTGCGAGTATGGGTGTGTGAGCCTGTGCACATCTTCACAGAGGCCAAAGGAGAAAAATAACTTGTGGCGAGAGAGTTCCAGACAAGCTAATTGTTCAACATCACAAATCCCAAACAACGATTTAATTTTACCTAGTTGTTTGGGTACCCACAGTGCACCAATTTGACACTTATCTGGTTTTCTTTTGATGGCTGCTAGAGAAACTGAGGCTCCCCCTTTTGGCCTCACCCTGACCTTCCTCTTCCTCCCCTGGTACCACTTACAAGATGACAAGGCTTTTACTCTAAGCAATTACTCTGTGGGACCTTTTCTCAGTGCGTATTCCCTTTCTCTGTGATTATGAGACAAGGCATACTGAGAAAGAACTGTAAAACTAAGATCCAAAGACTCAAAGGTCTCAGAGGTGCCAGATTCATTTCCTGCCTCCAGGGTCTCCCTTTCCCAGGGAAAAAACCCAGCAATGCTCTTTCCTGGCTCTCATTCCAACCTCATGAAGGTTCTCATTATATTTTCACCATGAAACCTCAGCACACACAGCAATCATTTTGGGATGAAAATGAAAGGAAAACCTCAAGCAACCAGACAGACCAGAGGACAGATTTTAACTGCACTGCCCTGTCCACTCCCACTGAGGGTGCAGGGGAGCCCCACCACCAGGTTCACCCTCACCACCTTCATTCTGTTGCATCATAAGACTTGAGGAAGTCTGTTTCTCTCTGCGAGCTTGCTGGGAAGATCCAGGGTATAGAAACCACCTAGGAAGCCAGCCACATTCTGGTTTCCTGGGATTTCTCTGAGGAAGACACAGAGCATGTGGCATCTTCGATGTGCCCCCTACAGATGTTATCCGGGGGTTGAAGTGAAAAGAGATATCACTCAAGTCACACACCAATAGATGTGAAAGTAACATGTCTTTCTAGCGAGAGTCAACTGCTCATGTGAAGAGATATGGTCCCCAGCTACCCCATGCAGCAACCAGCATTAGATGTGGTCTGGCGCAAGACCCCCTGAAGTCTTCTGGGGAGGTCAAGGCCATTCTTTCCACAACACAGTGTGCCGAGAGTTGAATGACAGCAGCCAGACAGGTATATTCAGTTCAGAATTATCTTGATCAGAGTAACTTGTACCACAGGAGTACTTGTCTCATTTGCATTTAGTCCTTCAAAGGATCAGTTAGTGGAAAAGAAGCAGCTTTCAGGCGCAGGAACTGCAGGGTAACTAATCTGCTGGGCTGGCCAGTCCTGAGGATTGGTAACCTTGCAGGGCGCTGGAGCATGGCCAGGGAGAATTGGGGGTCAGGCATACCTCAGAGCTGCCCCCAGGTGGCCCCAGGACATTGAGCCTGGAGCACACCCAAGTGTAAAAAAAAAAAAAAAAAACAGGGCCAAAGAGCCTACCCTCGGGGACCAGTTCAGGAGGGCCCACCATGAGTTTGGATTTACTGAATATCAAAAGGCTTTGTTTATGGAGTAAAAATTATACACATATGGAGAAAAAAATTTAAAAAGCCAAGCCTGGTGTACTATTATTGAAGAGGTCAGGTTGAATCATGAATTTTTACCCCCATTTGCTATACATGACAAAAATCATATATATTTAAGATACAAAATGTAATATTTTAATATACAAATAGGCATGAAAAGGTTAACAGTCTAGCTAGTTAGCATGCCCATCACCCTGTGTGTTACAATTGCATTCTTTTTAGTGGTGAGAACATTTAAAATGAACTCAGTGGCTGTCAAGCACCTAGTCAGGAAGGGTTACCGCTATGGTTACGGAGTGGTTCTCCAGAAAGCATGCATCCTGCCAAAGGGAAACTTGGTTCCTTTAGCCAGGACTTCCCCATCCCTGGACAATCACCATTGTAAACTCTGCTTCGGAGTTTGGCTTCATTAGAGTCTACACACAAGTGAGATCACATGGTGTTTCTTTTCCTGTGTCCGGCTCAGTTCACTCAGCAGGTTTTCTGGAGTCATCATTGGTGAAAGTGATCCATTCTCCCCATGTGTTCCCATCGCTCTTGTTGAAGATCAATTAACTGTAGACATGTAGATTTCTTTCAGGGCTCTTTTTTCTCTATTGGTTTATATCTATTATTATATACCTGTTGGGGTTAATGTAGCCTTATCCTTTAAAACCAGGAAAAACAAGTCACCAGGCATTTAGTTCCATAAATCCTGACACCTCAGTTTCCACACACTCCTAAGTTACCAGGAAACAGAGATTAGTAAGGTGAGTTCCATAGTGTGATGGTGAGCATTCTGGGTGTTGAATCCAGACATTGGTAAAGGAAGATGGATTTATTTACAATTTGGCCAAATGGGAGAAGGTCTAAGACCCTCTTCTCCAGGCCTGTGCCTCCTGTGGAACTCAAACTGTGGCCATCCCTAATTACTCCATTTTGTGTAACACAGTGGCTTTCAAACTGTGTTTTGTTCTGGATAATTCCACTCCATTTTATTATTTCTTAACTTAAATTTATTGGGGAGGCATGCATATTCCACAACATGTGTGTGGAGGTTGAAGGATAGCACAACTTTGAGAATCACTTCTCTTCTACCATGTGGGACCCAGGGATTGAACTCATGTCTTCAGGCTTGGTGGCAAGCATCTTCATCCAAGGGCGGAGCAATCTTTCTGGTCCTGACTTCATTCTACAAAGCAATGGTTGACTCAATTTTGACTATAAATGCAGAGGCAGAATGACTTTGCAGCTTATTGTGCATCTACAAACTTGTTAAAAATTATTGCTAACCCTCTAGCTTTGCATTCAAAGTCAGCATTTCTAGAACAACCTGGAGTTTGTTAGCATCAATTTCAAATATTAAAGTAACATTCTTTATCCTAGACTTAGCCTAATCAGCAAAGCATAGAAGTATTTTCAATGAGAGGCAGGAAGTGGTCCTTTTAGACTCAAATGCTATCCCCTCTCCTCCTAGGACTTCCTTACCTGTGCTTCAGGCTAAAGGGATGGATAAATCATAGCCCATCCTTAAGCCCTTTCCCAGTGACACTTCCTGTCTGTAGTCAAGTGGATTCTCACGTCTGGGAACAGCTGGCCCCATCTACTTCCTCTCTTGTCTTTTTTCTTGAGTGTGGTTTGAAATAGAGGCTCATTCCTGTCTCCAGGGCAAGATAAGTTTCTGATGGCTGGTAGTAATATACATCTAATTGGCAACATATCGAGTCCATTTGTACTGCTCTGGGGGCCGAATAAATGCCAGGATTAATTTGACTGAAAGGGAATGGAGAAGGTTGTCAGTATCTACAAATGACTTAGTATTGATAAACCATGCGATCCACCAGCACTTTGTCAACTCTAAATTCAACCAATACTTTCAAAGTAGACAAATCCCAAAGCTCTTGCCACCAAAATAAGAGGATAAGAACCTAATAAATGTCATATAAAGTTAGTGAGTGATCTCTCATATTGGTCTGTGTCTGATTTAGGTGCTTATGACATTGATCTCAAAGAACTGGCAGTTCCTATAGCATGTTCTCCACTTCCCTTTAAGAGTCTGTTAGTAATGATGCCTATTATGCATGAATTTATCTGAATCCATTTTGAATCTATTTATAACGTCCCTTGACATCTTAGCATAATTCGATCCGCATGTGTGCAACCCAGTGTAATAAACATGATTTCCTTTCCTTTGTCACTACCATGCTTCCCTCCCACCCTTAGAGGTTCTCTGTCCTTGAACTTGGTGGTCAAACATTTTGTGCCTGACCTGGTGTGTTGGTTGTGTTACTTTTCCTCTGACAAAATGTCCTGCAGAAGCCGCTTAATGGAGGAAGGATATAGCATGGCTTGTGTTCCCAGGGGATTTCAGTCTGTCATGGCAGGGAAGACTTCGAAGGGTGGCCCCTTGGTAGTGGGTGCAAGTGGCAGAGATTCTCATATGGCAGATAGACCAGGAAGCAGACAATGAGAGGACAGAGCCAGGGACAACATACCCTCACTTCCTAAAGGTACCACGACCTATCAAAAGAGTCTAGCATCCTTCCGAATTTGTCTCATAGACATCACATGGCTGTTGTAATCTGGAAAGCTAAGCAGCTGTGATTTCCCCTCATGAGATTTTCACCTATGTGAACTTAGTAACATCCCTTTATGGAGGTAAAAGAGGGCTCACAAGGCAATGGGGTTCTCGCGGCAGCCTATAAGGGGTTCACAAGGCGCCAAGGTAGTGTATTAGTGGCACACATGTACTGGCTGTACAAGGCCCCGCCCCTCCCTAAGGATACATAAATGGTCAATGCTTGCTGGTAGGGGGGACTTCTCTGGTATTTAGCAGCCTGCAAGTTGTCCATGCTCCTTTTAGGAATCCTTCAGCCGAGCTACCATCAGCATCCCCAGGGAAACTCATCGCTCACCAAACGAGAGCCGCATGCACTAGATTCTTTGGTCTGTTGTTGGTGCCCAATCTGGAGGCATTTGTCCATGTCTTCCAAGGAAAAAAAAAATAACACATCCTAAACTCATAAATTAAGGCGGTAGTGAAGTTGCACAGTGCACCACGGACGAGCACCGCCGGAAGCACCTTGGATTCATTATGCATTTGATTCTGAATTACTATTTGATCATTGGCATTCAGACACCTGCTAGTGAGGCCAATTTTTTTTTCAGACACCCACACTCAGCTCTATGACTCCATATGGGATGACAACCTGGACATTAAGAAGCTGGGCTCTAGACCAGCTCTGGCCTCTAGAACTTACTGTAGTGGTGAAAATGCCCCCTTTCTGTACTTCCCAGCATGAAAGGCACTGTCCTTATGTGAGGGATGACCCAAATCTTTTCTTTTACTTAATTTAAACAAATTAATTAAATAAATTAATTTAAATTAAACTAAATTAGTTTTATGCTGCTAATGACTGCTACGGTGGGAACAACTAATCCAAACTCTTTCCTACTCCATAGTGGTCCCGTTGGTCCTATGTTCTGGAAGGTACAAGATCCAACAAGAGAACTGACTGTCAAGTTCAGCTGCTCAGTTTCCAGCAGCACAGCTCACTTTTGTATGTTGTATTAAGACTCCAGGGTTTGGGGTACACAGAAATCCCCATACTCAAAAGTTGACTTCCTTTAGGCTTCAGTCACTAACGGTCAAACAGTATCCAAAATTCTCACTGGTAGATTCCGGAAATACAATGTTTGTCCTAACTGGTGCGCCCCTAAGAAGATCTCCACTGTCTGTGTGCCGTGGTGACGTCTCACACGCTCTTGGTCCAGCTCACCCTGCAGGTGATCTGTCCTTTTGGCCCTTAGGTTGGTTATCTTTTTTGTTGCTCTCATGAAATACCTGACAAAGCAGGTCCAGGGAGCAATGATTTGGAGGCAGAGTTCCAGAAGTTTAGTCCATTGTGACAAGGAAAGCATGGAAATAAAAGCATGCCGTGGAAGCTCCTTAACATTTAGAAAGTAGTGAATGGGACCTAGGAACATGTGGACTATGATCCTGAAAGGCCCTACCCCAAGAGGCCTTATCCCGAAGCTTCAACAGTGCCACCAGCTGGTAGCCAAATACTCAAAATGTGTGAGAGAGCATTTGTATGTGCCTCTGCGCGCGCGTGTGTGTGTGTGTGTGTGTGTGTGTGTGTGTGTGTGTGTGTGCACTCATGAGTGCACATTGGCGGTGAGGGGTGGGGGTGTATTTCACACGCAAATCATAACCACCATCACATTCCCTGAGCCCACCACCTGCCACTATCAGATGGTTTTCAAATATTACATCACAGCATCAGCAGACTTATCTTCAGGGACCCCACTTAACATCAGAGACACCCCCCCACACACACACTTACTTTTCTTAATAGTTTCCTTCAAACTGTGTGATGGTGATGCCAGCAACTCGGGATGCCAAAAGAAACCATAAAATGCTTCCTCTGGAAATTCCTCACCTCACCAGGAAGCATCCGGTGCCGAGTTTGCTAACGTCCACAGTACAAACTGACATGGGGAGGGCCAAGTTCACGTGGTTTCTAATATAGCATGTTGCTTTGATTGACTACTTTATCAGTACGGGTAAACTTTAGCGTAAGTATATGTGTACAGGAAATGCACCATTTTCACACAACACAGTTCCATCTGTGGCTTTAGGCATCTTGGGTTGGGGGGCGTCTCAGATTATACCCCCTGCAGATAAATAACTCTCAGTTATGCATTAATATAACAGACCTGTCCCAACGACTACAGCCCCAGAGGCCTGGTGTGCGTGCAAGGTGCTGGCCTAGCCAAGTGACTTCCCAGTTGTGGAGTCTGGCGGCTGTGGACCCTGGACCGGGTGCCTACACTGGCCTGTTCCTTTCTTTTGCCTTCAGTAATCATTCCTTCTCTCACCAAACTTTGAATGGTCCAGAGTTTATCTGCCTCTGCGCTGTACAAGGTGGCTTCATTATCCTCCATGAGTCTAGACCTCAGGGGAGAAAAGCTCTACTTGGTTTTCCTTCCCCCTGGATCCTGCCGAGCAACATCTCTGTAATTCTATTCTTTCCGAATGAGCCTGCCACCAGAAGAACAGCACAAGAGTCCTCAATAAGTACTGTATTCAATTATTAATAAATCAGCTGGCTATAACTACAGTTACAGAGCTCTGGGGGTAGAGATAAGGGAAGAAATTATTTTCCTTTCTTCATGCCAAGTTGGCACTTTGGTCAAAGGCCTGGGATCCTGGCATGGGAAGTTCCATAGAAACAATTTATTTAAAGGGTAACCCAGTGAGAATTCAGCTCTCACCCCACACCCACCTAATTCTAAAATCAGTAGCCCATGAAAAACAGCCCATCTTTCTGTGTGTGGGGAGGAAAATGCATATTTTACTGAGGCATGCAGCAGCGCTTCTTGGACAGACAGAGGTGACAACTTACAGCTCAAGCCTCCAAGTAAATTAGGTCCCCCCCAGCCGCCACTTCCCAAAAAAGTTTCCTGCCAAAGTTTTCACCTCCTTAGCCTTTGCTTCAGTCTCAGTCCCTCCTCACACCCCTCTGCTTCACCCTCACTCAGTAAGACAAAAGTCGGGGATGTTCAAAGAAAACAAGTGACATGCATGCTCTGTTTAGCAGGGACAGACATTTTCAGCTGTCTTGGCCTAGCCTTCTTCCTACAGTGGCCTCATGTCACTCCCCACTAGGGGACACCTTACCTTGTCAGCAAACACCGCTGAAGTCATGGGGAGTGGGGGGGGTGGGGGGGTAGTTCTTTGAAGGGGGCTTGGCTTCCTCGACCAAGTCTGTTTGTTCTCCTCAGCCATAACACAGTTCCTGCCAGCTCTCTGGCCTCGCGACCGGTGGCTTTGACTGCAGCTGGGTGGAAGGAAGCGCCTTCTGAGCCGCCTCCATTGTTCCGAGCTAGTTACCACTGCGTGGAGCCTTCAAAGCATCTCTTCTTTTGCTCTCATTCTGGAGTTCCGAATGTTTTCCCACCGGCCCCTGTTATCCCGAGCGCCTTATTTTTCCTCTTGATCCAAACCAAACACCGTTTATCAGTCATAGGAAGGCCTTTGCAGCGTTTCTGCCTGCAGTGAGCAGTGATACACACCGCTTCCTGTGCGAGGGTGGCCCTGCTCCAAGACAATGGAACAAGCCTTCAGGACAGATCAGAGACAAAAACTGTGTAGTCTAAGCCAGGGCCCCAGAGACAGAGCTGGCCTTTCTCTGCCTGTGTCACTGATCCCTGGAGAGTGCTTAGATTAAAAACTTCAAAGCCCAGGGTGAGCCTGCTTTCTGAGGAGGGCCCTTTGTTTTTGTTTGTTTGTTTTGTGCTTTGCAAGTAGGGAGAGCAGGGGACCAAGGGATTACCATTGCAGCCAAAGGCTTAGAAGTATTTACTCCAGTGTGTACCCTTTATCAGAAGTGCTGGGAACCAGATGGGTTTTGGAGTCCATGGTTTTTGAATTTTGGAATATTTGCATATATATGTGTGTGTGTGTGTGTGTGTGTGTGTGTGTGTGTGTGTGTGTGTGTGTGTATGTGTGTGTGTGTATGTATAAAATGAGATACCTTGAGGATGGGACTTGGGTTTTACAATAATTTATGTGGCATATACTCTATAGGCAGAGCTGAAGGTAAGATGGACGGCGCATGCTTAGGATGCAGCCATATCTATAAAATGCCCTGTGATCGACTTTGCCTGTTCCCACTGGGTGTTCCTGGCTCTTGGGCATGGGCTCTGTGTACATATATTCATGTCATAATTGTGGGCTGCTTTTCTGTTTCCTAAGATCTCATCCAGGTGAACGGTTGGAATTTAGGTCATTGCGTTCTTAGCTCTTTAAGCAGGTAGCTAGGGGCAAGTAGACAGGTCTGTTGGGGTGGCCTCTCCTTCCTAACTCTACCCCCTTCTGTCTGACTGCAGAGCCCTAAGCTCTGGCCCTGAAGGGAATCTAGTAAAACTCCCCATGAGTTCATGTTCCTTCTCTTCTCACTCACCTTTTGAGACAGTTCGGAGGGGGTCTTATTTTGTAGTCCAGTCTGACCTGGAACTAATTATGTAACCCAACCTGGCCTTGAACTTCTGGGCAACCTTCCTGCCTCAGCTTCCCAAGTGCTGGAATGAGAGGCAAGAGCCATCACACGTGACTTCTCCACCTCTCAGTAACTGTCCTGAGCTTGTTGTGCCTTTCAGCACCTGGGAGATTTCTCATTTAATTTCAAACGTGCAGAGAGACCAAAAGGGTAATTGTTTTATTTAATCGTGTGTGTGTGTGTGTGTGTGTGTGTGTGTGTGTGTGTGTGTGTGTGTGAAGGTGCCACTGTCTCGGTGTGGAGATCAGAGCACAGTTCGCAGGAGTCAGTTCTCTCCTCCCACCATGTGGGTTCCAGAGACTGTGTTCAGGTCATCAGATTTGGCAGCAAGTCCTTTTACCTTCTGCGCTCTCAAACTGGCCTCGGAAAGGTTGTTTTATTACATTTCACTAGCATTCTATAATTTTGGCCCCGGCTCAGGGGGATGAGGCTTTGCAATTGACTTAGGCTTGGATGTGGTCCCATGTCAAGGCTCTCCAAGAGCTCTTGGCATCTTGCGTGAGCCTTCCCTTGCACTTAGACCAGTTGCAGCGAGCATCTGTACCATGCCATCAAAAGGGCTCTGACCAGAGCAGACATGACGTCGCTGGGAAAATGAGATAACAGGGTAGGTGATGAGCACCTTTATCTTTGGCAGTCCGGCAAAACTTGGAAGCTGGGGCATAACGCGACTGATTTGTATGTGAGAAAGACGAAGCATGAAGCTCTTTGAAGAAAGAAAAAAAGAGAAAAGGAAGAAAAACCTCTTTGTGAGAAGGGGCAGAGAAGAGAACAGAGGCAGAGACTTGTTGTAGAGTCACTGTATTAACCCAGGTGAGAGACAGTGAAGCCCTGAGCCAAGGCAATGGGAATGTGGGGAAGTGTGCGCGTGCGTGCGTGTGTGTGTGTGTGTGTGTGTGTGTGTGTGTGTGTGTGTGTGCGTGTGTATTAAAATTTGTATCTGGTTTATCCAAACTAGCTATTTGTTTTTTCAAGTTTTTTTCCCATTTAATGCTTATAACACCCATAAAAACTGTCTATTTTTCTTCCATATTGCATATTAGAAATTAGAAGATCAGAGAGTTCAGCAACTTGATGCAAGTCATGTGACCAGCCAGTGGCTGAGTCTGATTTTAAGCATAGATCTCTGGCATCGAAGTATGTCCCAGAGTTCCCCTCTGTCTGTGACCAGATGCTAAGAATCAGGGAGAAGTGGTTTGTGGGAAATGAAGAAGAAAGAGCAAGGACAGGCTCAGGTACCTACAGGCTTGGGTAGTCATGGATTGGGAATGTTAGAATTGGAAGGAAGAATCCAGAGGCAAAGCGTGTATGAGAAGGAGGAAATAAGTCTGTCCTGGGCAGTGTCTGGAGTTATGCTGGTAGAGATTTCTAGGACAGAGCATGTGGCTAGAGATAAGAATGTCTGAAGTTGTTGGCCTGCTCCTTTTTTATGGAACCAAGAGGGAGGATGAGGTGTTCTTTTTTAGCAAGTCTTGAAACTAGCGCCAACTAGAGGCAACTAGAGGCAAGACAACAGCATGGTACGGACACGTTGACCCCCACAAAGAGTTTCCTAAGGCATGTCCTGAGAAAGGCCAGCACAGAGCAAAGTTTGTTTTAAGTAAAGAGGGAAGTTTCAAAATCAGCAAGCGCCATGGAGGTTGAGTAGGATGTACATTGAAAAGAAGACACTGGATCTGCCAGCTAAGGGGTCATGGATGACCTCTGTTAGGACAGAGAAAAGGGGAGATTAATTCTGCCTGAGGCAGGCTAAAGAAATGCTTCAAAGAAGGGCTGACATTTGAGTTGGACCATAAAGCATCAGTGGGACTGTGCCAGGCACAGAAGAGGGCTAGAGGCATTTCAGGCAGAGAAAACAACACAAGGGAGAGAAAAAAGCCCAAACTGGGAGAGCATCTGGACCAGGGACTCTCGTCGGCAGCATCGAGTTGGCAGACCATGTCTCGTGTTTTGTTTTCTTCATTTTAGAGACTCCTAGGATTCTTTTCTTTCCACTGTAGACACAATAATTGTGATTGGGAAATATGACTGATGACTTTTAAAGAGACACATGGTTCAATCCTTCATAAAAGCCAAATGCGGATAAAACAGGAAAACTACAAATGCATCTTAAAGAATACATCATGATTTGGAAGGGTAATGAATGCTATTGTAACAACCCATGCGTTGCAGAGGCTCAACAGCAATGTGGTCCTCACTCAGACAGTCTGATGGGATCCAGCAGCTCTACCAGGCAGCTGTCATCCACACAGTGACTCAGAGATCTATGTTCATCCTGTGTCCTCTGCAATCTTGGATCTTTTTGTTCCCCGCTATACAATCCAATCCCATGGGTGAGTCATACTTTACCCAGCTATTCATATACCATAGGCTGTGTTTAGTCAAATGGCCACACGAAGTGCAAAGGAGAGGAAGATGTATATGAACATATAAGGGCTGGAGATGTGCTTGAGGCTATCTTCCTGCTAAAATACTGATTGTTCAAGTAGTCTTTATTTTCCATAGAAAACATTAATGCCCTTAGAGAGTGTCCATTTCTATAGCTTTTGATTCAGTGCCTCATGTCAGTCTGCTTTTTTTTTTTTTCAAGACAAAGTGTCCCTGTGAAATAGTCCTGACTGTCCTGGAACTCACTCTGTAGACCGGGCTAACCTCGAACTCACAGAGTTCCGTCTGCCCCTGCCTCCCAAGTGCTGGGATTAAAAGCATGCACCACCACCGCCCAACTGTCAGTCTGCTTTTTAAAATAGATTTTCCTGCTGGGTGGTGGTGGCACACATCTTTAATCCCAGCACTTGTGAGGCAGAAGCAAGTGGATCTCTGTGAGTTCAAGGCCAGCCTGGTCTACAGAGCTAGTACAATGACAGCCAGGGTTACAAAAATAAACCCTATCTTGAAGAAAAAAATAATAATTTTCATGTTATTAGCCTTCTGCTCTTAGACTATAAGCAACTGAAGTCAAGGTTAATTTGTTTCTTAGACTTCTGTAACTGTGATGAGTACTTGGAAGATTTTAAAAAATACTTGAAAAAATTAATCTTTATTTTTGCCCATGGTTCCAGAAGTTTCAATCTGTGGTTTCACTGCCCAGTTACTTTGGACCTGAGTTAAGGCATGATCATCATGGCAAACACTATGTGGTGATACAAAGCTGCTCATCCAGGAAGCTGAGAGAGAAGATGATAAAGCCTGGGACAAGATCTAACACCCCAAAATCCTCCCCAAGGAACTGCTTTCCCATCTCAGAAAATATCTACCACCTCCTAAGGCCAGCAAATTACAAGGCCATTGATGGAATAATCTCCCAATGAGAGGAGCGCTCTCATGACCAAATCACTCCACAAGAGCTCCATCTCCAAGCATGGGACCGATTCTCCAACGCATGAGCTTTGGGTGGGAGGGGAGCGATTTATAGCCAAAATTGCTAATAGTGAAAGACCATAGATTTATGTTTCTAGGAGTTGATCGCAGCTGACTGAATTCGGAACTTAAATTGATTGTTTTGGTTGCCAATGTACTGGAGTGAAGGAAACCCAGGCCCTGCGGGTTTCATACCTTCATCATTTAGCCCATTGGGATAAAGGCTTCTGCAATAAATGCTGCAGTGCATTTGACCCACCTCCTATTTGAGATTTCTCTTGTGGTTTTTTTTTTTTTTTTTTTTTTTTTTTCTGAACAAATTCTCAAGAGCAAGATCCTTGGGTCGATATCCTAAAGATTATTGAAATGCGGCTGCCATGTTGCTCTCCAAACATTGTACTGATTTACACTACCACCAGTAAAATATTTTTGTACCCAGTTATCCTCATTCATCACTATTAATACTGAGTTTTATTACACACACAGAGAGAGAAGGGGTGGAATTTGGCAAAAACAAGTATTTTCTAAGTTAATTCATGAATTGTTAAAAATTAATACATAATTTAGCATGAGATTAAAACCCTGAATCTTTGAACTTGTAAGCCAAATTTTGTTTTTTTCTCATCAAGGATGTGAGAAATGCTGCATATGTCCTAAGAACCATGGTCCTCTCAGGCCAGGCACTTGCCCTTGACCCCCACCCACCAGAATACTGATCTGTAGTTTAGAGGCTACAACAGGCCTGTGGGTGCTCAGAAGATATGGTCCAGGTGAGGTCTGGATTTCTAAACTTAGGCACTGTCAAATCAGAGTTACAGATTAGACTTGAGGAGGTCCTACATACAGTGCTAAGTACAGTCCCTATGACGTGCAGAACAGCAAGACACTGGCCTCTTACAGTTAACACAAAGGGAAGATGCCAGTGCTGGGCACATTTCAGTTCCCAGGGTCAGGAACACATGAGTAAACAAACACCAAGGTAAGCGTAATCAGAACATCTCACAGAGATCACAATGATAAGGTTCTAAGAACCGGAGGAGTGTGTTTAACACACCTGCGCACCTGATATCCACAGCAAGGGCAAATTAAAGGCAGACTTAAAAATGAACAAACTTCAAGGTGAAGTTCGACCCTAACAAGTATTATTCTTCACAGACAGTGTGTAGGGAGATTAAAGATGTAACGATGCGCCAATTACCTTTGAGAGGGCCCTTCACATCCCTGGTTTTCCCACGTATCCAAACTCAGGTTTGGCCATTGCTTGGCTTCCGGGTCCCTAGAGCTAAGATAAACAGATTGAACGTAATCATTTTATCAAAACACTCAAGGTGTGGGGCTCCTGGAATGGGGAGTCTGTAGTTGGAGGAAGGCTGAGTGGGCAGAGGGAGGGCTGGGAGATTAAGCTTCTCCCGTCCACCATACTCTGTCCTAACTTATCCTGTGACTATGAGAAGCCACCCAGCTCCTCTGGGGACTCCAGCAGTTCTCCTTGGTGTTGGCTGTGGAGACTAGACCATATCACGGTGTTTCAGAGGGGCCACCTTTGATATAACCTAAGACTCTCTAGCACGGAAGGGATCAGTGTGGTGTGAACCCTTTCACTCTGGTACTTCCGGCATCTTTACCTAGAGACAGAGTTCCTCCTTATTAGCAAGTTGTAAGACTGAGTCTTTCTAGAATTTAAATTAAGTTTGGTAACCTCTAAAGTATTTACTCTGCCTATAATCTCACTTGGAAAAGATTTTTTTGTTTGTTAGTTTTACTAATAGTAGCAAGAAGGTGGTACACCTTCACTGGGGCCCTCTAGTCATTTCCCCAGGTAGCATTTGGGAATACCCGAAACATTCCAGCAACATGTAGCTTACAACAGCAGACCCAGAGCAAGCAGAAACCCAGTGGGCTCAGAAATCCGGGCCTCCCTTTTGTTTCCCTCCTCTTTTTTTAAAATTCATTTTACATGCCAACCACAGATCCCCCTCTCATCCTTCCCCCTGCTCCCCCCCACCTCTGGGTCCTCCCCACCTCCCCACCCCTCATCCCCTCTTCCAAAAGGGTAAGTTCTCCCATGGGGGTGGGGTGGACAGCTAAGTCTGGTACCTTCAGTGGAGGCAGAACCAAACCCATCCCTACTGCATCAAGGGTGAGCAACATGTCCAACCACAGGTAATAGGATCCAGAAAGCCAGCTCATGCACCGGAGATAGATCCTGATCCCACTGCCAGAGGCCCCTCAAACAGACTCAGCGACACAACTGTCTCCTGTATGCAGGGGATCTAGTCAGGTCCCATGCAGGTTCCACAGCTGTCTGTCTAAAGTTCGTGAGTTCCTGTGAGCTTGGTTCAGTTGTCTCTGTAGATTGCCCCATCGTGATCTTGGCCCCCCTTGCTCATAGAATCCCTCTTCTCTCTCTTCAACTGGACTCTTAGAGCTCGGCCTGGTGCTTGGCTGTGGATCTCTGCATCTGCTTCCATCAGTTACTGGATGAAGGCTCTATGATGACAGTTAGGGTATTCACCAATCTGATTACCAGGGTAAGCCAGTTCAGGTACCCTCACCACTATTGCTAGTAGTCTAATCTGGGGTCGTCCCTGTGGATTCCTGCTTTTCTCCTCTTCTAACAAGGTTCTCCTGTGTCTGAATAAGCCTGCCTGGAGGCTGGAGGCAGGGAGCCTTCTTGCAGTAGCCAGAAGGCTCTTGAGCAGAGTCATGAAAACTCATAAGGAAGAGAGAAGTATCTGCTACCATGTCAAACTGACTCCTGACAATAGGGTCTACACAAGTTATACAGTGAGCTCAAAGACAATATCATATCCTTGTCCTAGTCTGTCCCAGCTTAATAGTAGGCTACTGGGTGGATCACATTTCACATACACCCTGCTTGGACAGGGACCCAAGCACTGGATCTTACCTCCAATCCCGGGAACAGCTGTGCTCCATAAACCTTGGAGGTGGATAGCTTCCTTAGTACAACTGGTGCATAAAACACCTTGGGAAAACCATAGAGTGCCACATTGTCACAGCTGCTCTGATTTCCCATTTTCTTTCAGGGCAGATTTGCCTGATAGGCCTCGCTTTTCAGTAGGGGTTTTAGAGTCCTAAGTGGTCAGGGATAAAGATACTTGAATATTTTTTCCTACCTCAAAAAACACTTCAGTCTGAAGCTGTATATGTTTCTAGCCAGATGAAAATAATCTGGGATCACTAGATGCCTGGGAGCCCCAGGGGAATCTTCCAGAAGTCCCTCTTGGGTCCCTTAGCTTGCCTAGAAAACCACCAACAGCATATTGCTCCTTCTTCATAGCAGTATAAAAAGCATCCAATAATCAGAAGACATAATTCCCCATCCCATATTCCATGTACAGTAAGTAATATTTTCCCAACAGAGATCTTTATTAGCAGTTGGCACCTCAGAGTGCTCTTGATTTTCGAAAGATCAAGTCTTATACCAGATGAGAATCTGTTCACGTTTCCCAGATCTTACTACTGAAACTCCATATAGTCGAGTATTATTTGAAGCCCAGGAATGCTGTTGACATAGAAGGGTTGACCTCGTCTTGAGGGTAACACCCGAAGCCAGTCAAATGTAAATTTGTTGATATGGGAATTGAATTTTTCCACACTTTCATTCTTCCTCCTTTTGGAAATGGATTGCTTATCCCCAGAGAAACAGCTAGAATGACATTTTACTCTTAAGAGAACCCATTTCTTTGTTTGCTTATAGGATTCTTTGCTGTTACTGAAGTCCTGGCAACTCCAAGGTCTCCTTTCTGTCATTCATGGGTTGAGTTTTGTAGCCATTATATTCTATGTTTTGTGGAGTGGTGAAGGACACATGGCTCTCTGGCTAAATTTCCAGCTCCCTGAGAGTCATGAACAGGCAAAAGTGTCACTCCCAAGTCACTCCCAACATTCCTTCTGATGGTTGGAACAACCAGACAGTGTCAGTTGAAGAGTGCCAGACGAGGGCCCACCAACACCTTGTTTAACCTGTGCAGCAAAGCTAGAAGGCGGTCATTATTGTCTCCACTGTAGACATCTGAGACATGAGATTCACAGGGGATAAGGGACTTCCCCCTATGGCCCACTGGAGAGTGGATCACAAACCTAACTGAATGTGGAGGCCAGAAACGGAAAATTCGGCAACACTGCAAAGTTTCTGACTACAAAATGAGCAAAAATTCATTCAAGGTCAAGTGAGCAATGAGTGAGGAGAGTTGCTGGGAGTGCTTGGCAGGGTGACATCATGCCACCCCACTGTCTCCCAGGTCTGGACACACAAGGACACATGCTGTCATGCCACCCAGCATCAAGACGACTGCCTGAAACACATTGGCTCAGATTCAAGACTATTGTATGATCTGAATTAAAGTGCTTTTACTGTGCCTACACAGTGTTCTGTTCTTATAGAAACATAATGGTTTAATTATGGGAAACAAAGACTTTTAATATTTTCCCACCATCGCTCCTCTGCATGTAAGCATCAAATTAGTATATTTTTAGAGTGGATTGTGTTCTAATGTTTGATTTTAAAAATTGCTGCTTGAGTTGCTGACTTGAGTTTCATTGAAAATCATGAAATGAATTTTGACTTGGGATTAGGACAGAGTTTCCAGCAATTTCTAAAATACCCCTAGACATACTTTTGCCTTTTTGTATGGTGCATTTGTTGTAAAGCATCAGAATTCATGATTATAAAACCAAAGATTGTTCAATGCGGAACAACACTGAAGATGTTCAATGCTCTGATGGTATTAAATATTTAGCCAAAGTTTAAGAACACACAAATATATATATATATATATATATATATATATATATAATTAGTATGTAAATTTGCTTGTTTTTAAAAATAATAAGATAAGTATACCAAAAAATTAAATTCTTTATGATTTATCAGTGAACTTTTTATTTGATATATTTTATATACTTACATATATAAATATTTATATACTATTTTATATACTTACTTAACCACCTCCAAATGTCTTAATGAAAAGCAGTCATGAGTAGAAAATGCTTACTAAGTCCTGTCCCACAGTAGAAGATGGGCGGCATATAGGCAAAGGCTGCCTACAGTGAAGGCATCGTCTAGGGAAATGGCTGCTAGACAACATGGATTCCAAAAGACAGGGTCCCAGACTTGGGAACTGGCTTTACTTAATTGCGTGCTGTTCCTAGTTCTTTCCCCTCCCCTGCAAAATATGGATCACAGCTTCCACCATCCACCATCAATCGCCACCACTGTAACAAAATGCCCACGGCTGGATCCCTTTTAAATCCTTATTTATTTGTATTTGTAGTGTGTGTGTGTGTGTGTGTGTGTGTGTGTGTGTGTGTGTGTGTGTGTGTGTGTGTGATGTATGTGTGGGTGCTCATGCAACAGTGCATCTGTGGGTATCAGAGAACAACTTTGTGGAATTGATTCTCGTCCCCCTTTGTGTGGATTCTGGGGATTGACCTTGGGTTGTCAGGCTTGCCTCATCTAGGGGCAAGTGCTGTTACCCTGCTAAGTCATTTCATGGTTCCCTCTCTCTTTTTGTTTTTTTTTTTTTTTTTTAGTTTTTCAAGACACGGTTTCTCTGTGTTACTTTGGAGCCTGTCCTGGATCTCACTCTGTAGACCAGGCTGGCCTTGAACTCACAGAGATCCCTCCTGCCTTTTGCCTCCCGAGTGCTGGGATTAAAGGCGTGTGCCAGCACTGCCGGGCTGGTTCCCTCCCTTTCTAAAAAGGATTATATAGATAGTTCTGGAGATGGAAAGTCCAAATAGCAGGTTCTCTGGTATTTTCAGAGCCTGTCTAGCTACATTGTTTCATGGCTAAGGACATTACAAGGTCAGCAGTGGGTAGGGAGGAAGAGCCCACAGAATGAGTCAGGAAACCAGAGCAAGACCCACAAGAGCCTTTTGTAGGGTCCTGTGAGACTCATGTTAATCTCTCATAGGGTGGCACCCCCAATGGCCTAACCTCTTCTTCATGGACCCCTACCAAGTTCTTACCACCTTGCCAACACCACACTGAAGACCCAGCCTCTAGCCCTTGGCTGGCCCTGCCTCCTGGGACACACTCACCATATCTAGACCATAACACATCCCACGGGGCTCCTATGATGATCACAGTATACATCCACACACAACATGCATTGTTCCTCAGTAAACATCACTGAGTGTAGAAAGATCACAGACAAAAAGCATAGGCCAAAGATTCCCTTCAAAAAAGGCGTTGTAAGAAAAGTCATCAAAGCTCTGACAATCTGAGACACGGGTTTCCTTTTCTCCAACATTTGCAGTCGTATCTGTTTTTAAATGAAGAGGGGTTCAAAGCTAATCCAAACAAAGCTTTCTATGGAAAAACCTAAGTGTCAGCTGCGCACAGAGAGAGGGTACCCAAGACTTCATAGCTGTGCTGACCAAGGCATCTAATCACCATAGGTGGCAGTGTTCTGGGCCGTTTTAGTTGAGGAAGACTAACTGCAAAGTGAATCAGGAGCATTGAAGGAAGTCTGCTGGCTTAGTCTGCCTTTCAGAAAGTAGGTTACTCTTTTCTTATAAGTTGATGCCAATACCAGGGGCAGAACAGCTATAGACTATAGATTATGCCCAGTGTCTAGCTCTCCTGTCCTCTTCCCTGCCCACCCCCAACTCCACCACCGCCCCATTCCAGTTCTTTTCAGTGCTCAGGGAATCCCTAGTTTGTGAGTTCCCCACCCAGAAGCTGGAAATGGCAGACACTCACCCTACCCTCCTGGGAGCTATAGCAAACCCTATCGGACTGAGCCTGGGCTTTAAATTCTGATCAAGTGTCCTAGGACAGAGGACAACAGGATCAGTGCATCTATGCCATGGTGACTGGTAGACAAGCTCATAGTGGCTGGTCTCTAGGACCCTGGGTCCTCAGCAGCCATGCCTGGGGTGGGATCTGAGGTTTCAGTACATTCCTCTGCTTTTCAGCTAAGCCTGCTGGATTCCGCACCTTCAATGAGCAAGTTTGATTAGACATCGCCTTAGTTAACAATACAGCTTTTATTTTTCTGTGTGCACACCTGTGGAGCCCATAACTGAAGATGCTGCCTCTTTTCATTTCTCTCTGTGTCAGGGCTTGTGCCCAGTAGGCAAGATGTTACCACCTGCAACGTGGCAATCCTTGTTTTATGTCATTGTATTCGTCTTGTGTTTCCAGTCAAAGACTTCCAGAAATTGTTACTGTTTCGAGATAAAGGATATTTATGGGCCCAGAGAGTTCAGCTGCAGTTCAAGCAAGCCAAGGTCCAGCCACGCTAACTCAAAGGTGGCTGTGGTGGCTTTGTACCTGGCCTCCCCTTTGTGGCACCGTTGGGTTGTATGACACACAGGCAGGTGGTCAGTTCGCCAATCCTTGTGATGTTGCACTCAGCGACCACACTTTACAGATTTAGAGAGCTAAATTTGGCAGCGAACATTCTTTATTTCTGGTTTGGGTGGTCTTGTTTGTTTGTTTCGTCATGTTAGGGAGTGGAATCCAGGACCTTGTATGAACTAGGCAGACATGCCGTGGAACTATATTCCCTGGCAACCAATTGAGATTTAAAAAAAAAAAAGTAATAATCCAAACAGATTAGAAATTCTTGTATAGACACATCGTGACCTTACCAGAAAGGCAGAAAAATGTATCAAAAAGTAACTTCTTACAACTCATGACAAATTAATCTATACCCACCCAGCACTTGACCCTCCTCGTCTTTGATCTGTTGTGAATCAGGCCAGTTCTTTACTGTTAATGAATTTACATGCCATAGCCGGGACAGAAACTTGAACCCGCCTACCCTCCTTCAAGTGTGAGGCAGACACTGCCCACAGACAGACCTGGCAGCCTGGGACCCTGGAACTTGAGTCTCCCAGAGACTTGAAAGGCAAGCTGGGTTTCCCCTCTGCCTTCATGTTTTATGAGTGTTGGGGAAATGTTGGCTGTTTACTAATTATCAAAGCTGTTTTTATGACTTCCCCAAAGGCAAAGACAAAAGGAAAGGTTCCAAGTGTATTCCTTTCGGGCCTGGATGAAAGGTTGACCTTTCATGCTCTTGGGGGACTGCATGGTCGGCAGCCCTGGAAAATACGACTCGGAAGCATGTTCAGGAAGGCAAAAAGCTTTGAAGTGGGGAGCCAGATGGGGCCTTCTGTCACCAATGGTGAGGTGCATGCTTGGCCCGATGTGACAGACCTGTACACTGTCCCTGAGTTGAGTAGACTGCCAAGGACACTTCCTTTCCACAAAGCTTTCTACTGATGTCACTCCTGATTCACAAAGGACCCAGAAAAGAAGCCCTGGGGCCACTGGGCATCTTAGTATATGCCCATAGGAAACATCTCAGCCATGTCCTTCTACAACACATCCTGTTTCATGGAACCCCAAATGTCGGAAAATAGAAGCAAAGAACATGCTGTTACTACCAAAAATTTAATTATGATGATTTAAGACTATCAGTTAAGTTTGACTGGAAGAAAAACACATCTTGCCTTTTTTTAAGTTCCTGAGACCCTGGAACTGGCACCCAGCACAAAAATATTTTCTTCATGGAAATTTTTTTATTTTTCATTAAGATCTACATTTGGGGTAAAAATGCCATCGATGGACATCAAGAATTAGCAGAAAACATTCCTTTCCCTAGAGAGGATGTGCAAGGCTCTGAGCTCACCCGTTACCACAGCCAGTGGTTCCAGTATTTATTTGCATTCTTACTTTGGTCTCTTTTCAATGGACAGGCCCTTTACAGCTCCCTTCCTGCTTCTATGGGCGGAAATTGAACAGTAAAAAGCGGTAAATAACTCAGCACTGTCAGTTCCCAAGGTTTAGATTCTTTCTTTTATATATTCTCTTAAAAGTGAGTTCAGCTACGGCGCTTTCTAAAAATACAAGCCAAGGGTTGGCTTGATTGTTTCCCTGGCTTTGTGTTAACCTGTTTGAAGAGCTTATGACAATGTGTGCTTTCCAGCGAGTTGCTGACTCCACGCTCTCAAATGCTTCTGAGATTGACTTCGTCTTACAGAGAAGGTCAGGTTTGGAACTTACAGTTGAGGATACTTGCTCTCCAAAGGTAAATTTCCCAACAAGCCACTTCCAAATGGAAATTTTGCATGGATATTGTTTTGGTTGTGAGCTTAGTCTTTTAATGGCTGAGTCATCTCTCCAGCCCTTTTTTTTTTTTCTTTTTAGTTTCTCAGGCTTGAACCCAGAGTCTGGCTTGTGCTTCATCTATTATTATATAGCTATATTAGCAACCCTAGATTTCAGTTTCATTTTGAACTTTTGTGTGTGTTGGGTGCATGTTCATTCATGTGCCACGGTGTTTGTGTACATCAGAGGACACTAGTCTCAGGTGCTGGCCCTTGACTTTACCTTGCTTTTGTTTGAGCCAGGGTCTCATGATGTAACCTGGCTGGCCTGGAACTCACAGAGATCCACCAGATTGTTCTAAACACAGGCTGGCAACCATGTTTTTCTCACCAACTCTGTGAAGGATGAGACGGTAGTCTTTACCCGGGAACTAGCAACTGCAACTGTGAAAACGTGAATTCAATGACCAGCACAATAGAAACCAGCATGGCACCTGGGCCCCACTTGGAGCGGGCTCCCTGTTTGAGTGGCAAGATGGGATCAGCCTGCTTCAACACAGATGCCACAAGACAGGCTGGGCAGGAAGTCTTTTGAGTCATTTTTCTATTGCTACAACTGACCATCACAGATTGGATAACTTAGGAGGAAAATGTGCTTTCTTGGTTGAGAAGTTCAAGATCCAGAGGCTGCATCTGGTGAAGTCTCTCTCACTGGTGGGAACATGGCCGTGCAGGTTGTCACGTGATAGGCCTGGCTGACCCGGCTCAGTCGCTCTCCCTCTTCCTATCAAGCCACAATCCTATTGGATCGGTGCCTTGATATTTTGTTTTGACCTCCCAAGGGCCCCAACTCCAAACAACACAATTGGATTTGCCTGGGGCACTCAGTATCTCACAGTGGTACCAGAGGTTTTCTCGGAGGTGGAGAAGGTGAGGTGTGTAAACCAAAGAAGTCTGAGCTGAGTGCTCTGAGTCCTTAGAGCCCTGAAGCCCTGTTGACATGCCCACCTGCCTCTGCCTTGACTTTACCTGTGCCACCCAAGAGCCCAAGCCACAAATGATGCAAAGCCCACTAAGAAGAAGCGAGCATGCTTCTTCTTGCAGGATGCTTTGTTATTTATGAAATATTCCACACACGTTATCTCACTTTTCACGGAAGCCTGAAGGACTGGAATTATTACCAAGTAGGGGATAAGACACAGACCATTGAAGGGTCCTGGGCTGCTCACCATCAGTGGCAGGATGACAGTCTGTTCTTCACTCTTTTTTTTTTTTTTTTTTTTTTTTTTAGTTTTTCGAGACAGGGTTTCTCTATGTAGCTTTGCGCCTTTCCTGGAACTCACTCAATAGCCCAGGCTAGCCTCGAACTCACAAAGATCCACCTGGCTCTGCCTCCCAAGTGCTGGGTGTTCTTCACTCTTTAAGTGACTGTCCAAAGAGAGGGTGGGGCTCCCTCGAGACTCTGTGAAAGCGCACATTTTAATTCAGAAGATCTGGGGAAGTGCTGAGAGACTGGAGCCCGCAGATGGAGATGATGGCAGCCTGCTGCCTCCTCTGCTACCGTGGGTTGGTCCTGGACACCGCAAGTGAGGGTCTGTTCCTCAGCTGTACACCTCTACCAACACTGTGCTTGCCCCTTGTGGAAATGACTGAGCTCAGGGGTTTCCTGAGGTCTTGCTGTGGGCCTCAACTTCCTGTTCTGGAGCCAGTCATTCCAAGGCCTGTCTAGCTCCAGCACAGCTGATTATTCTCCCTCCTGCCCAGCTACTCCAACTCAGCCATGCTGCTTCCCAGGGACCCACAGACTGTAAAACTCCTTTTGCCATATGTGTTGAAAGTGGCCAGGTGACACCACACTTACATCTGTGGAATAGGTGAGTTGTCATGGTCATCATAGTTGATGGACTTCCCTGTAGGGTCATAGAAGAATAAAAGACCCCATGTTGAGGTGAGGCCCGTTCTTTCCTTGACAGGAGCCACAGCAGCGCTCATGGCCTCAACATTCCAACCCACACTCAATGCCAATTAGATGAGAGACCTCCCAGAGTTCATGGTATACCAGACTGGAAAGAGCCTTCAGAGAGCTTTGAGATAAGGTGAGGGTCAACTAAGACTGCTGGAAAAACTATTTAGAGCCACCGTTCTCAACCTTCCTAATGCTGCGACCCTTTAATGTAGTTGCTTATGTTGTGTTGACCCCCAACCATAAAATTACTTTCATTGCTACTTCATAACTGTAATTTTGCTACTGTTATGAATTTTAATGTAAATATCTGTGTTTTCTGATGATCTCAGGGGACACCTATGAAAGGGTCATTTGACCCCAGGGGTCTCAACCCACAGGTGAGAACCACAGATTTAGAGGCTGAGTTTGGGAGTGCTACAAAGCATGCGTGAGCTTTAGGGGTCTCAATCACAGAAAAAGGCTGGCACGCCACAGCGTTCCTGTAGCTCTTGCAGGAACAGCTGTGAGAGTAGAATTAATGGAGAGAGTTTCAGAACAGATGTGCCCAAGGCAGGTCAGCTCTGCCGTGTCTGATGTTATGAGTGTCATCATGACTAGATTGGGAGTCCTTTTCTCCTGGAGCCTCACTGTGTGCTCTAGCCTTGCAATTCTGCATGCTGCAGCTCAGCTTTTCCCCTACAGTCCTACGAGCATCCTCTCTCTCCTTCCCACACTGAGCAGCAATCTCATGCCTCCTACCTCCCTGCTATAAGAGGCAAGACTGTCCTCTTTATATGTCCTGCTTTATATGCAGGGGTCAGCTGGGTACAGAATTCCAGGTTGGAAGTCATCTTGCCTTGATTTTGAAAATATTGCTTCATGGGGTAGCAATTAAAAAGCCAGATGACATTCTGTTCTCTGAGCTTTTGTGTGAAGCATATTCTGCTTTTTCCCTCCGGGAAGGTTCTGGATGCTTTCTGAAATTTCATCGTGATGTGATGTGCCAGTTGCCACAATGAGGCTTCGTTGCCATTGATGGAAAGATGCCAGTGATTTCAGTTAAAAATATAAGTAGGCACAGCCTTGGACTACTTACTGGATTTGCATATACCCAGCAAGGGGTGTGAGCAACAGAGTAACACACTCATGTGTCTCCCAATGGCAGAAAAAAGACAGAAATAACCCACTAGTCCTAAGGGACCTTGAGAGTGGACCTATGGATAGGTATTAGTGACTCTTCTAGACCACTGTGAAAAACCAACTGGGCAATGGTTAGCTCAGAAGATCTCTCAGAATACAGGTGGGCACAGGCGGCTCCATGCCCGATTGTTGGCACTCTCCAACCACACGTACCTATTAGAAAAGGGAGAATAACAGTTCATTCAGGTTGGGGGTCCACTTCTCTGGAAAAACAGAGACTTAGCTATGCAAGTCAGTATGGAAATTCTTCAAAAAATGAAAAATAGAATTACAATATGCTCCAGCTATAGCACTCTTGGGCACCTGCCTGAAGAAATCACCACCTGCTCATCCAGGGTTATTGCGGTGCCAGTACCCAAGCTGTGGAGTCAGCCTAGGTGGCCATCAATAGATGAATGGATGGAGATGATGTAGTCCACACGACAGAGCTTTGTTCAGACATAGAGAATACTACAGTTGTGTCATTAGCAGGAAAATAGGTGGGACCTGGAATCACCAGTCTCACAAAGTCAGGGGTCAGATATTTCTCTCTCTTTCTCTCTCTCTCTCTCTCTCTCTCTCTCTCTCTCTCTCTCTCTCTCTCTCTCTCTCTCGTGTGTGTGTGTGTGTGTGTGTGTGTGTGTGTGTGTGTGTGTGTGTGTAAACACTGAAATAAAAGGGTTGCTATTAGGGATAAAAGTGGAAAGGGAGTGGGACATGAGAGAGGAAAACGACTAAGTTGTGGAAATGCCATAATGAACACAATGAGAGCCTTCATTCGGTGTTATTAATATGCACCAATAAAAAACAAATTAAATTTAGCTATAGAAAAAAATCAAGGAATAATCTTATGGGGCATTATTTTGGCACATCCAAAATAGGAACAGCTGGGCATGGTGGTGCACCCTATAATCTCAGCACTAGGGAGGCTGAGGGAGGAAGATCACAAGTTCAAGGCTGGCCCGGGGAACACAACAAGACCTTGTCTCAATAAAACCCCACAAGGATTGTGAATAGAGACTTCTTCGCTTTCTGTGACGTTAAATGGACTTATGCCTTTACTGCACAAGCTCCTCTAAGGCAAGAAACATGGCTTGCTTATTTTTATAGCCCAGATCTTTGCTTAGAAGCTGGTTCATTGGAGGACCCACGTCCATGTTCACTGAACCTACAGGAAGAGGTAAGCTAGGCTGGCTCCTGAAACCAAATTGATCTGGGATGTGTGGTTTGAGTTGATGGGGCTCATGCACATACTTAGCCTGCCTGGGAACATGTCACTGCCCTCCCCAGCCTTCCTCCTGGGCAGTCTGAATTCACTAGCACAGGCCTGCTCCAGTAAAATAAAGTAAAGGAGGGCTTCATGCACCATGTGTGTGTGGTGCTGAGGTTGCTCCTAGCAGGAGGCGAGGTTGGGATGGCAGCATCTTACTTACCTCACCTTCTTATTATGTCTCTTGAAGAGCCCAAGATGATTCCAGAACATCTATCCCACAGTCTTCAATCACGAGTTTTCAATGGGGACAGGATGCTTCGCATCCCGGCAGCACTCACGGCTCACGGTACAGCTGAGAAGTTCACCAGCATTTAGTGCATGGACTGATCATTGAATTAAACAACAGAGTTCAGATCATTCTTCACAATAAAGCCGGCACTAACATCTCTAGGGCGAAGTCTTCTGGAAGAGACATGTAGGATACGAGGGCCAGGAGAGGCAGGATATGCTGGAGAGGCTCCCAGAGGAGACGCAGTGTGACTCTGACAAGCCAGCCGCTTCCCTTCCCTCCCACTGGGAAGTTACATGCATGCCACAGCTCCCATCATTTTCTTTCAGTCACTCAAGCCACTGGCTGCACAGGACAGCCTGAAGTAAGACGGGGTGCAGGCCGAGTCCCTGAGCCGCAAGGGATGAGGCATCAGGTTCATCTGACGTTTTCTCACATGTTAATTTTACAAACAGTAACTTTGATATATTCAAGAACATATATCACCACTCACCTTTGGAGGGAGGACTTTAAAAAGTTTATTGCATTGCTGAAACACAATGTTAAATTACGTTGTAACGTAAGATGCCGTTTTCGGAACTCCAGGGAACAATTCTCAGAGTCCAAGGGATATGTAATATTTTCCCTTTAGTGTGGGGTGGCTTTCATGTAAGCTCAGGGTCCCTTAGCCTTGGTATCTGAAACTTCAGAGGCCACCGGACAATACCTGTGATTTGCTCTGGCTTTCTTCCCTGGACAGAGCAGCAGCCATGAACTTCCTTCCATGAGCTGACCAGTCACACACACATACACACACACACACACTCTGAGGGTAGAGATTTGAAAACTGGAGCTAAATAATGCCCTGAGGCCTCCCTGTCTGACAGAGGGAGATCTGATTGTGAGCACTCACATTCTCCAGGGGCCAGGGTAGCAGACACCACCACCCCAGGTAGAAAACATCTTCAGATCATGTAAAATATTTATGATATTTTCTCTTAAATTCCTTGTTCTATGTATAAAGGCTCCTGATGGCTTTCAGTGAAAACGTCTGGAGAGACTAGAGGATGACATCATCACAGTGACACTGTAGTGAGAGCATCAGTTACACTGGCTGTAGCCTTCCTGGTGGCAGACGTGGCCCAAGTCGTGGCTCCTCTACCTGGCTACATTCTGTTTTCTGCAGCTTCTGAGGAAGCAGTCAAACTGTACCTTTCATTAATCAGTGCTGTAGTTTGGATTTTATTGTACCCTTCCACCTCAAAGCTCTGTTAGGAGTTTGGTTGCCAGGGTAGCATTACTGGGAGTGGTGGATATTTGGGGAGGTTGGACCTTGAATTCATTCTGCTGCAAACACAACCACTTCTGACTCTGGGCGAAAGCCAGCCCTTTCTCCCTGTCGACAGAGTCCTCTTCTGGTTCTCAGTATGATACCAGCGGGCTTCAGAAGGGAACTGGCAGATTTGGCTTGCCTCTCCTGGAAAGGAAGCTGTGTGTTCATATGCCAAGGCTGAGGGAAGCGTAGCCAAGGGAGCATTGTGCTCGGCAGGTCTCATAGGGGAGAAGCATGAGTCATGTGCTTTCAGAAGACAATTCTGGGGGAGACAGGAACCTCAGGAGCCCTGTTTGTGGACAGGGCTTGTGGAGAGAACCAGCTCCTTGAATGCAGCTGTGGTGGAGGTTGCTGGCGATTTCCTCACAGCTGCCCTCCCTCTTCCTCCGAGGCTCTGGATGCTTTAGGCAGTGTAAAGTCAAGGCTGTGCTTGCAGCCTCCTTGGTAGGTAGGTGGGGGTGCTGGGCTGAGTTCTAGCCAATGTCTTTCAGCAGAAGACAGAAAGTGCCTGCCTTGGTCACTTTCTCATGCCCACGACCTTCTAATATATCCAGTTCACAGTTACCAATCTGAACTCACTGGAATGGAGTTCCAGCAAAGAGCCTATGCCTTCAAGACTCACAGTGTGCTGGCCTTGCAGGTATACAAAATAGACACCTCCCTTTTCCTTCAGCCCACATTACTTGAGAGTTTTCTATAATTTGCTCCAGACCTATTTTGAACTGCATTAGTTGCATTCTCATAATAAATACTGGATACACCACCTTCATTTTGGCCCACAGTTTTAGAGGTTCCTTCGGACCCGTGGCCAGGCAGCACTCAATGGCAGGAGACTGTGGCAGAGAAAACTAGGGAGAAAAACTAAGAACAGAAAGCACGATTGTCTTCAAGGGCATGCCTCCAGTGACCTAAGGACGTCTCACTAGGTTCCAATCTCCCAATATCCACTGCCTTTCAGTAAGTCTACCCTGGCAACCAAGCTTTTGATACGTAGCTTTAAGGTGGTGGGGGCTACAGTAAAAATCCAAACTACAGCACTGACGAATGAACAGAGATGTTTGGCTAGTCTCCCTGGAGTGTTTTTTAGGAGTCATAATTCACTCAGAGGACAAGCACCGAAGTGTATTGGCTCCCTGGTCCCCTTTTGGCTCTACTGCCGTGGGCTCATGAATGATTTCCTACCCTTACTTCCAACCTCCCATCTCAAAGCCACATCCACACCTTTTCAGCCACATACGCTTTTATGAATGGCATCTTTATGAATGGCAAAGGAAGGCAATTTCCCCCTGAAGAGAAAGGATCCCCTCAGTGTCGTGCCACAAAGCCGGCCCTGATACTCAGTCCTTTGTTACAGTCCTCAAGTCCCGCTCCCACAAGGGATCTGCTTGGTCACTGATGTAGAATGGCAGAGCGCACTTGCGATCAAAAGAAAGTGGCGTGGCCCCATCAGACAAATCGCCATGGTGCATGGGGGCATCCATCCTGGGGCCTTCCTCAATGCAGTGCGACAGTGACACTTTTGAAACCAGTGGGGCTACTCTTGTACCTCCTCAGCTCTCCCTAGCTGTCCCACGTCATTAACTCATTCGTTGTCATGCTGGCTTCAATCTTAAGCCTTGCACAAGCTGGGTAAGTTCTCTATCACTGAACCACATCCTTAGCAACCCCAACAACCCCCCTTTTGTAACTTTGAACAGCTTCACATTGTCAGTCCATGTTGGTGTGGATGAGAAAGAGGCATTCAAACCTCTCTCGTGAGTTTTTCTGGTAAGATCAGGCCCAAGGGAAGCCTGAGTGTGCTATCATGTGGACAGAGATGGCGCATCCTCCCTTCCTCCATGTCTGTCTGTTAGAAGACAGACAAGAGGGGTGGACCCAGAAGAAAGGATTCCTAGAAGATAGTCCAAGTTCCTGTTTGTAAAACCTGACAACCTATTGTAAAGCCCTGGCCCCGGACTTCAATGTTTTTAAAGCAACCAATTCTCCTGACAAGCGGCCTAGCCATGAGGTCAAGCATGGGGCCTTTCTCGGTCTCAAAGAGAAGTTAGATGTGGGGTAACTAAACCGCTGCAGCTGTGTCTTGGTAGCTGTTTCCTGATACTCAGAAGACCCGTTTCTAGTTTAATATCCTTCAGACTGACGATAGGTTTCTCCTGCTACAACAAAAACTAAGACCTCAGGATATTTTTCCATACATACACACTAATGAAGGGTCAGCATCCTGAGGAGACCCTAGCTTCATTATAATATCACATTGTGGGCTATTCCAGAGGAACAGGGGAAGAAAAATCCTAAAATGGAGAACTGGTAAACTGCAAGTTGGGAAGGAGAAAGGCTCACCTTATTCCATCAACATGACCCATCTCATAAATATTCATAAACTTCTTTAAAATCCACAGCATGGAGTTCTCTGGACTGCTGTTTCTCTTTGGGACAGTTTACAGTTTCCTTTGGTCACTTACTTTAACTTGCTAAATGAACTTCTGTTTAAATCTTATCTCTTTACTGAATTCTTTCCTTCATGAAGGTAAGAACCAGGAGAGCCCTCGGTAACACCTCTGCAGAGCCCAGTCGAGGAAGTCTTGGGCTAACATGTCATACAGTAATTACTTTGAGGGTGGCTGAGCTACTGTCTTTGAATTCCTGTGATTGGGGCGGACCACTGACGGGTTGGGGAGAGCAGTTCTTTGTGCCTCTTGGTAAATTCCTTTGTTGTTTCTCCTAAGTGTTTATTTGAAGAGATACACTCATCAGAGACCAGGAGCTGTTAGCAGTGATTGCATTCACTGGGGCACGTCACTGTGATGGTTTCTGGCCCTGGGATGCGTGCTTCCTAAGAAGGATGCCCTGATTCCATGTTTGCAGCCCATTCCGCTGCTACTTTGCACAGTTCCATCAGGACGTCAGCTTCAGCAACATTGCCCCAATTGGCCTGTGTCTCAAGCCTGTGGTCACTGACATCCTGGGACTCAAGTCCCCCTTCTTTCGCTACTACATGCGCAGCTCATGAGCACAGCTAGTCAGAAGTGGAGGAAGCAGAGTGGGTCATTCTGCTATTTGCTTTTACCCTATACCGTGTCTTAGGGCTTATCTCTCAGAGACTCAGAGCCTGGTCCCTATCTATTCTCCTAAACTCTAGCAAATGAGGTACACAGTGAAGAAATGTCAAAACAGTGCACACAAGACTGGAAAGGGTAATTATCAAATTAAGACTTCTCACACACATCATATTTATTTATTTATTTATTTATTTTGGTTTTTTTTCGAGACAGGGTTTCTCTGTGTAGCTTTGCGCCTTTTCCTGGAACTCACTTGGTAGCCCAGGCTGGCCTTGAACTCACAGAGATCCACCTGGCTCTGCCTCCCAAGTGCTGGGATTAAAGGCGTGCGCCACCACCACCCGGCCACACATCATATTTAAACAGCAGACGGGATATAATTTGTTACATTTAAAAACAACCCACCTACGATGCATCTTTGGGGTTCACTTCGGCCATGGGACACTGACAATAGTGAGTACTGAAGGTCTGGGTATCCCAGGTGCTGGGAAGGCATCTACTAGCGCATCTAACATTGGTGGGAAGGCAGAGAGCATGTCGTCAGCATGCACAGCACCACCCTGGATGGTCTACCTTCTGCAACTGTGTGACCATAGGTGTCATTCTCCTCCTCTGTGTGTCCTCCACTGTCTGAGAAGTAGGCTTGACGTTACATCAGTAGTCAGATGAAGTAAGCCTGTGTCCATGCAGCTGCTGTAGCCCAGAAATAGGCAGGTCCCTATTGGTGAAATTATTAAGGCCACTTCATGTAGTTAAAAGGAGATTTATTTAATGGCGTAACTTACAAATTAAGGGATAGGTAGGTCTCGGGGTCTGGGGAAGGTGTATCGCAGTCCAGCGGTGTTCTCTGGAGCTCTGCTTGGCCCACCTCCACCGTCCAGGGTCCCGGAACAGAGAGAGAGCGCTGGCCCATCCAGATCTCAGGTCTCCAGGCGCCTCCCTTGGCCCCGCCTTGTAGGAGTGACAGTTGCCAAAGTCTCAATGGGGGTTGGAACTTCCAGATCAAAGCTGGAATGGCTACCCACTACAGGTCCCCAGTCATGCTGCCTAGAGAGGCTCTGCAGGAGCTGGAGAGACAGGCCCTGCATCTTGAACCTGGTGGGTAAATGAAATTCACTGTATCAGATAGCGCATGAAGCTTTGCTGGCAATGCTGAATAGCTCCAGACTGGCGTGATGCTCAACTGTTTCTCATATTTGACCTATGGGGTCATGAACAGAAGCGTGGGTTCCAGTCAGGACTCATTCCACAATAGTTCACGTGGAGTTACCCTTGAACACTGCAGTCCTTGGTTATGCCTCAGTCCTCAGGCCATTTTCCTTAGCTCAAAACACTCCTGTCTGTCCTTGCACGTCTTTCCTCAGGCCCCAGTTCAGGCATGGCTGCTTCTCGGAGCTATAATCTTTCTTGGTCAGATTAGTAATGGCCTTTCTCTGTCTGTCTGTCTGTCTGTCTCTCTCTCTCTCTCTCTCTCTCTCTCTCTCTCTCTCACACACACACACACACACACACACACACACACACACACACACACACACGGTATACATGGAAAATCCACAGAAACACTCAACCTCATATTCTACCGTGCCTCCCACCACACTTAGAAGCAATCCAAGGCCAGGGACAAGTTCATAGACGCTGGTGTGTGTCCGTGTCATGCCTTGACATAATTCATATGTATACCTCCAAGGAGGTTGCCTTATCTCCTGCAGAAAACAACAGTTATCAGATAAGAAGGAAAAAATAGAATGGATTTCTGGAATTTTCTCTACTTAAAAACACTGCAATGTTTTCAATAACATATGCACTCCCATACAGTTTGTTTCTGGATGAGATGTTTTTTTCCAAATGGTCTGCTGAATGGTCACGTGCAGCTTGAACCTCAGTCTTGAACCCGGTGGAACCAGGCTTCCCGAAAGGAAGAAGGAATTGGTGTCCTTTGGGGGTAGCTCTCGGGGAGGGAAACGCTGGTGAAAATTAATGCCCCCTTATTTTTCTAAAGAGGAAACACAGCTGTTTGGCCCGAAGGATGTGTGAGAGAGGGAGTGGGTGGGGGTTCTCGGGTTGTTTGTTCCTAAGACAGCTGGCACACGTGCCAAGGAGGTGGGAGTCGGCTGTGTTGGATGGAGTGCTAGTGTCCGCCCAGTGAGCTCTGCAGATCCACCACCAACTTCTGGATTCTCTCCATCATCCCTCGGAGAAGAATAGTTTACAGACATGCATGCCACTGTGCTGTCACAGGGCTGGACCTGCCTGTCCTGGCAGGAACTTCACTTCGAGGTTGTTTCTCTTGGTGATTTAACACTCCGGCATCTGCCTGGCCGGCATCAGGGCAGTGGGCAAAGAGCTGAAACAGCCAAACCCCATCTCAGTCTCTGACTTCCGCTGCTAAGTGTCTCTGGACAAACGGCTTAGCCTCTCTGAGACTCATTTTCTCTTACTGAAAGTAAGCTTAAACTTGAAACGTGTTCAAATGGATACAGTTTGTTAAAATGGAAGCATACACAGAAAACTATCTTTCCAGCAGATCTGTACTAGGGTGTTGGAACGGAGGGCTGTACTCTGCGTCTCCCCTTAGCCCTTAGATGGGCATGAGGCATCCTGAGGTGCAGGAGAGTTTGAGACTCTTCTGCCGCTGGGTCCAGCACACGGACATTTGAAGGACACCTCCAATGCAAAGCATGGCTGGTTTATGCTGTTGGCACACTGCCATGTGGTATTGCTTTGATTGGCATTGGATCTTATGCTCAGGTCTCTTCCAAAATCATGTGTCTAAAAGTTGATGTCTTCGAAATTGGGAAAGAAATGGGTCTAGGCAAAATCGTCTGTAAGTGCAGTGGTTTCTTGTGGACTCTGGGCTTAAGTGAGTGGGAAATACGTGGCCGCAAAGAGCAGCATCATGGACTGACTATGGAGAAATCAAAAGAATATGCAGATGGCTACCAGTACTTATCAGCTGTTGTGATGGCTTCAAGACATTTATCCATTGATGACTCTACTAATGTTTGGTACCAGAATGTGGCCATTTTACAAATGCCTGGTCCCATCTGCCCCACAGTTGAGTTCCCTTCCCTCTTTCGAAATGCATCACACCTTGAGATCTTGCCGGGACTCTCCAAGAGTTCTTCAACATGTGTGCTCCACGCCGGATGAAAACATCCATGATCCTATCCGCTCCTTTATAAAGGGCACCTGTGACGGAGGCCGCTGACCTCATCTGGAGAAGACCGGCTGCGGCTCTGACAGCTGATGGTTTTATTTAACGTCGCGTCCCCGAGCTAAGTGTATTGAGAGGCACAAAGCCACCATCTGCTACAGCTATTTAATGCACGAAGGAATAAGATCCTAATGCACGCACATTAGCCAGGGCTGTCCAGCTGGTGAGTGATGGAGCCAGGGCTCAGTGGGGGTGCAGACTGCGAGTCCCGCTCTCTTCTGGAGGATGAGCAGGGCAAGGCTAGTCCGGGGTTGGGGGTGGAGGTTCAAGTTCACGTATAGCTTACTTATAGCTTTTATATTGTTGGTCCTGTGCCACATTTCTAGGAAAATAAAACAAAAAGGGGTTGCCCCTGAAATTGTTTTCCTCACAGAATTCACGGAAAAAAATAGCCTGGTCTTTGTTACATAAAAGCACCCAAATGGGCAAAAGCCCGAGGGCTTGCTTAGTTGTATAGCAGTCATCTCAGTTGGAAGCAGGAGGGCAGGCAATGAGAATGGGCAGGGCTGTGGAAGCAGCTTCCAGTTGGAAAGGGGAGAGGAGCTAGGGCAGACACCACTGACTCTCTCCCCTCGGGGCTCAGACCCTGCGGCTGTCAGTCAGCGCTGTTCCTGCCACAGATATCCAAGATAAATCAATTCACACAGAAGAAACGCTGGTTTGGGTTCACAGTTTCAGATGGCCCAGCCCATGGTCACTCTGCTTTATTGCTTTAGGTTTACGACAGGTTAGCGTGACATGGTAGGAACACATGGAAGGAAGCTTCTTACCACATGGCATGGAAGAGAAAGAGAGAAAAGGGAGCACAAGGTCCCAGTATCCTCTGCAAGGGCACACCCCAGTGACCTAACTTCCATCCCCTTGGACCCCCATCTTAAATGTCTTTCCACATCCCAACCATACATACCACAGGCTAGAAACCCAACTTCTGATGCATAGCCTTGGGAAGGGGGGCACATTGCAGATTCAACCTGTCTACCATCTAACCTCCAATGTTATCACTTTAAAGGTCCCTCCCAGCTAGCACCTCCTAAGTTCACACTCCCCTCTTCCTACTCTGGTTTCAGGATAGTCTGAACATGCCTTGAGCTTTCTTGGATTGAGACTAATTTCCCCTGCAAGGTGTTAAGTGGGTAGAAACTTAATTGACCCTGGCATCTGAAGAGGGGAGGCTTTGGGAGGTGACAGGATTAGGTAAGGCCATTTGAGAGGAGTCCTCATGACTAAATCCTGATGGGATAAGAACTGATTCTTCAGGCTCTTGCTGAGGGTTCAACAGTCTCTCAGCGAGAAGGAACTGGAGCTGAGTCGTGATTAGTATTTGGTTTCTCTTCATAGCTGGTGGATAGTCAGGGGCAATATGCTTTGTTTTTCCTCTTGTGTTTGTACAACTCAGGGGCATAAGACCTGTAAATATTAATTTAATTCCCACAACAACTGTATTAGGTACCATTTGACAGCTGGTGGGCCTGAGGCTAATAGGGATGGTGAATTTCTAGGGGGGTTAAGTGGTTGGCAGACAGGATGAACAACAGGAGTAGGTAGTTGCTTCGCATCACCATGTAGAGAAGAAAATTGTGAATTAAAGACACTTTCCACACCCAAGTATAGCGCCCCTTCCTCTATGTGGAACTTTCAGTGAGAATGTCCTCTGTACTCTCAGACACGTGAATACCCACCCCCTAGGTGCTGTCCCTGGGTGGGTTAAGGAGTGTGGTCTTTCTGGGGGAAGTGGTTGACGGGGGCTGGGCTTTGATGTTTCAAAGCCCTGCGTCATTCCCAACTTGCTGTCTTTGCTTCCTGCTTGTGGGTCACGATGGGAGCCCTCAGCTACTGCTCCCGCTGCCACGCCTGCCCGCGGTTAACAAGCTTCCCTGCCATGGCAGGTTCTTAGCCCTCTGGATCCCCAAGCCCAAATAAACCCTCCCTTCTTTAAGCTGCCTTGGCTGTGGTGTTTTGTCACAGCAATAGCAACCAATACCCCATACTATGGAGTAAACAAAAGTGCCAGAGCGTAGCGAACCCATGAGGAAGAGGTTCTGTGGCTGGCCTCCCTAGATACTGCTTACTGTGAGAATGGGAGCGGGGGCTGCAGAGTGGGAGAGGTGATCGGTTCTCACCGACCACGCCACTATGCTGGTACTTCTATGTGGTGGTATTGTGTTCCCCAAAATATTGTGCACCCTAATAAACTTATCTGGGGTCAGAGAACAGAACAGCCACTAGATACAGAGGCCAGAAAGTGGTGGCATGCACGCCTTTAATCCTATCACTTGGGAGGCAGAGATCCGCCTGGATCTCTGTGAGTTCAAAGCCACACTGGAAACAGCCAGGCATGGTGACTCACGCCTTTAATCCCAGGAAGTGATGGCAGGAGGCAGAAAGGTATATATGGCATGAGGACCAGGAACTAGAACTGTTAAGCTTTTAGGCTTTTGAGCAACAGTTCAGCTGAGATCCATTTGGATGAGGACTCAGAGGCTTCCAGTCTGAGGAAACAGGGTCAGCTGAGGAATTGGCGAGGTGAGGAAACTGGCTTGTTCTGCTTCTCTCGTCTTCCAGTGTTCACCCCAATACAAGGCTCCAGGTTTGATTTTATTAATAAGACCTTCTAAGATTCGTGCTACACTTCTATTGTCTTGTCTTGTCTTCCTTCCTTTCTCCTCCCCCTGTCTTTCTTTCATGTGTGTCTGCATGCACACACTGGGGCTTGTGTGTGTGTGTGGTGTATGTGGTGTACATGCATGTGCATATGTGCACAGGTGCCTGCATCTGTGTGCACCCACAGAGGCCGGAGGACATCGGTACCCTGCTCTATCACTCTCCATCTTCTTCCTCTGGGGCAGGGTCTCTGAACAGGAATTAGGTTGTCAGCCATGGGGCTCCAGTGATCCTCCCATCTCCGACCCCTCACAACAGTGGGGTCACAGATATTTGCGAAATTTCATGTGGCTTTTCCTATGGGTTCTGGGATCCAAACTCAGGTCCCCATGCTTACATAGAAAAGACTCTTGCCCCCTGTCTTGGTTAGGTTTTTGTTGTTGTTGTTGTTGTTGTTGTTTGTTTTTGTCAACTTGACCTAAGCTAGAGTCACTTGAGAAGAGGAAACTGAGAAAATGCCCCTTTCATATTGGCCTGTGGGACATTTCTTGATTAATGATTGGTGGATGACCAACTCACCATGAGCCACCCTGGGCAAGCAGTACTGGGGCATATCAGAAAGCAGGCTGAAAAAACCATAGGGAGCAGTCTCATCTGCCTGAGGCTTTGATGGGGGGGGGGGGGGGCGGGGTATGAGTCTCTTTCCATATGGAAGATGAGGGGTGGGGCTAGGTCTCCGGTGCTCACAGTCTCGGGGTTGGCTCCCCTGTGCCCTCTTAACAGGGTCAGCTCGGCTGTGCTGCCCAGATGAGGTGCAGGGCCCACTTTCCCAAGTGTTACAGCTGGTAAACAGGTCAGCTCCTTGCCAGCTGGAGATGACAGGGGTGTCTGGGGGGCATCTTTTCCTCATCTCCACCACCACACGGCCAATGAAGGAGGCAGTTCTAGCTACGCCCCTCTCCCACCCTCAGGGCTGGCTCATCCAAGCCCCTGTCTATGGGGGTCAACTCTGCTGTGCTGTGCAGGCAAGGCTGAGGGCCCATTCTCCCAAGTGCTGCAGCTGGTGAGGGGTTGGGTCTCCCACCTGCTGCAGGCATCAAGGGGAGAGGGAAGAAGGGCATCTTTCCCTCACCCACGCTACTACATGGCAGACAAAAGGAGCTTGACCTGCTCTCCCATTCTCACACCCTCAGGGCCAGCTCACCTGTGCCCCTAAGAACAGGGTCAGCTCTATTGTGCTGCCCAGGTGAGGTGTAGGTAGGGCCCTCTCTCCTGAGTGCTTCAGTAGGCCAGGGGTGGGGCCAACTCCGTACAGCCCTATCCTCTCTGCCTTCCTCAGAGTCACAGACCAAGTCATGGCCCTTGGCAGGAGCCCAGACCCAGACATCTGGCCCTGGGTGGTAGTAAGGTAAATGTATCAGCCCATTCCTCACTTCCTGACCCCCTCACCTCTTCAGAACTGCCTCTCTCCCATGCACGTGACTTATTCTAACCCCCCTCTGTCTCTGTCTCTCTCTGTCTCTCTGTCTCTGTCTCTGTCTCTCTCTGTCTCTCTGTCTCTGTCTCTCTGTCTCTCTCTGTCTGTCTCTGTCTCTCTCTCTCCCATATCACCATCCTGTACTCACCCCTCCTAGTTGAGACCTGCCCCTGCCAGCCACATGGCCCATCATGGAGCTGTTGCTGTGTTCCGCCCTAGGGCTATAGCCCCTAGGCGGCTCCTTGGTTTCTGCTTCTGTTTTTCTTCATTTTTTTAAAAATAGTAATCCTGTGACTTGTTTTTAAAGTTAAGTTAAAAAACAAAACAAAACAAAAAAAACCCTTGTCACAAGAGGAAGGAGACGGAGATTTGCATAAGGGCTCCAAGTGCACCTGTGTACCAGAGTCCAGCGCAGAGGTGGCTCAGAAACATCTGATCAGTTCTTTATTTACAGTTCAGACTTACTTTCCCAGACTCCACTGAGAAGCAAGCTTTGTAGAGCAGCTGCCTTACGTCGTGGCCTCAGCCCTCAAGCTTTGTTCCTGGGCTCTGAGCCTCATCCAGACCCCAGAAGCCACACCAGCTGTCTTCTGTCCACCGAAGGTCTACCCTGCACCCCTCTGTTCTATTCTATCTGCAAAGTGTGTCTTTTCTAGAACTGAGGGGTAGCCTCGGCTTCCCATGTTCTCCAGCTTGCTGCACTTCCTCCTGCTTTCTAGCGGGAGGGGTACAAGTTGCACTGCTCATCTGAACTTCAGACCCAACTGCGTTTTTTCAAAACATGTCGTCTGTGACCTGAGTCTCACCATTTTACCGCTATTTCCTCTCACAGTCTCTCTTATTCTAGTGAGAACTTGGCAGTTTGTTTGTAGCTGGACCTGCACTGAGGATGAAGAAGAGCACATCTGTTCAGACAGTCAAACTTTCATTGAGGAAATGCTCTGTGCTAGGCCCAGCTTCAATTTTAGAGAGTCTGTAGAAAATGGAGTTTACCATTTCAGATTTCTAGCGGTGATGGCTGGAATCAGAGAAATGCTGAGCCATAGGAATCTCGGGGCCAAATACTCCTTTAAATCACAAACCATGCCGTGACATCATTTGGCTTGTTGATAGGTATCAAGTCACACCGAATACAGTCATACGCCACATAAAGATGTTTAGATCAACTGGGCTGCATATTCGATGCTGCTTTCAATGTTTCCATCACTGAGTGATGTCACCGCTGTCTTAGTTTGTATAATTTTAAAATGCTTGTGCAAAGCCCAAATCATCAAACGCAGCGTTTGTGAGACCGTATCCTCACCATTCAGTGGAACACAAGTCACCAGGGTCAGGTAACTGACTTAGATTATAGAGAATATCTCATTGCCAAGTACCCATTCCCTCTCTCAGAAGAGAATTACTCACCCTCCCATTGAAGTCAAGCTTGTCAAAGTGTTGTAGGGCCCTCTGTGAAGTTGTTTTCCCCAGCCTGATAAAAGGCCTAGTTGCATAATCCCCTGTGGTCAAGAAAATGTGAAGCTGAGTGGCCTGGGCCAATTTTCAGCAGAATCCAGAAGCTACTGTGTGGCTCCCCTCACCCACTTCTTTCATCTACCGCCACATCACATCTAAAGCCAGGTCCTCACTGAAGCCCCAAACAGAGTGTGGGAAACAGAACTCCTGCCAATGTGGGGATAACCCCTATCAGGAAGGAGCAAAACCGGGGAGATCTTGGCCCCCCACACACACACTTAGGATGGTTCCGTTTATGGTTTTTCAGATGTGTGATGGCGCGAAAGTGGAAGCCATACTGTAGAAGTACATTTCTAATTTAGATCTTTTCACAAGCTAGCGATCTGTGATGCAGTCCTTCTCTTGGTGCCGAGCAGTAGCAGTGAGCCCCAGTTCCCTTCAACCACGTGGTTATGAGAGGAAACAAGCGAGGCGCTACCACGTGCGGCTCTGCAGAGCTGGGGCGACTGGACTGGTAGGTTGGATGAATTCGCTGAAATACTGGCTTGTGGCATTTCCAGTTTCAAGGAGTTTATGGGACAACACCTCCTGGTAGGTAAGTTGAGTATCATCTTAATCTAGCGAAGGCGATAATATGACAGAAACCCACGAAAGATTCTCATCCATCCGCTCCCTCACCTGCAGGGAGCACAGCAGTGGATGCTTGGCGTGAGGTAAGTGTCCTCGAAACTGCTCTCTGGTTTGCTCATGCTCTCCATCCCCCAGAAAAGCAGATATTTGTTAGAGCCCCTGATGTGGTGCAGTGGAAGAGCATTGGTTTAGCAAGCCAGAGGTCCTGGGTTCAGTCCCCAGCCCCCTTCACAGGTACATAACCTTTCATCCTATTTATTCTAGTTGGACTTGTCACGGCAGTTACTCAATTTAATTAGTAGTTAAAAACCAATGGAGTGCAAGTAAAAAAAAAAGTCAGGGTAAGTTGCATGCTCAGACAAGGCTGAATATAGGCAAATTACTCCAGCATATTATCGCAGTTGAGACACTAAGAAATACTCAGGAAAACATCGTGAAACATATTGCTCCTCAAATGACTATTTTCCCACAACATGTTAAAGAGATCAAAATAAGAAATTTGGAGTTGGAGACTTCTGATTATCTCTTTTTTCAAGGAGGAATTCTCACCAGTACCAGGAGCCAAAAGAAGGCTTTTGGTACCACACCAAAGCATTGGCAAAAAGCTGAATGCAGTGGCACGTGCCTCTAACCTCTGCTTTGGAAGACTAAGACAGAAGGATCCTAAATTCAAGGCTAGCCTGGGTTACGAAGTGAGATCCTCCCCACGAGGAGGATGACATGATGTGTTTTAATGAAAACATCTAAGACTTGTTTGTGTGTATGTGTGTGTGTGTGTGTGTGTGTGTGTGTGTGTGTGTGTGTGTGTGTGTATTCATTTTTAAAGACTCTCCTCTTGGTAATTTTCAGAGAACAAGCTCACAGCTATAATTAGGATAGATGGATCAGAAGGCCTTATGTGACACCTCTCTCCTACACCGGCAGATCTATGCCCAGAGATATGGCCCTCCGGTGCTCTGCTGTTGGACATGCCTGTTCCCAACTGGAACAGCACAGCCTGGTGTGGCCCAACAGCATTGTCCAGTGTTATTCCCATTCCAGATATCAGCACAGCTCAGGGATGCTTCCTCTTAAGAAACCTGCAATTGAGCTGACAGGAGCAAAGGTATTTTAAAAAGAGACACTGTGCCCCTGCTTGGCTATGAGATTATTGAGACAGTGGACCCCAAGGAATTGGAATTTCCCCAGGAATCTCCTGCTAGGGAGGGGAAAGGCTGTGATTCTGGTGCTTTCGAGAGGAGAAGTTTGCCATAGGAGGAGACTTACCACAGTCCGACAACTTGTCAGACCTCAGCGTGGGAGAGCCTGGAGCCCAGACAATGACTCGTCGGTGATAGGCCAGACCACACTTTGACTAGGCCTGCTTAGTTATGCATTTCCCTTGTCTTCTGTTTAAACCTAAAACTCACGTCAGACCCCAAAGACAGACTCCAGATGCTATTGGATCCTTTCATTTGTTCCTTTCCCTAACGCGGTCATTAAATAAATTCCATCTATCTGCTTTTCACCATCATCTTTTCTCTTTAATTGGCCTATTGAGGATGGGTGGCTGAGCCTAGCTTGTTAGGGCTGTGAAGTTCTAGACTTTAACTCTGGTTAACAACTCTGGTAACAAGTCCACAGGGTCTGCGTGTTCCTGCAACCCAAGGGAACAGGAGCAAAAGGCTCTCTTGACCCAGACCTAACCTGCTCTGCTGCTGTGCCAACGGGACCAGAGAAAGGCTTTCTAGAAACACCAGGATTGGAGAGAGTACAGTACCCCTCCTCTATCACCTCCACACCAAAGCAAAGCAAAATAATTAACAATAATAATAATACGAAACCAGGAGCAATAAAGCAGACTTCTAACATTTCCCAGAACAATTTCTTCCATGTGCTTTGATGATGAATGTAAAAGTTTTTCCAGTAATGTATTTCTCCCCTTGTCTTTTTCCTGCCGTCCCTGCACTGAGACCTCTAAAGTGGCCCCTCCCTGACTGGACCTACCAAAGCTCTAGTGGACAGTGAACCTCATGTTGCATGGGCATCCTCAGTGTGCCTGAAGGCTGGCTTCACTAGCCTGCTTCCCTATAACCCATGGCTGCCAATCTTCCCTGGCCATGCTCCTTGCCCACAGGACTACGTGCTGTAAGTGGGGGGAAAACAAGTTATTAGTGATTTGGTTTTGGCTGTGCCCTGTCTGACCCTGTTCATCAAAGCAGAACTCCCGGTCTAGGACTTAAATCTCCCTTCTCTCCTTTGCAGTCTTGTGGGGAAGTGTCTGACCTGGCCATCAGCCCCAATCTTTATTGTTGTTGTTATTATTATTATTATTAAAAAAACCCAAAACTTTTTTTTTCAATACAATCTGATCACACATTTTCCCTCCCTAATTCCAGACCCTCCCCACTGCATAAACTGATGACATGACTGCCCCATGGTATGGTGAAGGGGAAGGTTTTCCTTATAGCTGTGAGAGGGAGAACAGCCAGAAGCATCTGGGAGAGTCCAGAGCAGAGAGCGAAAGGAGCAGACTGAACATGGCCAGCAGACTGGGCCTAGCCAGTGATATCTGCAAGAGAAGGGGGAATAGGAGGAGACAGAAAAGAGAGAAAACAGGGAGAGAAGCAGGAGCGGAGCACAGAGTGAACATAGCGAGACTTGCCGGGCTATAGGGAGAATGAATGGCTGGGGTGAGGGAAGCCCCTGAGCTGGAGGGAGTTTAGGGTAAGGGAGGAGGCCAGAGGGGCTAAGCTGCTAGTGTGGCCTGTGAAATGTGTAACAGGAACTTATGATTCTGAGGGGGGCCTTTAGGCCACCATGAGCTTTGATATGGTAATAGGCACCACAGGCAGCCATAGGTCCCTTCTGCCAGAAAGAAAGGAAGTGACTTCTTTTGGTAGATGAGAACTAGTTTCACAAGTTCCTGAGGAATTCTGGCTTTTAGCTAACTAAGAGAAATTCTCCAGTAGTCTAGTTTGAGCTCATTGGACTGTATTTTGGAGTTTGGGCAGTTGGAGTTTCCTTTGGACCTAATACCCACCTTCCCAACTCCATGCCCTTTCTTTCTCTCTCTTTAAAAAAAAAACAAGGCTAACTGTCAATAAATCTGGAATCAGGGGATAAACTCCTTCAAAGGAAGACTCTGCAGACAGAATCCCAGAGGGTAGAAACAGCCACGCTCTGGCTTGACTCAACAAATACTTAGATACAGTTCTAATTCTGTCTGTTTTATCTTGCAAATAAGAAAATGGCTGAAGCTTGTTAGTTTATAAACCAAAGAAGTTTATTTAATTATAATTCTGGTAGCTACAGTTTACAAACAGCTAGGCACTAGCCTCGCAAACATGAATTCCTAGCTCTTACAACACAGCAGACGAGCAGAAAGAAAACTGGCAGAAAGGGCAGGAAGGACCAAAGGGACAAGGTGGCCTCAGTTTCTAACAACCCACTCTCTGAAGACTAACTCTGTCCTTGAAGAATTACATTAATTAATCCTTTTATGCAATGGGGACACAATTCCTTCCCCACTAGATCCCCATTTCTAAAGATCTACCTCTCTTAATTCTGTTACACTGTAACAGCTTATATCTCATGAATCCTTAGGAGGCATCTTACTTAGGGCTTCTATTGCTCTGACGAAACGTCATGACCAAAAGCAACTTCAGGAGGAAAAGGCTTATTTCAGGTAACAGTCCATCACTGAGGGAAGTCAGGGCAGGAACTCAAGCAGCATGGGACCTGGAGGCAGGAGCTGAAACATGGGCCATGGGGAAATACTGCTTACTGGCTTGATCCCTGTGGCTCATGTAGCCTGCTTTCCTATACAACCTGCCCAGGGGTGACATGTCCCAGAGTGAGCTGGGCCCTCCCACATCAATCATTAATCAAGAAAACATCCCACAGGCTTGATCACAGGCCAATCTGGCGGCGGCGGGGGGGCGGGGGGGGATGCTTTCAATTGAGATTCCCTCTTCTCAAATGAATAAAATCTAACTGTTTTGTGGGATGCCCCGAAGCCTTACATGGTACTAAATATAAAGAAATACCTAATCCTTGCATGAATCAAGGAACACAACTGGTAGAAGACACGTGGTCTTTCCAGGGGTAGGGACTCTCTTCTTTCTGACTGCATGAATACACCCTTTCTGGCCACAGAGTGCCTTGAGTGGAGGGGGTGGGCTGTGACTCAGGAAATGCAGCATGATTTTGTTGAACAAATGAAGGGACAATTACAAGAGCTAACCATCCCCATCTCCTCCTCTTCTGCAGAATCAAGGAGAGTATTACTTGCTTCTGATGCCCTAGAGGCAATGATTAGGTAACATGAGAGGACTTGAAGAGAAAACTAGCTACAAAAAGCTCTTTTGTAAGGGATAGACCTAATGCATGTAACATACCTAGCTCCTATGCATACTTGGTGATATCATCAGTAATAGGACTCTATTTATCTTCTAGTTTAAATGGTCCTAACTAAGATGCCCCTTATCACGAGCTAAGAGCTCAAACACTATGATGTTAAAGGTCTTATTCCCTAGTGCTGGTGACCATCACAGGCATCAAAGCCAATATTTGGTACCCTAGGATAGACTTCTCAGCACATGCTGTCTAGTCCAAGTACAACTTTTCTGCATTCGTATGCACCTCTTCATTCATCATAAAAGTTGTAAGCAGCTGCATGAATTCACAGCCCGCACCATTGATCCCACCCCTTCAATGTCCCAAAATGGAAGGCCTACTCAGCAGCAGAAGGGAGGGAATCTCTAGCCCTATGGTTAGTCTCTAGCCCTCTAGATTCTTGGATCCACTGAAGAAACGGATGTTTTTTATATTCAGCACCACAGAGGGCCTCAAAATATCCCACCAAATCCTCAGGATTCGCCATGGTTTGAGAAATAACCACTGAGTAAATTACTGAAGAAAATAACAGTGCTTTCTCAGAGTCATGGTGAGGGTCTGGTTGGATCCAGCTTGTGCACGTGCCTCAATTCTGTTCTATTCACAATTAATACAAGCTCCCATCACCTCTCCGTAGCGTTCCACTGCAAATCAAATTTTAAAACAAGTTTTGGCAGAGACAAAGCAACTCCAAACTGTTGATCAGGGAGGCCAGTTAAAATGCCCCTGCAATCGTCCATATGAGAAATGAGCGTCTTTGGTCAGGTGTCGGTGATGTGAGCAGGAGCAGAGAGTCAGAAATTCAGGGAGAGCTGTAGATGTTGCTGATGGTTTGGGTGTGTACAGCGAGAGTCAGGGACGGTGCTGAGAGCCTTGGGCTCAGTCACCTTCTACTAAACCCTTTGTTTTCCATCATCACATCTATATGCCAGCAGAAGCACCACTAGCCCCACACAAGGAGAAATTCAACCCAGCAAGATGGACCCATGAATGTGTTCACAAACGTAAATATGACTGTAGTCAGAAGTTTTCTCCAATTCTGCCTGGCTCTGCGGTCCCTCCCACGTCCTACAGCTGCTTGATTCCAAGTAAATACACAGAGGCTTATTATAACTACTATATTAATTATAGTAGCTCAGGCTTACTACTGACTATCTCTTACACTTAATTTAACCCATAATTCTTATCTATGTTTAGCCACACGACTTGGTACCTTTTCTCAATTCTGCCTTGACATCTTGCTTCCTCTGTGTCTGGCTGGTGACTCCTGACTCAGCCCCCCTCTTCCCAGAATTCTCCTCTCTGCTTGCCCCACCTATACTTCCTGCCTGGCTACTGGCCAATCAGTGTTTTATTAAACCAGTGTACAAGGGCATTTTCCCACAGCATATGGTATATGGAGGGGTATACTTGGCCCAGGACTTGTGCCTCCCATGGCTCCTAGTGAACCTGCAGAAACTTGGGCACAGAAAGGAAAAACAATACAAACTAAATTATTTAGACAGAACATTATCATCAAGAAAATGTTCCCAACAGATGACTCTCAGAGTCCACATGCCATCCCAAGGGCTTCTGAACTCCAGCAATTATAAAGGAACATTTCTTTTTGTCTTTCCAAAAGAAAAATGAATCACTTTGAAGCTTTTTTCCCCTTCTGTCCCTGCTACATGTTTTAGTATCAAGGCACAATAAATAGGAGACTTTCTGAGGAACAATGTTTCATTCTGCAACAACAGACATGGGTCACTCAAAAAAAAAAAAACTCTTAACAAATGCCCATGTATTTCTGCAGCCTCCTGAAAGGGAAGGCAATGCTTTGAACTTGGCCCATCAACCTTTTATTTCAGCTCTGGGTCACAAGCAGAGTCACATGCAGTGGCTCCTGGGGACTCTGCGAAGAGTCACCACACAACAGACAGGCATTTCCCTTTTCTTTAAAGCCTTGCCGAGTCTCTACCCACTCTTTCCTTTGTTCCTAATGGTATGGCTTCAGTCATCAGCACCAATTTCTTCCACATAGGAGAGGAGACTGCCTTTTCCCCAACTGTGATCAGAGGCTGCAAGTCGCTGAAGGTGTTTTTATACTGCAGATTTCTAAACCCCATCCCAAAGACACTAAATAAATAGATTTCGGGGGAGACCTGAACACCTGCTCCCCAGATCATGTTTATAGGCAGTACATCCAAGTTAAAGAATGTTAAGTGCTAGTTTGGAGAAGGCCTCCCTGGACATGAGCTTGAACAGGTCACCTTCATCTCCTCAGTCGAAGCTCTCTTTTCTCACCTGTGAAATAAAGAACATGGGTCAAGGAGATGGACTCTCCTCCTAGTCCTAAGTTTTATGAATAGCCACATCTTTCCTGGTATGTAGATTCTGCCATTGCATTTTGGTTCATCACTACTTCCTTGTGTGTGAGAATGATAATACATCCTTTTACCCAGTGACACACAATGATGCTACCTTCCTCCCAGGACTGGAGAAGAAACTGAAATGGTACAAGAATGTGTTCTGTATACACCTTAGCTTCTTATGCAAACAACAATTATTATTCAAGATTGTGAAATTGGGAAATGACAAGTAAATACTTCAGGAGGTTAATTTTAAATAAATATTATATTTGAATCATTGAATTTTACTCATTCAAAGGAAGGACATCTTTCATTTGATATGTTTACCCCCTCTGACATCGAATACTCAAGGATCCAGGCTCAAAAAACAGTCAGTAAAGGATGGAATGACCATCACAGAAACATGGGAATACTTTTTTTTTTCTAAGACAGGGTTTCTCTGTGTAGTTTTGGTTCCTGTCCTGGAACTCACTCTGTAGACCAGGCTGGCCTTGAACTCACAGAGATTCACTGGCTCTGCCTCCCGAGTGCTGGGATTAGAGGCGTGAGCCACCACCGCCTGGCAGGAATACTTTTAATGCTTCTCCAGCAGCCAATTCATGTGATCCTCACAATTGACCAGTCATGGCATCCTGCAGGTGAGGAAATAAACGAAAATCAACCTCATGCAATATGGGGTTGTTCTAGAAACCAGAAGGACAGGTACATTCTGCTTTCAAAGAAGACTTCTCACCTCTAACTTCTTACCCAGTAGGACATCTGTAGTAGGACATTGCCGTCTAGACCTGTGTCTGCCTCTTGCTTGGACTGTGTAGGTGTGGTGAAACCGCCGCTGACTCTCCTGCCGATTAAAACAACAGAAGCGTAGACTTACTCCTGCTCCTTGTGTGAGTAAAGCAGGCAAAAGTGATTTGAACGATATCCAAAAGTTACATTCTTCACTTCCTTATTCTTAACTTTGTGGTGATTACATGATATCATCAACACTTTAAAGTGGATTTCTTTCATAGTACAAGCATTGCTTTATAATTTTCCATGTCACATTAAAAACCGTTTCCCAGCTGGCTGATTTCTTCTGTGTCTTAGCCTGACTATAATGTACAAAATTTACACTGAATGATGTTACAGTTTGGGAGTACTTATAAAATATTGGTCATGAAATAACCTTTAATATCCAGTATTCTGTAACTCAGCACAAATTCAGCTATCAACTGAAATCTCTAGATTCTCTACTGTAGAGTTTTACATATTTTGTCATTTGAAAAACAAAATATTTTACGCATAGATATGTAAATTAGAAGTGAAAGCAATTTACTTTCATTTTATCAGCTAAACAAATGTAATTCTACGTTACGTATGTATGTTAAAGTTGCATCACTTTTAGGCAATCTATGTATAATACTGAACATTTAAAGTATGATAAAACATGCGCTTGAGAGAGATGGTTCAGCAGTTAGGAGCACCGACTGCTCTTCCAGAGGACCTGGGTTCAATTCCCGGCACCCACATGGTGACTCACTGTAACTCCACTTCCAAAGGGACCCTCTTCTGGCCTCCACAGGCACTACATGCAGATAGTATACAAACAAACACGTGTGCAAAACACCCACTCATGAAATAAAAATAAGTAAATCTCAAATAATATGACAAAACATGACTGATATTCATTTTCTCATGAGTTTGCTAGCTGAATATGCAGTTAGCATACTGTCTAGTGTTAGGTAATAGCTCATTTCTTGAATTTTTTAAATTTCATTATTGTAATTAAATTAAACTTTACACTACATTTGTTGATCATTCTTAAGGTTTTTCCTAAGTGATTTGGCAACTATTGCTTTGTCATCCACAAATGGAATAGTAGTTTTCAGATTTCCCCAACAGAGGCCTTTTGTGGAACAGTAATTGCAAACGACTTTGAAGCATTGTGGAAAATAATTCTTGCATGTATTTTTGTTCAAGTGCAGTGAGATTGGCAATTTGGAAAATAAAGGGTACGTTTCACAGCTGACATTTTATGTGCATTCCAAAAGCGTTTCAACCCTTTTAAGTATGTTAGCTTTATTACAGAAATTAAAGATGAGCCATGGAGCTTTGAAAGCAGAGTTCATTCAAAACTAAAAATATATCTATGTGAGCTCAGAGATACATTCTTCCAAGAACATCTAGCCAAATTTTAATCCTTAAGAGCTGCTCATTTAAGACTACAATCAAACATTGATTCATTTATTTGTTACTTCACTGGTGAGTATCAGGTTCATGGCCTTGAAATTCTAGGCAAGCACTTTTCCATTGGGCAGTATCCCCAGCTTTTCAGACCATTTTTTGAAGAGCGTCCTTTAAGGAAAACCATCCTGTTAGCATCAAATAATAAAGACCTTCATTATCTTCTCATTTTTCGTGCTAAGCTAAAAATTATCTTTTGGCTAGTTGGTTTCTTCTGTGTCTTACTTAGTCATACTCAAATATGTAAAATTTGCACTGGATTGTATTAGGCTTTTGGATGTATTTTAAAATATTGGTAGCAAAATAACTTTTAGTATTAGGTATGGTGTAGCTCAGCACAAATTCAGTTACAAGCTGAAATATCTAGATTTTTCCATTGTTGACATTTATATAGTGGATTGTCATAATAAACTTGAAAAAGAGAAGAAAATAAAAATAACACATTTTATAGATAAACAAAAATAGAAGTAAAATGTCTTAATGTTACTTATTTTATTTATTGGTGAAATAAATGTGATTGTATATATAATGCCCTTAATATAAATTTGGATAAATTGTACAATATCATTTAAGTATGAAACCACTTATATAAAATATAAAATCATACAAAACATTACTAATACATGAATTTCAACACTTATTTATTTCTATGTGTATAATGAGTATTTTGCCTGCATGTGTACATGTATGCAGTGGCTCTGGAGGCCAGAAAAGGGTGTTGGATCCCCTGGAACTGGAGTTACAGACTGCTGTGAGCTGCCATTGCAGATGCTGGAAACTGAACCTGGGTTTTCTGTAAGAGCAGTAAATGCTCCTAACTACTGAGCCCTTTCTCCAGCTCCCAGCACATAGGCATTTTAACCTGTCCTTGACAATTTCTTTACTTTTAAGTTTTATACCAGATTATGCCATTTTATGTTTTATAACAGCCTCTTGGAAAGAGCTGATCATATTTGAGTGTATTTTGTTATTGTTGTTCTTTTTTTTCTTTCTTTCTTTATTTTTTGAGACAGGGTCTGGTGTAGCCCAAGCTGGCCTTGAACTTACTGTGTAGCCAAGGCTGGTCTGCCTTGTGCCATCATGCCCACCAATTCTCTAATGCAGATGCGTTTATGATAAATATGCACATATGTAGATTAAATGTTTCAAGAGAGATATTTGAGAAGCATATGACTAGCCTCACATGAACTGTTTTCATACTACACTTACCAATAAAGCAACAATGGGGATTAAAGGCTATGCTTCAGATATTGTCCATTTACCATCTAAAGACGTATTATTTTTATATTTTAGGGTCTTTAAGGCAATATGCAGAACAGAGATGAGCAGTGACATTTTGAACTCTGATAGCTAAGCCTCACTTTCTTAAATATCCACTGTGGTAGTGGTAACAGCACTCACTTAACAAAGATGTTGAGGAGGCCTGCTAAGCATTCTCACAGTGCAGTGGTAACCATTTGGTTTCCATGGGAGGGCTTATACAACAACAGTTCATCTTTTTCACAATATCGAACAATCAAGGTGTGGCAGGGCCGGTTCCTTGGAGGATTCTGTTCCCAATGGTAGATGGTGACCTCTTTGCTGTGGCCTTATAATCTTTCTGGATACAACTCTCTTCTTCTAAGGAGAGCAGTGACCCTGGATTAGGGTCCAGTGTACCTCATGCTAGCTTACTTACCACTCCAGACAATCAATTTCCATACCCAGTCACATTCTTAGATACCTGAAGTCAAGATTTCAACCTTTTGAGGGATGGGATGGTGATATGGTTCAGCCCATAACAATGGGCAACCATAAAGTTTTACAGAATGGCAAAATCAGCCATAGTCACCAACTGAATCCACACCATTTTATGGATGTACAAACTGAGACCAAAGAGGTAAGGCCTCATTAATATTAATAATTAAAAATAATTTAAAAATTAATAAATATTAACTTACGTCTGAGCTAAGAATTTAGGTCATAGAAACTTGGCCTCTGGCTATCAAGATGGTTTAGCTGGTTAAAAGGCAGCTGTCATTGAATCTGGTCACCTGGCTTTGACCCCCAGGACACGCAGAGTCGAAGGAGAATGCCCATTCTAGCAATTTGTCCTCTGACTTCTACACTTGTGAGCACACACCCACACATAACAGCACACACTCGCACACAAATAGATAAATAAATAATTGTGGTAAAAATCGATTAAAAACTTTAGTTTCTTTTCCAGTGGTTGAGACAAAATACTTTGACGAAAGCAACTTAGGGGAGGAAGGGTTTATTCTGACCCGAAGTTCCAGGTGACAGCTGTCATCGTGGGCAAGTCACAATGGAGGACGCCACAACAGATGGTCACTTTCATCCACAGCAAAAAACAAAACAAAAACAACAAGACAACAACAACAACAAACAAACAAACAAAAACCAAAAATGAAGCAGAGAGTACTGCTCACTGACGCAGCTCCATCTCCCCTTCTCATTCGGTGCAGATCCCAGGATGTGAAATGGTGCCTCCCACCTTCAGCATGGGCCTTCCAATCTCAGTTATCTCAATTTAAAAACATCCCTGATCGACATTCCCACAGTCCAACCTAATCTAGATAATCCTTCATTAAGACTCCCTTTCTGAGCAATTCCAGACCCTGCCAAGTTGGCAATTAAAATGAACCATTACAATCTTCAGGCAGATTTCAATCATCAAATAATTACTCCTTACTCTATTACTCCCTTTCCTTCTCGCTTTAACAAAATACTCAACAAGAGCACTCTCATAAGGGGAGGATGGTTTGGCTCACAGCTTGAGGATGCAGTCTGTCACAGCAGGAAGGTGTGGCAGTAGGAGTGAGGGGTGGCTGGTGACAGTGTGTCCCTGTCAGGAAGCAGAAATCAATGAATTCGGATGCTCAGCTTGATCAGTTTGGTTTCTCTTTCCCAATGTATATTCAGTACAGGACCCTCGGCCATGTGATGATGATGCCCAGATTCAGGGTGGGGCTTTCTTTCTCCGTAAACCTCTCTAGAACACCCTGGTGATTCCAAATTAAATCAACTTGACGGCATTCTTTGCTGTCACATGATCGCTTCAGTCAACTTTGTTAAATCGTATTTTTCTTAAGATCTGTTGAAAAGAAATCTTTCTCAACTTTAAAGGCACATAGATATTTCATTGAAAGTTAATTTGATGAAGTGTTCTGCTAATCTAACTGCATCCAATTGTGTGTCCTAATGACCCACTAATGTGTGGATTGCCTAGGCCCTAACGATTTTGTAAGTTTTCTGGTGAAACAAAAGCACAGCCATACAACACTGTTAAGACCGTATTTGCTCAAAACACTTGTTGGCTCTGAGGCAAGCGTGTTGTATACCTGGGCGAATATCACCAACTCTGTGGGCATCAGTTCATTCCTCTACGAAAATGAGTGAGTGACGTTATATTATATGAAAAGCCGCTCAAATCACCGGGTCGTCAGCACTGGTTTCTGCCTGCCTTTGTTACCTGTACTCTCTGGACAGTGGGTCGGGGGTAGGGTGTGCTATTTCCACTGTCTGGTGCAGGAGGGTACGGTGGGCTCAGACTGGCAAGTATAGTTTTATATTTTACTTATTTATTGGGAGTGCAGGTGCAAACATTCATGGAGTGCATACTGAAGTCAAAGGACAAATTGTAGGGTTTTGTTCTGTCCTTCTATTATATGAATCCTGGGATCCTGGGACTCAAACTCAGGTAGTTAGGCTTGGCAGCAAGTGCCTTAACCCACCTTGATGGACTGCAAATATATATATATATATATATATATATATATATATATATATATATATATATATATATATATATATGTATTACAGAATGGCTACAGACAATGCTGGAATTCTGATGTCCTGGTTTTAATGGATATTAGTATAGAGATCAAGCCATGTCTGGCCCCAAGTTAGTCCGTGTTATATAACACAGTGATTTTATGTTTTTTTTTTTTTTTCAGGATGTGCCTTACCCTGGGACACTGTATTTCACAATCTGCAATAGACTCCATTTTGTGGGTGTAGTTTAATAGACACTGTAAACAACACCATCTCAGTCTGACACTACCCATGAGGCATAGATTGGCATGTAACTTGTTTCTAAAAGCAGAAAGAGAGCCACATTATAAATTTATATGTATTGAGTCTATAAGAGCATATGGCATCCTATTATCCTAGTAGGAAAGTTGGGTCTGAAGACTTGTGGGGCACACCAGACTGAAGAAAGAGTGTGGCACCCTTAATTGGAACCCATAAAGTCTAGGAGACAACACAAACATGTCATTTGACAATCTGGAGTGTGGCATCAATGGAGACAGGCAGAAACCTGACCCTCCCTGTTGTTAATGTGACCTCCTAGAACCCCCACCACCTTCTGCCTGTTTGTCTGTTCAAATGTCTGTTTGTTTGTCTAGATCCCATAGTGCTCTTCACTCTGCAGCCTCCATGGTCCTGCGCTTTCTGCCACACTATTTGATCCTGAGGCGCAACTCAGTTCTGATCCAGCAGCCTGATTCTACAGCAGCAGCAGCAGCAGCAGCAGCAGCAGCAGCAGCAGCATCCCCTTAGACCTCTGGGTTTGGTATCTTGTTCTTCATCCTCATCACTGTCTTAAGTTCCGCTTCTCGGGCCTCTCTGAAAGTCTTTAAACCCCACTGCAGCCTCCTTAAGCCTCTGCAACCAACCTACACACAAGTACGTAGAATTGTTTCCTCTGTGATGTGTGGGGCGGGATCTGAGAGTTCACATTAGTAATTAAGATGAAGAGGAAGACACCTGTGCTTGCTTTGGCTGGTTATCAAGGAAAGTGAATTACTGGCCAAACTGCTGTCAATGCAAGTGCTGTATCGTACACATTTGTGTTCTCCAGTCAATGCTGACCTTTTAGAAAGATGCGAATATATTCATCTGTTCCTGATGCATACACTCGTGACAATTAGCCTTATGCATTCGGGTTTAAGTGGTTCTCAACTTTTCACGGAGAACTTTCTGTGTGTGGTGGGAGTGGGGAAAACTTGCTTCCAGTTTAAAAGCCTTGGGTCTCTTCGCTGGTTAGCCACACTCATAATTGCTGTAGAAATAATGGTCATAGATGTCAGGTGATCTCAAGGACATAATCAACTCTCAAAGATGCCTTAACACCTTGGGAAGAAGCATGCCAAGCGAAGTAACAAGTGCCTTGGGGAAACCAGCAGCTGTGCCGACTTCCAAAGATAAAGGACATGATGCCAAGTACCCAGTGAGTGCCCTCAGAAGGCTGAGTCAAGCAGAGGTTCCGGATCACTGGTTCTCAACCTCCCTAATGTGGCGACCCTTTAATACAGTTCCTCATGTTGTGGTGACCCCCAATTATTTTCGTCACTACTTTGTAACTGTAATTTTGCTACTGTTATGAATCATAAAGTAAATATCCATGTTTTTTCCATGGTCTTAGGTGACCCCTGTGAAAGGATCCTTCGACCGTCCCCAAAGGGGTCACAGGTTGAGAACTGCTGCTCTGGATAATTGAGGGTAGTTTGGAACGAGTAGGACCCGCCATAGACAGTCACTGGAGTTGGTCAGCACAGATGTGAACAATGCAGTCTGTGGCAGTTAGCTAGGCTTGCTAGTGCAAACACCAGCAGGACACGTGTGCAGACAGTTAGAACACACTCAGAAAAACCCTTCTCTCTGACTCCCTTTATGAAACCTCAGCTACCTAGCGTTAAGGAGGGTCTGAAAATATTAAGCCGAAAATACCAAAATTAAGTAATAAGTTTGAATTGTGTGCCTCTAAGTAGCACGATGAAATCTCCGCCACCTGCTCTGCCCCATCAGGGGTGAAAAAGCATCCCTTTGTGCAGCGTGTCCACACTTTGAAGGCCACCCTGTCACTGAGCAGTGTCTCAGTAACCCACCTAACTGTTATGGCATCACAGGGCATGTGTTCAGGTAATTTGACCTGACTTAACCATGTCCCAAAGCACAAGAGTAGCAATGCTGGTAATTTTCTCACCGTGCATTTTACTGAAGGACTCCCCTGTCTCCCAATTAGTACCTGGCCTCTGTGGCATGCTGCCCACCCATGGCCAAGAGTGCCCATGCCTGTGGCAGAGAGCTATGTCAAGAATTGGTAAAGACTCCCCACTTAACATAGACATGTTTGAACTGTCCTAACATTGGTATTTCTGATCCCGTAACTGGGAGAAGAAAGATACAGAACAAAGATAACCGATGTTAGAAGATAGGTTTGTGATTTTTTTTGATAATCCTTAAAAAAATATTTAACTCTCCCCCTGACAAGGATAAACTGCTTCATTGCTCAAGATGGGAGCAATATAACCATGAAAAGGCTGTCCTAAAGTGAGTGTTCTACTTCCTTAGGTTACTGGAGGCTTGACCCCCACCAGCCTATGAGCTAGCTTGTCATTGTATCTCTCTTTAAAACTTGCCAAAGGAGTCAGAATTAGCCAGGGGGAGGTAGCCCTTTTGGGCCCATTTTCAATTATCAGAAGATTTAGCAGGCAGGGGTAGGGGCTCTGCTCATCCTAGCTGCCCTACAACCCCCGAGTTCATCCCTTTTATCTCTTTCTAGACATCCCCCCATCTCAGTATGCCACACTGCACGGGCTAAATAAACCCGCAAATCTAGCTTTTGTGTCTAGCTAATCCTTTTATTTCCTAAATCTTACTTAATCCAAACGGCTTCCTTTCATCTCTCCAACTGTCCACTGGGTCACTCTCATAAGCCATCACCCATGCTTGCAAGCCCAGAGAGATCTGAAAAGATTCCCAGAGTCTCCTGGACTCTTACTAGACCCCAGGGTCCGGTAACACCTGCCAAGTAGCATATCTTGCGATGGCCACTGCTGGGATCCTTGTCGTCAAGTCATGTACAGGGTCATGTGGGGAAGTCACCTCCTGTAGCCAACTAAATAGCCAGTCCCTTCTGGCACACTCTGTGATCAGGGAAGAAAAAAGGCTATAGCGCTGGTCTCCCAAACACAGCACTGCTATCCAAGGGCAAAGCCAAATTAGGTTCGAGGAAACATAAAAGAGACAATTTATATTACGTGAATTTGATTTTTGTCTGATTTAAGTGAATATGTGTTGTAGGTTTGGGGGTACATGGAGAGTAACCAGGGATGCATTTTCCTATTTAATAGGTGGAAATAGGCAACCTTTGATATCCAGGATGACCATTTACATCTCTGCTTCTAGATGTTCACTTGTAAAAACAGATACGAGGTGATTAAGCTCCTGGTAACATCATTTATAATTCTTGGCAAAATCCATCTTCCACTGAGGCCTCATCCCTGTGCCTGCCTCCAGCCTCAGCTGCTCTGAGAGCTCCTGTTCCTTCCTGCTTAGAGACTGACATTCTGCCTGTTCACATTGTGTCTGGATTTATTAGTTCTGTTTCCACGAGAGCAGCTGAAATGTCCCTGAACCTGGACTTGCGAGTGTTGCACCCACTTTTAACTCCTTCCCTACCTAGTCTGATGTCAGCTAAGCCATGAAAGGCCCCAGGATATAGTTGGTTTTTTTTTTTTTAATCAAATGCAAGCTGGGATTATTGTATCAGCACTGAAGAATGGGGCAAGAATAGATGAGACAATAGAGTAAGTGACTAAGAGAGTAACACAGGCTGTGTTACAAAGCAAATGCAAACCCGGATGCTAGTGCCTGATGCCTACAAAGCTTTCGTGAGAGCTTCGTGAATGCAAGATGTCCCCAGTCTACAGTGTGAAAGGAGGGGGCCGTGATTCCATGGGCATCATTCCTCCAGTGGGGTGTAATCATGAAGATGTTGTGAGTGTCCTTCCTGATCCTGCCTTCCAAGAACCTGGAAATCATCCTGTCAAAATATAAGGAAGGAAAAGGGTATCTCCCAGGACAATGGGATTATCAGACAAATTCTGCTTTAATAAACTGATGTGTGGATCAATCTGTGCTACTTTGTATAAGACAAGTCAGTGGGGTGGAGCGTCAGGGGCAGGATGACCTGAGCTACCAACTCTCCAGGATGGAGATGCTGTTCAGTGGTCAGGGGTGGGGGGAGCTTTTGGACTGACAATACTCCTGTGTCAACCAGCTTCGCTGCCACTTGGCTCTCCAGCTTTTGTCACTTGGAGAGTGTGACCTGTGTGGCGATCACAGAGAGTGTTCTTCCTCGTGGTGCGCGAATACTCAGTCAAGTGAATAATGTCACTCCCAGCATACAGCTTGGAAGATTATGCACTTCCCAGAGAGGATGTGGTCCAAGCTGCCTGTGGGGCTAACTTGTAAGAGAGGGCAAGCAGAAAGGTAGGACAGTGGATCCTTGGGGTCTGTGGTAGATTTGACCCTCCCACCACCAGCCTGAAGATCCCCTCAGGTTTCTTAGATAAGACGACAGAGCTTATAAGCTTTTTATAAGCTCTAAAACTACCCACATTTTATAAGCTACACACATCCTAGCACAATCTTCTAATCGTCTCTAAATGACTTCAAAAATTCCGTACAACCTAAACACTAGGTAAATAGCTGTTATGGAGTATCATTTGGAGAATAACAAGATTAAAAAGGCTGTGTGTGTTCAATGTATATTGATAGCTCTTTTCATAGGTATTTTTGGTTCACAGTTGGTTAAACCCCTGGATGTGGAACCCACAGACAGAAGGCTGACTGTACTGGCAAGTTATGGAGGCCTTGTCCCTACCCCAGTCCTAGAAGAACCGGAAGGGCAGATGGGTAACCCAGTCACCTGTTTCTTGGGGACAGACGGCACACTCCATCTCTTGAACCATTCTTTTGATTGTTCAAATTTCCAGAGACCTTCATGTGTGTGTCGTTAGGACAGAAGCTTTCGGTGAATGTCTCACTCTAAGAAATAGGTTGTTTGTGTTTGTCTAATATTACATTAAGCCAGCACCTAACTCATGAAACACTTTGTTGAAGTCGAAAGGCAGGGGTCAGTCTTAAAAGAACTCAGAACTTGAAAAGAGAGAGAGGGGGAGAAGATAAACAAAATGTCTAAAAACACAAAGACAGAACCACGCACACCCACATAAACAACAGCTGGGCCGTGGGACCCACAGCGGTGTGCTTTCCACAGGGATTTGAACAATTGAAAACCTTGCCCAAATCCTAGATGGAGCACATGAGTCGAAGCAAAACAACCTTTTCACTCTGGTCAGACAGAAGCAGCTGTGCTGTGACAACCAATTAGGAGGAGCTCTTTGTCCTTCAGTGTCTCCTTCCTGACTTCTAAGAAAAGGTCCTGTCCTCCCTGCCCGAGTGTTTGCGCAGGGTTCTGTGCTTGTGGCCCACGTCTCCAGCTAAGCCTTTCTGGCCAGGCCCATACGACACCAGATATGCAGTGCACGTGTGTACCTCCCTTGGTTGGAATGTGGGTGTGGGGGCTCTAGAGGTTCACACCCCAATCTCCAGCAGCAATTTGTTAAGTGTCCTCAAAATATTCAACAAAAATAACCCAGACTCTAAGACCAAGGCTCTCACAGTTCCTGTTACCAGTGCCATCCCCGGTACAGAGGTAGCCAGGGGCTTCTCAAATTTGAATAAGGCGGCGTGAATGGGAGGATACCGATTTGCATCCCTAGGACTGACCTAAACCTGCTTTCAATGCAGCATAACTTAAATATATGCAAACACTAAATTATGTATAGAAACCTCATACGCTTAGTCGCTAAAACTTGGGGATGACCACATTACGTTTTCTAGTATTAGGTAGAAAGGGCTCACGGCAAAGTCAAATCATAAAGATAGAGGGTTGTGTTTTTATATGTAAGTTAATACAATTTTGAAAAAGGTACCTGCCATAGTGCAGGTAAATATGTAAACATCTTGGAAGATTTTGTGGGCTATGGGAATCTGGTCTTTCCATCCAAGATGTTTTTCTTCTTTGTACATTAAAACAGTTTAATTTCCATCAAAACAGCATTCCCTAGCCACTACTCTAGATGTTACTGTGGCTGGCCAAGAAGTGGCAATAGTCTCAACAGAATATTCCAATTCCGTGAGCAGTTTTTATAGGCCAGTCTTCATTTCAAAGCTAATACTGAAATTTTACTTATATTAGAGAATTTTGCTGCAAATAACAAAGGAGAAAAAAAAACTGAAACCAGTCTTGAAAGAATTTGCTGCTTTAAGTAGGGCACAGGTAAGCAGAATGTTTAAAAATGTAAGGACAGAACCATACACACCCACGGTAAACAACAGCTGGGCGGTGGGACACACGGCGAAGCCCCCTGGGCAGAGAGGACGACAGGAAGCCACCAACACCTCACAGCAAATCTGGCTTGGAGAGTCTTGAGAGGAGACTCTAGGCTGGATTGCTCCCTCCCTGAGTCAGGGTCGGTTGCTGTCTACTGAATATCAACCCCACCCCCACCCCTCATCCCCACCATTTTCATAACCCCTCCCCCAAGGGCTCTGGTCTTGGAAAGAAATCTCAGGAAAGACATAGTTGTCACCAAGTTCAGGAGTCTCCACCCTTCTAGAGGAGAAACGTGTTGTGTCGTTCTGTGTCATATCACATGGACTAACTGAAATGACCAACTTCTAGAGACAAGGGCTTGAACAATACAACCTGATTCTTCTCAAACTCATTCATGTCCTCAGAGGTCTCGTTTTGTTTTTTGTTTTTTTTTAACCACCTCAATTAAGCATTGCTCCATATCTATTCAGCTGGGTGTAGCTCAGTTGCAGAGCACATGCTTGGCCTATGTGAGGCCCTAGGAATAGAAGAAACAAAGAAAGGAAGAAAGAGAGAGAGAGAGAGAGGGAGGGAAGGAGGGAGGGAGGGAGGGAGGGAGGGAGGGAGGGAGAGGGATAGGGACAGGGACAGGGAGGGAGGGAGGGGGGGGAGGGAGGAAGGAAGGAAGGAAGGAAGGAAGAAAAAAGAAAGAAAGAAAGAAAGAAAGAAAGAAAGAAAGAAAGAAAGAAAGAAAGAAAGAAAGAGAGAAAGAAAAAACAAGCAAAGAAGTTTCCTGGTGCTGTTGAAGCAGGCCTACCATCTGAAAGAAAGCATTCTGTCCCCCACAGTACCAGCTCCAGAGTACAGGAAGTAGATGCACCAAACAACCAACCAATAAATACCTCACAGAAGCTAAATGGCGAGGAAGCTGTGATGTGAGCCGGTGATTCTCAAGACAGACAGCGTGGTTAAAGGCTCCTGCAGACCAAGGGGAGGGTGAAGACCTCCCTCTTTAAGGAAGGAGTTCGGTGGCATGTATTGGAGGCTTTATGGTCATCCCCAGTCAGATCTGAGGGGTTCCAAAAAGCGTTGCCTCACTCTATAATATTTCCTGTACATTCAATGCCCCAAATCAGGTATGTCAGTTTGACTCTTCACATGAGAGTTGAAAGGTCAACAAGGAACACAAGGTCAAGATCTGAAGAGAAGTTCAGCTCTCAGCCTGGCCCTGTGGACTAGCCAGATAGAACCAACCCCCACATGGAGTCATATGTAGCAGTCAGGAAGATCAGGTGGAGACCCCGAGCCAGGTGGGTAGGGAAGGGCTATGCAGAAGCCAGGTCAGCTCCCACTGGGGAGGACCAGAGAGGCAGCAGTGTGAAAGCAGAGGGACAGGAGGCAGGAGCCCAACCAGCACGTCAATGACCTCTGTGACTTCTCTGTCATGTGTGTGGTCGTTGGAGGCTCAGGTTTTCCTGACATCTTCAGTGGAGAATCCTCTGGCTGTTTTCCACTGTTGAGAGCTGGTCTTCAGCTTGCACAAAAAATGGTGACAGAAAATTACAGATTTCCTGTCTACTGCTGTCATCATGAACTGCTGAGAGCTTTCTCCTATTCTTCCACAAGGTGATTTCTTAACTAGAGATGGGCATGAGGTGGGGCAAGAAAGCCTAGAACTCCTATTCTGGCAAGCAGCTGGTTATAGGCTGTTTTCTATTTACTTACGGTTATTGCGCGAACAAGCAGAGCAGCAACCTAGGAAATCACACACTTTCACCCATCTGAGTTCACATCTAGGCTTCTTCTCCTTCCTGCTTTCAGCTTTGGCATCTATGGAGGTGATCTAATGTAGGAGGAAGACGACCAATAGGCCCAACTAGGTCGTAGCTGTTTAAGCTCAATTGATCATTCGCTGTAGTAACTACCCCCTTGGGCCAACCCAGAGTCTGCTGCCATGGCTAGAGACTTCTGACATGGAGATGCATGGTCGACAGAACCAATGGAGAAAGGACAACACATCTCTAGCTGCCTAGAGGAACAATGGGGCCTGGTGCCTCCTTTGTATCCTCTCTCATGTGTTCAGGACCATTACTAGGTAAAGGGTAGCCCAAATATAAGTTTCTAGCCTACTGCAAGAGTCTTTCGGGAGGGCAGCATATACAGCACGGATCCATCTGGCAAATGACTCACATCCTGGGTATGCGAGATGGTCCCAGATTTTATCCAGCTACGTAGGATGGCATATAATTTAAAACTTAAGAAGTATTTATTTCTGGAACTTTCCATTTAATCTTTTTGGACACAGGGGAGCTTGAGTAACTGAAACTGTGGAGAGTAAAATCAGGATTAGGTAGGGCTACTGTAATGGAATCATGGTGGGGATCTGGCAATGGGATGAGTGGCCAGAAGGTAGACAGACCTCTTCTCCGCTACTTCTTTCTTGGGTTGTGCAGGAGGCAGCGGCTTTGCAGTGACTTGGCACGGAGGACACAATCCAGCCCATGTTTTAAATGAAGCCCAGCCCCATTCCCAACCTTCTGGTGGGAACGAGATGCAGAAATAATAAAGAAAATGCCAAGAAAATCAGTTCTGTGTGTGCCAGGAGGCCCAGGACCTTTACTCAGCCCACAGGCCACACTAGAGCAAAGCCAGGTGTTTAAGAAGACTCATCAATGAGTCAGACTGTAGTTCCCACAAGGTCCCCGAAGGCTAGCGTGGCAGCCAAAGGCATCTCTCGACATGTCTTCTTCACGCTGTGGCTTTCAGGCCACCTCTGTCTGTGTGGCTGCTGCACCAAAGCAGGACAACAGTTTTATATAACAGCAACTTACTGGGTGACAATGACGTCAACCCAGGAAACCCTCAGGCTGCATGATACTGATGAGACCAAGGGCCCATCTATACATAGTTGGTGGCCCTGGAACTTTCCAACGTTTCCACACCCAACACCATCCTGATAAAAAGCTCTTACTCACAGTAAGCCACACCTCTGTTCATGATAAGGGAGCAGGGGAAAGGCCTGGTGGGTATCTGGCACAGCTATTCAAGGGCTTCCCCTGGATCTGAGGGACCTGGAACATCAGAGACTGAGGGGCCTTAGAGAGTGTAGCCATCACCCAGTCCTCATTGGTCCAGCCTGTTGTTGCAGAATCCTCTCACTTCCTTTCCAGGGCTGCATCCTTAGCAGCCTCCTCATCCACAATGTCACTTTCGCAGATCCCTGCCTACTCTATCCAGTGGATGCTCTTGTCCTCCTTTGTAAAAGCTCTCCTACCTCACATGTGCCAGATTCATCCGTTGCCCCCCTTGCTCCCTCTTCCTCTTAGCTACGGTCTGGCCCCAGGGCATGTGTAGGGCTCAACCATGCTCCATCAACTGCCGGTCTTCTTTTCTCCCCCTTGCCCTCGGACAGTGGATCTGCTGACTGTCTACACTCCGGTGGAGAAGCAGATTGATTAGTGTCTCCTGTGGAAGCAGACACGGACAGGAAGCAGCTGACACTGAAGTATTGTGTTTGCACTGTGACAGGGTTACTTATTCTGACATGTCCTAGTCCAACTGCTGCTGTGGGTGACATGCAAGGAGGGGTGGAGGCACATGTTTAGGTGGGCAACATTTTGCCCGTGTAATGGAGGCAATGCACCGTGTTTATTTCATTCCCACTAAAACTCGTGGGCACTCTGCTGGCAGCCCACTCACCCCAAGATAGCCACCTCCCACCACACCTCCCTGCCAAGGATTGCAATGCACCAAGGAGCCCAGACTCCTCAAGGCTAAACATCTAGTAACAGTTTGGTGCTTCATTCTCTCTGATATGTAGAATGGAATGGTTGGCATTCATTCTTTTGACAGCCTTTCCTGTTGTTGAGGTAGGGGTAAGTCTCACTCTATTGCCTAGGCTGGCCTTTCTTTCCTGCATTCAAGCCATCCTCTTTCCTCGGCATTCTAAACAGGGACTGCAGGTCTGTACCATAGCAACCATTTGAAATCAGTTCTTTTGAAGAGTAAGACCATCTACATCTCTGTAGTAAATGTAGTAAATACATAAATATTGTGAATGATTCAATTAAAAGTCAGTAGAGCCCTCTGCATTCCTTTTGCAGAACACATGTTGATTCCTGCCTTGGAAGCTAGTGTCACAGAGGGACTATGACCTTGGTGGCCACAGTTCTGTTCAAGCTCCAGTATCCACCACTGTTGAGAAGAATGAATAGGTCCTCCAAACCCCCAGTATCTCAGTTGAAGAGATTTCCTCTTTTCGTTCACCCTGAGATGTTTTCAACATAGGAAGAGAGGAAGATAAACCCACTAACCATGATGCATGCCACGTCCCCATAGATGATGAACTCAAAGCTCGGACGAATACCTAAGCATTGTGCATGTGCCTGCCTGCTGTTAGTGACCTGCAAGGGCAGATCCTTCTCACTTTGGCTTTCTTCTTTCTTTCTTCTTCTTCTCTTTCTTTCTTTCTTTCTTCTTTCTTTCGTTCTTTCTTTCTTTCTTTCTTTTCCTCCCTCCCTCCCTCCCCTCCCTCCCTCCCTCCCTCCCTCCCTCCCCTCCTTTCTTCTTTCTTTCTTTCTTTCTTTCTTTCTTTCTCTTTCTTCTTCTTCTTTCTTTCTTTCTTTCTTTCTTTTTTCCAAGACAGGGTTTCTCTGTGTAGTTTTGGTGCCTGTCCTGGATCTCGCTCTGAAAACCAGGCTGGCCTCAAACTCACAGAGATCCCGCCTGGCTCTGCCTCCCAAGTGCTAGGATTAAAGTCATGTGCTACCTCCGCCCAGCCTACTTTGGGCTTTCTTATGTGTTCTTAACATGTTCTTCTGAAGGGTGTTCGTTTGCCAATTTTAAGTTCCAGAATTCTAACCTGGTTACACCAGGCAAAAAATGGTCTTTGTAAGTCTCACTGATGTAAAGACAGCACATACTCACAGCACCATCTGCTTGACCTGTCCTCCACTTGGCACACACCTGTGTCTAGATTTTAACATCTTTCCCAATCCCGCAATCTTCTGCTGCACACATTCTCCCCTTGCCCCAGCTTCAGGCTGTAGGTAGATGGTCCCTTTTCTCATGGTCTCAGCCTCACTCCTTCAGCTTTGCCCTCTAGCTCCTGTCTCCAGGTCATTTCCACACCACTCACCCTTTTGCAGGATTGTCTTGGTGGTGTTCTGGCTATGTCAGAACACTATGTCTTTCTGTGTGGGATCCTGTCCCCTGCAGTTCCATGTCGCTATAGGAGACACTATCTCTCTGTAGAGCTATCTCCAAGCCTATGCTGGGTGCATGTAGGCTCCTCAACTCAGCCTCTAGAAACGTTGGACTACAAAGACCTCTCCATACAGTTGACCCCTACCCCAGACTGGGAGCATCTGCATAGCAGGATGTACTTTGCTTATGAGAGCAGCATAAAATTAGCTGGTGTTCAGGGTTTTCCTGACCATTAAAACATAGAGGAATGGAGCCAGGCATGGTGGCACACGCTACCTTAAATTCCAGGATCGGGGGCCTGGGGCAGGAGAATCTTGAGTTCAAACCCAGTCTGTGCTGTTATATAGGAAAGGTTCTGGTCGCTCAACACCTTTCATCCCTTAAAAAAAAAAAAGAAAAAAAGAAAAAAAAAACTCAAAGATCAGATGAATGGAGAACTGAAGCAACTATTAAAGAAGATCAGAATGAATATTAGGGCAAACCTAGTAACCTGGACTGAATA